>NC_140781.1:89129674-90420746 GCF_044657685.1 Stegodyphus dumicola
AGTAGTGCCCAATGCTTTAGGTTTTAGTTAACTTGTATTAGCTTCATTTTTTACAATTATGTTGGATTCTATGAGTCTAATTTCTTAAACTATTTACTCTTAAGACGAATTATACAGCAATATGAAGCAGTTAGTAAACTTACAGGAGTTAAATAATCAAAAGATTTAATATGCTGTTGTAGTGTTTTGGAAACCAGCTTTGGATTGAAGAAATTGATGGATTCCGTGTAATCAATCTTGCTACCAATTCCTTTGATTTGCATTTGTTCTATTGCTAATATTGTTTCCTTCACTTACCAGTTGTTGTTTGTGTAGGAGGTAGTTTACCTTAAGAGATACAAATAAATAGTTTTACATAGAATCAATCTCAAGTTAAAAGACATCTTCAAAAGTTAAAAGACTTCCTTCAAATTTTTACGAATTATGAATCTTCTTTCAGGCCAGATATGGCGCTACAAGTTTCAAAGATGCAAGCGAACTTTAAGAAAAAATTCAGAAGACTATTATTTGAAAAAAGAAATTCCTTCGCCATTTCCCTTTTAGATGCCTTCTGCAACAGTTACGGAAGCTCTTCCTCGAAAACATGAACGTTCACTTAACATATGCGCATTTTCAATTTTTTAATTTACTCTCGCTTAACGGAAGTGCTCTTTAAATCGAGAATTAATGACTCAAGAGTAATTAACCTAATTCAAAAAGGCGTTCATTTAACTTATATTGTGGAATTTCCATATTTTTATTACAGCTACTTATTCCATAGCGAATTTCTTGCATAATATAAGCCAGGTTTAAAATCAAGCAGATTTTGGAGATAAATTATGAGAAATAAATCACTGTTACAGTTGGATATTTTCTATTACACCGCGTTTATTATTATTTGCAATTTCCGAAATTAATTTTTCAGCTTTCCTGATTTGATACAGAACACAAAAAAATGAGTAAAAATTCAGAAAAATGAGCAAACATGGTAGTATATTTATTTATATTTGAATAATGTTTTTGCAACTTATGTCTGCATAATCCAAATTGTTACTGGAAGTAAGACACACTAATATCAAATTTTTAATTAGGCGAAAAAGTAATTTTAGCTTGACGTAGGTTTTGAATAAAAGTATTCATTTCAAGGTCGATCAGACACAGGCTAAACAAAAATGATCTTTTAAGAATTTTCTATCAAACTTTAATGATACTTACGTATTATCCGGTCGACAGTTAAAGCTGGCTGTTATCGAACCATGAAATTTGGCAGAGATTCCGCTAAAGTTGCGCCAATTGTTTCAGTGGGATTCTTTGATACTTTGGTTGCATATTCTGGTTTACAACGGGAATTAATTCCGCTCTTACCAGAGCTTATCACGGAATTCCACGAGGGGCCTCACACATAAGGGCTCATCAAATTGTTCCACCATAAAGGCGTATACCTTAAGATATAATACAATAAAAATAAGAAAACATTGAGACGCATTGTCTCTGAAATCTGACTGACGGGTGAGGATGCGATGACAAAAGACTAGCATTGTCCTATCAGGGGTACTGAAAGTTTTTAAGTCCCAAATTTGGAATAAAATTAATTCAAACGTTACACATGTTGGCCTTGTCTCCGCGTCTATGTGCTAAGAGAAAGGCTGCAAATGGCCTATTATTCCTGTCTCCTTCACGCATTTCGTAAGCGAAAATATCTGCAAAGCCGGCGGACGTGTTCTGCGTAGCTTTATCATAAAATTTAGCATTTATTCCGTGCAGAAAATCAAAATAAGTCCTACTTTCAGGTCAGCATGCAGATTCTTGTTTCTAACGTAATATGGAACTTCGGTGATTGTCCCGAGAATCTTGTTTTGAATTTTTTATAGGGAATAGATGTTACTTTCGCTGGCGCTTGCCCATGTAGACGAGGCGTATGTAAGAATAGGCCGGATGACTGAGAACTGACGCCCCTTTATTTAAATAAAGAAACCTTATTCATCCCACTTTTTTTTTCTTTTCGTAAAGGTGCTTTTGACGATTTATGCTATTTTGTTAGGCCCCCAATTTTAACGGAAACTCCGTTTAGAACGCTATGAATACACACTTCTTGCAGGGTGCTGTTCCAATATTTTACTGTTTTGTCGGTCATATTACACTGACCATACCGCGTAGATTAAACTTTTGGTGGATGCGAGATTAAGCAATTCTTTCTTCCCAAATATGAGCGATATCTCTCTGACTTAAATTTGTAATGCGAGTTGCGTTCGTTTTGTACCCACTGCATTGCGTATCTGGAATGCAATCTGAGCTCTTGATGAACACCAAAAGGTTAAACACACACTTTTGTTGACGATATAATCCCATAACTTTAAAACTAATCCACTGCTTCTTGTTTCTACTGAAGCCACGTTCAAAATTTTAATCTTCTCAATAATCAGGGGAAAAATACTGCAATAATAGCTAAGTTATATCCTTTTTCGTAGAAAGGAAACGTGGATTATCGAGAATTACTTGGGTTTCCGTCTACGAATGTGTCGTGGCATCACGCTTATCCATAATATATATATGTTGGCATAAATCCATCATTCATTTTAATTGAACAAGAATTCGGCATTATAAAGATATGCATAATCAACACAGATGGGACAAGAAGATGTTTTAATTGCAGAAATTAGTACGATACTTAATTTATTCAGAAACATATTTACATTTCTCCAACAATATTGGCAGCATTTCAAAACATTGATGATCATCCGCAAAACATTTTACTTTGGGAGACTTATTTACTAGAATCGTCTTCATATCTCAGGGATATTTTAGCTCTCTATACGCACTCTAGTAATCAACTATTATAATTGCCTTAACAACTTACGAAAAGAAGACTGGAACATACTCTCGCGCGCACACAGACACGCACGCAAACTTTATCAGAAATAAATTAAAACCAGAAAAATTTAGTGATAAGAATTAGCCTAATATAAGTAAACAGAAGTTTTTGTTACGTCATTTCATATAAGTTAATGATTTAATTTCACTCCAGTTGACCACCGCACTAACCATGAACTAATACTTAAATATTAAAAATTTAGTATTACTAATTTACTCTGTTAAATTGTATGAGATTAAAAAATATACAGGGTGCCCCGTAAACGTTGCGACAAAGTTCTGGGGGAGGTAGGGCACGTCATGAGGATTAAGAATTGCATAAGAACCCACGCCCGGAAATGCCAGGGGTAAGTGGTAGCATAGGTACCGCATGTTGGAATAAATTTCAGATTTCCAGTTTTATTTCAGTATTCTGAGTTTGAATACCTCACTTTTCACTTCCCAGTACGCAATATATATGAAAGAATGAATGCGTACTTGCGTATGACTGTCACCAGGCAGCACGATTTAGACCAAATTCTGGATAAGCGTGACGTCACAACACGTTCGTAACGTCTGCGCTTTCGTTTGATGTAACTTCTACTGATTCTTGATAAACTACCTTTTGTTTTTATGAAAAATGATGTAAATTAACTGCTCTTGCACTTTTTTTTATATTTTGAGCAAAATAAGTTCGAGGGCTGTTGAATAGCATTTATGACTGCACTCCGATTTACTTACGTCTGGTCGAGAGAATTTAATAGCTGTCGAATAGGGATAAAAACAGCTGGATACGACAGACAAAATAGCAAAATAGTAAGAGACTGGAACAATCATCTGAAGGAAATTTATACTCATTATACTGTAAATTAAGCTTCCGGTAAAATTGGAGGGCTTAATAAAAGAGTAGTAGGAACCGAAGAAAGCCTTTTTAAGAAGCGTAAAAAAGAAGCGGGTCAAATTCATCCACAGCCAGTGGCTGTTTTGTAGACTGCGCAGAAAGATTGACGAATGTTTTCTTTTAAGAACTGTAGATGTAGCTGAGGGTTAGAATTCCATGGGAATGGCTGGGGAGGAGGAAATCTCAACTAAATTTCATGTTTCGAAGGCAGCCACATTTCATGCTCGACAGGATAATGCGTAAATATTAAATGTATAATTACTCAGATGATGGTAACTGAAATGTCTACAATAGACGTTGGTAATATATATATTGAACAATGAATTTCGCACGTTTACGCTCCCAGTTAATCACTTGGAACCACAGCCTAAATGTACAACTTCTGTAATTCAAATATATATGAAAATAAGTCTTAAAAAATCAGATTGCTCAGCTAGTGGTCGACATGAGGAAGTAAAACGCCTAACTTAATCGTAAAATGATGTCATTCACCTTTCCTTACCTGTCAGTTATTCTAAAATGCTTAAATTGAATCTCACCTGCCAGTGGTGTCTGCAAACAAACAAACTAATTTTTTTCTCTTCTAGTGATGGGCACCTGCCTATTCGACAATGGTCACTTCTAAGGCCAGGGTTGGTGGCCATTTTATTCCTGAGGCACCTAATAGGCGGCCACGTTGCCTCCTACGAAGGGACGGACAGTTACAACCATGCCATCTCCGGGATTCGAACCCAAGCCCTTTGGTATCGCAGTTAGCTTCCCTAACCACTATACTGTCTGATATTATTGAGATAGGGATAATAACATTTTGAAGAACGGATAACAGGAGTCAGTGAATTACAAGTATTAGCGATTGCCAATAGTTTATAGTAATCAAGAAACGTCTACTGCACTGCATTATTTGACAAGATTGAAACAGAGGTTTTCTGAATAAGATGCTCGAACACAAAACGCAGATTAGCATATGAGCTGAACTTGAAAAATTAGCATTCGTTCATCTTCAGTTTTTCTCCCTATAGTCTGCGAATCCGAGACAAATTTTATTCTCCCTTAAATCAGATATTTCAGTTGCTGTAAATAGCAAATAACTGGAAAAATAATTGACAGAAATTTGCAAGTCTAAGCAGATAGTATATTTCTTTACGCTTTATCTGTAATCGGTACAGTTCAATGCTGTTAAAGTATTTTGAGTTTAGAGAAGAGCTTTTTTGTGGGTTCCTTTCTTTGGTTTTGTTTTCGAGAGATAAGTCCCATCTAGACAGCTTCATTTAGTAAACTCATTGTTTAAGAATTCCATCTCAAAAAATGAAGAACGTTCTAAGTATTTTTTCCCGCTTTTAATGGGGAACCAAAGAAAAAAAAGAAAAAACTCCTGAATATTTCACAAAACAATCCTGACCCCTAAGGCTCTCGAAGCAGTGTTTTAAGAAAACCTGCTGCTCGAGAAATAGCCAAGTTAATTTAAACTGCAAACATACTTTGCTAGATTATATAAAAAATATATTTATTCAGAGCTATGTACCATGTATTTTTATTATAAGTGTATTCTTATGTTATTATTCTTTTAAATTTTTTCCATCTATTATTTGCCTCGCTTTTTAGTGGTACTATTTTTTTTTGTCAATCCTTGAGGGCCGTTACACTTTTATGTTAACGATATTTTTTATAACGGCTCCCGTAATTAGTTGGGCCCTAAGCTCGAATGTGTTCCTATGAAGTGATTAACGCTTAAAAAAACCTTTCTTAATTGTTTACTTCATCCTCATTCGTGCTTTTTTCATTTAATAATACATCATCCTATATTATATAAATGTATTTGTATATATGAAAAAAAGAGGCAGAAATTTAAACTTTCTTTAAGATAATTAAATATATACAATATTCATTTAATGCGCGTATGTCGCAGCATCAAAAAATGTGTAATTTATCAAATTAAAATTCAAAATGTTAAAACTCTTTTTGGATTCTTAATAAATTGTACGCAAAATGTAAAATATTTAAAAGGAGTAAAAATAATTTATTCTTAATTTATACAGTAACGACAATGGTACAGTAGTTAATAATACTTAATAATTTGAACTGCAATTCCACCACTGAACGGTTAATTAAGGTTAACTTGATTCTAATAGCACTTCACTGTTAAAGATTCACTGATTGAATGATAAAGTTCGAGGAAAACTGTTATCAAGCACTCAGCAATCATACATCTTTATCTGGGCATAGCGCTTATAGATCAATTTATATGAAAGCAAGCAAATCAAATTTAATTTCAATAAATAAAATTTTAATAATTTTTGTAGCTCTTGTAAATTCATCCAGAACCAGCTCTTCCGCTGAAACGACCACGTCCATGAAACAAAGTCCAGATTTTTCGGAGCAGTGTCAAACGTGATTATAATCGTACCAATAAATCGATAAACAAACCAAAATCGAGAATAAATTGGCAATAGAAAACTTCTTTAAATATTTGAAGGTAAATATAAGAGCCAAAACCTATAAGCTAATTCAACCACTTAAATCTAAAGTTTAAAAAAAATTATTTTTAAAACTCTAAGCATAAAATCTAAATATTGTTTTCACAATTGAGTAAAAAATTCAAAGGCTAAAAACTAAAATGAGTTTTCCATAAATTCTGGTAAATAAAAGAAACGGAAAGGAAAACCTTACATAATACGAACAGCCTTCTAATATAACTCCCAGAGTAAAAGTTTTTTCTTTCATTGGCAGTAACGTAGGCTAAGACGGCCACTGCTAAGGCCGGAAGGAAGCCACTTTATTGTGAAAACACCTAATTAGTCAGGCAATTTTAAGTTGCCTGACGGATAGTTATACCTACATCTGGTCCGAGATTCGAACGCAAGTTCTTCAGTACCGCAATAGCCTCACCTAACCACTATACCGTCTGGTCGGACCCAGCGCAAATATAAGAAGTCGTTGTTGAATGAATTCCGCAGTTTGTAGGTAGTGGAACTGCACCATTCTACTTGGGAGTGCGCTGAAGTACACTGGTGTGCACAGGACGAGAGGGTTCTGTTTTTCAATCTAACGTTGTGCAAAAGCTTTCCAAATCAACGCAAATAATGCCAATAAGATTCCCAAGACGTAGAAACATGGGGAATGTAATCCAAACTTTCCAAAAAAGGAATCAAAAGGACAAAAAGGAACTTTATTGAAAACGTAGTATGGAGCGCAATGTGACAAGCATCCGAAACATTTATCTGACAGGTGACATTTATCTGACAGGCAAGAAACAGCCAGGCTTTAGTAGGATATGTGATCTCCCCTAACTCCTGTGCAGGTTTCACATCGTCTGTCTCAGTATGAGGTTGTCAATGAGTTGTTGAGGCACTGCTGCCTATTCCTCTTGCAGTGTCAATAGTAGTGTCCGGAAACTTTACTGGCGATACCTTACGTGCTGCTATGCGTCTCCCTAGAAAGCTCCATACATGCTTGATGGGATTTGGATCCAGAGACCTTGCCGGCCAATCCATGCGTTTAATATCCTCACTCTCCAACCGCTCTTTGAAAGCAAATGTGAAATAAGGTAGAACGCTGTCGTCCAAAGAGAAAGTAAGAACCCAGTAGCACCTCTGAAAAGACGCATGTAAGGAAGAAGAACCTCGTTACAATAACGCTGACTGAACCTTCTTCGAAGATGAGAAGGTCGGTACGGCAACCAAGCATGATCCCTCGCCAAACGAGAACCGCGACCTGCAAACCGGTCCTTTTCGATGATGATCGAGGGGTTATTGCGTGTTCCCCGCTCTCTCCAGATGCATATGCGTCTAGAATCGCTACTCAGACTAAATCTGCTATCATCTGTAAAGAGTACTCTCTTAATTATCTGTCCGATTCTGATATTCCCTGCACCACAGAGAACACCTTCTCCGATTATAAGGTTTTTCTCCCACTTCCCTCGCGTGCCTTCGTGGTGTAACGGTAGCAGGCTGGGCCGGTATTCCAGAGGTCCGTGGTTCGATTCCCGGCGAAGGCGTTGTTAATTTTTCATCTCTCCGGCCTCCAAAAAATATCCTAATATCTCTACACGATAAGCAGGCGTTAATTGTCTAAATCATACTGGTAGTCGTTCAAACACCATTGTGCAGCCTCTTGCTTACGGCAAAACGCGATATCGGTCCTCCAGTCGCCTGTTCCCATTTGTATTGAAATTTCTTCTGCTGTTTGCCGCCTATTCCTTCTTCCCTGTAGCACAATATACCGGTCGTCCTCAGCCATGGTTGTTCGTGAACGACCACTGATGAACCGTCAGACAGCTCTTCCTATAGTTTGAAATGCTCTCCAAAGTCGTGAAACGATGGTGTGAGAAACTGCGAACACTTTTCACACTTCGACCTCCCTCAGTCTTTCCAATGATTAGACTTCAGTTAGATGTCATCTAACAGATTGATTTTTCAATACTTCATATTGCAGCAGCAACTCGACATCGTTTAAACTGATATTCGCCGTACAATAGCTTCCCAGAACTGCTGAGCTCACACCACCAGCAATTTGTATACCTTTCCGACACTCCCCCATTACGTCTAGATGCACATATGCACTTGTGCTACTGTTCCTGACCCTAGTCGAGCTCCTGATTGGTCTTTCAGTGCGCTCTACCTCTTCATTCCACTGAAAAGCTAATTTTTTAACTTCGTCCTTAATTTTTGAACACCAGTGTAGTGTAAGTTAAAGACGCTAATAAAGAGACCAAAACAAGAAGTAAAAAATTCAAATTAAAACATAGTATCAAATTCTTAAGTATAAATTTTTATCTTACAGTGAGCGTACTCTTATATGATAATTTATCCCCAGAAGAATGGGTTCAAATATCTACACTGTGCGTTTTAAACAAAAATTCATTTTGGTACCTAAGTATTAACGCAATCAACTTGACCAGTTTGGCGATTGTTTATCGATGAAAAGGTTGAAGTTACTTATTAGGTGCAAGTGGGAGGCTTTCACGATTACTGGGCTAATATATTTATCGTAAGTTAGCAGACATTGTGAACATATGAAAAGAAAACATTCTTTAGCAATTTAAAATAAAAATGTTAATCATTAAATAAGGATTACGTGATTCACCGAAAAAATGAAACCCCTCAATTCTTTTCCACATCTTTCTGTAATTTTTTTTAGCTGTTTTCCTCCCCAAGTACACAGCGATCTGTTTTCGCCTGAAAAAACATCAGAGAACTGTAGAGTTAGCATCGCTCAAATCTGCCACCGTCTATCTAGAAATGCAACTCTTCGTTCTTCCCTTTAGAGATATCGCGGCAAAATTCTGTATAACTGCAAAACTTTTACCGCAGTTTCTTCGAATGTTGGCAAATTCTACAAGCGCATATTTTAAAACTGAAGTAAAAATTATCATGATTTGTTTACAAAAAGTTTTGGAAAGTGAAATACAACAATTTATACGAAAATGGCGAAGTCGTTTGACTGAAATATTGTTTTCAATATGGTTAACTCAAGAAGGTTATGCTCCTGCTTGCTAGAGTCTGGCACATTCTCGAAGATTGGCAGCATCTATTCAGGTGCCTGTCTAAATTGGTTGGGATAATATACCTCCATTTTTACAAAAATTACATTGGTATATACAAAAAAAAAATTTTCGCTAAGTGGTACTATTTGGCTACAGATTTTGTTTGTCGAAACTGGTCGACCGCAAAATATGTAAGAGCCAATTAAAGCTTATGCAAAATGCACAAAAAGTAAATACAAAATTTCCATAAAGAAATGGACTAAATAAATTAATAAAAAAGAGATATCAATATGAAATTAATAAAAAAGAGATATCAATGTGAAATTAATAAAATTGCGAAACAATGGAAAAATGCAAACAAGGAAACACAAATATACACCATAAATTATATCATAAGTCTTGTTGTTTCAGACTACCTCAAAACATAAAATTATCTTGCACTTTTAAAATACATCATAAATAAGTCAATGAGTCGTTTATTGTTCCATTGAATGTTATTGTGACTCCATTTCTATTTCTGACAGAACTCATTATACTGGGTAAGTCTAAATGGATCACACCGTTACAAATCGTTAGGAGGTGTGACACGGAAAAAAAAACAAGATTAAGTGCTTGAAAACAGAGTGGAGTTGGCAGCAACTGTTTTCGTGACATCAATGCAACACGCCTCCTCTATCCATGCAGCCAGTTTCGGCTTAACTGACCCCACCAGTGGGGAGTACTGCGTCATTGAGTGAATACGTGCAACTGCATTCTGCTGAAAAAATGTCTAATGTAAAAAACCGAACAGCAAATCAACATCAAATTCCTTGTGAAACTAAAGAAATTAGCCCCGGATGAAACATTTCAAATGTTAACCGAGGCTTATGGTGTTGAAACTTTCTTTCATGCACGTGTGTTTGAATGGCATAAGCGGTTTCCAGGGGGAAAGGGACAGTGAAGATGATAAACGTGCTCTCTAAGTGTCAAGCAGTTTCTAACCAACAAAAACATTAATGTGATGGGGCATCCTCCTTATTCACCTGATTTGGCTCCATGGGACATTGTTATTTCCTTAAGTTAAATCTTACTTAAAGGGAACGCATTTTACCTCAACTGAAGAGGTTCAGGCAAAAACGGAGAATCTCCTGAAGGGGCTTCTAAAAACCTCGTTCAAGAACTGTGTGAATGCTGAAGGGAACTATTTTGAAGGTGATAATGTCACGGAGAACTTATTCTGTAAGTACAATGATTTATTGGAACAGTCTCGTTTTTTGTGTATGTGCGTGTGTCACACCTTGTAGACCAAACAATTTAAATGGGCTCATTTTAACATTTAACGCGTCAAATTAAATTTAAACTGTTCAAATCTCTTGTCACACAGCCAATCTGTGGTTCAATTCAATTCACCTCATCTATTACCAAGGGGATAAGAGCCCTGAATGCTGGGAGTTAAATTTTGGTTGGATGCCAGATGAATAAGCTGGCTTCATAGTTGGTTTTTCCATGTGTAACATGAATACGATTTAGTTTGCCTTAGAAGATCCTCCACGAATGCATCCTTCTTCTTAGGCAGGTAATCCTCAGGAGCTTTGCCATATTCAGTTAACTTAATCTACCTTAGCAGTTTCAGCTTACACACATTGAACTATATCAGAAGTGACTGGCACAGCGGCAAGAATAATGCCGAATTTCTGTTCATGTTCAGATCACAACGGTGACACAAAAGAACATGTTTAACAAACCTCTTTCTCTGAGAGAAAAAAAAATAATAATTTTCGCAAATACTGAGATGCAAAGAATTTTCAGAACAGGTAAGGAATGCATTCCGACACTTTCCTTTTAACGGGGTGCCACTTAGCTCGAAACCTAAACCTTAGCAAAAAATCCGACTAGAAGGCAGCAAGCTCTAATAATCCATAAATCTTCATGAAAAAAAATAAAAATTTTAATAAGCCTAGAATAAATGCAAAAAATGAAAACAAATGCAAAAATAGAAAATGGATTTTATTTTACTAATACCAGCGTACAGGCTGTACGCAAAGCGGAATTGCTACAAGTCTCTTACTTTTTGAAGAGAAAACAGATCGCTGTTATACCCACAGATAATAAAAGAAAACACTGCTATTGTTGTTGTTGTTGCTAATGCTCACTTGTCTGACCTATAGTCAGCCCGAGCCCACGAAATGGCAAGGAGTGCAAGTTTAAGCCTGTCGTTGGCAACAGCCTTGAGCACCATACAGGTGCCAGTACGATTTAGCTCAGTTCCGCCCCCAATTTTAATGGAGAGAACCCCCAGTTGTTCTCACCATTTACATATTGACCAGTTTTCACTTGAAAAAAATTACAGTATGACAAAAAATCGTCATTGCGCACATCAAACATTATGTACATTGTATGATACATTACTGTTATCCCACGTTAACTGCTATTACAAGTCTACTATACTTTCAAATGATTGTTATTACTGAAGTACAATTTGTCAGTTCTTGCCGTTCATTCTTCCTACTTATTCGCAAGGTTATCACTGAACATATTTTCTTCACACGATGGAAAGAGGCTACCACGTTTAGCAACTGGCACCCTTATAACAGAAAATACCCCATATCCATTTGCTTCTTTGGGACTTAGATTAGATGTGTATTGCCTAACAAAAGGATCCTACATACAGTACACGTAACGCATGACAAGAAACTGGAATAATTAAAGTTTATATGCCACAAGTAAATTTACAAGGAATTATCGCCTCATTGCGTGCAGGCTGTTTTGGTGTGACCGACAGCACGTCCTGCTAACAATTAGAAGAGTATAGCTATTAGTTGTACAAATAAGCTTCAATTTCATTGTTTGTAACAAATAATACTTTTTGACTTACTATGAATTAATACTGCTAAAATAGGTTGCAGACAAAACGAAAGCCATAATACTATCAATACACTTAAAAGACTATAATATACATAATTATGCGTAGAATACTACGTTATATAAATACACGTAATATAGATTAGGTTAGGTTAGGTTAATTGATTAAGGCAAAGGAACTCGAGGGCTATCTGCCTATAGGAAGGAATGCCTTCGTGCAGAACATTTTTTAAAGGAAACATGCTCGTATCCATGTTACACTTGGGAAATCCACGAAACTTAACCATGCAACCAGCCCGTTCGCCGGAATTCGAGGCCACGTAGAATTACCAGCGTTCAACAACTTTACAACTTTGCCTCTAGTGGACCTTACACGTAATATAAATATATAATATCAATGCATATAAAATATAATACACGTACACTAAGCGTAATATAAATGCATATAAAATGCAACTTAAACTGTACGTAAATCTCATCTAAACCAAAGTGCTTAGACTCTGTATATATAAAAGCATAAAGCAGAGAGGTGTTTTCATGGGCAATTTTTTACTACCTGATTCAGTCGGTTTCAGTATATTCCTAACTATTAAAAGCTTTTATGTTTATATTTCCCTTCATTTTCTTCTTTGGTAGCCATGTAAAAATAACAAGAGAAATTAAAACAAACAAATATTGATCATACTCATGTATTATGAGAAATTAAAATAAACAAATATTGATCATATTCATGTACTATATTATAAATTCATCAGCCCGAATGGCCTCACACCCATAATTTCTATGCGAATGCTCGTTAGTGGTTAGAAAACGAGATTTAAAAAAATATAGAGAAAGCATTTAAGAAAGGGAGCAGAAGCTGACTACTCGATAAAAACTTTATTTTCAAAACTCTTCGTTACTCAGCTTTCATATTTCACTGTTTATGCTGTAACATACCATGTTAGCCTTGGTATGCGTGTAGTCATTCATCCTAATACTTTGCGAACATTATTAATACCGCTTTTGAAGCAAAATGTTCCCAATATCAACCACTAATGAACGATTTAACAAATAATTATTATTCAAATAGCTGTAATCTAAAGCCATAAATTATTCTTTAAAAAGCAATTTATAGTACTGCTTCAAGCATATTCCTTAATCATTAACACTATCATTCGAAGCACTGTTTCATTGCTAATAACCTAAGCATGCACTTCTTTAAAAATCATCTACACAAATTTGATAGTAATTTAAATAAAATTTTTAGTAATGAACTTGTGCTTATCATAAAATTAAAAGAATTCTGCTAATTTATTTAATGATTTCTTAATGGTTTTCCTAATAAATATTGTATAAAGGAAAAAATATGTGGCGTGTTTAAAAAGGAATTCTTTCTCTGATCTCTTAAGGAATATTACCTTTTATGAATTTTTAAAATATAATTTGAGATTTATCTCTCTTTTATTTTTAAATTAAATTTATTATGAAGACTTGATGCAAATTCCTAATGCAGGCTAATAGCGGCTTCATAAGAAATTTTCTTTAAAAGACTGGATTGCTTTATAGCTAGCTCAAAATTATTAAGATAATTGCTTATCAATAAAATACATTCAGTCATTTACAAACATATTTTTTAATAGTTCTTAATAGCTCAGTGGTATATGTTTTCAGGGCATCTTGCTTATTAATATTTACACTCTTAATGTAATTAAGCGAAAATATCTCTGGACTTTCGGCCATAAGACTTCTATGCAGAACACTATTATCAAGCACTGAAAATAAGCTTCCCCACACACGCACACACACAATGGCGGGCTCTAGCCGTTTATAGGTGTCAACTACTACTAAAGCCGAAAGCGGTGGGCTCTTTATGGAGGCACCTAGCAGTGGGCCATCGTTCCCACCTATGAAGGGATCGATAAATTACACTCGTGCCTTCTCCGGGATTCGAACCCGGACACTTCGGTATGGCACTAAGTGTCACGAATCACTTTCCCGTCTGAGCAGCACGAAAATAAACTTTTACGATAATAAAATTCTATATTCATCGTACGAATTTCGATAATTTCAATGTTTCATGCTTTCTTTAATTTTATTTAAACAGAAAGGTTTTGGTTTTATTAGATTCAGCAACGATATTACTGTTATATGAAAAATATATAAAGAGACTTGTATGATTTTCTGCTGATTTACGTAGTAGTTATTTTCATTTCTTATAATTTGAATTTAGCAATATTTTTTATTTTACATTTCATAAATATGTGTTAAATGAGTAAATATTTCTTACTACAAAAGCCTAAGTTTTTGTTTTAATTTATGTATAATTTATGATATAAGTAAAATTTATTTTTATATATGAGAAAAATTGCTTCATCACACACATGGTTGAGCGAAATAGTATGCATGTATGAATTAAACGTTTTTAATCATTTCTACTTATATTCTTTTGGTTTTCATTTTCCATAGTTTTCCTTTCCTTCAGTTTATATAGTGCACTTAGATACGAATAAATATTTTTCGTTATTAAAACATTCGGTTTAGAATTTTTGTTAACTCGTAACAGTAAGAATTACATTATTCATAACAGCCTTAAAATATTAAACTGGAATTCGAAGAATAAACAACAAGACTGTTTATAACCATAAAATTACTTATTTTTCGCATACTCCAAAACTTTTTTATTTTCTCGTAGACTATCAGGTTCAATGTTCCGTCTTACCTTCTTCGGCAACACGCAAGGACCTGACTCGGAAGAGAGAGAATACTAAAGCTATGTTCAAAACTGTGGGAAGTAGACAGGATACACAAGAAGGGTATACAAAACCCTTTATTTTTCTCTATTTACAATAACTTCCGTACTTCGGAATACAAAGACACACTACCTGTGGTCTAAACGTAAAAGTATAAAAATAAAACTAAACTCTAATTTAACTTTAAAATAATAAACGTGGAAGATTGGCCTTATATTAACAAGAAGCCGTATGTAGTACAGAGAACTGTGAACACTACAATACGTTTAAAGTATCAAGAGGATTAAACCTCTGGCCTGTAAGGCAACCAGCAACTGAGTAAAACTTCTAAGGTAAGCGGCCTGCTTCGACTACCTGCTTCCTCTCTCTCGCTTGGCAAAAAGCCACAACTTAAATACTTGGCGTTAGCCAGACAAACTTTGCATAAATACATTAACGCTTATAATTCTGGTCGGAAGTAGAAAATAAGAAGTGATAGTAAAGATTTAAAATAAAATAAACGTTAGTAAAACTTAAGATCCTTACATACTTCCCGCCAGAGTTAATTAGTTTGAAACTGAGGTCTAAAACGACCTTGTTGAAAACTTTTAGCTCTAGAATCTAACGCGAGGCCAATCTTTTACAAACATTTTTCGCTAGAAACTAGAAATTTAAAAGAAAGAAATTTGTTTTTACAATAGCAGCTCCCAGGACACACAATTTTTTTCATCTGTACTGCATCTAAACAGGAGCTTTTATTCAAATCTGGTTCCTTCCAGAGATCTGGAAGGAAAACTAGTTTAATGAAATGTTACACAATGAAATGGCAAGTAACATGTATAATTATATTTCTCTTAACATTCTTATTTCATTCATAACTATTTTAGTTATCTCTCCCCGTGCTCTCTGACATGTGTTGTAAAAGAACACCAAACACGGTTGTGTTTATGTCTATGTGTTCAACACTTCCTTCTACAATCAAAACACTAACGTGTTAAAATTCAACATACCAAGACCTCGTAACACACCCTAATTTCAACTCTAAACCCTGAGGTACTATTCTGAAAGTGGCTAACTCTGAAGTGTAGCGTCAGAGAGCCTAACTACATCATTCAACCTTTAACACATATTCACCATGATTTAGTCTTTTTACAGTCACACGAATAAAATAAATTTTAACATTACTTTCACTTTTACCATATCACGGTATTTCTTAACATTTAAAATAACAGTTCACATTGTATATAAGAACATATTAACATGCCGTTAATTTTACACATTTGAAAACATACATTAGTAGTACATTGTTAACTTCTATTCTTTTGAAAGCAAGTGCCAATTCTTTCTACATTGAAATAATACATTTCAAAAAGTCTTTCAGACTAAAACTTCTTTCTTGCCAGAATGTTTTAAATAATATTTATACAATATCGTTTTACAATATTTAAGTCTTTACACAACGCTATTATACATCAACTTTAGTTTTACGCGCGAGTAATTGAAAAACATAATACCCAAATCGGTAAGAAATCATTTCTCGCCCTTTTGGCGATAAAGGTAGACCTCGCATGAGGTAAAACTTCTTGAAACCTGCCACTTGCAGTAAGAATGAAAGATTAACTTAAGTTTGTAAAGTAACATAAAATTTTACTTATCTTTGTGATATTCGGACATTCTTTTCTGGGCCCAGTCCTGAAAGGTAGTGCAGATTGTTGTTTGATTTATCCTCCTTCTTGTACGGGCTCGCCCTTCAGTGCCTTCCTCTAGATGCTTTCTTTTTTCTCCAGTTCGGTCACCCTTGAATACCTTCTTTTTCGCTTCTGCCTGTGGTCTTGGTCGTTTGATGGCAGCTGGTCTTGGCGGAACCGGGAAACTTCTTTCGTGTTCCTGCTTGGACCTCGTTGCTGGCCGTTCAAATTTTCCTTGTAACTTTTCCTCCGCCGCTGGTGGCCCTTCCGCAGTTCGGCGACATTTGCTGCGGAGAGTCCTGTCGGATGAGTAGATCTTCCGTTTTAGAGCCGGGTTATAGTTGCCGTCATTTCTCCTGATTCTCTTTGCATACGTCGTCCTTCTCCCTTCTTCATTCTGGGGGTGTTCGTGAACTCTCTTTTCTGGACGGTGGAACGGCTTCTTTTTCTTGCTAGCTTCAATTTTTCCGCGGGGAAACTTTCTTTTCACTTGCTCCTGCCTCTTAATGGCTTGCCCTTGTACTTGTCGTTTTTCCACCTCTGGAGCTTGTGCCTGCGGTGTCTGCCGTGCCGGATCCTGCAAAAGATCTGAAAATATTTGCATTTTATTACGATCATAGTAGGGTTTGATTTGATCAATGTTTGCGGAGCAGGTTTCACCATTTCTCGCTTTTAACACTACTACAGCGTGAGTTATTTTTTCTATTACATATGGTCCTTCAAATCGTGGAAACAATTTGGCAGTTTTTTATCTTCTGGTGCTGAAGAAAGTGAATGCTTAATTTTTAAAACTTCATCCCCTACTTTATAAGTTACTCCCCGTCGTTTCAAACCGTAATATAGTTTTTGTTTTCTCTGTGCTACTTCAGTATTCTTCTTTGCTTCCTTAATTAGTTTTTCTATATCAGCCATTTTAAATTCTGGGGCTCTTTGTTGCACATAAAATAATTTATCTAACGGCGTTATAATCTTTCTGCCTAAAAATAAGTCAGCAGGAGTTTTGCCCGTTGTATCATGTTTTGCGGTCCTAAGGGCGAAAGCAAATTCATTGACATAGTTATCCCAGCTTTTATGAAAATTTTTAACATAACTACGGATAATTTTCACTATATTTCTGTTGACCCGTTCCGCTATATTTGATTGCGGCCGATACGGGACCATTTTTAAATGACGTATGCCCAGTTTTTGGCACATGTCTTCAAATATATTACTTACAAATTGAGGACCATTATCCGATATAACTTTTAGGGGCGCTCCGTATTTTAAAATATATTTATTTAAAATAGAATCGGTAACTAATTTCGCGGAGGCTCGTTTTAAGGGAACAATTTCGGTCCATTTACTAAAATGATCAACTATAACAAGGAGATAGCGACTTTTGTTTAACTGACTTTTTGGGAAAGGGCCCAATAAATCGATGCCGATTATTTCATTTGGAAATTCGGATTTAATACTATTTAGAAACCCGGCCGGGTGGAAATTAATATAATTAACTGCCTGACACGTTGGGCAGGACTGGACATACGCCCTTGTTAACTTTTGCAGTTCAGGAAAATAGACTGCCTCGCGTACGCGTTGGATAGTTTTTCGAATACCAGCATGAGAAGCTAAAGGGCTGTCATGCAGCTCATGCAGGATATTTAATCTAAGACTAGCTGGGATAACAGGTCGAAATTCGTTGTTGGAATTCGTAGTTTTTGTATAGAATAATAGACCATCTATTAGTTCGTAATGGGCCGCCCTATTTCTTATCGCCACAATATCTTGGTGGCTAAAATTTTCAGGATCCTTTAAATACTCATAAATGCTTCCAAACTCAGGATCCTTACCCAGTTCGGTTATTACAGTTTCTCGGGAATTTATTGTACATGCTGTGAGCATTGCCACCTTTACGGTATTAACTTCTTCATCTATTTTAATTCTGGACAGGGCATCTGCTACGATATTTTCCTTTCCGGGGGTATGCTTGATTACCAGATTATATTCTTGTAGCTTGAGTGCCCATCTTATTAACCTTGGGGATAAGTTTTTCCCTGAGTACAATCTAGTTACCGCCGCATGATCAGAGTACACTGTTATTGGCGCCTTTCCAAAATAGACTCGGAACTTTTGCACTGCTAACAGAACTGCAAGTGCCTCTCTCTCGGTCGCGGAATAGTTTCTTTGAGTTTGATTTAAAGTTCGGCTAAAAAATGCCACGGGCTGCTGATTTTGCGAAAGTACCGCTCCTACCGCATAATCCGAAGCATCCGCTGAAATTTCTAAATTTTCATCCTTTTAAGGAAATTTCAACACAGGGGCTTGCGTTAATGCTTGTTTTAATTTTTCGAAAGCACTATTGGCTTCGGCCGTCCACGAGAATCTTGCCTTTTTCCTTTTTAATTTTAACAATGGCTCAGCGATAGCTGCAAAATCTTTTATAAAGGACCTATAATATGAACAAAGTCCTAGAAAAGAGAGAGCTTCTTCGCCGTGTTTGGAGTCGGATACTTTTGTACAGCAATTATTTTTGATTCGTCTGTCTCTATTCCTTTCTGAGATATTTTGTAACCTAAATATTTTAATTCAGGGGCTGCAAATTTGCACTTTTCGACATTAACTTTTAGACCGGCCTCATTTAATAAAGAAAACACCTGTCTTAAATCCTGTACATGTTGGTCGAGATTATCACTAGTAATAATGATATCGTCTAAATAGATAAATGTGGACTTTCCAAGAACAGGTCTTAACACAATGTCCATACATCGCTGAAATGTTGCCGGCGCCCCTGAAAGGCCAAACGGCATACGCAAAAATGCATAAGTGCCAGACTTGGTTATAAAAGCAGTCTTAGGCACGTCCTCAGGCCTAACCCCTATTTGAAAATAACCAGTCATCAAGTCTAAAGTCGTCATATATTTGGTGGATGTTATGTTCCTTAGAACCTCCTCAATAATAGGTAACGGATATACCGGATATTTAGTTATGGAGTTTAATTTACGGTAATCAATTGCGAATCTCCACCTTTTTGGATGTGTCAAAGGATAGTCATTATTTTTCTTACATAAAACCACCGGGCTAGCATAACTACTTGAGATGGGCGTTATGATCTTTTTACGTAGCATATCGGTGATATGCCATTCTATAATTTTTTCCTTATTCTTATACCGGTATGCTTTGTGGCGAACTGGCATTGAATCTCCGGTGTCAATACTATGGTTAGTAACCTGAGTAAATCCTGGAATATCACTAAATAACGAAGCAAATTCACTTACCACTTGTCGGATTCTTCCTTGCTCGTCATTAGTCAGGTGGTCGAGATTTAACATCGGCGGTTCAGCCTTTTCTGCACGAACTGGTTTCATTGTCAGCTTAAGGGACACTTCATTAAAATCCAGCGTTGCTTGTGCCTCTGAAAGAAAATCTATTCCTAAAATTGCTTGCAGATTCTTTACTATAAAAAACATCACCTTTACTTGTTCGTCCTTGATACGGACATACAGCGGTACTTTACCTATACACTTACATTTTTCTCCTTGCGCCGCTAATACTGTCGTATTATCCGAATTATATATGCGGTATTTCCGAAAATACTTCCTAAAAAATCCTTCTGCCACACAGGAACACTGCGCGCCTGTATCCAGGAGTGCGGTGGCTGGGATATTATTCACCAGCACTTCAATCTTCGGAAGAGTCAAATATTTCACCATTACTGTATTTAACTTAAAGGAAGAGGGGGTTTTCTTGGCCTTCGGATTTCCGCACCCTCCCGTCAGCAGAAATCCGTTTTAGTTTAACTTATTTTTCATTTCCGTGCTTTCCTTCTTTTTCCACTGGCCTTGAGACTTTTTTCCTGGATTGCTATTGAACTGTCGACGTTCGCCGGCTGTTTTTGAATGCTCGGGTTTCCTTGCCCACTGATTCGCTTTGCTTTCGTAGCCGTGTGCTTGAGTTTGCTGTAGTCTTGGCGCACCAAATTGGTTTCGCTGTTGATATAGGCGTCTTCTTTCAACGTCCGCCGTTCTTCTACTTTCAAACTGGATTGCTAGCTAAAATACCTTTTCCAGTGTAGTCGTATTTCTTAATTCAATAACGTCTCGCACTTGGGGCAGTAACCTCGGCAAAATCACTTGAATTATCTCAGGATCCGGACGGTTTCCATACAAGAGTTTAAAGACGTGAATTTTTCTTAAAATAAAGCTTGAGAGATTTTCGATTCTTTGTTGATATATACTAAAAGTTCCGTTTCCTATTTCGCACGATCCCTTACAACAGGGAAGGCTTTTACTCGTAGTAGGGCAGTCTTGAAATTCTCGTAAGTATAGGTGGGACTTCCTGCTTGACCCAAGAGACTTCTGCCTATACATTTGAACCAATTAAGCGCTTGGCCCCTTAAAGCGCTGGTAGCTAAGGTAACTTTTTGAAATTCGTGCACGGGGTAGAGCATGGAGTGGTCATCCAATTTTTCCAAAAAACTGGTTACCGGTGAGTTTCCATTAAATGTTGCTTCTGGTTTCATCGAAGCGCGCATGGTCTGGACGATGTAACCAAATCCTTCCAGGGCGGCAGCTGGCTTTTCTGAATTCTGAGCCGCTTCAGGAGGCAGCACAGGTTCTTCTTGAAACTCGGCCATGGTTATTCTTCTTCGTTGGGCGCCACTTTCAGGTTCAATGTTCCGTCTTACCTTCTTCGGGAACATGCAAGAACCTGACTCGGAAGAGAGTGCTTACTAAAGCTATGTTCAAAACTGTGGGAAGTAGACAGGATACATATGAAGGGTATACAAAACCCTTTATTTTTCTATATTTACAATAACTTCCGTACTTCGGAATACAAAGACACACTACCTGTGGTCTAAACGTAAAAGTATAAAAATAAAACTAAACTCTAATTTAACTTTAAAATAATAAACGTGGAAGATTGGCCTTATATTAACAAGAAGCCGTATGTAGTACAGAGAACTGTGAACACTACAATACGTTTAAAGTATCAAGAGGATTAAACGTCTGGCCTGGAAGGCAACCAGCAACTGAGTAAAACTTCTAAGGTAAGCGGCCTGCTTCGACTAACTGCTTCCTCTCTCTCGCTTGGCAAAAAGCCACAACTTAAATACTTGGCGTTCGCCAGACAAACTTTGCATAAATACATTAACGCTTATAATTCTGGCCGGAAGTAGAAAATAAGAAGTGATAGTAAAGATTTAAAATAAAATAAATGTTAGTAAAACTTAAGATCCTTACAAGACAACTCTTGATTCAAGTCAGTCTTTCATTTAATGAAAAACTTTTAAAGCCGGTTAGGCAATAGACCCATAGCTAATATTTTGCACTGTAACTGATCTTTTACGTGAATACGAGTTACACAGAAACTCAAGTTAAATTAGCTTCGAATTCGAAAGTCCATCTTATTTACAATTTTAGAGATGATTTTGATGAATTATCACCCCATCTATAAAGTATCGACTTAGTCTAAAAGTCAATCCGATAAAGTTCTTATCTAAGTAAGTGGAATAATATATATATTTATATATATATCAAGCAAGCTTTTAGGCGAGCTTACTACATTTTTTTTATATATATACATATATATATCAGATTAATTAATTTTTTTCGTGCATTAGCAAGTCTTCCAGCACTAAATTTGGCAGTTTTATCGCGTGTTTACAGTTTTTTCCAGTTTTTCCAGACAAATTTCTTATTATTTATGTAGTACTGTGTTACAATATTTCGTGGAGCTACAGTTCCTGGTAACTTTTTAGCAAGTTCGCTGCAATGTTTCTACCTACTACTATTCTTTCAAATGTTTCTGCAGCATTATGCACAAAAGTTTTTGAGACCAGATAGGTCTTACGTCTAATTACCAGTTAGCTTTACATTTTCTTTTTCAATTATATATATATATATATAACAAATTCCTCGTGAGGTGCAGTGAATGTGCAATGCACTCGTGAGGTGCAGTGAATGTGCAATGCACTCGTGAGGTGCAGTGCATGGTTTAATCCTATATGCAATTCTCTCATATTCCTGGTTTTCTACACTCATGTCCATAAATTAAGGATAATGCAAAATCAGACAAAGGAAGAGTTAGAAGCAAAACAAATTTGACTTATTTGTAAAGCTTATTTATTAAACAAAAGGTAAAGAGCAAAAAAAGATGCTATATGTTTGATATTATTAAAAAAATACCGATTTCTTCTCCCTGGAGCAAATTACAAAAAAAACCTATTTACAAAAAAACAACATTACATGCTAATTCAGAAGTCAAACTACAAAAATCAGCGTTATATTTACAAATTTTTTTTTTCACAGGACTAGATTCGATGGTTTCACCGAACCACCATCTTCAGCTGCAAAACCGCCAATGAATAGAAAATGAAAACCGCAATCATTCATTCATTTGCGGTTTTGCAGCTGAAGATGGTGGTTCGGTGAAACCATCGAAACTAGTCCTGTGAAAAAAAAATTTGTAAATATAACGCTGATTTTTGTTGTTTGACTTTTGAATTAGTATTTGATCGGCGTGTTATTGTGTCTTAACAACATTACATGGTTGGTATGATTGTTAATACATTGTAGGTCTCCCAGACGATGCAATACAGTCCGTACAAGGCCTAGGCATGCTGAGTATCAAATTATCGATCTGATCTTGGAGGATATTACACCACTCAAAAAGCAGTGTTCACCAAAGTTCCGGTAGACATGTAGGAGGAGGTTAACGGGCTGCAACTCATCGGCCAAGCATGTCCCACACGTACTCTACTGGATTCAAGTCCGGTGAGAATGCTGGCCTGTCCATACGGGTGATATCCTCCGATTGAAGGCATTCGCTTACGATGTTTGCACGGTGAGGACGGGCGTTGTCATCCATAAACACAAATTGTGCGCCCATGACGCCCCGAAACAAACGTACATGTTGTTCCTGAATGACGACCCTATAGATTTGGCTTGTCATGGTTCCAATTTGAACATGCAGGTCAGTTCTGGAACCCAGAATAATTCCACCCCAAACGAGCACTCCTGCACCACGGTAACTGTGTCGTTCAATGATGTTTTCTTGGTGGTAACGGGTATCTGGAGCTCTCCATATGAAAGTCCGGCGAGAATCAGACTGCAAGCTAAACCTGGACTCGTCGGAAAACATCACACAAGCCCACTGTTGTGGTGTCCACAATGCATGCTCTCTACTCCAGGCTAACCGCTGGCGACAGTGAGTTGCAGTACGTGGAACGCATCTGACAGGTCTACGAGCATATAGACCAATCTGCTCTAAGCGTCTGTACACGGTCTGCCTTGAAATTGTCGTACCAGTGGCTGACGAGAGCTGATGAGACAGGTCTGAGGCTGTGCTCCGCCTGTTTCTTTTGGCAGTAACTGCCAAATACCAGTCCTCATTCGGCGTTGTAACTCTGGGGCGACCTGTTCTGTAAAGTCTACTCACATTACCATCATCTTGGAATCGTTGCCAAAGCCTGGAGATGACACTCTGGGCAATTCCAAATTCATCTGAAACTTCCAGTTGGGTACGCGCACATTCCGGACGGCCGATAATTTTACCACGTAAAAAATCATCCAAATGCGTCCTTTGTGTCATAACTATTCGGTTATTGCACTGAAATGCTTTTAAAGCGCCTGCGAACAATTTTACTTCTTTGCCTGTATTCCTTATATATCACTCTCTTACACTCTCGTCATTGTGACGTACCATCGGTGTCATCTGGTTACTTCCTGAAATTTGCATATGATTCTTGAAGATGCGTGTAATGATTTTACAGGTGATATATTTATTTTAGAGTTCGATTTCCGTGTGACTCCGAATTATCCTTAATTTATGGACATGAATGTAGTTTTCACTGGAGGAGTTCTCAGCCCTAACTTCTGGGCAACTTCTCAAGGATAAAACTAGTGTGATAGGCTACTTCTGTTGTATGACCTTTCACTAGTACCTACTTTCAGTCAACTATGGCGCTTCTGCTTTGGTTTTCGAAAGTTCTTACCTCACATGGCTTAAATTAAAGCAGTGTCCCACCAGCGGCCGAGCGCTAAAAATCGCTTAACACTGGTAGTTCAATCTGGGTTCAATTTTAGGCAAACGGACGTTTTTTGTAGTTTTTCCCATGTATAATATGAATAGAGCCAATTTTCCTTAGAATGTCCTCCACGAAGGTATCCTTACCTTTTGGCAGACAGTTTTCACGTTCTTCGCCATAGTCTAAACTCATAGTGCCAGTGTTTTAATTACATTACCAATGATATTCATGACATTTATTAAATGAAAGAATGAGAAGAAATTGTAAGACAAGAAAAATGAAAAAAAATTCCTAGAAATACATGTTTTGTTGGCATAAGAAATTAACTTATGATACTGTGGGCATGTGTATGACTCTTGCCTAAGTTAAGTTGGGTTTGGGGAAGGGAGGAATTAATGTTAAGGAACACAGTTAGTGCAATCACTTTAAAGTAAGCTAGCAAATTTTCAAAACGTGCCAAATTCAAACTACAGTGCGTTTGTTAGGCTAGCGTAGTCTACACTTTTCAAAATGAGCCTCTCTCAGGCAACCAAGCGCATAGCAATTTCTTAATTTTAAAAAGCAAAGCTGGCTTTCTTTTGCATTCTTTTTTCCGTATTTCATGATCCAACAGTTTTTATAAACTGTGATATTTTTTATCTTACATTCAATTTTAAAGTAGGCGCTTGTGAAATTTCCCTGCAAAATTATGGTAAAATTCTTGCAGTAATTTCGCAGGAAAATCGCTAAAGAAAACAACTGGTTTGGATCTAGTCTTACTGCTATCACTACGAAATTTCTACTGTAAAAAATAAAAACAACCTTTATAATAGCTTATAAGTTAAATTATTGGCTACGTATCGCGATAAATATCTAATTAAAACATTAAATATGAAAAAAATAACAAATAGGTATAAAATAAATACTTTTTAATTTTCACTTGTGAATTATTTTCTTTTTTCTGTAAATAACAAGCCAAGGGGTTTGCGCTAATATGCAGGTCCCCAGTAATACTTATAACATTTATGTTAATCTTGAAAGTTTGAAATTCTCAAATGAGTTTGCAGGGTTAACTGACGTGTTTTTATTATTCTTCAATTCTTAGCTTCTGAATTCAATTCTGAGCTTTATATTGAAACTTTACTGCCAAACTCTTAATCTTGACTAAAAAAAGTTTAAATTTAATTCAAATCGTTTACTAATTCCCAGATGAAATCTGATTCAAATTAAGATCTTTATTTTCGGGGAAGTGTTTAGAAACCTTTCCCCAGTAATTGTACGAAAATTATTCAAATCCGAATGAAACATTTGAAAGTTAATTTTAAAAGTATTCATATAGAAGAATACTAAGAAAAATTTAGTCGAGCTGAAGGAGAATGGATATGTCATTTGCTTAGACAAAAGAGCGTTTTCTTATAAATAAATCTTAAAGTGGAGATTTGAGACAAGTTATGGAATTTCAAAAATTTAATGATACGATGGGAAGAAAAGAAAAAAAATATATACAGGCTTAACGCTAAACTAGTACAGCCATAATTTACCTAAATAGATAAATTTATTCTTAAAGTTCTTTAAAAAATTATCAATCCTCCCTCGGCCCCATTTAATTGTTCATAAAATTCTGAATCGATTGATGCCATTAGCAGCATATTTTTTGTAAAATTTAATTTTGTTAGTAATGCAGAATTATCGAAAATTCATACACCTTTTCCATATTTGTGGATCACCAGTGGATGAGTGTTAAAACCGCTTAATACTGGCAATTCGACTCGTGTTGGAACCCATGCGAATGGAATGGCTGTATGGTTGGCTTTTCCCAAGTGTACCGTGAATACGCCTCGCTTCCATTAGAAAGTCCTCATGCAGGCATTACTACCCTTCGGCAGAAAGTCTTCGTGTACAATAATTCAAATAACCTAACTAAAACTTATTTGTGGCTTTCTTGCCACACGAGGTTGACAACAAAGCTTTAGTGCGTGAATTTACGCAACAAACTATGTACGTAATGCAAGTAATTTATACTGTTGCTTTGTAAGACGATGATTGTTTTCGTACAAAATTGTTTCGCTTTTTTTATATTATCTGTAGATGGTAAATCTCGAAACGAGATCTGTATAATTCATAATTGTAGGCCTGTAAAAGAACCCGCTTAATACTGATGTCAAAATCACATCCAAGTTCTTCAACGCTAAAATTGTTTTTTTCAACAAAGTCGTTGTTTATTTGCAAAGTACGCGATGAAAAGGAGGAAGCGAAACGAAGCTGCACGAATCACATATTTTGTCTTGTACAAAATTCTAGAACAAGCAACTGTCAGCATAAAATCAAATTTACAGGGCTTTCTCAGTTATCTAATGATCATTTCTCTATTTAAAATAGCTACGGGAACGGCAAAAGTGAATATCGGAAGAATCTTTTGTGATTCAGATGATGAAGAGACCGAAAGACGTATGAGTGAGGAGGAAAATGAAAAATTCGGAACGACCACCTACATCTAAGTCGAAGCGACAATTTAAGGTTTAATAAATTCAGTACTCCAGACCAGCGTTTCTTAAACTATTGGTCGCAAAATAAAATGTTGGGGTCGCGAAAATGTAATTCAAATACACGAATTCAAAGAAATATTAGTCGCAACCAATCCCTGCAGTGTCTTGAAATTTAATATTCTTACATGCGTATGGTTTCGTAATGGAATGAATGCACTCAATAATAATAATAAAAATAATATTCATAATCATCATAATAATAATAGCTTGATAAAATTTATTTTACCATAAGAGAACCTTTACATTTCTCGAGCTTTCCACAAAAGTACTCGTACTGCTCTTCTCAGTATAACAGAACACAATCAGTAGTTACCACTTCAAACAAATAAAAGAATGTTAAACACAACGCAAATGCAAAGCGGATCTAAAGAGCGAAGTTCGCGTGGAGATCTCTCAGTACTCCGAATTCAACTCTGAACTAAAAACTGAGGACTGTGATTTCTCTGGTCTTACATAGTTTTCCCTCATCCGCCAAGAAATTTCCAGTACCGTCGATTTCTCGGAAATGCTAGAAAGCAGATACTGTTACATATAGAGTTCAGACCAATTATAGTTACACAGAGATCAGACCAAAATGTCGCTAAATGGTCGCCAGATTTGGCGATAAAAATTAGTCGCGAAAATCATCACCAGCTTTAGCCATTTACCTCAATGTTAAATGGACCTGTCCCCTGTAACCTTATTTTTCCGGTGGAGCTTCATCTTGCTGAGGCATTATACAGGAGATACTATGATTTACATGTAATGCTACTAAAATTACTTACATATATACAAAATTCGTAACAATATATCTTTTTCTATGCAGCGCATTTCTAAAATCTTAATACTAGTCACGTTAAGCTGTAAATTATTTTTAGATATTGAAAAACACAACTAGGCTCCTCATAATAGCGACGTCGCATTGCAAATTCAACAAGTACAGGCTGAAGCAAGACTCGCATCTCTGCTTTTGTCTACATATATATTAGGTACCCCCGGGCCTTGTAACTATTAAGCTTCCGCCTCGGTTTTGAAGAAAAGTACCTCGAGAGACAGTCCGAGGGTCTCTCACTCCTCTTCTTCTACTAGTAATGTCTTGCAAGGACTTTCGGCTGGCTGTGTATTTTGTGTGTCTTTCTGCACACAGACAAACGTCCGTGCCTTCTCCAGGATTCGAGCCCGGGCACATCGGTACGACAGTCAGGGTCACTAACTACTATACCGTGTAGACTTCAGTGATTTCAACAGAGACGGGTAAAAGTGGACGGAGCACCAGAATTTCGTCAGTGACTTTTACAGGTATTGTTTCGCCTCACTACTGTACCCGCTGGGCGTTCGGTTGGCCCGTATCAGAAGCCAGCCTAACAAGAAATTTACAGATACTTTACATTAATTCTAGACTTTCGTATTGAATATACGAAAGTATATTTAATCTTTTGAGGCCGGGGCTTTGGTAGCAGAAAAGCTACCAAAGGACGGGGAATCTTGAACCGAATGCTTTCCCCCTTTAAGAAATCACCTCCTATTTGCAACAAAGATTCTTTTGTGTATTTTAATGGATTCTCAGAGGGGTGCATCTATGTCGCAAAAGGAAGACCTTTAAAGAGATAAGTGGATAAAACCCTAGAGACGTTAAATTTGACATTTCACCCCACTTTCCAGCCTGGAAAATGAGGGAAAAAGACATGGCCACTAAAGTGGACAACCCTGTCTTTTCAAAGAGAGGACTCTATGGCCACTATAATGGCCATCCCGTATTCAAAAGGTTAACACGAAACCCACTGGGTTTCTATATAAAATAATTTCCTCTCCTCCCAACTAGTCAATTTTGACCGCGTCTGGCATCCAGATCTCATATACAAGCTGATGAAGTTGGAAATGCCTCGTAGCCTGGTTCTGCTGATTAAACCTATATTGGAAAGTCGCACTTTCGACGTTAAACGCGGAAATGAGATCTCCAGCGTTAAAAGCATACACACTTGCGTTTCACAAAGCTCTATCTTGGCGCTGATATTTACATTCTGTTTGACAATGACTTCCCCAGGCTTGCTACGCCGATCATACGGCTGTTGCTGTTAACTCCAGATGGCCAAGTCTCTACCTCGTCAAAATACAGGAAAAGATCCTCGCCATTGAGAAATGGTGTAGCAAATGGGAAATCAGTATTCAACCTGCCAAATCAAAAATTCTGCTGTTCAGGAAGTACAGCAAAACGGTAGCTATCACAAAAAAGTAAGGCTGTTCGGTACTCTGGTTCCCAAACTGGACAGCGCCAGTTATCTGGGAGTTACCTTTAATAGGTTATTCACCTGGTCCACTCACGTGGCCAAAGTGTGTGGAAAATCATACGGATTAATGTTCAAAACTTCACTGCTTAAAAATGATCACTTTCAAGAGAAGAATCCACATCACATCTATTAGGCCTATTCTTATATATGCGTGTCCCGCCTGGACTACTGCCATCGAGAAAGATTACAAAAAAACTTCAGGTGTTGCAAAATAAGGCTCATAGAATTATCAGAGGTATCGCCTATTTTATAAGGATCAGAATCCTGCACTCGGATCTAAAAATAGAATCAATCAAAGATTTCACCGCGAGGATTCAAGAAATATTTTATGAGCGAACGTTAAGAAATAACCCATCAAATTTCGCAGTAATGCTGGAGTGCGACATTCTCGCTCAATATAGATGTTTTTAGGCCCTGCGCTGCTCATTTTCTGCATACGCAGACTGACTAATGAGAAAGGAGAATTCCCTAGTCCTTTTACTATTCAGTTTGATAGTGTGTCTTTGCAAATGCGTGAATTCTGAGAGACTACCAACATCGACACCGACCAATCTTCAGACCTCCCTGGTATTCAATTTAGAAGTAAAGCGATTCAATGTGTTTTTAATCTAAGTTGAGCAAAAACGCATATTTTTCTATTTCCAGCCAAAGGCCTCAGAGCACAATACCAAACTAGAGGTCAATACTCCTAGCGGTTGATGCCAAGAACCACCAACGATGTCCGATGTACGAATCTGGTCTCTTCCCGTCAGGTACTTATCTCTTATGGAGAATATTCTTTACGGTTGCATCACAACCTTTGACAGTCGCTATTCGCTTGCTTAGCTTACAGAGTAATTCACCTAGCCAGAATTTCTTGCCTTCGGTGAATTATTGCCGGCTCTACTCTTATATACGCCTTAAAATCACCAAATGTGGCGATATGTGTTCTGCCCTGGTTTTTGGCGCGATTACGTGTTGTATGGCAACCCTTTTGACGTTGAAAACTCTTTTGCTGGAGTGGTTTAATTGCTCCGTAGGTCCGTGTCATGCGTGTTTTGAAATGGCCTATGTTGCAATGAGAGACGTGGTTTCAAGAAGGTCTGGGAGATTATTTTTAGTGGCTGAGCATGAATTATGGAAACGCTGATGCAGTGTATTAAAGAGTGGATTGAGCCTTGCACAACTATTTTTTCGGATGGCTGGAAATCTTACAAGGATTTAGGAAAAGAAGTTTTTGAACATTTATTTGTGAACCATAGTTTGTTTGAGAACCTAGCAAGCACTGGACCACATTGTGAACTATAGTATGAATTTTGTGGATAGCGAGTCTGGCTGTCATATAAATACCATAGAAAGTACGTGGCGGCATGTTAAAGCTACGTTCTGCTGTCCGAAGAAGCATCGATTATGGTAAGTGTATTTTATTTTATTGTTTTTATTTTGTAGAATGTTATGTTCATTGTTTTTTTATTATGAATTTCTGTTGTTATTGTTGTTTTTTGAATTATTTGTAATTTATTTTAGTTTATTTTGTTGATTTGTGCGCCATGCCTAGATGTTTTTTTTTTAAGTTTAAACAGAATGCTTTGTACATGGTATTCTTTGAAATTTATTGTTGTTATGTTAATTTATTAAAGCGAGGTGTGCGTAGTTCGTAGATTCCTTCACTGGCTAGATTGTGCAATTCGTAGATTTTTTTTTAAAGTTAAAACATATCGCTGTGTACATGGATTCTTGTCAAATATTTTTAGTTAGAACCTTTACGTTTTTGCTATCTAAAGTTTTTGTTTTTGTTTCGGATTTTTAGCTTAAATTGTGTTTTCAAAACGTGGTTTTTGCATATGTGAAAACCGCGTTTTTGGAGACATTTTAGGCTTAAAGTTCGAAATGTAGACAAAAACTTGAGATAGTAATATGGCACCGTGAAGTTTCTCGCCAAAAATGTTTGGCAAAAAATTTTGGCGCCGCATTTGGCAACCTGAAGGCGCAGAGAGTAGTTCCTTATTGCTTTCCACTGCACAAACTTTTCAAACGTTAACTAATGAAGAGAGCTAGAAAATTTTAAAATTAACTAATAAATTGTCTAAAATAAAAGATAACATGAAATTGGATCTAAACGTATTTTGTGCCTTCTTAAGCAGGAAATTACATTCAAGAAGGCCCACCACCAACAGCCAAGCGGTATAGTCACTAATCACTGGGAGTTTGACCTGAGTTCGATTCCAGGCGAACAAACTACTTATATGGTAGTTTGTAGTTTTCTCCATACTTTTTGTAGTTTTCCCCATATGTAACGTGACGTGCATACGTACCAGTTTCTTTTAAAGGATGGAATCCCTTCCCTTAGATAGATAACCATAGCTTAGGTAAATAGCCATAGCATAGGCAGATAGCCTAGCGTGCAGATAGTCATAGCCAAACAGACCAAACTAAATTCAAGAAGTTCTGCGGTCCTTAAAGAATAATTCACATACAGACAGCTTAACGATTTACGGACGAATTACTCTCAAATCTATGGTGAGTTGAACACATACTTTTGTATGAAAGGTATTCGGAAAGTAAAGCATTAACAAAAAAAAAGCAAACTCTTAAAATGATATCTTCAATAATGTCAAAAAAAAACTTCAGCTTTGTAATTTTTACAATTCCGTTTATGGATGTCTCGCTTTACGAACCAGAACAAGTACACTTACTACAATCTATCTACTACGACACAAGAAAAGGGCTTACTACACGAAAATCCCAAATGAATGTTTTAATCATTTTAGAATGAAATTGTTCAAAGTCATTTACAGAGATTTTCATAATTGAATAGACTTTATTTAGCAAGTAACATTTTTTGCAGTTTTAATGTAATTTATTTAATAAATTCGAAAATTCCACGACTTTGCTCTGATTTTTATTTCGCTCTAATGTATATTTTTTAAATGTGGTATTTTCTCCGTACGCTCGGTTTTCAACATTTCATTCAATATTCGTATTTTAATTCAATAGTCGCATTTTGGCGAATGTTTTTAAAATGCGTACTTTCTCCGTACCCCCGGGATCAATACTTGGTATGATATTCGTATTTTTGGCGAATGTTTGAGGACACATTTTCTAATACTTAAACTTTGTACACGCATACCTCATATATATTTGAGAATACAATGAATTTACCCGTTTTTTATTTAATCACCATTTCATTGAACAATATTCAATAACGTTTTGATATTTAACAAAACTTTTGAAAGTCTTCTTCATGTAAAATACCATATCATCAGTTATGAACATAATAGAACCTATAAGCCATTTAGATAACCAAATAATTTTTTTAGCCAATACACAAATTCTTCAATACATGGCGACTTTTCACGGGGTGAGAATAATCAGAAAGTAGCGAAATCCTCATAAATCTAGATTTATTTAAAGCTTAATAAATTCGATTTATTTCAAAATTCAGTATATTCTGCATTTCTCACACTTTACATTAACTTAAGAATATATGCTTTCAGAATTGTAAATACCATTCTATTGTTCTCTACGTAGCCTAAATCAATATAATACAAATGACATTTTCTGCTGTGACGGATTTTGGACCACAAGCAGGCCACCAAATTCAGATCTTGTACACTGGTTGACCATTCTGAGCTGGTTCTGATTTTGATTTAATTTTTTAACGTGATAGACCTTTTTCTTCTTCTTAGGGTGTTTTTAAACCATTTTGAATTTTGTGGCTTTTAAACTTTATTTTATCTGTTTACAATTCTTGCGTTTGTTCTGTGTGTTTCTATACGCTAGAGAATAACCTTGTCTTAACAACTGCTAGATATGAAAAGTATTAATTACAGTCTTGCAAATCCGTCTGTGGAAGAAATAGATACTTGGCACAATATTTCTAAACTTCTGAAATCTCAAAATAAAATCTGAATAACATAATGCAATATACCATCCAGGTACATAATATATTCAACATTGTGAAGGGCCACGGTCCCAGCAGATCACGGTCAAATCATGGCCGAATGCATAAAACCGTTGGCCATTAGCATTTCGACTCGGTATCAAAACTCAGTGAATAAGCCGGTTCCTTGGATGTATCCGTTTCTTCCCCATGTGTAACTTGAATATGAGAGTGTTCTACTTAGAAATTTCTATACATAAACATACTTCTGAGGCAAATAGTCCTTGTATTGTGTTAATAGTTTAACAATGATGCGACTAAATCAGTCAAAGCACTCGAGTCTCATCATCAAGTTAAATTATCCAGAGGTGATTGTCATTTCCTGATTACAGAATTTGGAAAAGTAGCAAACCCGGGAAAGGATGTCCTGTATTCGTGAACCAGCTTATAAGATAGCTTAATAGGTATATCAAAGCAGATATAAATAACAAATTCTTATAACTTCTGCTTAAGCGTAATTATCCAACGGTATCCTTTTAATACGTTATCGGTGATAAAATGTTTATTTTCAATGGTGAAATATACACAAAGTTTTGTATTTCATACATCCTTTTATATTATAATAGACGTACTGCCTATCTATATACCGAAATACTGAAATTGAAGTTTGAATTTCAATTTCCCTCGAAAAACATGGAATTCGTGTATATAACGATCTAATTTTCATTTTTATTTTTGACATTGATCAATCGTTTTGATTTCAAAACATCTAACGTAATGTGTTTCCATCACAAATGTATAACAATTTCTTTATCGTTTACGTTCTGTGCAGCCTCTTTCAATGAATTTGCCTTGCTGGTAAAATGCATACCATCCCAATTAAATAGAAATGTTTCTCATCCTCTAAAAAAAGACAAGAACGCGTATTTTAAAGAGTCATGTATTTGAAACTCCGTTTACAATAACTACTTTCATCTCTTAGCATTTTCTTGACTTTACGACAATATTTTATACCTCTTTTCGTCTTATTATATATGCGAAACAGGTGCTGTCGTACGAGGCTTTGTTTTTGCCGCCTCTTACTATCTGCAAAATTGCATCTTTATTCAAAGCACAAAAACTGCAACTTTGCGAAAAGCTAAAGTATGACTATTTGGCTGCATTTCTGAGCACCCGTCACGAGATTAAATGGGTCACATACCGACTTTGAGCATTCACTCCTTAAAGAGAAGTTCACCCAAATCGTCCATTTGTATGATGTGTGTTTGCTTTCGAGTCCCTATTCTCTCTGTCTCATTTCATTTAACAGTTGTTTAGCTCCGCGGGGATATAATTCAAGTTCTTCTCATTATATATGCGGAATGAGTTTTCTGCTTTCTTCTTTTTTTTATTTTTACTTGGCATTCTCCATTTTAGACTTGATTGCAAGTTTTATGCTCGTCTAACTCGGAAGACAGTACTATGAAAGGAAAGAGTTTTGTATTTATTTTGCTCCCGAAGTTATGTTAACATACTTTCATCTCTTAAGAGCTAGGAGTGTTAGCCACAAACGTAAGGCTTTGATTTTTTTTAATTACTCAACTTCGTTAACATGTGAGTTGAGTTCCCTTTCTTTCTTTCGAGCTTGCGATTTCGTGCAGTAATTTCACGGGAAATAAAAAGATGTTAGAAAGAAAAGGACATATTATTACATCATTTAAAATTTTCTAGATAAAAGGATATAGCATTATTAATTTAACCATACATGAAAGAGAAAAAAGCAAAGGAAAAGTAAAAATAGGCTTAATTTCAGAGAAAAATATTACTCGAATCCCTAATGTGAAATTTATGTGCATCTTTCTCAAAAAAACTTTTCCTTATTGCTAGTTGACATGTCAGTTTCATAACTGTTATTACAGTTAAAATTCGGTTGGTACTTACGTATTAACGCAACCAGGCCAAAATTTGCATAAATCGCCAAATTTGGCGACCCTACTTACGGCAACTCTACGTGTTATACGTAGTTTACGTCGAAGAGTGCAATCAACATTTGGGTATGAGAACCAGATATTGGTTTGGAGGTAGCCGAATTTCATTTGTGACAGCGGTGCGCTTCATTTATTGTTGGTGTAAAGAGTTAACCTCAATTAAATTTTGTGCAGAAGAGATGGGAATTGCTGACAAAACTGTTATAGATTGTTAAAACCGTCATCATCTTGACTCATACCTTATCGAATTTATATGGCGCCAAGCTCAAGCTATTAATGGCGAAGACGGTTTTCAATCAGTGCTAAAAGCAATAGCCAAAAGATTTCCACCGTAAAAATAATTCTGCAACTTATTCAAATTCGAAACCGGAAGGGTTCAATTGCTATTTTATATTTTAAAACAAAATAATATAAAAAACTGTATTAAAAATTATCTGTAATTAATAAATGTACATTTTCTTTCTATTCATACTTTTTTACTCAAACTTACAAATCGCGTCAACCTGGTTGCGATAATACGTAAGTACCGTTCGGGTTAGTTTATTCCTTCTTGTACTACATATTTCATAGAATCTTTTTAAAAAGAGGAATTAAATAGCAAAAAGACGTTATAAAGAATATTTTTTTCCTGTTATAGCCATTAAACACACTAGTTCTAACCGCGCATGCGTGTTTATGTTAATTGTAGAGACTATAATGAGAAGATAGCAAATACCACAATGCTGTGGAAATCTTACGGTTTAAATTTTTCCTCCAGCTAATGTGTTATGAATATTTAAACAAAGCCTCGCAATGGCAACATATTACCATTTAATAGTAACTTTAATACTGCTATTAAGGAGAATATTAAATTAATTTAAATCAATAAAGAAGGAAATTCATACAAATTCCCGGGCCTCGGTAACTTGTTTTATTCTTTGATCAAATAAACCCTACAAAAGAGAAGCACCAACTTATTTTTTAATCTAGTATCCTTATCCAGTTTTTCATACAACCTCTCATAAACGTAGGAGATATTGAGATCTTGTTCTTAATGATAATCTTGTTCCAGGTCGTTCTTGATTCTCACGTTACAGACAATCCAACCTGTTCCCCACGGTATAGAACAGAGAGTCTTTATAGAATAATTCCTCGAACTGAGAACTCGTTTAAATATCTTCCATGGCGATGTGTTATTGGTCATGACCGAAATGCATTAAGATGTCTTGAAGTTTAATTCGATGGCGCACGAACGTCGAAATGAGCGGTACCAACGGAAAGCCGTAACCGTGGTGGAATCCTAGATATTCTAGAATAATAGTCTTCAATTTTGTGATTATCACACGACGTCTGTGATTCTGAATAGGGTCTCGAGCACGAGTAAAGCAGAGACCATAAATGAGGGGCCTGTGGAGACCAGCGCTTAGTATGCTAATGATCTGTCCAGCTGTTTATCAAAGTCGGGGGATAATTAATTATGCCTGTCGGAGGGCTGACGTAAAATCGCATTTGTTAGAGCGCTCGAATCCCTTTGCCTTTGATGTCCGTGTTCATTGAACAGCGTGTTCGTGAGTGGGGTCAAAGCAAAGGTGCTCGAAACTTTCTATTACTCAAATGATACTGATACAGGTAAAGTACGTTAAAGCATCTAGAATGAGAGGTTAATGAAAATGGTATTACAATGAGTACAAAATGATAGCCGATTAGTCAAATTTACCACCGTGATGTCGATACATTATTCAACGGCTACTGTGCATTTAAAATTGTTTCGGTAATAAGCCAATCTGGTGATAATGGATAAAATGATTCTTTTCCTGTAAGAATTTTCTTACAGGAATAATTCTTAAATAATTCTCCGTGAACAGTTTATAAAAAATAATGCTTTATTTTTATTTGAGACATACGAGTGTCAAATAGATTACTAAAATACGAATATTACGCATTTATATGAAGTGTCAAATGTTTATTTTACATAAACATTGTAACTGCGTATATTGTGAGTTTGGTTTCTTATGCTGGTTCATTTTAAATATCAGTTTCAAAAAAAAGCTTGATCTAGAACACTTTCCTGCTATCGTTTCAATAATTTTAATCTTAAATTGGAGATTTAAGTCTTTATATGCATTTATAACGCATTGAAAAAATCTCAACAGCTCCTTTTGCTCCTGCTGAGAGTGTAATTTTCTAATACAGTGTAAGTTTAAGAAAATCTGCGTATGTGGTAACTGTCTTCAAATCGTTTTTACATAAAACAAATAACTATCTATAATATGCATACATAACAATTTCATTAAAAATTTAATTTAAGTTTCAGAATAAAACAAAGATTACTTTAATTGTTCTTCACACGTCAATCAACTCTACACTATTAAGCAAAATAATGATATTTTTTGTGGCATGAATAGCATTAATTTCTACTTTAGAAGAGTTTTTTCTACTTTGAAAAGAGTTATGAATAGGCTATAATCAAATCTTGTTCGAACAACTTTGAAGCCTCAAAATTCTCAGACAGGACAAGGGTGTCTTACGCCGTCTGTGAGCAAAATATCTCATTGGTATGTCATGTATACCTTGTTGATGTAAACTACAACCTCGATGTATATTTTGTTGATGTAAATTACAACTTCTCTTGTAATTTAATATTCTATGAATGCGAGTAAAATAAACTTAATTCAGATGTAACGTACATAACTGGACTATTGATACTAAATCGAGGCTCTTGCGCTTATCACAATAAGCAACCGGCTTGAGACAATTTTAACTTAAAACGTAGAGACTCGATGATGATTCGACATCAACCGTAAGACCTGATGTGACCTGGTATACTAATCAGTTACTTAGTGTTCTACCTATAAAATCTTACTGAGTTCATACCATCGCAAATTCTGTGAAATACTTGCATTCATATACTGAAGAGGTATGCTGATCTCATGCTTAGTAGGTTTCTACAGGAGTGTAGAACTGCAGAAATACGACATCTCACGGACTCCAAGATCTTGTAGAACTATTATGTAAGAAAATAAACTCTTCTTTCTAAACAGCAGTCCATGTATTCAAGCTATAGCTTAGGGCCCCCAATTTCTTGGGCCCCCCGAAAAATTGTAGCATATCCCATATAAAAAAATTGACTCATATCCCTCATAAAGGGCTCCATATCACAAATGGCCTAGAATCTCGTCAAATTTAAATCCGTTCCTGTCCACAGCGCACTGTTTTTAAATTCCAGATCTTCTTGATGACTCTCATATCTGGTAATTTAAATAGTCAAGGCAGGATACCAGCCTCAGATAACTCTTCTAACTATAAATGAGGCATCGCTAGATTTTTTTGCATGACCATTGTCCTGTTGGAAAAGGTCAAAGGCATCAGAATGAACACCAAACAGCAACAGGTTATCTTTAACGAAGAATGTACACTGCTCAAAAAAAAAAATGGGACAGTCCTATATCTCCCGATCTACTGGGCCGATTGACAAAATTCAAATTGCGTTCTTCATGTCTCGAAAGCGCGACTTAGGATATATATTAGATTTATATATAGCACTATTCTAACATAGGTATTTTGACACAAAATCGGACTTTTTCTGAAGTAACATACCAATTATTTTACATATTTCGATTCTACGACTCAAATTACGCCTAAATATGAAATTTTGTAAAATTTGGAGCGAAATTTACGGAGAAATTCACAAATTTATGTTGGCACTTTTTTGTCAGTTTGCGCCAAGAATACTTCACTTGGCGAACTTCTGAATATATTGCAACCTAGTTTCCTTAGGGAAAAAAGTCACCATCGTTCCTTTTTTCCAAATAATATTCTTTATATTATATTTTTAATTATAACTTATTATTTTAAGTATTTTTTTCTTTTTCGAATTTCATTTTAATTGTTTAAGTTGCACGTTTTTTTTTTTTTTTTTTTTTTTTTTTTTTTTTTTTTTTCGAATAACTGTTTTAAAAATTTCTATTTACCTATTCGAACTGCGTAAATAAAAGTGCAGCGTTTATTTTTTTTTTCAGATAGTTTTCTTTATATATATTTTTCGTCATAGCTATTATTTTAGGTCATTTTTAAATTTTTATACTTTTATTTTAATTGTTTGTGTTGCATTGTCTCTTCAGATAATTGTTTTAAAATTTTCTATTTATTCCTTCGAACTGAGCATTTTAAATATATTTATTAATATCAATTTTCCAGAATTTGATTTTATTTATTTGAACTGCGTTTTTTTCGGAAGAATACTTTGTAACCCAGACTACGATGCGTTTGAAAACTGCATACTATATTAAAAGAGAAAATACAGTAAAGCACAGTTTTACACGCCTTTCAATGTTCCGTTCAGAAAAAAATATATATAAATAAGAGAGATGTATAACCGATATTTTAACTTAGGATGACTTGCATACACTGCTTTAAACAGTTTTATCATTGTGCCCATTGCTTTACACAATTTTATCCTACATTTGGTTTCTTAAAATGTTATTCATATTTTAGTCAAATATTTTATTTTTGAAATCGCAAGAATCAAATATCATAAGATTGAAAAGTTTTAAATTTAAAAAAATACGAATACTAAATTTTACGAAAAAATTTATTTTTCTTCTCTGTTTCTTTAAGCATTCTGAAAGTATATTGAAAAGTATCCAACTTTTCGAAACATTTTGGGTATTTCTGACAATCATTTTAAATAAAGTTATCGCCTTCCATTTCATAAAGGCCCACAAACGGCCGAGCGGTAAAGTTTCTGAACACTGGTAGTTCACTACGGGGTTCGAACCCCGGTAAACGGGCTGGTTGCATGGACGTTTCCGTGGATTTTCTCATAAGTACCGCGTATGACAGCTGGTTTCTTTTAGAAAGTTCTTCACGAAGTATTTCGTCAGAGCCTTTATCACTCTGTAGAGGCTAAACATTTTGAAGCTGTGAGATGAAAGGAAAGACTGGTTTCATCAAAAGGTTTTGGTTTATTTTATTATGACAAAGCACACTACGGCTATCTGCCTAAGGGGAGGGATGCCTTCCTGGAGGACTTTCTAAGGGAAACTGTCTCGCATACACGTTACACATAGGGAAAACCACGAAAACGCCCATGCAGCCAGCCCGTTCGCGGGATTCGAACCTCGGACCGAACTACCAGTGTTCAGCGACTTTACCGCTCGGCCGCTGTTTCATCAGGAAGGGGAAAAAAAACATCTTTAAGTGACATCCACATACATCACTGGATAAACTCCTGAATCTTCAAATAATTCGACTGAGGAAATCATGGGATTCACCATTTATGATACGATATGATGTTCTATAACGTAATTTACACAACCATATAGTTTAAAACCAGTCGCTCTTCACTTTAATCTGCAATGATATCGTTTTGTCTTTTCTGTTAACACAAGCTCAATTGATGGTATTTGCTGGTGTACTCGTCCAAGTGTTTTCTCTTTGAACACCTAAATTCTTTGAAGTATCCTGAAAGTATATTCGAAAGCGTCCAACTTTTTGAACATCTTGGTACGTCTGACAGCCAAATTTCCCTGCAAATTTTTGCTTACTTTTCTCCCTAATTTTCTTCTTTCCTTCTACAGTTATTTTCAGTTTTCAGTGCTCACACAAGAAAATTAAGATTTTTCGACTGCTAGACTTCCATACATTTTGCATTCTTGTTAATTTTTTAAAATATCAATTATATGAATTGCGTTTCAGCTAAAGACAGCTTTTCATTTTCTAGTCATTTTAGCTATAAATAAAGTTTAAAGCGCTATAAATAAAGTCCAAAGGATAAATATTTTAATTAAAAGATTTTTGTTAAATGACAAAGAAATAAAACAGTCCAGCAGGGTTTATTCTGTACCACAGAGTAACCCGATTCTTATATCGGCTGAAACAATCTAAATCATATTAAAGATCATGTTTTTTTATACAATCTATAACGCGAGAGAAAAATTAGCTTCTTAAAACATGCTTTCTAAGAGAATTAATATAAAAATTTATATTTATATATATATTTTTTAAAGTTGGGACTTGAACCAAACTGTCAGACTTTTAAAGCTTATTTTACATGGTGGTTATTATTAAAGTTCCACTTTGAAATGGTCATAAAAGGAAAACTACCGGACCAAATGTTATCAAACTTGGGAATCGTGTAAAGGAGGTTATGAGAATTTATTTTCGGCGGAAAAAAAAGAGTTCAAAAACTCACCATCAGGGGAAAAATGGCGCTGTATACAATATTGTTAAATGAAATAAGACACGAAAACATCTGTTTAAAATGTGTTTAATATTTTCCGAAACGTGTTACAAAGCATGTTCAATGTAGCGTCCAGTATTTTCCGAAAGCAAGTTAAATCATGTTACTGCATTCTCAACAGCAGCTGTTAGCATATCAGGTTTGGTTTTGGTTTGGTTTATTAGATTACGGCAAAGCACTCGAGGGCTATCTGCCTTAAGGGAGGGATGCCTTCGTGGAGGACTTTTTAAGGGAAACTGGCTCGTATACACGTTACACATAGCATATCAGGAGGAATGTTATCAGTGTATCACATTTTTCATTTCTGCCAAATTGTTTAGATTATCACCATAAACAGTGCTTTTGAGATAACCTCATAGGCAAAAGTCACAGAGGTCGAGGTCTGGTGGGAAGAGGGGAAGTGTTGGTCTATAAGACGTTCATTCGTGAAATGTTGCCTAAGTAACTATGCGACACTTTTGAGGTGGTGCCCAGCCCTGCATAAAAATCGTAGTATCTAAAATGCCACGTTACTGCAGTTCATGTATCACGAAACATTTTAATATTGGCTCTAAGTGAGCTGCAATCGCAGTGGTCCAGCTGTCGACTGCTCTTCAGAAAAAAAAATGGTTCAGTTATAAAACTAGCTGTCATTCAACAGTACACGGTGTGAAATGACTGTTATGCAATCGAATGCAGTAGGAGAATGCAATGGAACTAGATAGATAACATGAGAGATTTCTTTGGCCCAAATCGATTAAAAGCGTTTTGAATCAGTATCTTCATGTTTTAGTGCCGAATTCAGGCTTAAAAAATTACAAATTAGCGATCTGTAAGAAAACGATTTCCAGATTGTACGCACTTGTGCGAGTGATTTGCGATCTCACATTTTCTAATCGCTAATTCGTGGTTTTCACGGACGAAATTTTCACTTACAGGGATGGCGCACTCGACATTTATCGAATTTAACGTCTTTAAATGGTAATTTGCCTACTTCAAAGTTTCTTAAGGGTATACAACATATTAAACCCGTTTAACAAAAGGTTAAGTTAGATTCCGACCCATATTTCGTTTAACGATATTGCATACAGCGCCATTTCCCCCCTGGTGGTGAGGTTTCGAACTTCCTTTTTTTCGCGGAAAATAAATTCCCATGACCTCCTTTACACGATTTCCAAGTTTGATAACATTTGATCCAGTAGTTTTCCTTTTATGACCGTTTCAATATTATAACCACTCTGTATATTATTAAATTTTAATTTGAAGCTATGCGTTATATGTATACCATGCGTAAAATTTTCGCTTTTATGGAAAAATAAAAAATCGAAGCAAATATACTTAGTATTATGGAACAAAACTGAAAACATTTTCCCTCCCTCCGAAAATAAAATATTGAAATTTCGAACTTGAATTTACTGGGTTATCGAAATATTTAATTTGACTTATCTTCTAAGTCCTAGTTCCGACAAAATTCCGTCAAAAATTCCGAATTACTTAAGCTAAAGTAAAAGATTTAGTATATATTCACTGTATGTTAATAAAGTAATCAGAGTATAATAAAAATAGATTATAGAATTTACGCTGATGCAACTTTTTGTCTGACTGCACAACATGTAATGGAAAAGAAGGTTTGTAGAGATCTGTTTTTGACATGCCTCTAAAAGTAGATGTCATATTAATTTTCTCTTCAATGTCAAAAAACTTTCCTTTGAGAGGCAACTTTAGTTTTTGAGAAAGAAAAAAAATCACAAGAAGACAAATTTGAAGAACATGCAGGACGATTGAATATACATACTTATTTTCCGAACACAAGTGGTTCTCCGACTGGTTATTGAATAATGAAAAGATGCATTGTCATGCAATACAAAACATTTGGAATACGTTTTCTGGCTGAATAACGTAAGATTAAAAGTCATCTGCTTAATTCACATCCATTTACAAGTCAACTACTCGGGCAATTGCAGAATCGTTTTGATCCTGAGCTTGTAAGACAAACCTAATATCACTGGATTTAAACACTTCTTTAATCTTCCGAGAACGTTCCTTCTTTAGCTCATATTCCAAGAATATTAAGTGAATACAATTATTGCCAAAGAAATTGAATATTCATTTGCACTACGGCTTGGTAGTTTACTAACGAGTTAACAAAACTTAAATTCTGCTTTTTGTGTCAAAGAATACAACAATATTTTAAATATTTACAAATAAAATATTAAATTGGAGATTTAATTGGAGCCTCATCAGTTGCCTAGCATTTGAAAAAGAAAAGATTGTTAAATATTAATTGTTTGCTACTCAGTCTAACCCAGGCTGCATGGTTGGTTTTCTAGTTTTTTAGGTTCTCTTTACAAAGATTCTCTATGAAAGCATATTAATCAAATAGCTCCCCTTTCTATGTTCAAATAACCAACTAACATAGTTTAAGCGCGATTTCCAAGTGAAGTTACTAGTAAAATCCGAATACTCATTAAAAATCATGTAGCTAGCCAATCGGGAGTAACATGAAAGATACGGAACCAATAATTAAAATGTTGTTACGGTACGCTGTTTCTTAACTTAGATGGTCATTCCTTAATTAAATAGCCCACCAACGGCCGAGCGGTAAAGACGCTGAACACTGGTAGTTCAGTTCGAGTTTCGAATCCCGCGAACCGGCTGGCCGCATGGGCGGTTTCGTGGTTTTCCCCATGTGTAACGTGTATACGAGCCAGTTTCCCTTAGAAAGTCCTCCACCAAGGCATCCCTCCCTTTAGGCAGATAGCCCTCGTGTGCTTTGCCATAATTAAATAATCCAATCCAATTCTTAATTAAATATAATTGATTTGTAAATTCTACTAGAACTGACGGTAAGAATTGAAGTGGAAATAAGTAATATGGTGTGCAATCTTGATTAATATAAAATTAAAAATATTTGCATAGAAAAATGTTTGCATTCAGACAGAAAGTTTTTTGAAATATTTGCAATTACTTTATAAGAAGGATTTATTAATAACCGTAATAATTACTTATTATATTACTGATGATTAGGATTCAGTTCTTGACAATTAATTACATTCTAAATTAGAATTTTAAGGATATAATGAAAATACGCTACGCACAAAAATACATTGTAGGAAAAAAAATGAGTTGATTTTTTATGTTTTAAAACTTCTTAAATTCATTTAGTAAACATCGTATCCTCGTTGTTTATTGAATCCAGAATGTTGGTGTCGTTTATATAATTATTCTTACTTGTCCACAGAATCTGCTGACTTATCCAGCCATTAAGTAGCTGCAGATCATTTCTACATAACCATTGAACTTCCATTAATTCAGTCTCTAGAGGGTTGTATGTTTATATCCTGTATGTTTATATCCTAATCTGACTTTTATAAAAAATGATTATTGTAAATATTATGTTTCTATAAAAATATATTGTGCTTTAAAAATATGGATAATAGTATCAGCCGCTCTTTCAGCCACTTCAAAAGCAACAGTTTGTTTAGAAATAAATTATGCAGTTAATGTCATAAAATTCAAATAAATATCAAACGAAAATTCTCAGTTTTAGACAATTCGATTTAAACGAAGTAAAGTAGCAGACGATAAAACGCCGAAGGTAAAAATTTACTCTTACAAAAACTTACTCTTAAATTTTTTTAAAAAAAGAAAAGATACGAGAGAAATTTAAAAAAAATAGTTAAAAATTTGAATAATATCATCTATAATTTAAAAAATAGCCTTTCATATAGTATTAATAAATATTTATTACGCATCATTGAGGGAAAAAATGTCATATAATTAATTCTCCGTAAAATTTTACTTGAAGTTTAAGGTTAAAAATAGCTGTGGCAATTCAGTGTAACAAAAATCCATAGATCACATTTGGCGTTATTATCGCTCAAAAAAAAGGTGCCAAATTTCAAAACGCGAAATTATGTAAATTCGTGTATATCTTAGAAAATTTTGAATAAAAAAGTCTAATTTTTTGCAGATATGCTTAAAAATACACCTACTTTAAGATGATGGTAAAACTTTTATAGGTTATAATTCAAAATCTTTTTCGAAAAATCTATAAAAATTATTTAAAAATAGAAATTTAAAAAATAAAACGCAAAAAATGGGTAAATTTTATTTGGAATGAACCAAAATTTCGAAATGTGAGAGAAAAAATAAAAAAAAATTAATAAAAAAAGAGATATTAATAAATATTTGCCAAATTCAATTAACATTGAGGAGCTAAAATTTTGAGAGCTAATATTTTAAAAACTATTCGTACGATTTTTACAAAACTTGGTATTCTGGCATAATTTGAGTCGTAGAATCGAAATATGTAAAAAAATTGGTATGTTTTTTCAGAAAAAGTCCGATTTTGTGTCAAAATACCTATGTTAGAATAGTACTATATATAAATCTAATATATATCCTAAGTCGCGCTTTCGAGACATGAAAAACGTAGTTTGAATTTTGTCAATCGGCCCAGTAGAACGGGAGATATAGCACTGTCCCATTTTTTTTTTTTTTTGAGCAGTGTACATACAGCATTCACTGTCCATTGATGTTAGTAAATATTTCAGAGATTTTAACGTTATCCAATTAAATGCACTTCTTACCATTTATGATGCCACCAGTATCATTCACATACTCATGTCGATGTGCAGAATGCATGGCTTTCATGAGATATTCTCCACATATCCTGCCTAAAACAGCTAAATTCTCGACTCGTCATACCAAGGTACTCGTTTTCAGTCATCAGGTATTCGTGGGCTGTGTTTCTTGTTTGTCAACGCTTGTCAACCTTATACGGCTACACCGCTATAGAAATTTTTATTTGAATTTTATTGTGACTTTCTTTGATTGGCCTATAAGTAAGTATTGTTACTTTGGAATTCAAGAACAGAAGAAGAAGAAATTGACCCTCACCCCTGGTAAGTTGCTCTGTATATAATAAAGAATTTTGAAAAATTTGGTGTTGGTTTTATTTTATATATATTTTAACTTGAATTGTTTTTAAAGAAGGTGTACATATCTGATTTTAAATTTTGTAAATAGTTGGTTTTAAAGAAGGTGTACATATTTGATTTTATATATTATAAATAGTTGGTTTTACGATTGGAATTTTTATATTATAAGAAGTGATTTTATTCTTCATTTTTGAGCATGAATATTTTTAATATTAATTTAAATCACTGTGCAGCCGCTTCTTGCCAGCTCTCTGTAATTGATAACATCTTGAAGAAGCCATTAAATGTTATAATACTGCAGGAGCCCTATTCTATTAAGGGTAAAATTTCCCATATTATTGGGGAATGGAGAGCGGTTGGAGTTGAGAATGGTTAGGACTGCTATTGTTATTACGGACAGTAATCTAGAATTTACTGTGGATGTTCTCCAAGATTGTGTGGTAGCAATTACTGTTTTTTTTTTTTTTTTTTTTTTTTTTTTTTTTTAAACATACTAGACCGGCAATTATCTCAACTTATTTTTCTCCCGCAGAGGACTTGGATGTTCATTTATATCAACTTGAAAAGGTTTTTAAACTTTATACTTATGGTTTTATAATAGTGGGTGATTTTAATTCGAAGAATTTTAATTGGGGGCAAAGGAAATGGACCACAGAGGTGTTTTAGCATGCTATTTTATTGTTCAGCATAATTTGAAACTTCTAAATATTCAAGATTTTACCCCTACCTTTTCCTCCTCTGTGGGCTTTGGTTGGACTGACTTGGCGTTATGTTCACCTGGCATGGATATCAGTAATGTAAGCTTCAAGGTTTTGGAGCTGGATACACTCAGCGCTCACAGGTATGTCCTGATTAAGCTTGGAGATGTAAAAATTGAGAAGAATTCACAAAACAAGGTATACAAGAAATGCGAATAGAAATGCCATTATGGTTAAGAAGAATCGTAGAGATGTATATGATATTGAGAACAAGATCAGTTGTACTTTTAATGCGGAAGACTTGAACAAGATTGTGAATGATATGGAAGACCTAATAATGAGTAATATGGATAAGATTTGAATCAAAGGAAACGTGCCTCATGGTGGACTATTGAACTGGACAGTCAGTGAAGGAAACTGAGAGCTCTTAGGAAAAGCTCGCAGATTAAAGATATATCTGAGGATTTACGGATAAAAAGGAAAGTGGATTGTAAAAGAAGTCTCGCGATTTACAAGAAGAAGATTAAGAGCACGAAAAGACAATTTAGAGAAAGGGCGTTTTTGAATAATAAATATTATTACGATAACTATTATAGGATTGTTACTAATAAAAGAAAACAGCACATCATGCTTTAAAAGGAAGATAAAAATTATAAAACAATAGAGGAATATTATGATCGGATAATTCGCAGTACGTTGAAGTTGGATGAAGAAGATATTGATGGAGTCGAGGATATGATGATGAATGATATAAATGAAGAATTCGATGAGGATGGTTATGGGATGGAAGAGAATAGTTTAATTTATGAAACACCCTTTACCTATGAAGAAATCTATTGTGTAATTTCCAAACTAAGAACGAATTCTGCTCCGGGTTTGGACGGGATCGGCGCTAGCATCATAAAGAGACTGTTTGAAGAATATCCTTCTTTCTTCATAATTTTATATAATAAAGGTTTGGCTCTCGCAGTTTTTCCCGACTGTTGGAAAATCGGGAAAATCGTTCTCGTTCCGAAGAGTGATAATAAATATCGTCCCATCTGTCTTTTGAAGGTCTTTGCAAAACTTTTAGATAAACTTATTACAAATAGACTTAACTATATTCTATACAAGAAAAACTGTATAAGTCACAGACAGTATGGGTTTAGAAAAGGAAAATCTACCAAATTGGCATTTTATCATACGATACAGTTAATAAGAGAGAAGAGAACTGATTTTCACGTTGCGCTGATCTCGTTCGATATTCATGGAGCCTTCGACTCTATTACTTGGCCTCGGCTCCTTTCCACCCTCAAGAAGATTTTGGTCTCCGGAAGGCTTTATTGTTTGATTGAAAATTATTTAAAGAATAGGAATGTGATATGTCAAGGAGACAATGATAGATTTATGCTACAATATCAAATCATGAAAGGATGCCCACATGGCACCTGCAGTACTTCCCTGTTTTGGAGCCTCATGATAAATGAAATTCTTGTTGACGTGCTAAATACTGAAATAATCTGCTTTGCAGTCGATATTTTGGTTCTAATCTACAAACACTCTTTGGAAAAAGTTAGAGAAAAGATTTAGACATGTGGATTCACTGTTCAACTTATGGAGTGTACAACAGAAAGTACAATTTAACTTAGATAAGACAAGTACTAATTTCTTTCCGAGGGGTGGTGCTCAAACTAGACCACCTAAACTAAAATTTAAAGGAAAGAATCTGCGTTTCAAGGATGAGATTAAATACTTAAATAATATTGGATCAGAAATTGAACTTTATTTCTCCTTTCAAAATATTCAACGAAAGATTGAGAAAGTTCTAACTTTTTATGTTAATATTTTTACTTCAAGCACCCTGGCACATAAGAGCATCACCCTAACGGAGATATATATAAACGTAATCTTGCCAAAGATCATATATGGCATTGGTGCATGGGGTGTCCGAGCAGGGGAGCTAGTAAGATTAAGATCGAAATAAGACTCTTTACAGGAAGGTTGGCTATTGACTGTTACTAGAGCATTTAGGACTGTATCGACGGAGGTTCTGTGTACACTTGCCGGTGTACCCCCTCTCTCGCTCTACTATCAATTCTATTACGAAAATTTTTACTTGGCAATGAATTAAAAGATTCTATTCCATATAACGATATTGTCATTTGTGCCGATTACATCAAGTATTCTAGCTTTGAAAGTATTTCTCCTACAAATTTCTATAGAATTAATTTTAACTGTAATAAACTATACATGCATGAAATTGAAATTTATACTGATGGCTCTGGCTTTGAGGGGTGCGTCGGTGCTGCTTTCACAGTTTATTTTTATGGACTTGAGATACAGACACAAAAATTTAAAATGAATGAAAATAATTCTATTTATCAGGCAGAGATTATTGCGTTAAAAGAAGCGCTTATTTTAAAAGAATTTACTAAAAGGCATTGCATCCAAATTTATTCAGATGCTTTTTTCTGTCTTAGCGGCGCTCTCCCGGCCAGAGCCGCCAAAAAATGAGCTATTGGAGGAAATTAAGGACCTGTATCGAAGAGTTTTTGAAAAACATTCCGTCCAACTCCATTGGATTAAGGCACATTTTGGACACTTTGGCAATGAGAGGACGGATACACTGGCAAAGGAGGTTGCCCTGGGGAATGGACTTGAATATTTATATGTTAAACCGGCTAGAAGGAAGATGATCACTATTATGAAAGACTACTATTATAAGCAATGGAGACAGAACTGGGAAATCTCAACTAAAAGAAATAGTTATTTAAAAGATAATAAAAACATCAAATAAAATGAAACTCTACATGGATATTGATGTCAATCAATTAATTACAAACCATGGCAGATTATCTTCTACTTGAATAGATTCCACCTCAAGGGCAATGATAAATGCCTCATTTGCAATCAAGTTGGAGACGCAGAACACTTCGTTGAATCTTGTGTCCTTACTCAGGGAGTGGGGGTCAAATATGGATTTTCAAGGACTGATGGATTTAATATTAAAAGTGATAAATTTCAAGAGTTTGCAAAAGATATAATGAAGATCATCAATAGTAACAAAAGAAGCATAGAAATTGAGGGCTAAAGAATAAATATAATGAAGATTATCAATAGTAACAAAGGAAGTTCAGTTATTGAGGGCTGATGAAGAAATATAAGGAAGATGTTTCTGTTTTTTTGTGTTTTAGTATTTATATGTTGTATGTATGGTTATGTGTTGTTTTCTCTTGTTTCAATGATCACTAACCTTGTGAATTTATTATTTTTCTAAGTTTTTTAGAGTGAATGTGTGTTAAAAAGTTTTTAAGAGTTTGCAACCATTTGATATCGTATTTTTTGGTTCATAATGTTTCATTATTTAACCCTTTTTTGTTAATCGGGGCTCGGGCTTGGTTTCTCGGTCGCTTTAATGACTAACTAATATTTCTGATGATTTAGTACTTCTTTCTTATTCTTAAGCACGGCCGGCTCCCTCGCTGCCTCGTTTTTGTGCTGGACGGGCTCGCCCCTCTTTGGCCATACGGCCGATTTAATCGGCTAGAGGGCTGGAGCTGCGCCCATTTTCTGACCGCTATAGGAAAGTCCGCCTTTTGTAGGAATCTCGCAGTCAGAGTAAAAATGATCGCACGCGAAAATTCCAGTTTCTCCTCCTCCGAGGTACTGTGACCCATCTCATGAACTCCAACTATTCAGCAGCGGTGAAAATCGTTTATATCGGGATGACTTGAAACTGCTCAAGAATTTTTCACATAACGCTATCGTTTTCTATACGCACTAGCAGTCGTGTGCACATTTTGCTTTGCTACGTATTTTTTATTAGCTTATCTGAGTTTTTCTGGAACTTAAGGGTATTCAGCAGTTGGTGACATTTATTTTTCAGAGCCTGAAGTAAAGCGCTAAGCGAAGAGAATTGAGAAGTTCTGTGCTCATTTACTGCATTTGGGTAAATATGTAGTCTAACTGGAAGAGAAACACGCTAATAGAGAACTTAAAATTAGGCGAAAAAGACGACTTTGGAACTTTGTGGCTATACTGACCATCAGCAAAAAACCAATATCCGGCTCTTGCCAGTTCCTGATGTAGTCCCGTGTAGGGCTTGACAGCGAAGAAACCTGAATCGAATTTTCTCTCGTAGAGGTGGAAATGCGGGGTGAGAAAAAGAAAAAAAAAGCTCCTTGCTCCTGTGCTCGTACTTCTTAGATGGATTCCGTTCAGCAGGAAACTTCAGCAGGGAGGGAGGAACTTCGGATGACTTGTGTAGGACAGCCAATTTCGTCAGATGAGCACTTAAAATGTTCAGAAATGATGATAAAAATGACGTCGGAAACACTTGAGTAGGAGAAACAATGTCACTGGGAGCATCTGGGTTGTTCCTTGAGATTGTGGCGACTTCTGATTGGTCGACGAGATCTGAATTCAAGAGATGGGCGGCGAAGAGGCGGAAGACAACTTTAACTGACGAATATTTTAAATAAAATTAAATAACAAATACTAATATTAATTTTATTTCCTTCTTCCTCAGGTGCTCACCACTGGTAGAGCGGTAAGATTGTTGAACCCTGGTATTTCGACCTGGGTTCGGTGAACAGGCTGGCTGCATGGGAGATATGCGCATTATTACACTAGATTATTTGAATACCGGAAAGCACACGGAGACTATCTGCCTAAGGATGGGAATACCTTCATAGGGAACATTCTAAAGGAACCAACACGTATTCACTTTAAATATAGGAAAAGCACGGAAATCAACCATGAAGCCAACCAAGTCCCAACATTCAGCATTAAATATTCGGACAGTGGTAGTACTTACGTGTATCGTGAATACAAAACAGTTTCCATTTACTTCGTGTATCATGAATACAAAACAGTTTCCCTCCATGAAGGCATCCCTCCCTCGTAAGCTTTGCCATAATCTAAATAACTCAGTAGCCATTTTCTTCATGAAATAAAACATTTTGCTAAACTTTTATATGCTTCCAAAGTAGCTTAAAGAATGTCTGTTTTCTGGTGGTATGCTAAGCAAAGTAAGTTAAAAAAAACTCTTTAAATTTAAATTTTAGATAAAAATAATATGTATATACTTTAAGAGAAGAGAGTTCTCTGCTTGATCTTCCTCAAAATCAAAAAAATTTTATTCAAATCTTACGTTAATATAAGACTGCTTTTCTTCTTAAATTTACACTACTATGTAATATAAATTTAAGAATTATTCTTCTGCAATCAAGTAAATTTTTCCTGCATAGCACATACATTTAAGGAATCCACAGCCTTACTGTCTATTCTAATTTAGATATGAGCATTAAGAATCTCGTGTTTTCTGTGAATTTCTCACTGTTCATTATTGGAATATTTAATTTATTCTTGCCCCAACAACGGCAGAGTAGTTAAGACCGTTAAATACTGATTGCTCGAACCCAGATGAACGCATTGGCTGCATGGGTGATTTTCATAGCTCTCCTCTTGTGAATAAGCTGTGTACTCTCAGAACGAGAACTTAATGAGGTCATTCCTACCTTCAGGGCAGATAGGATTCATGTGCTTTGCTGTCTCCACATAACCTAAGCAACTTTGCTCTAGATAATTTGGGAAATTTCGGTTAACAGAGAGCCATTTAAAGCTAAAGTAAATGTCGGAGTGAAATCAAGCTAGAGATAGGAATGGTAAATCTAACGAAACAAATATGAAAAGAATGGGTACTTCCTGAAATTCAAAATAAATACAAAAGAAAGACGAATAGGGAAATTTACAAATGAGAATACACGTAATTATTCCAATCAACAGTATTGGTGATTCATTCCAAATTTCAGATGATAGAATTTGATCAACGTGACTTAGATATTAGAAGTAAACTAAACAGCTGTCAATTATGGAATATATGTACTTTCAGACTGGCAGGCACTCTAGAAATTTTCTATGCCAGATATGATCGATTCGGCGCTATGGTTCAAACTCCGACGAACGGGCTGTCTGTATGGAAGTTTTCCTCATATGTAACGTAAATACAAGCCACTTACCCTCGGAAAGTCTTCCACGAAGGTATCACTCTCTCTAGGCGGATAGCCCTCCCCTGCTTTATTGTAGTCCAAATAGTTCTAATCCTATCCGTTACAGCGCTATGTCGGAGTTCTGGTAGTAGGAAAACAATTTTATTTTTTGGTGGTCAGAATGAGTCTTTCAGTGTGGAAGATGCCTTTCTCTTAGAAGAATTTAATCGCAACGCTTCGTGATTTGGAAACAAGTAATGTAATTTATATTCATTCTTTCGTGACTATAAAAAAGGAAAAAAACAGCATTTCAACAAAAGAAGGCAATTGAAAATGTCGAAACGAGAATTAGTGGATCGACGGTCATTCTTCGCACTTATTCGTAGTACTATCATTCTGTAACTACTCGTGAGGTGAAATAAATATGTTTCTACATTTAATGCTTTGGTACACTATAACAAATGGCGCTGTGTTAACTGAAAAGTGCCGATAAATCAAATAAAGAAACAACCCTTTTTGATATTATGATGTGAAATTTTTTTTTTAAGTCTACGCGAAGAAAAAATTTCTAGCTGGCTAGAAAAGTACTTCTTGTGATGTGCATTAATTTTTTTGTTTATCAGAATCTGCTCAAATATCGAACATAATATTTTTGTGATACGTAAGTTTTACCTATTTGTTGTAAGAAGGAATCATTCGTTTTTTATTTACCTCCGTTGTATTTCTGCAAATATGATAAAATAATGAAGTTAGTAAGTAAAAATATTACGAGGGTATATTGAAGGAGAAATCAGAGCTAAAAAATTGTGAAAACCAGGGAATTTGAAAAATAATTGCTTTTAAAAAATTTTCTACCGGAAAATAAAAAACTAAGTTTGTACATCTATGCATACATCGCATATACTATTTATTTTTTACTGTTTTTTAGTAATCATATTTCCGAATAAACCGTTGCAACAATAAAATAGATTACTCAGACTTTTTCTCAGAAAGGATATTAACAAAATAAAATTAAATTTTTAACAAAATCGTCTGAAATAAATAGCAGAATTTTATACAGTACAATTCTGACAAAATTCACAATCGCAAAAAATGTTTTCGTGCCTTAAATCTTGAAGTAACGACATTATATACTTCCGTAAACCCTATTCGATACTAAAAAGCAGTCAAATATTTAATTTTATTTAGCTAGGTTTCCGATATTATTTTCTTTTCGTGTATTTTATTTCTTATTTTGGGGGTCTCTGAGATATTTTATATTTACTTGCATTCTTGTTGCTTTAAGAAATATTTTTTTCGTAAATTCGTACAAAACCAAATTAATTAGAACAAGCTTGACTTGAAAGCAAAATGTTGAAGTGAAATTTTTCGAACATGTAATATTTCAAAAAGTTTAAAACGTGAATAAAAGCTTTGTAGGGTTAAATTATATTTATTTTAGCGTATGAAGGTCCAAAAATTAAATTATATTTATTTTAAGGTTGTAGGTTAGGTTTTTCTTCTTTAAGTCAGAGAGAAAAAAAATGTAATATTTATATGAACCATAATACATCATTTTGCCACAATTATGCTCATGTACATGAGCTTGAATATAAAAGTTGTTAGCAAAATGAAGCAGTGTACCGAGAAGTGAGAACCAGGCCTGCCTGAACAGATTCCTTGCTGTCTGAATGGTCTCCGTATAGTTTTGGATTGGACTGTGACAAAGCTGTGGAAATCTTCGCTAGTCTTGGTTAAATTCTACGTCACTTCAGCAGTTTATAACGGTTTGCACCTTCAGGTATATACACGATATAATTATTTTTAATAATTTTGGATTCATGAGAAATTCTATATTTACTCTTCTTGCTTAGCACTTAAAAAAGCAAACACAAAAGAAATAGATTTTCTTGATCAATAAATTATTCAAATACAATAAAATCAACTTTTTGATAAAAGAAGAGAATTTAAATTTAATACCATTAAATTAATTAATTGGAAAACCATCTTATTTAGAAAAGTTATTAGCAACACTGTAATAATCAAATTAATAGAATCAAATATATCGGTACAGAAATAGACTACTTAAAAAATAAACTAAATTCACTAACAAAAGTTCTTATAGACAATAATATTCCCTCCTAATTTATTAATTATTCACTCAGTAAAGCAAGCATTAACTTTCATATTTAATCCTTAAACTGTCTCAAATCTAAACGGAAGATAAGTCTGGATGATTATTAGAAATGAAAATTTGTAAGTTTTGTAATCTGTTGTATATTAATTACTTCATGCATATAATTCTGGCTGCTATCTTATTACTACAAAAAGCCATTTAATTTCGAAAACCTCAGATATTACTGATTCTGAGTGAAGAATTTTAAATGAGCTGTTATTATCAAAATCGTAAAAAACAACCTTATATTTAGCGTAGGTATAATGAAACACTCAATCGATTTCGAGGGCAGCTAAAGGTCCCTCCTCATCAGGAGAAAGAAATACATAGAAAGAAGAAAATAGGAATCACAGAAACACGTGGTGCTTATCAGCACTGCACGTGGATATAACTAGATTTTTAATCAGAGTTGCACTGGCCGCCTACTTTTACTGAGCCAGGCTTATGCTTGATCAGACAGCCTGGCTCAGTAAAAGTAGGCGGCCAGTGCAACTCTGATTAAAAATCTAGTTATATCCACGTGCAGTGCTGATAAGCACCACGTGTTTCTGTGATTCCTATTTTCTTCTTTCTATGTATTTCTTTCTCCTGATGAGGAGGGACCTTTAGCTGCCCTCGAAATCTATTGAGTGTTTCATTATACCTACGCTAAATATAAGGTTGTTTTTTACGATTTTGATTGTCACATTAGCGTGTTTCTCTTCTAGTCTGAGCTGTTATTCTCAGTATTCCTTCTCCTTGACTTTCAGCCAGAATTAATTATGATTTTAATTATAATTTTAATTTATCAGTTTTATTCTTCGACATTTTTATTTCATACTCTAGCTAAAAAGAAGATAAATGCATACGCCTTTACACCCACGCCCGTACTATTTTAATTTCTTGTTTTAAAAGCAATTAAAAACCTCCTTCGAATAAGTTTCTGATCATACCAATACTGCGTAGTACAAAAGTTTCTCCCACATTTTCTGGTAAACTTAGGAGTCACTTAAGCGTCGGTTCAAACGAACCTCCTCTTCAGTTCAGAACAATCAATAAAACTTAAACTATAAGTTACAATTTAATGATTATTTTTTTTTATTTTTGTCTATATTTATATGTATATGCAGAGTAATATCGACTATTATTAAATGATATTTTAAATTATATAATATGATCCCTTTGTTTTCATGCCTTCATAACTTATTCATAACTGACTTTTCTCTAGGTTTTTACCCCAGTTTTTAAAATCCCCCTTTGATCGTGTTGGGACTTTCTTTCCTATATTTTAAAACTAATAATTTAAAACCAAAAATTTTAAGCAAGCTTAAAGGATTCATTCAAATATTGGAAGGGATGAAACATGATCAGACCAAATTATTGCGAATTTTATAGAATAAAGTTAATTCCCCCTTGAAAAGTCAACTTTCTTCTCCTAAATCAATAATAATTAACTTTATTTTATTTTAATTAATTTTAACTTCTTTGAATTTTTAATATTGTTATCTTTTATTTTTTGTATTTTGAGTTTTATTGAATCGGCTTTACAATTTTTAACTTCTTCTAGGTCTATTACATGTTTAACAGTTTTATATAAATGTTCTTAAGATTTAAATTTAAATAGATTCGATAACCAGAGTTTCATTCTTTTATTTCCTAGGAGATAATCATAAATTAGAAATTATTAACTCAATTTACAGTCTTAGCAGCGATAACGCTAGACTATTTATCCTTTTTACTTTTTGACTTATATATACATACATATGCAATATATATATTTTCTATATATGTTCCTGAAGCACGACAAACGCAGGTTATTTTTCTTCACAGAATTCACAGAATTATACTATACAGCGATAGAAATAAAAAAGCGGCAGACATTTTATCTGCACACAAGCGAGAGAAAAATGAGTACAATATTGCGTGAATCATAAAACCTGCTCATGGTAAACATAATTAGATTTACACAGTTTATTTCTGGATTTAAAATAGTTCTTGAAACGCACATTCTGATTCACATATCATGATTCGCGAAATCTGCACCCAGTCTTTGGAGGTTTACATCTTAAGGCATACAACGGATGAAAAGAGAAGGGAGCTCTTGACTGAAAGAAAGCAAGCGGGAAGTGCGACACATTCAGAAAAAAGCCTGGTAGAGTGCAAAAGGTTTTCGTTACCAAAAATTTTTTATTTCAAAGTTATTGTGCTAAACCATATCTACATTGCAGCGTTTTGAAAGATCCTATGATACGGATTAGTTTGAAATGACACAGTTTAGATTTATATATTATAAATACTCACTATTTTTAGGACAGAAAGAAGGAAATATCTAGATTGAAATGAAGAATAACAGGAACTATTGCCAGTTAAAATCAAAAGTTCGCTTTACATACTTTTATCTTACACACACACACACACACACATATATATATATATATATATATATATATATAATTTAAAATTTGAGCAAATTAAAAGTATAAAATGATTAGGACTATTATGCAGTCTGCACTTATAGCGAAATATCTAGTCTTCTTGCATGTTGGCAAAAAATTAACCGATTCAACTATAAGCGAAAACGTATACGCGAAAAAGCACTTGGTTCAACTATAAAATTCTACCACACTCACTCCCTTTCAATTTCTTCTCTTTCTATAGAAAGTAACTGTGGAACTTCGTTCACCTCATTAAAGCTAAAAACTTCTAGGTGCTCGAAGTTTAAATTCTACCGAATAACTAGTGCTGAGAAAACTCTTATGTACCTCCTTGCGATAAAAGTAAAATCCTTCCGTTCCATGACATTACTGCCCTGCTATTTGTTGTGCAAAGAATTCTGAAGTAACGCACTTTGTTGCTTTGCTAAATTTATTCAACTGTATATTCTGTTATGAAAATAAAATCATTGCATGTCTTTGGGACATTCAACCGGTTCTGTAACCATGGCAGCTCACCGTAGTGCATGATAATAAATAAAGTTTTAAATAATCAGTGTTTTCTACTATTTGTCTTACCATTAGGTATAACGCATTTGCCTTCCTTATCATAATCAAGAAAGTACGTTTTAGTTTAATTAAACATAGAAACAATTAAATTTTGCTCCAAAAATAAAGTTTTAATTAAATTTTTCTAAAAGACATAGATAAGTTGCTCTTGAGACGAAAAGATAAGGTTACGCAGCTGTGCTGAAGTTTTAGCTTGATTGATGACAACACATGGCTAAGCTCATCTGTTGTCATCAATCAAATTAGAACTGCATGTCATAAATTCTGAGCTACCTGCCTGATTCAGTTTAAAAGCTAGTCTAAATCAGAGAATTGTGATTCAAAATTTAAGCCTTGAGATCACGGAAACAGTCATGAATCACTATAAGGACTCTGAAGGCAAAAGATGACAACTGAAGCAGCAGTTTAATCTCTCACTTGCAGAGGCACTCTCCCTGCGCTGCGCAACGTATTCAAAACTTTGTTTCTTATTTAATGTAAAATTATTTGCACTCTTGTGATCGATATTTTATAATTGCTTCAGTCCTCATAAAACTCAACGTGTAATTCTGACGTGGTAAATAATTTAATAATAAAGAGTAGATCAAGAAAAGAAGAAATTGCCTTTTTGCTGCTTCAGTGCTTTCGGTAACTCTATTAGATGTTAAGTAATATATAAGAAATTTTTGCATCTCTCACCGTGGGACTTCATGACGTAATAGACTGCACGTCCAGTTAGCACACTGAAGGTTCGGAGCTCAAATCCAGGGGAATGCATCCCAGCGCTGATTTTTGTTTTTGTTTTTTGATTTGAAAATCCTAATAGATTTATTGTATCTGTTTAAAACGTACGATGTCTTTTCTTTACTGCATTAGGTTCCTTTTGAATCTTTTCAATATAATCTCTGTGAAATGGATGACACTAATAAATATGAATATCAATTTATTTGTTCCTTCGTAATATTGTATGACACAGTTTAATATATAATTATTTCCAAACTGCTGATGTTAATTGATTAAGGTAAAGTAAAAATTCTAATACAGAAACCGTGTATCAGAATTTGTACTTTACCTTAATCAATTAACATCAGCAGTTTGGAAATAAATTTAAGTTAAGAAAGACAATTCTTTCCTTTACTTCGTATATTTATTGGCCCACCAACGGATGAGCAGCAAGGTCTCTGAACACTAGTAGTTCGACCGAGGTTCAATTACAGGCGAACGGGCTGGGTGCATAGGCGTTTTCGTGGTTCTTTGATATGTGTGCATTAAATGTTTGAATACACAGCTACGGCGTTTTGCGCACGTAGTACACTACCTATCACAGCTATAAAAAATAATCTATTGATTATTTTTATAACTGTCCTAGGTAATCTAACTATGACATCTTTATTTAATAAGTGGAAATGTTACTTGACTTGAGCAAAACACAAAAATAAATCGAAAAATTTCGGACACATTTTAAAATTGATTTGTTGAAAAGAAACTTAGACTGATTCAGGCCTCTTAGTGTCACCACTTTTACACATTAGGCGACATTCTAGCTTCAGGAAGATTTCCCAAAGATGGGAGGCAGAGTGACAAGAAAAATAAAGATCAAGTGACTAAGATTCCGGTTCAAGTATAGGGTTAATCTTATCTCACCAAATTACAGCTTCGTGAACATTCAACTTACGCTTCGGAACTTCATTATGCAAAGAAAGATACTAAACTATTATAATATTTTCTTCAGGTGCAACATCGATACGAGCCAGTTTTCCTTAGAGTCCTACACGAAGGCATCCCTTCTCTTAAGGAAATAGTTATAGCCTTGCTTTTCCATAGTCGAATAAACAATACCATCCTTGCATTCATAAAATAGACTTGTAGAATCTGTTAGGATTTTCAAATCAAAAAACAAAAACAAAAATCAGCGCTGGGATGCATTCCCCTGGATTTGAGCTCCGAACCTTCAGTGTGCTAACTGGACGTGCAGTCTATTACGTCATGAAGTCCCACGGTGAGAGATGCAAAAATTTCTTATATATTACTTAACATCTAATAGAGTTACCGAAAGCACTGAAGCAGCAAAAAGGCAATTTCTTCTTTTCTTGATCTACTCTTTATTATTAAATTATTTACCACGTCAGAATTACACGTTGAGTTTTATGATTTGTGTTGCATTTTTCTTACAAATGCAAGATGTTGCGTAACACTTTTACAGTGTTTTTTTATTAAGTTCATTAAAAGGCAAGATTTAAAGACTTTATCCCTTTTTTAATCTTTACATACATTCTTTTCAATGCTATACAGATTTTGGCACATATGTAAAGTTACAAGGTCTCTTCTTAGATGTTAACTGCTGAAATATTCTTTGATTTTCATGTTACAATAATTTAATTTCTAAAATTTTCTTTAAAAAGCTAGAAGTCACTTCAGGGAACAGAAAATAGTCCGAAGGTGTCAAATCGGGTGAGTAAAAGGTGTGTGTGTTTGTGCGTGTTATTATGGCAAAGCCTCGAGGGCTATCTGCCTAAGGGGAGGCCTTCGTGGAGGACTTTCTAAGGAAAACTGGCCTCGTATACACGTTACACATGGGGAAAGCCACGAAAACGTCCATACAGCCAGCCCGTTCGCGGGATTCAAACCTCGGACCGAACTACCAGTGTTCAACAACTTTACCGCTAGGCTGCTGGTAGGCCCAGGTGAGTAAAAGGATAATTAAGAAGTGCTATTCTTTTTCGTGCAATAAAATACTTGAAGCGTAGTCGTTCTAAACGTAAAGAATTACTACCGAGCAAAATATAATAATAATAATTATATAAATTAGCCTATCTAGATCTAGATTTTCTACATCAATATTCCAGGTAAATTTTCCGTAATGTTACGTGCTTTGGTATCATTCTAAGGAGTAGAGACAATTCTTCAGAAACAGCTTAAGAATCCAGAAGACAACTATTCCTTATTCGAAGCTATCAATGCAGAAGAAGCTACAATCATTCAAGTTAGTAATCGAAAATAAAACATTTTAACAATTCCTGCGTTTCTTATAATGTACAAAACCGGGCGTAAATTTACAGTTCGACATTTTCTACTACTTGCGTGGTAAAGCTAGAAGTAAGGGGTTTTAATGCAAATTTTTTAGCGCCAGAGATGCTGTTGGTCTGGATCCTCATACTTTTATCTGTGTCACTTTTTAAATAAAAGGATGTTGCCACCCAATGTTATCACCATGGATTATTATGAAAGAAATAATATTTTTTTAACCAAATTGATTGATTATTGAGCGGGCCCTCAGCTATCCAAAAGAGGTGGTCACTATATTATGGAGGCACCTAATAGTTGCACCACCTTTGTCTCCTATAAAGAGACGGATAGCTATAACCATGCATTCTCCGGTATTCGAACCCGAGCGCTTTGTTATCGCAGTCGGCTCCCCTAACCACTATACCGTCTGGGCGGCGAAAGAAATAATATAGCGAATAGATAAAAATGTATGGCAACCCTTAACACTCTGTCGGGAATTCTAAAGATATGCCGCTTTTAAAAAAAAAATCATATTTTGCTGTTGAATTTTTTGTAGCGAAATCATGGAGAAAAGTGATGTTTAAATCTTTCGCATCGGAAGAGGTCAAAATCTGTTTCACTCAACCATAAAACGCCAATATGTATGCATTTTCGTTGGAATGTATTTCTTTCCCCATGCTAAGCAGAATACTACAGCGCTAATAGTAACCTACTAAGTAAAGCGTAAACTTCTCTGTTAGGATCTTTATGCGTTTTCACCACTGTATGCCATTTTGCCTTAGGATAGGATTACAACTTCGGTCATCAATAGCTATACATTGCTGCTAAACAAAGGAGAAGGAACGCGAATTCTAGTAATAGAACTAATTGTAGTGTCTTCAAGAAAATAATTGTCATGTCATTTAACAACACCCGAAAGCAATGAGCCATACATTATGATAGGAGGTAGAAAATTATTTAGGCGCTCGGGCGACCTGCCGCTATTTGAATGGTCGGGCGTTTGGGGAGACTTCGATGCGAAAGAGTTAAAAAAACGAAAACGCGGTTAAATTAGCAAGCGAGTTTTGACAAGTGTGTGTGAATTTCATCATTTCTAATCTAGAATAACTTTACTTACCCAATCCACTGATTTACGAGAGCTGCAATTACTTGTTTCCAGCTTAATAACAACGGGTATGAACTGTTGCGGAGTTCACCCATTCCATATATAATTAACACTTTCATCAACCGTATTACCATTTACAAATCCAAATCTTCTAGAAATGCTTAATATGAAGACACTTATTTAAACACCTTACGGTTTACAACAACTGTTTTTTTTTTTTTTTTTTTTTTTTTTTTTTTTTTTTTTTTTTTAATGATAAGATTCAAAACAAGTATGTCTAGAATAGTCATATGCTATAAGATTAACATCGAATGGAGATGTTGATAAATTTCTTAGTAATTCTTCAAAAAATTATTAATGGTATTTACATATAAAAGCGGTAAAACTTGAGTATCCTTTGCTCAACCCGAATTTGAATTCCACCGAACGGGTTTCGTGCATCGAAGTGTACATGGTCCACCTTCCCCCAGCGTGCAACGGGAATGCGAGCCAGTTTCCCGTTAAATGTTCTCCCCAAAGCTATTATTTTCCTAAGGCAGGTTTTATAAAATTCCGGCGCAACTAGGCTAGCGAGGGCCGTCTACATTTGAGTAGCCAGTGGCAGGCAGGATGCCAAAGGTGTAGGAAGCGGAAAGGCAGAAATGCCTAATAATATATCCTCAACTAGTTGATTTTTGTTATATTTTATTATAAATAAATTTTGTTGTTGTTTTCGAAAGGTTCTTCTATACACCTTTAGACACACTAAACCATCAGGTGATTCATCGGCCAGGAATCTGGAATATCGTAAGTAATTAGCGTTATTGGATTATAATTTTGAGAAGTTTGGATACTGTACTTGGCCGCTGAATCGCCACAAATTTTTATGCTATGGACTGTGGAGGCAAAGTCGTTTTGAACTTACGAATTCTGAATTAGACTTTCGAAAGTAATTGAAAAGAGAAGTAATGTTCGTATCAGTGTTACTAAACTAGTTAAAAGAGTTCAAAAGCTCGACGAAGCTGCCAAAGACTCAAAATCATTAACCGAGTATTAACCGAAAATATTTGGACACTAAAATTTGTTTAATTTACCTATAAGCCATAAGCATTTTTATTGGGTAACAAAAATTAAAATGTTTGGGAAACCTTATGTTATTCTAGTTTATCCTATGTTACCATAGTTAATTTTTTTTCAAATTTTCCGTCCCCAAAAAATTAATGAGGCTCTGCAATAGCATAATTTACAACAGTGCACATTACTTTCCAGTTAATGAGGTGATTGTTATATTTAATATGATTACTTTTTTTGCAAAGATGAAAAACCACAGAAATTTTTATGTCACTTCCAGCATGCCTTCGTGGTGTAGTGGTCAGCAAGCTCGGTGCGTATTCGACAGGTACGAGGTTGGAGTCGTGGCGAGAGCATTGCTCATTTTTCAGCATCAAAAATCTTTATGTCTCTACAGTGGCGCTCGAACATAAAAGGTGGTGGATGATGATTCTTCCGCCTTCTTAGCATGCCTTCATGGTGTAATGGTCAGCATACTCGGCACGTATTCGAGAGGGCCGTGATTCGAGTCCCGGCGAGGGCATTGCTCATTTTTCATCTCTCCTGCTTCGAAATAACATAATGTCTCTACAGTGGTGCTCGAACTAAAAAAAAGGTGGTGGAGGATTATTCTCCACCACTAGGATTTGACGACTGGGTCCCCTAATCTTCAGTCGTCCTTTAAAAGGGAAGCGTATATAAGGTATTTCTCTCGCCTTCTAGCATGCCTTTGTGGGGTAATTGGAAGCATACTCGACGCGTATTCGAGAGGTTCCAGCCCCGGCGAGAGCATTGCTCATTTTTCGCGTTTGTTGCTTCAAAAATACCTAATGTCTCTAGAGTATAAGCTTCAAAAGAGAAAAAAAAGAGAAACATTGAATTGTTGCACCTTCACTCACATATTTGTAATTCTAAATTTAGTCAATATCAGTGTAATTCCTATGGTTTATTTGGAAAAAATTCACGCAAGTGCTCATTTTAATGATTATCCTAATTTATTGAAATTGCAGATATTTTAATGTATAGAAGGGCTAATACATATTAGAATTATATATCTGTTTTCTTAAAGCCACCCTTTGTGAAATCATATGAATATGTACTTCGCAAAATCATGTAATAAGTAAAACATATAATATTCCAGTCTTGGTTCCTAATCCTGCACTTGTCCATACCTTTGTACATACAGTGCGCTTCAGCCTGAAAATGATTACCAAATGCAGGTGAAAGAAAGTGTTTTCAACAAATTAGCCTTCCAGTCTCAAAGGAATAGATGGCGCCGAAAGCAGTCTTGAAAAGAAATCGAGAGAAATAGAAAGAACTCACTTGGATCCGTAGCTACAGACAATAGACTATTACTTTCTCACCTTCGGTAAGAAACTGGTGTCTTCGCTTCCTATCCACCTAATAAATACAATTACTTAAGTACTGCTCAATGTCAGGAACTCGTAAACGTGATTTCTTACTGTTTTTCCACTGGAAGCATAAAACTTAAAAATAGATAATTCAATAAATATATTCAGAAGATGATGCGCAGTATTTTATCAGCAATAGCGTTTTGAATCCCAACAGAAGCATAAGGATATTTGAAGTAAAATTCGGATATAATGCACGAAATAATTAAAAAAATATTAACATTTTTAAATAAACTTTACAAATTGTATAAAAATTTTAATAAAGGACAATCATGTTAGTTATTTCCTTTCCACTGTAAATGCAATATCTTCAAGGACAAAAGAATACTTTAATTCCATATTGGCATGCAATTCAACACGCATTAATACAATCCCAGTTTCCGAACAAATAACATATCATTTCAATGGTAGCTTCTATCGCAGCAATAAACTTAAAGCCGCAAATACTAATTTTCATCACGTGCAGATCTCAGATGGTCGAATGTGGTCTGCGGAATAGTCTTGAGAATAGTAAAGAAGATCTAATGGGCGATGCAACTCTCCTAAATTACCCGCTGTGCTCAGGTGGGATGCCATCATTTGTCGACTGAAATATTCTCATTACTTTATTCCATGAACTCCTTCAGGGCATTCTTTGTCGAATGTTGCTATGACGCACGAAATCAATTTACTTGCATCAAGGAATGGTTCGGTCAGATTATTTTGTTACTGAATGAAGTAAGACTAACTCAAGTAACAAGTGTTACTTCATTATTATATTCTTTAATGAAGTAAAAGACTACGGTGTGTAAAGCACAGTTTCAATTTAGAGACATAATTTACTTTACACTAGAAAGATCACATTACACTTTTATTACTGTGACATCTTCCATGAAATTACTCACGGTAATGAATAATAATTAGACAATTATATAGTTATGATTAATAGTTAGAAATGAACAATAATTAGACACATTCCATGAATAATAATTAGGTATGAATAAAAATTAGAAATTTCAGAGCACATTTGATGTCAGAAAGTAAAAAGTTACTAATATTAATTAAAAGAAATTCTTTATGAATTTTTATAATAATAAAACTATAAAAACACATATAAAATATACTATAGATAAAATTTAAGTCTGTATAATTGTTACCTAAATTATAAAAAAAATCCTTATTTGAGAAATGGGCGTGATATTTAGTTTATGTTGCATTTCTTTCAAGCAAAAGTTGTCTCATATGTATTGTGCGCAATCTTTTACAGATACTCTGCCCAGAATTAGGCACATCTAGTATGTGCCTAATTCTGTATGTGATTGGATTGGATTGTTTAGATTATGGAAAAGCACTCAAACGCTACTAGCTTACGATTATTATCTAATTGTTTAGTGTGTCTAAAGTTGCACAGAAGCACCTTCTCAAAACAAAGAAATTTATTTACAAGAAAACATAACAAAAATCAAATGGCTGAGGATATATTATTAGGCAAGTCTGCCTTTCGCATAGTACACATTTAACATCCTGCTGGCCACTGGCTATTGGAATATCCACAGTACCCTCTAGCCGAGTAGAGCAGGAATTATAAATTACGTCCCACTTGAGCTCACAATGCTCACACTTACTATTGTTTCTCAACAAAATTTATATAAAATGCAAAACACCAGGAGTGTTCACAATCACTCCATATTCACATTATATTTCTTAACATTTTAAATAAAATTATTCAAATATCAAACTTTAAAAATATAAGCATAATTACAACTATCATTAATACATAGAAAGAAAATTTATAATTTTAGACTTTAAATTATACTAACATAATTAAAAATTAATTTCCAAACTATACACAAGTTGTACTAAGCCTTTTATCTATCCTTTAGGAGTTTGTATAAAAAGAGAACAAATAGTTCCGTCACTTCCTGCGTATATTTCTAAAATTTCCCATTTGTAAGTAGTAACAAAAAGCAGGAGAAACTTAATTACCTTTCGTGCCGGACAGGATAACTAAAATTACTGGTGTTTTCTAAAAAGCTGTCTTTAAGCGTTGTACCACAAGACGTCTCAGTTTTAGTTTAAATACCTTAATCTAATCATTCCGTCTCTAATTCTATATTAACTGTGAAAGGATTTGTAATCCATGCGTTGCTGCTATGAAGTTAGAGGAAAATAATTATTAAGATTTTTTTGGATGAGAGCTGAAATTCCATCAGACGTGGAACTAATATTGTATTCCTCTTGTACTTCTGTTAGCTTCATAAAAGCCTTATAACTTCCTGCTTACACACGAAGGTTCCACAAACTGAGTTTTCCATTGCAGCTTCCATCTTCTCTTTCACTTCAAATGCAGTTAGATCGTTCCGTTGCAAAGATTGATTTAATTTATTTAAAAAATCAAAAATGTTACAAAGATAAGTAACGTCACGAAACAATTAACATCACTAAAACTATCTTTAAGTACAAATATTGCAACTTTAACTGTAATTTTATGTCCTCTTACGTAGCAGTTGGCAAAAGCAATAAAGCAAATTTTTATGGCCGAGTCTGCAATGCAACCATACACATTCTGGTGCCGTGACCTTTATTTTTGCACGGAACACCTCTCATTGAGGAAGCGCATTTTTTTTTTCCAGACAGTGTCATTTCGACTGATTGAAGTATCAATCAAATGATGCTGTTGTTCTTGAATTTAGTGTTTTGCTAAACAGAAATTCTTTATTGGATGTATTCTTAAAATCTTATCTCACTAAACACATTAAGTTGGCATTATCCTAATATCTGTACTTTCATGGACTTGAAAAGAAATTACACTGTTTTAAATGAACTACAACAGCTCCTTCGATATTATCTGCTATTTCCACGATTCTACACTTCACTCTGTTACTGGAAAAAAACTTATTTATCTGGTTTTTACTGTTTTTCATCACATGTACGAGATGCCAACCTTTTCATCGCAGAAACTATTAACTTTTTCGCAAATGTATGAGGCCATCTAGTTTCAGCAATTAATTGGGATATTTCATAAGAAGCTATAATTAGGTTTTTAGGCAAAGCCCTATTCAAAAAAATTCGAAGGCATAGTCTGTTTGCTAACTACTAATTCTTTCTTCTTATTTACAAAGAAATCTATCGGCTTATTATTGTAGTTCGGATGTTTCAATTCCAAGTGCCGCTTCAACTTTGAAGGTCTCATGGATACATTTTATCAGACCGTATAACAAATAACACATACAATGGTTTTTCTTCAGCAACTTTCATGAAACAGAATTTTATATAATTATTCTAATATTATCGATTCTAGCATGCTTTTTTTTTTTTTTTTTTTTTGGTGTTTTTTTTTTTTTTTTTTTTTTTTTTTTTTTTTTTTTTTTTTTTGTTAGGGCGCAGTCCGGTTCACCTTGCAAAACAAAGTTTGCCCTATGACTCTATACGGGCTACGCTGTTTTTTTGTGTCTAGGATGCTTTTGTTTTTTGTGTTATAATGCGTTAACCTCGTGTGGCCGTTTGTTAGTGCCATTCTCGGAACTTGTACTTGGCTGGTGTTGCTTGCACTAGGTTTCAATATATTTGTCTTCTATGAAGACATTAAATTACTAAATTTCAAAATCATCTATTGATAAACTGTAATACCGTTTTATATTACTGTAATATGTACGGTTAGTAATTTTGTTAAGCTTATCTGCGACCCAGTAGTTTGCTTTCGTGACCCAGTGCTGGGTCAGAAGCCGGTATTTGGGAAACTCTGCTCTCGCTGGCTTCGAATCCCTGATTCGTTAACCGGACATTCTAATCAATTATATCACAAGAGCGCATAAAAATACGTATTGGCAAAATGTGATAAAACATTAAATAACTCTATAAATAGTTTCTTTCCCTTGATGAAGAACATGTGAGGGAAAGTAAATTGATCAGACTTGTGAAATCAGTGTTAACTAAAATATTTGAGCTTCTCGTAAATGTCTAGGTTATTTGCACATGGAAAAGCACAAGAAGGGTATATTCCTGAGGAGTTACATAAATGAACTTAAAAAGGAGGTTTCCTAAAATTATCATTAGCTAAATTTTGGGTTAATAATTAAGAAACTAATTATGTGGCTAATTTCGAAGGAGGTCCTACGAAATTCAGATTTTAGGCTGCTCAATGAGTGATAAACTGCTCTATTTTAATTCCTATTCATTTTCTAGAAAACTTCGGTAAAAAAATATGAAAACCAAAATTCGCTTCAGACAAGAGAGTAATAAAATAGAAAAAGAGTACCACGGTAGTTGGACTATCAAATGTTATTGCAGGTTACTGCTACACGCTGCACAGTCAAAATTTAGAAGCGTTAAAAATATATAAACATCAACTGCTTTAGATGTCAAAGACTTTGACTGTTTTTGATTAAAATTTTGTGTAAACATTTGTGTTTTAATATCTTTCTTAAATATATATACTATTTTCTACTTGAAAATTTCTGCTTTCCCTTACATAGCTTCTTTTTGCTCAAATTTGTCTTTTTCTCCCCCATTCTCACCTAAACGATATATTAAAATGCATCCATTAGTCAGGAAAGAGTTCACTAACTGCAAAGAGTTAATTGAGAACACTCAAACATTATGAATTAATTATAAGTTTCAGGGCAAGATTTCTCAAACTAAAATTTTGTCTTTTTGTACAATCCGGTCATTTTATATCTGTCCTTTGTGAGTGCTTGCTTTATCCTGTGTTATATTTACTCTTTTTGAGTTCCTGTAAATTACAGACATGCATGTCATGGAAGTACGATTTAAGTCCCAACAAAATCAAATGCATTGGAATCTCTAGTTTGCTGCATTTCATAGTTTAGATCTTTGATTCCAAGCCAAGTTTATAGTATACGGTAATATCTGGTGTAAATAGTGGGTATAAGATTCGCCCGGAATGCTCATAAACTTGATCTGCAGCGACAATCATGGCAACCAATACTTCGAAATTTAAAATTAATTACACTTATTATAATAGTATTCATCTTATTCATGTCCCCAAAATCTAAATTGGTATAAATTTATTCTTTTCAAAATGACCTGGAGAAACAGTCTCCTTTTGTTTCATTGCCAAAAGTTTAAAAATGGACAATAAATGAATAGGAAGGATTGACTTGCTTTTGGTCATTCCCACTGTGTTACATGTGTAAGAAACTGTTCGGGTAAAAATCTATTAGAATATGTATCTTACTAAAACAGGCATATCTGTAGCTTTGTTACATCAACCGTTTTGTAGTAGTACCCCATCCCGTGTTCTTTCGAGCAGAAAATATCCTTTCACATTCCCTGACATGGTCTTACGAAGAAAGTATTTTACTGCTTGTTTATGAATGTCTTACACCACTTCAAGTCACTCCAGTTGGGACTCGCGGGAAAGCAGTAAAAATGTTCGAGATAGTGATGAATGACTATGGTCTGAACATTTTCACGATTTGATGACCACCTTTTCCACTCTTTTATGGCTCTTGAGCTGTAGCTGTGAAGATCATAACTTCGGGAAAAAGGATTCCGTGTATTCTGAGCCTAGGTATTAAATTATAAGCAGCATCACATAAACAACTTTGTTGCATACTTGGTAGCCATTCTTATTCTTTTTCAGAAAAGCTTTCTCTCGGAAGATGCAGCCTCCGAGTGATAAGAGAAGTCGTACAATTTTAGATAGCAATACGAAGCATTTAAGTGAGCAATGTATCACTGAAGCAATTCATATGAATAGAGGCATTATCTTTTATATATGAACAAAGCAATGCGAAGAACTCGGTAATAATATACCGCAAAATTGACGTGAAAACTTCTGCAGTTTCATCATTTCAAATAAAGGTAGCCATATTAAGCATAAATATTCACTCTCATTAATTGCGATATAATGTAATACTATCAGTGATGTAACTGCACAGCCTCATTTATATCTTCGGAGATAGTAAATTTGAGAAAAATCAATTATGCTGTAGTGAATTTCGAACCACAGATTTTCCCTTTTGATCTTTGAAATTCATAACTAAAAATTCTGATGGGGACTTCCTTGTACGGCCTAATAAATTATACACAGTTTTTGCTGCACTACATTTAAAGTTATATTTCCTTGAGTTATTCTAATTTAATTAACCGATTCCTCAAAGCAAGTTAAAAAATGACACAAAAAATTACCAATTTTGAAATCCCGGTCAATTTTTGCTATATGAGAGCCAAACTTCTAATTTTACTTTTTTCGTAACGAGTATAAAAATTTCCTAACTAGGAAGAGACCGTATTAAAAGTTAGATTTCGTTAATTTTTTAAATTTGTTTTAACTTAACATTACCCGAATATGAGCATTTTCGTCTTTTAAAACATTTCTGTAATTAAAAGTATATGGTTAAGAGCAACGATTGTGAAAATAAAGACCGGGTTAGAGGGTGGCCATGTATACGTTTAGTTCTACCAGTTGAAAAAAAGAGATGCACAACTAGGTGTTATAGCAGTTCCATATAAAAAATCTCAACGTTTTACTGCTAATCGTTTTTGACTTATGCGAGATACATACATACGTACGTAGAGACGTCACGGAAAAAACTCCCTTTTGAATCCCTTTTAAATCCAGTTTACAATCCGTTTTGGAAACAAAAATCCTTTATTCTGTCCGTAAGTACAGACGTCAAGCAAAAGAATCGTCCAAATGGATTCGGGAGAGGTCAAAATGGATTTTTCCATTATAATACGATACCCGTAATTTACCGCAATTACAACACTTCCTTTACTCGTACAAGGAAGTAAAAATTTGAATTTGTCATAACTTAAAAAGAAAGTTTCCGAAAAAATTCATTAATTGAATTGATTCTTTAGTTCAGGTAATAATTACCAAAATCAAAGAGTTATTTCAATTACGCGCTTCCGACACTAGACCCAGTCGACAAAATCCAAAAAATGACGAGTTATTACTAAGCTTAATTTAATTCAGACACCACTATACAAGCCCCATTAACCCTCCGAACGCGAAATCCGTGACTGACGCGTTCAACGTTTTTCCTGAATATTCGCGGAAAACGTTCTTTCAGCGTCAGCAGAAACTGGTATTTCAACTCAGATCAATTTCGCAGAAAGAAGAGGCATGTTTCTTTTTCTCTTAATGTGTTTTATACTGGTGGTCAGAGGGTTCATTTCTTCAAAGCTAAGAAATGTGCGAAAATCAACTATACCTTCGTTAGAGTCCAAGCCGCGGAACTTCTAAGACCTATCTGGATGCACTAACCGCTTATAAGACAAGAGCACGCAAGAGGGAATAGGATCTCTCTCTTAAGGGCTATCTTGATGTAAGCGTGTAAGTGACTGGCACGTGCAATTAGTACTTGAAAGATACGTGGTTCGAAAATTCATGATAATTACCCGATTCAGTATACTTTTCTAATTTCATCATTTAATAAAAAAATTATTAAATGAAGAAATGAGAAAAGTTCAGAGGTATGCAGATCAGAATAACTTAATTAATTAGGTAAAATTTTTTCCTACCACCTCATCATCTGCACTTTTCCCCCTACTTTCCCCACCCAAAAACTGGACTTCTTTGGATTTAGCAAGTATTCTTTCTGTCTGCTTTTGTAAAGAGATATGTATAATATTACTTTAACTTATCATTTGCCCTCAAAATATATACTGATTACTTCACCTGTTCAAGCGTAATGACTGATAAAAAGTGTAAACTTCATACTGAAACAATTTTATTTAAGAAATCAAAATTTTAGAGAAGATTTCATTTGTAACATCTATAAGTACATATATACATCTGTGCATAAATTCACCCTCTAGGCAGCCAGTAACCTCGAAATCATCACTCTGTTAATATTCACTATGCTGTTATCAAGTTATACTGCATCGCTTTGACTTCATAAGCGGGTATCATGGTAAAGGGTGAAGAGTTTTGGCGAAATCAGTTTGAAGGATAGAATTCTGGTACAAATATTTTACTCCAAGACAAAATAGTGATATCGCTAGGGTGATGTTATTAGTTATTGCGGGTAGCTTAGATAATCAGAAGCAAAGTAGATTATACCAAGAAAGCCTCTTCTGTCAAAGAATGCTAAACAATAAATATTTATACTTGGCATCAAGCTCGAGGTACGGATTGAAGACAGTAACCTAATTGGGGAACGTAAAATTCCAATAAATGTGAAAGCTCACACGATTACTCGGGGAAACTTTGCCTCAACCTGGTAGAAGTTTTAAAGCATATGATCATCATGAAATGTTTCCTGAACAAAAAGAATGTATGCATCTGAATACAATGAAACTTTATTTCGCCAACTATTCTTCTAGAAAATATGCGCTTTTCTAAATAATACTTCCTATCTGAAGTGTATATTGTTCAAACCAATATTGCTTCTAGGGGGATTTTGTTTTTTTAGTTGTTCCATAAAAAATACTAAATCTAGTTATTAAAAAGTACTTTGAGGAGTTCAGGCATATATTTCGGGTGAACTCTTTTACCGTGAAATTTTGTCCGCTTCTCAAAACAAGGTACAGATAAATGGAATAGAAAGGGGAAAACTTTGAATTGAAGCAAAGCTTTGAATATTGGCTTACTCATGGAACCTTGTTTCAAGCAATATCATACTCAAAAGCACTTCTAATAATATTTGTTTTCTGCATTTTTGTTAAGCGTGATATAGGCGTTTCCCGCAAGCTGTAAATTACTGAGTAAAAGTAGTTCTTTTTCCTTCACATTTTTTTTTCTTTTCTTTGCATTAAAAATTTCTTTATGATAAACATGTATAGGATATAAATTTCATCTGTAGTTTTATACCGAAAAATATGAAAGTGCCTGTGGCTGGAAAGTTATTTCAAAGCTCTGAAAGTATTCAATTACTATTTAATAGCAGTTCGTGATAAAGGATTCAAACATATTTCTTATATCCCATAATTCTATAAGTACGAACTATGAAACGGTTCTCTTTTGGAAATGAAAGGGATAAGGAAAAAATAAATAAGGGAGGAAAAAGTAATTCTAAAATTGGTAACTGGAAAAGCAAAATTTAAAATATATGTTCACCAAAGCAATTTTACCATTTAGAAACATTTTAAAAATTCAAATGCTATAAAAGAAGAAAAATACAAAAGCTATAATATATATGAAATACTTCAGATACTGATGCATAAAGGTAGTAGCAGTCATCGAGGATGGCTGGAATAATTTTTTGTTGTTGTTGATGTTTGTTTGTTTGCAGCCACAAATAACTTGGTGCAGAAAATAATTTTACATTTTTGAGATATTACAGTAAGAAAAGCACCTACAGCCTTCTAGTTAGGCAGAAAAACAGAGAGTGAACGAACGTATTCAAGATGAAAGTTCAGTTTGGAATAATTTAGTGACTAATTTTAAGTTTTGATTCCCAAATTTTAAATTATTTTTGGCTAAAGTGTTATGAAAGTATCAGCGTCATGCAAGAATCAGATCACATGGATTAATTTTGAAATGACGCAATTTAAGGCGATTTATTAAGCAATTATTACCTTTAGGCCAGAAAGAAGAAACAACGAAATTAAATAACAGAAATAAGGAACTAATGCAAATTAAAGTTAAAATGTTGATTTATATAATTTTTTATCTTACATACGTATATATAAATATATATGCCTGTGTGCGAGCGTGTGTATGTGCATATACAATACAAAACTATAAATACAGTGGAATCTCTTATCACGAACTATTATTGTCTTTGGGCTAAAAAACTTACAAGTTACAATTTTAGGGGTAGACTTTTTTAAAGCAACAATAGCTCATCTTAATTTTCAAGATTCTATTTTGCAGCTACCGATGACTAAACTAGGAGAAAAAAGAACCCAGCCACCGGAAATCACCATCGAACAGTTGAAGACCAAAGTAAAAGAAAAAATTAAAGGACTGGTAAGTGAATTTTCAAATAATTTTGACGATAGTCCAGGCTACACACACACAGTCAGCTATGAGATCAATACAGGAACTGCGGCCCCAGTGATGTCTAAATCTTACAGTTATGATAAAATTAAAGTAAAATCATGGAGGACCATATCCAGGAAATGTAAAAAAATAAAATCTTAACGCCAATAAGAAGTCCTTATGCTTATTGGCAATAAGCATTCCTTATCCCCGTGGTGTTATATAAAAAGAAAATCTGATGTGTACACCACATGACTTCCTTGTACGGAATATTAAATTATACGCATTTGTTTCTTGAATTTCTTTTAAACTTACTGGATTTAATTAAATCTACTTCGCCGACAGCGCATAAACCACAATAGAATAAAGGCATTCTTTAAAATTCACTCTATTTGTTTAACATAGCGACACTCTGGCACTAGGTTCACTTAACAGTATCATATTTCATTCATATTATAACTCAGAATGCACAAAAAGTATATCATTTAAAGAATTATCTAATCGTTGCCACATGTTCTTTTCAAATACTATAATAAGCTAGAACGAACTATAATAAAGCTAGAATGATGTAAAAAAGAAATTAAGCAAACAAAACAAAAAAGAAACAGTTTTTCCACAGACGATTGAGTATTTCTCATTCAATTAATTCAGTTTTCACTTCGCGACAAGACAAAAATACATAAAAGCTCAAAATATATGTATTAAAAATTACTAATTATTAAAAACTAAATTACTAATTATTAAAAATTAAGTAAATCTTAAACACTTATTTTCTCGAAAAAATTCCAGAAAGGATTAAGCATGATTTAATTCGCAATAATAAATGAAGGCGTTATTTTTGTTGTTGCGAAGCTTAGTGTCTCTATATTGGCAACAAATCTACAATTCTGGTGTTTCAAATGTAAACAAATATGTCCGCCATGTTATTTAAAACTGAACCGCACTTAAACAGCTTTTAAATTGTTGATAATTGTACAAATATTGCTTCCAGAATTACGAAAGACATAAAAACCTTAACCGTAAGATAAGAACAACATAATTCAATCATTTTTAAAGCAAAAAATGTACAATTTACAAACATATAAGAGTAAAGAAACTGAGATTACTGTGCCGAGTAAGAGTGGATATATATATAAATATAGTATTTATATACGTTTGGTGCGGCCGATTGCAACCAAAATACGAGGTGCACATCTACATGTTATAGCAGTTAATTAGGATCAAAATGGATATTTTCGTTGAAATATGCTACCTGAAACTTTTCGCGATTACAATACTTCCTTTTTACTTCGTACAAGGAAGTAAAAAATGATCTCCCACCTACCAATCACAAAGCATGGCGATACGCCTTTGATTATAGAAAATTTAGTAGCATGACAAAATACCTTGTCTGTCCTTTGCCCATAATTAAAGAAATCATCCGAAAACTTAAATCTACAAAATTCATGACAACATTGGATCTAACATCCGGCTATTTCCAAACTGGCGTGAAGACTGAAAAATGTCCCTAAAACTGCATTCATTACGAAGTCTCGTGCATATGCCTTCTTGGGGATGCCGTTCGGCTTATGTGAGGCACCTGTCACTTTCCAAGACGCAATAGATACCATTTTATGAACATTCCTTGCAAGGAATACGCTTACTTATTTAGACGATATCATAGTCATCAGCGAAACAATAAATGAGCATATTAAAGACTTACGTGAAGTATTTTCCCTTCGAAATGAAACTGGACTAAAAATAAATGCCATCGAATGTAAATTCTCTGCTTCAGAACTTCGTTAATTAGGATATCAATATCCGGCAAAGGAATCAAAACAGAAAATTCTAAAATAATAGCTAAAAAAATTAGCCTCTACCAAATACTGCAAAGAATATCATCACTCTTAGGCATGTGTTTATATTTGGAACCTCCTTTAAAAACTTCGCTCAAATGGCCGAACCATTATTATTATTAAAGAGAAAGAAAAACCTTGTTTAGTTGGTCAGCCAAGGCCAATACGGCGTTTGACAAACTAAAACAAGCCTTGATACAAGCGCCAGTGTAAAAATTTCGGCAGGCGATGGAAATGTGGAAATTTGGGCAGATGCCTCTGACTAAGCAGTGGGAGCTGTTCTTATGCAGAATGGTCAACCAGTGGCATATTTTAGTAAAATGCTTAACCTCACGCAGTAAACCTACAGTGCTACGGAGCGAAAATGCTCGCAGTCCTGCTAGCAGTACAAAAATTCAGAGTGTACTTCAAAAAATCTCCAATTACGGTTTATTTGGATCGTGCGGCCGTAAGACGGTTATATTCAGAGAATACTGATTCGATGGGCCTTTAAAATTCAAGAATTTAACTAATCCTCAAGCACATTTCGGGAAACAAAGACACGGTGACCGATGCGCTTTCAAGAATAAATTTGGATAAGAAAGGCAATACGGTAAAGTGCGCTATGCTTACGTCGAAAATACTCGATTCACGCGAGACAATTACTTAAGAGTTGAAAAGGGATCCAGAATTTTAAAATAATTTTTCTTATCTAAAGGATACGGACCATTTTGAACACCCGAACATTACGGCAATAAGAAATTGAGCTAAGAACTACGAATTTATTGATAATCTGTTATTTTGTTCGAAGGTTAAAAACCAAGATGAACTTTAACCAATAAGTAATATAAAGGCAACAGTCCCAACTAATTAGTCGGTATAGATTTATCAGGACCATACCCCCGCAGCGAAATCCATAAAATTATATACTTACTTGTTATTGTAGATCATTTATCTAAATGGGTGGAAATAGTCCTCCTGAGAAGAGCTTCGGCTAAAATAGTTGCAGATTCTTTCTTAAAAAATATTTTTCGACAAAGCATTTTTACTCAAGACAAAGCATTCCTTATCATCGGGGGGGGGACAAGAGATTAGCTAAATTTTGTTCTTGATTTCCAGACACATACGTAATTGAAAGGATTAAAGAAGCTGTAATTTAATCTAAAAGGTACTGGTGGGAAACAGATACTAACATCGACAAAATTAAGCTTTAATAAAGCTGGACGAAAATGCCCATTTTTAAAGATAATTTTCAGGAAACTCAAGCAGATAATGCGACTGTAACAAGGAGCGGGGATGTGGAGCAAACACCTATGGAAGCATCCGGAAAGGAAGGGCAACTATAAATACAGAGGTTCAGCGTAAGAAAACAGCCGAAGTAAGAGGGACCAAGAGGCCAAGTAACAAGCCAAGACATATTGAATCTAGAAGGAGAGCTGAACAACCAAAGGAGGGTCAAACGCACGCAAAATGTCTGAGAAACATTTCCGTCGACAGAGCCAAAGTACAGAGAATAACCGACAGCGAGACTGTTGTCGGTTATTGTCTGTACTTTGGCTCTTTGAACAAGCAGTCAATGTAACAAGACTCAGAAACTCTAAGTCAATAAAGGAAATGTCATCTTTCCCGATTGCCTGAAGTGCTGAAAGAGAGACCAGAGAGGAATTCTAAGCCGATTAAATAATCATCTGGGCCCTAGGAAAGTTTCCAACATCGAGGGAAGGTGACAAGGCTACATGAGGGACCTAAGAACATGGAACGACTTCCTGACAAAAAGGATGGAAGAATTCAAAAGAACAAAACAAGAAACAAAAAAAAATAATAAGCGGAATTTTAATTTCTTCTTACTAAGATTCAGTTTTATTTTATAACTAGAAGTATTAGCTGCTAGAATCTTTGGAATTTTGCCTCAAGTTAGGTTATGATCTGCCTCAAGTGAACCTCAAGTGTTGACTCAAGTGAGTTCTTTAAAGAGTGAGAAGCTCGGAAGTTAAATTGCAATCATTTATGCTCATTTTAAATTAGTGTAGAAACAGGAATTCGATTTTAGTCTGAGAGATTGATGTGAGGAAACGTGAAAATTGTACGAACGTCTAAGCAACTTGTATATGTTGATATAAAGTGCAAGTTGAATTTTCTAATTTAATGTAGTGTAAGCAAGTTATTCAATGTAGTCTTATGTTGTGTGTTAAAAATATTAAAAGTACTCTCAGATATATATAGATATACTTCCACAGATTTCGACAATAATTGATAACAAAAAATGGCAACTTTATCTTACGAGTGTGCTTTTCAATAATTTTATTCTCTTTAACAATAGCATTTTCAAACAAATTCAAGGAATCCCAATGGGGGGGGGAATTTTTCGAGCGCTGTGTGCGAATTATTCCTTTTCACAAGAGAATTTACCTTTGTCCGTTCACTAAACAAAGAAGAACATAAATTTTACCAACACATATATCGTTACATTGATGATATCATAGCCTTTAACAACCATAACAAAATAGAAACAGCTAATATCTACCCAACTAGCTTAAAACTAAATAATACAATAACGGTGCAAAATAATGTAGTATACCTTGACCTAAATATTATTGATTACAATTTTATTAAAATCTACGACAAGAGGAGAGAATTCACTTTTTCTACACTAAAGTTCTGGAATTCTAATATTTCCAAAAGAATCATCATTAACACAATTTTTTCACAGCTACTTAGAATAAAAAGAATTTGTAGTACTACAGAACACTTACAAGAAGAAATACTTTACTTCGTCACAATTTTAAAAAGTAACCAAATTCCTCATAAAATAATTAAAAATACCTTAAAAAAAGCTGGCATTAGCCTTACCAATTTTTAGATAATTTGTTTTGGATAATGAAATTTTATGCTTAAAGCCCATGGGAAGGTATAAAGTGGATGGCTGATTCAGATTATCTAATGTAAAAATTGTATAAATGTACAGATTATTCTCCTACATACATTTTCTTTCCTCCAAAGATTTTGGCACTATACTTTAATACTATTATTTAATAGTTTTAAATTACTTAGAAGGCCAAACTCTACTTTTATTAACAAATCGGGCCTTTTCATTTTTCATAGTAGCTTGACCGCCCTCTAGCTTGAAGAATGAATTAATAAAAGACTTTTTTCCAATTTACTCTTTCTTTTGTGGCCAAAAATATGTAATTTTAGCTGAATTAGCCATTTTCACTTATTTTTAACAGTTTTGTTCTTCTAACAACTTGACTGACGCCATTTTGAGTTCTTTCCGCGTCTTTTCTCGTCTGTCACAACCTCTATAAAAAAGGGGGGACAAGAATTCCCGCCAAACTACAATCTCAGCCCATTGGCCTATGCAGATTTTATTGTTTCGCCCAACTACGTCACTCGACAAGAAGGAAGGTTGGTTGGGCACGGAGGGGTTTTGCACCCTTTTCCAAAAAATTTTTCGGATGCAAAGTACGGCACCTCTCAGGTCAGTTTTTTCGTTTCTATTGTCTATGTTTTTTTGCTTCTAATAAGACCCTACGACGTTTGTTATTTTGCAAATTTAATTGCATTTTTATTTGATTACAGCCCCATTCTCTTTATAAAAGTTCTATCTTCTTTAAGGTTTGAAGGACCAGCCCGTACGTTGTAATTTTTTGACTAATAGGAGACCGCTAATTATTTTATTTTATTTCGATTTTGATTTTAATTTTACATTGCTCGGAGTTGCAATTGCTTTTAACACCCTAATGTGTATTTCAGCGGACGTGTCGGGAAAAAGGAACAGAGCAGTGAAGCTCCAAAAAAAGGATTTATTCCAAAAAAGATATATTCGGGAATATTAATGTTCTTTTATAAAAAATTTTTTCGCATTAAACAAGAGCTTCAATGGTCTGTTTCGGCGAAACGCGTAATGGTATTTAACCTAGTTCGACAATCTGTTTTTTTCCCTTGAAAAGCCAATTGAGAGTACGAGTGGGTTAATTTACCATTTTCCGCTATGTAATTATTGTATTTTGTTTGTTGCAATTTATGTTTTCATTTTAATTTTACTTTTTATGTATTGGCATTTTTTCAGTCTATAGTTTTTATATGTATTTACTTTTCTTATATATTTTTTTCCGTCAATCTATTTTTCATGTGAGTTAACTTTTCACATTTCACAACGATCAGTTTAATTTTTTCGTGCATTAGCATGTCTTCCAGCATTAATTTTGGCAGTTTTTTCGCGTGTTTCCAGTTTTTCCAGACAGATTTCTTCTTAGTTTTTATTTTTGTAATACAGCGTTAAAATATTTCATGGAGCTACAGCTCCTGGTAACTTTTTAGCAAGATCGCTGCAATGTTTCTACCTACTACTATTATTTCATATCTTTTTGCAGCATTATGCGCAAAAATTTTTAAGACCAAATAGGTCTTACCTCTAATTACTTGTTAGCTTTACATTTTCTTTTTCAATTAATATATATATATATGTGTGTGTGTTAAAGTAAATTAATAATTGCAGAATTATAAGAATTAAATTCATATTGTATGAATAAGACATTTATGCAGACTAGCAGAATTGAGAAAAATTTAAATTAAAAGAAAAGCTAGCTTTTTGCATGAGTTAGGTTCTCCAGCAAACACTCAAGTTTAAAGCACACTCTTGTTAGCACATTAGCTACAGTTTTAAAAATAGGGTGTCTTTGAGGTCTAATAAATTTAGAATTCCTAAGGTAAAGTCTGTGGGTTAGGTGATAGCGTTGTGCCACTTATACAAAAGTACTGTCTCGATATGTACGCTACAATTCTTCTGGAGAGGAATTTTCTTCATGGTATAAATGAAAATGCAGATAAATTTAAATGAAATGTTTAAATAAGAATAAGGTAAAATAAAATAAATCCACAACATGTTTTGAAATTTTTCTACTAAATTCCTCCAAGATATTCTAGAAATATTTCCTTTCTGCTTCCCTTTCTCCTCCCAGGTATCTAGAAAAACCTGAACTGCTGAAATGTTACCTTTCGAAGAGGATCCACCTCTTTGTAATGTAAAAAAAATTATTTCACTTTACTGTAAGAAGTTGGCTCTAAATTCTTAGATAGTTAGAATTTATGTTCTTAATATGTGGGAATTTATTTAATTTACTTAACAGTTACTTTATGTTTAAGCAGCTTTCCTATCTCTCTTTCTTTCAAATCACACTTTCTTTCCAGAATACAAATTGACTAACGCGTGATTGAAATGGGGTAGAAAGAAGTAAGTATTTGAACGAAGGTTTTGGTAATGTGAAATCAGAGCGTTCTCTGCCTACCTGAAGATCAAGCTGCTAACTTTGACTTTCTAGTAATTAAAATAGTAAGGCGTTGAGTTATTCTAGCCAGTAAGCTGGTTTAAGCCGACTTTTCGAGTCAGAGACGGACTGCTCGATAATTAACCTGTGAAACCGTTGGGCTGCACTTAACTTTGTTACTTTCAAGTTATTCATTACCTTTTGAGTTAAGCCAAAAGTGTTAGGTTTTGTAAGCACGAATTGGTGCCGATTGTGAACTTTCCTTGAGTTAATAAATGGTTCTTTACACCCTTCTCCTGGATTTGGTGATGATTCATCCAACATCCTTCAAAGTGTTACACATTTGATGATAGCCAAGCGTACAAAACGTTATAATATTATTTTCTAAGAGGAAAATTGTTTCTTTTTATGAAAATTTCGTGAATGGCCTGCGAATTAAATTCATGGATCGAGGTTTCATTGTATAATAAATTTTAAATATTCCTGCCCTGGCTTATCACGATAATTTCTTTTTCGTTCATCATTTCCTATATATATATATATGTTTAGCAGAAAATTAATTAATTTAATTAAAAATAAATCAGAAAATCGCTTTTAATATAAGCGTAGTCGCCCTTGCATCGTGTGTGACTTCATGCGCAAGCTTTTTTTCCAAAAACCTGATTATCTCTGCAAAGATTCTTCTGTAATCAAATGCTATTTATTCTAAAGCTTTAGGTCTGGTTGGGAGCTGAACTAGGCCTTTCCTCATCCGCGGACTAGCTGATGTCAAACGATTAGCTCTCCGTTAGAAACCAACTGAGGATATGGTAAACCCGAATTCGGTTAGTTTTCAAATCCTGTCATATGACGCTTTCTCTATGAATATACATATGGGCTACAGTCTTACCAAAACCAACAAAAAGATCGCAAACGATATTTCGGCACATCTGATACCGGGCCAACAGTCTACATGCCCCTAGTTTTTCTCTTCTGGACAATTACTTTTGTCGACTGCAAGAAATATCTCGCCAAACTGTCTAAGTGGGAGCATTCACTACACGCTTTATACATTTGACGTAGGAGTGTGGCAGGTGACAATTTTATTGTTATTTTGTTTTTGCGAAAACAAAATAACAATAACAGCCGTTGGGCTGACAAAATAATGCTATACTAGCGTTTTACTTTAAAAAAAATCAAACAGCGTACATCGCAAATTCATCATTGACTACATAAAGATAACAAATGCACTTTTTCAAGGCTTCCCCCTGTACGAAGGATTAGTTAGAGTTCATTTCTACGGCAAAACACGGTTGTAGGCTTTCTATTGGAAAGTGTTTAAACAATATTTTCGTTCAATCATAACGCAGAAGGGAAAATTCTGTGAAAACTGATAAAAGAGTTCGCTGAATAAAAAAAAAGAAAGCTAATGGGATTAATTGCATCGGTATGTTACCTAGAAAAAATTACTAATACGGTAATAATTAATAGACAGATAATGATAGAGCAATAAGTTCTTCCTTAAGTATTTATGCTACTTTATTGTGCTTAAAAATTAAATAATATTTAAGTCTCTAACATCTTTAAAATACTCAAATCATGCGTATCTAGTAATTAAGTAAAAACTAAGCATAAAATACTACACACAATGACAAAATTCTAAATATCAGTAGATTCATCTGCAATTTGTTACGGCAAAATTCGCAAGCAAAAAAAAAAGAATTTACAGAGAATGATTCTTTCTTGGAGTGAAAATCAGTAAAATTCTTCAAGAAATAAAGGTGTTCCATTACCTTCAGAGAGCTGGAAGGAAACTGGGAGCGTAATTTTAAACTTTTGACAACCTGGTGTGATTTGAGGCAATGATCTAAGTGTTGAATGAGCAATAATATGTAAACTAAAACTGATAGATGCTCATCTGAAATTACCACAGTCACACAATAGCTTTCCCATGGTGTCATTTTTTTCAAAACTAGATTCAGCTATCTTATCCAACTATTTACAGAGTATAGTCTTACCCCAAAACAGCTCCACAAACTTTGACGAAAGAGCGCTGACATTTGTGACTATGTTACACGAGAAGACACTGCCATTATTTATTTGAAGGTTCTTTGATATTATTTGCACAGCTTTCATCCTTCCCCACTGCTTCTCTCTACCTTGAGATACAAATTGACAGACAACATATCACGCTCGATAAAAGCGGACAACGTAATCCCTTTTTATCAGCATTAACTCTGTGGGTTTAAAGTGAATAGCAGAATAATAGATCAGGAGACTCTCTGAGCATTTGGGGCAGAAAACAGTAAGTGTGCTTTGATAGGCAGAAAGCCATGCAGTATGTCAGTTACCGGATCAGTGCCTTACGAGGAAAAGTGACAAAAGTTAGAAATAAAATGAAATTTTTGCTGGAAGTAAATGATAAGGTTGTAGCATATACCATTTTCCGTTTTTTTTTTGGGGGGGAGGGTCTGTACACAATAATTATTCAAACCTTCTTGTGACTAAGACCTTCCATTCGAATTCTTTGAGCATTTCTTAAGAAATGCTTCATTCATTTCAATAGCAAAATAACAAATGCTGTTCATTAGCACAACAATAGTCTGTTCCTCAGATTACGGAGATCGGATTAATATGTGCATTAATGAGATTTCCGTCAGTAAAACTTTACAAAATTAAGTATATGATTATTTTCTTTACCATTTTAAGATGGAAGGCAATTTAAATTTGAAATTCCATCTCACCGTGACAAATAGTATATATGTAAAAATTTCTTCTGCATTTTCTAGCATCTATCTTTTTTTTTCTGTTATGCTGTTCTGCATAGGGTAAACTTGTTTCGAGCAAATTAATCACCAGGTTACACATACAACCCGGGTGCATAAATTACACTGAGCAATCCCTGTCGACGTTTTTCACGTATTTTTGATATTAAATATATTTCTTTAAAATATTGTGGCCACTTTAATTGAATTAAATTAAATATATTCCTAAAACCGCAGTTTCTAAGGGTTTTATTTTAGTACTAAATATAGCCACTAGGTTACCGAGGTATCCTTATATTTCGTCCCAAAGTTTATCTGCACCTAATTATTATTTAAATATTCTGAAAAAGACTATTTCTCATAAACTCAGGCTAAAATTAAGAATGAAAAACGTTTATGTAACGTTTAAGGTTATTTATAGGTGTTATGATGAAATTAATCATCCACAAAGAGGATGAACTACTCATGTTTCCTGGCTACAGAGTAAGACTTTGATTTGTAGATTTTAGAAAATTAATTAATAAGTAATTTTAACTGCCATATTTACGTTCAGCGTACTTAAAAATTGGTTGCTTATATTTAGGACTCTACCTAATATTATCAGATGCTTTACCAAATCATCCGCCATGTGTAACGTGCATACGAGCCAGTTTCCCTTAGAAAGTCCTCCACGAAAGGCATTCCTCCCCTTAGGCAGATAGCCCTCGTGTGCTTTGCCATAATTAAATACACCACCACCACCAAATCATCCGAAATGCCAAGTATGAATAGTGATCTTGATAGAACTATATTTTAAACATGGGAATACAGATACTACGCTTGTATCTTTGGGATACGTCTCCTTGTTACAATATTGATAGCATAACTTAAAAATGGAATTCCTACCAATGAAATAGTTCACGCTCAAATACGCATTTTCTTTTCTTCTCAGAAATCATACTTAAAATTGTATGTCCAAGATAGTTAATTTTACTTTCTGAAGAGTAATTTTTTGGAGAAAAAAGATTCAAGTTCTCGATTAATTTTTTGATTAAGCGAGCAAAAAGAAAACATTTGTTTTCGAGGTTTCTTTCGCTGTTACTTTCCCATTTTCTCCATAACATGTAATGTTTTTAAAAAACATTCTTTTCGTTCTTATGCTTTATCCATTATTTATCGAAATTTCGCAGGGAAAAGATATACATTACTTGCAACAAAAATTTAACTTCAAAGAAACGTGATTTGTAATGTAATTGCTAGAGCGTTTAAGGATGACTTTCCTGTTTTAATGGAGTTATTCAAAATGCAAATCACAGATAAAAAAATTGAGCCGTATTATTTTTATTTCTGTTATTCAATGCGATAAGATTCTTTAACCCAATAAAATATTACTGTTTTTTTAGATAGAAATGGCTTAGGATAAATCTGTTTATATCGAAAAGTTGAAAGAAAAATTTTCTTTCGAATTACAGCAAAATTATTTTCCTTTTACACTACTGTCATGTTACTCATTCATACAAAGGATACTCAATAGCACACATTTTCCAGATAAAGGGGTGTCCTAAATCACTACCTCAATTTTTGCAAAGTTTTCTTTAATAGCTTCAGTTACTGTACGTTACTTTGTTATTATGCAATAATCACTTCAGTTAAGCGTCGAGTTTCAACAGATAACAGTGTTTCGATAAACTCCTGAAGTCTTTATTGAAGAAAGACTTCTTCCTCATTGTGGCTTAACGCGATGCATTAAGTGCTGCTTCAGGTTATGACACAAAAAAGGTACTTTTAGCCTAGTCATGGCGCAGAAAGAAGAACCTGAAATCCGCATTATTTAAATAGACTGAGAAAACGATGTCTTGTGTGCAGGAAGCATTTTCATGCAAAAACAACATTTCTGAGCTGAGTTTGCTACAGTGTTCTAATATATCGAAGAATTCTGCAAATTCTGAAAGGTTCGGCACTTTATGAATTTGTACTATTAAGGCATAATGAACAATTTCCTAATCGAACAGTTTTCGTTGGAGAGAGGTGTGATCTTATAAAAAAGTCAAGTTCTTTATTTATACAACAGTTTTTCACCATTTGCTAAAACTGCTTCCATAATTATGTACCTTATAAAGTATTTTCTCCCTCATTTCCGCGTGCCTTCGTAGTGTAACTGGAAGTAAACTGGACGCGTATTCGTGAGACCCGGAGTTCGAATCCCGGAGAGGGCATTGCACATTTTTCACCTGTCCAGCATGAAAAGTTATCCAACGTACCACAGGAAAAATTATTATTATTACCTGTATACTTCTGGTTTCATCCTATATGTGTTGCTCATATATATTGATTCCAAGTGAGTGTAGTTGTTATAGCACGAATTCCTGACCACAGCATTGAATAGCGTTATCATAAAGTAACTTGTTGAACTTTGCTGAGTACACAGCAAAGCAACATTTTTAGTCCTCCACGAAGGCATCTCTTTCCTTAGACTTATAGCAGTCGTGCGTTTTGCCTTATTCAAATAACCTGTTGTGTGATGAAATAATTTTACTATGGAGGCACGAAACGGTAAAATTCCGAGTTGATTGCAAAGTATATTTATACCTACTGAAACAAGTTCGTAAAAGAGTTTCCCTTTTTTTTCAGCAGTTTTACTTTAGCTTTTACTTCGTTGGCTTCGCATTGTCGGATCATCTACTCTCAATTTACTCTAACTGGAAATCTATAGGGAATTGCATGAAAGATCATTTGTTAGAAAATTTACTTGAGAATATTTTTACAGAAAAAAACATTGAAAAACTCTAATAATAGCTAGGTATAACGTGTCTGAAAAATTATTGAACAAAACTAAATACTACTCTTTTAAAAAACATATTCAAGTTGTTCTCTTTCTCCCCAATACTTTATTTATAGAAGCTTGTTTATAAAACGTAAAAAATCAGGTCGATTCTCTATACATATAATGGACAAAAACTTTTTCAGTACAATTTAAATAGAATGACAAAAGCAAACTTTTATTCATCCTCACAAGTGATGGAGTTCGGAAAAAATAAGAAAAGCGTGTATTTTATTCAAAAGCTTACGTTCTATTTTTATAGCGCAAGATATTTTTTATTCGGGATTTTCGCTTTCGTACTGATATAAACATTGTCCTTAAGTTTATGCATTTATTTTCCTTTCAACTCAAGTTCCATTGTATAGAAAAGACCTAAGTAATTCAATGTTAAGAGCAGGGAAAAAACAGTCTGAAACGGAAGTGTGTATAAAAGAACGTATTTATCAAAACAAGTTACTGTAAAAACTGGTATTCAGATAGCCAAAGATTGTCAAAAATGACCGAGATAGTACACAAAGGAAGTGTTTCCTCCGTTAGAAACAATGACTTGGCGATAAAAGCGATAAATATTGATCCTGTAAGTCATTTTGTTTTTACTCAACTAAGGAGAGTAAGTAATATCTTAGTGATTCAAACAAAATAGGGAGGGACCGTAATGGCAGAAAAGGAAAACGTCTGATCTTATTCCTCAGTTTGCTTTGTATTATCTTTTGCCTTTCTAACTTTATTCCTTGGTGAGGAATTTTTCCGCTATACAAAAAGCTATACTAAATGCCACATCTAATGAAATGGGTTCTCTTGCTTTGGAGTAGTTACATTGCCTGTGATCCTAGCTACTCAGCCGGTATATAGTGGTTAGTGATTCTGCCTGTTGTACTGATGGGCCTGAGTTCGAATTCTGGAGAACGCAATGATGTTTGTAAGCATATAGTGTATGTGGGGCAAGAGAGAACTCAAAAGCCATGGAGATCCGAAAGTCCTCTGGAGAGGTTGATGGTAGAGACTGCCTCCCGGAGTGTTTTCCCTGAAAACTGAGATGGAACTGCTCAGTTAGTGCGACAGACTACACCTGCACTCCCAATGAAAAATGGTTTTCCCCATGTGTATCGTGTATACGAGCCAGTTTTCCTTAGAAAGTCCTCCACGAAGGCATCCCTCCTCTTAGGCAGATAGCCCTCGAGGCTTTGCCGTAATTAAACAACCTAAACTAACCCAATGGTAAATTTCTGGTGTCCTACCTGTTTCTACCTGTACCTGTCTGTGATCATACATAAAAATGAAAGGAAATAAATTGTAAAATATATTTATTATTCACTGATGCGGATTATTCATTGATCAACAAACAATGTGATTGAATGCCAAATTGCAAAAATATTGCTTCATAGGATGAAAAACTACTATAAGGAATGCTAATTCTGAATAACTGACTTATCCATTGTGTGCAAAAGGATGAATGCAAAATGTTACATAACATATGTAATCATAACATCTTTGAATGTAAACGCGCCACTTCCTAATGCAAGCAGAAGCCCTGTGCTCTTAGATTCAATAAATGCTGAAAGCATGGCGGAATTCGGGTGCTCGGAGGGGATGCCCACGAACTACTAGCGGTTGATACGGCGGTACCCGGCGCCTACTTTTTTGAGCTCTCTGGAAGGGCTGTTTCGCTATCCATTCACTTGGCTTAACGATACTTCTATTACCAGTGGTCCAACGGAGGATCAAGCTTAGCTTTTTCATGTCATATCTGTGATCATTATGTGTTTTGACTGGCTTGTAGCATGGCAGCCATACTGTGAAAGGTTTTTCATACAAAATATTGCCATCTTTTAAGTCATAAGAATTGTAAGGATTTTTTTCTTCCTTGCCGCTTTCCTTCATGGTGTAATTGGAAGTTATCCTACTAGCAGTTGGGAGGTTGCAGCAAGGGCACTGCTGATTTTTCCTGTTTCCTGTTTTGAAAACCTGACTCTACAAGCGGCATCCGAATGAAAAGGGGGTAGACGATAATTTGTCACCTCCTGGATTTGGCGACTGGCTCCCTTCGTCCCTAGGTGTCCTTTAAGTGTAAAAAGCGAAAAGAATTTTCTCCTTCCTGCCTTCGCCATGCAATTGGAAGCACATCCGACTAGAAATTGGACGGACCGAAGTTCGAACCCCAGCGAAGACATTGCCAATTTATCCTTCTCCTGTTTCCTGCTTCGAAATAAATGTAATGACTCTAAAAAAATCATTCACTGAAATCTCCGAAGACGGTCACATAAACTTAGAAACACTAGAAGACAGTTTTTACGAAGATGCTGAATTTATGTTGATTGCGGAAAGATTCCAGTGTTATCTTCTCGTCTCTTCGATTATCCGGAGAACCCTAACAAGGAGCAAAAGTCGATCCTAGAATATATCTTGAAAAGTTACTTCGAAAAGAACGGTTGATGTTCTCTTCTATTTTTAGTGTTTAAGAATATTTCATAATATGTAAAAGGATTTCCTTATTCTCACATTTTCTTTCATTTCAAAAATTAGATATGGCGTTCACGTCTTGCGCATTGTACAAGATTGTAAACGGAATTACCCAAAAGTGTAATTCGTGCCCCTCGGAAGGAAACGAATTACCAGAAACTGCGTTAATGCAATTCACAAAAAAATATTTAACGTCGACAAAATTTTGGAAAGTAACTCGTGTTCTCTTTTATTGCAATGAATGAATTTATAGTTTTTGAGATAAAAATTGGAAATTTTGACTTCTTAGAAACGTTTTGATCCTGAGAATAATAATAATACTTTTCCCTTTTTGTTGTATTTAACATTGTGTATTTTTTTTTTTTTTTTTTTTTTTACGAATTACTCTTCCAACTCAGTCAAAGTTAATGGATTAGATTCCTTTTATATTGTTTCTAATTTGACTATCTTTCAACCTTCTATTATGCTTTGCCTGTTTAGTTTTAATTTAAACCAATGAATATATATATATATATATATATATATGTATAATTTAAAGTAAAGTAGAAAGAACAAACGATAAAAGACCTATGTGGTCAAAAATTTTGCGCATTGTGCTGCAAAATTAAAGAAATTAAAAGATAAATTTTAGTACGAACGCTAAAAAGCTGCTTAAATACTGTGGTTTTGTGTAAACTTAAACATTAGAAAAATTAGTTGCAATGAAATGTGTTAAAAGAGAAAAATATAACATTTGATTATTTACAAGTAAAAATCAACAATAATATCAAGCTATATGCTATATATATATATATATATATATATGTTTCTCAATATATATATATGTTTCTCAATCAACAATAATATCAAGCTATATGCAATGTTTCTACCTACTATATATATATATATATATATATATATATATATATATATATAGTAGGTAGAAACATTGCAGCGAACTTGCTAAAACGTTACCAGGAGCTGTAGCTCCACGAAATATTGTAATACAGTACTACATAAATAATAAGAAATTTGTCTGTAAAAACTGGAAATAAACTGTAAACACGCGATAAAACAGCCAAATTTAGTGCTGGAAGACTTGCTAATGCACGAAAAAAATTAATTAATCTGACCGTTGTGAAATGTGAAAAGTTAACTCACATGAAAAATAGATCGACGGAAAAAAATATATAAGGAAAGTACAAAAAACGTAGATTATAAAATGCCAATATATAAAATGCCTATACATAAAAAATTAAAAAATTAAAATTAAAAAATAAAATGAAGACACAAAATGCATCAATACAATATACTATAAACAATAATTAAATAGCGGAAAATGGTAAATTAACCCACTCGTACTCTCAGTCGGCTTTTCAAGGGAAAAAAATCTGTTTTACGAACTAGGTTAAATGCCATTACGCATTTCGCCGAAACAGACCATTGAAGCTCTTGTTTAATGCGAAAAAAAATTTATAAAGGAACATTAGTATTTCCGAAAAAATTTTTGGAATAAATCCTTTTTTGGAGCTCCACTGCTCTGTTCCTTTTTCCCGACGCTTCGGCTGAAATACACATTAAGGCGTCAAAAGCTATTGTAATTCCGAGCAATGTAAAATAAAAATCAAAAGCAAAATAGAAAAATAAAATAAAATAAATAGCGGTCTGCTATTAGTCAAAAATCACAACAACGTACGGGCTGGTCCTTTAAACCTTAAAGAATATGAAACTTTTATTAGAAGAATGGTGCTGTAAACAAATAAAAATGTAATCAATTTTGTACGAAAATAAACTTCGCAGGGTCTTATTAGGACCAAAAACCTAGACAATAGAAACGAAAAAACTGACCTTAGAAAAAATAAGTAATAAAGATTTAAGAAACATTTCTTTCTTGCGCGTAATGGCTGCTAAGATATAATTTGTAAATATTGATTAAGTTCAAATAAAATTAAATAGGCAGGATAAAAACAACTAAGCGAATGATAATTAAAACATTTTGAGCAAATTAACTGCAAATTATAAATAGACTCAAAAACTATAAGGTTGAAAAATAAAATTTAAAAATGGAGTCAAAAGAATTCTTGCAAATTAAAATAAAATGTAATGTTATGAATAACTAAAAACTGAAAAAGCTGGTATATCACGGTGTCTCTGGTGCACCAAACGACAAAGCTGGGTACAGGAGTGGCACAGTGTCGCCTTTTCAAACGAGTCCCGGTTCTACGTGCAGTACTTTGGGGGCCAGATGCGTGTCTGGAATGTCCGAGGAGACTGCACGTCGCCTGCTTGCATTCGATATCGGCATAGGGCCCTGCACATTGTGTGATGGTTTGGATAGCCATTGGGTACACGTCATGCACATCTCTGGTTAAGATCGACGATAATTTGAACGTAGATCGGTACATTTCTGACATCTTACGTCCAGTGGTTGTGCCCTATATTCGAGGTCAGCCAACTCCATCTTCCAACAAGATCATACAAGATCACCTATTGCAAGTTGTATTCCGACCTTCCCCGATACACAGGATATTTGACTGCTGCCCTGACCTGCACAGTCACCAGATCTGTCACCGATTGAAAACATCTGGTCATGGGATGCTAAGAGACTGCCCCGCAACATCTCTCCAGCTAATATGGTTGAGGTAGTGTGGCATAAACTTGAAGCATCATAGAATGAGTTGCCCGTTTCTGTCATCCAAGCCCAGTTTGACTCAATACCTAATGGAGTAAGGACCATTTTAGCTGCCAGGATTGGCAGCTGTTTCTACTAATTTCGCACCCCTGTAAACCTCCAAATTGCTTACAATTTATGCTTGGATTACAATTATGCTTAAATTTAATCCTTTTGTCTTCATGCCATACTGTTTACGTGCAATAAATATCTTTTTTATATTTGCTTTCCTTCATGATTTTCCAATTTTAATGACCAGCAGTGTATCTGTATCTGATGATGATTTCGCTTTTAACGTTAATATGAAGAGGTATCGTTTTTAAGTATTTTTAATTTATTCAGGTCTGACATCCGTCTGCAGAATCACTCAATATAACCATCGTTACTAATAGTCAAGCATTAAAAGAAATTTAAAATGAAATGCTATGTTTAATAGAAGATTCTAGCCTAGATAAAACTAAATCCAAGCATAATGATGATAGCTCGCAACTGTTTTTAAGGTAACAATATCATTTATCTGATAAAAGAAACATGAATGCAGCATATAAGATTTTTAAAAGCATTTGTGCCAACAAATTGTATTTAAATAGTATAAGATATTTAAAAAAGTACCTTAACAATTTTTAGGAAGCAAAGTGATGCCTTATTTGAAACATGCATTCAGCGAAAATTGCAGTTGATATATATTATAGCTGATTGCTTTTAGATTTTTTGAAATTTTGTGTAGTAAACTCGTTATTTTCTTCTTTTAAAAATAAACAAAGTAGACACTTCTGGTCTTCTCTAAATAATTAAGATAATTTCTCGCAGATAATTAAAATTGTGCAATTCGTTTCAGCTTTATCTGTCAAACGATCTTCTGTTAAATTAATTAAACTTATTATTCAAATTTAGAATCAATGTAACTTAAGAGCAGGTAATAGGTGAGTATGATTTTTCTTTCAAAGAATAAGGAAAAATTATTTTTTTACTTGATGTTGCAAATTGTAATAAATAGTCCATTTGGACAAAATGTAAATTGTAACCATTATGAAGTATCATTCCATACATTTTTACATAATGAAATCTAATGTACGATAAGAAAATAGAAACTTTTACAGAATTCTACATAGATCGCAGATAAATTTTCGATTACTTCTTTTTCTTCTTTACAGTGAATTACCGTTTCTCTGAGAGTTAATGGAATGGAAAAATCAGTTAAGAAAGATAATCAAATGCTTGTTATCTAACATATTTTTGTATGAAGCACAAAATAACCCAATGTTTAGAATTACAATATATATAATTTCAGTGCATTTATAATTTGAGGCACTGTAGAAGTAAAATTCGACAGAATAAGTACCATTGCAATAATAATTTCTATTTTCATTTGTTGTATTATATATCTCAATTTATGAATTACACATACTTTAAATAATTCTATTAAAATACGTTGTTTTTAATGCTCAGAGATTTAGATTTTTAGAATGCAAAATCACATATGTTTTCTGTGTGTAATTAAATACTGTATCTCTCTAGTATTTCGTGATTATGGAAACTTATTTCAGTCATTGCAAACATAGTGTTATTTTTTCAGTTGTGAATATTTATTATCATTTGGGAATATATGTTAAAAATAAGTCATTATTATTTATACTTATCAAGGCATTATTACTAAGGGCACAAATGAAGATGAGTATGATAATAGCAGTTTTCATTTTCTAATTTTATCTTGCTATATAATTCCAGCTGGAACATCTTTTGAATTTAAACAAATATTTAGAATTCATCTTCACTTTTAAAATCTCTACTTGCATCTTATCTTCATTATACGGTATTTCAGACATATCGATTCAGAAATGTGCATGGAGATTCAAAATACGATAACAGGCAATAATCATGTAGGAACATAAATCGCATACATAATCCCGACGCGCTATACACCAACAAGCACACAGACACAAAAATAAAAGACAGATCACAAAAAATGAGAATTTATTAGACAAATAAGAGTACACGCAACAGTACTGAGTGAAATGAAACTGTTAAAACAGATGTTTGAAGTTGAAGCCTGCAGATGAACGACGACGCATCGATTGACAAAAGTCTGCAAGAACACCAAGTGTATCAGCAACACCACCACTTCCAGTACCGATGCGTGCCACTAAGTTTATGTCTGATTTCACAAGAGTTTCATACACTAGGCTTTCATGCAGCCCCAAGGAAAGAAATAGTTCAGCCCTGACGTTTAGCACCATCTTGCGCGTAAGGATTGCACATTTCATGCACATTTCTGAACAATAGCTCTGAAACATTCTGCATATTTATACTATATAGCCTGATTCAGCTCAGAATGTTCAAACTTCTGGAAAAGATCGGAATCGAAATCATATACAAGTGTAGCAATGTAGAATCACAAACATCAATCTTAGCGTGCAAACGGAACGAAAAATGAAAGAGCTACACGTCAGAGGAATTCATGGATTTCTCATTATTTAAAAGGCATTTGAGAAATGCATTGACGCCACGGAATTCAAAATTCCAACCATGAACTGCAAGGCACACTTCATATCGTCGGGGCATTATACATTTTAGAATATTATTCCCACCATATCTCGGGTTTCCGGAGTAGCAACGAAGATATGTGCTAGAAGGTCCTAATGTGCTCCAACGAGAATGTTGTACACTATTTTTTATATAACCCATTAACAGTAATTAGGCATGTCAATTTAGCTATTTTGCAGGCAAATGACCGGGAAGGTCAAGTCCGATTCACTGATATCCAAATGCCACGTTTAAATGATGACGAACGCAATAAGGGGAAATTTCTGATCCTGTATCGTTATATGATTCCGATATGCAACACAGCCCTCCCAGAAGCTTATGTATGCTTAGTGTAATCAACCATGTACGTTATAATATTATTCTTTTATTTCTTAAAACCCTTAACAGATTCAAAATAAGAAAACTTCATTTTAAATAGTATTATACAGACAGAATGAAAGTATCATCATTTTTAACTCTGACATTGATCTCTCATGTTATCAGCTCAGATTTCTAGCTCGAGTTTCATTTATTTTTAATGTAAAACGAACGATCTTTGGGTAACTGTCATTCAGACTCTGTAACTATACAAAAAGCAAAAGACACACTTCCCTCAATTCTATGACTTTTAAGCGATGGAATGTCCGTCGGAGATGAAAATCGTTCACCCTCTCTCCCCATCTCTTATCTCTATTTAAGGAATAAGCATTTATTTCTTTCAACCCTTAAGAAAAATTAGCAGTTTGCTTTTCTGTTACGTTCCTGATGATAAGACGACATTGGCAGACCCAATAAGGACTACTTTCTCATTGCTTATGCACTGTTTTAACGGAAAGCACGGATTTTATTAATCTGCTATCACTTAAAACTGCACCTAAAATTGCATCATGCAGACGATTTGATTTTTCAAGTTTTGAGATGGGATAAGTCAGTTTAAAACTTTAAAGCAAAATAATCCCTTACTCTCTCTCTCTCTCCTCTCGTCCTCTTACACATTTTATTTTGTCTTTATTTATTTTTGTTAATATCTTATTTTACGCTGTGTATCATTTAGAACTTATTTATATACATCACATAAACATTGTAAGACGTGGTGTCAAGTAATCTCATTAGATCTTGGAATAAATTACTCTACAATAACGGAGTGCTATTGGATATCTCTATAATTAACTAATTTCTTGCCATTTCATTTAATTTTTAAATTCTGAAGAAATAATAAGGCTTTAAACAACGAAATTTTAGACGCTACATTTACAAAAGTTATTAATCATAATCTCAACAGTCAAGTGAAATTAGCTAAGCAATGAACATACCTCGTTTATCACGTAAAATAAAATAAAAGAACTCAACTGTTTCAATCAAAGAGTTACTTCGCTGAGAGTTCTTATTCTGTTGAGAATTAAGAGCTCTTACATCCGTCTTAACAATTTCAAAATAGTATTTACAATTTTGCGCTTTGTTAACATTTGCTTCCTTTCATTCTTTCAGTTAGCACTCGAGTAAAACAAATCATTCTTTTCAGCGCGTCCGATCTCTGAAGTTATTCTGCGGTGCACGTGAAGCTTCATAACGTTATTTAGATAATTAACGCTTAAAATTTTAAACTGTCTGCTACTCACATATCTTCCACGGTTGATAGGTTATGTAATATTCATGCATTAGTTTCTACTTAATACATTATAATCCTTAGTTAGGTGCTTAGGTTCTTTTGGTCTCCTTGAGCCTAGCGTTAAATATTTTTTTTCTCTCCGCCTTTCTTCTCAGCAGTGATATAAGACAAAGCATAGCTCTTATGACAGCTAAAATATCTAAATTTTATACTAGTCTAATTTTCCTCTAAAATAATGTAGCAGATCATATTTGAGAAATAACTTTGGTACTCTCTGACTATTCACCTAAACCTGAGAAGAAACCTCCGAAGAGCACTTCGTCGCCAAAGTAGTAAACCAGTATTTAATGAAAATGTATTTACCTGACAAACCACAAATGATTGGCGCGTAATGCTCGAGTTTTGAAATTCAAGGGTCATGTTTGTGGTTTCTACTTGTTGTAATTATTATCAGGGTTTTTCTTCCTAGTAATGAATCGTTACGTCACTGTAAAGTTTCCTGCAAAGAAAAAGGTGCATTATTTTTTTTTTCCAGAAATATGGAGTTTTGCTTACAAGTTGTAAGAATGAAGTTAATTTGCGCAATTCTGATTTTATTTTTTTATTTGTTTTATTTATTAAGAAGTTAAAAATAGGTCAGTGAGTAAATGGAGAGCAGCACCATTTTCCTCTGCAATGCCGAGAATTCTGCAATTATGTAATGATTTTTTAAGTTAAAACAGATCGCTGTGCATATAGACAAAAGTGCAGGAAAAAAAGAAAGCTACGTGTTTTATTAAGTATGTTTGTTGAGTTTTTAATTTAGTTAATTCGTTGCTGTTTTATTTCGTTGCAATCGCACTGCAATTTTCAGTGCACGTTGTCATTTTCTGAAATCACTATTGTTTTTCACGCGTGAGGATGGAGAAAAATTAGTCGCCAATGACTGGCGATTTTGTTGGAGGACTGGCGGATAATAAGAGAGTACTACAACTTTTCTTTGATGTTCATTAAGTTTGAAATTTAGCTGATTACGGCAAAGCACACTAGGGGTATCTGCCCAGTAGAATTTCCAAACGCTCTCTCCCTTAATTTAAATTCTCGCTCGTTATTTAAATCATTTAACTTGCACTTCTGGTGAAGTTGACGGAAGTGCAACAGAGATTTTACTTAAGAAACTAGTGGTTCAATAAAATAAACTTTGAAGTTTTAATTCAGTTCTTATTTTTCTTAAAATGCAAAGTGGTCTAACACAGTTCTCTCCCCAAAGATGATATCATAAAAAATTAACTACATAGAAACTGTCTTCTTCTACACAAATAGATATGTAAACTTTTAGCAATCTGAAAAAGCAAAACGTACAGCTTTAAAATAATTATTTTTCAATTTTAAAGCAAATAGCATCCTACGTTTAAAGTTCTAACATCACTTTAAATGGATCTATCTCAACCCCATTTGTTTGTAAATATTAGACTTGAATGTAGTTTGCGATAAGAACATTTTAGCTAAGCTGGGAGCTTATAAGTAACATCTCTATGCCAATTCAAACGTAAATACTCGATCTAAATGTTGATTTTAATTCACAATGTAAAACTTTTTCTTCCTAACTCTTATCCTTCCGAATTAATTTTCACACAAATAAATATCTCGTTTGCTGTACAAACAGATGTACCAGCATTCATTACCTTGAGCTTTCCCTAGCGAGATTACAACCGATATTTTGCCAAACAAATAATTTTCAGTCTTCATTATTCATGCTTTTGCCAATGGAACGATGCGAAAGTGTCAAATCGATGTACTCAAAAAGAATATATTGCATTTGTTAGGTTACTGACCACATAGATATTGAAACGGTGCCTAGTTTTTAGCAGCACAGAGAATTAGGGTAAAAATTTTGCAAAATGCTATAGGATTGAGATAGAAGCAATTCAAGACCAACATTTCACATTAAGTGAATACTTGAAAGTGCTGGCACTGAATCTGACAGGCATTAAATGCACAACAATACGAAATTCGTTGAAGAAACACTTGATTAAACGTTTCGAACTTTCAAATAAGCACTGTACATATTTGGTTATTTGATGCTGGAGACGTGAAAAATAAGCAATGCCCTCGCCGGCATTCTAACCTGGACCTCTCAAATACGCGCCGAGTGTGCTACCGGTACATCACAAAGGCATGCAGAAAGGAGGGAGAAAATACATTATATACTCCCCATTTTAAAAAGCGACTGGGGATTATGGGACCCAATCGCCAAATCCTTGTGGTGAAGAACCATCATCCACCACCTTTTAGTTCGGGGTTCATTGTAGATATACTAGGTTTTCGAAGCAGGAAATGTAAAATATGTGCAATGCCCTCGCCGGAACTTGAACCTGAACCTCTCGAATGCGCGCCGAGTGTGCTACCGTTATACCACGAAGGCAATGAAGGGAGAAAATACCTTATAGCACATTTGAATGAATATTATAGTATACTTTTATTTTAATAACATATTGGTGTTTTAGTAAGTTGTCCTCCTATTTCTCATTTTCCGATTAGTCCTGTTTGCTTTAGCAATATGTATATTAAGTAAGGAAAAGACTACACAATGTCTGGCTCACTGATCTGTCTAAAACGCTGCTTAATTATATAAAAACACTTATATAATTAAGCTGCCTTTTAGACGTTTTAGACTTAAGTGATTATGTTTGGAAAGGTTCGGTGAGCACTTTTCAAAAATAAGCGTGATATATCCAGCCTAAATTCCTCAGTCCATTTACATTTTAATCTTTCATTCGCTGCAAGCCTTATTCGCCTCGTTAGCAATCTACTGCGCTTGACATGGAAAATCCAGTTGACGACAGTATGACTTTTCCAATCGATTTTGTTAATTCTTTTAACGTTGTTACGTTATTTTGACAGAAAATTTATTTATGAAACACATTTTCAAGGCAATAATATAAAAAATGTTATAGTGCAAAATTTTCATATAAACAGAAATATTTTATTTAATTTGCTCTAACTATTACGTTTTCCTACATATTTATTGAGTTTATTTACAAATGATTGATGAACGCTTGTTATAAATATGTTCAGACTGTAAAATATTAACTTGTAGCTCACTGAATAAATAATTTATTTGAATTCAAATTTTTATTTATAATGTCTGTTTATAAAACAAAGATATAATAGAGGAAACCTCCGGTCCATCTAATATTGCGGTGATATATGAGAGAGAATTTTATGAATGTTAATGATGTGCGCTTTTCTTTGAAATTTTGAAGGAAAAAAATGTTGAGAAAAAGTATTAATTCTGATAAACCCTCATTTATTCAATACGCGCATGCAATTTTTCATATTTTAGATATCTTTATGAAAAATAGCATTGAGTTCTAAATAGAATTGCAAAGAATGCAATAAATTGGAATGAAATAAGTAAACAACTTTCTTTTTAGGGAAATTTTTGTATTACATCAATTTGCGTCATTTCCTTAAATGTATTTTTCATGTGTGTGTGTACATATACATATATATATTTTAAAGAATTTAAACAAAGGAAAAATTAAGTTTAAATTTTGCGCCCTAAGGTGCATTTATTCAGTGTCAATATGTATTAGATTCAAAGAAAATTCAAATATCATATTCGGTTCAGAATATCGGCCCACCAGAATAAGTAGCTGAACGCTGGTTTACCTTAGAATGTCTTTCACAAAGGCATCGCTTCTCTTAGGCAGGTTGCCCTCGAGTGCTTTGCCATAATTTAATAAAGCAAAGAAAACCAGTTCTTAAAAATTAATTCTCAAATGTATATATATAGGGTATGAGTGTATATATATATTGTATAAAAAATTAACAAGCATATGAGAGCCGTTTCAAAATCCCAGACAATCAAACGCTGAGCAAAAACAAAATTCTTCCAAAAATACTCAACAATTCTGTAATGAAGAAGTGCCGGAAGATGTAAAATCTATTAGTCATTTTTTTCGCGGGGGAGAGGCATTTTTTGTACGAATTTTGATTTGCGCAGCTTTAGTTTTCTGCGCATTGTGGAACAGTTCTTATATTCTTTTACTAGTACTATCTTCTCATATTCTGCTATTACTTTTAATCAATATATATATATATATATATATATATATATATATGTATTAGCAATTTTGATTTTGTCGGCCAATTCATTATTCGAAATTGAATATCGTGTTTGAATTTCCTTTGAATTTGTTTTGTATTTAATAAATATGTATATGTGCAAATACACACAGACATACGTTTATATATATTATTAAGAATTTAATACATATGGAAATAATTTCAGTGAAATTTTACATGGAAGTGCAGTATTTTTTAATATAAAATGTATCTATTTTTTTTTTCAAGCTTGGGGATAAATGGCCAAAAAGCGCCAAACTTGGCAACATTTTGGTCCGATCCATATATAACTGTAATTAGTATTGTGACTATAATAAATGTAATTATAGCTATGTGACTGTAACAGGTCCTTTCTTTTTGCAACTGATGGACACCATAATGTACTACAACGCGGCATCATGCTATGGGTCACTTCTGGTTCATAAAAAAATTCATTATAAATTATTTGCTTTAAATATATTTATTGTTTAATTCTAAAATATTTGTTCATTACAAAAATCATTTGTTTTAATTTGTAGGAAAAAAAATGAGACATTACTTTCCTGTTCGTCCTATATTTGTGAAGACTGTATACTTTACACAAAATTGCCTCCTGCTCGCTTTAGGCCGCAGTTTCTCTATTCCAGCCGGAGACAGTAAAAATTGTGAATCTGATAAATCCGTTTTTAAAGGGCAAATAGAATGTTCGAATACTTCAATATCATAATATTTTTACTTTAATTACTAATAGAAATATCAAGTTATGTTTACTCTGGATTTTCTTTCTGGACGTTTGATATATTTAGTTTTTAACAAAACTGGTGATCTGGAATAGTACAAACCTCTTTCAATCAAAATTCGCAGAAATATGGCGCGAGCAATTCTTTATCTGGAAATAAATCAGTAGTTTCCACCACTAAGAGATTTTGTCGCAGAAAAAAGAATCTTTCTCATGTAAGAATTATTCTGTATGCAACCGCTCAGCGGCTACTTATTTATTTATACTATGTATAAATTATACATAAGAAGAAAAATTATTTAAACTTCCAAGAATGCAAAATGTCTCGAATAAATGTTCTCAACTTCAGCCTTTCACTTCAGAATATTAACTAGAATGTTAAAAAAGAAAAACGTTACGCATATTTTTTACAGTACAACATATTAAACGTTCTCATATTGATCCCAAATGAAGCTTGTCAGCAATCAAATAACAAGGGAGATGCATTTTTGTGACATTCATTATAAAATTAAGAGTAATGTTTAAAAATTATTCAAGCGCAAATTTTGACTAAATTATAGTTCATTTTTCTACCGTCTTTCGCTGATTACTACAACACATTTCCTTGCAAAAAATTATTTTATGCTTTGTTTAAATATTTTTATTCCAAAATACATTTGTATAAATATCTGCATTGATTTTTGACTTCTTAGATTCTAGGTCCCTTCAACATTTTTCTGAAACGCAACAGATGAGGTTTCAAAACCCAAAATCTCGAACAGTTTACTCTCACAATATTCAACCTTAAAGAAACCTTAAACGAAAACATTTTAGAAGCTTTTCAAAATTAGAATTATGTCTTATTAAAAGTTTTGATTACAAAATACAAAAATTTCAAGAGCTAATCGAATTTTTGTAAATGTAAAAATATAAGCCACTTGTAAAGGTAAGTCATTGTTTATGTGTCATTTTCACACAATAATTTCAGATTAAAATTCAGAAATTCCACATAAATTGATTTTAAATAATTTTCAATTGTAACATTACTAATGAATTAAACAGCTTTAATAAACCAATTAAATTGAGGTTTAAGAAATTATCACAAAGTATTTTGACTTTTTATTTACAAGAAAAGTAAACTGTGTAGAGACATTAGGTAATTTCGGAAGCAGGAGAGAGGAAAAACGAACAACGCCTTCTCCGGGACTTAAACCACGGGCCCCTCGATTACGCGCCGAGCGTGCTGACCACTACACTACGAAGGCATGCTAAGAAGGCGAAATAAATACCTTATAACTGAGTTTTTATTTGAAAGAGCAACAAAAATTTAATCTCTTTCATTTTCTTTTTAGATAATTTTAAATATAAACTGCATATCAATTTTAAGAGAAAATACTGAAAAGGAGTAACACTGTACAATTTTCAAAGGCTGGGTATCCTTCCTTTGAACCATTTGATAATATTTATCACAGCATTTCGGGTTTCTATAAATTTCAAAAATACATTTATCGGGTTCAGTACTTTCGATTGAAATATTTTAAGGCAGCTTAATGAGAAAATTATCTTATTTAATTTCGATTAGTGCCCTCCAGCGGCCAGTAAATTCGCTGAACACTTGTAGTTCGGTCCGAGGTTCGAATCCCGTTAACGGGCTGGCTGCATGGGCATGAGCCAGTTTACCTTAAAAAAAACCTTTACGAAGGCATCCCTCCCCTTAGGCAGATAGCCCTCGAGGCAAACAAAAAAACATCGAAAACTCAAAAGCCTTTCTAGCTCTCCCAGTAATCATTACTATTAATCAATACGGAACAATAATATTACATCAATCAAATGATTAGACGGTTTTTATACATACTTTCATTTCGGCTAATTTGCTGCCTTGCAGGTTTTTTTTTTTTTTTTTTTTTTTTTTTTTTTTTTCGTTCTTACTCCAAAGGTTGTTAACACTTGAATCATGCAATATATAAAAGAACCGTTTCATTTCTTGGAACTACACTATTAACCAAGCACTTTTTGCAAGAAAAATAGCTTAGTTTTTAAATTTTAAATGCAGTTTTTTCCCGTTTTTATTAATACTGAAACTGATAAAGGAATAATGGTAAGCATAAAAATCACTTGTTTAAGAGAAATGGGATTTTAATTTTTCTGTTCTTAGATTGAGTAAAAATTAATAGCTTCCTTATACGATATCTCCAGATACCATCAGCAAAATTTCCTGATGGAACTTATTCAATTAATTATTTATTCTTTAAAATTATTTGTTATTATTCAAATACAAATTATTTATTCTTTAAAATTATTTTTTATTATTCAAATACAAATTATTTATTCTTTAAAGTAACAATACTTTTCCTTTTGTTGTCAACATATTTCTCTACTCATAAATCAAAACCTGGGAGATAGTCTTAAAAAATTCATCTTGAAGAAGCAACACGTTTTGATCCGGAAACAATGTTCTCTGATCCTCCAATCATGTTGAGGAATTGTTCTTAATTTGCTCTTCGCCTCCATTTGAGTTCGTCGTTAGTTCACCGAAAGAGAACAGTGAGACAAAATATGTTCTATAATGCAGATCAACGAGAGATATCGATCACCTTTATGATACGGTGTTATCAGCATGTCACGTCTCCATTTGCCATCAATCGATCACAAGCCAGAATAGAGTCACGTTGTATTAAGCAGAAAGAAAGCTTAATAATTTCCTCCTTATCCTAAAAGGTCAGATTGAGGGAAAGATGATATTCAGAACTAAGCTCTGTTGCTAATGTAAAGGTCGTCGCCCATTGCATTTACAAAGTGCAAGAAAAGAACTTGATTATATTTTTTCATTGTTTTTGTGGTTTTGTGAGCGTAAGATAAAGTAAAATTCTTTAAAAAGCACGGTCTTTTTCATTAGCAACAAGTCTGTTAATTGTTAAAAAAAACTGATACATGAATGTACAAATACTCAGGTATTATCTTGACTACCCATCACTGCAAACGTATTTTGTGTAAATTGTCAGGTGAAAAGTAGGACATAAGTAATATGCAGCGCTATGCCAAAAATTAACAGCAAACAGAGTATTGCAAATTGAGAAATTTGGAAAAATTTATAACGCAAGTAATATACATTTCTGTACCAAAAATTAGAAAAAGAGAGATTATTGTGAATTAAATAACAATCGAACATCATCAGGTCATGAATCTTATTAGAGATCGCTTATTACAATAGCTTAAGCTACCGTAATAAGGTATTGCTATTCTTTAAGCCATAGCAACACTCACCTTAATACCTCGTTCTTATACGCGAGGAATCCCCGTTAAGGAGCATCTGAGGTGCTAGTAACAGAGCCATGAAATTCGAGCTGAGACCAGCCTAAAAAGCAATATCTCTTGAACTTCCCTTATCGAACAATACAACTATGAGCTAGTTACTGTTGCTCTTGCACTTCCCTACTACGGAAATATTTATTTCAAGGCTTTATATAATCCGCCGAACAACTATCTGAAAGATGAAATCCTGTCGGAACTTCTTCCTTAAGATAAACCTGTTATTTTAGCAGGGAATTTAAATTCTAAGCACAAAGACTGGGGTTGCAGAAGAACCAATAAAAGCGGCAAAATTCTACATAACTTTATAACTAATTATCCAATTTCAATATATGTACCTGCTGAATATACTTATCGACCAAGCTGTCTACAAAAAGGAGATATATTCATTTCTCTCAACTACTAATATTCCTATGATCCTCGATATAAAACATGAGCTTTCTTCGAATCATATTCCTATACTTGCTACTTTAGGAATTGCTAAGCATGCTCCAGAAGAATGTAAAATAGCCACTGATTGGAGACTTTTCAACCACCTTTTAACTTACTCCTTTTGATCTTGGTGCTCTTCATCTAAAAACGATATTGATACTGCAGTCGAAAAACTTACGAGTAACATCAAAACAGCTATGCAAACTGCCACTTGAAGTATTCCTAAAAACAATATTGATCGACTCCCTTCACATATTAGAAATCTTATTAAAGAAAGGAACAGAAAAAAAAAAAAGAAACGGCATTTTACCTGGAGCCCTAAGTTGAGGAAAAAAAATTGCCAACTTAATAGACAAATCAAAAAACACATCAAAGAAGTTAAATTGGAACGTTAGGAAAATAACATTCTTAATCTTAATGTCAATGTGATGGCACCGTTTGGTCTTATATTAATAGAACGAGGAAAGCATACTCTTGTAATCGACCTTTCTATACAAATAATGAAGTAACCCTCTCTGATGATGTCAAAACTAGAGTCTTTGCTGACCACTTAGAGAGTCAGTTTACTCCTATTGCTGAACCCATAGATATTAACTTCACTTATGAAGTTTGTTACACGATCAGAGACTGGCTCAATGCCCCACAGTTTAAAATTTACCAAAATTCGCTACTCCATATGAAGTCCAAGATATTGTTAAGAAACTTAAAATCAGAAAAGCACTAGGGTAAGATGATATTCCCCATAGAGTAAATATTGCTTGCAAAAGTTTACTCTTAAACTCGATCACAAAACTTACCAGTATAGTTAATGCATGTCTGACTCATTTTTATTTTCCGTATTTGTGGAAATGTGCAAAAATTGAATTAATTTCTAAACCTGGTAACCCCATAAACTTACTCAACAGAGTAAAATTTTCTAAAGAATTATTTATCGCAGATTGCAACTTTATTTGTCTGTTTTACCTAAAGAACAGTTTGGTTTTCGAAACAGTTAGACTATCTGAATTTACAGGTGCAGCTGTTCATAATGTTGCCTTAACCATGCTGGACGTGGCGAAAGACCGCGTCTGGCATGAGGAGCTCATATATAAACTTATTCAATTGAATATTAACAGAGAAATTATCATCCTGTTGAAGTCGTTTATCTCCAATAGGAAATTCATCGTAACCGTAGAAAATGACTGCTCAGATATCAGACCCATTAGAGCCAGGGTCATCCAAGGATCTTTCCTTGACCCTATACTTTATTTGTTTTACGTCGCCGATTTTCCCAACGAAAATCTTGACCATCACTACTTCCTTGGGTGTTATGCTGATGATACGGCTCTCGCGGCTAGATCTACAAATGTTAACCATGCGATTAAAAAATTACGAGATCAAGTACCTCAAATCGAGAGACGGTACACCTTATGGATAACTGCTATTAATGTGACGAAATCTCAGTTATTTATCATTAGAAGGGAAAAACCGGACTAATCCTACTAGCCATATTAACCTATGCAAAGAAACTGTTCCTTTAGTCAAGACTGCCAAGTATCCCAATATATGACTTTCCACTCACCGTATGTTTTGTGTACCTCCTTGCTGCACAGACACTATACTCTCACAAACATCCATGCCCTCTCCGGGATTTGAACTTTGGAGCCCATTCGTACAGCAGTCAATGTCATTAGCCACTATACCGGCTAGGCCGCTGTTCTTCAAGGCAGGACAACACACATACTAATCAGTGTACTAAAGAGGAAAAGATGTCTCAATGGCACCCAGTAGGGATAGTGGTTAGTGACTCTGACTGCCTTATTGAAAGCCCGGGTTTGAATCCCGGAGAAGGGATGGATGTTTGGAAGTCTGTGCAGCAAGAAAATACTCAAAGTATGCGGCGAGCCGAAACTCCTTTCGAGAGATTGATGGTGGGAGAAGAGGGGCTGGGAGACCGTTTCCCCGGCGTGCTGTCCATCAAAATTGGGGGAAGCGGAACAGAGCAAAGTCGTACTGTCACCTGAATGGGGTTCAAGGGTCTTGCCAAACTACAAGCGCAAACTTGTACTTCTTGCCAACATGAATTTCGTGGGCTTGTTCTGAAGTTGCTGCCAGACAAGTGAGATAATCACAACAACAACGAAAGATGGCTCAATAACACCCCTTTTAAATCAATTCATATCTAGGCACATCTTCTTCCCCACTTATTACTACAAGAGCACTATCTCTTCCTCTAACAACTGTTTGTGTCAAAGGCACACGCCAGAACACGATCTCTTTTCATGCCCATTAACATAAACGTATTACAATGTTAGACTAACTACAAACTAATTCGAATTTGAAAAATGTATCATAAATAATCCAAAATTTCATCACAAAATCAACAATATATCAAATACGTCTCGGAACAAGGCTATGATATTTGTGAGAAATGCTTATTAGGGAACATTAAAATAATGTTCATACTCTTATAAATAATAACTGCTTGAAAATGCTTTGGAAAGATTGCACGGAGCATCTCTAGCTTCGCCGAACCAATAGCATCAAGGAAGAGTATCTGTATCACCATAAATGGTAAAGTTCTAGTGTCCCGTATGTTTATTCCTGTCCTGTAGGCCTATGTAAAGTTTAAGTTTCCTTTAGTTTACTCAAAGGTATCATTGTGAAAATTCTAATGAGCATAAGATTTTTCCTTTACTCTAAATAGTGATTATTATATAGTACCCCGAAAATACAATCATTTTAGAGATCATAAACAGGAAATTAAAATAAATGTTATCTTTACGATTTAATAATTTTAAAAATAAGCATTTTTAGTGTTTTAATTTTAAAAAAAAAATTCTTTCAATTTTGAAAACAATAATTGAAACGGAAAATGGCTGCATGCAATAAACACCTATTCATTAATGTAATTCTTTCAGTACCTCAATCTCTGAATGTACACATAAATTCTGGGACAATTTTGCTTTTGATAACACCTAGTCAAAATATTAGCAATAATCTCCCATAATGAATGCATTATTTTTACCTTAGTAGTTCACGTACTGCAACAGCACCAAATAAACTGATGAGTTATGAAGTTTCTGCACGTAAACAATAACTATCTAAGCTCACCGTTTCCTGGTAACTAGCTAAGAATCCCAGATAGATGCGCAAGTCGTAAAGGAAACTCATTACTACAGAACACAGAATACATAAAATATCATTTACGTGGAAATGTACTATCTCGGATAAGGAATAAAAGATGGTATCTGCAATTACGGACTAACATTCCTGAAGACACTTCGTATTGAAATCATGCTATCGTTTCGTTATTTTTCCTGTTCACATAAAGTGCTTAGTATGGATAGTATAATATGAATGCTGTTTCGTGTTAATATGGAATGCTCGTTAATTTGATAAAGACTTTAACTTCCTGTGATTTGAAAAATTACCATTAAAAAAGTGCAGTGGTGTGAGTGGTTAGTACATCCATCAAGCAAATGAAAAATCTGAGGTTCAAATCTTGCCGATAGCACAGTTTATTTTTCGCATTTCTAATAAAAATCCAAATTTTGAACTGATTAGATTAGGGAAAAAAACCCAATATTTTGAAATCATTTTTCGATCATTCTTGTGAAACAATTATTTTCTCTTTGAGAAACTTACAACTAGTTTCTAGAATTTAGATATTTTTTAATATTATTTATAATATCAATATTTTTAGTGTACAGCATTTAGAAACAACTTAGTAAAATACATATGAAAATTAAATAATGTGCAAGTTTTAGATGTGCAATGTCAAAACTAAAACTGATAAATTTGAGAACAACTATCCTCAGAATGTTTGACAACCGAAGTCCTCCGGACAATGCAGTATGATTATCCTCAGGATGTGAAATCGGTGAAGTCCTCAGGACATCTGAAAATCAACACATTTAGCACATCCTCTCATATCCCGGGATATAGCGACTTAGATAAGATATCCTCAGGATGTTAAATTACGATGTCCTCAGGACATCTGAGAATCAACATACTCAGAACATCTTAATTATGTCCCGGGATATTGCGACTTAAATATGACATCCTGAGGATGTTCTTTGCTATGGGGGTTATCTCAAACCATATCTACAGTTGCCGAGTAGCATTTCTAAAGATACTTCATGTGTCATTTTATAATTTCGGTTTCAAACAAATGATACCATTACTTACAAATTATGACTTATACATTATGTCATTTCTTAATCAATTTTAAACCTCAATGTCATTTTGTAATTTCTGCTAAAATTGGTGCTAGGCATTCCCCCCCCCCCGGTGCCATTTCTTGCTGGTAATAAATTTTGCTCCCTGTTGATTCCCTAAACTCTAAAAATTTTGCCTTTCCTAAATTTTAACTTTTGCCGCCCGGTGAGGCCGCACGTGTTGCTCGGGCTTTGACGCTAGCCCTGTTTTCTGCTTGTCTAATTCCGTTTATTAACTTTTATTGCGATGTCTCAAATTATAATTTAATATGGAATGTTTATTAATCAAGACTTTAAATTATTGTAATTTGAAAGTTGTCTTAACATATATATCTTTTATTATAAAGATCAAATTTTGGGGAATTTGAACTGAATATCCAGAAAACACGTTATTCTAAAATCTTATTGAGATAATTCTCGGAATGATAAGCTTCAACTGAAAATGCATAAGTGATTCCCCCGAAACTACAAATTTCTTATGTAGAATACAAGAACTGTTATGACATAAACATACTTCTTAAATTATATAAGTATTGTCTAATTATCTGTACTCCCACGTTCAACTTTCACCAGAATTGCCCGTTTTGGCTGTAATTTCGAGTGTGTTCGGGATAATAAATAACGCACGCTTGCGCGTACCACATATAGTGATCGTTAATTTTGACACTTTGTATTTCACGACTATTTCGGTAAATAGCATCTCCCGACTATAAAAAGTAATTATTGACTATATAGATTTTTTTATCATAAAATAACGGAATCATAATAAGATATCATAATAAGATAACGGAAGAGCCGTATTTTATCCATTCACAAAATTGCGAATGTGATGACGTTTTTTGTTGGGAGTGCAAATAATTAGGGGTGTTGATCTAAGTATTCGATTTCAAAAAACGTTGGCAATAAAATAAGTTGATAAAAAATTGGCTATAAATAGACATAACATATAATTTTTTCAAATAAAAATCGGGAAAATTAAATGCATTATTTTAATAAACACATAAGTATAAATGTATGTATAAATGTGCTTTGACACTTAAAAAACGTTTTATCTAATATTTCAATTTAAGCTTTGGCGTTAGAAAACTGATGGATTTCTGAAAAAAGTGCTTTAAAAGAAATCATCTAGCCATAAAAAAGTCCACAGTATGCCTAGCCATGCATAGGTAATAATTCGCTTGAGAACTTAACTACTTAAAACATCTGCATCCATCATAGAATATAATTATAGTACAATAAATGCTATAAACTTAAAACAGTAATATTAGAATAAAAATTCTATTTTAAAAGGTAAAACTAAACAAAAACTACTAGGAAATTAATAATGATTCAGTTTTTTTTAAAACACCGTTATATCAAACTATCTTTCATTTTTCATCTAAGATTTACTTATTCTTTGAACAGCAAATAGAATTAAACGTTACGCTCACAGCAGAAATGTCCTCCAGGCTGTCTTTCTGAATTTAAGATTTAAAGCGATTTATCCAAAGAAAGTCCGCTTAGGAATCCATAAGATGAAATTTACCGTCCAAAATCATAAGAAAATAACAGGAAATATCGCAGTTTAGAGAAAATGCTGCGCGATAAAATTCCATATTTCCATACATTTCTGAAACATATTTTTCAGATGGCATGATTTTCCCATCTTCGTCCAACTGGGAGGTCATTTTGTACCTATCTCGTGCATGCAGTTCCGTCTATTTCGTAAAGTTTCCGAGCTATGCGATGTAATACATTTTGCGAAGAGCTCAACGAGAGTTTCTTCTCGGAAGCACGAAGATCAACAGACGTTGAAGCGAGCGTAAAAATGATGCATCATTCAAAGTTATTTGAAACCGAAGATTCTTTTTACTTAAGTTATTTCCTTGAATTCTAGACATTGGTTGAGCTTAGTTTGGTAGTTTCAATTCAGAAAAAAAAGCCTGATTGTTTTTCACTTTTAGACAACAGCTAAAGAAACAAATGCATTGTCTAAGCTAAAAAAGAAATATTTCGCTTTTCTTCCTTGCTCAGATACCGGGTTTTCCAGATTCAATTTCCTAGCAGACAACGGTATAAAAATCTTTGCTTCTAAGAAATATAAAAATATCCAAGAAATCTGACAAGCGAAAGGAATAAAAGTATAATCGCGTTTCACGATGAAGCATATTATATTTTAGGAAAAGTCAGGATATATTAGTTGCTGTATTTTCGAAAGTACATAATAAGACATCCATAACTAGTATAAATTTTCCAATCCTTATCTTTAAGTAAACAATTCTGCTTGCTAATTTTTATGCGGATTCTTTGGTAAACCATCAAATGTTTTATCTAATTAAACTCACCATGTTAAGTTAACCTTCATAGCTGGCACTAAGTTATTATTGAACACTCCTTCGAAATACATACAGCTGACTTTCGCGTATATTGTGAAGGAGTGTCAAGGCGATGTAAATTTCTGTAAATAATTAAACTCATTTGATCGCATTGTTGTCTTGAGTAATTTTTATTTATTTTTTGTTGCTTGAATGACAATTTTAGGGTTTATTCTATGTGTAATTAAATTTGTAGCCACATTTTTTGTGTATAAGTGTTTATTTCCTGTACAGAGTTGTAGATTTTTCAGTTCTAATAATGTTTGTTGTTGTTGCTTATGTTCACTTGTCTGACGTAGTCAGCCCAAGCCCACGAAATTCCTCTTGTCAAGGAGCGCTAGATTACGTTGTTTCTAGCGCTAGATTGTGTTGTTGGCAACAGCCTTGAACACCTAACAGGTGACACTGTGATTTGGCTCAGTTCCACCCCCGCCCCAATTTTGATGAAGAGCACTCCGGGGGGGGAGGAACCTAGGGTCTCCCACCCCTCTCCCCTTCCAGCAAATCCTACGAGAGGACTTTCGGCTCGCCGCAATTTGGAATGCCGCCATGCCGCACCGATACTACACATTTACAAACATCCATGCCTTCTCCGGGATTCGAACGCTGGCCCTTTGGCACGCTAACCACTATACCGATTGGGTGGCATGTTAATAATTTTTAAATTGCATAATAGCTCAACTAGAACGCAAGAGATGAAAAATGATCTTTGGCTATAATTTTTTGTGTCAAGTTGACGATTTCCGTCTGATGAATTTCGAGAAGATTTGGTGTAACGCATTTTTGAAGCTCTATGAGCGATTTTTCGCGAGGCTTCCAGAAGTCCGTGTAACACCATATAAATATGTCTCCGAGAATCAGGAGAAATCAATTGTTAATCAACTCTAAGATTTTGCGGTTTAAAAGAATTGGTTGAATTATGTTTCAGAGTAATTTTGTAGCTGAATTCGGGAACTTTTGCTATTTCTCATGCATTGAGGAGATATTGCTTTATATCCGAGCTTTGCTTGAGCTATTTAAAATTATCTATTTCGCTGTCTGTCACCGTTACTTATAATAAAATGTCAAATTCTTCCTGTTCAAATGGAGAGATTATTTAAAAAGGCAGTCACGAACCCGTAGCTCGTAAAAACATGTATCGCAATAATTAATGTGTAACTGTTTCTTGGCTATGAGTGTTACTATTCTTCATTTAGTATTCAAATGTATCTACAAATACGTAGATTTAATGAGCCTTTGTATACGACCGCTCTGAAATACATCCAACTTGGTTTATGGTCTACTCCGATGCGAAATGTTTTGTTTAGCATGCGACATTTGTTTAGCAGTCACCCAAACGGTATAGTGGTTAGAGAAGCCTACTATGGTACTGAAAGGCCCGAATTCGATTCCTGTGAAAGCCATGGTTGTAACTGTCCGCCCCTTCATAAGAGGCAACGGGTGCCGCTATTAGGTGCCTCCACAATAAAATGGCCACCACTTCTGGCCTTAGAAGTGTCCAGTGCTGAAAAAGCAAGTGCTCGTTATTAGATAAAAAAAAGCGTTAGAATGCGGCTCGAGTTCGGTGACTAACGAGTGCGTGCACTGCATTTGTTTACCTCTTTCGAAAGATAATGCTACGACTGCCCCAAAGAGTCAGTACACTTTTTAATACTATTTAGTAAACAAAACGTGCTATAACTTAATTTTCAAATGAATTTGTATTTTTTTTCAAATTAATTATCAGTTAGTTTTAGTAAAGTCAATAAGAAGCAAAGAAGAAAATTGTTGGGATTATCATGGATGTGAAAAGAGATTATTGAAAGGTATGAAGATGGTACGTGTATCCGGGACTTGGATAATGCATACCGTAAGTACGATGGTGTCTACGATTAATGAAAAACAAAGACACTATTAAATCAACTAACATTGCGATGGAGATGAAAAACAAAGACACTATTAAATCAACTAACATTGCGATGGAGATGAAATCGATTACCAAAGATCAAAGAACTTAGATCACGTAGAAAAACTGCTTCTGATCTGGGTAGCAGGAAAACATTAATGTACAGATCACATGTAGTACTTCACTTAAGTATAGTGTATATTTCACCCACTGCATTTGCATTTTAGTATTAAAGAGTGTTATGATAATTATGACAGGATTTTTTATAAGAATGGATGAATTATTTTTTCTTTATTTCTCACTGGAAACGTTCGTTTGCTATACAGATCCAGGGATCTGGAATGGATTATTTTCTGAGGTACAATTGTATTTATGAAGATCCAACAAATGTTACGAGATAGAGATGAAGCAGCGGTAACGGTTCGCTTCTGTTTGAATTTCTGATAGCCACTCCTGTCACTGAGCTCATCAGTGAATACACTTAGTAAGTAGCCGAGATTCAAAGCTGAGTTGGACTCATAGAGATGTGTCCTTTTAATTTACTAAATAGTAATAATAATTTTAAGCGAGAGCTTTAAATTTAAATCCATGACTTTGACAAATACTCATATGTATTCAGCACACTGGATTTCTATTTTCGAAATAGGTACTGCTAGCTTCAGAAGAGATTTCAATTTGTACTTTTCTGTGAACTACAAAATCCAATAAATAATTTTGTTTAATTTTACTCGCTTTTTCTATAATTTCAGCACATAAGTAAATCTCTTCGAATGATTTCAATATTATTACAGATGCCAAAGCCGCACTTTATTAACAGTGTTTTTGGATTCTCGAAAGTTAAGTTGAGGTGGCAATTTCAAATTTCGTTCTAAAATAACATTATGTGTGTATTGATAGATTATAATACCAACAAACTTTATAACGAAGGGCCATAACACTTGAAAACCATAGCGGCACTTTCAGTTCAATGTCATCTGGAATAGGATAGTTTCAAGTCTTCTTCGAAAATGTAACTTATCATATTGCTTATTTAATTAAAGTAAGCTGGGGGAAAAGAGATCTTATAAATTCACTTTTTAGGCTTTCTAAAGACATTTTAATTAGCTTTTAGCATAAATATAATTGAAGGAATCGCTGAACGAGCAACGAACATTTTATAACAAGTTAAACAATGACTAAAATTTACTCCTGTCATGAAAACTTACAGGGCACTTCTAAAGATAAGAAAGATTATAGTTAACATTTTACATATGCTCGAGTACTTAATTTATTCACATCTTCAACATATGTCATTAGATATATAAATGTCATTAGAATATTTTATATATGAAATATACTTAAATGCAATACCAAAAAAACTAAAATCATTTTTTCATATTTATAATAAGACAATAACCTAATAAACAATGTACATATCAATCTTTCATATTTATAATTAGATAATAACCTAATAAACAATTAAGACACAATAACACGCCGAATAAATACTAATTCAGAAGTCAAACAACAAAAATCAGCGTTATATTTACAAAATTTTCACAGGACTAGTTTCGATGGTTTTACCGAACCACCATCTTCAGCTGCAAAACCGCAAATGAACCAGATAGGAAATATATCATTATTTCCTATCTGGTTCATTTGCGGTTTTGCAGCTGAAGATGGTGGTTCGGTAAAACCATCGAAACTAGTCCTGTGAAAATTTTGTAAATATAACGCTGATTTTTGTTGTTTGACTTCTGAACTAATAAACAATGTACATATCAATCTTTCATATTTATAATGAGATAATAAACTAATAAACACTGTACATAACTGCAATATTTAGAAAGCATAACTTATGCAATTTTTGGAACTACGAATACTAAAATAAAAGTAATAGATCTGCAGTTTGCAGTTAATAAGAAATTAAGCAAAATAAATAATTACAATATTAAAGAATTAAAAATGCAATAATTATGGATTACAATTTTTAGTAGTAATGCTAATGTTTATTAAAACGACCTCTTTCGATCTTATGTAATCTGCTTATTAGTTTGTATACTTATTTTCAGTTTCTACATTAGGATAATGGTAAATTACCATGATTACTTTATACTCTTTTAAAATCAATAAATTTTTCCCACTGCACGAAGAGCACATTATGTTTATTGTACATCTTCCTCATTCTGTATTAAAGCTTTCTAGTGCTTAATACATCTGTCTCAAAATCATTGTCAGGAACATCATCATTATTTGTAAAATCTTCAGCGAATGCCAGAAATTTCAGAATTCACTCTAAAGTATAATCTTACGCATTTCATTTTGTATTCGCTTCATTTTATTTAAATGAACAGGCTTATCAAAAAATAATTCATGATTCATTTCCTATCTATTTTTAAACATTTTTTTCAATACATGAAGCTGAATAAGAGTTAATAAATATATAACAAATAGCTCAACAGAAATTTTATGCATTATGAATTTTGTATTGCCTTTCACAGTTTCTCTAATTCTAATGTCTGATTAATTTCCAAAATCCATTAATTTTGTTATTTTCCTTCAAAAATATAAAATACTTTTCTGTCAGTTTTTCTTAATTCTTCTGCTCTGCTTTTCTTGACAGCCAGTGAGTTTCAGTCATATATGTTGTACATCCAATAAATATGTTTAGATATGCATCGTCTTTTAACATCTGCTCTTTTCTTTGAATTCACAAACTCTTCCGATCTTTATCCGTGAAGACATCTTCTCACATATTCATGTCTTCACAAAAATTCTTTTCGAAAACTCTTCTTTTAGATAGAATGAAATTCGCTTGAGGAATCTTACGGCACCACAACTGCTTTTTTGAGTTATCTTTGGATATTTGTACATATGCTAGTAATTTTTCGTTCTAACATAACTAGAGTTATACTTTGGTACACAGCAATGCTCAGGCATTGTACTTGACAAATTTATTACAGAATAAGTTAATTGATAAAGTTAATTCTAAGCAAGAATATCTGCATTCATGGTAGCTAATGGCCGAAAAACGATGGACGGGAAAGATGGCTCATCCCTGAGCTGCACACACGAGTGTCATAGCCTTCACGAAGACCAAGGGCGTACGCATATCTATTATAACACTTTCTCTACCTCTTTCCTACTTCTGCACTTCTGAAGTTGATCTTCGGCTCTCCTGCGTACTAAAACCTAATGGAGGTATTAAATTAGATTTCTCACTTTACTCTTTTCTTTCTTTACTCTAGCATTTAGAATTCGCGTTTTTTATCAATTTTGAGAAAAATATCTGAGGCTTATTTTGTTGTCACTAACGTAGAATCTTGAACATGCAATTATATGTAGCATGTTGAATTGCTATATCAACAGTCTTTCGATTAAAGAATACAAAGTTTATAAAGTTCTGTTTCATGATTAATAATATCCATTCTTCAATTATTTAATCTTTTCTGCCCTGGAATTTTTGAAATGAGCCAAAAAAAGGAAAAGAAAAAGAAAGTCTACAAAATATTGTTTATAGGTGTTGCAATTCCATAGAGTAACATATTATCAAGTTCCTACTTGAGTTGTTTCTACTACCAAATCTCTCCACAATTTTTGTTCAAAAGCCCGTATCTAAAAGGCGAGTAGATAAACACAAGCGGAGACCTCTAGCGGATCTAAAACAATATCTTCTATCGATAAAACAGGTATACATATGAAGGTGACAAACACCACCAGGAAGCCGAAAGAGCTAAAAAAACACTATGCTGTCTCCTATAAATGGTCTCCCAAGCCTTCTTGCATTTTGAATACTTTCATGCTATGAGTAATATTTTTTAAGTCAAAAACTACTAATGTTATTTAAATGAACCATTTCAGCACATTTCTAATACATTTCGTTTTCCGTGTCCATTCAAGAGCAAATTGACCAGGTTTTAATAACATATGCTATCTAGAAGAAGACAAAAAAATAAATAAATAAAACGTTGAAATGCGAAAAATTCTCAGAAAATGTTACTAAAGAATTCAAAGCAGACGAAACTTCCTAAATGTGTATGGGCGGAACACAATGTTACAAATGCATATATATTAAACTTACTACAGATGACTTTGTTTATAGTCCTAGTATTGTCTGAAAACCTTTGAGACATTATTTCTCCGCTCTAAAGAAAAGATGTTAATTTTTGAACTCAATACTTTTTTTGAGTAAATATTAGTTACTGTGAAAAGAAAGTTATGCAAAAGCTTACTTCAGTGAAAATCGCAGATTATAATTTCAACTTAATATATTGTTACGTTCTACGGGTTCGTGAATTTGGAGTGATTGATGACAACACTTGATGAAGAATCAAAAACACAATTTATTCGTCAGTATTACACAGGAGAGTTCCAAAGACACGTTTTTAGCCTCCGAAAAACTACGATAACACCCTGAAACAATCAGCAACACAGCCTTCAGGCTATCAGGCTATAAAGGTGAAGATAGCTTCACGGCAAAGCACTAAATTATAGCCTCCGACTCAGTCGATCGCTCTGGAGCTAATATCTGAACTCAAAGCATTACTGAACTCGACCTACAGTCAAGGTACTCTCACGATACACTGCTACTTCGCGTGCAGGCAGAGTTTATATAGCTTTTGACCTGCCTTCGAGAGCATTCTGGGGGAAACCGGTAAGAATTCATTCTAGAATGTTCTCACTTCGTCTATGGCATCGCTTCCTTTCCTTGCGATTTTCTGGCAGCCCTAAACCCGCTTTGCACTGAAGCTATCTTACCACAGTTCGGCGTTTCATATCAATATTTTAAAGTTTGGGTAATATGTCCATAAATTCAGATTGTCGAATCCCTTTTGTGACATATAGACACATAGCTGGCACTAATTATAATCCATATACTTTCTTAAAATCATATTAGAACTAGTTTGTAATAAAGAAAATCCCCCGAGATGGATATCATAATAATCTTGAAAGCTAAACTTTTCTCAAAGAACGAATACCTGCCTCTGTAATACCACTAATTGCTACACCTACTCTGAAAATAATTTTGACACTTATTATGAAAGCCCTTATCAAAAAAACCAACTTATTACGAAAACCCATGGTGTTATTTTATCGCAGTATGTTCAGAATTATTTTTACGAAGTATGAAGAAATTTTGAAAATTCAAAGGATCAGTTAGAATTAATATGTCACATAATAAAAAGCAAAAGACTTCATCAAACTATCTTAATAGTATTTGGTAAACAGAATCCCATCATTGAGACATTCTGATCTCGACTTTCAGAGATGGACTGACTTAATTTCATCGTATGAAAACTAATTTCTAGTCTCGGAACGCAATAAGGATCTGTACGTAATCACACGGTTTAATTTCCTCACTTACCAGAAATCCATTTGCTGCTACTACGCATGCACTGCTTCCATCATATTAATGCTGCAGCTTTTACTTTCCATGGAGATGTAAAGCGATGAGAGCTATAATGAAATCATTTTCTTTTCAGTTAAATATAAAATGATGCCTCCAAGCACAGTGCACCACTCGTTAGTGAATTTTCATTCCTGTTCCAAACGTCCGTATTCCTTTAAGCTTATAAGAAAGAATGCTGCAGTCTAAGTAGAAGTGTTCATTTAGCCACAAAAATAAAGAATTCATCCTATTTAAGGTGCTCTCCTTATCCATAATTAGGATACTACAAATACGGTTGAAAGATTTCACATGCTATTCGGTAAATATTATAGTACTACATATTTAACCTCTCATGAATGGTAAGAAACCAAAAAAACTCAAATATGAATCCTTAAAAGTAAAATCTAATAATGCATTTCCTGCGTATTAGGTCTGTTCCAGTAATTTGGTTTAGGAAACAAAGCCACCAAATTATTAATGTCTTATATTTCTACAGTATCAGTTAAGAAAGAGTAATAAAAGAACTTGTAGAAGCATTAGGATTTTTTATGCTGAGAGACGTGAAAAATGAGCAATGCCCTCGCCGGGAATCGAACTTCGGACCTCTCGAATACGCGCCGAGTGTGCTGATCATTGCACCATGAAGGCATGCTAGGAAGGCTCTATAAATACCTTATATACTCCTCCTTTTAAAGGGCGACTGAGAATTAGGGTACCAAGTTGCCAAAACCTGGTGGTGGAGAATCATCATCTACCACCTTTTTTAGTTCAGGCACCACTGCAGAGACATTAGGATTTTTGATTCTGAAAAATGTGAAAAACGAGCGATGCCCTCGCCGGGACTCGAACCTCGGACCGCTCGAATAAGCGCCAAATATGTTGACCATTACACCACGAAGGCATGCTAAGAAGGCGGAAGAAATACCTCATAAACTTATTTATTCAGATTAACAAAGCATGTTCTAAATACGTAAAAGTAGTATAAAGATCATTTTCACATTTTAATCAAAATTGCTTCTAATTAAAAAAATTATTAATTCTATTCAACCAATTCAAATTAATTCTTATCAAGTGCTGTCATGTATTATTTTCACACGTACATAGTTTGTATTAGAAAAGGGTAAGAGGAAAAAAATATGTGTAACGTGGACACACTCAGCTTATCAATCTTTATTAATATTTAATAATATATTTTTAACCCGAAACGTCGTGCATAGTGAAGTTTTTATTAGTTGGTTTATTTTAACTTTAGTGCTCATTGTTGCACAAAATTTGAGTTTCGTTGAAAAATAAAACAATAAAATTATTCATCCACCATTGTTTAATCGTTATTTAATATTATTTACTTATCTATTGTCGTTCAATCTTATTCCCAGGTCTCCAATATATATGCAATTTTAAAGTTGGATTTATTCTCTACTTTTTCATCTCCCCCATTCTCATTCCCATGAGTGTATATGAGTCAGTTTCCCTTAGAAAGTACTCCACGAAGGTATCCCTCTCCTTAGGCAGATAGCCCTAAAGTGCTTTGCCATAGTCAAATAAAGTAAACCCTTCCCATGCAATTCATATCGTAGTGAGCTTCACTCGTTCTCTTATTCGTTATAGAATCAGAGATTTACTAAAATAAAAGACAAACCTATGAAAACTAAGACATCAGGTCATCTTATCAAGATCAAAATTCCGAGTTTACCCTGAAAAAGAACATAGACGAATGTGAAGACTGTTTTCGGTTTCGGATAGCAATCCCTAATCACATGAAACAAAAGGATCCTGAATTTAAACTCACATGGAACTAAAATTTTTACAGGCGTCAGAAGTATTACAACAAAAAGATATTATTCATTAGTTACAGAACAAAAAATGAGTGTCTACGTTACATATATTAATATTCTTAAAATCCTAAAGTCGCTTTTATGGGCCATATACTTCATGATATAGTATATCCAAAAATTATTAATATTAACAGAAATTAGTACGATCGCTTTGAAACGGAAGTGATAATAAAATTTAAATTACCCTTATTTTTTACCGTTGTAAAAAATTTACAGAATTCATCAAAATTTCTCAAGAAATTTACTTCAAATTTTTTCTGCTCTTACATAAAGATTGAATTTGAGTCTTGAACTCAACAAATAATGAATAAAAAATAAAGTTAAATTTATATTAGTGAAACTATGAAATAAAAAAATAATAAAAATATGAATAAAATTAAATTAAAAAGTATGAAATAAAAAAATTAAAAATATGAAATTAAAAAATTAAAAAATAAAATTTGAAATAAAAATTCCATTAACTTAAAAGGAAATAAAAAACGCATCATTAAAATAAAATTTAATTAAAAAGTATTCATTAAAATACTAATTATTATTAAATAATGTAAGAGTAATGATCAGATAATTATTTTAAAGAATTAAAATTAAAAAAAGCATTTTGTATTTACGATTCTTACAGCAAGTATTTCAACAGCGTCTAATTCAAATAGCCTTAAATATCTGAGTTAAGTTTAAAGTAATATCGCAGCGAGGCTCTTTACGTTAGCAATAAAATAATGTTACTACTACTGAAATTATAGAGTTTGTATTCTACTCCTTAACCTGCATATGGTATTAAGAATTATTTTACAAGCTATATACCTTCAGTTTTTGTATCATTGATGTACTGCCACTGTCAAGATTACGGTTGCAGTATTACTTTAAACTTTACTGGCTTAAATGTTATCATGCTTTCAAAGACCTACAGTAAAACGCCGCACTTATAAACAGTAAAACCCACACTGGAGGGAGAAAACATATAAGTAGAAATGAAAAATAAAAATTTCTACGATATATTCAAAACAGATCCCCGTTTTATTTTAATTGTAAATCCAACTCCTCTTTAATGACCTATTCAAAAATAACCGAGCTCGCAATTAATACCAATCTGCCAAGCAGAACTTCCTTTTCAAAAAACCTTTTTTTCAAAAAAAAGAATGAAGTGGAAACCGGGATCTCATTTAATCTTGTTATTTCAGAAACTTCAGTTCCCTTCTCTGTTAATTTTTTCGGTGAGTGGTGAAAAAGAAATAATTAATGTGATGTGTGAAATAATTTTTACCTTCCCGCTGTTCAGCAGTGTAGGAAATATACATAAACGAAGTTTGCATTAATTGCTGCCGCTTCCAAGAAGGAGAAAAATTATCTTTCAATTTTAGAGACTTCAATAGCTTTACATTTAAAAATGCTCACATATCTTTATTTTCTGCACAAGCATTTAAAATGCCTTTAGCAATTCATGAAGTTTAAGGCAAAGACCATATCACTTATTTGGCTTCCGTGTAAATTAAAAACGTTATATTTATTATTTTCTGAATTCGCAGAATTTGCTTATGTTCCTTTAAAAATATATAAGAGTTATTATAGATATTGAGTAAACCAAGAAATTTTAACAAATGTTTTGCTATCACCGCCAGATGACATCCGTCCTAGATCGAGCCATGCGAAATTTAATGTCATCCCAATCCTTTTTGAAAAACAAATATGTACATATAATATAATAGATACATAAAATAACATAAAAAATTACATGAATATATTCTGCAGAACGTTTTACAGCAACGGCATTACAAAATTAACGTAAAACGTATATCATTATCAATATCATTCATTTCAGTTATCTAATACGTTATAATACTAGTAGACTTCATAATGCACAATTTTAAGTATAGCGCTATCATGCTTGTTATAAATATTTACTTAATATGAAGGAAGATATATACAGTACTCATTAAAAATAAAAATGTAAGAATACTTAAAGACAAATTCAGATATACAGACGAGCTATGATACAATGTACATAAAAAAATAACGAAATAAAATTCCTACAGAATACATAAATTTAGATATATACTGTGTGAGGAGTATTATGCGACTATAAAAGGATATATACAGAGAGAAATTTCTGAAAGACCACAGTCTCTACTGACTATGAGAAAGGGCATATATACAAGCAATGAAATTATAAATGACATAATACATTTATAATAGCATGCATGTATGTAAGCAGCTTTGAAATAGGGTTCTTTAATTATAGACACTCTGTATGCAAGCTTCCGATCCATCTAACTCAAGCGATCTTTCATCAATGTCTTCAGAGAAAAGCCTTTTTTTATTTTTTTCTCGCAGTCAACGGTAATTGAGCTTTTCCTTCAATTAATTTTAATTTTGCTATTTCAGCAGCTAGCTCCAATGCATAGTCCTCATTGTTAAATTTGTTATAGGATTTTTCGAATAACCTCCGATGCTCTATTCCAGCTTTTTTTAAACTATTTATATTGCTATGAGCTTCCATAATCAACACAAAATTAACGCAATATGCAATGAGCTCAGAGTGAAAGCCCCCCCCCCAAATATTCACTTAACTCAGCTTAAAAATTGCAGCCGTATCCTATACCGAACGCCAGATATCGGTGATGGTGTAAAGGTATCTAAGGAGAAGAAACCTTTCACTTATAAAATTCACAAACCATTTATTTGGAGATCGCGGAATGGGAATCACTTACATTTCCCAGACAAATATATAACTTTTTCAAAACTTTCATAAACTCATATTATTCAATACACAAGTTTCTAATATTTTTAGTATACTTTCTGTATGGTACTTTTAAACAGTTGCTATAAAAAAACTGTGTTGCTCTCGAAAAATATTAATCACACAATTCTAACCAAAAAACATCATTCATACTTTTTTTTGAACAAAAGGAAAAAGAATTGGATCTGATGGACTAAAATGTAAGTAAAGCGTAATTAAAACTACAAGATTATATTTATACTCTCGCTCACATATTAGATGGAGAAATATAAACATGTAATTTCAGACAGATAGCGCGCAGAAACAAAATTAGAGAAGACACAACTCGTTCTGTTTAGAATTACTGATTGTAAATAAATTGATGATGCAAAGTTAAAAGTATATCTAATGTAATTAATAAGGATTTTACTATACAAGTAAGTTACAAGTAATAATTCTTTTTACGCAGTTTCAAATTTATAACTTGAGACAGCGTCCCTGTCTAGAACAAAGATCGCCAAAATTTTGATCGCAGAAGAAGGTCGCTAAAGGATTTTTGGTAGCTAATTTGCCTTTTAAGCTAACATTAAAAAATAATATAATAAAAACATGGTCTTATAATAAATTCCAATCATAATTCGCGAATCACATGGTGAATAACGCTGTAGCTTTAAATTGCCTTAAAACTGAAACTATATATCTCCTTACTATGGCTATAGTACGTAGTGTTATATAATTATATTAAGTACTAAGACCATGGTCCTATTTGTTCCTCAATTTGAAAATTTGTGCACTAGTTAATGATTTAGTATTTGATTTGTTTTAAGTTACTTATTGGAATTATTGTTTATATTGTTTGTTATTGTATATGTTTATTATAGCAATGATGCCTTGTACTGCCCGGGAAGTGCAGTCCTTGGGAAGGAAGCAACGTTACGAATTTTGTATTTAGATACATAATTTTAGTAGAACTAAAATTGTTGTATTTCCTTGTGCAATGCAGCGCGAGATAAATTTTTAAAAAAATACTATGCCTAAAAAGTAAAAATACAGGGGCACGTGCATTTAACATTGACTAAATGGATATTTCGGTAATTTGTATTGGAATTGAATAAATGTAATTGACCACTATGTTGGCTGTAACCGCAATTCCATCCTCTTATTGCTTTCCAGAAATCTCGAGAAGCAGAAAGTACTAGAAATTTCTCTCTACTGTATAAAACGCCAGAGAGAGAGCATCTCAGCTCAGTTGCTTAGTTACTGTTGTTGCGGAGCTGTTTAGTTCTGCGTGAACTGAGATATCAGAAATAGCTTTCTCTTTAGATCCGCTTTGCATTGGTTTTGAGTAGTTTGAAGTATAACTACTGATTATATTGTGTGACATTGTGAACACTTCTACGAATATCTCTGAGGAAAATATTGCTTTCGATAAGCATAAACTTTATTAAGCTATTATCGTACTTGTGCATTCAATCTTACGAATCCGTATGCACGCAACAAAATATAACGGTCAGCAGGTACAGTGCAAAACATCGGAAAAAGAATTATTTAAAAAACTGTTAAATCATATTCTTCAGGTTTTTCTTTCAGTTTTCTTTTTAGTCTTAGTAACACTCACGTAAAATTAAGGTTTTCATGGAATTTTAAAAGACTTCAAATTTATTTAAGATAAAACCTACGAATCCAAATTTTGCTCAAAATGAGTTAAAAATACTCACATAGGATTTTCCTTAGATTTCTTGATAATCATAGGTTTATTGAAATGGTAAACGCCCTCCCTTAATGTGAATTTTTGTTCTTTTCTTCTGTCTTTATTTGGAGATATACTTTTACAGCTACTAAAACTGATAGTTTATGAATATCAGGTTCCGAATAAGCTGATACCTACAGCTGTGCTCTTGCCTGATTTCAGATCGAAAGTCTGAGAAGAATAATGCGACTTGTTCATTATTCTCTGAACTAGTTTCATGATTGTGTTCACTTTACGATTCTGTATCTTGGAGACATTGTTTGTAATCGTTATTGTCCTTAATCGAGCTGTCGTTCATTCCCTGATCGATGTTTAGAGGCACACATACATACGCTACAATCCCCGCAGGGCTTGTGGTCTGCTTGATTGTAGATAGCCCAGTTGTCTCTGGTAATACCAGAGATCTGTCATTCCTTTTGAGCAGTCAGTAATAAACTTAATATAAGTGGAGGAATTATAAATTGTTTCACCTACAACGGGAATTAGCTCAGCATTTGCAGCGGCAATCGAAATGAGAACCAGTTTGTTAAAATTTACTTCTATTCGATGAATATAGTTTAGTATTTTATTACGGAAAAGAATTGCCTTAGTACTTTAGTCGATAATATATTCTTAATACCTTTAAGGAAGAAAATAGATAAGACGCATTACAAGTTTGTTTATAGTTAATTTTAAAGACGAGAGCAAATACCTAATGGTTTAACCTACTAAAAAACTATTGTAATTCTAGTATTCAGATAAATCGAGGTCAAGAAACATGACACTGTTAAAAATGCAGTGAATATAATAAAACTAGTCTACTCTATTTTTTTATTTTACTAAAATAAAACAATTTTAGAACTACAATGCTATCCATCTACATGCATTAAAATTAGATGAGACAAGAAATTGTAGCAGAAGAAATTTAATATACTTTCATATTCAGTGTTTCACAACTAAGTTTAATTTTTGTAATTTTTATTGTTTTCAATTTCTTCATGGTATTACTTTTCGAATTTTAATTTGTTATAGATTTATTTGCTTTCCCGTCTTCTTAGATAATTATGTTTTATATATATATAGTTTAATTTTATTTTTTATTTCCAGTTCTTACTTATGAACTATCTTTCAGTTTTATGTGTTATTTTACCTAATTACACGTCCTTTTATTTCATGCATATTTATTAATTTATCATTACGTTTTTCGGTGGAAAAGCATAGTAACACATGAAAGCGTTCTATGAAAGAATGTAACTTCAATGATGGTTGAATATATTAGCTTTGAATTTGATTCTTAGCTGTTGATATTTTAATTTTAATATAAAATATTTAAGCATTTCCGTTGTTAACGGTTAAACATATTACTGAAAACTTAGATTTTTTTTAATAATTACTTTCAAGCATTACTCTTTTGGTGCGAAAATAGCTTTTACAAATCTATTCTACACTCAATTTATCCCAGGAGTGCGTATTTTCGGTAGAGGTTAGTTTAGTAGCTATGCTTATCAGCAGTATTTTTCGAAGAAGATAATTACAGTTCTAAAGAAAAACGATTTTAAACTCTTACTTTACTTTCAAGTAATAATTCCGTCTACTTACGAATATCTTCGGTAAAATCAGCACGACTATACGAATTTCTTAATTTTTGTGAATTATGTATATGTGAAGGAATTATTCTATGTTTATTTCATGTTTACTGATATATTATGAGAATTCTAATATGCTAAAGAATTTTGTAAAGTACGTTTTTCTTTTCTTTCATTTCCAGACAGTTTGATTAGTCTTCGAAAGAAGAATGCTAAATAGCTAGACGTAGAATTTACAAAAATAAAGTAATTATGCTGCGTTCTCTACAGTGTCATTCACAATTAAAAAATCTGAAGTAATTTGTTCTCTCTATTTTGATAACTTCGAAACTAATCCAAAGTTCTTTTTACATTGCCTCAACAATAATCAAGCGATCAATCATTTATTTAATTTGCGGAACGGTGTTCCTTTTTTGCTTTCGTTCCTTTCCGTTTTTGTTTGCAATGAATTAAACTTTAGGAAATTGTTTGTTCAGGACAAATGCAACAAAAATTAAATAAGCAATGATAAGATTAATTAGTTAAAAGTCCACTTAAGTTTCTACGAAAAGAAATTGCAAAAAATACACGGAAACTATTCTTATTCAGATTTCGAGCAAATTAGATATTTTCGATAACAAAGTTCAGAGCCAGAACAACGGTAAAGCAAGTGGGGCAAGCAGTTGCTTCAGGTGAGCGGCTAGAAAAAGCGCTAAATTAGCTGCGAAAGTTTAGAAATATTTTGTTAGAAAACAAGTTATGATAGTTAACTTACAACTTTGAAACCTGTTCGGAAGTACCGTTTTAAAATAACAAATTTAAATCAATAAAAAGGCACTATATTCTTGAGCATTTGCGCAATTCGCATGCTTTTCTTAAATCAATTAATCACTTAATTAATTAATAACGATTTAATATTTAAAATGGGGCAAAGAGCCGTTATAACATATTTTATATAATTTTCAAATCTTTATTATTACATTATATTTATAAAAAGGGGAGGACGTTCCAAAGGAAACTGGTTCGTATTCAGATGGGAAATTACTCATGGGAAAAACCATGAAAACCAGTCATGCAGGCTGCCCATTCGCTTGGATTCGAACCTAAAATTAGAGATTAATTAAATTTGAAATGTCTAATTACTAGTATTCAGTGGTCTTAGACCCTCGGCCACTGCTTCGGCTAGGATTCCTGGTGTTGTGTTAATTTTGTTTGCGGCAACAACGATTCTCGCTGTGACCTCTTGAGCAGAGTCAACAAGCGTCTCTTACACTAAAGGTTTCATGATTTCCCAGAAGAAAAAGTCCAGTGAGTTGATGTTCGGTGAGCGAGGAAAGCAAGGCACAGGTCCACCACGTCCGAACCATCGTGCGGGATATTCTGTCTCTCAGAGTGGAGTGCGAGGATTAATTATTCTTCGTCTGCATTGGTACTAACAACCCTCTTTTTTGCAAAAATAATTTATACTCGTCCTGTATTTGTATAATACTGTATTTCAGTTTTTTATTGGGAAATTAAACAATGGGACAGCGGCCGAGCGGTAAAGTCGCTGAACACTGGTAGTTCGGTCCGAGGTTCGAATCCCGCGGACGGGCTGGCTGCATGGGTGTTTTCGTGGTTTTCCCCATGTGTAACGTGTATACGAGCCAGTTTCCCTTAGAAAGTCCTCCGCGAAGGCATCCCTCCCCTTAAGCAGATAGCCCTAGTGTGCTTTGCCATAATTAAATACACACACACACACATAAACAATGGGATTTCATCACATAGCTTGTTTAACAATTTTAACCTATCAAGAAATGTATTGCCAATGGATGTTGTTTTCTAGAATCTGTTTAAATTCAAAGTTATCTACAGTGCATTAAATGAAATTTAAATGAAAGTAGACGAAATCCTAATTTTCAGGAAGATAAAAAATATTGCAAGTCAAAATATTAAATAAACAAGCACACAAAAAGAACAAGCGGCTAGCAAATTAGAAATTTAACATAGTTGCTATCTCCTTAAAGCATGCTTACCACTAATAGCAACACACTGCAACTTATTATGACACACATAAACATAAAAGTTTTGTATGGAAGAAAGGAAGAATCCTAGAATACAACTTAGTGAAGAAATAATAATATATAAATATTGTGTCTATCACAGCTTTACCTTACTTTGAATGCTACCTGTATTTCTCAGAATATAAACGAAACATCAATATAAAAATATAATAAATTTAATAATACACAAAATATACTAAACTATAATGTAAAGAAACAAACTTTCAAAAATTTACATGACTGAACAAATACCGATCCTCAGCCCACACTTTGGGAATTAAGGAAATATTTCACAGCGTGTGATATATGTATTATCTCATTCCGTATCTCCCTTTTAGTACCATATAATCTTCCACAAACTTTTTGTAGATAAAATCTATAATATAATACGTATTTATACAATATTCACTTCTCGATGTAAAAAAAGTGCTGAATGTCTCCTGTATTTACACTGCCAAATAAAATTTATATAGTGCAGTATTTAGCAGTGTAAATAAATCTTCTACACAACCATATGTTAAAATTGCTGTCATTCCAATTAAGCAAATACAGCATATATAGTCACATTTGTTTACAAACATTTTTATTTACTTTAATAATATTCATCATACAAATAGATAAATTTAGTGTAAAAAAATTGTAATTGCTATTCCCGCACTATAACTAATGTAAGAAAATAATATTTAAGTAGTACTCGAACTATATTTGAAAGTAATGCTAAAACAGTGCCCTCACAAGACTCATGATTTGAAAAGAACTCATGATATCAATTACTTTTGCAAAATTCATACCCACGTAAAAATTACTACATTTAAATCAACTGATTATACAGTGAAACTTTCCAAAAACAGTTAAATACCTGTTTCTTGTAGAACTCTCAGTGATTTTATTCTGGCAAATGCGTCACTATCCGAGGTGGTCATCTAAAGGAAATAACCACTATACGAGGTTTCAACTTCACGTCATTTTTTTCAAATAAATAATTCATATTTCTAGCTTATACTCCCAAGATTAGGACATTCAATACGTCACAAACACTATTAATTATTCACAACTCTATTTCAAAATAAATTTATGGAAAAAGCCACTTAAAACCCGCATCAAATTAATAATGATGAAAATTTAAATATACATAAAAATGTTTGATTATATATGTTTTAACAAAATAAAGCAAAATATTTAATGTAACAATATGGTTCTACTCTCATACTTGTAGAGAAAAATGGACCCAAATGCAAAAAAAAATGTAAACAGTGTAAGCTACCATATGATCATCTAAATTTTCACACAATACTTTTGTAATGCAAAAACGATTGCCTATCTCATTCAATAATTAATTCACATATTAAATATTTTAGTGTTTACTTCATATAAAAAACTTACCTTTTTTTCGGCGAAATATAATTAGCACATCTTTTTAAGACATAAAAAATATTCCTTCTGCCCAAATCAGATCACATTTGTATTAGGCGAAAAATAAAAAATTGAATCATCCAAGAAGTTTTTTTTTTTTAATTTTACGTATACTCAAATTTATTAGCACATAATAATCAAATGATAAAACATCTACATCAACAAAGCTTTTAAAGAGTATTTCTAAATTATATTAAAAAAACAAGTTTTCAAAAATGCAGCTTCCATAGAATACAAAAAATGCATTTGTGCATCTGCTGTAAACACACTAATTCAAATTATCGAATCTAAAATTATCACTTTTCAGTCTTTATGCACATTGCTTCTTACGATAAAAATGAAGATGGAAAATCAAGTTCACGCGTAAGTTTTTTTCTCATAGGAGAAACTCGATTTCGGAATTATTCAACTGTGAGCAAAGATCACTCAAATATTAGACTCGATTACACGTGCATGGCCCTGCTGGCATTTCCTTGTAGTTATTCCATATTCACAAGCAGTGCTGGTATTTTAGTTTTCATAATAAACATCTGAACCAGTAAAATATATTAAAAATATTATTTATTGCATTACTGCAACGTCCATCCATCAAGACTACAACAGAAACATCTCATCACAACGTTAACAAGAACGGCTCCAGGTTGCTTGTTTAGCAACTTCTGTTTTTGGATGAGGGTGGGGAAAGGAACTTTTTTCCTCACTTCAGCATAAACACGAAGCGAAATAGTTTTATTCTAAGAAAATTGTGAATGAATGCTGTCGCGTTCAAAAGATGATATTCAATGCCAGTGTTTATTTGCACTCTCAGAAATTTTGATATATGCGTATATAAAAGCATGTGTGCGTATTCAGAAAAACAACGCGTTACAAAATCACCTCCCTATGGCGACCGCCTGTAAAAGGTACCAGTATTTCTGAGACCATAAGTATATGTTGGTATTTAACATCTCCTCTCTAAGACGACCTACCGCAAAGAAAATTTTGGAAATTTGGCTGGTCGACTTAGACTCATTTTCCGGAAGCAAGCTCCCTAAGACGACCACCTCTAAAAGATAAAAGTATTTCTGAGAACATAAGTACATAGTGGCATTGAACATCACCTCTCTAAGGCGACCACCCGCAAAGAAAAATTTTTAATGTGCGATTGGTCGCCTTAAAGAGATTTCATTGTTGTGTGGTTAATAATTATATATGTAAGTACAGATTACTGTTATTGTTTCCAAAAGTGTTTTAAAAACGACTAAATGAGCATATATAGTGAATCCGCTCTAAGACCACCACCTATGTTTCCAGGTTACTCTGATGATTTTTAGACGAGAAGGTTTACTGCAATTTCTTTTTATTTTTAAACGTTCTTGTTGGTTACAAAATTGAAATAACCTTAATCTGAACAGTAGCAAATAAATAAATCAAATAAAACTAAGTAAATAAATGATTTAAAATAATCAATAAAACAACAAGAATACCAATCAGTTTTGGTTACTGATACCAGTATTAATTTCATTGTTTACAAGAGGTTTAGATTGACGTCAGTTAGAAAATTCGTATAAACCCACCTCGAAAACCCAACAGACCCAATATAAACCCTCTAAACCCAATAGAAGAGTTATTTGGCATCCATATCGATTGTATTGGTGTCAATATCTATTGATATCAGTAAGGAAATCAGTGAAAGTCAATATAAACCAATAGAAAGGTCTGACATTGATGTTGGTTGTATGGGTGTCAGTTGAAGCCAGGAAGAAAAACCCGCAGAGATCTATAGAAACCAGTAAAAATTAATAGAAACAAACAGTAATCTGTGGGTAGCAGCAGAGAGTTTTACTGGTTTCTATGGGACATTTTCAGCAGGATCCTTACTTGCCACGCCCTGCTGTGTTTACGCCATATATATTGAAACGTGCTTCTGTCTAAAACTTAAGACTGGCATATATACCCTTTCCACAATAATGTTAAACAAAACGGTAAAAAGAAATATACATCTTAATGCTATTTTCATGAAAATTCTTCCTCGTAATATTTATGCTATTTTTATGAATTCAGCATGTAAAGGCTTCAGCTTCTGTATATTTTTGGTCCGTTTTGACTTTTGCTTCATTCAGATCCCGTATTAATCTATGCAATTACTGCACTATCATATTATTTCACTACTTCCTTATTCAATCAACCTCTTATTAAATTTTAAAACTAATAAACCAACTATTTGATTCTAAGCTTAATTTATGAGTTATTATATTTTAGTATATTAATTATATATTATCAATTATTAAATTAAATAAACAATTATTTAATACATTAATCAGGTACGTTCATTAAAGAATTATTAAACTTAAGCTACAAGTTTTTAATTATTGATATCACGTTGATCAGCAGCATTTCTAATTACCCAAAAAAATAAGGATTTTCTGAAGGCTAAGAAATTCAAAATTTTTCAAATAATTTGTATCTTCCTTTATTTTAAAATTCATGCAAGGAAGAAAGCACTTTTACAGGTCTTAAATCCAATCTAGTTTTAATTAGCATTTTCATTTTTATGTACAAAGGGATTCATTCCCATTCCTAAGTAATAAAATTTTAGATACTAGCGAAAATTTATATTTATTTCTTGTTGCTATAATAATCTGAAAGCACAAGGGAAAAAATTAATTAACGCTTATCAGAATATGTACGCACTTATTTGAAAATTAGTAATAATAATTAAGCTATAATGCCAGATTAATAACTATTATGTGATACTTTAAGAGGAAAAAATTATTAAACTCCTTCAATATCAGAAAATGAGATTCGGAAAAAGGTAGAGAACGTTTAAAGAAGAACACTCTGACTGCTGAAGCTGTTTATTCTCTTTTAAAAATTCCTAATAATAAATACACTTCGCAGAGAATTGGATTGGGATTCCAGAACCATGTATTGCTTTTTCGTAGGCCACTGATAAGAAAAAAACTAAATATGACTCTTGTATTAAAGGAATCAGAGAACTCATGAGATTTATTGCTAACAATGAATATAAGATAACTTAAAATGTTTTATTGGTAACAGATTTACTGTTTCTTACGTCATATAGTTCTGTTACATCATACATACTGTAGCTCAGGTTTATTCCCTACATTACATGTAGTATTCCTTATAATTTAATTTAACACATTTATGTTACTTAGCTCGCTGCTACTCAGTTCCTGGCCTGTAGTTAGAAAGAAAGGTGCATAGATAGATGAGATTATTGACAACCTTTTCCATTATCGTCATTAAATAGTTTGGTTTCCTTGATTACGGCAAAACAATGGATGGCTATCTGCTGAAGGGGAGGGATACCTTCATGAAGGACTTTCTAAGCGAAACTGGCTCGTATACACCTTACACATGAAAAAACAAGGAAACGCCCATGCAGGCAGCCCGTTCTCCGGGACCCGAACATGGGACTGAGCTACCAGTGTTTAGTTACTTTACCGTTCGGCTGCTGATAAGTAAAATATACTAAGCTCTCACAGGGATTCGAATCATGAATATGACATGCTACCAGTTGCACCCACGAGAGCAAGTGGAGAGAGTGGAATAATTCCTCATATCCTCCCCAACTTAAAGGGCGACTAGAGAAAAGCCAATACTCAGCCTACCAAAATCCAGATGGTGACGAAATTATCATGCACCACATGTTTGTTCAGATGTAACCGTAGACTTGTTAGATTATTCAGACTGAGAGACGTGAAAAATCAGCTATGTCCTCGCCAGGATTCGAACTGCAGATCCTTCGACCTCTAGACAAACGTGTTGAGATTTACACCATAAGATCACGCAAAGGAAAGAAGATAATTCCTTCTTCTCCTGCATTTAAGGTACGAATGGGGAACAGATCCAGTGAGCCAAATCCAGGTGGTGGCCAATTATAATCCACCACATTTTAATCAAGCACCACTGTAAAGACATTTAGATTCATCGGAGCAAGAGACGCGAAAAATCCAATAATGCTCTTGGCGAAATTCGAGCTATGGATTTTCCAACTGGTATATGGATGTGCTGCTACTTATAGTACGAGAATATGTACGAAGTAAACGCAATAATTCCTTATAAACTCTCCATTTTTTAGAAGTGCTTGTATCCAAATGGGGCGTAGCTAAAACCTAACTGCCTTCTAAATCACCTATCACGCTTAACGCGCAAACTTTTACGAGTTAAATAATTTATTTTAAAGTAATTAATTAAATCAAACGGAAGCATTGTGTTATTAATGCAATCTTTTATTCAGAATTTCGAATCCCTCATCCAGGAAAGGAGTAGATGAAATTGCAATTACATTTCCGTGGAAATGAATCTACGTGCTGATAGATGCTTGCTGTAAGAATACTAACTCATGAAGATGTGATGAAGTTCCTCACTTGTCTGACAGTGATTGAGAGCACTTGATGCCTTTCTAGCTCTCTCTAGTCAACATTCGATAATCAAGTAACGTCTCTATCTGAAAGAAAGTGCTAGAGAAATAATCTCTTTGATGCTCTCAGAATCTTACGTGACCATTCCAGCTTTCAGCGAGTAATTAAAACTAAGATTTAGTGCGAAGGCTTTACACGACGTTAATGATTAACGCAGTCACTATGATCTGTTTGCGAAGGAATTTTATTTCAAAAAGATTATGAAAAAAGGGCTACCAAAACGAAATTTTTCTATTTCTGTTAGTTTTCATCCAACAAAAGATATCTTCGCATTTAAAGGGAAGGAAAAGAAAAGGAAAAAAATTTTATGTTAACCAAAACTAAGAAAAGCATCTTATAGAGCCTAATTTAGTATGGAGACAAATATTTTGCTATGTCTCTACAAGTCTCATTTCAAAACATTTATAGAATTTACTGACATAAAATAGAGTTAAATAAAATGCACTAGATAATTTAATATGAGAGGCACACGAGAGCTACTTGCATTAGAAGATGACTCCGCACAGAATATTTTAAGCGAAACTGGCGTATAATATCACTACCATTGGCAAAATACCGCGAAAATACCCCCTGACATATCGTTCAATTTCAGGGGGCTAAACTTAAGCCAAATTTCTGGCGTTCAAGATCTAGTCTCTTAAGCTCTCGGTGCTGTTTTTCATTTCATTGCAACTAAGCTTACAGAGTAAATGTCTAGCTGCCAAATATATTGAATAAAAAATCTAACTCCCAAAGATTCCTACAGTATCGTTTAAATAATTCTGCCTCAAAGTTTGATGGCGTCAGTTATATCAGATGACAATACCAAATTAAACGAGTAAATGCTGTAATAGCAGTAGATGGCAATACTTAGGGAACTCTAACACTTTTTAGATAGGGGCAGCTAGTATGCGCTAAACGTAATTGTTTATTAGACATGTAAATTTGAAATCTTTTATAACCTCACACGATAACTTAAGTGCAATTTATCTATCGTAGACTAAATTCTGAAAGACAGGAAAATAGAGCTGAAGCAACATCATCATCGCGCTTTGATTTTCTATTATTTTAAAGTGAGGCTACATCAAGGAGCCTTCGACATCTGCAATTAGCACGTGTAAAGGAAACTGCATCTCTTTCCACCGTATTGAGATGGTTTACAGAATATAGTCCTTATAGGCCTAGAACCTACAGTCAAACAGGTCAACTATAGTCCCAGAAAATATGTCGGCTCTACGAAAAATATTAATCAATAATAATCGCTGTACCTATCAAATGATACAGAAGGAGCTTAACATTAGATCTACAGACATACATACATTTTTCTTGAAGAACTGTATATGAAAAAATTAAGTTGCCATTGTATCCCCTCGTAAATTAACAGAACACCAAAAACCGAAGCGTGTCAGAATCAATACAGAAATCCTAAAATTACCCATTGATGGTGAATACCGCATTGAAACATACGTACTTTTTTTTTTTTTTTTTTTTATCCTCCAGCACATTAAGAAAATATTAAGAAAATAAAGTTGAATACTGAAAAAACCACAAGCAATGAAAACTTAATGCATGACGTTTTCTTTAGAAGTACTGGATTGGTAAAATCCATCAGGTTAGAGGGACAGAAGATAGTTACGCTAACTGGTACGCCACTAAGTGTCATTCGAAAATTCTTCAAGAAGTGAATTATTAGGGAACTCCTGCTTCACAGTGATAATGCATTTTCTTATTCAACAGGACGGACTGTTGAATTTCATGAACAAAGTACATCGAAGTGATAGAACGTCCACCCTATTTTCCTGATCTTGCTATGTGTAACCTTTGGGTATTTTTTAATTTAAAACAAAATTTACGTGGCTATCGTTTTCATTCCGAAGATAAGACTGATGAAGCTATAAAAGCATAATTTTCATCCATTTAACGAAATGTAGAGTCTTAAGTATGACTATATTTGGCAAATTCGCCTGCAAAAGTTCGTTGATGATGGTTGGAAATATTTTGAACACGCCTAAGATTTAAGGAGTTAAGCCTGTATCATTTAGCTGTACCTCAAAAATTTTAGAATAACCCTCGTACATCGTAAAAGTACCATTAAAGTTACATACAGTACACTTTGACTGATATTTAGTTCATATCATCTCCAAGCAAAAAAATATATATGTAGTTAAAGCTTGAGACAGAAGTACCTCTTGGTATCCTCAGATGTATGTAGGAGATGAGCAAAAGCAATTAATCCGTGAGTTTAAAATTCTAAGCGAAAGCAATTAATCCGTGAGTTTAAATGCGTCCTAACAGCGTAAAGTAAAAATGGATGAATTAGTGGGTTATTTAATGACGGCAAGGACATGATGTATGTTTATCTAGAGACTGGCGTTTTTTCGGAGACTTCTTAAGAGACGAACTTGCATTAACTTTAATTGCAAGGAAACCACAAAAACCCTCCTGCCTCTTTCTGATTAAGGGTTTTGCGAACTTTTTCAGCGCCGCAAAATGGAGCACCTACCACGGTTTCGGGACTTAAGTCTCTTGGTACGCATGATCCTCAAATAAACATAAATGTGCCTGGCTGTTTTAGAACCATACAATTAATAAAATGCTAAATATCATTAAACATTTGTTGTTCCTTAAAATTGGTATTTGATTAAAATTTCATAACGCGATTGGTAATTTTTGAGCATGCATACTTTTCACATTTCACTGGCTGTTCTTTATATTAATTTAAGAGTAACAAATCAACAGATTGCCGTTGTCAGACATTGGCTAAATCATTTTCGAGACAAATTTAATTATTTACTTAAGCGAAAGAGAAAGTATTTGGTAAACTGATAAATCTTAACAGTACACTTTACATTTTATAACAGACTGACGATCCCCACATTTTTCAATAAAATCGTCTAGATGACGTGGAGGGCTCAGGATTAAGCGGAAATGGTATTTAACTGCTGGCTGGAGAAGATAAGGTACCTTCCTTGCGCTTACGTTTGAGGGTGGTGGGAAAGCTGTTGATCTAAAGCAACTTTGATAAGACGTAGATTGTAATGTCTCGAAGACTCGGAACCAGTGTCTCTGAAACTATACGACTGGTAGGTTGTTCACGATCTGTCGTTCTTAGTATTTATGCAAAGTGGATAAATGACGGTGAAACCAGCAGTACAAGGTGTTTGATGTCCACGCGTCATCAAAGAAAAAGAACGTTGGAGATTCTCCCGCTTAACACAGCAAAATCGGTGCCAGACAGCCCAATGCAATGGAGGTCCAAGTGCAAGTGGTTCAGAACACACAGGTGAATGCAGGGGCCCGACACCCGGACGGCTTTATATGACAAATCGGGTGTCGTCCGGTACCCGCACCTATCTAGAACAACACAATCCTTGCGGCTTTCCGCGCGGGCTGCATCGAGAATTTATTAATAGAGAATATGAGGTTTTGACGTGACCAAACAAGGGCGTATGCATATATGCTTCATCATACAATTAATAAAAATATCATACATAGTTACTTTGGCATTACATACATACATACATAGGTACATTGGACACATATGTACATTGGTCTAAGTGGTTAATGAGATAGCAAACAATAAACACTTATACATTAAAAGAAATGATACACTGATAATGCAACTGGCGCATTAATGCAGAAGATGACAAATAATGATTACACGTATTCATGTATCATCCTGTATGACTATACATAAACTACTAGAAATGATATACATAAACACTTATACATTAATAGCAATGATATTCTGACAACGACACATGCACAGTAATACGAATGATAGCGATAAATGAAAACACAATAATCATGCATTATTCTACTGGGCTATGCACACATCAATAAAAATGATACATACACACCTATACGTTGACAGAAATGATACACTGAGAATGAAAATTGTGCATCAGTGTGAACGATGACAATTAATGATTACAGATAATCTTGTATTACCTTACGTGGCTATACATATATTAATACAAATGATAGATATACTTAAACACTTATACATAAATGGAAATTAAATACTGAAAATTGGCACTTGCACATTATACAATAGATGAAGAATAATGGTAACACGTAATCGTGTATCATCCTATGTGGCTATACACACAGTAGTAGAAATGATGCACTTAAACATTTATACATTAATAGAAATGGTACACGTACAATTAAATTTGCACATTAATACGAAAGATGATGATTAATGATAACACATAATCATGTATTATCCTACTGCGCTATGTGTACATGAATAGAAATGAAACATTTAAACACCTGTACGTTGACAGAATTGTTGTACTGAGTGTAATAATAATTAATATATATACACATAATCGTGTAGCGTCCTATGTGGCTATACCTACATTAGTAGAAGTGATACACTTAAACATTAATACTAGAAACGATACATTGAAGATCATACTTGTAGATTAATATGAAAAGATGACGATTAATAAACATACATGAAGATAAATTATTCTACGTGGCTATGTATACATTATTAGAAATGAAGCCTTTAACACTTATACATTAATAAAAATGATACACTGAATTGTGCATTAATGCGAAAAATGACAATTAATTATCATACATAATCGTGTGTTATCCTACATGGCAATACAGACATTAGTAGAAATATTACGCTTAATACGCTTAAAGATACGATTAAACACTGATACATTACAACACGTGATGCACTAAAAATGGTGCTTGTACAGTAAAATGATATATGACGATTGGGGATAACACATAATCCTACATGGCTTTACATACATAGACAGGGATGGTACACTTAAACGAATGATGTAAGTGGGTTGGATACATAAGTGCGTTGACCTAGGTAGTTCATAACTTAAGTAATAGTATGCAAAAACTGTTGATATTTCGGAACACACAGTTCAGCGGAGACTGTTGGAAATGGAACTGCGCAGTTAGACGTCCCACTCGTGTGCCTTTGTTGATCAAACGCTATTGTCAACTACGGCCTACAGTGGGCCCAGGAGACTATACCATGAATAAGTGGAAGATAGTTGCCTGGTCAGATGAATCACGATATCTCATTCATCACGCTGATTGTCGTATCAGGATTGACCGTCTTCAGTGACAACAGTTGCTCCCCCTCTGTACAGCATGTCATACACAGGCTGGTAGTGGCGGTATTAGGCTCTGGGTGATGTTTCCATGGGCGGCTCTGGGACCCTTAGTTACAATAGAACAGACCATGAAAGCTGCGTACTATCGGAGCATAACTGCGGATCAGCTGCAGCCTGGCATTGCGTCTGCCTTTCCAGCTTTTAATGAAATTTTATAGCAGGACAACGCCCCATGTCAAAAGGTTCGAACTGTGTTGGAGTTGTTCGAGGAGCGTAAACATGAATTCAAATTAATGTCCTGGGCACCTAAGTCGCCGGATCTTAACCCGATAGAGCACATTTGGGATGTCATGGAGCAGCAGCTCAGAGCTCAAACACCACCATGTCGGAATATCTCGATTTTGCGCAACCACTGCATAGACATTTGATACAACCTGTCCCCAGACATCTACCTGTTATCCAGACATCTACCTCCAGACATCTACCTCAAACGCGTTATTGAGTAGGTGTCATAATGTTTTGGCTCTTTAGTGTACATCTAAGAAAAGAATCTAAGACAAAATTCAGTATGATTAGATTACACTCCTATTAAATTTTACTCAAGTTTCAGCTGTTGTGAACTCAAACAAAATTCACCTTAGATCGGCTTTAATTTCTGCGGATAGGACTTCTCTTAAGTAACTATTAATATCAAGTTGAGGATCTTTCCAAATTTTTAAATTATCTTGTATAATATACAAAATTAAACTTTTAAATCATCTCTACAGTAAGTGTTTTACGTTTACAATTAAGGGTTAATTAAATTTGTTATGGAATATAAAATCGTTATGAAACAAATATTTTCGTAAGGAAACATTTACGTCATTTTTATGGAATAAAATTATTGCTTCACGAAAATACGAAAAATGAACTTTAAAAAAGTCTAAATTTACGTTGCATTTTTATAACTGCGTTTAAGTAAATACAAATAAATTTGTCTATTTGTCTTGTAATAAGCAACCGCAGCTGACTGTAGAGAAATAAAGAATGCAGGTACTAAAATCAAATACAAGTGAAATATCTGAAGATTATGAATAAATTATTCTTTTGTAAATAAAGAAGCATGCACAGATTAGACAAAATGCAAAGATTTGCTCCGAATTTAGTTTTCTTCAATTTCTAATGGAAGTGTAAGAAGATCCGATTCGTTAAAAGGAACTTTTGTTTAAATTACGAAGCAAAAAATTAATTATCGAAATAGCTTGTTAAAATTGTTTAGGCATTTTTTATTTTCTGTATCATTTTCCTGCTTGATATTGTAAATTTTTAATAAGACGATAAATGTCTGTAATGCATTTCTATTTTAATTTTTAGCGGTATTTTAATTAATTTCATTTAATATTTAATCAACTGAGAATTCGATTAAAAATGTATGATGCATTCTCATATTTCGCTATTATTAATAATATATTTAATCTGATATTTTAAATATGAAATAAGTTTTAATCGGAGGGTTCAAAGCACAAATGGTGTAATTCACCTTTCCATTAAAAGGAAATTAAATACATATGTATATATTTGAAGTAACAAATTTCTGATGCTCTAAAAATTTGCAAAATCATTTGCTTCTGAATTTACATTTTTTGCTCAGATACATTATATTTTGGCAGATATTACTTCTTCGTATTTTTTTAGTAACAACATACAGAAAGTCTATTCTTTTGTCTTAAGAAGTTAATGGAATTAAAATGCACCATTTGAGCTTGAGATAACTGTACCTCAGATGATGTATTTTTCTTATTAGTATAAAAGTTAGTAAAAAAGGGTTACTAATAAATTATGAAACCTGTCATTGTGATCGACTCTAATCAGGATTTCTTAGAACATAAACAAACATAGGGATGGAACACACACCTATAAAACAGTGACTTCCCCGGATTCGGCTTAGGAAGAATCGTGAAAAGTTATCTTAAGGATGTTTCATTATATATTTCTTCTTTAGCCAAACTTTATACACTCGTTCTACTCATCTTTCATATGTTCCCAACTTTAAATATTTGAAGAGAACCATGTTTTTTTTTTGCTAATTTACCTCAAGCTGAGTGACTTACTAGTGTACCACAGTATGACTTTAATCAATATGTTCAGAGCATACACCATGAAATTCCGTAATGATATACTAATATTATATTTTCTAACTCATTTTTGTCTACAGATAACTTTTCAATAAAATTTATGATATTTGATTTGATATTACCACGCGAAATGTCACTAAATGGTTTGGATTTGTCACTATTTTCTTGTAATTTTTAATGAATGCATCTTTTTCTCAAAAGTGTCCAAAATGAAGTTACACCAGATGTGCAGTAACTCCTCAATTACTTTAACTGAAATCAAGAGGTCACATTTACAACTTACGTGCTACTATCAGCAATTTCAAGCAATATCACATAATCTTTATCGAGTATTTTCTTTAGCAGTTCTCTGTAAAATAGCATTTTCAATTCTTATTTTAAATTAGTTTATGCTTTAGGGGTATCTGTTCGCCGTTTTGAAAATTTAATTATGCAAGTATGTGAAATCGAAGGCATTAATAAAGACGACAGGATATGAAAACCTTTATTTTTATGACAAAGAGTATAGAATGGGAAAAGACAAAAGATAATTTCCTTCTGATGTTGCAGCTCTCGTTATGATTAATAATTTCATAAATTATGCATTTCAGAACATTTTCCTATTTATTTGGAGGAAAACATTCGCATCTTATTTACTTCCTACTAATTTCCACATTATGTAAATAATAAATTCTATGAAATTACCCAATAATAAATTGAGAAAGATTTTGAAGAACTATTAAATTTTGTTTTCATAAATACCAGCCAGGAAATGTCATTATTTTTTATCTTTTTAGTTCTGAATGATGATTTTAGTTTTAAGTCTAGCGGCTGCGGATTTTCAAAGAAAAATAATGCTCCTAAAAATAAATCTCCTTTGCCCTGAAGCATCAATCGTAAAAGAAATCCACATGATTAAAACCATCTATTTCAGACAAGTTCGTTAATAATATTTTAAAGATATGTCTCAGATAATTACGCACGAAATGGATACGAATAAAATCCGTTTTTTCTAAGGGTCTGTATACTTAATTACAATCTTAAATTTCAATTCAACTTTAAGTAGAACTTGTTACTCTACGGATAAAAACTCTAATAATGATTCTCTTCTACACCTGATCCATTAAATTTATTTTTGTATGAGGAAGAAGAAAAGAAATGCCAAGTACTTTCAAACAAAACTTATAAACGTTCTACAGGAAGGTGAATTCTAAACAAAATTAAGTACATGGAAAAGGCGTTTCAGAAGCAATCCATCTTCTTGCTTAAGAGAGCGCATTTTTTAAAGTGACAGCAAAGAGGAAACATGGTGCTGTATTGTAAACGGAAATGTATTAGAACTTTCGGGTAGATTTCTATTACAAAAGTTAAAAATCATTAATGCGCATTTTGTAAAAATTATTTCTTGTGTTTATGATATAGGAAATGAGTTGAGTTTTAATCTTTTGAAAAGTTTACTTCTAGATTTTCAAATGTTGCTGTCTTTACAATCGTATTAAAAATTCCATACTTCTTACCAAAGCTACAGTTTCTCCACAAATCCATCTTTTGTAATTTTTTTAACTTCCTAGAGAAGTTAAAAAAAATACAAAAGATGGATTTGCACTAGAATGTTGCACTAGAATTTCAATTAATTCTTACACGTTTCACATTAAATATTTTAAGTCGGGATTTATTTCATATTTCGACATTTTTCTTTTGTTCAGCGTGTTTCAAAGCAATAGGAAATACCTCGCACTATGGCTAGACCTCGCACTATGGCTTCTTTAGCAGGTGTAGTACGCACAGTAGTAGTCACTTCTTGAATAGGCATAGTAGGTCTCTTTCTTTACTAGATCACATGTGTACAAGTATTATTTACTACATCTCACTTCTTTGCTAGACTAATGTCACGGCTTCCACCAATTCCTAATACCCATTTAGTCACTGCAGCTGTGCTGTGTGACTGATGCTGCATCTCATGAACAGGCTATGACTAATGCTGCACATCATGAACAGTTTACAACAGCTAATTCTGCATATAATGAACAGGTTAAAGTTTAATGCTATTAGTGAAGACCTTAGTTTCAAAACTGAAATTTCGACTAAGGACTGGAAAACTCGAATAAGAACTCATCTGAAACGCAACTAATGCAAAACGTGCAGCACGTACTGCAAATGGAAAACAAATTTTATATCCAAATATTCCTGAAATATAATAGGCATAGGTTAATAAACCAACGGGTTTTTTTTCCTAGCAACTGGGTTATTTATAGCTTGGAAAAGAAGCTGGTAAAAGAATTTGCAATGACAAGAAATGAGTTTTGCGAAATTTTGTATGAACTATGAAAAATATTAAATAGAAAAAGAAACTTACTGCTAAAGACAGTCTTATTTATTAACCTCAAATTATCTACTTGAATACAAAATAAAACTTTTCAGGATACGAATGAAAGGAAGCTTTATACTTTTGCAACTGATATTCAGAACTTTAGTCAGCCTTAAATTATAGCGCCTGAATCCTTTATCTATATCATAGGAGCAGTTGTAGTTCTAAGAAAAAAGATGACTGCTGTCAAAGTGCTGAACATAATAAACATTAATTACTTCCTGAGAAAAATTTACACAGGAATTAATCAATGGTAATGATGTTCTGAAAATTGCCTAGCTTCAAAACACATAATGATTTCAAAGATCCAGTACAAATTTGTATAGATGCGTTGAAATTTCGTTGATGCGACAGAATGTACGTACGTAAATCACGGGTATTCGAGCATGATTTCATTGTTAAAAAGATACGAATTACCAAAATTTGATGAAAATGTATTCTTATTTAATCATTTCACAATTTTTATTTACTTAGCAGTAACTACAACTTGAATTTAAATTTCAGACTAAAACATTGCATTACAGATTTTAATACACATGCACCAACTGCATAACTTATAGTTTAAACTGACTGTTTTCAAAGAGTTTTCTAATTTTTCCTATGCATGATGTGAGTAAAAGTCATCTTATATCACAGAATCCTTCGCATTAACGCACATAGTTCTTAGATGCATTGTTAAAAACAAAACGCCAATATTAAACCAGCGGCGAGTTGTTATTCCCTCTTTGTATTCATTATCTTGTTCATAGAAAATATTTAATAAATATTTTCTCTAATTATCTTAATATTCTACAGATCATGAAATGTTATATACAAAGCCCCATTTCTTGAACTATTATAACTGTCAAAGTGGGTGTTAGTTTGATAAAATATTGGATTTGATGCATAATTTTACTTGGATATAAGAAAAACCTACTTTTATCTAAGGTTTAGGTAATTACCCTTCGGACTTTCACCGGCTCCATTATATAATTTAACGTCATCATGTGAAGGATATTTAACCGATACTGTCCTCACAAAGAGGAAGGAGAAAGTCACACAAACGCGGATACTTTCGGATACCTGGAGTGTAAATAAGCATTCATCCGCTACAATTAAGCAGCATTATCCTACTATCTGATAAAGTAAGTAATCCCAAAAAGGGCTTGATGATAAGTGTTCCTGAGTATGAACTCATGAGAAGAGTAAAGGAGAAGAAAAACATCTCATAGCATTACTTGAGAATGAGAAAGAAGTCCTATGAAAGTGAGTTGGCTGTAGTACAAGGAATGACGGAGAAAGCAATTTGCGCACCTAGAGGCTGGGGTGGCTTTAGTCTATAGTGGGGGGGGGGATCATCTGTTAATCAAAGAACAAGGAGAAGGGAGTTCGCTACTGATAAATCGTCTTTCATCTGCCCTTCTGAAATAGGGAGGCATTTGGAAGGCAAGTGATATTGCACAGGGCCTTCATATTCAAACTTTCGTGATCAAACTTTTGCCATCTGTAACATATGATCAGATTTTTTTCGAGAAACGTATCTTCTAATGTTCACAACCAGATTCCGGATGATTTTCAATGCAGACTTTTTCCTTGCGTCTATTCGATTCACACTGGCGAAAAACCCAGAAAGCATCTCTTCGAGGTCTTCATATTCGCTTGTCTTAGGAAAAATTTATATTTTTTCTATTTCAAAAAGTTCAACTACAGAAAATGCCAATTTCACTTTTTGAAGTGGCGAATTTATTCCCTTGTATTTATCAGCAATTTCTTACACCATAAAAAAATATTTCTAAGATTATTATCAGAAAATGAGTCCATCATAATCTCTCGAGTACAGGCCCTCTGCGCGCGCACGGGGAGAGTTCTCCGCAGAGAAGAATTTCGTGAGAAAGTTTTCCTTAGGCTCTTCGATAGTTTGAAATTCTGTCAGCTTTGGAACTGACGTTTCCTAAGAGTTTATAGTGCGAGTTTGGGGTAAAATTCACAAGTCCTAAATGAATCTACGTGATCCGTTTTGCATTCGGTTTTGATATGTTTTCATCTCTAGGCAAGTAACAAGTGCAGGTCAAGTGACCTAAGCCACACTTTAGGCAACTTGGCTTGTTATTACAAAAAATTTGGCCGTGATCAAACTTTTGCCATCTGTAACATATGATCAGATTTTTTTCGAGAAACGTATCTTCTAATATTCACAACCAGATTCCGGATGATTTTCAATGCAGACTTTTTCCTTGCGCTTATTCGATTCACACTGGCGAAAAACCCAGAAAGCATCTCTTCGAGGTCTGGAATTTTTCAACTTTCTGAAAACTGTTTACCATTTTGCAGAGAAAATCGCCTCTCGAAACACCTTCCTTAATTTCATTTGCGTCATCAGGAAGACCGCGGATAACTTTTAGTGATGTTTCCGCTTTAGATCTGAAGGTACTAAACTTTACGCGGGATCTGAATGGAAGTATGGATAAGTGGCCAAAGCTCTTCACAAAAAGAGTTCTTTCGTCCGCGGAGCTTCATATAAGAGTGAATTAAGCTTGTAGAGTCATTAGGTTATTTTAAAGCAGAAGATGTGAAAAATGTGCAATGCTCTTGCCGGGACATGAACCTGGACCTCTGGAATACGCGCCGAGTGTGCTAACCGTTACACCATGAAGGCATGCTGGAAGGAGGGAGAAAATACCCTCTAAGTTAACCTTGGTTAAAAGTGAATTATAGAAACGGACTGCCAGAATCCAACTTTTGTTAATAATGTTAGGTCAATCTCTTTGTAATAATTGTATACCGTGTCTTTGTAATTGTATATTCAATACGTAAGTCTAGTATTGATGTAAAATTACTATGTAAATGTCTTGGTAGGCTAGCATCCGATGCGGGCCAACTAAATGCCCAGCGGGGTACAGTAGTGCGGCGGGGCAACACCTGTAAAAGTCACTGACGAAGTTCTGGTGCTCCGTCCACTTTTCCCTGTCCCTGTCCCTGTAGAAACGGACTGCGATATTTGAGCACTTGGGAGAAATCCAACAAATTTAATTCTATTTTAAGAAATTTAATTCTATTCTGTTCTATTTTAACTTTGCGCTTCTATCGTTTATTGCCTGAGGCAAGTGACTTTAAAGCACCCTCGACAAAGTTGTTGATAATTATGGAGTTAAAGAACAACTGAATCTCTTTGTGTCAATTATTTTCGCCAAAAATAGATCCTGCTTGATCTAGATCTCTGCTTTTTCCTGTTACATTAAAATTAATTAAAAATTTGAAAAATAGATGTACAAAATCAAAAAGTGTATTCATGTATGATGAAAAAAGATTTCAAATAACACAGAATAGAATGGATTAAATTATAACCACTCTGTATAAACGTCTAATTTACCATTATAAAATAAACATAAAGCAGATTACCACATGAAAGTATATAATATAAAAATAAGTGCAAATAATGTAAATTACCATTATAAATGAGCATGTCAAAAATTACATAGTGTATAAAAATGAATCTCTTTTGTTTTCAAATTTATAACATTTGTATAAAAATTACAATTACAGAAACCATTTGTATCAGTTTGAAAAACGAAATTTGGGTATAACATTCTTAGATTTCATTTTAACGAACAAGAAGCAATATACATTATTATAAAATTATGGAAATCAAATAATAAGGCTCTGCTAACAGAGAATTTAACCAAAAGAAATTCATTAATAGTCTACCTATATAAATTATGAGTTTTTGTTTCTTGTAATAACCAAAGGAGTAAATATTCTTGAAGTCTAAGATTTCCTGACGGCAATGTTAAACATTTTATAGAGTTAGCGTTACATATTTTCTGTACCGATTCCTTGACACAAGATTTTACAATCAAATGAATATTGGAAATTTTACTGGTACGATGACAGAAGAGATAGATCAAGCTGATAAACCTCGTTAACTATGAAAACTGTATAACTATTTGAAAATTTATCTAGCAGTGGCTGAAAAAGGAAATTTTCCGACGGAAGCATATAAAAGAGAGTTTGCGTATAATTATCACCAAGGAAACGTGACTTTGTTAAAAAATTTATTTGAATTTCAGTAATAAAAGTTAGGCTTTTAGAAAACTGCGAAAATATCCAATAAATCCAATTAGTCTCGAGTAAAATTAGGTGGTACGGGAAATTTCTATTTACACTTGATTAAAAAATGAAAATAAATTTTAAAAAGCGGGGGAACTCAAAATATTTGCACAGCGTCCTAGAAGCAGACTCGATTTAGAAATTCCTTCTCTTTAATGTTACACGAAACATTATACCCTAATATCGACCCGTTTCATGGACGCGCTGAAAAATAAGAAGAAAAAAAAAAGTGTTGAGCACGAAAAAACCGGCAGTAGGAGGAATGGTCGTTAACAGCTTCTATGCCAAAGAATAGGGGAATTTATTACTTAGCAAATCAAGTGGCAATGAATATTTTAAACCTTTTAAATGACATTTTCGAAATGTTCTTGTTATAATGTTCTGTACAAATAATAATGGTTTGAAATGACCCTTACTAAAGAAAGTTTTGGGCAGTTTTAACAAAAAAAAATGAAAAATGAAAGAAGGGGGAAGTTGCTGTCCACTAAATTGAAGCTCAGATTTTCAATGACTTTGGAATTTCGTTCTTTTGCTTGTAAAAATACGCGAATGAAAATGTAAAATTCGTGAACAAGGATTTTCCAGTAATTCTGTAACACGTGCTGAGGGTTCCAAATAACGGTGTTATTTATATTCTTTGAGGTGTATTATCACCACCAGAATACCTAATTAGTAAACAGACACAGAATTAAAACACTAAGTTTATGCTTCCTCACCACTTGTGAATAATTCAGTTTTAATTAATGCAAACATAAAATTATCAACCAACCTGCACCTGATCTCAACACAAGCTGTTTTTTAACAATTTCTACCAATTCGACGATTTTAATCTAACTTGGGCTGGAGACTAAAAGCTTTACTTAGACCGCAATAGAAGTTCAACGCACATTTCCCAGAGCAGGATCTAGCTTCAGTCTGTAAAACTAGCAGTAAGTCCAGAATTAACGTCTCCAACAGACTTTGTGCCTCCGAGGCGGGATAGTGGTTAGTGACTCTGACTGTCGTACCGAACGGCCAGGGTTTGAATCCCGGAGAAGGCAATGGATGTTTGTACGTGAGTGGATGTCTGTCTTTGCGACTTGGGGGCACTCTAAATATACGGCGAACTGAAAGTTCTCTCGTGTGGTTTGGTGATAGAGAAGAGGGGTGAGAGATCCTCGGACCATCCTTCGGGAGGCTGTCTGTCAAAATTGAGGTGGGAAGTATAAGCATATCTTCGAGGCTCAGGTAACCATTCTTTTATGATATATGAACTCGAAAGCAACAACAACAGACTTTGTTTTCATCGGCAATGCAGGGAGCCACAGGCTAAACTCTGATACACTTATTTGCAAATCTCCAATTTTTATAGTAAAACTCCTTGCCCCCCAAATCTACATTAATTCTAGATAGAGCGAACCTCGGAGCGAAAACGAGACAGTAAGGTTTCAGTTTCAGTGTAGTTAATTATGGCAAAGCACATTAGGACTATCTGCCTAAGGAGAAGAATGCCTTCGGGGAGGAATATCTAAGTGAAAATGTCTCATATACACGTTATGCATGAGGAAAACCATGGAAACGCCCATGCAGACAACCCTTTCGCCTGGAATCGAATCAAAGTCGGAACTACCAGTGTTCAGCGATTTTATCACTCGGCCGCTAGGGGGCGCAGAGGCAGAAAAGGAAAAACTAAATTAAACAGCGTTTTCGTCAGTTAGACTTAAATGCTACATTTTTAGAGTAAATAATGTACCGTTTCTTCCCAGCAATAGCTTCATATTCCGCTTACAATTGCCTCTGACTAAATTTTAATTAATATTATAAACTCCCCCCCCAAAAAAAAAAGAATTTTAAAGGGTATATTCTTTCCTGATAAATTCTTTCGATTTTGTAAATGAATCAATACTCTGAAATTTTCTAAGAATTTTAAAATAAAAATGTGCGTTTTGAATCTTAGAAACATAGCAATAAAGAACAGTGAATATTTTAACTTCGCTTCGAAAACTTGAGATTTAGCATTCCAATTAAAAGAAAAGTCCTAAGGAATTTTCTCCTTTCCTACCGCTTGTCTTCTGGCATCAAGATGTAACTGGAAGAATGTCCGGCTGGAAATCGGGAAGTCCGGAGTTCGAATCTCGAGAAGCGTATGGAGGGTTTTTCCACTGGCTAGAACTTTTGCTTCCCCTCTTGTATGCAAACAAATAACAGTAAAAAATATTAAAACGGCGTAGAGAAATAAATTTAAACTCTAAATTTAGTTTTGAAGAAAATTAATCCTAGTGTTTTAAAATTATATTATTATTTTGCTTGTTTCTTTGTTTGCAAAACCATCAATCACATTACAGAGGCCTGTTTCATTGCTCCAGTTGCTATTATATAGACAGTAAATAAATATTTCTGAAATGCGAAATAGGCATTTTTAGTTCTTAAATACTTCTTAAGCGATTTTTATTTAGAAAACGTTTCTCACAGTCAGTAACACTTAGAGCAGTCAAGAGGAAAGTTTGAAGTAGTATTACAATATTTGGAATTTTGTTCTGGAGACTGTATTTTAGAAAAACTGCAAAAATTCAAAAGGATTGCAATTCCACGTTCCCGTTTCGATTTTCCTAGCAGTAAAGGAAATAAAACCCTCAAATACTTTTTCCTTAATGGTGAATTCTTCCTTCTGGTCACCAGGAGCATAATTTACCTTATATTCGTAACTTGCGTTCAAATATTTCAACGGAGTGAACAAGGCAAAACAATGGCATTTAGCTGAAAATATCTCGTTGTGCTTTCTTTCAATACTTTACCTAGAGTAAAAATTATTTTTTCTTTTCAATTTAATACCGTATGACAATTTAAAATCTAATTATTCTTCACCACGATCCACTTGACTAACTATAATAAAATAAAGTTTCATGAAAAAAGTGCTGTCCTTAAAATGTTCTACTAGGGGTGACAGCTCCCTCCGCATACCTCTAGCAACGCGACTGGGTTTTTCATGTTTCCTGCTCCAGAATAAACCTAATGACTCTACAAAGTTAGTAAAGTTAATAATTGGCGCAGTTTAACTTTTGCTTGCCTTGATTTTAAATGAAAAGCTCGAGTGCAGTTCAAGGAGAGATAAACAAGATATCATCTTTCTTCAGGATAGCACAAGTACAATAGAACAATTATCAATAAAAAAAAAGATTTATCGAACAAAATAGGAAACAAAAGATAATATTATAGCACACATATATACATATATGTGATACATAATTGAAAAAACATGAATGTATTTTGATATGTAAGATAAACGTAAATTCTCTTGAATCGTAGATCGTTCAACTACTCTTACAGGTCGAATAATTTAGATGGTCACTAACTTGATCATCTGTGAATCAGTCCCAAAGAATATAGGGTGACCCATAATTTGCGTTATGAGTTAAATAGCAAGTTAAGTTTAAATAACTAACTTTCTTCTTACGTCTTAACTTTCATTTTTCTTTTTTATGACTGCATAACCAAGATATGGACATTTTATGATGGAAGGGATCATTACCAACCTGAGAAGAATTGTTTTTAATTTTAGTTTGAAACTTTTTATTGTACTATTTTAACGCAACGAGCTTACTGCAACGTCTTTAATGTCGAGTAAGTACCTAGAGCTGCAACAGTTTACCAGTTGCGTTAACATTTTCAGCAATAAACAATGGCTGTTAAGAGAAATTTTTGGCAACTGCATATTTTCCGATTTGGGAATTTTAACTGGTCATTGCAATCTCCAGATTTAACAGCCGCAAAATTTCTCTAGCGAGCGCTCTGGAGATTTCACTTGAAAAAGGATCTAAAATCGAGACAAATAACATACGCCTTTTGTGGAATATTATTTTTAAACGTAATGTAAACACAGATCCATAAATTCCGTGCTAAAAACATGATTTGACAGCATCCAATATTGTCATTGCAGTCAGAGAATTTTTATTGTCGTGTTACTTTTGGGAATGAAATTGTTATGTTAGCACAGTCTTGGGCAATAAGAATGAAATTCAGGTTATTATTTATAACTAATAGTATACAGAGGATAAATTTTTATTAAAATAATTTTGTGATTTTACCAAAATAATGTCAAGTGAATAAGTATTTATAAAGCTAAATGAAATTATTTTTAAATAAATCATTTAATTAAATTAATATTGCTTTATTAATTATCTAAATTCACTGACTTGGAGAAAGGTACGAAATTTTTCCTTTTTTCAGAATCACTGTAACTTTAAATACTAGTACATAAGCTCAGCTGCATAATATGCACATACTAATAATACATATCAAATTGAAATTCTGAAATATAATGTTCAACACTCTTCAGACTTTAAACGAAGTTTGAGATGAAATTCCGAGCGAATCATCGAATACCCCACACACATGCAAGTACAGTTCGCTTACTGAAGTGTTAATTTTCTCTTTGTTTATTTTAATCAAACAAAATAGCAGCAATAATATCCGAGAGATTTAACGCTTGCAATACTCAAGGGAACGGTGTAATCTCCTCAAAAGAAAAGAAGAGGAAGAATCAGTAAATTACGAGCCTTATTCGCGGTTCATTCAACTGATAAACTGAAGTTTCTCCGCTATTTGCCTTATCTCCTATCACTATTGTTTACTTCCAGCCGACGAATCAAAGTCTTGCTATGAAAGTTTGCAGTCTATAGCAGGAGTTTTCAACCAGAAAGGAATTTCATAGTTTTAAAGGGAAATGAAATCAGCCTTTTATTTAGTTGTTAAGTATTTAGTTTTAATTTTAGTTTATGAATACAAAAAACTACTTTTATTCAAGTTAGTGTTTATCGGCATTTTCCTGTACTTTTTGTTATTTACTTTATAAAACACTTCAAAAAAATAATCAAAATCTAAATAAAATATACAGGTATTTTTCGAGTTTTGAAAAGAGAAGGGATGATCTAGCAATGGTAAAAGGGCATAATAGGCTGAGAGCCACCAGTCTATGGCTGGAACGATTTACCTTTGGGAAATTTGTAGTCATAACGTACTAAACAGAAATTCCGATGAAACAGAAGGGCCTAACAAAATAGTAGAGAAATCGGCGAAAGCTTTTTTATGAAGTGAAAAAAACAAAGCCTCTCGAATGTTCATTGCTTATTAAATAAAGAATTTTCAGTTCCTCCAGAATTCCACAGGAAAGACTGGGACAACTCTGAACGAGATTTCCGCAAGTTTTTATGCTTCGATGGTAACCAGCTTTCATGGTCAACAGGATAATACATAAGTATACTTTAATTAGTTTCAAATATTTGAAAACTTCAATCCAATTTGTTTTGACACTTTTAGGCAAAGATGGAAACCGTAGCTGCTGCAAATTGTCTAATATTTACTGCTAGGTAGAGTGACTATCTTACATATATATATTACATATGTATATTAATCAGCTTTACTGAAAACCTTTGAGCCTCTTTTTTGTTTATAATATATTCGATCAATAGGAAACACAGACATCTTTAACCATTCATGTGATATTTATAATATATTCGATCAATAGGAAACACAGACATCTTATAGCCATTCATGTGATATTGTTTCAACATTTTCAAAATTTAGTTGGGCTGGTCTGTGTAGAAGATTCTATCATTGCCATGTTCAAAATCCATGCCTAATTAGAATCCTAGATTGATGATATTTTTCGATTTAGATGAAATTTTAATAAACTTAATTTAATAAAGATTTCCCAAACCTCTTTATCCTGAAACATTCACTAACTTCGATTTCAAAATACTCAAGTAAATTTTCTGTGCTTTCTGCAGCGACTACATCCTTCACATGTACAGAAATTTACATAATCTCTTTTTATTCTGTCGGATATATAAACAAGAACCACTTTGGCTTCAGTGAAGTAGGTAAAGAACAACTTAAGCAGGAAAAAAACTACTTTACAAATGGATTTGGATGCTCCTGAACAACAAGTTAGACCTTTTCAAAGAAAAGTTTCCGTATCAGAACAGACTGTAGATAGAAATGTTACAGAAACAACTATCAGAAGCAAAGAATGAAGTAGAAGCTGCAAAATTTCAGATGAGAACCGAAGATAAAACCCTGTCTCAGAAAGAAAAAGAAGTCCAACATATTAAACTGAAAATGCAAGAAAAGCTACCTTTTGAAAAGGATCGCATGAGAAAAATTATGGAGAAGGGATTATTTGCTAAACAAGCAGAATTGAAAAGAACAATGTGTATCAATGATGAAAAATTTCGTCAGTTGCTAGAAATTCTTGATGCTGATGATTGGGAACATTATGGAGACCTATGTGATGCTACTGCTTTTCCAACACTATCTAGCGTGATTTCAACTTACGAATCAAGTAAGCCTAATACAAGGATATATAAGAGGCGTAAATCTTCCCGTGGAAAACCTGCAGTCCCAAAAACAAGATTTCCTAAAGCAAAATCAGCTCTTAATTTTATATCTGGAGTAAACAACAGAATGCTTCTAATTTTCAAGCAGATACTTATTATACTTCTGGAAAAGAAAACATTAAAGAAATAATTGATGCAGAAATTCAAAATTGTTTTGAAACTTACCGAGAAGAACTCGGAAAAGATGCGAAGAAACAAATATTTAAGGTACAGAAAGAAAAAAAAACATACAACTTTCGAAGACATTCTCCAAAATTTTATGAAATTAATGAATTAATACCAATCAAAAGAACTCAATTTAGACTAAACCTTAAATTAAAATCAAAGTATTTAGGCCCATATAAAATTGTAAAAATAAAATACAATGACACCTATGATGGTGTAAAAGAAGGAGATCATGAAGGACCCACTAAAACAAGTACATGCGCTGAATACATAAAACAATGGACTCAAACAGAAGAAGATGTATAAAATAATACTGATTATGATGTTTTAACCTGGAATGATACAACTGATAACAGAACTGTGATTTTTCAACTAATAATGACTTTTATTTCAGTTAATTTTATTTTAGGATGACATGAAATTTTCCAAAAATGTTAAAGATTGAAGATGAAATGAACGTTTCCAAAAATGTTAAAGATTGATGATATTTTTCGATTTAGATGAAATTTTCGGAAAAATGGGAGGAACTTTTGACAATGTTATAATTGCAAACGTTAAGGACAAATAAGATGTTTCCTTTCAATATTGTCCTTAACACAATCTTCCCCTCTCCCTTCGTATTTTTTTTTTTTTTTCAGTTTTCGGCTTATTCATGATGATAGCTCTTTCATCGAAGACAACGATGATGTAATATGACCAATGATTTATGATGTCAAGAGTAGAATAATGTCGTAGAGGTTGACTCATAGCAGGAAGACCGAATGTGAGATTTTAAATCCATAGCTTAACATTTTTCCTCGCGCGCTGTCTAATTTTTAGCTGTTGACTGCACAAGTGAAACTGATAGAACTCTCACCACTTTGTTTTATGAGAGGAGATGTAAGAGGATATAGATGTTGTATTAATAGATGTAAGATGATATAGATGTTGTGTTAATAGATATAAGATGATATAGATGTTGTATTAATAGATGTAAGATGTTGTTTTATAGATATACAATGTTATAGATGTTGCGTTAATACATATACGATGTTATAGATGTTGCGTTAATACATATACGATGTTATAGATGTTGTGTTAATAGATATATACGATGTTATATATGTTGTATTAATAGATGAAGAATATATATATATACACACCGTATCTGCAAAAATAAATCTTATAAAAATTACAAAATGTAACTTTTTATACAATCCTCGGGTCCCTATACTCATATACAGGAAAATTGTGTATCATTGTACACTCGTCATTTAAAAAAAAAGCATAAAATGTTTAAGAATGTCTAATGAATGTCTTACAAATGTCTAATCCGTAAGTTAAAAACTTACTGAGATATCTAATTTTAAATTTTAGCAATCTTGATGCCATTTCCGATTTGCCTCAAAGGGTCGGTTAATAAATAAATTAGAAACATTCGAGATTGATATTTCGTCTTGCATGCCATTCGGTGATATTCTGTTGGGATTTACAAGGGACCAACATTTCTTAATTTATGCTTTTTGCTACTAGTGTGCCGAAAAAATTTTCACAGATAATTTATACGTTAACAAATGCTAAAAATATTTTTAAATATTCTCATTTAATTTTATTACTTTAGTATCATAATTATACAAAATAATTAATTAAACTGGAAATACTTTTAATGTTATTAGGTGCCTATGGGCCAATGCTCAAACCTGCCAGTGTTTTCTAAAACAAGAATTCCATAAGAATCTGTGAATAAGATCTCTTTCTGGAAAAATTTATATTGATAAACATTTTTCAAGACAATCTGCATAAAAAAATTTTCGTCACAATCTATTTACAAATAAAAATTCTAAACTGGTATTTTATTTTTAGTTATTACGAATGTAAACATTTCGTTCTTTAATTTGTCTACAACCTCGAAATATGATCTCGAACTTTAAAATGAAAAATCTCAGTTTTTGTCTCACGGGAACAAACCTTTTACGTATTTTTAATGAGAATAGAAATTTTCCTTAATATTAGTATACGAACCACCGGAAACATAAAAAAGTTAGATTCCGTACCTTTTACAAAACTGATTTTTCGCTTTATTAGAAAATGCCAAAATTTGAGTATCTGCGTACATTTGAAATGCTTTTGTAACTGGATGCCAATGACTGCAGAGTTAAAGGTTGAGTATTGGACCTTATCTATATACATGAATATGATAATAAATCAGGATGTTTATACATAATGAACAAAGATTTTTAATACTCGTAAATTTGGTTAAAGCTAAATGGCAAAGCACGTCAGGTTATCTGCCTAATGGGGAGAGATGCCTCCGTGGACAACATTCTAAGGGAAAATGGCTGGTTTTCAGGTTACATGTTATGAAAACCAGGGAAACGTCCATGCAGCCAACCTCGCCTAAAATCGAACCCAAGTCGAACTACCAGTGTTCAGCGACTTACCGACGGTTTATTAATATTAGGAAGAAATGAACCACACTGAAGATATAGTTTCAGATTTTTAGGAAAGCAGGAAGAAATTTTTTAAGCGAATCCCATCTGTCAATAGCAAATATAATTAAACAAATAAATTTTTCTCTTTTCTACAATGGAATACCTTTTTGAAAGGCGGATAATATCAGTTAGCAGAAAATTTATAGTTCTAACGAAATCTTGAGAAGGCTTCTTTATGGATTAAAATCTGAAACATAAAATTTTAGTTTCGTTGCTAAGAATATGTCCCCCTTTTGCATAAAATGCGTTGAAAAACAAAGCAAAATTAATCACTAAGGGTGATAAATTATTATGATTTTTCTATTGTGTGAGACAGTTACTTTTTGTTAAGATACCCGTAACACTTAACTAGAATCATCGCAAGGCAACCTGTCTTGAAAGATAATTTTATACCTTAACACTGTGAAGTTCTCACCTAGTTTTCAAAAGAAATGTTGCTAAATAAAAACTATATCAGCCATTGTTTTCATTACTTCTTATTAAGAAATGTTTAATACTGCATATAACTCTACAACAGTAAACATAAATCCTAAATAACATGGTAAGTCAGTCTGTCTTCAAGTTGTTCATTTAATGGATTATAGAGTTTTTTTATTTCGATTCTTTAATTTACCTTTTTCTTTTCCTTTTGCATTTTATCAATTCTTTTAAAAATTCAATTAATTCCTGGCGTTTTTTACTGTGGGAAAAGGAACACATTTCGTTAAATTCGTAACTTGATTTAAGGAGTCACTATTCAGCTTAAATTTTTGCATATGCCCCAGGGCTGCTTTTTATTATTTGGGGAGCAGATGGAAGCAAAAAATACTAATTACGCTTTCCAAAGCGAGAACTGTTTTTGCTAGTTAAGTACGATACGCCTCGAGGTTGAGATTATTAATATTTCTGAAGAACAGCGTACGTTCAATCTCGTTAAAATCCAAAAGGAGCAAATTGTATTAACAAGTTGCCATTTTCTAGTGCATTGTTATAAAAGATAAGACAATGGCGTAATTTTCTTGCAACGTGTTTGACAAAGCGAAGGAACATTTCTTTAATATGTTAATCAATGTCTTTTGCCGTTCCTTTAAAAATTCTGAATGAAGCCTCTGTTGCTTTTTCCTCCGTGTATTTATCCAATTCGATAAATAGAGTATTATCTTTGTGAACTCTAGTGAAGTCTTTTTAATTAGATTGGCATGAAAAGTATATTATGAGAATGTATCTTTTTACTTTAAAATAGGCGCGAATATACTATGTATTTGCAAGTTAATTGTTAAGTAATATTGTAGAGTCATTAGGTTTTTCTTGGAAGCGGGAGAGATGAAAAATTAACAACCGCCTTCGGCGGGAATCGAACGGACCTCTGGAATACCGGCCCAGCGTGCTACCGTTACACCACGAAGGCACGCTGGGGAAGTGGGAGAAATACCTTATATACTCCCCTTTTTAAAGGGCGACTAGGGTTTTAGGGGACCTAGTCGCCAAATCCTGGGTGCCAAGAATCATCATCCACAACCCGTTTAATTCGGGCGCCACTTGTAGAGTCATTAGGTTTTTTGGGGGGAAGCCTGAGAGATGAAAAATTAACAACTGCCTTCTCCGGGAATCGAACTAGGGACCTCTGGAATACCGGCCCAGCGTGCTACCGTTACACCACGAAGGCATGCTAGGGAAGTGGGAGAAATACATTATATCACTAAACACTAATATTCGAGCCAGATTAGACTCCTTGCTAACTGGTTATTGAGTGTACATTTCGGGTTTCTGTCCACATTTAAAGTAACCTATGAGCTAATTTTCTTCATATAGTCCTCCATAAAGGCTGTGTAAGTTTTATAATAATAAATTCCTTACCTACATACACTAGATTTCACTTACATGTCTGGGAAAACATGAGGGGAATGAAATGAAATTGATTATAAAAAATGCTCTCCTTTTTACATTTTACCTTACATTTTATTTCATTTCTTATTTTCGGTTTATTGCTTTACTTAAATGTAGTTGATTAACAGAAATATTCTATGAACTTGTCATGTATTCTATTTCTTCCGACAGGCCATCGAAAAAAAAAAACAAAGTTTCAGCAATTAATTGTCAAAGTAACTATGGCTTAACTTGAGCACTTTTAACATGAATGCGTTCGCCGAGAAATTTCTGAGGTAACATGACTCGCATTCAGGTTTTCAGAAAGTAAAAACTATCTAGTTTCAGTACAACCAGCTCATTCACCAGGAACGAATCGCCAGCATAAAACCATTCATTAGCTCATTTACCAGCATAACACAATCTTCAGGCCACAAATTTCAGCATTATCACAGCAAAATTATTTTTTTCCATGAGTGTCTCGTTATTGACTTGTATCACATTTTTTCCCTCTAAATTAAAAGACATAAATATGTTTTTCTTCCCCCGAGAGGTCTATTTCAGGTAAAATTTCTAACTACTTTATGTAACAATACTGCCTTTGTTCTAAATGATACACTATTTGAAAACTATTGATAGTGATTATTTACCACCATAAGAATCTTGAAATAGCTTTCGTTTATTATTCTAGGTCATATTCCTTGAAATTTTTTTCACATAGTACATTTTGCGACGTAAGGCCTAAGTCACAATGTAAACTGGCCCCCGGCGATACAGAAATTGGCTGCTGCTAGTATGTAGCAAAATAGCATGATAATGAAATAGGCTACAGAAGGGCTATATTCCTATAGAGTTGTTGAATTGCAAAGTGCAAAAAGTCTGTTTGTCTAATTAAAAGGATAGTTCTCTGACGGAGGATTTTCGAAAGCAGACTTTGGCAAAAAACATATGGCACACATATGGCAAAAAAAAAAAATAAATATATGTATTTCTATCAGCCAATTTAATAATTGTGAACCCTTACCCGGAACAAATACTCCTCCTATGGGATTTTAAACACTCGCTGTTTATTCGGGTTATAAAATGAGCTTTTTTAAAATAATAAATGTTTTTGCTTGCACATTTCAGTATTGAAATCTCAAAAATTTCTAGGTGCAAGTACTTTTCGATTTGTCGACTATGATATTGGCGAAATATAGTAGAAGGAAACGCTGACATTCGGTTGGTAAGTGAAGGTCGAGCTTTTAACTAATAATGAAACACCTAAGCTTTTTATGTTTAAGAATTTAAGCAGCGTTTAATTTGATGTTTTCATGCCTTCCAACTAAAATCCTTACGTTTTGTTGAAGCTTTCTACTATTGCTCTTATCGCCCTTAAATTTCCTTATTGGCAGGCGGAATATTTTTCGGTTTTGTTATTAATTCATTTTGAGACGACAATTTGTCTTAAGAATAGATATTCTAATTATTTCTGCTAATCTGTGTATTTATTTCTATAGTTGTCGATTTAAGCTCCGTAGTAGTGATACATTTCCCAGCACAAACTATGATAATAAGAAAGTTTACCATCTAAGTTTGGACTTTGCAACGTTGGTTTGAGCAAAAAATTCTAACAAGGACATTTTATAGCATCAAAGAAATTTCAGGGAACCTATTCAGGAAGAAGCTACTATCTAGTTTAATTTACATTTTTATGCGGAAATGTTACCCTATCCTAATGATTTTTTTTCCTTTCAAATTTTTTCCTGGCTGTTAATGTGTAGGTGACGGCATATTTTTTTAGAATGCCAAAACTAAGACATACACAAGCACAAAGAGCCAAAATAAGATATTTTTCTCTTTCACTGTAGCATTTTTATCTTTAATGAGTTGCTTAAAAAATGTATATCGCTAGCTCTCTGAAATTCTATAATTAATGAAAGTTTCGAAAAAAAGTACTTGTTGCGTTGTACTGTGTATCTTAAATTTTTATTTTCTGCATTAAGATATAAATTTTTGGGCTCAAGTTCTAAATAGAACATTACTTCGTTAGAAACGTAAATAAGTAAAAAAGTAGGAAGGAAAGGCGGAGAAAAAAATTGAAATTTCAAAAATATTACTTTATTAGTTTTCTTGATACACGATAAAGAAACCTTCTTAGCATTTGAATAAAAAAAGCATTTTTTATATATATTTGAATAATTCTTTGCCAAATTACTTTAAATGAATTCATTATTATAAATATTGTCACTTCTCTCTCTGGGTTCGACTCTTGCACAAGTTTCAATTATTTGTTTTTTTTTTTCGCACTCCTTTCTTAGCAATGCAGTATTGTTCTATCTTTTCTGATGCCTTTTAACAGTGTTTCTCAATGATAAGACTAAAAAACGAGTACGGCAAATCTCTGTAAAAAGCTGTAGAACTGTAGGCACCATAAACGAAATCCTAGTAAAAACCCATAGCTAGAAATCAGAACTTTATGTACATCTAAATGCAAACTCTCCATTAAAAAAAAGGATACTTCCTAGATTTATGCCTCGTAATAACCAGCAGACAAAACCGCGTACACCTATATAGGTACCCGTAGGCCAAATCGCTATAAAAACCAGTGCACAAAAATCCACAGACCAATAAAGGTACCTCTTGAAAAAATCGCTGCACAAAACAAAAAACCCATAAACAAAACCAATAGTCAATAGTTATGCAAAATCCCTATTAAAAAAATACACAAAAATAGAACTATAGATCAAATTTCCATAAAAACTAGTAAATAAAATCATAAACCAGCAGAAGTACACAATTAGCACTGATGAAATGTACAGAACTAAGTGGCGTAAAAAGTATGCAGAGTAATTTTAAATAAAAGTCAATGCGAATAAACTTAATAAAATTTTTAAACTATCTAGAAGCCTACAAGCTCCTGTCCTTCTCAATGCATGTCAATATCTATAAACTATTACAAAATATTTGTATAAATTCTCTTTACAAAATTTTAAACTCCCTTTATATAATTTTGGAAGTAAAATTAATAGAAAGATAATAAAGTCATGATTCACAACCATCGAATGATATATGTACATATATATAGGTATGAAAAATAAATAATATGTAAAAGATTAAAACAACAGCGTAAAATTAATTTTCCTTCTCTATTCTAAAAATAGTAATCTCTCTGCACTGCATCATTTTCAGATTAATGCATGTCATATAACTCTTACATAATTTGGTGTTGTAAATGGAACTAAAACTCAAACAGCCAACAGTAATTTTATAACAGTATTAATTATCAAATAAAAATGCATCGAGAACCAAAATTAACTCAATCCGAATTAAGATTTGACCCTTAACATAACGCATTTGCTTTCTACGCTTTGGCCTAGCTGGACTGCAGTCTATCTGCTCCTTCTTTCTTACTACAAATTTATCAAAAATTTAAACTTTTGGAACAGGCATAAATAATGTGCCAACTTACTTGTGGCTGCAACATATTTTCTGAAAGAAAAGTTGAATTAAATTTACCTCGACTGCCAAACGTTTTATTTATTGTGGATTGGAGTTTTAACATCTCTAAGCCATCAAACTTCTTGCTGTTCATTACGTATTTAACCGCCTGCATTCGACTACAGAATCTATTACATATATTATATATATATATCATTTGATGGTTGCAAATCATGACTTTGATTATATGTATATATTATTGATTTGATTATATATATATATGTAAGATAAAATTATATGAATCAGAATTATAATATAACTATAAACATTAATTCTTCCTCTCTATTCTAAAATCGCAATAACTTCTCTGCATTGCGTCATTTCTAGATCACTCTATGGCCCGCGCAGCTCTGATGATGTAATAATTATAAACCAAAACTTTTCTCTTCGCGTGCTTCCATCTTTCATAACGACGCACTTCAGCTTTTGCCCTCTACTCTGCTAAGATGTAATTTCGCTGGCTTGCTTTCCTTCTCAACAATATCAAAAATGTAAATCTTTTGTGGAAAGGCACGACTAAAGTGCAACGTGATTGTGGCCACAAATACCAGTTGCAAATAAAAATGGAATTAAAACTGCCTCGACTGCCAAGTTCTTTAGATCACCGATCTACAGTGTTCCGTCTTTTCCTTTGCTTTTATTATGACAATATGACATATATATATATAATACTGTATCTCATTGCATATATTTGTATTTCAGTTCTTTAATTGGGAAATTAAACAATGGCATTTAATCACATCCGCTTGCTTAACAATTTGACACCTAATGAGAAATGTATTGCCAAGGGATGGTACTTTCTAGCATCTGCTTAAATTTTAAGTTACGTACAATGCACTAAACCAAATTTAAGCAAAACTATATGAGACCCTAATTTTCAGGAAGAGAAACACTATTAACAAGCAAGCAAAAAGAATACGGGACTTGCAAATTAGAAACTTAACATAGATTTCAAATTTAGCATACTTGCTATCTCCTTAAAACTCGCTTACCACCGATAGCAACACCCTGCAGCTTATTATGACACGCATACACATAGATGTTTTGCGTGGAACAAAGGATGAATCCTAGAATATAATGTAATGAGGAAATAATAATATAAAAACCCTATGTCGATCTCCTCTTTACAATACTTTGAATGTTACCTGTATCTCTCAGAAGATAAATGAAACATGAATATAAAATATAATAAACTTAATGATACCCAAAATACAATAAATTATGTTGCAACAAAATGAAGTTTAAAAATTTACAAGTCTCAACAAATTCCGATTCTTAACCCACAGTTCGGGAATTAGGGAAATATCTTATAGCGTATAATATTTTATTCCGTATCTCACTTTTAGTGGTATATAATCTTCTACAGATTTTTATATAAATAAAATCTATAACATAATAGATATTTATACTATTTGTAGTTCTTGATGTAAAAAAGATTAATTAACTTTCGTACTGTAAAAATTCCATCTCTGTGAATAAGTATGAATATACTCATACTCATATACACGTAATTATAAGTATCTATTTATTAAATAACTAATTTAATGAAACTAAATTCCTATATAAAAATATATAAAAATATCATTTACCTATATAATTTAATAATTTATTATTACAAAAGGTTTTTCATATATCATCTTCAAGGAGCATAATGAATTATTGGAATAAATTTGAGTCAGTGTTTTAGGTATAAGTTATTTAGATTTCTATTGTAGAATAAATACTTTAAAAAGTGTATAGAAATGTTATTTTGAGCCATAAAAATTCTAAATAGTAAAATTTAAAGTACTGAAAAGGTAACTATTGTTACTGACAGTAGATTATATAATATAAAAATAATACCTCATACTGAGCATTTCCTGTATTTACAATGCCAAATTAAATTTATATAGTGCAGTGTTTAGCAATATAAATAAATCTGTACAGCCTTACACAAACGCAGTTAAAATTACAGTCATTGCAATTAAGCGGATATAGCACATATAGTTACATTTGTTTACAAAACAGTTCTATTTACGTTAATATCTATACAAACAAATAAATTTAGTTCAGAAAATTGTAACTACTATTTCCGCAGTATAACTAATGAAAGAAAATAATGTTTAAATATTACTCTAACTATATTTGAAAGCAATGCTAAAACAGGGCCCTTACAAGACTCATGATTCGAAGAGCTTTGGTTCTTAATTGTCTTCTAAAAATTTCGGCCCACCATCGGCCGAGCGGTAAAATCGCTGAACACTGGTAGTTCTGTCCGAGGTTCGAATCCCGCGAACGGGCTGGCTGCATGGGCGTTTTCGTGGTTTTTCCCATGTGTAACGTGTATACGAGCCAGTTTCCCTTAGAAAGTCCTCCACGCAGGAATCCCTCCTCTTAGACAGATAGCCCTCGAGGCTTTGCCATAATCACACACACATCATCTAAAAATTTTCAATTACTTCTGCAAACTTCATACCCACGTAAAAATTACTACACCTAAATCAATTGACTATACAGTGAAACTTTCCTATAACAATCAACTCCACAATTCCAGATAATGCCAGTTTCTTGTAGCCTAACAAAACTATGAGTGATTTTAAGTACTGCTATTTAATTATGTTTCTGACAAATGTATCACTGTCATTTAAGAAAATAACCACTATATGAGGTTTCACTTAATGTAATTTTTTTCAAATAAATAATTCACTTTCTATACTCCTAAGACATTTAATATTACATAAACTCTATTAATTATTCACAAATCTATTTCTATTTCAAAAGCAAGTTATGAAAAAAAAATCATTTGAAATTTTCTTCATCAAACTAATAATAATGAAAATTAAAGTATGCATAAAAATGATTATATGTGTTTTAACACAATAGCACAAAATATTTAATGTAAAAATGTGGTTCTAGCCTCATACTTGCAAAGAAAAATAGTTCAAAAAGAAAAAACAATGTAAGCTACTATGATCATCTAAATTTTTACATAATTTTAGTAATGGAAAAAAGATTCCTTAAGCTTGTATGTCTTGGCTACCTCATTCAATAAGTAATAAACACATTAAATATTTCAATGTTTACTTCATTAATAAACCTTACCTTTTTTGCTCGCGAAATACAATTAGTAAATTTTTAAGATATAAAAAAAACATTGTTTTTGCTCGGCCACATCACATTAGTCGAAAAATTGAAAATTAAATCCTGCAAGATCATTTTCAAGTATGCTCAAATTTCAATGATAAATAATATTCACATAATATTCAAATGATAAAACATCTACATTAACAAGCTTTGAAAAGTATTTCTAAACTGTAATCAAAAAAACAAATTTTCAGAAATACAGTTTCAGTAGAATGCAAAAACTATATTTGTGGATCTGATGTAAACACACCGAGCCAAATTATCAAGTCTGAAATTATCACTTTTCAGTCTTTAAGCGCATTGCTTTTTAGGGTAAAAGTAAAGATGGAAAATCAATTTCCCGCACAGAAACTCTATTTCAGAACTAGTCAGCTATCAGCAAAGTTCTCTCAAATATTAGATACGAATACACGTGCATGGCTTTGGTGGTATTTGCTTTCATATTCACACTCAGTGCTGTTATATTATTATTAATAACTAAACAGTAAAACATAGTAAAATTTTTAATATAGTAAATCATAGTAAATTATTTATTGCATTACTACACCCTACTATCCACGAAGACCATAACACAAACATCGCACACAGCATTAACTGGAAAGGCGCCATATTGGTTGTTTGGGAAACTTCTTCTGAGAGCGAGGAAAGGGAGGGGAATTTTTTCCTCACGTCAGCGTTAACACGGAGAAAATAGTTTTGCGATTGTGAATGAACTTAATCGCGTTAAAGAGATGTTGGTTGACACCGGTGTTTATTTGTAATATCAGAAATGTAAGGGTGTATGTGTGTGTACTCAGAGAACCAACTCGTAGCAAAAGCCACCTACTTAAGATGACAGCCTCTGAAAGACACCAGTATTTCTGAAAACATAAGTATATTTTGGTATTGAACATTCCCTCTGTAAGGCGACCATTCACATAGAAAATACTGCAAGAGTGGCTGGTCGCCTTAGAGAGATTCACTTCGTAGATACAACCTCCCTAAGACGAACACCTCTAAAAATAAACGTATTTCTGAGAACGGGAGTATATATTGGTATTGAGCATCATCTCTCTAAGGCGACCACTTGCAAAGATTCATTTTTATTTGCGGCTGCTCGCCTTAGAGAGACTTTGTTGTGTGTGGTGTATATGATTATTGTTATTGTTTCCGAAAAAAAATTTTAAATCAAATAAATATGTATATTTAGTAAAAGCCCTCTCTAAATCGACCACCTGCGTTTCCAGGTTACTCTGATGGTCCTAAAGAGATCATATTTTCATTCTATTAATTTTATTGTTTACAAGAAGTCTATTAACGTCAGATAGAAAATTAGCATAAACCCACATAAACCAGCAGAAAATTTATTATATTGATACCAGTAAGAAAACCAGTAAAAGTCAACATAAACCAATACAAACCAGTAGAAAGTTCTGACATTGATTTTGGTTGTATGGGTGTCAATTGATACCAGTAAGAAAAACCCACATAGATCAATAGAAACCAGTAAAAGTCAGTAGGGACCAACAAAAATTCTATAGGTACCAGTAGAAAGTTTTACTGGTGTCTATGGCGAATTTTGAAACCAGAATGAAAAACCCAAAGAGACCAACAGAAACCAGTAAAAGTCAAATAGAAACCCATGAAATTTTATAGGTACCCATAAAAAGTTTTACTGGTTTCTATGGGGCATTTTTAGCAGGGCAATGCATCAATCAAAGCTGTCCTTAGAGCTCCTATTTGGATCCGCCGCTGTAAAACCAGTTAGTGGACACAATTCTGTCTCAACTCGATGGACGTTAACACGGAGATATATTACATGGACGACCTTTTACTAATCATTAAAATCCACAGTCGAAATGTATTCGAAACTTGCACTCAGAATGTCTAGTACATTATAGCCTGTTAAGCTAAAGAACACAGTGTAGTTACATCCTATGCCAAATCAAAAGATACATCATACTATAACGACAAACGTCATTATGTATACCATGCATGAGCCTCCACGGTAAAACATTCAAATTGTGTAGCAGATAAAGCATCTTTCGGTTACTATTTTGGATATTTTCCTTTGGATTCTCTATATAAAGGGTGTGTGTGTATGATCATGGCAAAGCCTCGAGGTCCATCTGCCTAAGGGGTGGGATGCCTTCGTAGAGGACTTTCTAAGGGAAGCTGGCTCGTATACACGTTACACATGGGGAAAACCACGAAAACGCCCATGCAGCCAGCCCGTTCGCAGGATTCGAAGCTCGCACCGAACTACCAGTGCTCAGCGACTTTACCGCTCGGCCGCTGGTGGGCGCCTATATAAAGAAAATCAAGGATATTTTGAGCATTGAGTTAGATATCTTGTTCGAGGATTTTACACCGAACTACAGCTACAAGCTGAGGATGTCAGGATGTCGGGATTAAAATCTCGCCTACTGTAATTGCCGAAATCCTAGCGCTAAACGGTATCTCCGAGTGGAGCATTTTACATCATATCTAAGATACAGAACCATCTGAACCTAGCCCGATGACCATTTCTTCAAAGCATTTGTTGGGGATACCGAACATTGCCTACAAATGCCCTGAATGTCCTGGTAGCACTATCCCCATCGATCTCGTGGTAAGTTAGTAGTTCGTGGATTCAATCTAAGAGAACATATCACAACCTGTGAAAATAGATGTTCGTGCAAATTATAAACCTTGCATTCTAGAGCTGTCTTGCCACTCAGCTGAATTTAATACAACTTGCCGGTTATTTAATATAACTCGTTACCGCCGGAGGAGGTGAATACCACAGTACCGACTGAAGCAAAGGGAAACTTAGAACTGACAGTAGATACTGCATAATTAATGGTGATGTAATTGTCAGAACCAGGACAAGAATTTAAATCCTCATAATTCAATCTTTCTAGCTATGTTGTTTATTCTAAGACAGCATTTTGTTCGTCTCAGTGAATGCCAATCTAAAAGCATATTTACAGACTCTGGTTTCTGTCTGCAGGCCATTCAAAGTAGCCAGTGTAAAACGGCAATACAGACTCTGATACTACAGAAAGCAAAACGAAGAATACGAAAATATGATTTACATGGTTACGTAATTTCTATGTAATTTGTTCCAGAAAGAATAATATTAACTTCATTCATATGCACACCCTTCAAAAAAAGAATAATTTTTATTTTGGCCTAAGTTACAATGATTGTTTCTTCGAAATAAATACCACTAATTGCAATGCACTTCTGTAAACATTTCTTACTGACATGGCAGGCGTTGGCGTTTATTCCTCCCAGTGCAATTCTGCCGACCGACGAGATCGCATTTGTTGCAACTACTCTGGCCCTACCCCATTTACGGTTATCAAACTTGTGCTATAGATAAATTTTACGATATTTTTAAGACAGCTTCCGAGTGTTTCTTAAGACTGAATCATAGATGTAACTCAGTGTAAGGAAATAATACTGCACGGGACTACATTTAGGCTGTATGATGCATTAAAAGTACATTCAGTGCTAGTTTTCTGACAGGCAGTACTGCCCCCTAACTGTTCCGTATGGGAAACATAGTATTGATACTCATACATCCTTTATGAGTAGTCCTTAGACCTTCAAAATATGAGGTCTCCCAGAAAGATTATGACAACATTAGATGTTGTATTCGGGAGTTTAGAAAACACAATTTTTCTGCATATTTATTTATTCAGAAGGTATGCGACTTCGAAGCTCCTTGATGTCGTTTCCTGATTGGACGGGCAGAAGCTAATGTTTTGTATGTTTTATTTTCGGTGATGTTCTTCTCAAAGATCACTAGACTTAAAGTTCGGTGATTCTTTTCTTTATGCGGTCATATTAATGCCAGTTGTAGTCTAGAGGTCCTGGACGACATTCGGATGACATAAGTAGCCTTTGTACATACATGTCAGACAGTCTATGCGCCGCTCGTATTGACACCAATGATCAAAGTTTGAGCACTTATAATAAAACGAATCAAATCAGACACAGCACGCAATAACCATGGATACGTACGTCTGTTTCGTCCAATAATGTGAAGCAATCCATACTGTAATACATAGTTAAAGAATTTACCGTGATTTATTGTCCGATATGTGTGCATCTTTTGTTCATCTTATACGTGATCTTCTGTGTCCTCACCACTTGCCACTGCATTCTCACTCCAGCCGCAGTTACTAACAGGGAAGAATGTGTTTTCAGACGTCCCTTGATTTTTGCCGTTTACTTCCATTTATACCGTATATGTGAAGTTACCCTCCCATCGAAATTCACACTGGAGGCTGGCTACTTGCTACAGCATCCCTGTTGAAGCTGCGGGCCCACCATCGGCCGAGCGGTAAAGTCGCTGAACACTGGTAGTTCGGTCTGAGGTTCGAATCCCGCGAACGGGCTGGCTGCATGGGTGTTTTCGTGGTTTTCCCCATGTGTAACGTGTATAAGAGCCAGTTTCCCTTAGAAAGTCCTCCACGAAGACATCCCTCCCCTTAGGCAGATAGCCCTAGTGTGCTTGGCCATAATTAAATACACCAATACACCAATACACCCTGTTGAAGAATTGTAGGTTTTTCTGGTTCGCAACATGAATATAAACACAGTAGGGATAAGAACTATCATCCTTTTTGTGGCCGGTAGACTCAGATTTATATGGAGCTCTCGTCATTAAGTTTTGTAATTTTGTTCGTCACCATAGCCACTTACCAACGTGGGAGATACAGCACATATTCACACTGGGCGTTACACTTAGCAGCCTTCCTTGTCCTTCATATGTGGAGCATTTAACACAGTTAGGGCGTTTAAGTACACTATCCTCTATTTAGCACAGTTTATTAAAGAATTATAAGTTAGAATAAATGTGATATCTTCATTGAACAAGTTACAGAGTTTGCTTAACTGAAGTAAAGCACAAACCAAAGTTAACAGTCTTCATAAACATTTAAATTGAAGTGTTGTTTATTGATATATTTCTAAGTTTTAAATATCTTCAGGCTTACCTATTAAGCAATAATTCCAGAATATATTCCAAAAAAGAAGATACATGGCTGAAAACTAATGAGTAATTAAGTACAACGATAGCACAAAATATTTTTAAGACTTCATCTTGCATCTAAAAACATAGGTAAAATCATCTCTCGCCCCAATATATCGTTTGACGCTCGTTTGTTTTTGACGCTACCGAGTTTCATTATGCAAAAGTGACACTAATTTATTCTAACAGTTCTAATCTGCTCCTTCACTGCGGATTTCTGTACTCATCCACTTGCTTGGTTCTTCACACTCATAAGTGAAATTATCCCGACGTTTACTGCCAGTGACCTAAAAAATCAAGGATTCATTCGCTTGTTCTGAAGTGATATCACAAGATTATGAAGTCGCATATCTCGTAAACAAAGCAGTGTACCAAAATCGTTTTAATGGTATTTTGTTTCTTTTAACTCATCTGATTTAATATAATTGCTACTCTTTTCCTGGGAAATTCTGTAATGTACAACGAGACAGCATATCCTCAGCAGATGCTTTTCGGATCAATTACAGGACGCATTTTGGCTGAAGGTACAATGAAAGATGTCTTTACTTTCATTTCTAGCATTTGTGTGGTAATTAAGTTCTAACAAAATAATGAAAATTTCTGTTATTGAATTAAAATGTTCTGCACAGTTATGCACATCATAATTATATATAATCGCACAATCATTAATACATCCGAAAACTGAAATATTTTCCTCGAATGCTTCAAAATACCTCGAATAAAAGATAAACTTTATAAATCAGGTACTTTTCTGCTTAGCAAATAAATGGTAACTAGATTTGTTTAATTACTGATTTGGAAATGAAATGCATAAATAAAATGTGCTGACTCAAATGAAAAATGAACTCTAATATCCTTTCGTACACAAAAAAAGCTGCGCAGAATTTTGTTGCATAAATTAATTCGACTAGATTTCTAGAAGTTTAAAAACGCTAAAACGTTTACAAACAGAAAACGCAACTATGTAAGACACGGTTTAAGAGCTTTTCATCCTCTCCTTAGTATTTAGAGAATTGTTTTCCCTGAGAATCTCAAAGAGAGCAAATTATTTGATCAAATGCAAAAGTTTCAAAAAAGCTATTTAAAATTATCTCCAATCCATTAACTGTCGGATACCAGATGCTATTTATATTATTGAGAGCAGAAGACAGTATCAAGAAGAGTGATTATCACTCAGGCGGAATGTGGCCGAAAATTCCTGAGAATTAATGTATTCTCAAGAGACGAGCGTGACAGCCGAGCTTCGTGCAAGAGTACCTATAAATAGCTTTATAACTACGTGAATCAAATAAAGAAAGAGGGACAGAAAACTGACGCTCACTTAGTGATTCTTTGCATTTTTCGCTTAGGCCAACAAAATCGGATTTATGATATCTCCAGATGCCGGTGTAAAAGGATAAAATTTTATTAAATCAATGGATTTAATGAGCACGTATTAATGATATCGCCGTACTTAATTTTGAAAATTATTTAAAATGTGTATAATACAATTTATACTATAGTGTTTATTTTTAATAAATTAAAAAAACACTTTTCCAAATAATAATAGCAAAAACAACATTCAAATCAGTAGAGGAATTAACAGTCAGGAACCAGTAATTAATTAAAATTTCCGTTTCAGCCAACAAAACTGGGTTTATGATGTCTCCAGATGCCAGTGTAAAAGGCTAAAAGTTTTACTAAATTAATGATTAAATATTAATAATTTTCTCGTATTTAGCCTTCAAAATTATACAAAATATCATAACATAATTTCATACTATACGTTTGTCGCTCAGACGGTATTGTGGTTAGTGGACCTACTACGGTACCGAAGGAATCGAGTCCCCGAGAAGGCATGGATGTTTGTAAATGTATAGTGTCGATTCGGTATGGCTGCACTCTAAATAATCGGCGAGCCGAAAGTCCTCTCGTGTGGATTATTGGAAGAGGAGAGAGGTGGGAGATCCCCGGATTCCCCCGAGGTGTTCTCCCTCATAACTGGAGTTGAAAATAGAAGTCCAACCTCTCTTTGGAGTAGGCTCTGGCAACCATTGTTCCATGTAATATGGACAAGACAACAACAACAACAACATACTATATTTTTGATTTTTTTAATAAAGTGCAATGACAGTTCTTTTAAATAACTTCAAAAATAAATTCAAAACTGTGGAAAATTCAGGGTCAAAAACCAATTTTTTAAAAATACATACATGAAAGGAGTTAAAATTTCGCTTCTATGAATAAGCTCATACTACAACATGGAGGAAACTGAAAAAATATGAAAGAATTTGTTAATTTTAATTACATTAAAAACATTATTGCACATATGGCATAAAATATTTCTAATTACATAGTGATGATTTTATATTCGCATTAACTCTTTCCTCTGATGTTCTACAGCAGCAGAGGATTAAAGCCATGAAACGTCCGATCCCGGTAATGGAACCTAGGTCAGAAAAAAGACAAGGTTAGGTTGCTCCCAACGCTTGAGTTCAATGACATCACTCATGCATGAGATCATGGTTTCAGTGCATGATGTTTCGTGGTTTTTCACGTATTTAAAGCAAACAAAAGCCATTTTAGGTTAAAAAAAAAGTCTAGTATTCATTACATGTAAATTTTGACTAAACACTATGAACGTGCAAATGCTGTCCTAATAGGCGTTATTAAGTGTATCCATTAAAGCTTAAATTAATGCTTACCTATCGATACATACTCGGCACAAATAAACAACTTGCGAAATGTTACATGATAATGCTCATGCCTGTAAACTACTTTTAATATTTTCATTGTGAGCTCCTTATGTAAGCTAGTTTCCATTACCTAAAGTTCAGCCTCAAATGCAAGTTGCGTGAAACTAACTTGCTAATTTCCCCGTCATGCGGAGCAATAGAACGATTATTAAGACGTTAAGCTGCAGATAATTCGAATGGTTGACAGGACGTTTATATCTGCCTATATGATTTAAGTAAGTGGATAATTATCTCTTCGTATCGGGTAGGCTGCAATGCGTAACAGAGGACTGGTAAGACAATTAATCTACGATGAATACACTCTTCTAAGCAAACATTCAAGTATTTTCGTAAATTCAGTTATTATAAATAGTAAACCAGTTATAAAGATAAGTTCCTTATATGATATGCAGAACTATAATTGAAACTGGACAGTACATTATTAGCTTAAAAGCGAATCTTGTAACTACGTCTTGTAAATGTACGCCTTATTAATAGAATTACTACATGAAGCTCAATAGTTGTCCAATAGTTCCACAACATATTTACACAGCATGTGCGTAAGCATGTGTGTGAATTTCTCATGTGTTTAATCCTTCTAAGGGTTACCTCTAATCAGAATAATAACGGGACATAAATGAAAACGGAACATCCTGCTAGATTTATGGAACTGGACAATTTAGCTTATGGCAAAGCAATTTAAGGGTTACCTGCCTAAGAGGAGATGCTTTCGAAAGAACTTTCTATAAGAAAATGGCTCGCATTCGCATGACACATGAGAATATTTTTTTTTTTTTTTTTTTTTTTTTTTTTTATGAAAACTTCCATGCAGGTAGCCAGTTTGTTGGGATTTGAATTACTAGTATTCAGCGATTTTACCGCTCCGCACTTAGCGAGTGACCAAATTTAATAGATTTTTTTTCTAATTTCAATAAAATTAATGTCCCTTTTTTACTTTAAATAAGTAATATTACTTGGCTAACGGCTGCCACTGGAAGAAGTAATGCATACACGAAAACCATCCTAGAGCAAAATCAATGTATAAGATATGCAATTCCAACTTTTAATTAATTTAATAATTTTTAATTAATTTTTAAGAATTCCAATTAACCTTACTAATTATTTTGATTAGAGGCAACCCTTAGAAGGATTAAAAACATGAGAATTTCATTCGGATTACACATATGCTGTGTAAATGTGTTGTGGAAGCAAAGAGGATACTGACTTATGTAAAGACACTTTTTTAATTCATGAGATATAAATTCTTAATGTAGCAGAACATTAAGGTTTCTACAGGATTTCTGTTCATTAGAAACAAAATAGTATAAATTGCTTATGTGGTTCTACCTTTGGAATTGAACTTATGCGTGAGAAAATTATAAAGTTTATAATTAATTATAGAGTTTCGAAAGGAATCCTTGGAAATGGAGTAAGAAAAAAGTCAATACGAGAGAACTTCAGAAACTCCCATCCTATTGCCTTCTTTTCATGTAATCGTCAATTAAAAAATTTCAAAGAATGTACATATTTTGATACAAAATTGTAACTTATTTTTCAGCAACAAATCTGAGACAAGCGTAGAAGTGTTTGGAAGAGCACAATCATTTTTAACCTCAAAGCATTCACTATTTCGTTTTTATTTGAAGTATAATTAAAATTCCTGATTCGCAAAGGTTTATCAACGCAACTGAAAGCAGTGTATGAATAGCCCCTTCTATCATGTTTGGATATGATTCTTAAATCAAGCCCAAAGCTTTGATTTCTCATCGAGCATATCCGTCTTCAGTTACAGAAATTTAGCTTAACATTGATCAGGAATTTCTTCCACTGAATATTTGAAGAAATTTTTTCTTAAATCCAGTCACCATCCCAGAGTTCAGAAAAATAAGCAGCAAATTCAGTTTTCAGTGCTGTTAAATGCTGCAAAATTTAATTTTTTAAAAATATTGGAAATATTCGTTCTTTCTCCCTGGAATTAAAAACTGATGACAGTTCCTCAAACACTTAAACATTTTTAATATTGAATTACCTTTTCCCTTTCTGGGACTGCTCATGAAAGCTTTCAAGAAATCAATAACTTGCGATGACATCGCTATTTCATCCTTGTACTGGATGATTTAATTTAGTCAGCTGCTCAAAAATATCAACGAAGTAGATGAGATACAAGATCCATTCCTCATCTTTCAATTGGGAAACAAAAAGTTCCATCTTATACCGTACTACAAAAACTAATTTGGTTTTATTTCTTACCTCCATCACTCAACCAATCACATTTCTTCCTGAAAGCCAATGAGTATTTGTGTGGAGGAAAAGCCAAGCAACGGTCTCAAGCTATGTTAATACATAATTGCTTTAATGATTGCCTGTTTAGTTCTCGTTTTTTTACAAAATTCAATATTTTGAATTGTTTGACCCAAAACGTTTTTTTTTTTTTTTTTTTTTTTTTTTTTGTTTTTTTTTGTTTTGTGTGTGTCTGTGACGCTGGAAATGTGCCAAGGACATTGTTTGCCGATGTACGAGTATTATGGATTTTATGATTCCAACTGTGATAAATGCTTTCTTACGCAAGTTTCAAATCTAGATTGTGTCCTAAACACGGCTGACTTTCACGAGGGCAACATCCGCAGATGTTGTCTCATAGAAGTTTTTGTGATTCAAAGAAGCATGAATCCCTTTCTGAAACATAAGAGGTTTTAATACTTTTCAATGGTTTATAAAATAAAAACTACTCTTCATATAAACCCAGAAAAACATAAATTTGAAATCACCAGCAACTAGGAGCACTAGGGCCAGATTAAGACATTTAGACGCTCTGAACACTTTAAACATTTTGGAGACTCCATATAACAAATACATCCTAGTTTTCCCCTTTTTCTTCTTTCTCCATCTTCCTTTAGTTGCACCATTCTGTAGTAAAACCTGCAATGGAAGTTATTGTGGAGCCCTCTTTCTTGAGTTAGTGGTAACCCTTTTGTGGTGCCCCTTTCCTTGACGCCCTAAGTACGTGCTTTATTTGCTTAATGGTTAATCCAGCTCTGGGGAACACGATGCTACATCACTTGATTTATCAAGTTGAATTGGAAATAAGCCAAATGCTGCAGCTTTATCTCCTGGCCCTTATGGTGGCATATGGCTAATCCATCTTTGCCCACTACTGTATGATAGCGAAATTGCCGAGAGTTGTAGTTTATTTTCCAATATGTTTCCACCATTTTGAGAGCACATGATCTGGTCAAAGTTCCCTGAAATACATATGACTTTTTTATATTTTGCTATCTCAACATAGCAAGTTTTCTAACCCTTTGATTCGTTTCTTTGAATGCTTGTGCTGAATCCAGTTTTATTATTTCAAGATAATTCTAATCCCACTCAAAATTGTTTCTATCCTTATTTTTTTATATTGAACAGTTTTCAGATCTTGTTTCAACTTTATTTGTTCCGTATAATTATTCCTCAAATTTTTACCACAAATAGAACGAGGTCTTTCTTCTCCACGAATAATAATTAATATGAATCTAGAAAATACTTCAGAAACACAGCGACTACAAAAGTCGAGTAAGGAACGCACTCTAATGAAATAAGCAAACTTAATGAAAATGACAAATATCGCCTACCTAACGATCAGCACTAGAAACAAAAGAAAAAACATGAATAGAAAGGTAATAATGAATATGTGTTCATCAACCAAATTTGTAGAAAGAGAAGGTGTTTGAAGGCAGAGTGACATCAGCATTAGTATTTTCACAAAAATTGCAGCGAGCAGAATCACATGATTCTAAAAGAATGAGTGTGTCCTAAACACTTTTTTCATTTATTATATACATGCTTGTGTTTTATTAAGGAGATGTTTCTATGGTTTCATTACTTTTTTAGCGAAACCTATTCCTATATATCCCCCCCCACACACACACACACGTTTATATCAGATGTAGGGCTTACCAAAGGCTTAGCGGTAAAAACGCTAAACATGATAATTCTACCCAGATTTAAATCCCAGCAAACGGGCTGGCTGCACAAGAATTTTCGTGGTTTTTCTCATAACGTGAATAAGTTTCCCTTAAAAGTTCTCCACCAACATGAAGGGATCTCTCATCATGTGCACTGCTATAATCTAAATAATCGTAATCCTGTAACATGATTACGTTAAGCTTTTCCGTTAAGCCTCTCTTTCCAGTTAATCAGTAGATTATATTATCCCCCTTCTTGTAATAAAGGAGCTCCTCCTTTAAGGAAAATCTCTCCCTGCAGTTACGAACCTGTAGTTTGGACTATCAAAAAAGCTGTCCTAGCTTTAATTTCAACTTTAACAGCTTGACGCTGAAAGAAACAATTGACCATCTTGAAAGGAAATAGAATCCCTGATAAAAGTATATTTACGGGTAACCCCTTCGCGAAAATTGGCGATTTTTGGCGGTACATGGTGGTGGTGGTGGTGGTGTATTTAATTATGGCAAAGCACACGAGGATTATCTGCCTAAAGGGAGGGATGACTTCGTGGAGGACTTTCTAAGGGAAACTTTCTAAGGGTGTACACGTTACACATGGGGAAAACCACGAAAACGCCCATGCAGCCAGCCCGTTCGCGGGATTCGAACCTCGAACCGAACCACCCAGTCTTCAGCGACTTTACCGCTCGGCCGCTGGTGGGCCGGCGGTACATGGATACCAAGTTTATGCAATTGTTTGACTTGTTATTTTTTGGCTTTGTGTAGCGGCGAATTTAACGCCAAAATTCACCGCTACACAAAGACAAAATGACAAATCATGGAATTGCACAGACTCGGTATCCATGTCAACAATGACCTATTTTCACTTACAAAAATTACAGAATTGCACAAACTAAGCATTGCGCACTCCCTTGACTTTATCCGTGTACACGTCGACCTATTTTCACTTAAAAAAAATCAGAGAAGTGTATAAACTTGGCATTGTCCACTCCTTTACTTTGTCCATGTACACATCAATATATTTTCACTTAAAAAGTCAAAAAAGCACCAATTCTACAGTAAAGCCAAACAAAAAATACATAATATCAATAAATTACATTTTAAACCAAACAATAAAATAGCATAGAAAAGGAAAATCCTCTTATGCATCTAAGCACTATACAAAGCAAATATCCACTTACCTTATTTATAAATTTCTTCGTCTTCAGTCTGTGGCACACTAAATTCCTTAACAGAATCCAAACACTTCCTAAAGTTATCTAAACTCGAATCCGTATATCGGTGTCGCCACATAAATTCACACGAAAATAAGAATAAAAAATATCCTCCGTAGTTCCGGACTGTCCGGAAAATGGCTACTAAGTAAACCTTCATTTACGCACCAGTCAATTAATGCTCTTTTCCCCCATTCAGCTAGCCCTTTCACATGGAATCGAACTACCAGTATTCAGCGACTTTACCGCTCGGTCTCTGGTGGGCCGTTCCTCATGGGTAAAGTGAAAAAAGCCCGCTTTTCTCAGAAAAACTTCCACGAAGGCATTTCTCTTCGTGTGCTTTTACATAATCCATATAAACTAAAACCTCGCGTGTTGTGCAGTTATCCAAATAATCCAATTCAATCCATCTCTACCTGATGTAAGGAATTTTGTAAGAGTACTTTGCGGAAAGGCACGTGTAAAATCTGTCGATCTAAGTGTTTTCTGTGCAGACTGATGGTAGCAAAAGAAATTCCCTACGATTCCTTGTCCTTTTTCTTTTTCCCTTTTTTATTTCGGTAAAACTTCACCAGATAATCCTCTTGCGCTTTATTCATAATTAAGTAAGCCATTATTTGTTACCAAAACAATAATTTGAAGTTTAACGTGCATATTTTAAATAAAGATACTTTACGCAAAGTATATTGATAAAAAGGCAAATTCTTCATTTTTCTGTTTTGTAAATATGACAAAGAAACGAATTACAGAAGGGCTGCAAAGGGAGCCTATTTTGTAAGCCAGTGGACTCAAACTAGTGGCTAGCAGGCCGCATCCAGATCCCAGAGCAATGTTACACGGTCCGAAATGCATTTCAATTATTTATTTATTTAAATGCATTACTTATAGACACATAAGACGGAGATTTAGAGACAGAGATATGGGCTGAGCTTATCCCTTCGATTGTTGTTGAAAGGAAAAGAGACAGAATAAATAAGTTTTTATTTTCCAGTGTCAGGCACTTGCCTATAACGGCATTGGCCACTACTAAGGCCAGAAGTGGTGGCCATTTTTATTATGGAGGCACCTAATAGACGGCCACGGCTACACCACGCCATCCTATGAAGAGACAGATAATTTTACATTCATGCCTTCTCCGGCATTCGAACCCGGGGCCTTTAGTATCGTAGTCAGGCTCCCCTAACCACTATACCGTCTGGGCCGCCAGAATGAATAAGTTGGCATTTTGTCACTGTGTGCATGGCCACATGATTGTGTTAAGTCAGTAGAAGTTCCGATGTCGATGCAATCCATGGAGGTAAGTCTTTCCTTTCTTCCACTATGGTGCAATCAGAGAATTGGTTCACCAGCCGATATTTGATGGCGCTTCGGTATTCTAGTATTAACGGTTTTTTCTACTGAGATGTTATTTTGACACACACTTAAGTCAATCACTAAATGGTTGCTTGGATGCACGGCTGCCCCATTCATATTGCTATATAGATGGAGACAAGCGTATGGCTTATAAAAGCTATTTATTTGTGTTTTTTATTAGATCTATCTTATACCAAGACCTATCATTTGGAACTGCGGAGAATTTTTGAATGTTGCTTTCATATGAAAATTAAACTTGTTGAATTAGTTACAGATAAAATTATAATATAGATTTTAATTAAGAGATTAAGCCATGTTTTTAATAAAAAGGTAGAATTCTTTTTTTTTTCTGTTAAATGGATGAAGAAGGATATGTTTTTCAAGGTACACTGTGAATTATGTACTTTTGAGATGTTACACGCAATAAAATTGCACATTTTATTTGTAATAATCTCAGAAAAATTGTATATGCTTTTTTTCCAAAGCTACAAACTTTATCAAAATCGTAACGCCATCAAATGTCAAGATGTAGTAAGAAATATGGAAGTTTATAATTACTTGCATACAAACATATATTTTCTATACGTAAAGAAGAAAAATTTAATAAATAATAGAAACATAAAATTTAATAAATAAATAAAGAAAGGTTATCATTATTTATTCTTAAATTTCTCTCACTTGGAAAGTGTCTTCTGGAATACTGAAAGTATTTTCGTAATTTGTTTATTTTACCTTAAGCTGAAAGTGAGTTAGTTGGCAGTTAAATCCATGAGTTAAAAATGTAAGTTTAACTATTTCAAAATTAATCTCTGCCTGAAAATTTAATACTTAGATGTCAATACGTTTGAATTACGAAGAGTAACCATCAGAAATGTCTAGTAGGAAAATATATTTCTAGTAACATTTCAGATAGAAAATAGATACAATTTTTTTTTTTTTTTTTTTTTTTTTTTTTTTTTGCATTATTATGATTGTTTACGTACTTTTTTAAAAATATTCAGGAAGTGAAATTTAAAATTCTATGAAAAAGATTTTATTTTTTAAAAAAATAATATAATAAATATTTTTTTTTAAAAATAAAATCTTTTTCATTGAATCAGTCAATCAGCTTCTATTAGATCTGTCAGTCAGCTCCTATTAGATCATACATTCGGCCCGCATGCAGTTTGAGTCCTGTTACAAATTATTATAGCAACCAGTTTAATTAGAACATATTTATCTGTAATACATCGAATTAAACTTTAGCTGTCCAACTTTCTTCTCACACATTATAGATGCTATATGAGAAATGCTTTTGTGACGCGTCACAAATCGAGTTTACAGTTAACTCTTTAATCCATATACGTTAAAGTATGCCATCTGTGATTAACGCGTAATTAAAGCGAAATTTTATTTCACTAATTCAGATGGTATACAGTGGTCAGGAAATCCCCCCCCCGAAAAAAACTTGCAAGAACTTATATCTTGGGGGGGGTCAGGTGACAAATGCATTATCGAGCGCTCCTTTGGACTACAGAATGAATACTTGCCGCGTAACAAAAGGACCTCATATAGAGCATCTGTAATGTGTGATGGCTGACAAGAAATTGGGAAAAGGTTTAGATTGATGTATCACAATCAAAATATTCTTACATGTCAATAACATTGTTTGTTATAAACGTATATAACAGAGTGATTTTTTTTTCCACCCTATATTTCTAAGCCCTAATTTCTGCCGTGTTCTTACGCAATTAGCGATTAACTTTATACTGAAATTTTCTATTTATTTCAATTGTGTTCTCTATATCAGGAAATTCAACAGAAATCAGAAGCATCGAAACACTATTCTATTTGCAATAAATGCCACACTATTAAGTAAAACTTTTTGATTGAAAAACATCCATTTAAAATTCAGTTTCATCCGTGCAATAATCGAAATAAATGTGCTGTTTCGTAATATGAAAGATAAGGAATTTAATTTTTTTTTCTATTGGTGACTCAAGATAAACAAAACAGGACACAGCGAATTTCACTTGCTTTGGGTTCGGTTTATCTTGAGCCACCCGATAAACGGTGTCATTTGAAAGCATTGAAAACTGAATTCTACTAGTATTAAAATTCTGAAGATTTTGGCTGATAGGTTATTTGTTTACACTAGTGATTCCGCATTACTGTCTTTCTATTAAAGTCGGTACATACATGTTATCGCAGCTACCTTAGCAGAAGTCGGCAAATTTTCAGAATGCGCCAAAATCTGCAAACCATGCTCACAATAATCCTTCAATCCAGCAACGTCGCCATTTTCGTATGCTCCGTTTTTGTTGTATTCCAAATTTCAACGGTTTCTCTATAATAAACAGTTTTGTTTTGTTTTTTTTTTTGCCCTGAAATTAATTTTACAATAAACGCTTGTGGAATTTAGCAGCGATGGAAGAAATTGCTGTAAAAGTTTTGCAGGAATACAGAATTCTGAAGTAAAATCTCTAAAGACAATAATGAAAAAATGCGCTTGGGGGATAATCGGGGTTACAAGGGTTTGCGTGAAGTCTGGTCTCAGCAATTATCTTGGAGAAGGTTTTTTTTCACATGATTATGGAAAAAGACTCGACGGCTATCTACCTAAGGGGAATGATGCCTTTCTGTAGGACGTTTTGAATGTAACTGGCTCGTATCCACGTTACACATGGTGAAAATCACGAAAACGCTCATCTAGAAAGTCCGTTCCCTGGGATTCGAATCCCGGCCGAACTACCAGTGTTTAGCAAATTTATGGGTCGGCCGTTGGTGGGAGTTTTTTTAGAAGAAAACAGATCACTGTGTACTTGGGGATAAGGATAACCCAAGAAAATTACAAGAAGATTTTGGAGGAGAATATGATTTTAGTTTTAAATATTATCACATGATCCTTATTTAATAATTTAAAGCAAGTTTTTTTTCATATATTGATCATGCTTGTTAACTCACGATAAATATCGATAATTTGGGAATCTTTTAAAAAAAGTCACAAAAACCACAAAGTAAATTTTAACTTTTCATCTGTAAGAAATCGTCAAATTGCGGCAAGCTGGTTACACATATATACACTGCGCAAAAAAAAAAAAAAAAAAAAAAAATAAATATATATATATATATATATATATATATATATAAGGGGACAGTTCTATATCTCCTGCTCTACTGGGCCGATTGACGGATATGTATTAGATTTATATATAGCATTGTTCTAATATAGGTACTTTGACACAAAATCGGACTTTTTCTGAAATGACATGCCATTTTTTTCCCATATTTCAATTCTATGACTAAAATTATGTCAAACTGCCAAGTTTTGTAAAAATCGCAGGAGTAGTTTCTTAAAAATGAGCTCTCAAAAGTTTAGCTCCTCAATGTTAATTGTGTTTGGTATATATTTATTAATACCACTTTTTTTATGAAACATTTTTTCACATTTTTTATTCCTTCACATTTCGAAGTTTAGTTTCATTCCAAATGAAATTCGCCCATTTTTTATGATTTATTTTCAAATTTGTATTTTAAAATAATTTTCATAAATTTTTCAAAAAATAATTTTGATTTATAATCTAAGAAAGTTTTACCATCATCTTAAAGTAGATGTATTTCTAAGCATACTTGCAAAAAATTAAAATTTTTTATTCAATATTTCCGAAGATATACGTGAATTTATATAATGCCGCGTTTTGAAATTTGGCATATTTGTTGAAAGCTATAATAACATGAAATGTGGTTTAGGCACTTTGTTAAAATTATTTGAAAGGAGAACAATGTGACCTTTTTCCCGCTCATGCACATGTAAAAAGGTAGAAACGATATGACCTTTTTTCCCGGTCCTTCACAAAGAAAGGGAAATGAAAATGAGTTGCCATATATTAAAAAGTTTGCCAAGTGAATTATTCTTGGCGCTAACTGAAAAAAAGAGCCAAGATAAATTTGTGAATGTCTAAGTAAATTTTGCACTAAATTTTACAAAATTTGCCTAAATACTAAATTTTGTAAAATTTAGTATTTAGGCATAATTTGAATCGTAGAATCGAAATCTGGAAAAACATTGGTATGTTATTTCAGAAAAGTCCTATTTTGTTTCGAAATACTTATGTTAGAACAATGCTACATATATCTAATATATATCCTAAGTCGTGTGATGATAGAAATTGGTAGTTGTAGACTGTATATTAATTCATAAAAGTCAAGTTGAGAAACTTAACAACATTTATTTTCTTTCAAGCACAATAATGCCGCTTAAATGGGCAAAGAATGAGTAAGGATTACAATTAACAATTGACTGCCGCTTTGATCGGGCAGAGGAGCGGAGACTCGGCGTGGATGTAGTGAATGCCTTTCGCTTACTGTTTAGTACTGGGCTTTCGCCACTGACATTACGTGGCTCTGCAAACGTTAAGCCAGTACAAAATAGACAGAAATGAGACTGAGACGGAACATTCCGCCCGGCATCGAAATTTGATACAAAAATTTCAATTAATTAATTAGTGACAAATTACAATATTTCAAAATTGATAGTCACATAAATAATTGTCAGATTACTATAAATCTAAAATTGAAGTATGGAGTTTAAGAGCATTAAAACTTAAAAATAGTAATTATGCAAACAATATGTAAGTTAACATAAAAAGTGTTACAATACACATACATTTCAAACTAAGCCATATAATTCCTTTAAACATACAATCATTATTAAATTCTTGTAATGTATAAACTGATTCCACAAATATATATAAAGTCAGTAGAAACTTGAATATTACATTGGCAATAAACAGATCTTTGATATAGATCTAGTGCAGATTCCTGAAGCAGTTTTAACTTTAGCTACACGTACCTTACCATCTGTACCAGGAATTGTCTCTAAAATTCTACTTAGGCGGTGTGGTGTGGTGGTGTATTCAATTTATGGCAAAGCACACTAGGGCTATCTGCCTAAGGAGAGGGATGCCTTCGTGGAGGACTTTCTGGGGGAAACTGGCTCGTATACACGTTACACATGGGCAAAACCACGAAAACACCCATGCAGTCAACCCGTTCGCGGGATTCGAACCTCGGACCGAACTACCAGTGTTCAGCGACTTTACAAAAAAAAAATTCTACCTAGAACAAGGAGATTGCACCTGTCTCTACATTGGATTTCTGAAACTGTCATTTATTGCGCTGTTGCGAGTGATTGAGGAAATCTATTTGCCAACGCTTCCATATTATTTGAACAAACTTTGTTGTGCTCTGCCACCTTGATAACCTATTATCAGTAATTTCACTAAGTTCAGGCTCTGGTGTAGACGTGATTGGACCGCCGACTAAAAAATATCCTGGCGTTAAAACTTCAAATTCATTAATATCATTAGTCATAGGGCTTAACGGCCGTGAGTTTAAAATACCTTCAATCTGAGTAATGGTTTATTAGATCACGGCAAAGCACTCGAGGGCTATCTGCCTTGAGGGAGGGATGCCTTCGTGGAGGACTTTTTAAGGGAAACTCGTTCGTGTACACGTTACACATGGAGGAAAACCACGAAAACACCCATGCAGCCAGCCCGTTCGCGGGATTCGAACCTCGGACCAAACTACCAGTGTTCAGCGACGTTACCGCTCGGCCGCCAGCCTGTTCCGCCTGCGTTCGAACCCTTTAATATCGTTACAAACTCCCAGTATTTAGTGGTCTTAACCCATTCGCTACTGGCGGACGTATTAGAAAATTTTAAGAAATATTAATAAATCTAATCAATCGCATACTGTCTTTTGATTATACTTACTCTAAATCTGATGGCGCTTAAAAGAGAAAAGGGGAGGGACGTTCTTTCTGAAAATATTATCTCCAAAGCTTCTATTCAAATAAAAGCAATGAAATATGGGATAGAGGAGGAAAGCACACTGGCTCAGTGCAGAGTGACGGATGATTCAGTTAGACCTTTACACTAGAAACGTAACGGAAGAAGCAAGAAAAAAGAGGAAGGGTATGAATTTTTCATGAGAGTACTTTGCTTGTTCTGGATCTTTTCTTCTTCAAGAACATTAGATGTACCCTGTAAAGTAAAATTGGAAAAGTAGCTTTTATTTGAGTAGCTGTGGAGTAAAAGATGTTATTTATTGTCGGTGATAAAAGTCTCAAATATTAGTTTTCCTCTTTTAAATAGCTTATAGCTGCAAAAATTTCAAACTGGAGAGCGTGTTGCATAATTTTAGCATTAAGATGCCGAGCAAATTTACATAATAACGTAGAATTAAAACTTCATTCTTAGGGATTTTAATCATTACATGTTTTTATAACTCATGTTAGAATATTCGAAAAGCAACAGTGATCAAACAAATCTAAAAACAATTTTCAAATCCAAAATATTTCCATCGCTAAAATGCACGTCATATTGTGAGCTTCAATGTCAAATACTTTTGTAAAAGGGTAAAATCAGGAAATTTCGAGTTTAAAAGTGCTTTTTAATTAATCTTAGTCTGAAAAGCCGGGAAGAGAGTATTTACGGGAAATCTCGTCGATCACAAGAGACGGCCCCAATCACGCCAAACCAAAAACCTATTTACTAAATACATGAAAAAACGTTCTACTCTTTTCTTTAAAATTTATTATATCATCATTTATTTATATTTAATTTTTCCTTAAAATTTTCCATTATTTTTTATTAAGGAGATATACTGTAAAAGCAATTATTTTCGCTAGGTTTTAATTTGCGCTAGAAAATGTAAATCTCGCGAAATACATTTTCTTCTGTAGCAGTAGGCAGGTCCCAATTTTTTTTTTTTTTTTTTTTTTTTTTAATGCGTGATAGAAGGGGAAAAAAGGAGTCTTTACTCAAGAATAATAACTAACACGGTAATCAAGGGTACACTGCACCCAGCGTGTTTGAAGAAGACTTTTCCATTTTTGGCGAAAAATCGCCTAGTTTGGCGTTTTCCTTTAATAGGCAAAAATGGTCGACGGGATTTTTCGTGAGTACCGGATAGGATAATGTATTTACTCTTATTAATTACACATAACACGTACGAGAGTTGGAAAATGTCAAATCGTGCACTGAAATTCAAAAACAATTCCAATCTCGAGATATCACTAGACTACGTTGTTTTATTCAAACAAACCAAACTAGTACCTTAACTAGCTGAACCTCTCCATTTCATATGGTTTGATGCAAGTACTTCATAAATAATTTTTGGTAGTGTAATCTGGCCGAGTGGTTTAAATCACTGAATACTGCTGAATACGAGTTATTTTTCCTTAGATGCTCTCCACACGAAAGTATCCCTTCCCTTGGGCATATTCTTCGCACCAAGCAAATAACCCTTGACTTTCTTTGCCTTAACCGATTAATCTAACTATTGCTGCCTTTAATTACAACTGCGTCGAATTCGGTGACCTTGCACTTCGAATTCGCACGCCGCCAACTAGGAGGGAAAAAGTGTCACTTCGTTAGTTGCTGACACTAAGTATCATCGGTGTCAGTTGTTGAAAAAAGAACTTTGACTCCAACTAATGTAACGTGTATATTATTGTTGTGTTTTTAAATAAAACGAAGAAAATACATTATCATCTCATCCTATAATACAGACCACAATAAGACACTACCTTTGGCCATATCGTTCTCGTGTGCTTTTCCTATTCAAATAACGTAAAATACGGTTATGTAGTGCTACTCGAGCAATCACTTCAGTTGATTACACCTGAAGCTAAAATTAATTTATATATATTAAAATAAAATGTAAAAACATTTTAGGTTCTTCAGAGATAGTATTCCAAAAAACAAACTTTCAAAAAGAAATCTGCGGGTGGTGTTTTCCTTAAAACATGAACAAAAGGAAAAACCTTTTTAATATGGTAATGCACAGTAAAATGAAAGAACAATTTAAACAGAAGACTATGAGAGTTAGAAAGATTAAGCTGGATAATCGTGTCATAACAGCCATTATCCATTGTGATCAGTTGTTTTCCTATAACTACAGCATGAATTTATTCGAAACTCAACAAATTAAATTCAATATTAGCAATTAACATAATATTTAAATATTTTGTTCTAAATTCCTTTACGTTTACCCAGAATCAGCTGTGCGCTCAAAAGGACCACAAAATTCAAAGTACTTTAGAGCAAGGTCGAAAATTTCGATAAAGCTCATAGTATGATCGATAAACGAAGCAAAGTCGCAAATGAATTGGCAATAAAAATCTATAAGGAAATGCTAAACTTAGACACAGAAGCCAAATTAAAAATAATTCAATCGCATTACCTTAAATTTAAAAGAAGCACTTTTTATTAAATAAAAGCATATCTACTTATTATTTAAATAAATGAATAACTAAATTTTAACCAATTAAGTATAAAAAAAATGGCTGAAGCCTTTTTTTATTTTGATAGTTTTATATTTATTTGAAGCCTTTATTTCCACCAGATAATTTCAGGATGAGAAGGCTCTTCTTGAAGGATTCGGCCATTGCACTTTTAGATCCTGATTTAAAATCACGGCAGAAACAGAAGGAACACTGATAACTTCTGTTGATGAACCACAAACAAAGAAAATAAAATTATGTTACCTGAGATTTTACATGCGCTCAAGGGAAAAGGACAGAAAGTTATAAACTGCATATGTGAAGGGTAAAAAAGGCAGATGTCAAGAGCACTGTGAAATAGAAGCTTCATGTATAAACTACAGTATATCTTATAATAATTCTGCATAATTTGGGTTACAATTGCATTCACAAATAAAGAACAAAAATTTCTCATAGAAATCAATGATTCCAGTCATCTGAAAAAAAAACTGAATACTTTTGATTTGTTATTAACTTTTAATTTATCATTTTTAAGTTATTTTTATAATAAATGTTGTATTTAACACAGAATGCATACTTTTACTAAACTGCAATCATATGTTTCGTTTCTATGTCAATTAATTGCTTGGGGTGTGTTGACACTGCATGCGCATGTTCCCAGGTCAACTCTTTGAAAGACATTAGTATAATGCTTGAATTAGAGACATCTGAATAACGAGTTGAGTCGCACTTTGCGAACTACCGAAGCAGTTTATTTATTTTTCTATCAGCACTTGCGGGGCGTGCTTTCCAGGTTCCGCTAGTCGCCTAGGCCCACCAGCGGCCGAGCGGTAAAGTCGCTGAACACTGGTAGTTCGGTCCGAGGTTCGAGTCCCGCGAACAAGCTGGCTGCATGGGCGTTTTCGTGGTTCCCCATGTGTAACGTGTATACGAGCCAGTTTCCCTTAGAAAGTCCTCCACGAAGGCATCCCTCCTCTTAGGCAAATAGCCCTAGTGTGCTTTGCCACAATTAAATAAAACCAAAAGCCAAACCAATCCGCTAGTCGCCGCGATTAACATGCTAAGTGCATGTTGTTTTCCGGCTATCTTGATGTATTTGCCTTAGCGGGTGCTTGAAGTAGGGCGATTACTTGATCAATGAGTCCAAGAGGACAGCTATGATGGATGAAGGGTTGAGTAATTGATACATAAAACGGTCTTATAACAGTCCTAATGACTATCCAGATTATCTTGGATAACAATAATAATGACAGCATATCAAATCAGAGTTCATGATTGCGTGTATCACGCAGTTTGGATTGAATTCATCAAAAAGTGCAGAACAAAATACTTTACAGTAGAATAAATAATAAATAAAGATATAGGATTATATATAATTAGTTGCAGAAGGCAGTCTATGAAGCTATATACAAATCATAGGTGCTAAATTTCAATAATAGGAGCTACATAGCCCAACGATCAGAGGTCGGGATCACGTGGATGGTCACCCATCCCAGTGCTGTAACTTAAGAATCCCGCTAGAATCTGCAGTAACTATGATAATAAAATACATTAGTATAAAGTAGTGTCATAAACTGTGCAAAAACCTTCATAAGTCATGTGGGAAAGTCCTGGTTTTCACTGAGAATGAAGGCTGCATGAGAACGGCGCGTGCCTGACATATTCATTTCAACTTTAACAAATAAATACTTTAGCTATTGACCACTGCGCCCATACTTTTGTCTTTTTTCATTTTCCAGAATATTTTATTTTCATGCAGCAAATTTGCTTTTCATTAGACTGTTTAAGGTATATTCATCTTTTTCTTAGAATTCCAATGCTTTAAAGTGAATTAATAAATATTCTAACGGGAAATGCAAAGTCTTACTCATTTAGCCCTTACACGAATGTGCTTTTTATCTTTAATTAAATTGTTTAGATAAATTAACTCGAACCATTTTCAGTACGATGTTATATACATTAATCCTCTTTAGGTAGCATTAAATCAATTGAATACTTACTCCCTAGAGATTTCAAGAAATTAACTTTCAGATATTCGACAAATTCTAATTAATCAGCGTCTCAAAATGGCTAATCTGACCAGCCTTTTAAAATTAAGCATTAAAAGTTCACTTTAATAAAAAAAAATCATCTTTAAGAATTCATTATTGCACTATACGTTTGTTTTCATCGGATAAAGCAATTAACACGTAAGTTGTATTTTATTATATATTCGTAGGTAAACAACGGAAAGTGATACGCATGTTTATTGTTGAAAACGGGAAGAGTAAGTTTGAAACTGATGTGTAATTATTCCCAGAGCTGATGTGTAATTTATTCGTCAGCCAATTTCAAAAGTAAATAGATTTTGAAAAGTGACTTCTGATCTTACTTAAGTGAACTCGCTAATTTAAAAATTATGCAGAATGATTTATTAAGTAATCTAGCTCATAACGTTAATGAAATCTCTCGGATTTCAAATCTAAGAAAGGGCATAAAATTTCCTACAAATGAAATTGAAGATTCTGCATATTTGAATGTAGGTGCATTATTTTCGTTTCCATCGGCAGCAATGTTAATTGGAGTTTGCTCTAATTTTCTTTTCCTTTATTGAAATGTAAATCTAGAGTAGATGCAGGTCACGAATATTTACGCTGATCATATTATTTGATGTTTCTCATGCATGCCATTTGACTTGGGAACTGATTTTGTGACTTGGGAATTAAGAATGGCTGATTTTCCATCATTAATCCCGGGTTCAAAGCAACCAAGTGGTAAAACGGCTGCAAATTGGTAGTTAGACCCGGGTTCAAGGCCTAATGAACGGACATAGAAGTTTTCGTTGCTTTCCTAATGTATAATATGAATATGACACATTTTCTTAAAACGTCCTTCACGAAGACATCCCTATCTTTAAGCAGTTAGCTGTCCAGTGTTTCCCCGTAATCTAAATAATCCAGTCCAATCACGGGTTCAAAATACTACCGAACAGGCTGAATGTCATGTAGGTTTTCCCATGTGTAACGTAAATACTGATCAGTTTTCCTTAATAAGTTGCCCAAGATGACATCCCTTCTCGTAGACAGATAGCCCTTGTATGATCTGCCATACCTTGGGGGAAAAAACTTAACCTAAACACAAGACAGGAATATTCGTAACCATAATTTGGTCTTAGTAAATAAGGCACAGATTTTTATGAATGTTTCGAGCGAATGGGGGCACTTAATATTAGTCGATTTGGAAGGTTAGTAGGGGTGAAGAGGCATATTATATCTCACTACCAGTTTCAATAAACAGCTGAATCCGAATTTGGGCAGCGTGAAGTACTGAAGACCAAAACTGGAAGACCCCTAATTAAAGCAAAAAAGAACACGATGCAAATAACTTCGTTGTATTTTACCGTACCAACAAAATCCAATCCAAAAGAAACATTGGACCACCAGGCAGGCGAGCGATAAACTCGTCGAGCGCTGGTAGTTTAACCTAGGTTCGATTCCAGGCGAACGTGGTGCCTGTATAAGCGTTTTCGTGTTTTTCCCGCATGTAACATGGATACGAGCCAGTTTGCCTTGATATATCAACCAAAAAAAGCATTCTTCTCCTTAGGCAGATACCCCTTTCGCGCTTTTTTTTTTTTTTTTTTTTTTTCGTAATCAAATAAACTAATACAACAGAAATTTTATTGTTATCAACCAGTTTCTGGTAAAATGTTATATTTTTAAAAATGAATTACTTTATAAAGGGTAAACCTATATGTAGGAGACTTACTTGTTGTGACTTATCTCGCTTGTCTGATAGTAACATCAGGTCAAATCCACGAATTGTATAACGGTTAAGGGGCAATGCTTGAACCTTTCTTTGGCTTAAGGCCTCAGCACCTTTGTATAGATAACTGAGCGAATCTGCTCAGCTCCATTACAGTCCGGGTGCAAATCTGAATGTGACCCACCACTCCCCCCCCCGTCTCATAAAGCTTTAAAAAGTACTTTCGACTAGACAGTATTTTTAGTAATTCCACGCCGCCAAGAAGCTATATACAAATATCCATGCCTTCCCTGCTAAAAATGTCCCGTCTAGATTAATAAGAGAAATTGCACGAGGATTTGGTTTACGGGTAATCGTAGAAAAAATCAATATACCTATTCGGGTAACTTAAAAAGCCAGTTGAAAGAAAACTGTATATCTGTACGGTGTGGATACCAGTAGACGAAATCCTCGTAAAAACCAGTAGATAAAAAACTCCAGAAATGCACAAATATCCATAGGCTGAATCGTCGTAAACAAAACCATTAAAATTATATGGGTTTTCATGTACAAAATCCGCATAAAATCAGTACACGAAACCACCAGAACTGTAGACAAAATTTCCATAAAATATTGATATATATCATTGCGTATAATGTACATTAACTGACACTGTATCTCACTTTTAACGTGATATATAACCTTCCATACAATTTAATAATAATCTTATATAAATAAAATCTGTAACATTTAAATAACTATATAGTATTTCTTGGTATAAAAAAAGTAATTATCAACTCTCACATTGTAAAAAATTCCATTTCCGTGAATAAATATGAATATAGTTTCATTCGTCTATACCCAGTTAAAAGCAATAATTTTAATAATTTCTGTTAAATAACTGAATTATCAAAACTAAATTTCTGTGGAAAAAATAAAATACCATTCAGGACGTGCTGAGTGAAAAAGGTGCTCTGTATTTACAGCATCAAATGAACTTTACATTATATAGTATTTAGTAGTATAAGTAAATCTTCTACACAGCCCCTACATTAAAATTTCTTTCTTTGTATTCTTTTACGCTCATTCCAATTAAGTGAATACAGTAACATTCAGCCATATATGTTTACAAACAGTGTTATCTACTTTAATATCTATACAAATAAATAAATTTAGAATAGAAATTTGTAACTCTTAATACTGCAGTGCAATTAATTTATAATTTATAATTAAGTAAGTAATATTTAAATATTACTTCAACTACATGTGAAAGTAATGCTAAAATACTACCCCTTAATATGATCTGTAAAGCTTTGTTTTTGCCCTGTAAAACCTTTCAATTACATTTACAAAATTCATGTGTATATAAAAATTACTTAATCTAAATCACATATTAGACAGTGGAATTCTACTAAAACGCGATTAACCACAATTCCAGATAATCCCAATTTCTTGTCGCCTTACAAAACTATCAGAAATTCCAATTACTGTTATTGCATGAGGTTTCACTTCATGTAGCATTTTTACAGTCAGAATTGGAAATCTTAAAAAATAACCACCTACATAAGTATACTACGTACTTCATGTAATGGTTTTAATAACTTATTTCTACCTTAAAACTTCGAAGATTAGCGCATTCAGTAATACATAAACACTGTTAAATATACACAACGCTATTTCAAAAAAAATTATTTAGAAACCATTAGAAATTTTATTCATACTTTAATGTGCACTAAAATTAAAACAGGCATAAAACTGCTTGATTATATATGTTTTAATGAAATAGCACAAAACATTTAATGTAACAAAGGGACTCTGTTGCAATACTTATACAGAAAAAGGCGTACAAAAGATAACTAATGCAAATATTCAATATTTCAATGCTTACTTCATTAAAAAATTAAACTTACCGTTTTGCTCGGCTAAACATAATTAGCATGTTTCTTAAAAGACATAAGAAAGTGTCCTTTCTTCGCAACCACATCACATTAGCACTAGTTGAAAAATACAAAACTGAACTACGTTAGAGCTTTTCTGACTTTATGCAAGTTATGCTCAAATTTATTAGTACATAATCAAATGATAAAATATCTACATCAACAAATTTTTAAAAGGAATCAAGTTTCCAAAAATACCGTTTGAATGAAGCAGTAAAAATATGTTTGTGCAACTGCTGTAAACACATTAATTCAAATTATTAAGTCTGAAATTATTGCTTCTCAGTCCCGGATAGTAGCCGATTTTCGTAGAGTTTAAGCGAGAGAGAGTATGTAATTTAGCAAGATGTCCTTGTCAGGTAGCAATCGGAATCAGTAAATGCAAATGCTGCTGTGAAACAGCAATTTTTATTTTTTAATGTACAATATAATTTAAATCAAATTTTGAGACCAAATTAGCTTGAAAAATTTTTAGAGAATTTAAAGTTTTCTTTCACATGAGATCAAAAGCTTTAAAGTGGCAAAAGCCAAAAGTTGTGTTCAGTACTTATGTGAAGCTATTAGTACCTGCCATTGCCCGAGTGTATAAGGGCACGGAACATTGTAGCTTCATTCAACTCCGAATCCTGGCGAATGGACTGGCTTCTAGGTGCTTTCTTTGCTTTCTAAGTATATAACGTGACTACGAGCTACTTTCCCTGAGAAAGCTCTCCATAAAAACATCCTTCCTTTTAAGCAGATATCCTTACAGCGCTTTACTAACATCAATCAAACATACTTAAGTTAAAACACAAGTAGTTTTCCTTAATTCATTAATATTTTGACGCTCAAAAATTTATTAAAAATAAGGATCTTAAGAAAGGCACAATAATCGTTTCAGGATAACTCTGTCACAGGAATTCCCATCTTCTCCAATTTTCCTAATCAATAATTTCCCGTTCTTTCCATGCACATTTTTTTTCATTTATTACCTCAACGTTGTTATTATAAATTTATTTAAATCAGCATGTATGCAGAATGAACAATTTTATAAGCAATTTAAAATTTTGATTCCATACTTTAAAGCAATTTTGTGTGATAAAAAAAAAGAATCACCGTCTATATTTCTAAATACAACTCTTCCCTATAATTCTGCTGAAAAAGGAAAGAATATTTCCTGCTTCACTGAACTTTTGATCAAATCTCAGATAAAATATTTTGAGGAAAATGCGAATCCTTTCAAGGAATTTTTCTGCATTTATTACGTTTATCAGATGTCAGAAATTGGAAGAAGTGGAAAGTATGCTTAATGGTTCGGAAATCAGCCCTTTTTCCTCCACTGAATGGATGATTCTAAGCTTCTTTTTATTTTATCTAAGAGAAACCTTAGAAAATTTTAAAGCAAAATTTGGAACAGAACTTTCTTTAAATAAATATGTCACAACCCACAAACAAACAAATATGCATAACTGGACTAATGTTGAACATCTAGAGTTTTATGCATTAAAATCAAATACGAGTAGAAAACAATTCATCGGCATAAAACTTCGACAACTGTAATTTGTATTCACTCATACATATTAAAATTACTTTAAAGAATATTTTTAAGGAGTAGTACACATACATATGATCAGATGTGAAAACGGTTTGTCTTAGGCTGCGTGAGTTCCTAAGGATCGCTTCTAAGTGTAATTAAAACAGGTAACACAACTAAACTCGTGTAACACTGACAGAATTTACAGAACTTTCCTATTTTTTAGAAGAGAAAATTATCATTATCTATAAGCACGTAACATGTTTCTTAACCTCCGAAGCACAAAAAATATTAACATGAAATCCTGAAAGGTGTCTCTAAGTCTTAAAATTATTTCTGAAATCATTTTTAGGACTTCACAAAATAGAAATATACAAAATGGAAATATATAAGCACGTTTTTAAGCGCGTGCATGAAAACAAAAATAATTATTAAACTTAAATCCACTGCTGAGGGTAAGTAAAAAGAGTATATTTGTTATGTATGTTAGAAAGTATAACCTGTTTATGTACCAGTCTGCATTTTGTGTCCCAATCCTCATTATCTTCTTTTTTTCCTATTGATATTGTTGCAAAGGTGAAATCTGATATTGTGGGATAAAGAAAGGTTCAAGTAGTTTAAAACAGGAGCTCAAATATGTCTTGTCTACCAATTAAAAGAAAAGGGAATTTCGAAAGTACGGAACTAAGATTCAAAGTGCGTGTTACTTATATATATTATAAAGTTCTTTCTTCCACCTTCTTGGCGTGCCTTCCTGGTGTAGTGGTTCTGCACGCTGGGCCGGTATTCCAGAGATCCGTGGTTCGATTCCCGGCGAAGCGGTTGCTAATCTTTCATCTTGCCTGCGTCCAAAAATACTAATGTCTCTCCAGTGGCGCCCGAACTAAAAGGGTGTTGGATGATGATTCTCCACACACAGGATTTGGCGATAGGGTCCCCTAAAAACCCCAGTCGCCCTTTAAAAGTGGGAGTATATAAGGTATTTCTCCCACCTACTTGGCGTGCCTTCGTGGTGTAGTGGTTCTGCACGCTAGGCCGGTATTCCAGAGATTCGTGGTTCGATTCCCGGCGAAGGCGGTTGCTAATTTTTCATGTTACCTGCTTCCAAAAATACCTAATGGCTCTACAATATATACTAAATATTATGTAAATAGGAGAATAAAAATTGTAAATTATGTAAAACAGAGAAAGAAAATGAAACGTATCCTATATTAAATACCAAATCGTAATCTGAAGGGGGGTTCTAAGTCTATAAATAAATAAATAGTAATAGTTTCTTTAAATAATTAAATAATAAATAATTTAATCAATCTAGTTTAAGCAATAGTATCTCTCAAGGTATCTGGTGACTTACATGCATACAAAAATAGTTCGTTTTAACGCTAATGATACTGTTCCAACAAACAAAGCTCTGAACTAAACAGTATTATATTATATAAGTTATTTTAACACATAATAGAGATAGGAAACATGTGGTCACATATGACGAACGAACGAAGTTTACTTTAATTCTGTTTATATTTTATACTAACTGAGATAATCATGCAAACTTAAGGTTAATTGGTCTCTGTGAAACCAGACCTTAGGCCGGGGTAAGCCCTTCAATCCAAAAGAGCTTTAAAAATAGCAACTATAGGTTTGAATTATCTGAAAAATTATAGGTATGTAAGGTTTATTTAATTCATTGGTAATTGTATGTTATTTTTTTTCCTGTCTTTCTATTTTTCCATCGGTCTTGACCAGAAGGAAAATTAGAAGTAATTTTACCTAGAGAGTGCAACTACTATTTAGAGAGCTTGGCTTCAATAAAATTTAGCCGAGTTTTATCTCTGTGAGCTAAATGAAGTTCAACACACACATTTAGTTAGCTTGCGACGACGATACGTACAGGCAAAGTTAAGGCGTATAATTATTTATTTAATTAAAAATAGCAATAACTTTCCTTATTTCCTTGATTTTAATTCTTCTTTTGAATAATTTCCTGCTACTTTTTTATAAACCTTATACAAATCGCAGATGCTTTGTAGTTATATAAACAATTTTTCGATTATTCATCTACTACTTCAATAGCTTCGGTTTCTGGCTTTTTCATAGTGTACCTTCTTGAGAACAGCTTGCATAATTCTGTATGCTTATTAGAGCTCTGAGTCCCACCATCGGCAGAGCGGTAAAATCCCTTAACACTGGTAGTTCGGTTCGAGTCCCGCAAACGGGCTGGCTGCATGGGCGGTTTCGTGGTTTTCCCCATGTGTAATGTGCTAATATAAGCCATTTTTCCTTAGAAAGTCCTCCACGAAGACATCCCTCCCTTCCGTATAAAGCCTTACGGCGGAACACATAAGTAATAATAATATTAAAATTCTGAAGGGATTTTCGGTATTTTGCCTGATCATTCGCTCACACAATCTACCTCTTTGAGCTTCGTTACATGCTCATTTCATGGATTCGACTTTGCTTTAAGTATCAATTCAGTAGTTAATATACTCCCTTTCTTCTTGTTCATTATTTCAAATAAAGATACATAAAAAGGTAAGAAATGACTAACGTGCTACTCTATGATTCCAAAAGGCACTGTTATAAGTAAGGCAGCACTTGAAACAATAATCGGCTATTATTTTTAACTTTAGTTTATTTTCTAGAAGATGTAATGAGTTGCCTTAGTGCATGCAGTATATTGTCCCAGAATTGGTAACCGAAATTTGATTCGCTGGAGAACTTAAAATTTGACATATAAAAGCTCTTAATTTGCTGCAGAAGAGCGACGTTTTTTAATCCATACTCTATATTCAAAACATAGTACACATTTTCAGTGGCAGATCTACAGCTATCGAGGCCAAGGACGAAAATTTCTCTGGATAACCCTTTATTGGGATCATCACCGTACAAAATGTTAATACAAATAGATAATTAACATTTCTTTAATTAAAATTAAATTTCTAAAATGGCATGGAAAACAAAAAATCTTAAGACTAAAGAAAACCAACTTAAATCTAGCAAACCAACATATATTGTTTTTAAAAAAACCTATTAATCTGCTATATTTTGTGCTTGGAAAAAAAAAGTTTTAAATTTTGCTTTGACTAAAAAAAAGCTAAAACTGTTTTTTTGTGAGCTTTGACTTCTGAATTTGTTTTTATACTCTCATCAAAATTAATAATTTTAGCTACTACATTTCGAATGGAAAGGATTGCCAAGTTGTTACATCTTATTTGGTTAATTGCTAATCGAAGATAAACTTCAGTTTTGAAAAGCTTATCCCGTAAGAAGCAACTGAAACACACACAGTCAAAAAAGTCTTTAGTGTCAAATATAAGTTAGGAAGTGATTCTTGAAAGTCCATTTCCACAAGAAACTTTACTTAACATTTCCAATGCAGACCACTTTCTAGTATATTCTTACATATAGGCGCACATACTAAAAGACAAGGTTCTTGGAAGCCCCCTTTAATCAGAAGACCGGGAAGGTTCGCCTTTCCCCTGATTACTGCCTTACACATTTTTTCCTCCAGTTATTATACAATTTATAATTGTTCTCTTCCTTTTTTTTTTACATAACTTACAAATTTTAGTGATATTTTCTGTTTTCCCTCTATAGTTTGACTGTTACTATTCAAACCCTAAACTTACATGGTGTTTCATTAGATTTAATTGATCGCAATTTTTATAACATTGTTTTTTATTATCTAATAAAGAGTGATACCATATGTTGAAGACAGATAAATATCACATCTAGCGACACGTGACGCTATAAGAAAGTTTTCCCCAGAAACGAGATTCTCCTTGTCTTCCTAGTCGAAACGCTTTCGTCTTGAACCGATGTTCCGGCTATGTACGCGGGATATTTTGCGACCAAGGTGAAAATGTTTCGTATATGTTTTCCCCTAAGAATGTATTTTTTCATATATCAACTAAACAGATATCCCGAAAGCGAAGGTTGCCGGAAATTTTTTTTCGATGAGCAAGCAGTCACTGAAAGCTTTCAGGTTTGATAACGGTTATATGGTACTAAAAAATTTTTCCATCTATTACTGTCTATTACTATCATATAAGCTGCAAAATCAATATAGTTTTATAATACTATTTTTAATACTGCAAAAACACGCTGATTCATATTTTCCAGTGCTCTCATTTTCCAGTTCGGAAATCGACCACTAACTCTGCCTAGGTGACCGGAATTGTGAACTACGTGCTCAACTTCAAGGCTCCAATAATTTTTCATTAACAGTAACATAATATTTTCGGACTGATTTGTCATTAGTTCAGAATAGCTTCATATTTGCAGTACCCCATTATTTTTTAAACTATTATATTTCTTTCTTTTTTTATGGATTTTTGCCTATTGCTTAGCTAAGATTTTTCTCTTGGTGATCGCTAGTAAGAGAGTTGAACTTATTAAAAAGCAAAACCCACAGGCTTCTCCCAAGTCAGATCTGGCGTTTCGCCATCATGAGGCAGTTTTTCTCTTTCTTATTTTCCAGATTCATACTATATTGTTTCATTTTGCTGTTATTTATCTCTATTACTATTTATGTTTCAGTTATAAAGTTTTAATTATTGCCATTTTTCTCTATGATTATACCGTTTGTACAATTTCTTGTAGAAACTAGACTCATTTGAAATTCATAGTTTTTCTGAAATCTTTGAGGTTCATCAACAAACGAATGCATACGACAGGCGAATACTGATATCTAGATCCAAGTTTATCTCTAGTGAATCATGTTTTCTTTCTGAAAATCATCCCCAAAGGCATCCCTGCCTTAAAACACATATCTTTTCTTTATTTTTCCTTAATTAATTGCCCATCTAACCGCAAATCCTTAATTCTAAAGATGAAACATCCAGAATGTAGTTAAGAGATATGATGAATGTAAACTGTAATCTAATCTAATTTCGCAGTTGGAAAATGTTTGATTTCCAAACCAATCGTGCCATTCCAGTTAACTACTTATCAATATCTAAGAAGCGGGTAGGCTCAATGAAAATGAACTACACTATTTGCCACACAAAATGCAACGCCATGAGTGAAATTTGCACTAGCAGACATTAATGGGACATGAAAATGATTAACATTGCATCTCATATGCAAATCATGTGCACCGACAGTGCCACTAAGAAATATAAAAAAGGAAACCAGTTTTAAGATCTCGAATTTTATGATTTTCCGCTTTCCTCTGTGAAAGCAGCATACGCATTGCTTCGGCGAAAACCCTCTGTAATATGCTTACGAGAATAATGAAATTCTAAAGTTTGCACGCTCATGTTTGGTTTGCTACGACTTTATAAGATACTTATTTATTTATTTATTTTTTTTTTTTTTTTTTTTTTTTTTTTTTTCTGAGTGCTGCTTGTAAAGTAATACACTGTTACAAATTGTCGAAATCTCTTTGCAATAAAATATTGCTATCCAGTTCCTCATTTTATACTGGAACTTCCTACCGTATAAGAATTCAATTTCTTTAAATGTCGTGACTGAATGCTTTTCATATTATAAGAATGAAGAAATACAAAAATAGAAAAACTAAAGAAAAGAAGAAATACGAAAACCCTTAAGAAATAGAATTTATGACTCTCTTTCGAAATATTTTGCCAAAAATTCAGCTGAATTCTATATTTTCAATACAAAGTATCAGTATCTAAAATATGCCCTCACATTTCATAACTGTAATGATCGTTTTCGCTCTTACCGAAAATTCTTCTAGACTCCATAAAGCTGGATTTCAAAATCAAGGAGTCGGTTTCATACATTGGCAAAACATTACTTTCCAGTCACATTTTATTTGGATTCTTTCTTAAACTTTCGCAGTAAAAGTAACATGAAACTTTTTCCATAGTAGTCATGGGTTTGGATTACCGGCTTCCAATATAAGATTTACTACTATTACGATTTAATTCCTAAAATAAAAAAATCTGGTATGTACACCACATGACTTCCTTGTACGGAATATTTTTTTCTGCCTTTCATTTAAACTTATTTCCTCGAATTTCATTAGAGATCTGTTTCTCATTCAAATAACTCATTTCTCACTTCGCGGCAAAGAAAAGTATATAAAAACTCAAATATCTTTATTAAAAATTGAAAGATATAGAAAACATAACACACCAAATACAGTTAAAACAGTTTTAAAAAATTTACAATTAAAATTACAGTTCCTGCGCAAAAACAGGCAATTCGGCCAGCAGGCAAGAAAGCAGATTTTTCGGTTCACAAAACTAAAAGTTTCTTTTTGGTCCCAATCGGCAAAAAGACACTGAAGGTGCAAAAAGACTTTATTCACTATTCTGCTAAGTTTCAAATGTAAACAAATATGGCTGTTATGGTAAAAATAATAGGTTTAGCCGCACTTTAAAAAACTTTTAAATTGTTGATAAATCTATAACTATTGCATGCAGATTAACTAAAGGCATAAAATCCTTAACCGAAGATAAGAATAACATAATTCAATCATTTTTAAAGCAAAAAATATACAATTTACCAACATATAAGAATAAAAACAACTGAGCTCACTGAACCGAGTAACAGAATGAGCGAATGAGCATATATATATATATATATATATATATATATATATATATATACACTTTTGGTGCGGACGATTGCAAACGAAATAGGAAATGCACAATGACATGTTATAGCAGTCTTATATACAAATTTCAACTTTCTGAGGCGACTCGTTTTTGAGTTATCCGAGATACATGCATATGTACGTACAGACTCCACGAAAACATCTCTTCTGAATCCATTTTAGATCAGTTTTATAATTCGCTTGGAGAAAATGAGTCCTTTATTCTGCCCTTACGTACAAACGTCTCGCAAAAACATCGTTAAATTGTTTTCGATAGCGGTCAAAATGGATACTTTCGTTGAAATATGATACCTGGAATTTTTCGTGATTACAATACTTCCTTTACTGCGTACAAAGAAGTAAAAAAGCTCCGAGGCTCAAATGGGTGATCATCTCCAAGATAAGGATTAAAACTACAATAATAAAATAGAATTTAGAAGATAATAATAACTATGAATGAAACTCAATATATAAATTTCGAATTTTAAATTAATATAAACATAAATTAACAACATAGAAATTACAAATACTTTTAAGGCCTTTTTATTTAATTTAATATAATCACAATTTCTACTTTTTTCTAAACTGTTAAAGCATAAATGTTTCTTTTTATTGAAAGAATCTAGAAAGGCTTGGATTATCATTCACTTTCGGATAGCTGAATTCTGGTATCAGTATCAGTATCAGTAGTGGGCGCAGCTCGACCCGCCTAACCTAACAAGTTGGTCACATTGTCATGACAGGCCACGTCCATTTCAACATAGGAAAAAATTGAAGCATAAAATATCTAAATGTAAATAATCATGTGTTAATAATAATTATAAACATAAAAGTGAAGAAAAAGAACAAATGCAAACACTTAGACAAAAGCAGACACCAAAGACAAAAGCAGACACCAAAGACAAAAACAACACAAAAGAACCGCGAACAACAAACACAAACAATGGAATTCTGGTATCGGCTTCCTCTTGTTTTGTATGATTTGCTCTATTTACGATTATATATGTATATTTCGATTCCAGAATTCCAATTAATGTCCTGGCCACCTAACTCCCCGGATCTTTATCCGATAGAGCACATTTGGGATGTCATGGAGCGGCAGCTCAGAGCTCAAATACCATCATGTCGGAATATCTCGACTTTGCGTGACCGCTGCTTAGATATTGGTACAATTTGTCTCCATTCATCTACCAAGAACTTGTGGTATCCATGCCAAGGCGAGTTGCGGCTGTTTTGCTGGCCAAAGGTTGCGCAACGCGTTACTGAGTACGTGATCATAATGTTTTGGATCTTCAGTGTATAATACCACGTTATGAAAATTGTGCGTGGAGCATACAGAGTACAGACTTCATACAGATTATATAAATGTTAATATAATATTCGTAATAACAATAATTCATAATTCAAATCACGAGTATTCAGTTGAGTTTGTCAACAAATGGAGAAGACAGAGAATTGCTGGAAATAAGTAATAACTCATAAGAAAGAAAGAATGACATTAATGGAGAATATAAATAAAATTATATTTCAGTTTGTAACAAAACGATGATCAATATTCTGCACAAAGTTTATTTCTGGATACAGTTAGCAATTATTGCTGAAAACTATTAAAACGTTTTAATAGGAATCGTACTGCATACTCTGAATTCTAGAATGTATCTCGATTCTTTCAATTGGACCTAATTTCTGGAAGAAATCTACTAATGAGAAAGAAATGCTGTTGCCAAACAAGCTATCAATATGCCATTATGAGGTATTTTTCCCGGTAAATCCTGCTGTAAAAGTAATGACAATACTGCATAGAATAAAGCATATCACGACACACTAATTAATTTTTAGTTCACAATATTATCACTTTTAAATTTAAAAAGTTTCAAAATGAAAAACGTTGAATAACATTTCCAGTGGGATCTGAAAATTTCTTAGACATGCGCTTTAAGAACTTTTAAATATTCAAGAAGATTACAAATAAAGTTTACACAGTTTCTGTTTTTTCAATAGATTACCGCTAAACTGTTTTGTACATGCGTAATTAAAATTCCCGTACCGTAAAATCTGCCATTTGAGAGAATGTTGGATGATACTCTCACAGTTAAAAATTCAGCAGACTACTTCCGGTCAGATGCAAGACACTAGTAAAAGACATACATACACTCATAAAAGTTTTGCAAAAACTCTTCCATGTACAACAAAAGGATTTATTGCTTCAATACTATGCGGAATTTTAAATGGTAAAAGCAATGTCTTGTACTGAATTCAAAATTTATTTCTAGAGAGATAAATGACGTATAAGAACTGAACCCAAGAATCATTTATCAAGGTCTTTTTATCGTTTCCCTTTCACCATTTATCAGCGTCCTATTGGAAGCAGAAAGCTTATTGGAATCCTAACCTCCAAAGCACGTTAATTTAAAATTCAATTTTTTCATCTAATTTATCATTTTGAATCCTTTTTTAGTGATTGATGATCCTTTTAATTGATTCTTTTCTTTCCAGAGACAAAAATGTTTACTTCAGAAGTTCAACGGTAAAGGTTAATCAAAGAGCGTCGTCCTAGAGTTACCACAGAACATTACTCTCAGTTTAATTTCCCCATAGTGCTTCGGTGGGTAAAATACCTAAGTTAACATGACAAATGACCGTATCGCTAATGCTAAACATACGTAATGAGGAAAACAAGCCTCGTTGAAAAACGGCATTTAAAAATAGAATGGTTAGTTTAACGTCTGCGCATTTTTCAAATTTATTCAGATATAAAATACAGCAAGCTCATTAGCAGAGCGAGGAGTCTACTGGTAGATCAAATGTGTTTCATTTGTCAGGGAGGCAAGTTTCCTTGATGATCTCTATTATATATGACAGTTTTCCCGTTCGTGACCATGCGAAGAATCAAATTCAAATGCTTACTATCCACTGGCTATTTAAATGTCTTGTTGTCGATATTTTAATTATTTTCTAAATACGTAGCATTATACACGATCAAAAGTACAACCTCTTTTATTTTTGAATGAGCTTCTCAGATTTCTCTCGCTAGGTTTCTCTGTAATAAAGTAAACAAGCCCTGCCGAAAATAAGTCGCTGTTGGATATAGCAGCAAAAGCTTCAGAAATGTTCCAATTTCTTAACTTTTCAACAAGCGAAAGGCAATAAAACGGTCAATTATAAGGTTATACAATATATAATCTTATTATAAATTTGTTTAATTTCAGTTTACCGCATCCAAAAATCTACCAGTAGACTATAATTTATACCAGTCACATGTTATCAAAGTTTACTTCTGCATACCATCGCACAAGGTGTTGCTTTAATTAAAGCATCGCTATAGAGAATTCCATATTATTGATTGATGTTTCGTTCCCAAGGATGATTCTGTGCTCTAAGTTTTGCCACTGTGTTGCTATAATAAACCTTATGCCTCGGTCATGCCTTCTGTACTAAAGCTTAAAGTGGCTATGGCATAACTTAAAACAAAGTGTCTAGCATTATTCGAATGTCTAAGCCTGCTGAATCTAAGAAGTGATGGTACGGATTTAATTGTCTCTTTGAGGCGGAGAACTCTGTGAAATGGTTTTATATAGCTGAATGTAGATCACACTGGACAGTCCGCCAAGAAGCCTCTCTGGCATTTTACGATTATTCTCATCATACCGTGTTATCATCTTGCAACACTAATACAACGACATGCTTTCAAAAAGCTTTAAATGATTTGCATATTCCATAACTTCAAGTGCTCCGCTTTAATGCATGTATAGCTAAACACACCGTCAGTTTGATAAGCCTATATATTCCGGATATTCGAATTATTTCTCAGGCTTCTACGCTGAAATACGCTTTTGCCATTCTAAGCCTGAGTACGAAGGCGATGAGAAAAGCTCCATCTAGTTTAACATCTCACCGAATGGGGGCAGAAAATTTTGATAAAACGTGGTATTCATCATACATGACTGAAAAGAACCATCAAATGAGACAAAAACTCGTCTATAACTGCACTATAATTTTGCCTAAACAACGCATTTTGTAATCGATTTATATCCTGTGGTGTGCAGTTGGTAATTACTTAGCGTTATTGCATTTCGAAATGTTGATACAAAAGAATTAAATGATGCTGTATATCTTAATTACATAATTGTTTTCTCTTACCTTATTTTCGATTCAGAGTTCAATTTGAAAAAGTTCTTAATTTTTTTATAAGGTGTTAAAATTTCTTTTATTTTGTCGAGTATATTCATTTTACTCGACACAGACCTAATGTGGAAAGACTGAGACCATTCCTTCCGAAATTAAACGCATAATGAAACACCTAGTGTATGTTTCAAGCAAAAATTGACTCATTAATTGATTTATAAGATCAAATAAATTAAATAGGTCGGATACAACTGATGTCAAAAAACAAAATATCAGTTTAAGTTGAAAGTTTTAACATATTTAAGTTTAATTTTAAGCTTAACTTAGTAATTAGAAGTATATGGAAACAAATATACTATATCTGTATTTTTCTAACACTCTGCGTTAAGTTTTTAATTCTTGTCTTGTGTTGCTATTATTACTGTACGTTGAGCATATACAACTACCATTAAAAATTACTATGTATTTGAATTACGCTGCAAGAGCTTTCATTACCTTGGCAGAATGTTTAGTTATTAAATTGTGCGTACAGTATTCTCTGGAAACACTAATCATTCTAAGCATAATAAAGCAAATGATCAAAATAAACTAACAGAGGGGTTTTTTCCTCAGAAAACGATTTACAAGAAAATGGCTTAGGAATTAGAAGAATGTGAAAGAAATTATAATTAAAAAAGACGACATCTGTGACGCTTAATTGAAATGTACAAACAAGCAGAGAAGAAAAAATGTTTTCAGTCACTTTCTAAAATGTTTAACGTTAATATTAAAAGTATTGCAATATTACAAATAATATGTTTTCTGTTATATCTGAAATATTCCATGTTTTTACTAAATCTTGAATAAAAATGTAATATTGTCTTCATTCAGTGTTTTAAGAAATTTATCTATTTTCTACAGAATGAGCGTAACTGAAAAATTTAATCATCTTACACATCCTGAGTCCGAATATTTATAGGATAATTTCCGATTATCCGTAGCCCCTACTTTAAGGTGCGGTAGAAATGCCGTGTTTCTTGGCGTATTCTAGAGCATGCGGGAAATAATAACTAATCCATTTTTGCGCATATCATACACGTGTACATATGGATACATTATACATACACGTGTATATATGCATACATTCTACATACACGTATACATATGAATACATTGCGCATACCATTGTGTACATATGGATTTTTACTTTTCAAAACCGTTATTTTGCTGAACAGTATCCAGCCGCTGTAAAAATGCAAATATTCGCCATACCAATTTTCGTTTTTTTATCATCAAACGTTATGAAACACTTCCTTTTATTTATTGTTTATGAACAGAACGTTCCCTTCAGTCGTAAAGATAGCAAAGCAAAAGTTATTGCAGATTCACACAGCTGCCAATGAGCTGGCGACTACTGTCTATTCGTGCGTTTTGTATTCAATTCTTTTTAAGCTAAAGATTAAATAGACATAGGGGTGTGATGTTTATTATGTTTGCAATATGACATTTATTCGAAGGAAAAAGAGTAATCAATTAACGTATTTCAAGACATAAGCAATAATACGCATGAACCTCAGAAACACTCGGAATTTTGAAGCACTTCGCTTAATACAAAAGAACAAAAAATTGATCAAAATTTCTTTCCAAAGTAACATGATATAGTAGAGTTAACACAGAAAATACTTTTAGATTTAATAAAGATTTAACAAAGGAACTGGAAGAAAGATGCATACGCGCTACGTATTGATTAAAACCTCTAAGTGTAATCTTAAACGGACTTCTTTTCTCAAAGTGATTGATGAGTGGCATAGGCTGCCACTTGAAATTGTTGATGATAGTACCCTGACGTGTTTAAAAAAAAAAAACACTTGAATAGGCAATGGGATATAAGTGTGTGGGTAAGATGAATTAGAAGGGATTTCATCGAGAACAGATCTAGTATCTTCTTTGTTTTGGTTATCTGTCTTTTTGTGTTTCTATTTTCATTTGCTGATCTAGGTTTTAGTTTATTCTTATAGTTCAGTAGTTAGTAAATTGTCAATGAATTTCTCGGTTTCTTTTCCCAAGACATTCTAAGAAGGGCTTATTTAATTCTTCCCTTCTTCATTCGGTATTTTTCATTAATGTCATTCAAGGTATTTATTACAATCTTATTAGAACATTACATATTCTTTAAGATAAATCATCTTTACTACACATAGACTGTTGGCAAGCTGCCATTAATTTATGGGCTTCCCTAATTTATCGAATTTCAACGTTGCATTTTTGAAGGGAATTCTATCATTAAAGTTTTGGGCATAAAGAAGAACGGCTTCTAATTCTGTATTATAAAAATAACCTCAGTCAAACGCAATCCATCTAAGGAATTATCGCATTCGCCCGTGAGTGCTGTCGCGCTGGGAGAGAAAGCAAGTCCAGGTAACAACCAGAAGTTCGAATCCCGCTACCCAACCGGTATAGTACCCAACCGGCGTCGCTGAGTGCCATGCCGAAAGGCCTGGTTTCGAATGCCGGAGAAGGCATGGATGTTTGCAAATGAATAGTATCCGTGCGGCATGGGAGCCCTCTAACTATAAGGCGATCAGAAAGTCCTCTCGAGAGGCTGGTGGTAAGGAAAGAGGGTAGAAGACCCTCGGACATGTTCCTCCGAGGTGCTCTCCATCAAAACTGGGGGCGGATCTGACCTAAATCGCACTGTTGCCTGTAAGGTGCTCAAGGCTGTTGCCAACGACAGGCGTAAACTTGCGCCCCTTGCCAAGAGGAATTTCGTGGGCTTGGACTGGTTATAGGTCAGACAAGTGAGCGTTAGCAACAAGAACAGTTCGAATATCGGCGAGAGCATAGTTGATTTTTCGCGTTTCCTTGCCCGAAATAAATCTAACGTCTGTACGACTATAAGCATCACCAATTAACTTTCGTTTCAAAAGCCACAGAGTTTAACTTAAAGGGATTAGCAACATTTAGTTCCATCAACAGCAAATGTTCGAGCAGTACCGTACCCACAAAGTTTAATAAATCCCTACCAGCATTTACGAAATGAAGTTTTCTTTGAAATATGACTTTGAGAAAATGTAAGTATTTTTTTCTTATTTCAGCATAGGAAAATGTCATTACTGAGTATATCAGTTTTAATTCTTTATATCCGAATGGATTTTTTCTTTATCAGTGGTAAAGCCCCTAAACTAGGTAAAACGCGGTAACCTAAGTTAACCGAATACGAGTTTTCCTTAAAAGTCGTCCATTGTTGTATTCTTGCTTTTAGGCAGATATCCTTCGAGTGTTTTGCCATAATCTACATAATCTAATCCGTTATATGACCACATATATATCCGTTATATGACATTTCTGTAGAAAAATATATGTGACAAGCTGATACTTCCAATGAGAAAACAGTTTCAATATCAGACTATTTCTACTACGATTTAGTTGATTATGACAAAACTTTAGAACTATCAGCCTAAGGGTAGGAATACCTTCGCGGAGGACTTTCTAAGGTAAACTGTCTGGTATACGCGAAACACATGGAGAAAACCACGAAAACGCCCCAGTAGCCAGCCCATTTGCCTCTGAAACCGACCCAAGATTAGAACTACCAGTGTTCAGAGATTTTATCGCTGTGCCGCTGGTGGGCCTCTACTGTGGTAAAATGTTCCTAAATGTAAGAAATATATTTCTTAGGTTATTTATTTCAACAATCAACGAAACAAGAACGAAATAAAATATCACACGTTAAAAACCTTTTATTGGCAACGCTTACTTTTAAATAAAAACAAAATATTAAAATTTCGAAACATTTAAGAGATAAAAGCAAAATTTTCAGTTTCAGGGTAGCCAAATAGGCAACGTTGGCGCGTAGATGCTTTACGTAGAAAATCGTTTGGCGTGTGTTTTCCTGTAGCAAAAAAGATTCATTCAAATTTCTCGATATTTTTGCAATTCACAAGGCAATCAGAATTTTAGTTTCGGTGTTATGTATAAATAATCAGGTTTGATCCGATTACTACTTCAAGATGCAAAAATAAGAAATGATTCTCTGTTAATCAGTGAAATAATCCGGTCATTATTGCACGGTATCATTTTAAATAATAAAGAAATGCTGAAACTCTCTCTCACACATTTTAACTTTCTAACACATTTTAACGTCCTTGAATCTTCAACGAAGTGAAAACAGAATTTGAGGCAAGAAAATAATAAGGTGAAGGCATGAGCAATACATATGCTTACATAGTATAGGATATACGCATCTGGAAATCCTGTCGATTGAAAATCTCTAAGACAGTTATTTCTAGTCTTGCTGATGTAGAATAAAGGTATTTCCTAATGGCTTTATATATACTTTACGAGTGCACACTACATTTAAGTTACTACACAGAAGATTTGGTTAGGTTCTGTTTAACTAAATTTAATTGCGACGAAGCACCCTAGAATAAGGGAAGGGATGCATTCGAGGAGGGTTTTCTGAAGAAAATTGGCTGGCTCCTAAATACATTACACATGAGGAAAACCACAAAATCACTCATCCCGCTATTCCGTTCGCCTGGAATCGAAATTAGGTCAACTTCCGTTCAACTTCTTTATCGCTCGGGCTCTGGTGAGCTTAAAATTTTGAAATTAAAATCTCAGGTATTTTGAGGAGTGTAAGTTTTAATCCTCAGTTTCGTTACTATTATCAATAATATTCATTATTGGCTGAAATGGGGATAAAACAAATGCAAGCGTCTCTTGGTTTAGGGACGTTCATTTTGCAGTATTTCACTTTTGCAAAAACTTATGTTAGCATCGTTTCCATTTACGAAAGGAGTCTGAAGAGGATTTTCGCTTTTACGGAAAAAGAGGGGAGGGAAAACCATAAATCCTTCTGCACTTCTTTTACGCAGTCATCGGAGAAAAAGGCATGTGAAATAATCAGAAGCTTTGTGCAGCTGTTCAGGATGGCTTGATTGCTTTCGAAGAAATAAATGCCAGAAAAATGTTGCTCATTAATGGAGTCTAGAACTAAAAATGGTATCTTATTTCAAGCCTTCTTTTTCGGCCAGAGCATATGAGAAATGTCGATTTTCAACACTGAAACAAGCTGATGGAATATTTGTAGATGTAATGATCTGATGGATTCTTTCTCTCTTGCACACTAGTCTCCTGTGCTTCTCATGACCTAATCTCTGATGATTCTGCTTAACGCACTACCACTGCAATCTAAACCTTCCATTGAGCTTGCTATCCTTCCAGTTTCGGAAGTGAAACTACTGTACATTTCTTATTTCTATTTGTTTACGATTCGTGTTTACTTTAACATTCCTGCTTTTACTACCATTTTAGATATAACGCGCTTTTAGATATGATTTATGAGATATAGACGTTAACCCCTACAGATACTTCTGAATGAGATGTGGACGTTAGTTTCAGCTTTTCACCTTCATTTTGCAAATATTCTTTTTTTTTTTTTTTTTAATTATTATTATTATTTCTTTCTGAAGATTCAGATTATTGAAACACAATTTACAGATTTTTCTGGATAGAGTCTGTTTTGGAAGACAAAAATAAGTGTCTTCCAAAAAATACTCTTTTAAACATTAATATGTCGACAAGCTGTTTACGTTTCTGACAAACTATGCTTCCACTGCAACTTTTCGAACAATCGACACATATTCTAGTTCTCGTATTGTTTAGCTTTATAAGAAATAAGGCTTATGACGAAGTACCAAGTCATCTTGAGATCAAGTACTTATTGCAGTCAAAACAACTTGTAATTGTTTTTCGCCTTCTAGTCAATGATTTTTTTTTTTTTTTTTTTTTTTTTTTTTTTTTTTTTGTGCACATCTGTATGTATGTGTGTTCTGACTATAACTGCGGAACCACACAGCCGTAAGATCACATTTCAATACAAGAGTGAAAAGTTGTGTTTTTCATGAATCGAGTTAATTTTAGCCCATTACTCATTCCTAATCATAAGTTTACTGGTTGTTTTGCATCCATGTCTACTTTGTAAGGTTAATAGCAGAGAATGTTATGATCTCAGTTTAATGGCATCATTTAATATACAGAAGTGAGAGAAACGAAGACACGGTTTGGGAGCATACGAGGAGTCACTGACGTCACATGCTCAAGATGTCTGGTCGAGAAGAGCAAACTGTAGTAAGCAACCCTGATATTTTCTATTTCCAGGTAAGCTTTCGCAACACTGCCTTGGCTGTCTTGGTTTGTCAAGCATGATCTTAAGGTCTGTCTAGTTTATATACTGCAGTATATATGGAGCATCAAACAAAAGGAATATATCAAGCAACTATACTACAACCATTTTCTGCTTTCTTTCGTTTGAAGAGGTCTTAAAACAAAAGACTTTGTTAGATAGGTAGTCTTGATAAACTAAAATTAGTTTCTATCTGTCTGAGTGAAAACTTATTAGGTCTACCTAACATCTTGAATTCATATGTGAGTACACCATAGCTTAAGCAACGATGCCTTTCTTGCTCATTCTCTTTTGCCGAAAGTCTCACAAATACTCATATCATTGTGTAATATTTTTATAATAATGATAAAAAAATTTTTATTATCTGACCTCTGTCACCATGCCCAATTGATACATAAGTTTCGTATAAACTGCCAAATAAGGAAACGTTTGAAATCTAGTTTTTCAACTGTTCACTGGAACTATTAATTTTTCTACTCCCCAACCACCCATCATAATGTTGAAGAGTCAATAATTGCATGGCATTTTCTACTCTGATTTTTAGATTTGTTCATATCAACTGTCAAATATAATAACTTTGCATGGATAGAAAAATAATTGTTTTCCTTCACATCATGCTTACTCAGTAAAGATTCAAACCTTTCTCTCATTATGTCAATTTTTGCTTTCAGTACTTACACTTAGAGTTTATCGTTTAACTAACTCAAAATTTTAAATACATCGAAGCACAAAAAGATGCACAGTAACTGGCGCACGGAGCCACAGAACAACGGTTATCAACTGATTAGAATGAAGTGCAGCCAACAGTCGTCCATCACTAGACGAATGGAATGACTTATGTTTGTCATTATCCATTACGAAAGCCTGTTGTTTAAATTATAGTTATTCACATGAAACAAACAACAACAAAACTACGATTCAAATCAAATAATTAGAGTATTCAAGTAAATGTTTTGTTGTTGTAGTCGTTGATCAAGTTTACGCTTGTTGTTTCATTTAATCATACGCGTTACAGGATCATCATACGCGTTACAGGATGTAGTTCGTTATTCTATGAAACAGCTAAATAATTAAATCATTAATCACAAATGCGTTTTACACTTTTAACTAACTTCCTCCATTACTTCATTAAATAGGTGGGTGAGAGAAATATGCTTTATAAAATGTTATTATACTGAAGTTTAACTTTCTGTTTAAGTTTGCTCACCAGAAGATAAATGGTTAAAAAAGTTTAAAATGCCTGTTTTATTGAGCTTGTGAACTATTATTGAAATTAATTCCTTGAAAAACACGAGAAGAGTTGTACTGAAAAGTAGTCAAGAAAGACTGGCTCCCTGAAGTTTGTGCTTGCGTTAACTGTACCGAAGTCTTAAGCAAGGTTTCATGTCGCGATACAGATGTACGAATGTTTCAATAAAATAGAAACAGATCTTAGCATGGCATATCACTGCTGTGCTTGTAAGCCATCAGTAAAAGCAAAAGTTAGTACTAGTAGTTTGATCCGTATTCGAACACAAGTGAAGGAGCTGACTGCGTAGTTGGTTTTTCCTATATGTGACGTAAATAAAAGCTAATGTCTCTTAAGAAAATTCTCCACGAAAAAATTGCTTCCATCAAGCAAATAGCCCTCATGAGCTATGCCATATTCCAATAACGTAATCTATTCGTTGTAAACATACATAAATAGTTATTGCAGCCTGGAAAATTTCAAGTCTTTCAAAAGAAAAATATCGTAGTTCAGAACATTTCTCACATTTCTCTTTTCCTTCTTACCCAATTTGTTTCAAATTCAAAGGAATATTCATGAACTTCAATATCACCTTTGTTTTCTATCTTCAGAAATATAACGCAAACATTTTCCGCTTTTACATTTTGCAAAATAATCCTATATTTTACTTTTTAAACCTATTTTTTACTATTTTCACACATTAAAATAGGACTAACTCTTCAGATTTCAGCTATGGCAAACGTTTTGTGTAAACCGAGGGTCAAAGAATGACCTCTCAATTCAAATAGAACGGCTACATAAACGGAACGGCATCATTCTTCAAACAGAACGGCATTATTATCATAGCATATTTACAGCTGGCACTCTAAAATCATGTAACTAAAGAATTTTCATTTTCGATACGTTTCAAAGGTAGTGGACTTAGTAATCCTGCTTAAGCAAAGCCACCCTCATTTAGTTAGAAATTTACGCTACATTAAATTTCATTTCCTTGTTCCTTATTTAACTGATATGAAAATGCTTCATTTAATATCTCCAAAATTTAACCCCATTTAAAGCATGCAAATGCACTCGCCAAATGGCACTCTCTAAAGCAGGAGATTCCAGCTAATGTAGGTTAGCTTCCGGTTCTGAATAATAACCCCTTTAAAACTGTGCGCCAGTCATTTAGCTTACGTGGCGTAATGATGCTTAATGGAGTATGAGTCAATTTGTCGAATCCGATTCGCCATGGGCTTTTAAGCTTCTATGGAATTTTAATGTTCAAGTAGTCACTATCGTAAGTGCATCTTCCACCTTCAATGTTGAGTGTGTTAAACTGGCAAGTCAGTCGATTTCGATAATACTTTTTTGAAGGAGATGGCTTCTTTTGCCGGTCTGTACGTGGATGTTCCTGTCGTCGGAAACTTTTATTGTGGTACTTAAGAGCTTAAATGCTCTGTTACCAGAAACGGACTTTCAGATTATGAAGTCTGAAATAAAACGAAATAATGAAGTAATTCATGGGAAAAAAAAGTCGGGAAGAGGAAAAAGAGAGTTCACATTTTCTTGAAACGCGTGTCATCAGTAAAAAAAAATTAAATTATGAAATCTATGTTAATTACTTCTTGCCTGTGAATATTTGCGTATGTAATTGTCCTATTTTGTGCAAATGACTCTTGCTGGGTTCCATTGCTTACTTCCCTACCCACCTCCTTCAAGCTAAAATATGATGCATAGGAAGTTAGTTCATCATTTAACGCAACTTGGAGCATATTTTATAAGTAAAAATCAAACTAAAATTTCAGCTTCGCAAGTAAATCATAAATATAATATATGAGTCAGTGCAGGGAGAATAATAATAGTTTGCAGATAAGTTCAAACCAATAAATAAGTAGCAAAATGACTGCATTGTTTCGAAAGTGAGCATGGTCGTCGTGAATGTCAGAAAGTCACGTGGAGAGAAAACATTCATAACTGCTTAAAACTGGAGCAGTCTATATAATTTACAGTAGTGGTTGTTGTTGTTGACTAATGCCCACTTGACTAATGCTCACTTGTCTTGTTTATAGTCAGCCCAAGACCACGAAAATCTTAGTGGCAAGGAGCCCAAGATTACGCCTGTCGTTGGAAACATTCTTGAGTACTTACAGGTGAAAGTGCGATTTAGCTCAGTTTCGCCCCACGTTTTGATGGAGAGCACACCGGAGAAACGGGTCCGGGGTCTCTCACCTTCTTCCCCTACCACCAACGTCTCGAGATGCCTTTCAGCTCGCCGCATATTTAGAGTACCTCCATGCCGCACGGATCCTATACATTTACAAACATCCATGCCTTCTCCGAGATTCGAACTCGAGCCCTTGTAAGAATTATGTTAATTTTATTAACAGTTAAATTTTGAGTTAAAGTTCCTTTCCTATCGCTTCTTAATTTCAACTTAGCATTTTAACACTTCCGGCTAGAACGTAGTTTTAGAATCACGTTTGAATGCTAATGAGGAAGAGCAGTATTTAACCGCGATGTTCTACTGTCTTAGTGAGAGAGAACCAGAGATTCTGGCTAGCAACGCGTCCGCCTTTTTAGGCTACTATCTTTTAACCTATTATTACGCTCTGCCATACTTTAGACCCTTGATAGCTTCGCAGTCAATTAGAGTTAAGGGTTAACTCTGTTAGAATTTTGATAGCTTCGGCTATATCTTTTTAATTAAGATTAGTTTAGTTTATTTCTTAGTCTCTTAAGTTGCAGCCCGAGTGTCGTGTCTATGTGTTATATATTTGATCAGATAGCCTGGCTCAGTAAAAGTAGGCGGCAAGTGTAACTCTGATTCAAAATCCGGTTACGACCACGTGTTTCCAAGACTCCTTTGCCGATGCTTTAATTTTCTTCTTTTATCCCCTTTCTAGTAATTTTGTTCTCCGGATGAGGAGGGACCTTTAGCTGCCCTCGAAATCGATTGAGTGTTTTAATATATGTACGATAAATACAAGGTTGTTATTGCGATTTTGAAAGATGGAAATCAAAATACCCACATTGTCAGTACTCCACGAGTTCAGCCTCAGCTCGTTTTGACAATATTTGTATACAAAAGTTAAACAACACTAAGACAACTGCAGTGATGAATATCTTCATCAATGGAATACATGGCCCAGCTTGTGCGGATAGTGGAGCATGTCATTCAATCGCTGGGGAAAAACTACATCAAATATTAAAAGAAGATGGGGTAAAGTTCGAGAAATCTTCTTGCACTGCTGGTCTCGCTGATGGCAGGCAAACAACGAAAGTGTTTGCACAACTTGTGTAAAACTTGGCCTTGAAGGACGGACCTTCCTTTCGACGCTGATAGCTCTTCCTGATGCTACAGGTAATCGAACACTGTTTGGAGAAAACTTCCTAAAGGAAGCTGGAGTTGTTCTAAATTTTCGAAAGCAAAAGTGATTTTGGTGACAATCCAAATAAATGTTTTTCACTTGTTGAAAGAGTTTAAATGCAATCCTGTGACGTGTTAACAAATCCTTGCCTACTACGTCCAGCCGAAGGTGAAAATCTAACCGAAGACAGCGAGAAAGATTGAATGCCTTATGGGAAAAATACGAAACTTCGTTCTGTCCGAGTGAAGAAGCAACTCCTTACATCGAGCACTGAATCGATACAAGTGATTCACCTTCAGTGGCTACAACAGGCTATCTCCAGCAAGAAAGGAGAGTTTGAAGCAAGAAATCGATGCACTTCTTGCATCAGGCATAATCGAAGAGTGCGATTCACCACATGCAACACCCTTTGTTTTAGTTCTCAAGCCGGAGGGTGACTATCGATTATGTATTGACTATAGGAAACTGAATTCTGTGACTGATCCATACCCGCTGATTCGCATGGAAAAACTTCTCCTTAATGCAAAGCAAACAAGATACGTGTCTACCATACACTTAAGATCAGGTATCACAAAATTAAGATGTACCATCCAGACAAAGACAAAACTGACTTTGTATGTCAGTCTCGCGTCTATAAATTCACAAGGATGGCTTTTGGATTGAAGACAGCACCAGCCTCTTTCCAAAGATTAATGAATATTTTTCGGAATTGATTAAAGGTCAACGCTCTTACTTATCTCGGTACTATTATTGTGATGTCTTCTACTTTTGAGGAGTATCTCGAAGACTTGCGCTTAGTGTTTGATCGAGTCTTAAAATTCACACTTCCTACCAATACAAACAAATGCCTTTTTGCTTGTTCTAAAGTGAAATATCTCGAACATTAGATCCCGGAATAGATGTAGACCCTGCCACAATAAAAGTCATTTCACAAATTCTCTCACCAAAGAATATGTATCAAGCACAGAGTTTCCTTTAGACTTGAAGCTCATATCGACGCTATACATTCCTAATTTTGCAGAGATCTCAAGACCATTGAGTAATCTCATGAATAAGCACTCCATTTGGAAGTGGGGACAGGAAGAACAAACTGTATTTGAATTCCTGGAAGAAAAGCCTGATTTGTCCACCTGTGTTCAAACAAGTAGATGAGACCAAAATTTTTGTTCTCAGAACGGATGCCTCAAATTACGCACTAGATGCAGTCCTTACCCAAGGACAAGACGAACACCCAACTGAGTAATAACCGTGTGAATAGTTTAAGATTTAATGTATACACAAGGCCTCAGCGACCTATGATCGGCGGGTCACCGAGTGAGCCATTTCATAATTTCAATTGACCCTTCTAAGGTCCAAAAATAATGTATAAAAATAAATTATAAAACATAAATATGAAATGAATTCTTGAAGAATACATAAAAAAATAAACTGAAAATAAATATTAACAATAACATTTTATTTGCTTACAGAGTTGCAGTAATAAACATGCGTTTTTATTTTAAAAGAAAATTGTAACATAATTTTAAGGAGAAATCGAATTTAAGGAGAATCGAAAATAATTTTAAGGAGTTCAACTAAATGCGAGCAAATATTTTCATGCATGAAATTTATTTTAAGTAAGAACAGGAGCAGCTTAAGTACCGAAAATTTAGATGCTTGTATTCATCTTAAGAGGCCTCACTATAAGCCAGACTTGACTAAAACGTCACAAGTTCAGTATCAGGTAGGCCATTAATAGCGAAGAGTGAGTGTGTGTGTTTGATTATGGCAAAGCCTCGAGGGCTATATGTCTAAAGGGAGGAATGCTTTCGTGGAGGACTTTCTAAGGGAAACTGGCTCGTATACACATTACACATGGGAAAAACCCCGATAACGCCCATGCAGCCCGTTCGCGGGTTTCGAACCTCGGACCGAACTATCACTGTTCAGCGACTTTACAGCTCAACCGCTGGTGGGCTAATAGCGAAGAGAGAAATAATGCTCATTCGGTTATGTTTGTTTTTATAATAATTATAATTTTAAATTTTATACATAAAGTTTGGAGCCTATTGTAATTATTTTCTCAACAAAATTCATCTTATTATTCACCACAAAAGACCTTTTAAAATGAAAATATCACTTGCACAGAACGTGTTCTTAATACGCACATTTTAGTTTATTTTGACCGGAAACCAAAAGAAGTTGCCGATCCACATACACATATCGTTACGATCATACGCTCATAATTTTTCCTGCAAAGTTATAACAGAGGCACACAAAAATTTGAACTGAGAAGAAAGCTTTAAAGATAAAATTACATACCTTATAATCTTAAATCAATCTATATTAAGTTAAAACGATCCAGGCTTCATAAATGAAACCTTCTTGCTGGAAATCTGATCGCTTGTTCCGTTCACAGTTTTTTTTTTTTTTTTTTTTCCCGTTATTCTTTTATCCCAAAGAGCATCTAAAGTACAAAACTCTGTCATCATTTTAACCGGTTTTAGGCTTGCAAAGACAGATTTGAAAATCGGCTAATCTTTGGAATATGGTAACAGGTAGTTTGGCGACATTTTGGTAAGGAGATAAAGGTTACTAGCTAGGACTTTAGCAGTGTACATGGATAAAGTCAAGAGTGTGCGCAAGGTTGATCTTTACATTATGGTAACTTGGCGTTTTTTTTAGCGAAAATTTGGCGACCAACTCTCCTACAGCAACTTTCTACTTTTTTTTCCCGCCGCCATTTTGTCTTCACGAAGTAAAAACATGTTTCTTTTCTTTTTATCTACTGAACACTTCTTCCAACAATCTACTAGCCGAATTACACTTATGCTACAAATTTTATCTAACAAAACTGCTTAATTATGACAAATATTCACTGCAAAATTGGGAAAAAGTGCACAATACCATACTCCTTACGCGTTTTTCAAAATAACACATACACATAAACCATGTACACGCTGACTTATTTTTACTTAAAAAAACATCCCAGAATTGCACAAAAATGGCATTGCGCACACTCTTCACTATATCCATGTACACTGCTTTTTTCTCATAAATTAGAAAAATTTCACGAAAATGCATGAAAATTTTGTGTATCTTTAAATCCGGTAAAAAGGACATATATGAAATTACCTGATCGCGAAAAAGTATTTACCCTTTCCAAATATAAACATTTCCACATATAAAATAAATAAAATATCCAAAAACTTTTACCTCTAAATCATCTATTACATTATACACGTCACTAACGAATTCATACCGCAAGCATTACAAATACTTAGTATCAAATATTTAAATTATTTCCATGCACTTTTACTTCAACTTAAACGTGTACCAAATTCCTACAAACATAAAATTCACAAAATAACTATCATTTAATTAAAATATCACTAAACCATGTACACGTCGACTTATTTTGACTTAAAAAAAACATCCCAGAATTGCACAAAAATGGCATTGCGCACACTCTTCACTATATCCATGTACACTGCTTTTTTCTCATAAATTAGAAAAATTTCACGAAAATACATGACAATTTTCTCAATCTTTAAACCTGGTAAAAAGAACATATATGAAATTACCTGATCGCGAAAAAGTAATGAACATTTCCACATATAAAATAAATACAATATTCAAAAACTTTTACCTCTAAATCATCTATTACATTATACACGTCACCAACGAATTCATACCGCAACCATTACAAATACTGGTTGATCTTTACAATATGGTAACTGGTAGTTTGGCGACATTTTGGAGGCGATAAAGGTTACTACCTGGCACTTTGGTAATAATGTGAGCAGTACTCAGTTCCGATTACGCATTATTTTGTGTGAGGGAAATGAGAGATCATGGGATATGTCATGTGATATTAATGGACGAATTACGGTTCCTTAATCGGAAAAGGGGGGAAATCGGGAAATAATCTGGAAATTTTGTATTTGGCTTTATTCTGTGTTGTGTGAAACAGTGTTCGTGAATTTTTGGATCCCATGGCCGTAACTAAAGTGAATTCCAAATGGATATTTATGTATGTATTAATTTAATGTATGTGCTCATTTATATTTTAAGTAGTGTTTTTGAATTTAATTATATTTAATTAAATGATAGTTATTTTGTGAATTTTATGTTTGTAGGAATTTGGTATACGTTTTAGTTGAAGTAAACGTGCATGGAAATTATTTAAATATCTGACACTAAGTATTTGGGCTAATCTTTGGAATATGGTAACAGGTAGTTTGGCGACATTTTGGTAAGGAGATAAAGGTTACTAGCTAGGACTTTAGCAGTGTACATGGATAAAGTCAAGAGTGTGCGCAATGCCATTTTTGTGCAATTCTGGGATGTTTTTTTAAGAGAAAATAGGTCGACGTGTACATGGATACTGTGTATGTGCAATTCTTAAAAACGCGGCAAGCAGTGGGCGATTCTGTACTTTCTCCCAATTTCGTACGTAATCTTCGTCATGATTAAGCACTTTTGTTCCATAAAAGTTCTAGCATAAGCGTAATTCGGCTAGCAGATTATTGGAAAAAAAAATGTTGAGTAAAAAAAAAAAAAAAAATGCCTTTACTTCGTGAAAACAAAATGGCGTCCGAAACAAAACTAGCAGGTTGCTGTAGCAGGGTTGGTCGCCAAATTTTCGCCAAAAAATCGCCAAGTTACCATAATCCAAAGATTAACCTGAAAATCTTCTTTTGAGTGGTAGTTTCGTTTTTCAAATATCCGCTAGGCCTTTTTCCAAGCATATGTGAATCAAATAAACAACAAAATACATTAAACAGAACGAATCTTTTCCGTTCACACTCCGCACAATGTTCTACAGAAATATACATGCGCCAGTGTGATACTTCCAGTGAGAAAACGTATTTAAAATAATTAGCTTAGTGGCCGAAATGCAACGTTGAGGCATGCATCTTTAGAAAGTTTTTTCGCGTCGTGTTTTGTCGTTTAATGAAAAAGACCTCAGTACACAAACGGATATAAACTCTGTTGAAATTACCACCCGGCTAGTAAAATTAAGCTAGAAAGGAAATCGCGATATATGCAAATATATTTTTTATCATTGTAATTTTAATTTTCGTCCCATTTTGATGTGATGTGGTTTAAAAAATGGATTTTTTTAAGGTTGGAAACTGCTATTTCCCTTAAAGAAATCAATCAAAAACGGTATGCCTTTGCACTATGATAATATTGGTTGCTTAATACCTTTTACTACAACCATATGAACATTAAACTTTTATACACATCTTATAGAAAAGAATGTCAATGATAAAATTATTTTCGATATTCGAGTTAGTCAAAAAAACAAAAAGAAAAAAATAAACACTTCATTCTTAAAACTATCAAAAATTGCTCATAATGTGATTAAAATGTTGGGGGCGATCCTATACAAATACAGTTTGAGGAAGCTAAAGTATGTTTTACTTTCAAATGCAGAGTTGAACAAACGTTTACTTCAGGAAAACTAAAATTTAAAAATTTAGAAACATTGCTTTTAAATTATCATTGGAGGATATACTAAGATTCGAAATGTTATGTCTAATAGAGTACAATTCTTACATAGCCCTCAAATCAACCATTGTCGCCATCATTTCCATCGGATCAAAGTGATTTAAAACATAAATTCTGATAATTTTGGGAGGGTGGGGCGGTAACATTGAATATTACGGTGCGGTAGGTTTCTCTGAAAGAAAACTTATCATAGCTTAATTGTAATTTTCATCGAAGACTGTTCTATGAATATTTATTAAATTTCTTAATTTTTGTGAAAGTTGTCTTGTGATCTAAATTTGGTACTTGCGTGTTAACGCAACCGCCTTAAAGCAATATGGCAATTTTTGACAGGTGAAAAGGTAAAAGCTACTTACCGGGGGCAAATTAGTGGTTTTTGCAACTTTTTTTTTAAAAGATTCCCATACTATTGTTATTTCGGAGAAGTTAGCAAACATTATCAGCATACTCTTGCAATTTAAAATGTAAATTTTAATTATTAATTGGATTAGGTGAAATATTAAAAAAGTAAAACACTTACATTCGTCTCCAAATTTTCCTGTAATTTTCTTGTGCTTTTCTTCTCTCCAAGTATATAGCAATTTGTTTTCCCTTAGAAAAACATCATCAGAGACTCGGTATCGTACAAACTTCGTCAGCACCAATTATTTGTCAAACGCATCAGCTCGTTATTCTCTTTAAGGATTTTGTGACGAAATTCTGTAGTCCAGCAGAGATTAATGCAGGTTCTTCCATTGGTCGCATATTCCACAAGCACATATTTTAAAATTAAAGGGAAAAAAATCATGATTTCTTTAAAAAAAAACTGTTGAAACTTCGAATACAGCAAAAAGAACGCATACGAAATTGACGTCATTGTTTGAGTGAAGGATTATGAGCATAGTTGTCTGAAGAATAGTTATGAGCATGGTTACCAGATTTTGGCACCTTCTGAACATTTGCCGACTTCTGCTAAAATGTTACGATAATACTTACAGGTAAGTACTCAGAATACTCTACAAGCTTATTTTATTCCCTTTTTTAATTGGAATCTTGTGCCCAAGACCAGCAGTCGAAATATCTTTACTTGTGAAATCGTTTTGAAGTATTCTGTGCAGCGAAGTGCTTTTTATCATTTATACAACGTCATGAGGTGTAGGTGTTTCGGCGGGTTTTCCTTATACGTAACGCAACAAAACGCATCTGAAGATTTGCCATCTTCAGATGACCTAACTTTATGTGGGCCACACCAGTAGCACCGAGTGGTCAAGACTGCTGAATACTGATAGTTCGATCTGCGTTCGAGTCCTGGTGAAGGCGCTGGATGCATGGTTGTTTTCGTGGTTTGCCCAGCGTATAACTTGAATACGAGCTAGCTCTCCCCGAAAACATCTGTCCATGCAATATTAATAAAGATCCTGCTACATTAAAACAAATCAGCAGAACTCAATTGAAAAAATGCAAGAGTTTTATTTTTACACATGCTCCACACACACAGTCCAACACATGGCTCCTAACTGCCAGACAGACAGACTCTCTCACAGTTCCAAGTTACAGTTGAACTGCAGTTAAAAATACAGAGTGAAAAATTAATAAACAATCAGGAATTAGAAAACAATTAGAAAAATTACAAAAAAAACACTTTACAAATTAGTTTGGAATGCTTACAATTAACCAGTAAAGGCCCACCAGCGGCCGAGCGGTAAAGTCGCTGAGCACTGGTAGTTCGGTGCGAGCTTCGAATCCCGCGAATGGGCTGGCTGCATGGGCGTTTTCGTGGTTTTCCCCATGTGTAACGTGTATACGAGCCAGTTTCCCTTAGAAAGTCCTCCACGAAGGCATCCCTCCTCTTAGGCAGATAGCCCTCGAGGCTTTGCCATAATCACACACACACACACACAATTAACCAGTATTTTTCCTTTACAATTAATCATTATTTTTATAATTTATTATTAATTTGTTACAATTTCAAGCTAGCAGGCGAGCCATCTTCGAATAACTGCTTAGTGCAGCCATCTAGTGGTGAGATGATGAAGTGAAAGTTGTTCTAACATCACTCCCTCACCAGTAACTAAGTTACGATATATAAATTGTCATGACAGCAATAGCACAACATGATCATTATACCTTATGATCAATGCCCACCAGCGGCCGAGCGGTAAAGTTGCTGAACACTGGTAGTTCGGTCCGTGGTTCGAATCCCGCGAACGGGCTGGCTGCATCGGTGTTTTCGTGGTTTTCCCCATGTGTAACGTGCATACTAGCCAGTTTCCCTTAGAAAGTCCTCCACGAAGGCATCCCTCCCCAGAGGCAGATAGCCCTAGTGTGCTTTGCCATAATTAAATACACCACCTTATGATCAAATTTCACTTCATCATCTCATCACTAGATGGCTGCACTATGCAGGAAACAGTTATTCGAAGATGGCTCGCCTGCTAGCTTGAAATTGTAACTAATAAATTATAAAAATAATGATTAATTGTAAAGGAAAAATACTGGTTAATTGTAAGCATTCCAAACTAATTTGTAAAGTGGTTTTTTTTTTTTTTTTTTTTTTTTTTTGTAATTTTTCTAATTGTTTTCTAATTTCTAATTGTTTATTAATTTTTCACTTTGTATTTTTAACTGCAGTTCAACTGTAACTTGGAACTGTGAGAGAGTCTGTCTGTCTGGCAGTTAGGAGCCATGTGTTGGATGGTCGCCGCTTTTTCGGATGGCCCAAACTTTCCTTTTACTATCGATCGGCAGACGTATGTCATCGATAATGAAATAGCCGTTGTTTATCGATTACGAAGGTTTTAATGTTTTGTATTCGTGTATGAACTTTGTCAGAAGGAAAATGAATATCGCGAAACCTTGCAATTTAAAGGAATACATTGCAGACACGAAGTAGAAACTGTTAAAAAAAATTTGCTTACTATAGAAAATCATTCGATGATAAGAATATGTTACGTATGATACAAGTTATGAAAGTAAATGTAAAGATAATGTATGTGAAGTAAATAAAATCGTCTAGAACGTAAACGCTTTATTTGGTTATCTAGTTAAAAGTTTGGCCATTTTGTTCTATTTGTTCTTAAGTACTTATCAACATAAATTTTTATTAATTTTATTGCCTAATATCTAGTTGATGGTTCGAGATCTGGTCCAAGTAAAAAAATGTTTATAGGCGTTCGTATTCATTAATTTTGTTGCATAACGTGTAATAGAGTTCTGTTTGATTTTTATTTGGTTGATTGTCAGCTGATGTGTGTGTGTGTGTGTATTTAGTTATGGCAAAGCACACTAGGGCTATCTGCCTAAGGGGAGGGATGCCTTTGTGGAGGACTTTCTAAGGGAAACTGGTTCGTATACACGTTACACATGGGGAAAACCACGAAAACACCCATGCAGCCAGCCCGTTCGCGGGATTCGAACCTCGGACCGAACTACCAGTGTTCAGCGACTTTACCTCTCGGCCGCTGGTGGGCCTCTTAAATAGCTGATGCTTTACAAAATTATACTATATTACACATTAAACAGGGTATACTGTGTTAGATTTGAAAATTGTTATTGTTTCTTCAGAAACTCAACAATTGCCTCAATGACTACTGTATTTTTCATCCTGTCTTATTGTATAATTGCAATCTGTTGATTTAAAATATAATAATTTAATAATCAGTGTGTAAAGAAAATTCATTCTTTAGTTTTATCACGAACAACAATTTTCAAAATAATCTTATAATTAAACACAACCAATTCAAAAAAATATTCTGTTTAAGTTAATAGTTCACCATAAAATTACATGCATTGAAATATCAGGAAGTTATAATAATGAAGATATTGATACTTTCGGAAAACAGGAAAGTTTCCTGAAGTGTATTTATTTCTTTAGTGATGTTTAAGTCAATGCTACTTAGCTTGTATAAAATTACATTACTGTCTATTTTGACTGGCGCCAGTAGATAGCTGCATGGGAATTTTCCTGTTTCTCCTCATGTATTATGTGACTGCAAGTCAATTTCTCATAGAAATACCTTCTCAAAGGCATCCCTTTACCTAAGGTACATAGCTCTTATTGTACGTTACCTTGTTTTGTGTGACTTAGCATAGCCATCAACACCTTAATAATTTTAATACATTTTTTTTTTTTTTTTTTTTCCCTGCCATATTACCACAACAAATTTCGCAGGATGAACCAAACTGTGTCAACCATGTGTATGTGCATATAACAATTCTTCAGTTTTTAATAAGCAGCATCCCCATTTTTATGTTTTTATTTTCCTGTTTTTTGTATGTATTTGTCCAAGTTACAATGATTTTTATAACTAATTTTTATTTTTATAACAAATTATGTATAAACAAATCATGCTTTTTTAAATGTGAAATTAATTTTAAAATATGCACTTGTGGAATTTGTCTGCAATGGATGAAATAGTAGTATGAATAAAATTCTAAAAAATAAAGCTGTGTCAAATTATAAAGTTACAGAAGAATGGAATTTGCTATGTTAGTTGAATTTAAATAACCCGGAAACTTTCTCCCTTCGCTGTTGCTATACCACCAAAAGAAAACCAATTATGAACAGCATCCTGCAAACAAAAACTTGCTTGTAATAAGGATTATTGATTGATTGGTACAGACTTTAATGGCATATTTTTTACCAAATGAATCTAAAGCAAACCAGTATGAAGGGTACTTTTACAGGTTAATTTGTTTTCAAATTAGGAACTCTGTAAAAAGGATCATCCAGCTGTACTGACACTGCATGTCCTTTCTCATATCTAGTTATTTGGTTGTAACAGGCAGTTAAGATAAAAACACTCGTAACACTGCTTAATTTTTATGTATGGTAGCCCAGTTACATGATTACGACATTTTTCCACTACTTTTTTTCACTGTAAACTTGGTTTAGAAAGTTATTTACCAAGATTTTGGGATGTTGTATAGAAATATCATATGGAACAACTGCAGTCAAATGTATTGTTACAGAAGAGAGTATATCCTCTTACTGAATCTTTTCGTGCACTTATTGTTTGATTTAATATTTCCAGTATAGTGACCATCGTGAAAACATAGTGTCCTGTAGCTCTTTCATATAATTCCATTCAGATATTCACACTATTATTTTAGTAAGTTAATGCAGAAGACAATACATATTTACATCTATTTCTGATACTTCCAATTTTAAGGAATAATCATGGAGTCTATACTGTTCCATAGAATATGTTAAAAAAATACTTAACAGGGAGTTTCACATTATTCATGCAATAAAGGAGTTGAGGTTTATTGCATTTTTAACAATATGTTAAAACTCATACAAGCATTTATTTATTTTATTATAGATGTAAATTAATGACTAGTTCCTAAAGTATTGAAAGATAAAAGTCAAAGAAAAAATTCTCAGTTCATAGTGCCAAAGCATTTTGTTAATAATGATAAAATTCAATTAAAAAATGATTACTAATGTTATTATGTAGAACTGATGCTAAAATTCTATATTAGAAACAAGTATCCATTAATTGTGTTAGGTAGAATTAAAGAATAAATGGTTGGGCGGAAATTTATTAAATGGATAAAACATAACAAAAGCCAGGGCTGTATTTATTCATCCATTTCAAAAATTGTGACTTTTCTATCCAACTGTCTTCAAATCTGTGAATTCAGAAAAAACTCTAAAATTGTACTTTTTTAGAGAGAAGCATTTCCATCCTCAGAAAAATAAATGTTAAAAAAGAATTGAAATATAAAATTTGTGCATTTTATGCAGAAAGTGAAAAGAAAATCATTATTTCATTATAATTTTAATCATAAAAACAGATCTGCTTAATATTTTTTTTTTGTAACAATAACAATAGAATAAAAAATATTTCTTTATTTTAAGTATGTTCAGTGATATTAAAAATAGTTTTAAATTTTGATTTTGACTTGAAGATGCTGCAGAGGAGTTGCATGAGATCTAAAATTTTTCTGAAACATAGTTTGGAAACCTTCAAACTACTTGAAACCTTCAAATTATGTGAAAAAGAAATGTAAATGTAAACAGCAGTGATTAAAAAGTTTTAATGACCAAAATATTTTAATTCCATCAGATTATTTGTTTATTTTGAAGAAGACACTGTAGAGACATTAGGATTTTTTTGGAAGCTGAGAAACGTGAAAAACGAGCAATGCCCTCTCCACGACTCGAACCATGGACCTCTCGAATATGTGCCGAGTGTGCTGATCATGTAGACATGCTACGAAGGCGAGAGAAATACCTTATAACACAATCCGATAATGAGATCATAAATAGAAGATAATTTTTTTTTTCTTTTGGAAAATTAAAAAAAAAATCATATTGCATATATACGAGCCTATACCATATATTGTAACATATATAAAATTCTTGGATTATCTAATGGGAAAAAAAAGTAAATGTAAATATTTCAATAAATGAATGGATAAAAAATGGCCTTAAACAACCTCATGTTTAAATTACTTAGAGAAATTAATGCCGACAAAAACATTATTATTGAAAAAAATGTAAATAAACACAAATTGCCTAATGTATTTAATTTTAATATCTGTTTTGGAACGAAAGGTGTAAACAGCCTTAATGTGCTTAATAACTCAGATTTGTAATGCATATATTTTTATTTCCAATGGTAGACAAAATTATATATATATGTACACACTATCAAATACATATACACAAAAATATGTCACACACTAAATAACAAACAGAGAATAAGGAAGCCTATTTAGTGCCTTCCAGTAACAGCCACAGAGATCCTGTACAAAGCTATGCATTTCACAGGTGGTGGAGGTTGTATCTTGGGCCTTTATTACAAAGCTGATACAGAATTTTCAAATAGAAAGGTTTCGCTGAATAATGACCGGGTAAAAGATAAGTTATTATGATGGAATTAGGCTTTGGGTATTGGAAATGGACATGTAGTTGAAGAACGAAAGCTTACTTTAAATTACAGAGATTTCTAATATATTGATTTAATATATTTTTTTAAATGTTTCAATAATATAATACTTTTCTAATATACTTATTTTATTATCCAAAATTATTTTCTAATTAACAGAAAGGTACGGCATAAGTTTCAGTGATCAGTTGTCAGAAAGGCTTCTTCTGGATAGCTTAATAATAATAATACAAGGAAATAAGCTTATTTTACACATGCTTTATGGCATAAGAAAAGGAACTTCTGAAGTATATTAAAAACTAAAAAGATGTACATATACCATAGAAATGATTTTTAACTCTAAACAAAATTACTGGTTATCGTTTCGGAAACAAAATTCAATACTTGCCTATAGTAAGACCAACTTGTGAAAGATTTTTTGCCGAACTGCAAATCATTGTGTAAGGAGGAAAATTTCCAAAAGCCATTTTGAAATTTTTAGTAATATGACTATAAATCATAAGATACTACTTTTTGATCAGTAACATGGGTTGTTTGAACTAACTAAGAAAAAACTTTAAATTGCATCAGTATTATAACGAGCTAATAAATTTTAAATCACAAAATACAATGAACTGTCTGTAAGACAGCCAGACACAGCTGCTATAAAAATTTTTCTATGGAAGTGGTTGTCTTAGGGAGGGGATAATTGATACCAATGTTATTTATGTTGTTAAATTCCCACTTTTGTCGTCCTGGTACTGTTCTCTGTCTATACATTTTGAATCTGAAATAATGCATTCAGCACGGCATGCACACTTGGTGGGAAAGAGAAGCAACAGAAAGAAACTGGAGAGTATGGTTAAATGATAAAAACCAAATCCTTAATACCACTATTGACAGAAAGAGACCAAAATGCAAATAAGAAGCAAATTTCCTTAAAAGCTAACAATGAAGAGGGATTAAAATTAGAATCAATGGTTAAAACCATGGGATTTTTATTGATATAAAATATCAAATGCCAAATGAAGTGGTTTCTCCCCCCCCCAGTATAATTTTTCGATGTGGGGAAATGGAAAACATGATTTTTTTGACTCGCAATCCTAGGTAATGCAGAATTTATGAATTTCTTTTCTTTGAACATAATTTTGTGTTGTTCAGTACAAAATTTAGGACACGCATCTCTGCTGTTTGGAGGAAACTTAAAAAAGAACTCTGTGAACATAATAAAAAAAAATACGGGTCATTGAAATAAATAAAAATTCAGATTCTTTTCTTGTGTTCTAACATATGTAATTATTACTTCAGTAGATTCTAATATTTATTTTATAATCAATCATTATTACTACTTAGGCAACAATACAGACATATATAAATTTTCACTATTTTTTACTGTCATTACATGCACAATTGCTGTTTTTTATTAACAAGAGAATTGAACAAAGCATATCAATACTTTCGTATCAGCAATATGAGTAAGTTTTTGTTTATTAAGACTATTAAAGTTCTCACGATGAATTAATTCGAATAATGGAAATAATTGACTGTAGCATAGAGATTTATTCGTACTGCGTCCACTCTCGTATACAGCAAGGAAAAAAAATTACATATGGACAGCAGCCCTTATCCAATTCAGCAAGATTTTCCATATGCAACCTTACCACAATTCCGCATAAGACGTAAACAAAGTATCGAGACATCGTAATCGATTACAAAGTGCAAAGCTATCAACTATTCGTCATCGATGGGGAAAGGAAAGCTTGGGCCATCCGAAAAAGCGGCGACCCTGTTGGACTGTGTGTGTGGAGCATGTGTAAAAATAAAACTCTTGCATTTTTTCAATTGAGTTCTGCTGATTTGTTTTAATGTAGCAGGATCTTTATTAATATTGCATGGACATTTGGTGACCCTAGTGTGCAGGACACTGCAGTGTGCTTAATCTTAATGCATCCACATAATTTCCAGAATAGAAGAGACTTTCTGCTATTTTAGTGTTTCCGGACAATGTGCTAAACATTCCAGAACAAGTATCTTGTGATTATTGATTTTCTTTTGAGTGTTATGAATGTTTTTTCGGATATAAGAAAGTGAAGCACAAAACTGCCTGATAACGAATAGTCATGGCAGTGATGTGCAGCTGGAAGCAAGCAAAGTGAGCGTAAAGATTCCCCCATTCTGGATTGATAGACCAGAGATATGGTTCTATACTGTTGAAGCCCAATTTAAAATTGCAGGAATTACGTCAGAAGAAACCAAGTTTAACTACTTAGTGGCTCAGCTGGATCCTAAGGTTGTTGAAAACATATGGGACATTATCAAAGATGAAACTGCAACTAAATATTCAGCAGCAAAAGGAAGGCTAACAAACTTATTTAAAGAGGGTGAAAATAAGCGCATCAAACGATTATTGACTGGTTTAGAACTTGGCGATATGAAGCCAAGTCAACTCCTTCGAAAGATGAGAACGCTTGGTGATAATAACGATGTGTCTGATAAAGTGTTACGTACTCTGTGGATGGAAAAGTTGCCTGACGCAGTCAAAAATATCCTTATAGTCAGTGATGAGAGTCTCGAAAAATTAGCCACAATGGCTGATAAATTTGCTGAAATGGGTCCACGCATGGAACTTGCAAGTGCAAGTAATAATTCCCCCACAGTTAATGAACTTCTCACCAAAATATCTGCTTTGGAACAACAAATAGCTTCGCTCAGTGTACAGCATTCGAGATCACGTCCGGGTCACCAAATGTCCATACAATATTAATAAAGATCCTGCTACATTAAAAAAAATCAGCAGAACTCAATTGAAAAAATGCAAGAGTTTTATTTTTACACATGCTCCACACACACAGTCCAACACATGGCTCCTAACTGCCAGACAGACAGACTCTCTCACAGTTCCAAGTTACAGTTGAACTGCAGTTAAAAATACAGAGTGAAAAATTAATAAACAATTAGAAATTAGAAACCAATTAGAAAAATTACAAAAAAAACACTTTACAAATTAGTTTGGAATGCTTACAATTAACCAGTATTTTCCTTTACAATTAATCATTATTTTTATAATTTATTATTAATTTGTTACAATTTCAAGCTAGGAAGCTCGAAGACGGCTGTCATCGAATAACTGCTTCCTGTATAGTGCAGCCATCTAGTGGTGAGATGATGAAGTGAAAGTTGTTCTAACACATCTTTCCCTTTAAGAAGATGGCCTTCGCGTGCTTTTTCGTATTCAAATAACTTAACCTTCTGAAACTGAATGGCCCATGTGATCGAACACCTCTTATTTGTCCTCAACCGAAGACGTCTAAATTGCAGCTTTTAAAACCCATGATATTACTTACAACATTTATTTAGAAAGGGCTGAGCTACCAGATATATATATCTTACGGCAACATCCTCACATGCGAAGAAATGAGGGAGCAGCGTCACGATATCTGCGTAAAGCTGCCTTTCCTTACTTCAGTGACACTTTAGTTTATATCTTTCAGATTAGTTACTTGAATAAAGAGCCAAATAGAATAACGAACTTTCAAAACTGTTCATTGGAGAAACTTACTTGACACTCTTAAAAGGAACAGGAGCAAGTGTCAAGTGACTTCTCGAACACTTTGTAAGTTGTTTCTTAGTTCTTTTTATAGAGCTTTGTTATATTAAAGTTATACAGTAAAATGTGGAAGGATTAATCGTTATCGAAATAGCTGAAAGCGGGCGAATAAATCATCGAAGTCCAAGTGAGAATGCGTGATCTCACAGTTTTCATTTCAGCAAAAGCATATTTTATATATCTTTTGTCATGTATATTTCAAGCACACACAGATTCTTTTAGTTGCAGGGAGCAAATACTTCCATTCTTACTCCATTTGTTCATTTTTCTAGCAAGTAAATCTCGTTGTTAATTCTTTTACGTGTTTTCAGTGTTTTTCTTTCTTTAAGATAATATAAAACGAGCAGATATTTTAAAAGCTATTAAAGCAAGTATTTTTATTACAGCATGTATTTTTTAAATCTATTAAATTAATTATGATACTGACTTACAATAATTTGCAAATACGTAGCCCATAAACTTTACTGCAATTACCTTCTGTACATGGGAATATTGTTCCTTACCTGTACCTTTGAATTATTTCATAATTTTTATATTAAATAAGAAACAGTAACTTATTTTAGTTGAATATAAATAAGTTACTCATTTTGTTTTATATGCATAAATATAATTTTCCTTGCTTAACTTTGATCCAGTAAGTACTGAAACAAGGTTGTAACCCCTGCTTTAGTTTAAACATAAATGGACTGTGTTTTTAGGTAAATAAAATTAATTCTGTTGTTAAAATGTTTTGAAAAAAAAATGTGTTATTTTATGGAATTAAACGTATTTTATTTTATAACTGAATAAAATTTATAGAAATAAAATACGCTAAACTTGAATATGAAATTCCCTTTCTTGCATTACAGTAAGTATGTAAAAAAAAAAAAAAAAAAAAAAGGAGGGACACTCAATCCAATTATCCGGATGGGTAGTGATTCCATTTAATCTAGGTAACTGGAGTTCTTAGAAAACCAAATCTTCATGAAAAGTTTCTGTCTGAGAGTAATGTTTACGATACTATCCTGTAGATGGCAGCACATTCCAAATACTCTTTTAGTGGCTAACATTTAAAAATTGCGGGAAATGCTTTAAAGTTCAGTGATGCGCTGATTAAAATCATTTATTCTTTCCTGACAAACAGAACTTTCCACATTCAAATTGGAGAAAATAAATCGATTTTAAAAGAAGTAAAGGCCGGGGTCCCACAGGGATCTATTTTAGGGCCCATAGTCTATCTTTTTTACGTAGCAGACCTACCTGCTGAACACATTGATCAGAACTTCTTCATGGGGTGCTACGCAGATGATACAGCTTTCGCTGTAAAGTCTGGGGCACCGAATTTTGCACTAAAGAAACTGCAAAGATTTATGCCTAAGCTGGAACATTGGTGCGCCAAATGGAAAATAGCAATTAATGCTGATAAATCCAAATTGCTAATCTTTAAGAAAAATAAGATGAATCATCCCTTGACAACACAACTGATACTATTTGACACTGTAGTGCCTGTTGTTAAAAGTGCTACTTACCTCGGACTAAAATATAGTTCTAATTTCCTCTGGAAAGAACATATTAACAGCATTAGAGGAAAAACTATCGGAGTCTTACGAAGTCTCACGCCGCTTCTATCTGCGACTTCCAAATTAGACTTAAAAAGGAAAAGACACATTTATTTATCTATCATTCGTCCTATCTTCTCATATGCCTCTCCCGCCTGGGCTACTGTTCAGAAGAAGGAGATAGAGAAGCTACAAATATTGCAAAATAAAGCTCTTCGAATGATAGCTAATGCACACTATTACGTGTCAAATCACACTCTGCACCGTGACTTGAAAATTGACCCCGTTGAGATGTATTTGCATAATGCTAACAACAATTTCTTTAATAAGGCTCAGGATTGTGCACACTTGACTGATCTCAATGTATTGGATTACATGATTCTTGATGAAGACGCATCGTTAAGACCACTTGCGGCCCACCTCGCCAGGGACTCAAATTTCCCTACGTAAGAATTTTTCATGAAGGGTAATCACTGCTCTTGTACATATTGTATATAGTGTAATTATTTTTATCTTCATTTTATTTTTCAATTGTATTTTATGTATTTCCTTCTTACGTTTCTGTAATATATATGTATTAAAGTATGATATGTTTATTTTTATGATATGTCATAATTTCAAATGTCATGATTGAAACTGTTGGATTTTTTTCTGTGTTTCTTTGTGTACAACACAAACATTTCACACAGAACCTCACGGCTCCTGCTCTGCGATTTTCTCTGCGATTTTCTTTTTGTGCGCGCCTTTACGGCCTTGCGACGCATGGTCGCCCCCTGTAGACACCTTTGACCTCTCTAAACTTGTCAAGAAGCTGCAACGTCATGTGCCCTTAGGGCTTATTTTCAAGAGCCGGACAAGTTGTGCAGCCGCGCAACATTTCGGCTATAGCTGCACAGACTAGACTAGACAGATTGTAAGACTATGGCTCGAAATGTAACATCAACCCTTACAAATCTTTGGTAACATTTTGCAGTTACCTTTGAAGTCGCATCCATCGTAATACGCGCACTTGCTCCAGAATTCATGTATGGAAGTATTGATAAAACTTTTTTTTAGGGCAGTTTGAATTATTTAGAAACGTTAACCTCTAAAACCATCTTGATAGGAGACAACATAAGACTCAGAAATGTGCAAAATAATGCAAATTATTCTTATAAACACAGCTAGATTAAGCATTAAATGAATTAAGTGCGTGATTAGGGCATCAAAGTAAAGGCGTGCTACAAAAGGGTGTTTAGGAACTCAAAGAAAGGAGCCTCATGAATTTCTCATTGCTGGTTTTCCATGGAATGAATGGTACAGCTTAATAAGGCTAAGAGTGGAAGAATGGAGGAAAAGCAGGTCTACATGGATGGCTTCTAAAAGTCTTAAGTAAAGATTAATTGGTGGGAAGGCATTGGAAGGAAGACAGCAGATGTTTGAAGAAAGTGGCTATACTGAAAAAAGCCCAAATAATCATTTCATTTAAAGCAGTGCTCAGTTGTGTACTTCTATAAAGGAATAGAGCGCTTTTTTTTTTCTTTTTTTTTTTTTCATGAAAATGGCTGAACTTTCAAAGCTTAATCATCTGTATTGTGTCAGGGTACCTATCATTTCAAACAAAATCATACAACTGGACACTTTAAATGAGTATGCCGAAAATTATATTGCTTCCGAAGTTTTCTACTCAATCAAAACAATACCATATTAAAGGATTGTGACAGAACTTAAATTGCGCCCGGAGCACTGCTCCGGTACTTCTTAGTTTTGGGGATAAATCACAATTCTAGCCGGAGCCCTAAATAAGAACTGAACAAAAACTTCAGTAGAAATTTAATCTCGAAAATTTTATTTTTTTTTTTTATTTTAATTAAATTTATCTCGAAAGTTTTATTTTGTTTTTAATTTCTTTTTAATTTTATTTTTGATTTTTTTTTTCATAAATAAAAATCTGAAAACTTTCAGATTTTATGTTACTCCCAAACGGGCTTTTTTAAAATTTACAGACACATAGACGTTTCGAGAGCATTTGGGCTAAAGTCACATTCAGCATATCTTTAGAATTTCCGATAAACGGTCTCGCGCACTACAGATAAAAATGTTTTATCCCGTACAGTGCTGCCACTGCTTGCTTTAAAATTGTTGAGTTTTTAAATCAAAAATTTGTTTGTAAAATATGAGTAAGTTCTGTAAAATATGAAAGAGACAATAAAACAAATTCCAAATTCAGATTTCCAAGTGCCCATATTCCAACTCAAAATTCGATGACTCTAGGTACTGTTGCTTTTTCACAAAGCGAGAAACCTACATACATTCATGTAGGCTCTTCATTATTTAGTTTCTTTAAATATAATATTTGATGGTAACGGTGTGGTGTTGGTGTATTTAATTATGGCAAAGCACACTAGGGCTATCTGCCTAAGAGGAGGGATGCCTTTCGTGGAGGACTTTCTAAGGGAAACTGGCTCGTATACACGTTACACATGGGGAAAACCACGAAAACACCCATGCAGCCAGCCCGTTCGCGGGATTCGAACCTCGGACCGAACTACCAGTGTTCAGCGACTTTACCGCTCGGCCGCTGGTAGGCTGGTGGTAACGATTTGAAAAGTGATTCAGGGTTTTGAGACTAATAGCCCTTCTGAGATAAGGACCATATGGGCTAATTATATTAAAAAAACGCTTACTAATTTTAATTTAGCTTTTCACATTTTATTAAATTTTAATTTAAAATATTTAATTATTTTAATCAGAATTTTTTAAATTATTTTAAAAATTATTTATTTAATTTTTTAGTTATTAATGATTTTATTAGTCATTTTATTTATTTATGTATTCGTGTGCCTTTTTCCTGACGGTCTTCTATAGGGCTCCGGCACTTTTAATTTTAGAAATTAGGCCCTTGCAAGTGAATATTTTTGTGTCCCAGATATTGCTAACTTGTAAGTTCCAAAATACATTGATCTAAGCAAGAAGCATGCTGAAGCTGAATCAACAGCTGTATCGAAAATTTATAAGGACTCGTTTTCCATAGTACTGGATTCCGGATTAGACTTTTTAACAGATATGTCGGGATTGAATCTCTGCAAGTATCTCTCTATAGTGAAAGAAAATGTGGTATCACGAATTAGTTTGTGAAAAATTTCTTTATTAATGACGAGAGAGGGGGAAAAAATATCATTATGTGCAAGAAGTTAGAATTTCTGGGAAAAAAACGAACATTGCTCTGGTGAGGCAGCTATTAAATTTTGCTGTCCTGAACTTTTAATTCCTGCTGTTTAATCTTGCTGAATACACATGTAGCATTCATACTAATTGCGGAAGCACTGCCGATGAAACACCAGTGGATTCTGCTGTCTTCCTATTTTGGCACCATCACTAAAAGGCATGTGGAACTGCTACAGCAAAAATTATTGAACTACAAATGTTTTGAAGGCTGGCATCATAAAGTGAATAATGACATAAGAAAATCTCACTAAAATTCCTAAAATGGAAGTTTAAAACACTGCGGCATCCATTATTATGACACTCTGAGATGTACAGTAACGATGAAAATTCGTGGGAAAAAAGAGAATGAAATGGATGTTAGAAGAAGCTATGAAAGCAATTATTATAGGTTTTGAAGACGACTAGATAACTGGTTGACTTCCCTTGCGAACACTGAGTCGTCATTATATTATATCGTTTCAGTTCTTTTTCCGTGTAAATATGCCCTTATTTATGCATATATCCCTCAAAACCCAATCCCTCAAAGTTTTCATTTTTCATATTCATTTCGGATGCATAAATTTCAAAATATTTTAGTACCGATTGTTTTTTAAAAATCGAACATGGTAATGTATTAAAATAACAATAAATCTAGATTGCAATCGAATGAAAAACACAGCTCAAATTTAAACGGCGGAGATTCAATGTCATATCATTATTACCTCACTCCCACGTGACCTTCCTATTGTGGTTTCGGGATTTACTTTGACCCCTGAATGAAAGGGCTAAAATGGCAATTCTTCTCACCTTTCCTATCAAAAGAGACAGAAAAAGACGCAGCTTTCAAAAAATCTTAATTGGGAAAGCCTGAAATATAACATAACCATAAAGACACCTGTATGATTTTGACAAAACATCAGAATTCTTTGACACGCATCTTTTGTGTGTCAAAAAGCGTGGTAAATTCTTGAAAAATGCGCAGTAAGTTCTTCAGTTCTCGAAATGCTTTCTTAATTGTATTATTACACAAAAAAATTTCGTAGCGTGTCAGTGCTGTAGATATCATTTTGTAAAGAAGGGGGGGGATTATTTCATTTTCTTCTTCATCGGCGCTGCTTAAATATTCACCTGGTAAAATATCAATTTGTTCAACTGTGCGTCTGACGTCATTACAATGGCATCATAGTTTACGTATTTATGTAATGTCTAATCCCAATTAGTTGTAATATCCAATCCCAATAGATGTCTAATCCCTTTTAGCTCGTAAAGTCTAATCCCAGTAGAAATATTCAGTATGTTTCCTTCCGAAAATCCCCTATGAATGCATCTCTCCTTTTAGGAGATAATCCCTGTGGCTTTTCCATATTCAGATAACAACCTCTGCTTAAATAGATTTGGTTCGATTTATTTGATTATGACAAAACATGCTAGTACTACATGCCTAAAGGAAGGAATGGCCTTCGTGGAGACTTTCTTAGAAAAATGACTTGCATCCGCGTTGTACATAGGAAAAACTACAGAAACACCTATGCAGCCAGCCTTTTGCCTGGAATCGAGCCGACGTCAAACTATGAGTGTTCAGCGACTTTGTCAGTCGCCCGCTAGTGGGCTCCGCTTAAACAGATACAGCCCTCACATTATCATTTAAGAAGGAAAAGTCGAATAGTAACATATAACGTAACGTCTTAAATTGTAAAATGCTGCGCACTTCACTTGCACTACGCCAATTCCTGCTATTTTATATTCATGAGTTTTGTGATAACATCTTTGAAGAGCATATTATGTTTCGTGTTGTTATTAACGTAAATACGAAATATTCTTTACTTTTGTAATTTATATCAGCAAAGGCCCTGTATAAGTAATATATAAATAAATTTCATATTGGTATGTTACAGCATTATTATTTCAGTTGTCAGATGCCTGATAGATCGGCAGATGCCTTTGAAATTTTATATAATTTCAAATTGCTGTAGCTAAATAACTTTACATTGAGTAGGTTTCCAGAGCTAGCCTCTTATAAAAGTATTCTTTCAACACTCAACACACATTAACAAACATAATTAAATATTGTAGAATCATTAGGTTTTATTTTTCTTTCAGCCGGAGACATGAAAAATTAGCAATGTCCTCGCCGGGACTCGAACTTCCACCTCTGGAATACGCGTCGATTGTGCTACCGTTACACCACGAAGGCATGCTGGAATTAGAGAGAAAATACTTACATAGTGTAAATATGTTATGAAAATTATTAACGGTGAGCGCCTGGCAGTGGAAATCAGTGTATGATTTTTGCTTTTTATCGCCATCACTATTTGGTCTATTTTATTAATTTTTAATTGGCATTGCTTGTGTTTGCTGTTCGCGGGTGGGTGTTTTTTTTTTTTTTTTTTTTTTTTTCCTCTCTTTTTATGTCTGCTTTTGTTTAAATGTTTGCATTTGTCCTATTTCTTCACTTTTACGTTTTTAATTATTATTATCACATTATTATTTTCATTTAGTTATGTTATGTTTCAATTATTTTCCTTTGTTGAAATGGGCGTGGTCATTATGACCATGAAACCAACTTGTTTGGTTAGGTGGGTCAGGCTGCGACCACTACGGGGACCCAATCGCCAAATCCTGGTGGTGAAGAATTATCATCCACCACCTTTTTAATTCGGGCGTTACTATAGTGTCATTAATAGCAGAAGACGTGTAAAATGTGCAATGCTCCCGCCGGGACTCGAACCTGAACTCTCGAATACCTGTCGAGTGTGCTACCGTTACACCACGAAGGCATGCTGCAAGGAGGGAGAAATTACCTTATAATGTACCATGTCACAATTTATAACTTAGCCACTAAGATCGCTGATAAATATGAGAGGTCGAATGAATAAGAATGCTGATAATTCAGAGCATGTTCGAAAGCTGAGTAGCTCTTTCCGCGGCTTTCGTCATATGGAACATGAATACAGCTTATTTCCCTTACGAAGGTCTTCACGAACGAAAGTGGAATGGCACGAAGACATTCCCCCTTTTAAGCAGATAACCTTTGTATAATTTAGGTAAAATAACACGACAAATAATAATTATTGAAGAAGTGAAACAACAAGAATCAGCGTAATATTTGTAAATTTTGCAGGACTAGTTTCGATGGTTAACTACAGAACCGTCTACCTCAACTGCTTAAGGGCAAATGAAAGTAATATAGGGTGATCAGATAAGATAAGAACGGCTGGAGAGAAGTTAAGCTATTGGCGCCATCTATTGATTAAAAATAAAACTAAAATATAATTTCCTTAAAGGCTGAAGGTAAAGGTGGATTGGAATTAGTGTCGTTAATTAGAACAGAGAGATATATTTGAAAGTGAAACGCCTCTAGAAAATAAGAAGGCCTTAAAATTTCGCGTCAAAGAACATGAGGCATATGTTAAGAGAAAGGAAACAGAAATCCTCAATTGCCCAGCACTGTTGGTCCGAAAAATAATTACACTTTCCCTTTTTGTGCAGCCAAAATTATTCAAAAAACATCTTCCATTGGTGAATTAGACTAAAGGCGTTTCACATTAAAAAAATACCTCTGTTCTAGTTAACGACCCTAATTCCAATTTATCTTTATCTTTAGTCAGAAATTATTCTTTAGTTTCCTTGTTTTATCAATAGATGGGGCCAGTAGCTCAACTTCTTTCCAGCCTTTTTATTACTACACTGACTATCAATAAGTGTTTGGACACCTGTGATAGAAAAGAAAAACTAACTTTATTCAAAATCAATAGTTGGTAGAGCCTCTAAGAGAGGTAATTACAGCGTGGACCCTCTGGGGCATACTTTCCACAGGTCTTTGTATGATAGCTAGTGTTATTTTCTTCCACTCGGCTTGGAGAAGACATAGAAGTTCCTTCACCGATTTTGCACGGATAGTGCACCCCTGAATTCAGCGATGCAACTCGTCCCAGAGGTTCTCGATAGGGTTCAGGTCTGGACTCTGGGCAGGACAGTCCATTCGATGAACTCCATTGGCACCATACCAAGCCTTGGTTAACGTCGAAATATGACAATTGGCATTGTCGTCCTGAAAGTAACAGGGGTCCAACCCGTAAAACTGCCACAACGTAGGAAGCACATTGTCATTCAAAATAGTGCAGTAGGCATCGGAGTATTATTATTGAGCTTACCATGAATGGGGACCAAGGGTCCCAGTCCATACCAGGAGAAAACCCCCCCAGACCATAATTCCACCTCCGCCGAACTTGACTGTTGGCACAATGCATTCTGGCAGGAGACGTTCTCCAGGTAGACGCCAGACCGAGACCTTTCCATCCGAACGGTAAAGGGTGAACCTTGATTCGTCACTCCAAAGAACCCGTTTCCACTGATCTACCGTCCAATTTCGATGTGCTTTGCACCACATTAACCGAGCAGCGCGGTTGGACTTTGTGATCAAAGGCTTATGGGCAGCAGCACAACCATGAAAACCAAGCAGATGTGCTTCCTTACGGATGGTATTCATTGAAACAATACTCCCGGATGCCTGTTGAAAGTCCTTGCGATCGAGGGCCATCGGTTGGGTGCGGTTCTTTCGAATTTCTCTGGATAGCACTCGTCGGTCTCTATCTCCCAGTTTCGTTGGTCTGACGACTCGGGGCACATTCCAACAGTCACCGCTCACCTTTCACTTCTTAATCACATAGGCCACTGTCGATTTTGGGTACTTCAGATCGCTAGATATGTCCCTTAAGGATCGGCCACATTTGTGATACCCGATAATTATACCTTTTTCGAAATCAGAGAGCTCCAAACTGCGAGGCATCTTGCATGCGACAAAAGCCGATGCTGTTTCCTACACGATATATACTGGCGGAATCTGTGACGTACGTTAGGACCGCAGATATCGTCATTTGCATCAGGTGTCCAAATACTTATTGGTAGTCAGTGTATATCTTATCTCGTTCATTTGCACTGAGGCAGATGATTCTGTACTTAAACCATCGAAACTGGTCCTGCAAAATTTACAAATATTAAGCCGCTTCTTGTTTCACTTCTCCAATAACCTTTGTATGCTTTGCCAAAACCGACCAAGCAAACAAACAATTTACAGTTTAAATTTTACTCTTATAAAAGAGTATAATGACGCAGATTGCACTGGAGGTATTTCTTGCAGAAAACCAGTATCGAGCTTATTTTAAATTCAAAATTTAACAGTAACAGGAAGAAGCAAATTTGCGCCACTTTATCTTCAGTGAAAGTCGAATGTGTTGCTCTTGCGCAGAATAGCGGGGAATTATTTTAAATGAGGCAGCTTGTAGTGGGCTCGGGGTTTATTCAACAGGTATGTAACCTAATATTTTAAAACAATATTTCGTGAACTAACTTTCTCAAAAGGAAAAGGTTAGTTGTTACACCAAACATATTGACATAAAATACTTTGATGTGTGTGATTTAAAAAACAAAAGCATCATTAATCTGTAACGGTAAAATCGAGTGCACAGAATTTATTTATCAAACCGATGCAACGATCACAATTGGAGTTCCTATCGAAAAGAATCCATGACATTTAGGACGTCACAGCCCAACGAGAGAAAAGTGTGGCAATAAGCTGGAGCATGCCACACATTCAAAGCTCTTTCGAATGGCATTCTCAAAAAGAGGTTAGAAGTAGGCTCTTTACGGTGGGTTTCCAAGCGCGCTATCTTGAGTATCCTTCCCTATTATTTGATTAGAGGATTTCTAAGCAGGAGGATTTATGTTTTTTACTATATCTGCAGATATTTATTAATTTTCTTTAATTGTGCTTATTATTTTAACATGGGAAATGTTATCAGCAGTGCGATTCGAATAACTGAATAACTAGTTAGTTGCTCTAACGAGCAGGTGTGAGTAAAACCATCTACATTGTGGGAAGTGGGAAGACTTGCTGTGAAGTGGGAAGACTTCACAGAGAGCTTATAAATTTGAAAATTATACTTGAACGTTGGTTGTTTGTATAAAAGTCATGTTATACCTAGTGTAAGAGAAACACTCCTACCAGCACATGTCGGTATTCAACCGCGGCAGGATGGGGACTGCGGTTTATCGGTCTAGGACATCGCAGCTCATGTTGGTCGGGGTCTCATGACTATCAGGAGAATCTGGAATCGATAGGTCCAAGAGGGCCATGCTGAACTTCATGTGGGATCTCAGCGGTCCCGGCCCGCTAAAACCCAAGACATATACGTTGTTCTGTCGTCCTTGTGCCTTATTAAAGCGTAACATCAAGTCACTTCTTCTGAAAGTGTGCTCGTGTGCAAGACGAAAAGTGTCCACACAGATAATAAAACGACATCTGCAGTGCCATGAACTGTCAGCACAGTGATCATTGTTGTGGCTTCCCTTGACGCTGCAGCAGAAATGGGCGCATTTACAATGGTGCGACGAGCGACGACATTGGACACAAGAGTGGAAGTACATCATCTTTTCAAGCGAATCCTGCTTCTGGGTACAGTATTATAAAAGGCGTATCCGCGTGGAGAGGCATCGTAAAGAACAGACGTTTGCTCTTGATACCGTAATACGGACCCAGCACCTGGGTTATTGGTATTGGGTGCCCATGGGTACATATACAGGTCACCTTTTCTTCGCATAGCTAGTAGTGTGGAGAGCCGCCAGTAAATTTTGGACATGTCGAGGGGTGCGACTGTGTCCTGTCTTCGAGGCCAGCGCGATGCCACCTTTCAACAAGATAATGTCCACGAAGGCATCCCTTTCCTTAGGCAGATAGCCCTAGTGTGTTATGCCATAATCAGCTAAACCAAACAAGATAATGCACTGCTGTATGTTGCCGTGCTCTCGACCTTCCTCTATACACAGGGTGTTTGACTTTTGCCCTGGCCAACACTTCTCCAGATCTATCTCCCATTGAGAACAGCTGATTATACGTTACCGAGAATCCGGCATGCCATCCTCGTCAGCCATTTACGATTGATGAACTCTGGCATGGAATTGAGGCCGCATGGTACAAAGCACTCGTATCTGTCATCCAAGCTCAATTCGAAATGATTCATAGCTGGATTAAAGCCTTTATTGCTGTTGGCAGAGTTGGCAGCTATGTGTAGTGAATTCTGCATGCTGTATACCCTAAACCACCAAAAAATAATCCTGCCTTTCCCCCATTATACTGTACATGTACTCGTACAATAAATAAAATCCTGCTATTTTCTTTTCTTCCTGGTGTAAGAATTTTCACCAATCACCACCAACGTAAAAGAACTGATTTTGTCAGAGTATTTCATAATTTCAACGAGTTAAAATTGTAAATGATAAGGAGCACATCCGACATTGTTTACTGTATGAATCTGATAAAGGCAATACAATAGCAAAAATTCACCTTAACATTTGTCACGAGTATGGAGAAGATGCAGTTCTGGAATGAAGGTAGATGGTGTACAGATCAGTCATGTTATGAATGCCCATCAGTGGCTTCTGATGAAGCTCTGGACAAAGCCGTACGAAATGAACGGCCTCAAACGTTGTCGGTACACCGAACAGCAGATGAAAAATAGAAATACAATCTCTGAGTTTCTAACCAGCTCCCAGAGACGCAACGAGGAGAGAATCGGTACTAGTACATGTCTTTTTTTAATCCGACATACGTCCATTTATTATTATTATTATTATTATTATTTCTCGCAAATGCTTCAAAATTCTTGACTTTTTAGCCAAATATTATGAAGAACTGTCTTTCACTTGTAGAGACACCAGGTTATTTCGAAGCAAGAGAGATGAAAAATGATCAATGCCCTCGCCGGGACTCAAATCACGGACTTCTCGAATACGCGTCGAGCGTGCTGACCACTACAAAACGAAGGCATGCTAAGAAGGCGGGAGAAATTACGTGGATTTTGTTAAACTGTACTTTCTCTACGATTCACCAACATCATCATCATTCGATTCGTGTGTCCTTCCTTTCCTGTCCATGGGTAGCCGTTTTTCATATCAGTCGTACAACCTTTCCTCTGCATTATAAATAATTTGGAGGTGAACAAATCCTTAGAATTAATGGGGTTTCATGCGACTTCATTGAGCTATCATAATTGTCTTTCTGTTCCAGCTTTATTCTCGAGGTGTGCTTTCCACGTGGAATGATAGCGGCTATTTAGACGCTAGCCTCGATTTTTTTCCCTCTTTCATATTCATTAATTATACGATCTTAAAATATTTGCAAGAGAAATTTCCTCCATATTCTCAAAATGAGTACCTTTATCTTTTAAAGGGTGTAGGAAGCCTCAGTTTGCGCAAAATATTGAAAAAAAGGGGGGAGATAGAATTCAGAAAATATAAAAATCTCATCAAAAACTATAAATTTATATCTGGTGACCCAAAACTGCGAGTTGTGCTTACACTACGTTCATCCAAATACACAACTTTCATTTACAAAAGCACTTACCTTACATCTGAATGCATAGGGTTCCTACTGTAACTGGAACAGAAATCCTACTGACCAACCCTACTAGACAGACAGCGAGTTATCGCTGCGTCTTAAATATTCATAAAGTACTGAGAAAGGTTTAAAAGAACCTTTTTATTTTAGTCGTAAACATAAAGGCATAACTTGGGATACAGACAAAACAACCATTTGTGGCTACTTAAATTATGCAATAACAGACAAATAAATTCAAACCCTAATAATGAAGTGCAAGATTAACACATTCAATAGAATAAAGCTAAGTGAAAGTATTTTTACCGGCGAGTTAGATCGGCTAGAGAGAATGCTAAAGCCGCAATACTGCTAATCAGGAATATACCAATAGCTAATTGGTAAGGAATATACTAACACCAAACACGATTGCCAGAAGCTCTTTTACTAAGATTCAGAATCCCCAGCTTAAATGCACTCATAGCTAATTTGCATTCTGGTGAGGAATATGGAAAGGAGATGTTAAAGACCAAAATCCTAACAACTTGTTTAATTAACATAAGATACCTTACATACATACGCTAGAACTTCTGCAGGCTATTTTAGATCTACAAATATTGTTTATTATACTTTATATAGAATTTGTTGCACTGAAAAATGTTTACAGAAAATGTGTGTGAATGAATACATATGATAAAATATTAAACTGCTTTATGGCCAATCTAGGGTCAAAATATGAAAATGGCAATGATAATGATGACACTGAGGAGTATAAAAAAATTCCCCAAGAAAGTTCTCTGGCAGCTATGTCTAAATATGTGTCTTTAATGTCTAAATACATTAAAACATTCTTTTTACACATGGAATTCCAAGAAGAAATTGCATCTATCGATATTTGATGTCCAAGTAAGTATGCAACATTGTGACAGAAAAAGCTATAAAATAAACAGAGGGGAACAGATTATGGGATATCTTTACGAATTTTTAAAATGATATTATAAAAAAAACCTTTTTTAATGCATGTTACTTTAAACTATTTGAATTTTAGCTTCAATGCAAGACTAACCATTCATATTAAAACACATGTATTTTATTAATGAAACGTCTAAGACATCAAATGCATAATAAAATATGTACGATAAAAAAATTCTGTGAATGAGCAATTTTCTTCGTTTACATGTAATATTAAATTCTCTACAGCTTAAAAGTTGCCATTTGAATTAATGAGATCTTTCATAGCCAAAGCTTCTAATCGAAATGGTTGCATTATTTTATCCAAATTTTCATGTATCCAATGCAACATTAGCCTACATTCTAACATATGAAATGTTGTCCTGTCTATGTTAATAAACCTATTATCAAATTTCACTGCAACTTCCATATTTGTTAATCATACTATAATACTTTTTAATAATATATCAAAACATCTCAGTTTGTGTGTCCTAACACACACATCTTGTGTTTACTTTTTATGTAATTTAACAAGAAAGTGGGCCTTGATTTATACGAATAAACTGTCTCTTGAAAATATCTCAGAACTATACATAGGAATGTATAAAATTGGTAGTTTAAGAAAATACAAATAATAATAATAATAATAAATAAATAAAATAAAATTGGTAGTTAAAGGGAAAAAATTAATTTCTAAAAAAACCAAGCTGATATATATGTAATATCCTATACAATAGCGTTTGCTCCATTTCATTTACCTGTATATTCAAATAATTAATTGACAATAACTTCACTAAAATTAGGAATTTCAAACTGCCAATTTGGAGTTAATAATCGTATTATTCCTTTCAAAATCATACACAAAGACATGGAGATATTCAGGATTTGCACGATAGACAGTTTCAAAACTTTGGTACAATTCTATGATAATCAAGAAGGATTTTACTACATTTCCTAGAACTGAAATACATATTTAGATCAAAATAAAACACAGTATAGGTAATGTGACATAATACAAAAATTTTCTTCCACTTAATAAATAAGCATATATTTTTAAAGAAAACTGCTCAATGCTCAAGCAGTCTAAGAACATACATCTGCAAACTGCTTATATTTTCAGACTGTTAGAAGACTACGTTAAAAAAGTTACAATACTTTTGTCAGTAGCTTAACACAACTTTCATCTCAAATTCTGCAAAGAATTTCTCAAGTGCAGTTTATTTTATTTATGCCTATCTGTTACCCAGAGATAAACAGCCATCTTTGGTATCATCACCTCAACAGTTTATATTTGCAAACTATTTCTAATGAAAGTCATGTAGGTAATAAAATAAATCAGTTTATGTAAGACAGGCAAAAATTTGCCATTTCATAAGAGTCAGTGGAAACTGTTTCTCAGAGCAAAGCATTCCACCAGTGTCTCAAATACACAAAGATGCATTTACATTATTTTAGCCCACATATCAGAAAATGCTTTTTGTCTCCTCTCGCTCAAACCAAACTATTAAACAAATGCTCAATGGTTTTCATTAGTGTTGTTATATTTATACTTCAAATTAAGGATGTATTATATTTCTACTTCAAAGTTAAGTTAAGTAAAGTATGTTATTATATTTATACTTCAAATTAAGGATGAATAATTTCAATGTCACAGTGCTTTGGCAAATATTTAGTAAGTAAAACCTGCAAATAAACTACCTGCACAAAATTGCATAGTTTCAATCACTTTATTCAATTTAAAAACATAAGACTTTGGTCATTCTTTTTTCAATCTTAACACTGAAACTAACTATATACAGACTACATAAAGACATAAAATTTAACTTCAAGTTAATATAATAAATTTTATGTTAATTATTGTAATATAATGTGTTCCAATTTTGAACAAATAAAAATTGTGAAAAGACTACAAATTACATTTGAAAATATTAATACTTTGTATCTCCAAAATTTTACAACAAGCTGAATTATAGCAAATATAAGATTAAGTAATTGTTTTGGCATACATAATTTTATTATGTGCTGATACAGTGACATGACTACTAAAAGCTATGAACATCCTCAGAAAGGAAATTCCTAGGCTACTATGCTACAAGTAAAACTCGTGCTACAGTTATTTTTAAATATTGAATTTCATCCTAATAAACTTTTCCTTCTCACATATTTCAATGCCAAGAAGTCACATAAACATATTTCATTCAATAGTATAAAGATGACATCTATTAACAATACAAGGACAAGTAGAAATAGCAACAAAATAGCCCAAAAATGACAGAAATTTATAAATTTAATTTAATCATTCAATTTCAACACAAATTCTTCAGAAATAGATATCACATGAAACCATTTATTTACATCAATTATAAATTCATGTTTTCCAAGAGGTATTACCAATGGTCCCTGAACAAACCATGATAAAAACATCTTTGGTTTCTTTCTTATACTTTAATTAAAGTAAGGCCTCTAATGACAAAACAATCTATAACTTCAGCATGATTCATACAAAAGATAATTCTCACTACATAAAAAAAGCATTCACATAACATTTATATCAACTAAGTCACATATAAAAAAAATTTATAAGTAAATAATTCTCTTGCATGCCTATCAACACTGTGCATAAAATGTTTATATAATTACGATAAATGTCTAAAACTTTTCTACAACAGTTTTGTTATTTGGTATTTATAACATTGGGAAGTCATGGAATAACTTTCTGATAAACATGTAGCTACTTGAATCCAAATTAAATATTCTACTAAATACATACGCTGGAATGCAATCAAATATTTATTTTTCCAAAATTTATGACAAACAAATTATGTTTATCAATTTAAGACATATCAACATTATCACAAATTTGCTACCATACACTTCACAAAATATATTATTTAAGATATATTAACTTAGTTTTACTTCACATAACAGCTGAAGCAATGTACTTAATTTTTCACTGGTACAGGAATATCATTCAGTAAACTGTAATTACAAAAATGACTATAAATTTACATGTACATATTATGTGTAGCTTATGTAACAAATAAGAGAAGAAATCCTGAACATGATAAGATATCTGATAAAGTGAAATGCAAAAGTAAACACTAGATACCAGACTTATATATAGCACATGAACAATATTCATACAAATATGTGACTGAAAATGTACACTTACAAATTTCTAATTAAAAATAACCTATTTTTGACTAGATGAATTTATATACACACCATCTGATAACTGCTGAACTAAAATGTGTTGCAAAAAAATTATGTAAACTTAAAAACTAATGCAATTTTCATAAATTTCATGAAATCTCAATTTTAAAGCCAAATCAAATACCAATTTATTTACTAATATTTACTTTATAGATTAACATCAAAGATGCAGTCTAAAGGGCTTTTCTAAAAGTAAAGGAAACACGATTTTAAAAGCTATTTTATAATTCAAAAACTAGCTTAGCAAAGTAAGATTTTAGTAACTATTTATATAACATAATTAGAACAATGTGCAACTTATAGCTGTAATAAATATAACATGTGAAAAACAATAATTTTTTCACATCTTAAAGCAAAACGCTACTGAAATTAAAAAACTTATGCTACTTTAAGACAAACTTCTTTCACTTGAAGACGGGTCACTAGAATTGGAAAAAAGCCTGAATTTTAGGGAAAGACCCAAATACAAAAATCTAATGCATTTAAAACACATATTTTATAAACTATCAAACATTTATATCAAGTACTAAAGATAAGTAAGTATGAGCTAGTTAAATTTAAGCAATAGACAAGTATTTACTACTTCACTAACACCCATTTGCACCATACTAACAGGTTAATAATATACAAAAATGCAGATTTCATTGAATTACTCACTTACTAGTATGCTTATATAAGGAATTATATGTATAGTGAGCAATTACAGAAAAATAATGGCAAGCTCTATTTGTAATGTCTGTCATAAATTAGCCAAGACATTCAGATTTGGAATGAAGAAAAGGAAATACGAAATAAAGAGATAAGTGTGCTGCTGTAAGTCCTACGAGTTTTAAGAAAACATTTCTTATTTATAAGAATAGTCATTTTAACATCATGATGAACATACCGAGGCACAACATTCAACTTTAGCCACGGATGCAACTTATTTAAAATGCTTCTAAAGAATTATTGCACAAACATACATCATCTTTCAAATAACCTCATAATCAAAATTATGCAAAATAAAACCACCATATTATGTTTAATACTTATTTTTCATTATGAATTTTCTAAAACAGCAGTCATACAGCATCAATTTCAAATATTAGGTTTCAAATCACAGCAGACACAAAATATATTTTTTTGCTCATAAAAGATACAAAGTAAGACTGGATAATTTAAAAGCTTCTAAAAAATTCTTTTGTCTCAGCTGATAGCCTTGTACACTTAGTAGTTATATCAGTAAACCAAACAATTTATTTTGTCTTAGCTATCTACATATATGACATTACATTACATTTTCACTACATTTTCTACATATATAAAATTCTACTCAAGGCAAATAGTTATAAATGAGCCAATATTGTATTTAAGGCATGACAGAATTAAGGCTATATATGTTGAAATACCATGATTAATTAAATGTGGTAAACATTTACTTCAAGTATAACTTGCATAAATGTGACCAGAGTATCTAAAATGGCACATATTTCAATCAGTAAATAATATATGCCTAAAACTGGCATGAAAGTCAAAAGTAGCACCATATTTGATGCTTCCATGCAATTCTAATTTATATGAAATCATCACATTTAGTATCTAAGTGTAAAACTGATGTCTCAATTTGTATTAAAAATTATTAACATTATATCAAACCAATTTGTAAAAGCATTAAATATTCCTAAAAATATAATGTACAGTAAAAAGTATATAGTCAAAAGTTCTGAAGTGTAATAACTATAAATTTCATTATTTTGCAGAGTAAACATTCATCATGCATCAAAATCATGATAGTAAGTAAAAATATTTCATGACTTTTCTCAGTATCCTTATTCTATTAAAATAATTTTTTGCATAGATCACTGGATGAGAAACAAACAACCTATGGTTGACAAAGACAAATTGTTTAAACCGGATTTAAATACCAAGAAATCCTTTCCTTTCATATGGATTTAACACAAGACACTTATTAAATAGAAGGCCCCAGTACTCAACCACCTTTAGGCAAAATGGACTTCTTTCATAAATGCATTTTAAAGTCTACGCTTCAGTAAGGAATGAAAATTACATAAGAAAAATACAGTACAAAGTCCGTAATCCAGATGTCCATTATCCGGAATGATCTATAATCTGGACCTCAAAGCTACAAACTTTTTATTTGTATGCTTTACGCATGCTCGTTTAATGTATAACGGACGGTATAAGCTAGGCTAAAATTATCTTTACTGATTCTAATGCATTTCAGTTAATGTTGCAGATTGTGCTGTTCCTTAATCTTCTAATTGGATCTGGCTTATTATTTTTCGCAGACTGTTTAAGCAATTTTATAAAAATTAAGCTTGAACTTTTGATTAAATCAAAAACAGTTTCCAATTCTACAGCTGCCAAAGGATCTACAAAGTGAAAGCATGTTTTGATGTCCATCAAACAAAAAGTGGAATTGCTGCAAAAAATGGATAAAGGCTTATCTCTCTCAAAATTATGCGAGGAGTATGACATTGGAAAGTCAACTGTATATGACATAAACAAAAAGGAACTTTTTGAATTTTTTGTAGATTCCGACATCCCACTTGCAAAGATTTTCCCAGTTATATATTGTGCAAATAAAAGAGCATAGATGACACAAGCGTTGATGAATGATTGGTTCAAAAATAATTTTATACCTGAGGCTTGGCGACATTTGAATTCAGTTGGTTTACCCGATGACTCAAAAATATTAATCATTGTTGACAACTGTTCGGGGCATACTTCACTTAAAGTTTTAGTGAAAGATAATGTATTCATATTATTCTTCCCTCCAGATTGTACGTTTATCATTCAGCCTATGAATATGGGAATAGTGCATGTGCTGAAATGTAAATATACAGTAGCATTTTTTACATCTATGTTAAATTTCTTGAACAATGGCAAGACTATTCAAGACTTTTTAAAATTCTTTAGCATAAAATCTGCTTTGTGGAGCATCACAAGATCGTGGGAGGATGTGTCTCCAGATATGTTAAAAAATGCTTGGCATAATTTATGGCCAGCTACCATATTTCATGGTGAAGACAATGAAGATGATAGCCGTGAATTTGAAGGTTTTCAGAAATTGCAAACTAAAGGTGACATTTTCCAGTTATTGGATTTTGTAAAGAAATGTGGAGAAGTGGTAATAAATGAAGATGATATAACAGAAGTTTTTCATCACGACGACAATGCCCCAATCTTCAATCAACGGACGGCAAAATCTGTAGTATAGTTCTAGATCCAGAAAATACCGCTTCTGATAGTGAAGAAAGTGATAGAGAGGTTATTGAAAACTAAAAAATTTTGATTGACAAGTTAATCGGTATTCTCGACACAGCAATTACAGGACTTGAACACTGGAACTTTGTGACTGAACAAGAAATTATGTCTGTTTATAGAATTAAAGAGAAAGTATTAACACAAAAAACGAAGCAACTTACATTGAAAGAAATGTTTAATAAAGTAAACAAATAAATATTAAGCTTCTTTTTTTTTTTTTTTTTTTTGCAAATTTTGATACCCTTTAGATCATAATTGCTCTTTATTTCATAAATTATGGTTTCATATTTTTAATTGCATAATTTCTGCATGCCATTCTTACCAGATTTAAACTGAAGATCTAGAATCCGGAAAAACCCCTAATCTGGAATCTCCAAAGTCCCGACGAGTCTGGATTACAGACATTGTACTGTATTAATTTTATAAGATTAAAATGTTCAAACATGGAGAATATGCAAGTATACTCGATTCGTTAATTGTTTTGTGTAAATTTATAATTATCTTTCACATTACCAATAAATAGTCAAATAATACATACTTTCATGACATTTATAAACCATACATAAAGTTTTCCAACAAAATTTGACAAAAATAATTAAAATCTAAAATAATAAGCAAACACAAAATATATCTCAGAACTTATCAGAATTGTTGGTACAATTTTTAATAAGAATCCTTAAACCCTTATTATTTCTTCTCAGTCTGCATGCAAATTAACAATTTAATAAAAAATGCATCAATCCAATTTCTATAATAGATGTACATTTACAAAATGCATTAATTTTATTTAAATTGTCAAAATTCAAAAACCACAACATTTCCCAAAATTCATAAATATTCCTATTCATTTGTTAAATGTAGAAAGAACAATGTGTTTACTTGTTATTAATAATTCAAGTTGCAGGATCTTTAAGCATATAATACTTTTAACGTGAATTTAAAATACAGAACTTACAACACAAAATAAGTAACTGAAAATTTTCCATTTTGAATCACAAATGGAAATACATCATTCAAAAAAATATAACGTATAAAAAGAAAAGTATCATCATGTTCTAAAAATGATTTCATAAAATACTGCTTCAGCAAAAGGCTTTATGTTAAGCAAGAACTGATATGGTTTGAAGAGATATTTGCATCTTGAGACCATATTTACAGTTTACCAAGTTAGAAAAAAATGCTCAATGTATGAAAGCTTTATGATTATTCAAACAGGTTACAGATGAAAATAAATTCAATGAAGATTGCTGTACAAATGATTCACATTTTACAGTTAATTTAATAATATTAAAGGAAGCATTTAAATGCAGGACATCTCAACATACTACTGATTATAACACAATATTTATACCAACAAAACATAAAATAAAAAATACCAATATTGTAGAAATTTAAAAGAAACAAACTGATAAAATTATATTTAAATGCTACAAAATAAATAAAATAATCAATAGTAAACTAATTCAATATTCAAATAAAATGTCTATCTAAGAACAGGCAAAACCAGCACTTAGAAGCCAATAATGCTTCACTTTAAAAAAATATGGGGGGGGGGGATATCGAGAAACAATCCATTTTACATTGTTGTATAATGGGGATTTCATTAATTTCCAATGCAGCATGGGGCATTTTTAAAACAACTCTCATTCCTCAAAAAATATACTGCTATTATGCACATAATAACCAACAACCTACCAAAGTGGATACGACAGCCATATCATGTAAATCATAAGTAATTACTTCTTAAGAATTAATATAAATATTTTAAACATCTCAGACATTTTCTAGAACATAGTAAGTTTCATAAGAGATGTCAATGCATTAGAAAAACAAATTTCTGTTTCGGGAAATGTACATACATAAAAAATGCAGTATTTTGTAAACAGCAAATTAGAACACTGAGATAGATCACAGTTTATGATGAGAAAAAGATGATTTCGAAGTTTAATAAATAAGTGAATTGAAGAATTACACTTATTATAAATGTTAAATACAGATAGTTTCATCATATTTTTAATACAGATGAAAAACTAGATGCAAAAGTAAAGGGAGTAATTAAAGTTACATTATAACAGAAAGGCCACCAGGAGACAAAGCACATCACAAGGACACCTTAATGCCAATGAAAAACGTTGCTTTCTTTACATGCAAAGAAAATGGTATGGTTAACCAGTTTACAATACTTCATACATTTACTTATAATGTCAATGAATATGGGAAGAAACCACAGACTAAAATATAAAAAATATGTGTGCTATATTTCTGAAAAACTTCACTCTACTAATGTAACTGTATTTTATATACTGAAATGACTATATGGTTATAAAATAAATCAGAATAACAAATATCAACAAAAGTTGTTCCTTTTTCATTTCATATAAAAGTAAGTTATAATAGAAGCTCATCAATTATTATATAATGCAGTTCCATTTTGTAAAGCTTCTTGTATATAACCATGAAAACCCTAAAATCATAATATTACAGTAGGAATTTAATCCATATTCTAAGCATATTTCCCATTAACTTTTCTGCATAAGTAAGTTAAGATTATCCCCTCCCTAAAAAATTTTAAAAGGGCAGTTTTGTATTATAACTATTATAAACAATTACAAATATTTTCAGTAGTTAATACACTAAAAAAAAAAAGCTCCTAAATGCTTAAAATATTATATTTTTAACATATTTATTTACCTCAGGGTGACTAACAGGAAATTACTTTAGCTCTATTATATAATTCATTTTACATTTTCCTCCAAAATTTACTTTTTTACTGGAATGTTTGTTTTTCATTATTAAAAGTTAACATTTCACTCAGTATTTAAAATTCAGCTAATTTTCATCAAAATTATTATTTTTAGAACTAAAGTATGCTATGAAATATAAAATTAAGGTGACAAATTAAACTTAGTAAACCCCAAATTACTTTAATCTAGGATATAAAATCACACTTAAGTGTTTAAAATGTATTATATTTTGCACTTTGAAAGGACACTACATTAAAAGCTACAAGATAATTCTTGTAACACAAAATTAAATGCAAGGATCTGCACAGCATTCAATAATTTTTTGTCAGAAATAACAAGCTTCTGAACATGTATTACAGAATTTCTAACATAATAATGTAAGAACTGTTTAAAGGGCAAAAACAAAATGTGTTACTTTCCGTTTTTAGGAATGTTCTCTCTTACTGTAACACTATATTATAATACAATACCTACTGCAATTTTAAAACAAATCTTAGCATCTGAGATGTTAAGATAAATAAAAAATTTTAAATGTTTCATATTCAATTACACTAATGTATTCTGAACACTTTAATGAACAAATATAACTGTTCAAATGAACTGTTTGCACAAAATGTTAAAAAGTTTACAAAGCAGAAACACAAAATATAGCTTTACAAGAAGAACTGCAAGAGCTAGCTGATCAACAGTCACTAAAACATGATTTTGCATTTTTAACAATATTTACTTCAATACTAACACTAATCCACTGTCAATGAGAAGGTTATACAAAGCACTTGAATGGAAACTTGATAACCAAATGAACGAACCTAAAATAGAAAAAATAATTAAATTTTTCAAAAGTTAATGTTCAAATCATTAAATTAAATATCTCAAATAATTAGATGTTTCAATATGTTCACCACATTAAGAAAATTTTAATAAAGTCAAGAAGGTATTAATTTACTTGCTTCAAATCTAATATGTAACTATTTAACTTCTCTACAGATTTCAACTTTTTCTAAACAGGGATGAGAAGATTGAAAAAATAATTTACCTACTCACTGTTAAGTTATCAAAAGGATACACATGAATTTACACATTTCCCGTTCTCAGATAAAATTGGTGGGAAGAAATTAATGCAAAAAATAAATGATATAAATGAAGTAGACTAATCTGAAGTTAAAAAATTAAGACAAGAAAAGAAAATTTCCTAAAAGAAAAATTTATTCAAAGTTCATAATAATGAACAAAGGAGAAAAATAATTTACCATACAGTTTACAAGGAAATAAGAGCTAAACAATTTTCTTTAAACAATTCATCTACAATTTTACATCATAAATAATAAAATAGCAGGGTGCTCTAATTATTCAATTCTGTTGGTCAAGCATACACGCTTTTACTATTCGCTATATGAATACTCTAAATAAAATTATTTAATCTCTTCTTCCCATTAAACTACATGATAACATATTTCTCCTTTCAGTTACTTAATTATTTCATGTGTTTTAAATAATATATTATTTGATAAAAACATAAACACTTTTTTCCCCATTTTTTTAGCCTCACCTTTTTTTCTGCTCAATCTGAAGGACCAAACAAGAAACTTCTGAGAGCTTGTTTAGTAAATGAAGATATGTACAAAATAATTGTTTCTAGATTAAGTTTTAAAAAATCTACTTTTGAAAAATTCCCTTCACCATGTTGTATTGTCATCCACAATGATTGTATGTGCAGAATTTGAGCTCAATAACTTGTGAGGGAATAGTTTAAAAATGGATGGCAAAGTTTTGACCAAAGTGACGTGTGTGTGTGATTATGGCAAAGCCTCGAGGGCTATCTACCTAAGGGATCGCGGAGGACTTTCTAAAAGAAACTGGCTCGTATATGTGTTACATTTGGGGGAACCACGAAAACGCTCTCGCAGCCAGCCCGTTCGCGGGATTCGAACCTCGGACCGAACTACCAATGTTCAGTGACTTTACCGCTCGGCCGCTGGTGGGCCCCGACCAAAGGGATGAACAACAATTATACAAAATCTTATAAAAACACACTTTTTTTTTTTTTTTTTTTTAAATTCTAGAAAGTCGCCTAGTTAACATGTGCTTTAATCATTATTGTTTTAAGAATGGGTGAAGAGTTTATTTCATAAACTTTTAAAATTCTAACATATATTTTTTGATGCTGGAATTTTTTTTAAGTCCAATTAAAGAATAACTACAAAATTAAGGAAGTCAACTTTAAAAATGAAATGCTGAAAAAATACACATAAATTTATGAAATGGAAGACAAAATTAAAGTGATGCAGTAGATGTTATCACAAATAATTTTAAATGCTTGTCAATCCTTTTGGCTTTCAGATTAATAAAATGAACTGTAAATTCAAAATCTATCTATATAAAAAAAGGGTGGAGATACAACATTTATAAAATTTCAGGACTTCTAGAGTAAGCTTAGCTTCTTTGCAGCAAGGACAGCGAATTTAGAGAAATCCAGGAAGTAGCAAGAAAAATAGTGTGACATAATGACATTATAACCTTCAAACTGAAGCAGCAATTACTTCCTTTTCTGTCTCATATCATAGCACATTTTTCTAAAAAATGTTAAAAATCACTTAACTTATTATCGTTCTTGCTTTATGAAAGGGGGAAGTGTTTGTTTTATAACCTGTGAAAAATTGATATTAATTAATTGAAGCTAAATTTTTAAATGTTAAAATTTTAAAATAATAGATTTCAAAAGGTTGAAAAAAACTGAGCGATTTTTGTATTCACCAAAAAAATAAGAAATTACGTTAAAAATTTTATTGAACTTTTTTTCTTTTTTCAGTCTATCCAAAGGTGCAAACAGTAAATGTCTGAGACTTTCAGTTTGTTCATTAAACAATAAGTGCAAAAAGTCTTTTCAACATCTAAAAAAAAAAAAAAAAAAAAAAAAAAAAAATCTCAATTGAATTTAGAAAAAATTGCTTTGCCACATTATAATTTCATTGATAAAAAAATTAGGTGTGTACAAAATTTCAACTTGATAGGTTATCAGGAACTGTCTAAAAATTGTTGACAATCTTTTGACCATATCAACAAACATCATCAAAACTTCTGCATCCACCTTAATCTAGGTGCAACGAAAGTAATTTTTCCTACAAGTTGATAATGCTCCTTCTGATCAAGGTTAGTATGGTAGATCAAAACAAGACGTTTGTACATATAAATTAATCATTCAAATCTACTGATCTTAATTCCACTTAACAACTTGTGGGATATTCTAGGATAGTGATTCATGAGCAAATGCCATGGAATTTCAAGAGCTAACATCAAAAGGAAAAACTCAACCTTTATTTGGAATAAATTTCAGTTAAAAGAGAAGTTCAATGCATTTTAGTAGAAGGCCGATTTCCCTTTATCAAAAGCTATTCTCTGAAGCAAAACTTAATGTTCCATTCTTTGAAATACACAAAGGCCTCCCTTTTTTGTTATATTAAACTCAAATAATGGGAACTGCTAAGTAAAGAGCTCATTGAAAATCTTCATGAAAAATGCAAATACTGTGCTCGCAATGGCACATATGAGTTCCTAGCCAACCAAAACCAGTTTTAATAATGGCATCCATTATGTGATTATTGAAACGACCAAATGGTTAATTATAACTGGTATAGATTGCATTGTTCCTTAATCTTCGAATTGGATCCGGCTTATTATTTTTTGCAGACTGTAAGAGCAATTTTATAAAAGTAAGTTTAAACTTTTGATTATGTCAAATAGAATTTCCGATGCTGGAGCTCCCAAAGGATCTAGAAAACGAAAGTATGTTTCGATGTCCATCAAACAAAAAACGAATTGCTACAAAAAATAAAAAATGGATAAAGGCATATCCTTTGTTTATCTAACCGTTCCGAAATCTGTTTATCAATTTCACGCTGCTCTGAGCAAGGGGGGGGGAACGTCGCGGCGCGCAATGAACTGGAAGTTGATCTGTCAGCACTATCGTTATCTTCAGGGCAGATGTTTTTATTTTATTTGGCTTATAATTCCTTACTAAATGTAGTATTTAATCTCGATGTACTCCGTCTTTGATATGATTTAAATCAAATTCCTCGTCATTATAAATATCACGAATACAAATCAAATAGTTTTCTGGTTGCAATTTTCTAATTTCGGCTATGCGTAAGGTATGCTTTACGCATGCACGCGTTGAAAGAAATGTTTAATAAAGTAAACAAATAAATATTAAGCTTCTTTTTTTGTAAATTTTGATACCCTTTAGATCATAATTGCTCATTATTTTATAAATTACGGTTTCATATTTTTAATTTTATAATTTCTGCATGCCATCTTACCAGATTTAAACTGATGATCTATAATCCGGAATCGCCGAAGTCCCGACGAGTCCGGATTAAAGACTTTTGACTGTATTACACTTTTGCAAATATTTATGTTTTAATAAATACCAAATAAAAAAATTAATGCCCAGAGAAAAGTACTCTGTCAGTTATTGTTTGCTCTTAATTTTCCCCCCTTTTTTTTCAGTTCTTTGGTCTTTAAGAGATTCTTTGGCCTATTAAAAACTATTAAAATGCGTCAGAATGCAATTTCATTTTTAAACAGAACAAGTTTATTGAATTACTAAAAACATAAGAACATGATGCAAGACAGAGAAGCATAAAAGAACTTCTAATAAAATACAACTTAGTAAATTAGTGTTACTTACAAACAATTAGAACAGGATATCTGCAGTTTCACTTGCAGACCAAACACCTGTGTCATCAGGATTAGCTGGTATTATTACATCCAGAGTAGGAACATCAACAATCTCAGATTTTTCAGCAACAGATGCAGGCCTGTGATTGGGCTGAGAAACACCAAGCTCAAATTCTTTATTGCTACTAAGCACCAGAGGCTTATAACTGGAAAGTCCCAACCCTAAATGTGAAACATTTTATATGAATTAATGATATAATTTATCTGCTTTACTTTTTAAAAAAATCCACAGTAAAAATTCATATACCCAAAAGATAAGATGCAGACTCAGATTTTTATTTTATAAAAGCATTTTTAAGAAATAAAATTTTTATTAAATCAGTTTTCTGATAAAGAATTCTAAAATTTCTACATAGAACCCTAAGAAAATTATACTAATATAACTGTTATTGTTAGTGAAAAAGGCTGTATGTGAAAAAATACCATTGCTAAATTAAGAGGCCATTCAACAGAAAATAATGATACCTAATCTCTTACACAACATTATGCAGGACATCTTACTTGGATAGACAACTAGCTAAAAAATAGAAAGCAATAAATAAGCAGATGCATTTGTTGAGGTCTAAAAGACTCAGAAAGAACATATATATTGCTTCCTCATCTAGCATCATATATTTTCTGGTGTCATAAAGTGAATTGAATGTTACAAATATAAATGGAGTAACTAAGAAGGATGATTAAACAAATAAAGAAATTACTTCTATAAAACTGCTCATAACAGTAGAGTAAAGCCAATAAAAAAAATCTCTTATGCAGTTAAATATAATCTGAAATTAACATAGTAACACTAGATCAGTTTCTATTCTAATACCTTGGTCAACTATACATGTCCTGTGAGAGCAGGAATTGTCATCCATTACAACAAAAACAGTATTTGCAGTAGCATATGAGCTTACACAATGATCAATGATATCCAAGGGCAGTTCCAGAGCCAGTGAAAGCAGCACTGACTCTAATGATGTCACCCTACATATCTGAACTGCAACAGATTTCACAGGTCATGCATATATGTCAATGTGACAGCTTAAACTTCCAAAACGAAACTTCCTACCCAAAACGAAGATGCTGTCACAGAGAAAAACAGTTCTCTTCAACATCATTTGACTCATTGTATCATGTTCATCGTCATCCCTAAATTATAGCATAACCGGATCAAAATAATGGACTCAAACAAATAACAAGTGTCATTGTTCTCTGCTACATCATACCTGCTCTCATGCCTATTTCCTTCATTAAACTTTACGTGAAAGAATCAGTGGAATATATACAGCAGGTCTTTTGACAAATGTTCCATGCACATGCAATCATTTCTTCACAGCAGCAGAAAGTCTTCTAATGGCAGGAATACAGTTTTCAATATAAATATAGAATTTGAACTTGTTGAAAAGTATAGTCTTCAGTAAGTTGAGACATTATCATTTTCTAGTAAAAGCCATGAAGCACCCATCAGAAACAATAATTACCAGTATATGAACTGGTCATCCTGACTAGTGCCATGGGCCCTTGAGCAAACTACTGTGCTGAGGCTCTTACAACAACCACTCACAGAAATGAAATGTAAATGGATTAGCATGGGGCACCGCACAAGTGCCGAATGGGACCATGTGTTAATAGGCCCTGATCTTGATACTGTAGTTTTGCTAAGAAATTGATCAGATTTGAGTAGCATTATGTGAATGACATTTTCACTGACGTTTTAGCTGCCTTATCATTTCAGCCAGAAATTCTATCCAATCGACTGCTTACAGAATCTGGCAAATAGGTTTTCAAGGACACCATTCACAGTTTTCAAAAAATTTCATCAAATACAAAAGCTTTTCGAAAATCAGCCTCTTTCTATACATGTAACATCACACATTCCTAAGTTTAGACTTCAGTACCAACATTTCCTAAAGAAACAGTGCTGTTTTGTTGGCTGTATTTTTTTATCATTTTTATTATTATTCTCTTCTATAAATTTTACTTGATATCCTAATTAATTTTTTTTATAATACTAGAGAAGAAAAAAATATTTTATTAAGTAATGTTTGAATGGCAACATATTTCAGCGTTCAAACTTTTTGAAGCAAAAAAATAATCAGAACAAAATTTTATCAGAAGTATTAATTGAGACTTAAAAAGAAATGAATGACATTTTCAGACCAGAGAAAAATACAGTGAAAAAAGATTTTACTTGAGTTTGCAGCAGATCCAAGTTCAATTCCTGATTTTGTTGTGTCATTCCAACTTCCATTTTCATCCAGAGGTGAGGGACTTGCATTTTCAGATGGATATTCAAAAGTAGAAGTTGCTCTATCATCAAATTGTATGGTTAACTACAAGGGAGAAAAAAAAAAAAAAAAAAAAAAAAAAAAACTATTATTCACATATATTTATTATTAAATTACATTTACACTAATCCTTTCCAATATACATAAACATTTCATAAAAATTTCTAATGCATAATTAGCTAAATAATTTGTAATTTCAACTAATATTCTAAAATTGAAGTTATGTAATTCGGCAAACATGATATCCTTACAATTTTTAGTATTTTGGTACATACTCTAGTTTTAAAAATTAAGATAATTTTACCACTATGTTGAAATTCTCCAGGAGTAATGGGCAGATTTTAGTGCAATTTGCTATGGACGTAAGTTGATATAATACCAAAAAAAAAAAAAAAAAAAAAAAAAGTCATACAACAATCCGCTATACAAACATCATTGTGTAGCATGCTAATCAGCACAGAAAGACCTAAAACAAAGTTTGCATGAGCAAATAAGAAAGCAGGCTAATAGGAGGTATGGTCCCCTTTAATAGCCGTACAGCTCTCACAATGTCACTTTATACTTTAAATCAGGGAATTTGAGACCTGTGGCAGTTGTCTCACTCCCGCAGCAATGCTATTTTCATGTCCTAGAGGATTCTGGGAGGGAGAAAGCAACTTACAGTTGCCCTCCTAAGAGTATCCTAGACATGTTCTACAGGGTTTAGGTCTGGAAATCTGGATGGCGTCTCTGGTTAAATCCTCACTTTTCAGAAAATCATCTACCAGATTAGCCCCTGTATGGCCGAGTATTGTAGTCCATAAAAATAAATTGAGGATTTACTACATACCTGAAAAGGTAAACATACGATCTTCCTCTATTTGCAAGATGACTCTGTCTTTGCGTCTCCGCTAACTTTTACACACAAAAGAGTTAATTTAACACCATACAGAGAACATCTACTTTGGAGAAAGCATTGGGAGGGTCGTTCTCTTAATAGATTGAGTTCCGGTTTAGGCTAATGCACCTTCATCTGGAGTGAACCAAAGACCGCTACTTGTTCTCGAAAATCCCAGAAAGGGGGCAGTATGGCAGTGGAGTTTTGATAGACGGGGGTGGACATAGACCTTCTGGTCTTTGACAGAGAATCAGTAACTGCTGTGATATAGAAGAATGGCATCTCAGAGCCCTATGTTTGTCTTTCCAGGGTAGTTGACCGTTCGTTAATTTTTATGGATGACAATATTCGCTTACATGGTTTAGTGATTTAAATGCCGCACAACCACCCCGAAAACGTCTATGCAGCCAGCCCATTCGCCGGTATTCGAACCCCGGACCGAACTACTAATGTTCAGCGACTTTACCGCTCAGCCGTTGGTGAACCTCATTTACATGGAGCTAACCCAATGGATGGTTTTTTAGAAAGTGAAACTATTAGCCAGATCGATTAGTTAGGCATAAACTCTACAGAACTTGTCTGACATACTTTTAGGAGGGCAACTGTAACTTGCCTTCCTCTTTGCAGAACCCTCCAGGACATGAAAACAGCGTTACTGCAGGAGTGAAACCGACTGCCATTAAGGACTCATAAATTGCCTCATTTCCAGTACGAAATCACGCTGTGAGAGCTGTATGTTACAAGCAATCATACACCCTAAATTATCCTCCCTTTTTTGTTCCCTCTTGCAATCTCTGTTTTAGACCTTCCTGTGTCGCTGAGCGTTATGCACAATCATGCGTCAGTGTGTACGATGACTGTTGTACAGTATATTTTTTTGTGTTATATTAACCTATGTCCATGTTTGATTTCATTTAAATATATCCATCACATGAAGAAATAATGGGCAAAATGTAAAAATTAAACTACATTTTAAATACCAGTTTAGTACTTTTTCTGCAAAAACAGGAAATTAGATTTCCCGTAATTGCTAACATAATGTCGATTGAACACTGAAATCTGTTTTACCACTTTTTATTCGTAAAATATCAAAAGATATACAAATAAGCAATCAACTGAATAAGCAGAAAATTTGCAGGCTTGTACACTAAAAAAACATTAGTTTTTTAGTATGTTGCTTTTTATCAAAAAACTTAGGGCTAAAATATAATGGATGTGTCAGTATTCGGATAACTTTTCTTGGAAGTGACACAAATGATAGCTTACTAATTTCACGTAAAAATACCTTAATCTTATCAGCACACGTGGAATCGATGCAGTATAGCAGACTTACTGCCGAACTCCAAAGATTCCTTCTCACTCGTATTGTCCTGTTCTCAAAAGGTAACTTTTTGAGACCATTTTGAGATAGAAAATAATGCATTTCATTAATGCAAGCAGTTTAGACTTGCTGCTTTTATCTGTGTTCATTCTCATATTCATTAAATAGATTCTTTCGATAATTTAGTCTGAACAAAACAGTGAATTTCAGGATGTACAAAATACGCGTATCTGTATATTCATTTTTTAATTTACGTAAAAACTAAATATATTAAAAAACTAAGATACATATATTTTGTACATGTCTGAAGTTCATTATTATCAAAATACTCATTTTTATTAGGCAAGCAAAGAACAAAAATGTCTTGCTTTATCCTGCTGCCTGCAGGACAAAGCAAGACAGAACAAAACAAGAAACAAACATAGTTACGAAGAAAGGGATACAGAAAACGGGCAATTTTATTGACAGTAAAACTAATTTTGCAATATGTGATATAGAATTTAAAGGCCAAATAAGAAAGGGGTTAAAAAATTACAGATCAGCGAGCCCAAATTATTTTTTAACAATATGAGTCTGAAATAAATACAAAAAATGAAAGATAAGTACGATGTAACCTAATGAGTAATATTTTCGAATGCGCAAAAAACAGTTTGCCATAAAGTGAAGAAGCTTTATCACCTAAATACATTTTTCCCATACTTTCAAATGCAATGGGAATTATGGTTACATTTATTTGAAAGAAATTAGCAAATGCCCTGTCAGGTCTCGATGCATAAGTTTTAGATTGCTACTCTGAATTCTTCAAGCACATTTAATTTTTTTGTTTAATTTCCTAACCTATAAAACAATATATAGTTGTAAATCTAGTCAATATTATGTTGCTGTAGAATGCGTGGAAAGAGTACTTTCCTCTTTAGAATAAGAACGTTTTACTTTCTGAGGGTTCCTTTTCGTAGGCACAGTGGGAAGTTGCCTTTCATAGGGAAAAACTGGATCTTGGACATCTGAAAATGTATATTTAGGAAAATCCTTCTAACATTTTTAGGTAAGAGTTAAGTTGTACAAAAAAGACACAACTTTTAAGTGCAGCGTTTTCCCTTTTATGTAGAGTTCTACAAGAAAGTTTTCAAACAAATTAATTACAGAGATCCCGAAATAAAAAGTTTAGCAATGTTGAATTATAAAATGAGCAAAACAAATACTTTTTATAGTATAGTGCCACTAGCTATGAATTTTCCTAATATTACAGCTACTGAAAAAATAATCGATAAGAATGACAAGTATTGAAGATTGCTAAGGAGCAGACAAAAAGATCAAGAGATCGTGACATTTTGGGGGTAAAAACTATTTTAAGAGAACAATTTTCTTTACTTATTTCTTTACTCATTTGAAACATTAATTAAATCTGTATTCTGCCTCTCATGATCAAGAGCAAGTGAAAGAATATTTTCAGCAGTGATAACAAATAAAGAAGGGAATCAACTACAAGCACAAACTCTCTTCATAAACAGATTCCTTCTGGCAAAAGAAGGAATAAAATATAATTTAAAGCTGCAGATTTCACTATCTCTAAGTAATTAAAATTGAGTGAAATCTGCTTATAATGAAAAAATGTTTTCAATGTTTTTCTCGTGAACAGGATTACCAATATTTGTAATATATTAAATAACTGAAGACTTTATGTCAATATTATTTTAAACAGTAAAATGAGAATAAAATTACATCGCAAACTATTGCTAGAGTTATAACGGAGATTTTCGTTATGATGATTGATAACTGCAACTCATAACCTTACAGATGGCTATAGTGAGGTTATTTTTTATCCCCCAGCTTGCGATATTTGTCAATATACAAGTTCTACCGGAAAATTCTGTCCATTTGGGAAATAAATATAAAGAATACATTTCTCATTCTTTCAATAATATTTATTGGATAATATAATTTCCGTCTTTACTTATGACCTTTTGCCAGCGTGATAATAATTTGAAAATACCATTTTTAAAAAATGTCATCCTTAGAGGCGATGAACTCAAATAGTGCTCGCTAATGTTTCAGTTTTGGATTTTTTTTTTCCTTCAAAAAATTTTGCAAGGAGCAAAACAAGTGATAATCGAAAGGTACTAGGTATGGGGAGTATGGTGAATGCTGCATAATTTTTCCTTTTAAATCTGCGGTTTTCTGATGAGTCGCCAAAGCAGCATGTGGTCTGGCATTATCATGATGCAGTATGATATGATTCCTACTGCACATCGTCCACTTCTTTTCTTTGACTGCTGTGTTTAAATTATCTATTAGCTGACAGTATCTCTTTCCTCTTCCATCTTTTCTAGTATTAGGGCAAATGCGGCTTTAGAATGACTACTGTATAATCTTACAATATTTAGAATACTATACCGTATGGCAAATCTTGGTTGCGTAACGTCAGAATGCATGTTTCCAGAAATATGATACACTTGGTTGTGAAACAGATAATGTATGACAGTAAGTAATAATATATTGATTTATTTGATTATGGCAAAGCACTCAAGGGCTATCTGCCCAAAGGGATGGATGCCTTCACGGAGGCCTTTCTAAGGGATATTGGCTCGTATACACGTTACACATGAACCACGAAAACGTCCATGCAGCACACCCGTTCGCGGGATTCGAACCTCAGACGGAACTATCAGTGTTCAGCGACCACTCGGCCATTGCTGGGCGGTAAGTAATAATAATCTACACACATTGAGTAATAATATTGGCAAAAATAAAAATAGCAGCTTCTTGTATGAACCAGCTTTTGGTGATATGAAAAGTATATCAGATAAAATCTCACGTGGGATAATCTAGCCTCTATTGTACATGGATATTCAGACACTTTATTAGGTTTTTAGAAAATTACATGCGTATCCATAATTAAGATATTTTCACACTAGGAAGCATATTAAGTTTTTTGCGATGACTATCAATCTTGGAAGAAAGCCTTATTTCTAGGAAGTTCATAACTTTTTTTCCAATACATATTACTAATTTTTGTATTTCAGAAGTTCTTTGATTTTTCTCCCCTTCCTTTACCAAATTTTTCTTTTCTTCACATTTACAGAATTTTCACAAATTTCAAATTAATTCAATGTTTTAGAAAACGGTAATCATGTCTCTGAATTTTTTTTCTTGCCTTCCGCATTCAATCTCCCAGTGCCTCGACTTATTTTAGAATTTTATGGTTGGCTTTTAAATACCTTTGCAATAAGACTTCATCATTTCTGTGTAAAATATATTGTTGCCTAAAAGTTGAGCTTCTAATCTTATGCCATTTTGTCGGTGAAATAAAGAAATGAAAGTGCAAAAAACAATAATTTATCGATCTGGTTTCTTGTTTATTTGAATATGGCAAAGGGAAAACAGGGGCTGGATACGTTCATGGAGAATTTTCTAAGGAAAACTTGTTCGTACATATGTTACACATGGGGAATATCACAAAAACATACATACAGTCAGACATACACACAAAAGAAAAACACCTATACAAAAAATGAAAATACAGCAGTATTCAGCTGAAAATAAGCTTTATGAATAAATATCAAACTTCGCTAAACTGTTTAAAGCCGAGTATTCCCAAGAAGTCTTTCAGTGCCAGAACATCAAAAGTGAAAGAAAATAGATATTTTCTCCAAATTAAATTGTGTTCAGTATTCCAAGAAGGGGATTATAAAAGTAAAAATTTTATTTTATTTTATTTTTTTTATATTATTATTATTATTATTATTTTGAGAGAGAGAGGCAAATTTTCAAAATTCCGTTTTCGAAATATAATACTAAATATTTAATTTACTACATCAGTATTTTGCTCCCTCTTTGATTTTTTTCCCCTACAGACGTAAGAGCCGCACCCGCGACACCCTCACGACGATTCTGTCTGAAATAAGTGAAAACAACCTCGCATGCTTTACCATAAACGAGAAACGAAACAAACTACGTAAAAACAGCTACCCAAGCGAGATCCAGAATAATCCCTTAATAAGCTACACCCAGTCTCCAGAGCTCTACGCATTCTGTGGCTTATTAGCTACACCCATTTTGAAGTTAAAGCAGTCATTAAATAGCACGCTGCAAAAGGAAGAGCCTAACGATATGTAAAATAGAATCGATACGTTGGTAAGTGAGTAAAGGAATAGGTTATGAAAAATTCGACGCTAAAATATTTGAAAGCTTACGTTGATAAAATTTTTATAGTTTTGGAAACTACTTATGTAATAATAAATGTTTTAACAAGATAACTTTAAAATCATAAATTACAAAATTTTAAAGCAGAAAAACTCAATTAAAACTTGCACATTTTTTTTTTGAAATGATAACAAAACAATTATAAGTATGAGAAAATTTATTCTTTCCATGGTTCCGGCTGTCCCTTCAAGAATTTGAATAAAAGCCAGTTTTCCTTTAAAAAATCTTTGACGGAAGTAACCTTTCTCATAGTCAGACAGCCCTCGCGTGCCTGTAAGTATTTAACAAACTGTCCTCACAAAGTATGAAATGCAACCTTATTCCACCTGATTTTTGCAATGACAACGGAGGCTGACAATAAAAAATAAGTTCTGCACTTTAAATTCAAAACTTTTCACGTGACTTACCAAAAAAAAGCACGTTTCAATAGAAACAAAAGCTTCTTAACAGTAGAACAGAAATGCCCAGCTCTTTGCAAAACATCCCACATCCCAATTATGGCTAGTTATTAAAGTGTTTTATTTTTTCAATAAAATAGTTCCACTTTCCAAAGTTCGCTCAAGTTACACGAATCTCATTTTAAAAAGCATTTCCATTCATTTTGATTCATTCTAGCAAAAACTGCTCACGATTCATGTTATATTCCAGGCAAGTCACGTCTACACATTTGCGACCTAGATTTAAGTATATTTTATTGAAAACTCACAATGATGTTTAAGGCCCGAATTTCACTCTTTGTGACACATAGGAAATAGGTTTTTAACACATTTGTCTTCCTTCAAGCATGCACTGCCCCGTCCAATGATGATGAAAGAAAAAGCGTTTAAGTATTGCTGTTCGTCAAATCGGTGAATTTTGGCAGTATCTGTGTCTGCAAGAGCGGTCGAGCTTGGTTGCTGCTAATAAAATATTCTTACACAATCATTATTCAAAGTTGATGACTTCCTAATTTTTTTGTATTCTAAATTATTTTAAAATTAAGCAATCACACCTAAACTTTTTGTGCTTCTACTTTTTAAGCAAATAAAATTTTTTTAAAAAAACTTGGTTGTATTAAGTAAATAAATAAATAAATGAAAAACTCTGCATTTCGACCTGACTGGCTAACTTTCACTTAATTTTAAGTTTCATTCAGAAAAGAAAATTTGGAATATAGGACTGACACCTTTCAGGAAGTATGCCAGTTCCAAATGTTTAGAGTATGGAGTTAACTGCAAACTGGAGGAACTTGGATTATCTCTGAAAGATGTTATCTGCATAACTACTGATGGAGCAATCAATAGAATCAGTAGCAAATCAATAGAAAAATAATTTGTCTTCCACTTCATGTCAAGTCCGTTATCTCGAAATGATTTTACCCAAAATTAGTTTGTAAATCTGTCTAAAAGGAGCAGTATATATTCATTGACATAGATAAACTAGTCAAGCTAAGTTTACTACTTTTAATATGTACTGCCCCCTTTCAGACAGATTTACAAACTAACTGGGGGATAAAATAATCTCAAGGTAACGGACTTGACATGAAGTAGAAAACAAATTATTTTTATTGATTTGCTAAATTTTTATCTAAAAATTTTCAATTGATTTTTTTATATTTTAAATTGTAGAAATATATTTATAGTCATTTTATGCAATGCATTGCTCAAATTAAACTTTAAATATTAATTTTCTTTCTTTTCTTCTGGGACAGCAAATGTAAGCAAAATTTGAAAATGGGTCCTTTATTTTATATTTGTACATAACAAAATTGTTTATATTTTTTATAGTTTATGAAAATTTTTGTAAAAAGCTAACTATTATGGCTTTTTTACCTTTTTTGAAAAATTACTAATACTAGTATTCCGGTACAATGCTTAAAAAATACCGAACATCGGCAATGTATGTCCGATACTGCAAGTATTATATTTAATACTAAATGCTAGATACATTTATTACTGAATAATTTAAACTCCAAAATAAAAAATTTAATAATTAAACATCGTTTTAATTATTTTAGTGAAAACTCGAAACGATTTCCTTTAAAAGATATTATATTAATATTTCTTAACTTTCCCTTTAAACATAATATTAGTAATATTGAAATTACATAGCATCATATGTTTTTATTTTCTATTACGAATGCGTTTTTTATTGATTTTTATCTATTACATAAAATACATATACTCAAACTAAAATTGCAAGTGTGTCGAATGCACAAATTGATGGCGAGAAATGCCCCCCCCTATACACACATAAAATGAATATTTTTTATTAACAAAAATATTTTAAACAAATTTAAAATGTTGTTTATTTAACATTTATCAAAACATACATAAACAATGATAATAATATCGCAAAGCTAAAAATTCAAATTTATATTTATTATTTTTGTTGGTTCCACTTTGTAATTCAAATTTACTGACAAGTAAATCTTAAATTTTCAGATTGACATTTATTTCAACTAATTCCAACATGTTTAACTAATCATTAAATAACCCACTTTAATTTAAACTAAAAATAAATAAAGTCTGAAAACTTTCGAAGTGGGACAAACTTGAGAATAAATAAATAACAACTTAGTCTACTCTTATTTATTAATTTTTTCTCCGACGCATAAATGAAAGTACACATGTTTCTTATGTGAGCAACTATAAAATTCTTTACTTTATTCTTTACTTTACAGCTAGACACTTGATGTGTAATTCGGATAAAATTTATAGCCTATGTGAGAATTATCTTGATAGAAATTATCGTCATCACGGATTACATATGCTCATCCCCAATCGGGTTTTCTATTATTAATTTTCAACTGTGAAAGAAAGATGTTCACATACAGATAAGTTCCTAAATAAAACGATTATTCTGAGTGCAAAAATTATTAGCAGTTCGTTTTTTGACAAGCATGAATAAAGGTTAATAAACTATGCACAATTTTATGATATTGTAGTTTACGATTTATAATACATCTTTCTTTTTACCAAAAAAAAAAAAAGTTTTCTAAAGACAATTGCTTTTGCCTACGCTTTACAATTTGGCGAAAATAAGAAATAGCATTACTGTAAAATTAATTTGTAAAGCGCATAGTTACTGCCTAATTAGAATGATGCTTATCAATATACGATGCTGTAGTTTCCCATGCTTGCATCATCTCCTTTAGTTCAATGGAAGGTTGCTGCTTTCCCGTGGCTGCTACCTCCTCCTTACCTGAAGAAATCTCCTCCACAGTTTCTTGTGCTCTGAACAAGGGCTCAACATGTGTACACACGCAGCCCTAAATAGTATGGGCGGCTTCAAAATTCTTCGAACAAATAGAAGAAAAAGTACCACAAGATAACCACATGAAGGATGGAAAAAGGATATAGTTGGATGTGTATGGGAAAGCAATACCCTATAGAATCCAAGAAACCAAATATAGAGGGGTCGCAAAAAACTTTCCCGATATAGGAGCCATTAGCAGCCTATCCGCTCAACCAATCGAAATGAAATTTCAGATATAGTTATTTAAAGGTATACGCTCAAGATTGTGATGATTTAAAGAAACAGAACTCTTAAAGTTACGATTACATTGAAAAAATTTCGAAATTACCATATGGCAACACCCACATTTTTCTTGCGCAAACTGATCAGCGCATTGAAAAACCATAAATGGCGTTGGCACGATGCATGTGTATGACGAAAACTGCCGGCGTGAAACATTTGCAAAGAAAAGCTCATCACCATTAGTCATCAGATATAATGTAGATAGCAGGTACCAGCAGCGGATATTACGCAGGGATGAGGAGCTTTTCTCCTTAATTGGGAACGTAAACTCCAAGAAAAGCGTTGAACGGTCTAGCGAAAATCTTCACGATGTGCCACCAGCGTCTTTACAAGTCGCTTTGACTGTATACTGCGGCACCGCAAGTATATTCGTTCTCGGTCCGTACTTCTAAAAGGTTAGTTTCACAGGTATGAAAAACGTGCTCCATCACAAGTGCTCTGTATACAACAATATTGCAGAATTGCGTAATTCTAGAAACGAAATTTCCTTAATGATATTGTATGGATGCAAGATGGCGCTCATCCACACGTCGCCACATGTGTTCGACATGCCCTGCAACAGCACTTTGAGGAAAGGAGCCATCTCCCGTAACTTTACAGTTTCGTGGACACTGCGATTTTCCGACCTCATTCCGATGGATTTCTGATTCTAAGTTTATCTGAAATATAAGGTGTACACATTAAATCCACGGGATTTTCCAGAATTGAGAAAATGCCATAAAACGTGAAGTTGTGCAGATTCCTCCGGCAATGTTACGTTCGCCAGTGTTCTCAACAATATCCTGCATACAATGCTACTATTGTCTGCGGAGGTGGGGACATTGAAATTCCAGGGCCCACCAGCGGCCGAGCGGTAAAGGCGCTGAACACTGGTAGTTCGGTCCGAGGTTCGAATCCCGCGAACGGGCTGGCTGCATGGGCGTTTTCGTGGTTTTCCCCATGTGTAACGTGTATACGAGCCAGTTCCCCTTAGAAAGTCCTCCACGAAGGCATCCCTCCCCTTAGGCAGATAGCCCTAGTGTGGTTTGCCATAATTAAATACACCACCACTTTGAAATTCCATTAAAAGTTCCCCCTTAATCTCCTCTCTTATGTTATCAAAGTTCCTTTACAATACTCCTCCTTGCAAATGTTTTACGCCCGCAATTTTCGTCAAAAGTGCATGGTTCTAACGCTATTTATGGTTTTTCAATGCGCTAGTCAATTTGCGCAGGAAAAAAAGTGGGTTATGCCATATGGAAATTCCAAAATTTTATCACTAAAACCGCAACCGTGAGTGCTCTATTTTTTTAAATTATCACACACTCGAGCGCATCCCTTCAAATAACAATATATGAAATTTCATTTCTATTGGTTGAGTGGATAGACCGTTAAAGGTGCATATATCGGAGAATTTTTTTATGACCATCCTGTAAATAGCCGTATGGCTGATTGAAGCAAAGGTTTATTAGGTAATTTTACAATAATGCCTTCGCCGGCTGAAATTGAAGAAGGCAATATAGTAAAATTACCAAAACCACTTACCTGCTTTAATTAATCTATACACCTCCCCGCTTCTGTTAGTTTTTAACAAAATCTTCCCCACCTCCACTGAGTCGTTTTTGGTTTGGTTTAGTTTGGCAGATAATAGAAAATTACACTACGGCTATCTGCCTAACGAGAGGGCTACCTTTATGCAGGACTTTATAAGGAAAACTAGCTCGTATACATGTTACACATGGGGGGGGGAAACGAAAATGCAGCCAGCCCGTTCGCCTGGAATTGAACCCAGGTCGGAACTACCAGTGTTCAGTGATTTTATCACACGGCCGCTGGTGGGAGCCCACTGGGTCTTTTATTTCAAGGGCATCATCTCTGGGGGGGAGGGAAGAACATACGAACTCGAATTAAGTTTCTTCCACTCAGGCGCCCACCAGCGGCTGAGCGGTAAAGTCGCTGAACACTGGTAGTTCGGTCCGAGGTTCGAATCCCGCGAACAGGCTGGCTGCATGGGTGTTTTCGTGGTTTTCCCCATGTGTAACGTGTATACGAGCCAGTTTTCCTTAGAAAGTCCTCCACGAAGGCATCCCTCCCTTTAGGCAGATAGCCCTAGTGTGCTTTGCCATAATTAAATACACCAACACCACACCATTTCCACTCAGGCAGCGCGGAGGCTCCGTCTTCGATTATCTTCTTTTTTCCCCTTCTCTTTAGTGAAGTGAAAAGGCAACAGGTAAGGCCAGCGAGGCTTCGAGCCAGTTTTTTAGAATGATATACAACTCGAATTCGCTTCCTCCTGAGATAAAGAATTGATCCTTCAGGTTCATCTGTTATGCATTTAGGCACCCTTATCAGTACAGCGGTTAGCGATGCTGGCAACAATAACGATGGATCCAGGTTCGAATCCCGAGAAAGCATGGATGTTTGTACGTGCACAGCATCTGTGCTGCATAGGGGCGCTTAAAATATTGGCGAGTCGAAGGTCCTCTCAAGTGGTTTGATGGTAGGAGAGACCGTCCCCCGGGGTGTTCTCCATCAAAATCAAAGCAGAGCTGCATAATTAGTAAGTGAGACACTACCTATACGACTCATGGGGAAATTCTGGCGTCCCACCCACTTTTACTTGTACCTGTATGAGCTTCTCACATACTGAAGCTTCACCATCTTGAAAAATTTAACTATTCTGACAATAAAACTTTTCGTTATTAGAAAAGAAAATCCCATGTCTTTCTGTGCACTTGCTTCAAAACCGCATTGAGCTATTATTTATACTCTCTTAACTGTTGAATTTTTATTTTTTCCGATAGCTTTGAATCACACGGTAAATTTAGGACTTAAACAAACTGCGCAAACAATTCCCATACCCCACTCGAAAAGAAACGCATCTTCATTTAAAATGTTAATACACTAAGCCTTACATTACACAAACAGAAGACGTATTGTCTGTTGCGAAAAGCTACAACGATCAGCTCCAACACAGCTAGCTGCATTTTTAACATTCTCATCCGAAACCATCAAAGCTGTTCCAATGTCAAGGGCAGACTGCCTTGAAAGTACGCAAAGAGACACAAGCTTTAATCATCCCATTCATTGAACACGCAAACAATGTGAGAAAGCAACGACCCTAAGCATCCGCTGAACATTATTTGGAGTACATTGTGTTTTTATACTAACTACTTAACTTCAAACAGTTCCCATAATGAGAAAAATTGGACGATGGGACTTTCAAAAATCCTGCAGTTGAAATCACTCAAGCGATGACGATGGTATTGTGCTAGGAGGTTTACAGACTAAAAGGGGTCTTCCGCGACTGAGTTTACAAGTAGTCACACATGATAAAATAGACAAAAACGAAGGAATTCCGTTCTGTGAAGTTTGCTTAAGAGAATGTTATTCAGCCAACTCTCGCAAAACCAGTGTTGGGAAAAGCTAATATTTTCAAGTATTCTAGATTGCGAATGAAGAGGTCAAACACATTATGCTATTTGTAGACATGTAGATTTTATTATCACACATATTGCAAATCTATTCGTATCTTATTATACTGCAAATTTCTTAGAAGAGTTTAACATATTCTGTTCTTTTGCATCAGATGATGAGCAATTTTCGCCTCTTTTTATTGTTCTTTTGAGACGGTAACATTGATTTTATCACATCCGAAATTATTATTTTAAAATTATAAATTTCATTTTCAAGATGCTAAAAAAATCAATAAATAAACTACCAACTTGATATTTTGAACGATTATTACAATTTCTAGCCCTTTTAGAATCCTGCTTTGCACAGTGCTAATTTTTTGAGCAACATATCTACCATGAAAATCAACACTGCAACTAGCGAAGATAAGGAACATAAGTTTCAAATTAACATCATATTAGCAGTTAGAAGGACACAATCAAGATACCAATTTAAATGCAACATGTGACTAAGAAATTTCATAAATATGCGATTGTTGCGTGCTCAGCATTATGAAGGTCTAGTTCTACTTAAGTCTTCAGATTTCTTTCCCGTTCCTCCAAAAATGTTTCCAAAAATTCATTTTTTAATTATGAGATCCTCTGTTTATTATTTTCGTCTCGTAAAAATGTGTTTATATGATTTTCCTACTTCTATCAAAATTCCTTCAGTGAACTTTCAAATTTGTTTCGATCTTTCTATCAATGAAAAGTTAATAAAATAACGTGGCAAAATCCCTCACCTTGTTCTATTCCGATATCAGTACCTATCAGTGGCCTAGGAGCTAAAGCCATAGAGCACTGGTAGTTCGCCCAGGGCTTTATTCCTTGCAGTCGAACGGATTGCCTGCATGGGGGTTTCCTTATGTGAAACTAGCCGGCTTTCCATAAAAATTCTTCGACGAATCCATTCTTCACATAACGCATAAAAGGCTTTGTATGCTACATGAGAATTAAAATAATCAATTCCAAATCGAAGGGGACATTGGGTCTATTTTTTTAGCACAAAGAAAACAGAATTTTTTTTCTTGGGCACAACAAACTTACTCTTTATCATAGCCGACAGAAAAAAATTCAAACGTTTCAAAAGTATGACATATTCGCTGAAAATAAGATTCTCTTCCTGCGTATTAAACTTGCGTCCCTAACCTATTATTCCTGCGTCTATTAAACTTGAATATGAGCTTAGATATTAAAATAATCAATTCCACGAAAGTATTCTCGCAAACAAACTTGCGTACGGTAATAACAATCAAATGAAATTTGTTTCTAATGTTTATTATGTGAAATCAACGCCGTTTACACTTTCTAAGCCAATTTATCAAAGCCAATTTATCAAAGTCCCAAATATTTCCAAAATAGATGAAAGTTTGCTTGAGTTCGGTTCATTTGACTATGGAAGATCACGCAAGGGCATGCACTATATGCCTAAGGGAAGGGATGCCCTCGTGGAGGACTTTCTAAGGAAAATTGGCTCCTATCCATGCTACATAATAGGGTTGGTTGGTTTATTCGATTATGACAAAGCACTCAGGGCTATCTGCCTAAAAGGAGGAATGCGTTCGTGGAGGACTTTCTAGGGGAAACTGGTTCGTATACACGTTACACATGGCCAAAAACCACGAAAACACCCATGTAACTAGCCCGTTCGCGGGCCGGATTGAAGTGGAACTCAGATCTGAAAGTAAGTCTAAGGAGTAGCATAAATCGGAAAGAAAGAGGGAAAACTATAATTGGCCTTCGGTATATACGAGGCCCTAAGAGCTCTAAGTTAATCAACTGCGCAACTCCACTCATAACTCTTCTAGTGACCTGCGGACTGCAAGCGGCTATAATTAGAACTTCCGGCCCCTGCAAAGAGCTCCAAGTAGGCTTGCCACTACAATGCAATTCATTTAACAAGAGGGCTCTTCGCACCGTTTAAGTAATGGGAGCTCTAATTAGAACTACCCTATAAGCATCTCCTCTTAGGTCATAAAATATCAATCAACATAATTGTAATAAATGATAGTTTTATAGCCAATAAATTATACATAATTATCTGGATCTATTTTTTTCTCCCTTCCCATGAGTTAAGGTCTAGTTTTTACCTCAAAACATCAGACAACGCAATAAGTGTATTTTTTCACAAAGAAATACCAAGCATGCAACAAAACACCTACTAAACGACTATAGTCGTCCTACTAGTTTCAGAGCACTCGAGGGCTATCCGCTTAAGGAGTGGGATGCCTTCGTGAAGGATTTTCTACGAAAAATTGGCTCGTATACACGTTACACAAGAGGTAGACCAAGGAAACGCCTATGCAGCCAGTTCATTCGCCGGGATTCGAACCCCGGACTATATGTGTTTAGCGACTTTGCCACTCGGCCGCTGGTGGGCAAAGGTCGTTCTAGTAGCAAATGTGTTAAGGATATACACGGTGGAGAATAATATGTATGTCGTCCAATTTCAATTCATTCAACCCTGCCAGATTCATGTGCGCATCTGTGGTATACCTACATCCATAATGTGTCAGGCAACTAGTATACTACAGAATGTTGGCTAGTACAGCTGCGGATTGTGCCTTCGTTAAACAGGCGCTGTCATAGACGATCAATGGCCACTGAGACGGAACACTGAAGATCGCTAGAACTGAGGACAAAATATTTTTGGATACAATTCAATTCCAAGAGGATGGCGCAAAGGCAAACGACAGTACTCCGACAGGCATTTCTAAATCATCTGATTTCCCGCTGAAACGTCTGATTCTCTAATGTTCCCAGCCAATATTCCATGGTACTAATTACCCGGTCTCTGACTCTTCATAATGTAAGTACGCCACGCAAGTGCAAATGCATCCTAGCAGGATTGCCAATTCTAATGAATATGGGTCACCCTGTGCGTGATAGTTCCAGATACGGCATCATATGTTAGAGAAAATGGTTTTACTTCAGCGCTTACAATCTCTACAGTCTTTATCCCATAGAATAATGCAAAGTCATAAAAAAGACACCCCCCCAACACACACAAACACTTATTTCCATGAAGATTCTTTCGCTTATTTTTCAAACTACCATAATTAACTTTAGCAGAAAAAAAAAAAAAAAAAAAAAAAAAGCAAAAGACTGTTAACAAGGCGAGGGAACTTTTATAATAAATCTATTCCGAAAAATATTTAGACAAACTCAAGTTATTCTTTTTGACAAAACACTGCTAGATAGAGAGTTATAAAACGAAAATCACTTCCAATTAGTTCAAGAATTCAAATTAGTTCAAAATACTCTCCTACCATAAATTAAGAAAAAAAAAAAAAAAAAAAAGGCAATAATCACTCTACTTTAATGACTTTAACTGTCTAAGAATGGAAATCTTCTCGCAACCTTTCATTACCTCTTTACCACCGACATCACTCTTCGCCCAATTAAGACTATCTGTCCGAAAACAGGCGATTAACAGAAAAATATTTTACTTGAACTAAAGTTGATACACTGAAAAAAACTTCTTTTCCAACGATTATTTATAGAAAAAAATAAGCTGTGAAACCACTAATTAGAACTGCTTGGCAAATATGCCTAAGAAGTAACTACACAACTACATGGTGGGGGAGAAAGAAAATGATGAATCGTCTCTAAAAAAATTATTTAAAGTATTAACTTAAAATATGCAACAGCAATGCAATGAATTACATTTAATAAGAGCATTTTTTAAAAATTAAATTTTACCAGACGTGTTAGTTAAAAAAAAATTCCTCTCCCTTCTCATATCAGTTTCAACCGCCATATATGACAGCATAACAAAAATATGTGAGGAGTAATATTTTAGCTTTAAAAATGCCTATTGTGCATCCCAATATGATACATTTTACACAACTTCTCTATAAATCTATGATTTGAAGGAAAAAGTCATTCAGTTATATTTAAGTTACACGCATACAAAGTAGTTCAAAGCGCTTTGACTTCATTTTTATTGACAGTCATAAAAGATATTGCGAGTGTGTGTGTGTTACAAGCGTGCAAAAACAAACAGGCCCAGGAGCTACGAAATCTGGCACAAGAGTTAAGTAAACAATGCTGGTATAGACACCTTGCACAAAAAAGGGGCGGGAGCAGTTCTTTATCTTCCGTTTTATTGGACCGATGAACGAAAATTAATTTCCATGTCTCGAAAGCGAGACTTAGGATATATATTAGATGCATATATAGCATTGATCTAATACAAGTATTTTGACACAAAATCGGACTGTGTGTATTTCTGTGCGTGTGTGTTACAAGTGTGCGAAGACAAACAGGCCGAGGAGCTATGAAATCTAGCACAAGAGTTAATTAAACAACGCTGGTATGGACACCTTGCACACAAAAAGGGGGGCAGTTCTATATCTTTCGTTTTACTGCACCGATTAACGAAAATTAATTTTCATTTTCATGTCACGAAAGAGCGACTTAGGATATATATTAGATGCACATATAGCATTGATCTAATACCGATATTTTGACACAAAATCGGACTTTTTTGAAGTGACATACCGCTTTTTTTCCATATTTCGATTCTACGACTCAAATTATGTCTAAATAGTAAATTTTTTAAAATCTGGTAAGGAACTAACCTAGGAAATTTGAAAATTTATCTTTGCTCACTTTTTTCAATTTGAACCAAGAATAACTGACTTGGCAAAATTTTTAATTCACAGTAACCAATTTTCCTTTCCCTTTTTTTACCTGTGCAAGAGCGGAAAAAAGATGAATTCTTTCAAAATTTCAATTTTTCAATATTGAGTAGCGCCAATATATAAATTTACCAATATTTCGGGAAATTTTGAATAAACAATCAAATTTTTTGGAAGTATGCCTAGAAATGCATCTACTTTAAGGTGATAGTAAAAATTGTATAGTTTATAATTCAAAAAGTTTTTCGAAAATCTTTTTAAAATTACTAAAAAAGACAAACTTTAAAAAATAAATCAGAAAATATCTGCGAATTTTATTTGGATCGAATCTAAATTTCGAACAGTGAAAGAAGGAATCAAGTTTAATTTTGAAAAAAAAAGGGGGAGATATTAATAAATACAGTTATTAATAAATACAGTTAGTCAATAAAGTCTGCGTACATCAAGAAAAATAATATCAAATCCAAATTTTAAGGTGCGAAAAGGGTAGTTTCTTAAAGTTTTATTTTTTAAATATTTAGTTTCAATAAGGGACTTTGAAATTATTTAACTGTAATATTTTTATATTTAATAATTTATGCGCACTAATTTTTAAAAGATAAGTGGCCAGAAATCAAAGCCAATAAAGTTTGCGTACAACGCGAAGGAGGCAGGGTTTTCTTATCTAACTTCAAATTCGAGAATTTAAAGAAGGTTACACTTTCAAGGTCATTGACCTCCGAAGCAAATTTCACGTTGATTGGAAGTTGCTATTTCTATTTTCTTTGACGAAAATGACAACCAATAAAGAAATTCCTTTAGTTACGAGACAACTAATTATCAAATTGAGAGATGAAGGTAAAACTCTTCGTTATATTGGTAAAACCATTGGAAAACCATTTTCTAGTGTGCAAAGAGTTATTCAAAACTATCTTGACACTGGTAGTCTTGCTGTAAAACCAAGATGTGGGAGACCGAAGAAGCTAACGCAGAGAGAAGAAAGAAAAATTCTTTTACGAATTAAACAAAATCCTAAATTTTCTGCTGCAAGCATTGCAAAAGACATTTTTTTAACTAGCAACAAGGAAATTTCTCCTGAAACTGTACGAAAAGTGCTGCGAAAGTCCGATTATCATGGACGCAAACCTAGGTCTATGCCATACATTTCCGAGACAAATAGAAAGAAAAGAATTGCTTTTGCCAAAACATATTTAAACTCTTCGCAGGACTTCTGGAACAATGTAATTTGGTCAGATGAAAGTAAATTTACAATATTTAAAGTTAATGGCCAACCTATTGTATGGAGAAAACCAGGAACAGAACTGAATCTGAGAAATTTAAATCCAACTGTCAAACATGGAGTTAGCGGTGTGATGGTATGGGGGTGTATGTCGTCGAAAGGAGTTGGAAATTTTCACATTATTGATAAAATCATGGATAAGTATGTTTATCTGGATATTCTGAAGAAAAATCTACGAGACAGTGCCCGAAATTTAAACCTTTCTAATACCTTTATTTTCCAACAAGACAACGACCCGAAACATACAGCTAAAATTGTGAAGGAATATCACTCCAAGACAGTTGCGCCTGCAACGTCCAGACGTCCGCAAGCTGTTTTGAAGAATAAAGGATATCCTGCAAAGTATTAAAGTAATGTAAAAAACTTACAGTTTGCTTTTTTTTTTAAAGTGTACGCAGACTTATTGGAGGGAATTTCTGAGTTTTTTTGACAATATATATTTTTGAAAAAAATGTAAAAAGTATTACACTGATATTATTTACTTTTTATTTAAGCTTACAATTTTAGCTAATAGAAGAAAAAAAATGCAATGATTAAAATACATTTTTCTATGCTTTAAGTGTTTTTTTAATTTAAAATTTAGTCTGTACGCAGACTTTTGTGACTAACTGTATATACCAAATTCAATTAAAACTGGAAAGCTAAAATTTTGAGAGCTGATTTTTAAAAATCTAGGCACTGTGGTATAATTTAAGTCGCAGAATCGAAATATGGAAAAAGTAGGTATATCATTTCAGAAAAAGTCTGATTTTGTGTCAGAATACGTAGGTTAGAACAATGCTATATACAAATATAATAATATTATACGTTACACCACCAGCTGAAATGGGAAAAAATTATTTTAAATGAACTTTAATCCGAATCTCTAATATAATTTACCGAATTTTTTCCGACCATTGTGCGTCTGTTGCTTTACAGTTTCAACCTCCGAAAAAGTGTCTTCCATAAAATTATGAAATATTCACAGAATATAAAATAAACGCTTCACTTCGTTTTCAAACAGAAAATATTTTTTAAGAGTGAAAATACGCAAAATTGCCTAATATATCGACTGAGGCCTAAAACGCGAAATTTCCTAATATATCTCAATGCTTGCCAATATCATTTTCGACGAGCTTTCCTAGCTCTGTTGTCACAGAAACGGCGACATACCACGCCAATTAACGTCACAATTGCATAAATGAAGCATCGCGCAATTTAATTGCGGAATTTCTCGCGAATTTCGTCTAATTTTCTCATATTTTAAAACTTCTACCCTTTTTTCCCTGAGAATTACATTTAAATATTTGGTTATTTTTCAATAGAATTTACACTTTTTATTGATTTTCGCATTTATTCTATCTACTTCACCAGACATAATGTTCTGGAATATATTTCTTTTTAACAGCTGATTAATATTTATTATTATTCATAACATTTCCTTTTCTTTTTCACATGATTTTTTTAAGCAGCACTAGAAACGTTATTAGCCTCAAACCTTTGTCTGTATCACTTTTTTAAGAACGATTACATTTCAAATGTTGCTACCAAATGGTGTCTCTAAGTTTTAAAGAAATAATATAGCGAATATATATATATATAAAAAGACAACACAAATAAAAGAATGCTGCCCCTCCCCCCAGTGTTATGACTATATTATTTTTAAAGAAATAATATGGCAAATATAAAATATGTATGGCAGCAATTAACACTTTATTGGGAATTCAAAATATAATATTTAAGACTGCTCATTAACTAACTGCACTGCGATTACAAACGGAACTTCAAAGGATAACGGAAAGTTATAACTACAGGAATGACATACATAAGAACGATTACATGCGATTCGTTAAATTTCTTTCAGAAAATTTTGATTTAAATCTATTAAAGTTAGCGCGATTAGTCCCGCGATTTTAGAGCGAGTTCCCTTAAGTCCTCCACGACGGTATCAATTCCCTTAAGCAGAGCCTTCCTATGCTAATCCAATGAACCAAACCCACACTTTCATCTTCGGCCGCATATGATCAAGAATAATGTGATCACTAATAAAAATTATTTTCTACCATTTAATGCCACTTATCAAAAATACTATACCTTTAAAAGTTTACACACATATGCTTTATTTTTTAGCATTAATTATTGACGCCCCGCAGCTTTTGTGAACTTCCCAAATGTTTTAAATTTTGCATGGAAATAATATATTTCTTCCTCACCCCCAACTGAGAAAAAAGGATGTATTTCCAGCCCGTAGAAATGCAACCCAGTTCTTTAAAGGGCTCGCTTTGCTCTTTCGTTTCTTTAAATAAAATCTGAAAATGACTGGAGTCCCAGTTTTTTTTAACGCGTGAAATTAAAATCAAAAAGCCAAATTAAAATAATTAACAAGCAGGAAAACTAAATTCGCGAATAGTCTTTTGCTCTATAAAATTCGCTTTCACGGTAAAATATACCACATATTTCACTAGGAATTACTCATGGGGCTTATGGCCCACGAAATTGTACTTACTTTTTTCTACTATTTATTAAAATAGCACTATAAAAGTTTAATACGCCTTAGTTTCTAATAAACAAATTACTCGTCCATAACAGCCCACACCATAAACGCTACCAGGGTCTCAGATTCTATCCATGACATTGTGTATTACTAATTAGAAATATAAGAGTAAGTGAAAAAGATTAATTAAAATGGGATATATATCAAACATAATTTTTTAATTTTCAGAAGTTCACGCACAAAATGTTAAATCTCACTTTTATAAATTTAAAAAAAAAAAAGGCATAGGTGTCTCAGAATTTCAGCAGTTGTCCCTTCAGCAGATTTAAAATGCGAGGCAGCAAATGTACTGATGCAAAAGCCATTATCATAAGCCAATTATTTAGTTAAACTTTCTGAATGCAATATGCTTTCGCAAACACCTAAGGATATTCACAAAGCATTTTCCATTGTGCAAGAGCTGTATTTAGCAAATTAAAAGAAAACACAATTCTTTTTTTCCAAAGCTTTGCAAAATTCCCCAATTTATATTCAAATTTATCACATCGTCGCATGAGCTGAAACGAGGAAGTGAATATTTCCATTTTGATTTTAATCCCCGAAAACAGTTCAAGGTAACTCAATATATTTACACAAATAAATGTCCCACGTGCTTGTTGGGCTGCATCGAAATGCGTTTCAAATAAGCGAAACCTGAAGTTACATGCGAAGTTGTTCACCAGAATTTTTCAAACCTTTTTTTTACAAAAGGATGGTTTCAAGTCGTTGGCTTCAGAGTTTTCAATAAGAAACAATAAAACGCATAATTACTCTGAGTTCCAGCGCGTGCTTAGACTCAGGAAGTTTTAAGAACTAAATCACCAGATATTTCCAGATGGAAATCAACAGTGTATATAATACAAATGCGTACTATCGGCGAACAACTGAAGCAAGAAATAACTTCGATTTGTATCAGGCTCAGTTTAAACAGAAAATATATATTACTGTAATTTAGCAAATCACAGCACATTACTCCTCAAGCCTGAATTTTTATGCATTGAGCTTTTATGAAGAAAACTGATGCATAATAGTATAAATAATACAAACAGCAAAAATAAAAGCCCCCCTAGCAATTCTCACAAATTACGATCGTAGCTCACAGTATTAATATAGTTAGAAATTAAATATCATTACTGTATGCATGCTTGTATTTTGCTTTCTATTTATTTTGTGCTGTTGTAGATTTATTTAATTATTTATTGATTACTTTTAGTACCTATAAATTATTGCCACTCGGCGCAGTTCGATGATCTTTCACAGAACAAAAAGAATAATGAGTAGCCAAATCGCTGAACGTTGGTAGTTCGACTTGGGTTCGATTCCAAGCCAACGAGCTGCCTGCATAGACGTTTTTCGTGGCTTTCCCTATGTCTAACGTGAATACGAGAAAGTTTCCCTTAGAAACTCCTTCACGAAGGCACCCTCCTCTCAGGTAGAAAGCCCTCGCGCGCTTTGCCATAATCAAATAAATGAACCAAACCAACCAAAAAGAACAATGCTTTGCAGCTGTAAAAATTATTTATTATGAACACTTTTTATTATGTGTACATTAATAATGTATACAAAATAAATGCATACATATATGCTTCGTATGTGTACACTATTTATTATGTAGTATAGACATATATTATTTATTATACATATTACCTACCTATTTTACATTTTAATTAAATATTTATTTTGAAAATTAATCAATAAACCTACTTACAAGAGGGTTTTTTGAGGGGGGGGGGGAATTTCGGGCCGGTACGTGATTATAGCTTCCGTTTCGTAATTGGGATATTTGAGTTGACATGCGCGGTGCGGAGCAGAGGTCTGATAAAAAAAAGGGGGGGGGCATAGAATTCACAGAAAGTTCCAGTAGTGCTCCACCCTTCGTCAGTGGTACAAATAGGAGCTGGCTAGGAGCGAGCAGTTTTATTTATCAATTAAACTCTAAGGAAGTATAATCAACACCAACACTTACAATTTTGGAATTACACTTACAATTGGAAAGTAAATTTCCTGGAAAACTAACGACGAAATTCTCAGCATAGATTTGGCACTGAATCTCATTTCCTCCGAAGCTATTTATTACACATCAAACCATCCTCTTACATAGCTATTGTTCCATTTCAAGAGACGATGTTATTTAATAATAATAAACATTTAAAAAAAGGCTTAGTTTGTTTATTTGCGGAACGATGGAAAAATGACTTTCACAAATCATCAAAATAAAATGAAATTTCTACCGGGAATATAAAAAAGTCCGTAAGATAACAGCAGTGTCACTATATTTAGAAATTGTTTATATCCGCAAAGGTACGTAACTTAATTTAGAATTTATACATATAGTTAAATTAACCATTTAATAAAAAATGCCAAATCGCAAACATAAATTAAGTGTGCAGCTTTTTAGTCTTCTGTTTTCCACCGATTCCTAAAATACAAAAGTAATATATTAAGAAAAAAATGGAAGGGGTGAATGAAAATCAGGAAGGACTTCGCATCTTTTAACTTCGCATCTGGGGGTTTTGTTAAAATTATTTTATTCTCTCGTTGAGCTCGCAGTTTATATATTTGCTGTTGGATTCACGCCTGCTAAGACAGTTTTTTGTTTATTTGTTTTAAACTTTATTATTAAACATCACTTTCTTTGCACTTACGCCACATAAAATTAGACAGTAAACTCAAAAAATTTGAAAACAACCATATCTTTAGAAATCAGATACAACGTTAAATGTTACCGTATATTTCTTTAGCTCAGAAGAACTACTGTACTCGAACTTAAACGTTTTAGGTCGAATCATTTTTCCTGCCCGTTTCACCTGGCAGCTGCCTAAAATAGTTATTATTAAAAAGAAATATATATATAATGCTTTTTAATATATTCAGTTAGTGTCCTTTCACGGATCCAGCTGATAATTAATAAAAGAGAAAAAGAACTGCCTTAATTGTTTTAAAAGCACTTAGTTTAATAATAGCAGATTAAGTGAAAAGAAAAATTAAATATCTCACGCTTCTCCACACGGCAACAAACTGGTGAGTGGAAGTTAATATTTTATATCGGATATCTTTAGAATTCACAAAAGTGCTAAATGATGCCATATATTTTTTTCTTTACAAATTAATAATTTGTTTAAAAATAATATATGGCAATGTCGTTTGGTAGCAGAATCCTTTTATTTGCGTTCCTATACATTTTTTTTTTTTTTTTTATTCACAACATTATTTCTTTAAAAATAATACACAGAGATGACATTTTCGGGGTAGCATCCATTTTTTATACTTATACCTTATTTTATTTTTGTGTTACCCTATACTTTTTTATATTCGCTATATATATAGTTATTTAAAAATAATACATGGCGATAACATTCGGTCGCAATATCCTAGAAATGATAGGAAAACAGAAAATGTGAGGTGAGGCTAAAGGTACCTCTGGCGATTAAAAACAAAATCAATTGTTTTTTCTCCTTTGAAGTGAGCTGTTCCTGTTTTGAATGCTGATTTACATTAAATCACTTAAAAATACAGAGATTTTGTTAGAAGTATTTTTTGTAAATTATAACATGGTTTATGCCTCTTCACATCTCTTTTTAAATTCCGTCGTATTACCGTGATTCTGGATTACCGCAGAATTCGTCGCCGGCAGTCGGGAAGTCTACTGCAACTTTAGAGGAATATATTTTTGTACAGACCATTAGGTTTCTCGGAGGTCGTAAATGTGGTACTTCTAATATGATTCGAACCACGGATTTTTCAGTTGTTAGCTCGACATGCTAGACATTTACACCACAACAGGACGCGCAGGGAATTTAGGAAATTCCTTTCAATCTCCTTTACTTAATGGATAACCGAGATAAGCATTATATACACTCGGTCAAATGCATTTGAACGAGTTATTGTCAGACTAGTACTATTTTGTTCGTCTTCACGGTTTTTCCAAAGCAGGAAACGTGAAAAACCAGCTATGTCTTCACCAGGATTCTTACCATGAATTTTACAATTTCCGGATGGTCGTGTACGCCACAACAGCAAACATTAAGGAATGTGATACTTCGTACTGCGTTAACCATGGAGGTAGGAAAGGGAGGAGGGGCCATTCCGCGCTAGAAGTGAAGCACTGCTTTGAAGCTTGGGTCACCAGACGGGGTGTTCTTTGTTTACATTCAGAAGCTCGCTTGACAAGATTCTGATAGTATTTCGACACACGACAGTTATATATAAATCGAAAAAGGGACACTCTCGCATGAAAGAAACATTCATAGTGTGATGGATAATAGCAATTTGTATAGTTTACTGACATTTACGCAAAAATCACATCTTGGTTATTTTTCGATAACTAACAACAGCGATTTTGATTATGAATTTGTTTTATAAAATTCTAAGCTGTTGCACTACAAAAATATAGATTTTAAGAAAATTGCTAAAAGAGATCTGCCAAAATTTATTTTCTAGAAGATTTGAAAAGTTTGAAACTTGATGGCTAAATGTAAATATAAAATTATGTATGTTAAAATATTTGTAATTAGGCACATAGGTCAGATTAAGTTTTTATTAAATAGAGTAACGCATGCAAGGGCTATCTGCCTGAAGAGAGAGATGCCATCGTGGAGGAATTTTGAAGAAAACTAACCTTTGAGTGGGTATTAAAAATAATACTTATAATTTTCATTCAAATTATATTCATAGTATATATTTTTTATGTAAAACTTTCGGGTGTATGCTAAATTAGTGTAAATTACTTTACACGAAAAATATAGTGAATGCACAGAAATTAAAGATTTGCACATGCCGGAAATAATAAATAGGAAATATGTACGGGTATTTATGCATGTGCTTGCAAAAAGCATGTATCTGCCTTTGACAAAATACTTAAATATTCATTAAATTATTTATAAATGTATTTGAAATGAAGAATTTATTCACTTATAAACAACTGTGAAAGTACTGTGAAGAAATCTAATGATTAAATGTATCTAATTTATAATGATTATAAATGTTATCTAAATATATAATAACCTTAATATTGAATTGTAAACATAAATTGAAATCCTGTTGACAAATACGTTATAAAACTATTTAAGCAATAATTGTTCGTATTTGAAAGCAATCTGTTAAAAGGTATTGTAAAGCAAATCCTATGAGATGCGCACTTAAGAACGTAATAAAGAGTTTTGGAATATGTATTGTTGAAATGAAGGGTAAAAAAAAAAAATCTGATAAGTATAATTAAAAGAATTATTCCCTTTACATTTTATAATAACTCAGTTACAAGTTTTAAATAATACTTAAAAAAAAAAAAAAACTTATTTTATTCCCTTTCAGAAATGTTCAGAGAAAGTCAAATACTATTTAATACCTATTTAATTATTAGGAATTAGCGAAATACTTATTTAAAGTATTTCGCTAATTCCTAATAATTCTCTAATTTAAAATGAACCGAATAGAGCATTAATTATAAATTGACTTACATTTTTCGATTTAAAAGAAGCCAAAAAATCATGTCATATTTAAGAAAGTATTTTAGGAAGAAGCTCTATAAATAGAAAAGAAATAATGCATAATTTTAATATTAATAATACAATAAACTTTGATCTTAATTTTTGTACCTTAACCGAATAAAATCGAATTACCTTAATTTTTTTTCTAATGTAACTAACGAAAACTTGTGAAAATATTTCATTCAAATTAAACCATTCTGAGAAAACTGTCCTGTGAAAAGTATAGCATTTAATTCCGTTCAGAATGAAATGTTGTTTAAAAATATGTTGTTTTCACATACTTAGGACTCTGAAGTGTTGTAGAAAAAGAAAATATATACATTTATATGTATATTTGCGACGTAATTACAAAATATTTACACCCGAACGCGTCAAATCCCATAGAACTCAATGGTAAATGACCCAATGTTTTGGTCACCACATAGGGATCGCCGGTGCTTCACAGCAGGGTACGGAGAAACTTGTTTAGGGCGACTCCATCTTACTTCCTACCTCCATGGCGTTAACAGTTAAAAAAAGCATGCATCGCTTCGTTTCCGTAACAAAGCAAAGCACATTAATAGTCTAAGTACAGAATTGAAAACCTTTCGCCGTAGGGGATTACTAAACAGCGGAAGAGAGAGAAATCTCCAGCGATTTCGTTCACTTCAATGCACTTTCTTTCCCCATCCTTTGTATTTGCAGAAAAGACTACCAGTCGTCCATTTATTTAGATTTTTAATTTTGTTCTGATCAGTGAATCGTGATATAATTTAATCGAAACAACAATTCTTTCCAATTACTTAAAATGCAAATTGTAATACAAACACCCAGAGATCACTGGCCGAAGAAACGTACAAGACTGCATTGCTCGGGTTACAGCACATCAGCGAAACTGTATCGGTAGCTGACTGGGTGCTAGGAGTTGAGAGGGAGAAATCAGTAAGCAACAATTAGTTTCGTAATTTGCTGCTTACATTTTGTCTCATTCTTATCTCTTTTCAGCATCTCCTTCTTGGTGCACCAGTTTTACATCTTACCATATATGTATATATTCAAATAAACGCTGCCAACAATAAATTATTAATTCAATAAAACAAAGAAGAAAGCAAGATAACAACTCCAACATTTCACATTTCAAACACATTCTTACCAATAAAATAATATCAAACGTTTTAGTTTCTATTTTTTCATGTTCATTAAACATCAAATTATCACGCTAATGAACAAAGCTACAGCGCATGTTTGCTTTAATTACGTAATATAACCATATGTAACTGCACTTGTTTAAAATTCTGGCTTAGAGGGATAGGGAAACTGAGATCTTCGAAATAAAAATTTTAATACAATTGATATTAGCTAAAAACTCCTTTAAGGTATATAATAAGAAACCAATCAATCATAACAGCCTTCAGCTTTGTTGAGAGTTTTCAGGCGCGTTGTTCTGTCAAGAAAAACGGACGCTTTACAGCTGTAGAAATAAAAAGCCAAGAAAATAAAAACACAAAAAACTGAAGAGTTATATTTCACTCGCTTAATAAATTTACTTATTTCACTATGTTTCGTTATTAGGTTGATCCGGTAAATTAACTGTAACAATAACGCGATCTGTTCTAGGAGGATAATGGTATAACAAACAGTGTGAAGCTTCGATTATCCTGCAGTTTCAAGATTCTTGTCGTGACGGATAATAGGATGTTCTCCACTATCATTGCCAGATACTTGCAGTTTAAAACAATAATCCATTTTCAGCATATCTTACAGATTACTTGCACCGATTTAACTTAATTTTATTTCTTACTGTCATACACGAAGAGAATTTTCTATTAAAAGTTTCAGGTACATAAAGTTTCATAAACTGCCTGATGAAATATTCATAAAAAGTAAGACTGCCCATAAATAAAGTACTCGCATGACAATTTTTAATGCATTTCTCTCCCCCTCCAGTCTGTTTTTATGCGACACTACGATACAGTACTTATTTTTAACAGCACTGTAGCTTTATATTCTAAATATGATGTCAAATCTGGCTTTAATTACAAAGAGACATTTTAAATTACAATTTTCTTTTTGCTTTCATACTTATATCTACTTTTTATTCATCGATGGATTTATTCTGCCGATGGAAGTGTTTCAGGGATGAAGGTTAATTTAGTGCCATTCTGTACCTTACAAATGAACGGCCTGGCTACATGGGATTTATCTGTATATGACTTATGTGCAAACCAACTTAGCTTTTTTTTAGGAAATCATACACGATGGCATCTTTCCCCTTAGACAGACGCAGTGTGCCGCGGCTTAGCTAAATAACCCAACCTAATTCTGTTCTGACATACTAGGAGGCATTTCTTAACAATATTAATTACTTCGGCCTTCTTGAAATTTAATTTGAAAAGTACTTAAATTGACAGTAATATGAAATTAGCATGTAAATTATGGAAAAGCACTCGAAGACTATCTGTTGCAACGTGGAATACTTTCGTAAAGGGCCCTCTAACGAGAACTGATCCAGTATTTAAGTACCGAGAGCGCAACGAAACCCTCAGCTCATTGGGAAGTTTATAACTATACCTGAAGAACTACCCAAGTTCAACGGTTTTATTCACTGTTAAATGGTAGGCCATGAAAGCACATTTTGTATTTACAGGAAATTCACAAAAAACCACAGATTTCTTGCGCATGATTTATGCAACCTAAGTCTGACACACACTATCCTACACCTACGTATATAAGGTAAACACCGTAAAGCGCTAAAGGAATTATATTTTGCTTCGAACAGCAAATGTATCCTCTGATGACGTTGCCCGGCAGGGCGTTTCAGATTGCTTATCTTTTCTGGTATGCTGACATACGCCCCCCTCCAAAAGATACCGCAAGACGACTGATTTTTATACACTTTTTATGTTTTCGAATAAAAATATATTTGACTCATACATGTCAACTGCACGAAACTGCGGCAAATTTTATTAGAAAATACCACTATCTGCTATAAAGCATTAAAATACAAAAGGCGAAAAAAGTCGAACAAAGGGAAATACGTGACTAAAAATAAACAAAATGTGAGACCGGTCTGAGTGGATAACAGGAAGGTAATGGTTTACTTCCGGTTTTTACGACCGTTTCCGAGAACCCAAAATGGCGGAAATGATGGAAATGCCGAGGTAGCAGAGAAATAAAAACGGACATACAAAACTGAACTCGACTTTCCAATGCAGAGGTTGGTAACCTCAAACATAACAGTCGCAATAAATAAGCAATAAAACGCGTTACATATATTATACGCTAATTTTATACACATAAATCAGCTCAACTAGTCTACATTCATTGCTCCTTCTATGTCGGTTTCAAACAACATAAATACAATATAGTATTATGCTTAGAAACACGTAAATGGTATCTTTGGCAAACAGACCAATCTTTTGTTTTAGAAAGAAAAGGCCAAGACTAAAGTACTAAAGTACAAAGCAGCGAACAGATATTTACAACCCCTTTGCGAAGCATAACTGTATGCATCGACGAAAGTAGGTCGTCTAATGCTCTTATTACGCAATAAAAAATATTAACAACAAACTTGTAACAAGATAATTAATTTTCAAGAAACAGCTCTATTACTTTTACAAAAATAACCAGGATTAAATTTGTTTCACGAAATCCTAGTTTAGTTTAAGGAATTATGGTAAAGCACGCGTGGCTAAACATTAGCACCTCATTTAATTAAAAATGAATAACCAACAATTTTTTAGCAGCCCATCTTTGTGTCCCAGGGTAGGGACAGCGGTAAGGTACCTGAACATCCCTGTGTGATAAAGCTTTTAAAAATAACTCAGAATCAACTGATGTTCCATTCTAGGTGTCTAATTACATAGTTAATTTTATTTGGGAAGCCTATTAAATTTAGACGAAACGAAATTCAATTTCGTTTCAATTTCGAAGCGAAGAATATCAAATTTAGATGAAAGAACCTGATGGCATTTAAATTCTGGTATATCCTGAAAGTTAGTCAAAAACGGCTTTATGTATCACAGGCACACTGTACAATGTCTTGTAAGAAACTTGATTGAACTAGTTAAGTTATTGCGAAGAACTCGAGGGCTCGAGGTTCAAGGGTAGAGATGCCTTCGTGTGGGATTTTATGACGGAAAGTGGCTCGTATTCACGTTATACATGGGAAAATGCACGAAACCTTCCAAGCAGTCAGCCTACTCGCCGGGACTTGAATCGAGGTTGAATTACCAGTGTTAAACAAATTTACCGCTCAGTCTCGCCTTGAAACAGAACATAGAAAAATAAAATTCATCTTAAAAATTGAACTCATGTTTTTGGCTCACAAAAATTCCCTTTTTATGATATTACAGAGTTTGCTAACATGCAAACCAATTATATGCACATACACAGAGCAATAACCCAATACATGAGAAATGTAAATCTATTTCAAGATTTAGGTTAACTAATTAAGGCTAACTAAAACGCCCGGCCATTATTAAAAACAAAATTAAGGCAGATCAATTCGAGGACTTTCCTTCCCTCGAGAAATATGGGAAGAGATACTTTCGTGGAGGAATTTTCAAGGAAAAATGGCTTGTCCCCAAGTTACACATGGAAAAATTTACCAATTTCAAGGCAGTACAAAGTGAAGGATGGCAATTAATTGCATTTACAGTGAAAAAACTGTCCCCGTTAGTAAACGCTTCAAGACTATTTTAATTATGCGATAAAAGTAACAGGCGCGTTGAAGGTTTAATATGCAACGTGTTAAGAAACTTCCACTGGGCCGCATGCTTGTTTCAAGCACCCCTAACAGAACTAATAATAATAATAATATTAGTTGGTATCTTTATCAGGTATCTTGAATTTTTCCCGTCAGTTTCTTGAAATTTACTCGCAAATTATTTATTCAAAACTAAATCTTAAAATAAGAAAATTCAAAGCTAAGTCAACAGGATTATTTTACACTGAATTTGTTTATAACTGTGATGGAATATTTTGCACAATTTTTTCAGTAATCTCAAAATATTTGTATGATATTTTTTTCAATTCATTTTTTAAATCATGCATTTAAGAGTTGAATGCTGGTCACCTTCCATGTCTGAATATCAAATGTGAAAAAAAAGATTGTTTAACGCGTACATCTAGAAAAGTTAAAGGGCTCTGATATAGATAGAAAACAATTTTACGGTATGTTTTTAAAAGTGAAAACGGTCACCATGTGCGTCGAAATATACCTCTATATCGACAAACACACACAGTCAATAAATGGAGAAGATAAGCAGTGATACAATCCCTTTCAAGTATAACTGATTGGCACTGGCAGAACAGAACAGCTCCCCCGATTTACTTTTCCTCTCCAGAAGTTTCGAGTGGTTTTCTTTTTAACTTTCGATAAGCCCAAAGCATCAAGCAAGAAAGAGTGTTCAGAGTTTACTTTTCTCATGCATCGTTAAGTATCAAACCATAAAAGCAGATTAAATCGTTTATGTGATCCCCTTTACGTGGCTGTTCTTCGGAAGTAAAAATTCGGCCTATGATAGAGAATTGTATTAGCACCACTGAACAAACAGAAAAGACAAAACACAACCTCATTACCTCACATACATCAAGAAACGAATACAAGTGCATCAAAGAAAGTCTGTAAAAAACACACCATCTAAATATTATAAAGCATATTTAGAAAACTTTATACGCATGTTCAGATAAACTTTATATACGCATATTTAAATAAAATTTGAATGTAAAATTTTAACATATTACCCGCCGATTATCTAAAATTAGATGATCTGAAGATTAATATATAAAAGCCTGAATATTTATAAAAACTTTAAAAAAAAAACAGTTGAAGTATATATACGTCACATGTAAAAGATGTTCATAATCGGTAACTGAACATGAGTACAAATATCTGTGTTTTTATTATTTACCAATATCATTGCTCATGTTTTCTGCTCGAATGGTAAACATTTTATTTAAAGATGTTTAATCATTAAAAAAAGGGGGTAGGGAGAAAAGAACTACAAACGTAGCACTTCCAGTAATTAATTACATATATAAACGGAAAACTACAATTTTCATATTATTTTCTGCCTAATCCAAAATGTGTCATGCATATGGCAATGGAAGACATTAAAGAGTGAACGACAAAGGTGAGCAGACATTTTCAATAGCTATTCGCATAGAGGCTATTCTTACCTCCATGATTATTTCATTCACCCATTATATGCTCCTGCCTGCTTTTCAGAAATACCAGTCGTAGTCGAATTAATAAAATGTGCATTCATGTTCACGCACTTAAATTCGACAAACAGGTGTGCTAATACAAACAGTAAATTATTAAATAGAAAGCATATTTTGTACATCTAATTATTTTTTTTTGTTTGCTCTGAATTATGAAATGAAAACTTGAGGAATTATAATACTTTTAACAAAAGATATTTTAGAGGTCATTATAAATGGAGAAAAATCATGACGTCGGGCAATCGCGCCTATAAAATGGGAAACTTAAGAAATTTGCTCGATAATGAGACTTTCAAACACGTAGTTTGTGCAAATACAACAAAAAGAACAAGCCAATGTACTAAATGTTGCAAAGTAGGTTTCAAGAAAATCTTTAAAAACACCGTGTTACATTTTTATCAACTAAACAATATATTAGTAGGCTGAGAAATGATTATATAGCAAAGTCGAATACTGTCTACTCTGAAATTTTAAATCAATACGCAAGTATTTTTTTACTTCACTGACGCAAAAAGTCACATCAACAACACATACCTGTTACGTAAAAAGACACAACAACTTCCGGAAATCAAAATTTTACCAGCTGTAACAAGCAAGCTGCTCCACACTTCAACGATGGATATTTTGTTAAAAGTTCAAATAAAAATGATTGCAAAATTCACAATTCACTGTGGTACAAATTCCACTGCAAAATCCCACCTTTACAAAGCTCTGAGTATTGAATATATTGAAACAATATTACAAAGGATGCTGTCAAGCCGAAATCAAAGCATTATTCCCCAAGAGCGTAAAAAAAATAAACGAAAAACACTCATTCGACATCACTCAACCAGAGGAAAATATCTTCATGACAGCAAAATTTTTCCATTAAAAAAAAAAAAAAAAAAGCTACTGAAATAAAAATGCAAAATCAAATATTAAATTCTAACACTTATCATTAAAAACAGAAATAGTTAGATAATACAAATACAACTACTAGAAAGTAAATTTTTTAACGAATAATAAATAGCATAATAAATGAAACTCATCGCTGTTTTCTTCTTCCGCAGTTCAAAAGAATTTTCCTGCATTAGGTTTTAAATCAGACCTCGGCAAACTACAGCACAACGCTGTGTGGCTATCGTGAGTAATAATAATATTAATAATTGAAACCTGTACATTTTTTACAATACTCTTTAATTTAGACAAATTCAACAAACAAGAATTTTGCTCGAAAAATATGGTTATTTTTACACATGTAAACAAACATTTTCAATAAAAACAGCATTTCAAGATCAAGCGTCATTTGCTTACAAGCAGTTTAACGATTCAAAATTAGTACCTGAAATTTAAAAACCGATAGAAGTTTCATTAAATTGTTGGTGTCAAAGTGTTCATTTTTAAGTTAGAATTCACTTTCTCTGACAGTACAAATTCCTTTCTAAAATACTATTCTATTTTTGTAGGCCAACATTTTTCTTCAATCCGTAATATAGCAAATAGATCAAAAAGTTTGCATAGGCTTGTTTTAGATTAAAGTAAAGACTTTAATACGGATACAGCTTATCAAAATTAATACTTCATCACGTTATCTGCTACATTACAAATCTGAAGGTTGATTCAGAGCGTATATATAAGTTAACACATATGTTCCATCAAAGAAATATGGAAGTTAATCCTGCAGATCTATAAATTTAATAAAATAATTATATTCCATCTAAAAGTTACGAATGACGATTCAAGTTGACTGATACATTTTTATCACATGAACTCTGTCCATAATACTGCAGCTGTTTACGGTTGAAGGATTTCCCTCAGAAGAGTTTTGTTCTGTATTCCCCCCCCCAGGGCGATAATAAAGAGCTACTTTTACAATTCATATTAACCCCCTCACACACACACCATCTGTCTCTCGCATGTCAGTTTCTTACGTGATGCCGACTACTACTACATAATTGTTTCCAATTTTTAGACTATGTTAATGGGCAAGGTTAAGCCTATTTAGCTACGTAACTGTACTTCTTTATTTCAATAAATTACCGTCTCCATAGCTAAATCGAAGTGTAACTAAACCTCAATAATTTGAACAAGAAGTGAAGCATAACTGAAAGGTTTATGAATAGTTTTCTTGTTATTTACAACTTTAAATTAATAAACAGCAACCATCGCTATTTGCGGGGTTTTAAGAACTCAAGTGATTTAGTTTATTTGATTATGGCAAAACACACGCGAGGGCTATTTGCCTAAAAGGATGGATGCCTTCCTGGATGACTTTCTAAAGGGGAACTGGCTCGTATACACGTTACACATGGAGAAAACCACGAAAACGTCCATGCAGCCAGCCCGTTCGCGGGATTTGAATCTCGGACAAAACTACAAGTGTTCAACGATTTTACCGCTCGGCTGCTGGTGGGACTAGAACTGAAGCGAAACACAGTCTAACTTTAACCTAAATAACTCGCTCTGGCTGATGGAGTTTCCAAAGCTACAATCGAACAGTACAAAATTCACTCATCAATCCACTGACTGTTAATTAAGAGGCTTCTCTTCACATGGTAAGTAGTTGTAGTATGTGGTTACCACACCTCTTTCCCTAAATTACAGTTTCGTTCGCTATTTAAACCCTAAGTAATTTGCATTCCGGTGAAAGACGACAGAACAGCAGATGGCTCAAAAAAGAAATGACATAAAAATAAGGATTAGCTAAAATAGATTAGGTTAAATTATTTAAATATGTCAAAGCACATCAGGGCTATATGCCTATAGAGAGGGATACCTTTGAGGAGAACATAGAGGAAAATGGTTCGTATCCCCGTTTCACATGGAGAAGAACCAGGTGTTAGGAAGAAAATATATATATATATATATATATATATATATATATATAAGCTTATAACATTATGCACATGGACTGATATCCTTTTTGCCTCTATATATATTACTTGCATCAATACACTGGATAAGGAATTGTGTTGGATTCAAACTTCTTTGTGAAAATAGGCCCGCCACCTGAAATCCTTGCATTAATAACACTTTTATCTGAAAAATATGTGCAGTGCCTTCGAAACCTGATAAAAATAATTTGCATTTATATAAGCGCTATCTCACATTCGTCTCTTTCTTAACATCTTATACAATATACATATCCCTGAAGTAATAAAACATGCCTCTTTAAAATGCATTCCATCAACGTGAGCCCCTCTTAAAAATATCCGCTCAAGTTACGGAAAAAAAAAAAGGCAGTTCCTTGAGGTCACAATGTTCCACAATAGACGCATGAAAATGCAACAGGTGTAGTGTCTTCCTTCGATTCAGGAAGTAGAAATGATTTTTCGTTGGCATTTAGATCAACTGTGAAACAAATCTGTACGTTAAGTATTTTCCTGCCGACTATTTTATTTTCGAAAAAAAAAAAAAAAAGAAGAAGAAGGAAAAAAAACTGTCACCCCCCTCATTAATTCTCAATAGCCCAGTTCAATTTTTCTAAAGAACTGCTATTTTTCTTTTGCGTTTAAAAATATGTGTGTATATATATTAAAATTTGGGACCTACGTTCTAAGAAATAGCTTGTAAGAGAGTATTTTCAAATAGGGATTACCCAATGTAATTTGGGATCTTGCCGTAAAAAAAAAAAAAAGTGCGTAAATGGGCACGATATGGAACTTTATATGACAACGGATAAACAATGGCCATGTAACGTGAAAAAATGTGACAATCAAATATGCATTCCGTAATTACGCAAAACAATATTAACTTGGATCTGTTGATTACCTAAGCAAAGCACGATAGGTTCCATCAAACTTCTGCTGGAACAATTAAGCGCAAGTCTGGCAAGATTTCCGCCAACTTTCAAAATCAACGGAAAAGTACGTCAAGCATCCGAAAATTCTGCATGAATATTTTATGCGTTCAGTTATACCAACTTCCGATAATGTGGAACATCGAAATCGCCAAGATGCTACTTAACATACGATAATAATGACTTAAATAAATGATACTTATACTATATACGACAATGCTGCCACTATTTATTACACTACAGTTTAAAATAGGAGAGTTTTCACTTTTGGCCGATTATCTCAAGAACTGATGGACAGATTTTAACGCGCGCACTCGAGTTCATCACAAAATTGGAGCAATGTGTTTCACATAAATTTTCTGAAAAAAAATACTTTCTCGTTCCAGAAATGAACCGTTTTTGAATGAATTACAGGGAATGGTGTGAAATGAACACTACAGGAATGTCAAATGTCGATGGACTGTGTGACGCGTAGCAAAAGCTGCTCCTCTTACATCAAGAAAAGGACTGTATCTCGAAAAGGTTTTGTTAAATGCATAGTGGGATCATGAAGGAAATAATCTACTGAGATAAGCTCCCACTTAAACAAACCGTTAATGTTGGCATGCGCTACCAACAGCTGAACAGAGGCAAAAACCGATATGAAAGTGACCAGCACTTCTCAATTGCCAACACGTTATCTCTCAGCATGAAAACTCCATACCACATGTTGCTTTTATCAGTCGAAAAAACTACTCGACTTTGGTTGGTACGTTTTACCTTATACCCGGACTTTGCTCCTTCGGACTGCCATCTTTTAAGAATGATACAGAATTTCTTGGCCTTTCAAACCTTGGAAAATGCGCAAGATATAAAACAGCATCATTAGTTTTTCTTTTTAATTATAATATTTGATCATATATTTTGGAAACATACTGTCACGGAGAAGAATCGATATGCAAACCACATAGCAAACAATTTAAATAAAAGACGAAGAATAGACGAGACTTGATTTCCTGTAGACTGTGGCGAAATGATAACATATTTTGCACTATGTATAATGGCTAAGTTAAGAAACCAGCAATTCAAATTAGTTGGTCTGAGAAGACACTTACAGAAACTTCGGTATTCAGAAAAACGATGCCGTTCAAAAGATTTTTGCAAATAAAAATTCAGCTAATACGTAAAAATTATGCGCGATAAAACGTGTCATAAATTACAGTTCAAAATAATAAATATATTTTGTTAAAAGATCAACTGGTAGAAATTTTATTTAACAAACATCTCGCAAATTAAATTAGTTCTAATACAATACACACGCATTTACATATCAAAAGACAAGAGCGCTATTTGTTTGGTCTTTATAAGGTATTTCTTCCGCCTTCCTAGCGTGCCTTCGTGGTGTAGTGGTTCTGCACGCTGGGCCGGTATTCCAGAGGTCAGTGATTCGATTCCCAGGGAAGGCGATTGCTCATTATTCATCTTGCTTGCTTCCAAAAAAATACCTAATGTTCTCTACAGTGGCGCCCGAACTAAAAGGGTGTTGGATGATGATTTTCCTCACTTAGGATTTGGCAATTGGATCTCCTAAAAACCCCAGTCGCCCTTTAAAAGGGGGAGTATATAAGGTATTTCTCCTGCCTTCCTATCGTGCCTTCGTGGTATAGTGGTTCTACACGCTGGGCCGGTATTCTAGAGGTCCGTGGTTCGATACCTGGCGAAAGCGATTGCTCATTTTTCATCTTGCCTGCTTCCAAAAAAATACCTAATGTCTCTACATCTTTCACTGATAGCTTTCAAATGAACAAACTACAATTAAAAACCACTAACTGAAATGCTCCCTTACTTGATCAAAAAAATTTCCTAGCATACTGTAAGTCAGAAATGAACACAAGGATGAGTATTAACAATAGAACTGTCTATCTGATAACTTTGGATGAAACATCAGTCAATTCTTTTAGTTTGGCAATTCAGTAATATAAAGTGAGCAGTAAGTATCTGTAAATAACTGACGCCAGAGTTGCTTCCACTTCGAACGTTCAGCCAAACTGTAATATGGCTCCACGAGTGACCAACCTTGTTTGGTGTTTATGGCACGCGCTCTTGCAAACTCAAATCATAAGGCAAGGGTTTAAGTCTTTGTCTACAGCTACATATCTCTTATTCTATCTTTTGCATTATAGGCTATTATAGGATCACGCACCAAGCAATACTGGAAGGGAAGCTATTTCGCACAGAAAGTTTCTACAGAAACATGCTGCTTTTTTTTTTTTCCTGCTAAGACATTTTTGCCAACTCGGCGCCGTTTAATTGAATGTGTTGTTATCATTTCTTACAATCCCTCCCTTCAATGGCCGAAGACGGCTGAATATTGGTTCAGCTCAACGCCAACCGACTCAGGTTCGAACCCTGGTGAACGGGCTGGTTCCATAGTTTGTTTTCCCCAGTTTGTAACGTGAGTGTGAGCCATTTCCCTTAAAAGTCGTTTACAAAGTCATTCTGGTCCTTAGGCAGATAAACTGTAAGAAAATATTTAAGTAAATATTGACTGCCGGCTTGGCATAGCGGAAGCACGAGCTATGCACACTAGAAAGACTTTAGAAATGATTAACGTTTTTTTACTTGCTACTGGCTATCGAATGAAGTGTTGCTCTTACGTCTTTGATCTTATTTTTAATTCTGTTATTGCCTTTATTTTCATCGCCATTTTTTAGGGGACTGACTGGGGCAAAGCACTCTACTGCTATCTGTATAAAGGGAGGGATAGCTTCATGGAAAACTTTCTAAGGGAAACTGGCTCGTATACACGTTACACATGGGGGAAAAAAAACCCCGAAAATGCCCATGCAAGCCAGCGCATTCACAGATTTGAATCCCCAACCGAACTACCACTGCTCAACGACTTCTACCGTTCAGCCGCTGGTAGAAAATCGCCAAGTGAACTGTAGAAGAACAATGCTTATTATCCTAGATAATACAAAAATTATTCGCTTACCAGAAAGTCTTTTTTTTTTTGGGGGGGGGAAGTCGAATACATCGAATTAGCTTTACATAGACCTCGTGCGCTTCCCCGTATTTATAACAAGCCTATTCTTGTTTTTGCAGCTAGTACTTGCAAAATAAAAAGAAGAATTAAATGAGTCCTTCTATTTCATTCTCCGTTTATAAAAATAATTTAAAAGTTTCCTAAGTTTAGAAAATTTTTTTGAAATGAGCTGATGACGAAAAATACAATTTCTGGCTGGAACTGGCAAATTAGCACATGAATATTTCCAGAAAAAACTGGTCGACGTGTATTGAACTACAGCGGAAAAATAGCTATTCTTAAAAAAATACAAGTACTTAAATGAGCTTCCTTGCCATCATTTCGGTCTTATGCAAAAGATTGTGTAATACCAACATAAACGATTTCAAGCGCACAAAAATGAAAAGCACTGTCCTGTCATACTCCATTACGGGATGTAACTGAGCTTGGACATAACAAGGCAGCAGCTTCGAAACAGGACATACGTAAGACGCACGATTTTTTTTTTATTCTCCTAGATCCCATCCTACATTATCAATTAAGTACCTCAGCGGTCAGGCTGACTTCCTTTTTAGAATCGCAACTAGACAGCAGGGCTACGCCAACTCGCACTAAAAGGGAGGGTGCTGAGGAGGAATTATGAAAGGAGGGAAATTAAAAAAAGAAAAAGCCAAAGCCTTTGTAAATGCGTGCGCATGAACTGGGGGGAAGTGAGGGATCAATACCTGGAGTGTTAGGTAAATGGATGGGACTTGAATACCCCGAGGTCGAAATATATCACATCCAGAATTTAAACGCATTCGCAAACGAATTGAAAATAAAGGTTCAATTCGTTTCAGAGATACCTGAAATTTGATTTTAAAGAAGCTCGAAACCTGCAGCTATATTATTATACAGATAAAAGTTCTGTGGAAACGGGAAAATGCAACTAAACTGGGGCTCTGAACACTTTTCGAATTCTGTTTAAAAAAAAAAAAAACACATCTGCTAAACATGTACATCATATAAACACTTAACATTTTAAGGACGGGATCAAATGTTCTTCACGTAAAATCACGCACTTTTAAGTTACATGATCATGCGATCATTCACTCAACTTCACTAAGCTTGCACTTTGTATCACTGTCAATAATTTAAAACGTTTTAAGTATAAACAACGTTGTAAAAAAAATAGTGACTTAAGGAACATCTAATTTAATACCGCTAACTAAGATAACCTCATAGAAGAAATTTTATTACTGTAACTAATTTAAAATGAGTGTAACCAAAAAGAAAATTGCATTACTGAAAATATTTAATACGAGTATTTACAGAGTGATGTTATTGTTTCACAATTATCTAACGGATACATATTCTATTAATAAAAACTGCGGTTCCGCATGCAGTCGCTGAGAACCTTAGAGAAAACTTTAAAAAAATGCTGTGTATTCAGTTCTTTTGGCGCAAGAGTGGAAAGGACTCTTGAAAACTGGATTCGAATCTTCTCCAAACGGGCTAGTTGCAAACTCGTTTTTGTGGCCCTGCCCCATGGACAGCATTAATACTAGCCACTTTGCCCTGGAAAGACTTCCAAGAAGCCAATCATTTCCTTAAGTTGAATAGCTTTCATATCAATCATCGTTCTCCTTTACTGTTCAAAGATGCCTCGTTATAAAGCCCTCCACGAGGGCATCACTTCCAGGGCCGGTGCAATCTGTGCGGCTGCATCGGGCGTCAGATATATTAAGGGTGGTATTTTTTTTTAACTTAAGGAGGCAGTGGGTAGCAGAATTTAGAAGCCACAAAGACTGCACAGGGCGGCAAAATGCCTAGATCCAGCCCTGATCCTTCCCTTAGGGAACTATTTTTAAGAGCGTTCCTGTAATGCACCACACCAATTTGTTAACAAGGTCTTTTCCTAATGAAGGTAAAAATTGTACATATTGTTCTTAATCTGATACTTCCTTTTACGATTAGCTACGTTACTGCAGTAGTTTGCAAAACTACTTCTATAAAGTTAGTTTCCTCGTTGTTATATCGCAATGTTGATAGAATGAAAGAAAAATTCGGGAAATTTGGTTGATACTGCCGTCAATTTATGTCGTAATAACGTACTTGAGCAAACGTAATAACGACAAAGCACTCTAATGTTTCGCAAAAGATGTGCAGCCTCTTAATCATGTCACCTAAAATGTAACATGGTATGCTTAATTATTGTATGCTCATAATTTTCTATAAAAAACTTTTGAATATTTATAATTATATATTAAAAGGTATGATATAGATTGTCACCTAAAAAAAGGGCGTTACTCCTGTGGACTCGGTATGTTTGGTTTATTTAATTATGGCAAAGTACGCAGATCTATTTGCCTAAGGGGAAGGCAGCCTTCGTGGAGAACTTTCTAAGGGAAACTGGATCGTATCCATGTTACACATAAAGAAAATACGCATACAAGTCCCCCGTTCGCTTGAAATCGAACCCAGGTCGAATTACCAGCGTCCAGCTACTTTGGCTACTAAAATAGACTCAGAATGCAACATTAAGGAAAATAATAGTTTCTTTTGTATGGGAAGAAACTAAAATATTCATAAATAAAAACTGAAATAACAGGCATGTTGTGTCCCCGATTATATTGTCATTAGTATGGCAGGCAATCAAATAAATCAGTTTAATAATTATTGTAATACTTTGCAGTAATTTTGTAACGCAGTAATGTATTTAATTTCATTTAATAATTATTGTACAGTTCCGCATAAGCAATTGTAATTCTGATTTAACATTTTATTTCCCTACGGGACTTTAAGGTCCAATCAATAAAATCACTCTTATGTCCCAACAGCACTTTTAAGCCCCAATTTTAAATTTAAAAAAAAAGCAGTAAAAATCTTATAATATTTTTGTAAGTTTAATGTGAAATGTTTATCATGCACAAAAAATATAATAAAAAATTTACAAACTCTTTTTTTTTTTTTTAAGTAATTTGGAATTTAAAAGATTTTAATAAAATACGGACTTTATTGTAGTTTCTCCTTTAGTATAAACGGACTTGCCAGTGGCTTAGCGTTAATACAGGTAACCACTGAATACAGGTAGTTCGACCTGGCTTCCAATCCCGACGAACGGGATGTCTGCAGGGCGTTTTCGTGGTTTTCCCCATCCGTGACGTGGAAACGAGCTAGTTTTAGTTTCCCTTCCCTAAGGCAGATAGCCCTTGTGTACTTTGCCATAATCAAATTAAAAATCAAGACTTAGTATAAGCATTTTAAAATCCGCGTAATGATTCAAATACTTTAAATAGATATATAATAGAAAAAGCCATGGAACTCTATTTTATCATTAAAGAATTGAGATGAATTCAAGTAATTAAGGATTGCCATCATTTGTCAAATACCGCAAAACATACTCATATGAGAAGGGACACCTTTTTAGAGGATTTTCTAAAGAAACTGTTCTGTATTTGTCTAACAATTGAAAAACGCCTCATGTAAGCCAACCGCAACCGCTAAGAGACTGTTATTTCATAACGGCTGAACAGACTAGCTTAAAGTTTCCGTGGGTTGAAGCCGTTTGGCGCGTTTATCATACTAGATCGAGTAACATAATAACGCGTAATATTTAATTAAATAATTTTCACAACAAAAGTTCTTTTAAAAAACATCGACACTGCAGATTTTTATTTAATTCAATAGCCGTTCGGCCAACATAGTGCTTAATGACCCTGACTGTCGTAGCGAAGAGCCCGGGTTCGAATCCCGTAGACGACATGTTTTAACTGTCCGTCCCTTCATAGGAGGCAAGGATTCCTTCTTTGGAGTCCGTCCCTTCAAAGCGCCAGGCCATTCAAATAAATAACCTTTATAACATAATAAAGATACTTCGTTTTCATTAATAAAAATATACGCATTACTAAAGAGGTGGTGGTGTGGTGTATTTAATTATGGCAAAGCACACTGCGGCTATCTGCCTAAGGGGAGGGATGCCTTCGTGGAGGACTTTCTAACATTACTAAAGAGCTTCAAAGTTTTCATTTTTATTTATTTCAATACTGACTTTCTGCCAATCCGAAATTATTGAAAAAAGTAGATTATTACACCATAATCTACCTTTTCTAATTCATCTCATTATACGAAGAGAATTAATTTAATTAAATTGTTCTAACGATGATAAGCATGTAATTCCTAATTCGTTTCAAGACAGAAAATCATCTTTCCACAATACTATAGATCAGGGGTTCTTAACTGGTTGTACACAAAGAAGGAAAGCATTTTTAACTATTAAATTCAAAAATTAAAACCCCTACATCCTGATTGAGTTTTTTCTCTAACACTCGTAAATTTATGCGATCTGAGCTTTGTTCAAGAGTGGTGGTAGTAGTAGTGGTGGTACTAAAGGTTTTCAATTTTTGCTTAGAAATGGTACGCGTTAGTCAAAAGTTTGAGAACCGCCGCTATAGATGATAGCAATGGTGAAATATACAAGTCTTGTTATACTGGAGAATATGTATTAGATCTGCGACTCAATCACTACTCCTAGAATGCGTTTGGCATTTAATGATGTCTCGTCGGTTAATAAAGCGCTTAAAATGCAAACTTTCTTTAGCTGTTATCTTTTCGAAGTCAAGTGAATAGTCATTATACAGGATGTCCATAATTTAATCTCCGAATAAAAAATTAAATTAAAACGTAATGGTAAATAATTTATATCGACATAATCTTTAGTTCAAAGAGTTTCGTTTATTCTAATTTTGGAGAATGCAACAGGTACTTGTTTGCTTACAGACAAAATGGCGTCATGCATTAAAAAAGCAATGTGCGTTCTCTGATTATGCGAAGCGAAATCTCCGAAAACTATTTAGAGGAAATTCTGATATGAATTTAATAAACCTCCACCAATGGAACAATCAATTAAAAGATGGTTGAAACAGTTCCGAGAGACTGGGCATGTTTTGCATAAAAGGAAACGTAGGTAGGCCGAGTGTCAGTGATGGCCAGTCCCAGTCTGCCAACAGGAATTCCCAGCTCGACTGTTCACATAACGTTGTTCATGAGCGGCTGAAAGTGACTGCGTATACATTGCAGATTTGTCAATCAATCAAATCTAATGATTGAGTCGTTTGTACGGAATTTTCTGTAGACATTTTTTGCCGTATTAGTAATGGTGATTAATTTCTTCGAAAAATCGTATTTAGTGATGAAACAAAATTTCATGTTTGAGGAGGAGTTAATCGACATAACTGCGGGATTTGGGTGTCAAAAACCTCGCAATTTTGTAAGAGAAATTGAGCATGTATGTCTTAACCTTTGATGCGCACTAACTCATATCAAAGTGATTGGTTCCTTCTTTTCTTAGAGTCATCAACTGATTCGGATGATTACTTAGATATGCTGATATTGCTTTCGGTACCGCAATTGGAAAAAGAATTTTTGGCGTCATTTCTTCTAACAGGAACACATGTATACGTGTTCCCTGATGAAACATTCACAGATAGCTGGACTGGTAGACGTTGACAATTTTATGGCCACCCTGTTCTTCGGACGTCACACCACTTGACTTCTTTTTCTATGGATACCTCAAGAACAGAGTTTATGCTGTAGAGTAGGGGTCTCCAAACTTTTTGTTCCAAAGAGCACATTCTAGAATATCTGTTGGACGGCGAGCACCATTTATTTTTTCAAGGTGAATTTATAGTTGGATAGAGTAAATAATATGTGCACATAAAAAGAAAAAAAGAGCGAGAGATATCGGCCGCATTTGGCTTTGAGCTGGTGTCTATGTTAGACGCATTTTCTATTTCATTAAAAGAGAGAAAACTTTCACATAGAATTTTATTGAAAACTAACACATTTTTATTGTGGTCGTACAAATGAGGGCATATGTTAAATGATCGGCGGGCCTCGTAGTGCCCGCGGGCCATAGGGTTGGGGAACCCCTGCTGTAGAGATTCGCAACAACGAAGAATTAAAAAATCGAATCATCACAGAAACAGCTACAGCAAATGCTTAATAACGTCTGAAGAGAAATAGAGAACAGGCTTTAAGCAACTAATGCTGCTCATGTTGAGATGCACTAATATAAAATTGTTTGAAGATGCTAAATAAAATTCCACACTACTCGATCTGTTAACTTTCGACAATTTTCATTACGATCATACTGCATGTTCTGCATTTTTTTAAGTGCCCTTCTTTTCAGAGACATCTATCTAGGAATATTCTTTTCGGAGTATAAATATACATCTCTCTAGTAAGGAGTTCCACAGCCAAACGAAGAAAGTGAGACTGTCAGCAATTTAATAGATTTTAAGCTAAACATAAGCTCTTTTTCTTATATAAGCAAGAAACAATCATTATTATTTAAAACATTATCATCAACGATTTCTTATATTGGGCAAGTAAAAATCCAAATATTTAAATATTATTTAATATTGAAACGCAGAATTTTGCTTCCAATATTTTTTTTTTTTTTTAATTCTGTGCGTTCGGTTTATAAAAAAAAGCACCCATTAATCAATAATGCACCTGGTCCCATTTAATCCAATACATAAAGAATGTCTGATAAAGATGTCTACAAGGGAATTATCAGGTGCTTCAGAGAATTCTTAAAGGATAGGAATAGATAAGGTGTGGTGTATTTAATTATGGCAAAGCACACTAGGGCTATCTGCCTAAGAGGAGGGATGCCTTTCGTGGAGGACTTTCTAAGGGAAACTGGCTCGTATACACGTTACACATGGGGAAAACCACGAAAACACCCATGCAGCCAGCCCGTTCGCGGGATTCGAACCTCGGACCGAACTACCAGTGTTCAGCGACTGTACAGGAATAGATAAGACATTTCAGGAAATCTATGAATTCTGCGTGTCAAGAGGAAGTAAATAACAGCTTTCAGATCGAAAAGTACAGTATCCCATTAAAGTCCAACATCATATGGATTACTAGCGTGTCCAAGACGCTGGATAAATCACCAAGGATACGTTAGCCAAGCCTCATGAAGCTTAGACCTAACAACACTAGACTACTAGTTAGGGTCATTTGATTTATGTCGAGAAAATTACATGTCTGCAACAGAAAGATCCGTCACTCTTGTCGCCAGACCGATCTTGTCATAGAACGTCTTTACTGAAGTGGCAGCACTGACTTATTCTACGAGTAATACATAAAACAGTGATTAAGTACCTAGCGTGCTGGAATATATATACAGAAATTACGATGATTATATAGCATGCATGCCTTATCCGTTTGTCAAAAATAACTTGTTAAGGAGTGCAACGATGTAATAATTTTATCATTACAAGATAAGAGCCTTTGGTTAGTTCTTTAATTAATTAGTATTCACCATTCAGAATACGAAATTTACTTCACTACATAGAATACAATACCACCATAGAAATACGAATCTTACTCAATTAACTGAATTTACGACATGAACTCGATGATTTATGTGTGGCTACTAAAACTGCATTTTTATTTGAAATAAATTCACTGTGGTTATTAGTGCAAATTAAAAGATATTGTGAAATAAACTAGAAAACACTATATAAGTTTTTGGAGGTATTAAAGCAACAAAAATCAACGTAATACTCGTAAATTTGCAGGCCTAGTTCCGAAAGTTTAAATACATAAATTTTTTCTTCAGATGCAGAAGTGCAAATGACCGCAAACTGGTCATTAAGCTTTCAAAACTAGGGCTGTAAATTTAAGATTATTACGCTGATTGTTGTTGTCGTAACACCTTCAATAATCGTTATCTGATTGCTATTCCATTTGATTATGTAAGTTGATTTTAACTAGTAAGACACAGTTCCTAGAATTAAAGGTAAATCTAACTAAGAAAAGGAAGGGAAAAAAAGTAGTCTACTTCAATCAATGTTTATGTTTTGCTTACTAAATGCTTTCTCTCTAAATATAAATGGTTTAGCTATTTCTAACCCAATAATACTCACCAACTCTTTTACAAAATAATGCTAATCTTTCGGCAAATCCCTTTCACATGATTCAATATTAATCCGATTTTACCTTATTTTGCTTACAATCTTTGCGAATGTGAACAGAATGAAGAATAGTTGACTTCCATAAACGGGTCGACGCTAAAAGGAGTTTGCAAACCTCAAACTCTAGACACACATTCCAAACAAATTACTCCAAGTGGAAACGAAATGAAGCGTGCGAGAAGAAAATTATTCACTTTCTCAGAACGATCCTATCATTTTTGCTTGTTTCATTATCCTTCAAATCATCCTGTTCAAATACGCATGCAAAGCAGATCTTAAAATTGCTAAGAATATGTTCTCATACAAACTCTCAATACAATATTCTGAAACTATGTAAAACAGAAAATTACATGCTATGTGATCAGCATGTAATTTCTCCATTTACATAGTCGAAAAAAAAATGCCGAATTTCGTCCAGCAACAAAATTAAATATTTCCACGTATTATTCAAACATTTTAGTACTGAGTTATTTTTAAAAAGTAATACAAGACAATGATTTTAAACATTTTTTTTCAAAATTTACGAAAAAAATGCTCCTTATATAGAAAGGATGGGGGATGTAAAATATTAATAACACAATGCAAAATCTAAAATATTAGTGAATAAATAATGGCAAATAAATATCAACTGCATTAGGAGATAATGTTATTAAGGATATTAAAACGTAACAAATAATGCGTTCATTTTTTCACTTTAGGGAATCGTAAATAGCGAGTGGGGCGGTAAATGTTAATGGCGACTACGTTTTGTTCATATAACAGGGTCTGTTAATGCGACAACTAACTTACAGCGGTGACAATATGCATCCAGACGATGAATAACTGCCATAGAACATACTATCGCAAACCGCGTTAATCGACGAAAATCACTAAAATAATTCAGAATTTAATGTAGTCAGGAAACAGCAAGCGGCATTCAATTGATTGCTCATTCACGACATGGAATACACTAATATACATTTGATTTGGCCCACAAGAGGCCGAGTGCTGAACACCGCTTATTATTCATATTATTGGTTCATTTTCATGGTTTTCCCCGTGTGTAACTGAATACAAGACAGTTTCCCTTCCCCAATGCAGATAGCCCTCGCGTGCTTTGCTATATTCAAATAACTTATTGCAACCAGCTCGCGGTTTAGGTCTAACAGGTGGCTGTGGACCCATTAGATGTAGATATGCCGTAAGTCGGCGCATGGTGTAGGCGTTATTCGCACCGCACCAACTCTGCCAAGACTGAACGACTATTATTCAAGAGGGGGATCTTTCAAGGCAGCAAGATGATAATCGCAGTAGATATGTAATCGCGTAATGTACACAAATTCTGAAATGGAAAAACGCGTACGAGAACTCATTCTCCGGCAATCGATTCGTTATTGCTGAGATCCATGCAATGATATCCGCAGCCGCCACTTCAAATAACACCTCTACTAATTATTCATTCTCTTCTTTCAGGGATGGATCCTGCACTACACGCAGTGCCGTTAAACATGCTATGAAATTAAATGTTTTTGTACTTATTATTTAGCTCCCGCTCGACGTTAAACACTGCATAAATGTTTTCGCCATTTTCACCAATTTAAACATAGTTTGCGATAGCATGTTCCATGCCAATTGTTTCTCTTGATATCTATACCCTTCTGACTTTGTCGAGGTATTAACGGAACAACTTATATAGACAAAACATACTCACGTCAATCTTTCATTACTACTGCCATTTACCAAGCGCTCAACCAGAATCGCTCAAACGTTGCTATAGCTGCCTTTAAGCATTTAGCTTCTTATTACTCTTTTTTTTAAAACCGAAAATATAGAAAAAAAAATTGCTCCGATCAAGCCTGAGCATCTACCACAGAGATGGCCATATAAATTCGATTAGAGCTATGACAAAATGATAAAGGTTAATACCAGGCGGCCACAGTTAAAAATGTAACTTTCTTAGAATTATATTTTAGAAACACAGGTTTTTATCATCAGATTACAACATTTTTCAGATGCCGGTCATTACCCCTTTAATTGTTATTATATCAGTTTCATAACATTATTATTGCTCTACGAAAAAGTCATCCAATCGCACTGAAAAACAAAACGGTAGGTTCGTAGAAGTCAGCAGCGGCAGACAGTAGCCAAGGTTTTTGGCAAACCATTCATAACAAATCGATTGCATGTGTTTGTTGCCAATCAAAGAAACGCCGACAGATATGCACTAGGGTGATGTATATTATACAGGAACTCTAATCTTTCGAAAATTCTCGATTACGACCAATAACAAATTTTCCGTAAATTCCTCGTTCCTCCACCTTGGAAGCATGTCATGTCATTTTAATTAATGCAAAACACACGAGGGCTATCCGCAAAAGAAGAAATGCATTCGCGCGGGTTTTGCTAAGGTGCAACTAGCTCGTATTCGCGTTACACATAGGAAACACCCAAGAAAATACCATGCAGCCAGCCCAATCGCAGGTGACCTGGATGCTGAATTAACTAGCAGTCTTCATCGGTACAGGCCTATATGGCTAGTGTTGAATTACAGGTACGTGAACTTTCATCAAATGCTACTAAGTGAATGAAACCTACTTCGAAGAAGCACATCCTGATTTTTCGTAAAGCCAAATTTTTTAGGAATTATATTAATGTTAAAATTACATGTATTCAAAAGTTCGTTATAATATTTTCAAATTAATATTGTTTAAATACTGCATAACATTTAAAATAATGACACATATATATTCACCACATTCAAGGTCATAATTCAATTTTGCTTGACTTATGTATATCGCACTGTAATATATTTCAAAGTATAATCAGTAAATAAATTACATTAATCAATTATTAATTCATCTTAGTGTCAAATAAAAGCTTAACACTGGGTATAGTTAGTGATGATAATACATTAATAAATTTTTACTTATCCCGTTACGAATACTGCTCATTCAGCTTTTCAACAAGTCAAAAATAATAAAATTTACCAACTTCATTCTTCAATAGTATGTCGACTTAAAATCAGCTTTCGATTTTTTACGGTGGCCATCAGTTTTACAATCTCTGCGCTCCTTTAAGTGTGCTCAAAATTTATTTCTAATTATTCAAGATCATTTCGGAAACAGGAAAAGTACGATTCTTTACAACAAAACTGAAATTGTGCGTAATCAAATCAGAGGATGTCCCCAGATATCTTGCATGAGTGCAGTATATATGCAGTTTTTATGACTGCAGCGGAATATCCAGTTTCAACATCAATGCCTATCCATGGCCAAACACTCAAAATGTCGCTTTTGCAGACGATATTGCTTTTATTACAAGCAGTCGTACCAGAGACATTTTTCAGGATAACTGTAATGAAACACCAGATATTTAACCAACTTTGCAAAATTCAAAAACTGCAAATCTCGCACAGTAAGTCTCTGGCCTTAATAATCCATAAACCAGGGCAAAATATAACTACAGCCTTAGCTTTAAAAATTGATAATCAAAAGATCAAGTCTGCGAATACAATCAAGTACCTTGGGTCAACGATCGACAAGAAATTCTCCGTGATTCCTCATCTAACAAAATATTAAACTTCGTATAACATCAATAGCTAACTGCCTACGACGTATCCATCGATATAACTGGGGCTTAAATCCTCATATAACACGAATTCTTCTAAAAATAGTTATATCAAAAATGGTAAATTGTGTAACCGGAATCTGGGCACAGCCAATGATAATGAGAAAGATTACATGCTTGAATTCCAGGGCTGTGGAGTCGGTAGGGAAAATGACCGATTCCAACTCTGACTCCTGGAATTTTAATGACTCCGACTCCATATATATGTAAACATATACTCATGGGTACAGCTTATTTTTTTAATATAAAAGAAGTAATAGATGCTACAGGAAAAAATTGATGTTATATTAATTAACAAATTTGCTTGTTATATTAATTACCACTATTATGAAATGGAAAAACTGGCATTAGTAATTTTTAAGAAACAGTAAAACTTCGGCAAGATCTTCTATGTTAGAGGACCATAGATCTAATTTGATAAACTTCAGAACTGAGAAGTGTCTTTCCACACTGACTTGAGTAGGAAGAAGAGCTGTTACTGTTAGGGCTACTTCCTTTTAACTTTTCAGGATAGATTTTTTATAAGTTCTAAAAGAGGTGTCTTGCAAGAGCAAACTTATTTATCTACTTCTTCAAAGGCCATGTATAAATCTTGTTTGTATTTCTTCCTTTTTATATCTAAAGGCTCTTGGTTATTTATTTTCATTCGCTTTGTCATAGCCTTTTCAATATTATCCAAAATCTAATTCATCAGTGGAAGAGGATGATAGAGACTCAGTTGCAATATCTGCAGTTTGACTGTCCTGATTTGAATACTCCAGTTGTTCTGAGAATAATTTCATTCTTAATAAAAGTTCATAGATTGCATTATTTGCCTTTTTAATTTGTTTGTCATCCAACAAAATTCAGGGTTTTCGATCTACATATACTGAACCCAGCACGATCTTATTGTCTAGAAAACTAGTTTCTCTTTTCTTCATTGAAGAAATGATTCCTTCTGCAATAAACCCTCTATTTCAGAAAGAACAAACATCACATTCTTCCAATCTTGCCTCTTGTTAATTCTTCAGATTGTAGCTTTTTAGTAGCTATATACGGTATATAAAGAAGAGTTTCCAATTCTGCAAGATCATTCTATAGTCTTTCTGTTAGTGAAACATTAGAGTTATCTACTCGTACATCTTCTAACGTTCTCGTCTCCTGTTAATTCTTCAGATTGTAGCTTTTTTGTGGCTATATACGGCGTTGAAAGAAGGGTTTCCAGTTCTGCAAGATCATTCCAAAGTTTATTTACATCTTCTGAAAAAGTTCTTAATTCTAACAACCACTATATCATCAAATATGTACTTCTCCATTGCGTTGCTCCTTTTCCTGCTCGCTTCCTAAGAATGGTATCAGTTTTGGGAGTTCTTGCTGCTATTGCTGCTTACCTAAATTGTAACTAAATGAAGCAGTTTAACCAATAATGGCAAATATCACATCCATTCTCCTCCCTTATATTTATTTATTAATATGTCAATAAAATAGAAAATAACTATTTATTAATGTATATAGTTCATAAATAAAAATATTAACTCAGTTTGTCATTATTTTTTTTTTCAATTCACTTTAATTTCATTTCAAATTCAAACTGTTCAACAAAAACTGGAGTCGGAGTCGACGTGTTTTTTTAGCGACTCCAACTCCGACTCCATTTACCCAAAAATCTACCCGACTCCGACTCCACAGCCCTGTTGAATTCAGTTCAAAAGCCTTTTACTTTTTGCATTAATTCAGCGTATCGCACAACTTCAGATGTAGCTTTTGATATTTTAGTTGTTACTCTTCCACTATGAATCAGTGCAGAAATGGACTACATGAAAGTCCTTCGACTTAACCAAGATGCAAGAATTTAAAAACCAAACCTTTCTGGCATCCAACTATGAGAAGGAAAAATAATCCCAATCTTATTCATCCAGCACTTCGCTTCAGCAAAATAAAATTCCCCATGTCCTGAAGAAAATTCAAGTAGTTCATCTCGAAGTGCACATACTGATGGATCAAAAATTGATGGGAATGTTAATTCAGCAATCTATTTTCAAACTCCCTTTCAAATATCAAGAAATGAAAAGGCCATCTCCATAATAATAATAATAATAGTGTTTTCCAGGCTGATTAGTCAGCCATAAAAGCAGCGATTGAAACAGCCATTCTCAAAAAATCTCAACGAATTTACCCTAGAATCTAACTCACAAGTAGCTATTTTAGCGATTAAGAGTCTCTTACCTTCTTCTCCATTGATTTCAGATATGAATTCTCTCTTGCTTTAATTCCAAACGACAAAATTCAAATTTCACGGTTCAAAGGACATACTGGCCATTTTGCTAATGACCAGGCAGATGAATTGACCAAAGAAGCAGCTCTTAATCAAGATGGTATTGAAATCACCCTTCCATGGCCTCGCTCAAATTTCAAGTACTAACTAAAAAAACTTCCCTCAAAATATTGGCAAGATTTGCGGAATAATGCTTCACAGGGAAGACGCATATATAACTTGATCCCCAATGCAAGTTTCGCAGCTCTGTTTTGGAATCCTTCATTAAATTACTATATAATAGGACACGGACCCTTCACCACATATTTCTAAGCAAGAAATATAGCGAACTCCGACATCTGCATACGTGGGGAACACAGAACTTCTGGTCATCACTTTCTCAAGCCCTTTACTGAGGATAATCGCATAAAATTCCCACAAACTGATCTCCTGGCATTCCAAAGATTTTTATTAAAGAAAAACATCAGTATCTGAAGTTTCCAAAAATTATGAAATGGCTCTCTTCCTACGGCCTAGAGAGCCCACCAGCGCCCGAGCGGTAAAGTCGCTGGATACTGGTAGTTCGGTCCGAGGTTCGAATCCCGCGAACGGGCTGGCTGCATGGGCGTTTTCGTGGTTTTCCCCAATGAGTAACGTGTATATACGACCCAATTTCCCTTAGAAAGTCCTCCACGAAGGCATCCGTTTCCTTAGGCACATAGTACTCGAGGCTTTGCCGAAATTAAATAACCTAACCTTACCTACGGCCTAGATCTTTGACAAGTATAATTTCTAGTATAATTCGGCCTAGATCTTTGACTGCATAAATTTAATGAACTTTTACATCCTGTGAATATATTCAAAAGGATTCCACTCGTCAACTTAATAAACAGTAATAACCTTTTATAATAAGTCCGTGGACACCTCTTTAGTATGTCTAATAATAATGCCTAAAACGCAATAACAAACTGCGCCAAATACAACATTAACGAACACACTTCTTCCAAGCTGCATACGATAAAGAGATCGCATGGAAAAAATCCCCCACTCTTTTACATGGCGATATCAAAATAGTGAAAAGGCTTTTTCCCTTTGTCCGTGTAAAATAAATCCATTATTTCGTTAATGATCCAAGTACCTGGATAGTACGCAGACGGAGAATCAGAGAAGGGCTGACAGAGCGCAAAACTCGTTTTGTTTCAAATAAAACTGATTATTTCATACAATGCTGGATACTTAAGTAGTTAATAAGAATTTTACTATACGACTCGGTTAAAAAATAATAATTCCTTTTTCACAGCTTCAAATTTAAAGGCATGCGCAGCATGCCCTACGAAGACGCTCTTACTACTCCGGCAAATCGCCCACTAAAGTGAATTAAGTAAAATAGCCATGGTAAGCGACTAACAATAAATAGATCAGCGTGCCGGATATGACCCGTAGGCTAATATCTGGCCATTGTTGATCGCGTCAATGTCGTCAATCGCGCGCACCCTGTATTCATTTTTACTGCACCGAAAGGGTTAAGCAAGATAAGGACTACAAGTTAATGGGATCGGCGGAGTTACGCCTTTCGGTTCAAACCGTAGGTAACAAACTATAAACTGTTTATAGATACTTCAAAAAGGGCCACGAAATTAGCTTTCACTATACCGAGTCATGCGAAACTGAGATGGTATCCTGGCGCATGATATCGGTCTCCAACTGTATGGGGGTGAGGAAGAGAATGAGATTTGTTAAATGAAAGGAAGGAGAAGGATGCATATGTAGACGACAACAGATCGGGATGAAACGCAAATATATTGAGAGTTAAAATATTTCAAACTTGCTGAAGTCCGAACAATGAAAATAATACTTTCAGGTAGATATTTCAAGGTTTGGGTTCTTAATTTGGTTTATTTAATTATGGCAAAGCACTTGAGGGTTATTTGCCTAAGAGAAGAGACGCTTTCGTGGAGGACTTTCTAGGGAAAACTGGCTCCAAGTTTGGGTTCATGTCAATTCATATGGAAGAAAATTATACGGTCATATTTGTGAAAAATAAGAATTTTTACTTGCAAAAATTCATACCCAATTTAATATTTCCAAAAATCGAAAATTGAGCACTATGATACCCATCGGTTATTTCTACTTAACGGCGGGGATGTTACATAACGCATGTTGCAATACTTTAACATGCGTTTTAGCTGCTTAAATATGCTTTAGACCTGAAACATGCGTTAAACAGTTATAATTACTTTCTTCTCGATTAAAGAATTCGAAATAATTCTTTCCCAGCACACAGTTTAAGTGGTTCTGATCCATTTCCTATTATATTCAAAACATGTGAACTTCATTATTTTTTAAATCTGGAAACAATTGAAACAGTATTATTTTAAAAGTTAAACAACAAAAATCAGCGTTAAAATAATACTTATTCGGCGTGTTATTGTATCTTATTTGAAACAGAAGTCTATATCTAATTATTACCACATCTGCATAGATTGTCTACTTAACCACAATGAATTCGGTAAAACATTTTGAATTCAAATATCCTATATAGGCCTGTATATAAAGTCCGTCACAGATCCCTCCTCATGCCCTCTTATGTTTCGCCTCAATTCAAATGAACCAACCAATCAAAAGAATGTAGGGAGTTTTATAGAGATAATCCTGGGGAAGGGTGGGTTGAATTGGATTATTTAGACTACGGGCAAAGCAAACGAGGGCTATCTGCCTACCGAAAGAGAGGCTTTCGTGGAGGACTTTTTAAAAGAAATTGTCTCGTATTCACGTTACACGCAAGGAAAACCATGAAAGCTCTTACTCTGAGGAAGGGAAAGGGTTCCGTAATGCGAATACTTTTATACGACGTCGTAGATCAAAAAGTCCAATAAGATTAAATGCAAAAATTTCACTGGATTGACTGCACACATCAACTATCTGCCTAAAAAAGCGATGCTTTCTTGGAACACTTTCTAGGAAAACCTGGCTAATATTTATGTTCTGTATGGTGAAAACCCATTCGCCGGGATATGGATTTAAGCCGAACAACCAGTGTTTAACGGTTTTATCTTCTTGCCCATTGGTAAGCATACTTTTACGTTCAAAATCTGCGGAAATATTCATAAGTAATATTTTAACTGGAATGAAAATAATACTTTCAATACTAGTAATATTTTCACTCTATTAATTTCTCTCGAGGATGACTCCAACTGCAATAACTAACGCTGTTTTACTTAATACAGAACATGTCACCGCCCAAACTAGCAACGTTTGTTTTGTTGTTGTTCCCTCAGTTTGAGGGTATATTTAATTTCGATCGAAAATATGCACTGAAAATTTATTAAAGAGCAAATGAACTGGCACGGATATCTCAACAAATTCTGGGAGTAAAATTTTTTTAAACATTTGTTTACTTATTTAGCTGAATAAGGCGAAATGCGTTTTACTGACCGGAAATTTTTACCTTCGACGGCCATATAAAAAGCTGGATAATATAATACTGAAACTTCTTTCCCACAGTATTTGAAAATACTTTCACAAAATACTCTCCTTTATTTTAAGAAACTTAGTAAGCAGAAGGACATGCTAAAATCATTGTTTAAGAACATGAAATTGTTCGAATATCACAGATATGTATATTGTTGTGTTTTTTTCCTTCTGACACCAGTTGTTACGTTATTTTCTTCCCTCACGTTCTTACGGGGTTTGTATGGATTTGGAGTGAATAATGACGACACTACTTGATGAAATATCGAAACACACTTTATTTAGCCAATATTAATTTGGACAGCTCCAAAATCACGTTACAGTCGTCGAAGGACTACAATAAACACGCTGACACAATCAGCGTTACAGCCTTCACACTACCAGGCATAACGGTGGAGACAGCTTCACTGCAAAGCACCAGAGTACAGCTCCCGACTCTGCTCGGTCGTTCGGAACTCCACGTACTCTCGAGACTCTCCACGCTAAAACTCGCGATGCACTCGACGACACACAGAGCACGGCTCCCGACTCTTTTCGGTCGTTCGCGGAGCTCAACACGCTCTCTCGACGATGCGCTAACCGCGATACACTAAGAGACTCTTCGATGCACTCAACGACCCACTCGGCACTCGCTGCCCGGCTGTCAACGCGATCGTCTCCGTACGGACTAACTAGATGAGACAGACTAACTCGCACTCGACGAGGCACTCTCTCGCCCTCTAGACGAGGCACACACACTAACTGACTGCGGACCAGCAAGGTTTATATAGCTTTCGGCTTGGGTTCGAGAATATTCTGGGCTAAACCGGTAAGAATTCGTTCCAGAAGGGTTTCCATCCGTCCATGGTATATCGCCAATTTTGTCGCCAAATGGGAAATTTCTCGCCAAATGTGGCAACCCTGCCTTCCCTTTCCATTTAATGGCAACCCTAAAACTGATTTCCGGGGAAGCCATCTTACAGCGCCTGTAAATTTCGTAACAATATATTACATTCATACAATTAAGTTAGTTCGCTTATATAGTTGGAAATTTAAAACTGAAATAAGCTAATGGTATAAAACTGTCAGTTTACTATACAGGTATATTATTCTATCGCTGACAATGCAATTGGCTGGCACTCTACCAAAATACATGGGCTCGCCCTGGACAGATGTCAAACAAAATTACGCGTTTGTAAGAAATAATCTTGGGAAAATGTTATCCCTCCCAAGCGGACCACAATCTTTTGTTCGAAATGGTAAATAAATCGGTTCGAATGGCGCATGTGTGTCTGTGTACACGGTCGCGTATCTCGCGGTCAGACAGCACATCAGATCTGGATCAGAACCGGATAATTAAAAACTCGGAATGAAAGGAAAGCCGCAGCTACTGCTGAAATATATGTAAATAATGTTATTATTGGTAATTTTAACTCAAACGATGAAAAGCTTTCACATCTATTTATTGTTAATTGATCAGAAATTAGTTTGTTCCCTTTGAAAGGTCAACTAATTTCCCGTCAGTGACGATAATTACTTAGCTTGTTGGTTTCACTTTCGCTTTTAATTATTCCATTTTAATAATTAAACTTTAAATATGATAATATTCATTTCAATAGAATTCAAACTACTTTTTTTTTCAAAGGAGATAATATTTTCTATAATCTATTATAAAGTAAATTATTATGTATATATAAATAACATCACTAATTTCTGTTGTATAGTATCGCATTTTAAGACTGCTAAAATTTAATGTTACACAAAAGTAAAGAAAAATACAACTCGCACGTACTGCTTCTGCACAAATTTAAAAAATTTTCTCAACTGCCACTAGCTCATCATAAAAACCACCAAAAGAATGCAAAGGGTTAATAAATCACTCAAAAACGTAGAAACAATCAGCTACTGATTTTATCGCATCACCGATGCGGAACGAATGTTTACCCGCCATACCTAACTACGCTTTCCTAACGTCACTTACAAGTCATACACTCCGCTTCCATTTTAAAAGGTGACTGACTTACCATGGTTTTATTTTCTACGGGAATATCGCAAATCACGAATGCAAGAACAACTAACCGATACAACTAAACAATCACTAACTGATTCTATTAAGCAGTCACCGAATACGCAATATGGAAAGAGACTCTCACCAAGTAAGAAGACAAAGTAATAGTTAAGCGATGACTTCATGAACTGGCAACCGCTACTAAGTTTTATTTATTAGGGAGTTTTTCGAGTGAATGAAATGTGGGTCATTCCGAAGACTAGAAAGTTAATTTATAACGATAACGTTTGATGGTGAGTAGGCTTTGTTGATTACCTCGAACAGCTACCGTGCTAAACGAGAATTTCATTACGAGGTTATTAGACTGCTTTTAGTTTTGCACTGATCTGTCTCTAAGAGAGTAGCCCCTAAAAACGTTTGGTTTGGTTTATTTAATTATGGCAAAGCATTTGAGGGCTGTCTGCCCAGAAGAGAGAAGGACTTCCCAAGGTAAACTGGCTCGTATAACCCATACGACACATGTATAATATGACACATGAGGAAAACCACGAAATCGCCCATGCAGCTAGCCCGTTCGCCGGGATTCGAAACCCGGACCGAACGACCAGCGTTCAGCGACTTTTACCGCTCGGCCGCTGGTGGGCTTCAAATAGTATATTGAAAAGATTTTTGTAACTCAAAACACATTTGTTCCTCATCACAGATTGATGATATTCCATTTTATAAACGATATTCATTTTATATAACGATATTCCGTTTTATAAAATGTAAGAGTTATGTCAATTTCAGTTAGCACTAAAACAGTTTGCCGAGTTTAATAATTGAGGCTTTTATTGAAACAAGACTGAAAAAAACCGATATTTGTTGAAATGTTTCAATATTTGTAGGAAAATAGGTTCTAAATTGTTCCATCAGTTCTTTTTCTCGGATGTTTGGTAAATTTTCTATCTGTAAGTGATTTTCGTCATTATAACCTAAACATGAATTACCTCTTAAATTATCTTCTTAACGCATTACATTTTATAACCTTTTATCTAAAACTGCTAAGCACTTTTCTTCTTGGTTTCCAGTTATCGTAAGTACGAACGGCCCATTTAAATCAGGATTCTTCGGGTTAAATGTAGAATCATATCCCAATATTCTGCCACCATTATTCTGCACTTTCTGTAAATCTTGTGCATGATAATATTGCACAATTTCAATGATAACTGGTTTGATTTGTACTTCGTAAGCCGATTAAAACGGAACTGATAAGAATGTGTTCATAATGCCGCAACGAACACAGCGCATTCAAAAAGTGTTTTGTTATCGCCCTATATTTAATATGGTTGTCTTTTTTTTTTTTTTTTTTTTTTTTTTTTTTTTTTTTTTTGTCATTACCAATGCAGAAAGTTTATCTAATAAATTCCAGTTTTTCATAGGTTACTTCGCACAAGAAATTTCACAGAATTTATTTTATTTAATTGATCACGAAATCATCACACACGATTCATAACAAATATTTAAAAGATCATTTACTAATTTAACTCACAATTCACATTGTCTTGAATAATAGAAAAAAAAAATCAATGCAATTTGCAAATAAAAACAGCATGGTTACATTTTACTCTCACAGATCAAATTATTTACTTGCACACCATCCCGAACTTGGCAAACGTTGCAAACATTTACTCAATACATTTGTACATAATTACTGCATTCTGCTGTAAAACATTTCAAGTACACAGCAACTTTACGGTTAGTAAACAGCTCCATTACGATCAGAGATACTGCATTTATGACCCACCAGGTAAACGAATGCATGGTAGACAGCCATGTAAAATTTCCGGCGGCGATTGGATGGTTGACTGCACGGAGTTTTCATGGTAAATACACGACAGTTTTCCTTACAAGGTATTCTCTTTTCATACTTTGGATGTTCACGAATCATTCACGAAGTACTGATAACTCCACACACCCTACGCAGCTTATGTTGAAGTTATTTGCGTCAAGTTATCAACCACTAAATTTGACAGATCCCCTCTCCCATTCGCCAGATCTCCAAATGCGTTACAGTTCTGAATTTATCACCGTAAAGAAGCAAAGATTACGTTATTACATTAATTGACCAAAGGAACGCACACGAGAGCTTTCTGCCTTCAGAAGGATGTCCTCATGGAAGACTGTCCTAAGGGTTTGGTTTGGTTTATTAGATTACGGCAAAGCACTCGAGGGCTATCTGCCTTAAGGGAGGGATGCCTTCGTGGAGGACTTTTTAAGGGAAACTGGCTCGTATATACGTTACACATGGGGAAAACCACGAAAACGCCCATGCAGCCAGCCCGTTCGCGGGATTCGAACCTCGGACCGAACTACCAGTGTTCAGCGACGTTACCGCTCGGCCGCTGGTGGGCCCAACTGTCCTAAGGGAAACTGAGAAGCATTCACGTTACAAATGTTAGACTAGGCTTGGTCATTTGACTGGTTTGGTTATATGTGATTACGATAAAGCCTCGAATGATATCTGCCTAAGGTGATGGATGCCTTCGTGGATGACTTTCTAAAGCATACTGGCTCGTATATATGTTACACATGGGGAAAAACCACGGAAATGCACATGCAGCCAGTCCGTTCGCGGATTCGAACCTCGGACCGAACTACCAGTGTTCAGCGACTTTACCGCTTGGCCGCTGGTGGGCCCGCAACGTGAGGAACAACTATGCAACTAGCCAGTTCGCCTGATAGCGACTGGTTTGGTTTATGTGATTAAGGCAAAGCTTCGAGGGCTACCTACCTAGGGTAAGGGATGCCTTCGTGGAGGACTTTCAAATGCAACTGGCTCGTATGCACGATACGCATGGGAAAAACCAGTTCGCGGGATACGAACCTCGAACCGAACTACCAGTGTTCTGCGACTTCGCTATTGGTGGGACTCCTTACACGCGGAAAAGCCCCAAAATATCCATCAAGTAGCCCATTAGTTGAAATTCAACGGTTTTATCCTGTCGATTACAGGTGGACATCTAGGAATTTCGGATAACTCGCACTTTAGTTTGCTTTCATGCAAAACAAAAACTTCCATCCTTTTTTTTTTTCCACATCGTTTTCGTGCATAATGCTAAATTTTTATGCATTTATACTTACGTATTAACGCAACCACCTTAATAGAATAAGTCGCCGAATTTTCAACGCGCGTCAAACGCTGACAGCTATGCGCATAACAATTCTTCACTTTTAACAAGCAACGTTAAGATTTACGTAAGCGTTCTTTTTGTTGCATTCTAAAAGTTCTAGAGTATTTTTATAAACAAACACTGGTTGGTTTCATTTAAAATTTAATACACTCTAAAACAACCTTTGTCTTTATCATTTAAGTCACACAAAAGAAATAATATGCATCTTTAATAACACATACAAAAAAAAAAAAAAAAAAAGAGAGAGAGAGAGAGAGAGAAAGAGGAAATTTACATAGCAGGACTCAAACTGTCTCCTTGAAACTACTTTTTTTTATTTATTTACTTATTACGTGCTCCGCCATTAGGCGCTACACAAAAAGCTGGATGGCACGTGGAGGTCTTTTTAAAGGAAACTAACTTTCATCCCCGTTACGCCCACCAGCGGCCGAGCGGTAAAGTCGCTGAACACTGGTAGTTCGGTCCGAGGTTCGAATCCCGCGAACGAGCTTCTGCATGGGCGTTTTCTGGTTTTCCCCATGTGTAACGTGTATACGAGCCAGTTTCCCTTAGAAAGTCCTCCACGAAGGCAACCCTCCTCTTAGGCAGATCGCCCTCGAGGCTTTGCCATAATCACACACACACACTCATCCCCGTTACACAGGGAAAAACCACGAAGACACCGATGCAAGCCTGTTAGCCGGGACTCGAACCCCGTTCTGAATAACCAGTGCTCAGCAGGTGGTGAGCCAAAACGTAAGTAGGTCATTTTCTGAGAGAAATTTCACAGCTCACTATTTTTGCATATAAATATCTTGCAATCATTTAACAAGCTTATCGTATTAATCTTTTTGGCTTATAAAGTTCGATTTAGTGGAGTTTTACAATATGAAAGCAAACCCTCGCTCCGTCTTCTATGTATGGTAAACCTTTATAGTCATTCTCTTGCAAATTTTGGCTTCACAACAGTTTCCGAAAACGAACAGGATCTCTTGGTAACCAGCGCTAGGTGTCAGAATTACGCAAATAGCGCCTAACACATACCGAAGCCGTGTAATCGACTTCGCGTTATCGAGTTACGCAATCTTGACTGAGTGCGGAGAGCTGACGATGCGGTTTATTGACAGGATTAACATTGCGACAGGGTATTTAAAAACTACGAAGCGAAAAACGAACATAAGTCATAGAAATAAATAAAAATATAACGGCATCAAAACGACCAGTATACTTTGTTGGGAAGACAATGCTAAAATTGCAGATAGCTGAATTTAACATTACAGGATTTCGAGGGAAGGAATTAACGTTGCCAATAAATATTAAACAAATTTTAGCATTAAGTTCAATGAGAAACTGGTTCATCTTTTCATGAAAGAGAAATGCAGTGGAAATCTTCAAACTATTAATCTTCAAAGTAACAAACTATATTAAGTATATATATTTAAATAACTCAACGAATTTCAGGTTTGAAATACTTGTCAGAGCTTGAAAAATTGTTTTACGACATTAATACCTGAAAATACAAGCAGACGTGATAAAAAATATTTTTTATAATAGCGACCGACAGAACAAATAAGGGCGGTAGATTCAGCGTATGGATACATATTTGTAGCCTGAAACCATACACCCGAAGTACCTCGCCTCCGTCATCCTTTTTGAGCTTCACTTAATTGTTATTTCCGTTCCGAAATTCCTGCTACAAGCTGACATTAAGCGCTCAATGAGCACTGCACTAGCGGTTAAACATGCTCCTCAATATGAAAGACACTGTTTCAGTCGACAGCGACTGTAATATATTTCTCTTTCACTAGTTCTAACTAACGGATATCCTGCAAGACCAGCAAACGCACAGCACAAACTTCTTTTTCAGCCCTCCAATTTCTTAAGCACCTTTTGTATCAAAATTATGAATTGTGTAAACCAAACGAATATTTTTTAACACAGGAAAAATACGCCTTGCAGACTGAAAATATTAAAAATTTTATTTTAAAACATATTTCCAGTTTGTATGTCTTGAGCAGCAAATCCAAAAAATGCCCTTAATACACGAACAAAAAAAAATTTCAATAATACAAAACATCACGACAGATACATTCGCCGCATTGCATATTACCCCTACACATGACTTTTAATAACTCAACTTCCGTTAATTAATTAAATGCTTTCGCCCACCAGCGGCCGAGCGGAACACTGGTAGTTCGGTCCGAGGTTCGAATCCCGCGAACGGGCTGGCTGCATGGGTGTTTTCGTGGTTTTCCCCACGTGTAACGTGTATACGAGCCAGTTTCCCTTAGAAAGTCCTCCACGAAGACATCCCTCCCCTTAGGCAGATAGCCCTAGTGTGCTTTGCCATAATTAAATACACCACCACTACCAATTAAATGCTTTCACCACCTCGTTTCGCCCGCCAGCGGCAGAGCGGTAAAATAGCTAATACTGGTAGTTCCGAAGTGTTCGTTCGAATCCAGGCGAACGGGCTGGCTGCATTTTTTTTTTTTTTTTTTTTTTTTTTTTGTGGATGTTCGTTCTTTTCCCATGTGTAAAACGTGTATACGAGCCAGTTTCCCTTAAAAAATAGGGCACAAAGGCATCTCTTCCCTTAGGCAGATCGCTCTAATGTGTTTTGCCATAATAAACTAAAAACAAACCACCTCATTTCTGAGGAATGCTGTCTGAAATGTGCGCTGTGAAATACAGTCTTCTGTCAAAATTGTAGTGTGTTTGTATGAGGTGTGTTTATGTGGTGTATCAGCTATAAATGCAGACCGAGAAATTCAAGTTAAATTAATAAATCAGCATTATTTTAATCCGTTAAAATATTTCCTGTCTCTTTTTCCCACGCCCCCCTTGTAGCCGGCCCTGCTTAAACCGATAGACCTAAATTATGCAACGAATATATAATTCGTTTATTATTACATAAATCTGCAATGTGTTTTAGTGAAAAAATACATGCATACAACTCAAATAAGAAAAACAAAAATAATAAGAGTTTAGTTTTAATAACATACATTGCGTAATCAGAAATGTTTAATTAAATTCATTAAAAACTAAAGTAATGATTATAATGCATACTTTAAGTGAAAGCACTTTCAGAATATATAGCTATTTACGTGTTAAAATCAGAAAGTTAATTTTACGAGTTTTCCTACCTTCAAACGTAATCGACATAACGTTTTCAGTTAACATTGCATTTCCATACAGCACTCTTTTGCTTTTCAGTGCATTTTGAAACTTTAGGACGATTACAAACTCCACATCCGAGGGATGCAAAAGCGTAAAACTAAGATCAGTGTTTAATTATAGGAAACTACATAACAGCTGAATGCTTTAGCGGAGGACTCTCTTAAGAGAACCTGACTTGCATTTAATGTTAAAAACTATACAGACATCGATACTCTATGACACGCTGTTACACAATTAAACGGGTTAATAAACAAACCACAAGCGTCAGTAAAAAAATACATTATTAAAATAAGCTATAATGACGAATTATAAATGGAAAACTTTCTACATGTCAAAACAAAGATAGCGTGAAGTTATGTAATTACGATAAGACAAGAATTTCGGCTGGCATTCCTTCATCATGTTGTATCTAAACCAACCTTTCTACTCTAAAGGAGCCTCAAAAGCTTAAAGCTTGATCCTCAATCTAGATAATGCTCGCAAAGTGTCTAGCAGATAAAGTTTTAATAAAGTTTTGCTTACAGATAATAAATTGTATTAACTGTGTTACGGGAGGAAAAATTCCATTTAAAATATATATATGTGATAATTTAATGTGTAGAAGGAATGTGTACTTTAACCTCTGGCTGTAGAAATGGCTGAGAAGGCTGTAATGGCTCAGGGTGAAGGCTTGATGAAGCAGATAACAAAACTGAATTGAAGAATCACCATCTTTATTTTTACACATCTCAAACCATCTCTTCGGCAGGAAAATTTGCTTTTCAATCATCATTGAATACAATAATTTTTTACATATACAGGTAAAAAGATACGACGTTATTTCAGGTAGGAAAGCATAAGCGGCGCAGAGTTCTTTGCATGGCAGAAATCAGGGAGAAAATCAACGTAGTTCCTCGAGAAGCCGTATTTACACTACGTAGGTGTTTTCTGTAAAGCTAAGCCGTGATTGGTTAATTTTTAGTTACTTTTTTCAAGCAGTGTTATGCAATTTGGAAAGATCTTGAATTTGGGAGAAAGGATGAACTTGGGGGGAGAACATCATATTTAAAACAGTTAATTTTGAGGTTGCCAATTACTTCTTAACGTAGCCATCGTATTTTGTTACATCTTGCATATATATATATATACAGATATATCAAAATTTGCAGTAAGGTGAAAGGAAAATGAAGAAAGAAGGAGTTACATATCTGGGATATGGTAACAGCAATCTAGTTATAAAAAAAAAATTAAGTCTCAAAAAAACTTTTGCGTCATTATGTCTACATCTCCTACATCCTACAACATTAGGGTAATCATTTAAACTATTCAACATCCTACAACATTAGGGTAATCATTTAAACTATTCACATAAAAAATTCATAATTTTCTATCGAGAAATTATAATATCTATTCAAGTTATACACTCAAATTTGTATGGTTCAGCTTCCTCCTACAGAACAATTCTGAATCGCCTATATTTCAATTTATTCAAGTACAAAAAGATTTATCGCAAAATTTCTCGTAATGCAAACAGTATAAACTTTTATTAAATGGCCAGCTTAAATTGAAATGAGATTTCTAATACTTTTACAAATAATCAGTCTCAAAAGATTTTCCTAGCAACCTTTAGATTCCATGCATTTCTTTAATGGATTATAGCCAAGCATTTAAGGGCTATCTACGTAACAGACGATATTTCGTGGACGTCTTTTTAAAAGCAACTGCATCGTATTCACGTTACACTAAAGGAAAACCCGTATGCAGCCAGCTCGTTCGCCAGGAATCGACACAGACAAACTATCAGTATTCAGAGGTCTCATCCAGTCGGGTACTGATTTGTCGTAAGTTCGATTGCATGGCTGGATATTAAGTTGATTATTGAAAGGCACATGAAGGCCATCCTCCTTGAAAGGGATGGCTTCGTTGAAGTCTATATAAGGTAATAGCTATGTATTTACGTTACACACGGGGAAACTCCCATGAGGGAAGCCCCATGTTCGGAAACAAACTTCGGACGATATTATTAATGTTTAATGGTTTTCATCCACTCTGCCACTGATAGGCTTTAGGCTCCATGGTATTCGGGATGGTTTGTTGGTACGTTGTATAACAGATTGTACTCTTTAAAAATACCTTTCCAGTTAAACATTTTGTGCTGATATTAGTGGTAAAATAACACACAAACACGTTATTTATAACATATTAATAAAAATAAATCGTTTTTGGCATGACGTAGCTCAGACCATAATTCAGTGGACAATCCAACATTACAGACTGCTTTTAGTTCTTTAGTTTTCCTCTACAGTGCAAAAATAAAACCATATCCTCTCCCTCCAGAAGCATTATTTTTTTATTCTGTGAACAGTCGCATTTTCCGACTCGATAATGCTAAACACTTCCAAGAAAATTTTATAAAAACATCGTGGCTTGATCAGGAACATCGAAGATTTTCATCAGATGCCAACAGGCACTATTCACAGTCAAAAATTTAAATATATCTAGTAAGTATATATAAAATATAAGAGATAATAAAAACTAACATTAATTTCTCCAAAAAACTGGCTAAATATTTTCTAAAATGAAAACAGATTTATTCTTTTCAGTAGTATATGAGATTTCTTCTAAACAAGGTACCTTCAGTGTGAAAGAGAAGCTGAATACCCTGCTCATTTAAAAGAGATTTGATTTTCCACTGTTGCAAAGCTTCTAGCTTTGTTTTTCGGTGGGAGGTGGGTATGCCACCAAACGTTTTACAATATATTATTGTTACAACACGTATAACTTATTTGCATCTCTTTACTAGTATATTTTTATTTGCCATTACTTTATTAATCTGCTTTTAGTTTATTTGTTTGTTTTTAAGTTTACAGTGGAAGTAAGAAGCTTGATGACGCCTATTTTCGATGAATATGGTGTGTTAAACGGCATACACGTTATTTTCAATAAGTACCGTGTATAAAATATTATTACACATGTTCCTAAATGAAACAGAGAATTCCAGCTCTTTGACCATACTCCTACATGTAAAAAACAAGAGATACGGTAATTTAAGACCAAAAACATTCAAGAGCTATTTTACCATAGAAAGGATATCTTGCGGCGATTTTGCAAAGCTTAAACTGACTCATATTCCTGTTGCTCATGGGTGAAAACCGAAAACTTTACGCAATCGGCCGAAAATCGAAACCAGGAATATAACTTATATTACCCGAAGACAGTCTTTTCAATCGCACTTAATGATCTAAAATATTTTCAAGACTATTTGTTTACTTGTTAACCAGACTGAATTCAAAGGAAAAAGAGCGAGCAATTAGCAGTTAACTCACACTCAACTTCATAAACTAAAATCGTTAATCATGAAAAGACCCACTGAACTAGCTAGTTCTGCTAAAACCAAATCCAACACGAAACTATAGAAGTAGGAACACTCTGAAATATATATCGTCCATACAGTCCAATACGATTAAGTTATAAAAATATCCATACGCACATTTTCAAGAAAAGCTGACAATCTGGATTCTGTCAGAGATTTGATTTAAGGCAAACTTCTGACCTAAATGTGGGCCGTCAGGCTACGTGCAAAATTACCTTCATGGACTGAACAAACTGTCCATTATTTACGCAATGTAAGGATTTAAAAATAAAAATGAATCACACCCAGCTCGTTTCATATAGGGCACGGAACAAAAACAAAATAGTACGATGGTTAAACATTTCATTCATTGGCCTATCTATATAACTCAAAAAGAAAATTACGAAAATTGTAAAGAACTGACTTTAATATCGTTTTTTTTTTTTTTTTTTTTTGCAGTGTTTTCGTGTCACATCATCTTACTTTTCTAATACGACTAAAGTGGAGTTCAGGCACAGGAATTCGTGTAGAAACTTCCCAATAATATTTTAAAATAGTATCTTCAAAAGTCCCAGAAACACATTATCATCATATTTTACATAACGAACTTCTTTTAATTTGCCTGGGTAATAAATATCAGGTTTATCTAAAGGGTGTTTACCAACTACACAACTTTAAATTAAGAGGGTCTAATCATACTTATTTCACGAGACTAAAGAGCAATACCAAACTTTTCCACCACCATCCCCTTTTAATAGGCTCGATACGAACATCACGACGAATTGCACAAAACTACGAACTGCACGACAGTGTTGCTCCATGAACTTCGAAATGCACGACTTTGCAATTTCCTTCTCTGTTTTCTTAACGAGTCTGAATCCCTAGATAAGAATACACTTTCCAAAAAGTACCATTTATCCTTCTTAATGGGGCATTCAGGTGATAGCAGAAATCTCATTGTTTTTCAGACATTGTGAACATTCTAGACACAAAATAAAAAAATAAATGAAAATTTCTCGACCTTACGTGAAAATTATTTATATTGGAATTCATATTACACCTTTATAAGAATCTTAAATTAAAAAAAAAATAAAAAATACTTATCAATTACTTAATTTGAAGGGAGATATTTATATTAAGTTGCAGACCTGTTTATATCATTCCTTCTTCCTTCCTAAATACAGTGGAACTCTCTCTAAGAAGACCACACACAATTATGGGCAGGTGGTCGTCTTAGAAAACTGATGTTCAATACTGATGCTCATTCATGTTCTTTGAAACAACAGTCATTTTCAGAAGTGGTCATCTTACAGACGTGGTCAGCACAACAAGGTTCACACTAATATAGCAAACATTTTCAGTACAATAGTTTATTTAAAATTTACGTTTTTATGTAAATGGTTTCAGCTTTATTAATACTGTTCTAATAACCCTCTTTACCTATTTCCTGTTTTCTGTTCCTCCTTCATATGGGTTAAAAATTATTTGATTTTATTACTAACTTTTTTTTTTCTTTTTTTTTTTTTTTCCGTTCAGATAACTAATCTGAATTAAAAAATAACAAGAATAAGAAGAAAAGACAAAGTAAAATATATAGAAAATTAAATTATTAAAATTGTTAGAAAAAGAGTTTTTTTTTTTTTTTTTCTTTCGTTGCCAGGTCATGCGCAGAACAATATTTAATAGAAAGATTTATGCGCTAGATAGTCTAACGAAAAACATAATTGTGCCATTAACTCATTTCAACCATGGTAAAATTCTTCTCAACATGAAGTATCTCTGTCTACTAGCGCGTGTTCTCATGTAAGAAAATATCCCGTAATAAGTTGCATTGGAAAATGTATATCTCTATCGTTTTTTGATAAAATGAAACATCGGAACAAAAGTTAGGAAACGCAGGCAAAAATAACCCCAAAATGTGCTGATTTCTTGCTTTGGTGCGGTACTGATTTCTTGCTTTGGTGTGGTGCTGATGCCATAATCGACAATGTTTTCGAAACGCATAAAACGGCATGAATTTTTCCACGTACAAGTCTCTCCACTTAAATGAAAACTAGAAATAATTATAAAGTATACTTTTTATATCCGTTCAGAAATAATTCAAGAAAAATCTTACATGAACAATTTTTAAGTACAGATTCATGAGATTTTAATGGAGAAAGTTTCGACGACTGGAAAAATAAAAGGGGAGCTAGCTAATCCACCGACGAACTCGTCTTGAATAAAATCTTTGTTGAAGAAAACAAATTTTAATAGTTAAGCATACTAGAAATTTCAAAACTTAGCCAAAGAGAAGTTAAAATAAATTCAGTTTAATTAAGCACATCAAACATAAGCGAAGAGTTGAAAAACTTAACGATACACCGTGTTTAATAATCAGTTCATTAATTTTTCTAAGATGCATCTCAGGATGCTTACAAATTCAATATTTAAGGAAAACTCGACAACCGTAGTTATAAACACAGCATTCCTGAACTGATGTATCACTGATTACGCAAATCTTCTTCCGCTACTCCCAAGATCAGATACACAAACTTGTTCATTAAAAACAGCCAGAAAAACAAAACAACCCGAAAAGCTATATATAACACTTTTTAAGTATGCACATCACTAAAAAAGACACGGGTATGCTAAAAGTACAAAAAAGAAGATTTATTCATTCAGGAAATAATTTAAATTTGCGAGTTGCAATTCAGACTTCTTTTCGAACAGACCACTAGATTGCAACCATTTTAAATCCTTGCTCACATGTCCTTTAATAAATGAACATCAAGGCCCAGCCAGTGTGAGTCACTGAAATTAATGGTGTCTCGTAAAACATTAAAAAAAAGCAACAAAACAGAAAGGAAAAAATATTCGTATGTTCGTTATAAATATTTCCTAGATAGTTATTTCGTTCACGGTGTCCATGAACAAAAGAACATGACTAGCGGATCTTTCCCAAACTCAGCCGAGTAGAATATCTTGAATTTTTAATGGAAATGACGCAACTTTGGCGTCATGAAGAGCTGTGAGTAAATATAAAATTACTAAGACCATACAAGTCGAAGTGAAACACAAATTTTAAACCATTTTAGTTCACCGTATTTATCCAGAAATATAACAAAAATTTATAAATAAAATGTTCATTAGTATCAGCATAATTACAAATAATAACAGGTAGATGCAAAATATATATTCTGCATTTTACATCACAGTTCTAGAAAGAAATTTCGGTACTATTCGGTTTCGAGAGCCGTAAAAAATCGCCAAACTATTGTTGATGCCAATGCTACCAAAATAATTGCGGCAAGAAAGGAAGTATAATAGTAAATAACTATCTAAGATGGATGTTTTAATTTAGATGAAAGGTTAATTTCATATAATACGTTTTTATAATTATAAATTATATGAAAAAGGCTAAACATGACTGAATGGAAGCATAAGAGTAAATAACTATTTCAGATCATTATTATAATTTACATAAAAATTGCTAAACATAACTGAATGGATGCCTGCATCGCTATTTCGCTACCAACTAATCGCTAAGGCATAATTTCATCTCGTTGGTTGTTCAAACGTAATTTTCTATAATGAATGATGCCTTTTCTTTGAAAATATTCAGAATCGTCCACTTATTTGTTTGCCGCGTTTTACAAGGGTAAAAACAATTGGATTTTTGTCAATTTTATTTTACTTTTTAAATGAAAATAGGTCGATGTGTACATAGATAAAGTCAAGGGTGTGCGCAGTGCCATTTTTGTGCAATTCTGGGATTTTTTTTTAAGTGAAAATAGATCGATGTGCACATGGATACCGAGTATGTGCAATTCTTAAAAACGCGTCAAGCAGTGAGTGATTCTCCACTTTACCCAAAATTCTATTACCGACTTTTCATCATGGGCAATTCCCAAATCGTTAAATCCACAGGATATCAAAAAAAAAAAAAAGGATTTAAAATCAAAAAAGGATTTAAAAATTAAATTAGTATTTCAATGGCGTCTTAAGAAATATAGAACTATATAAACTTACGCAATCTGAAATCAGCGCGTTTGCTAGATTTGGCGCTTTTGCGCATACATTTTCGCTGCAATTTTTTTACGGCCCTCAAAACAGAAGAGTAGCGAAATTTCAGAATACAAGTTTTATATTCAACAAAGGAAATGTCATCCATACACTAATTTTCAGTTAAAAGAAAAAAATACTAAATTTTTCAACACAATCTATATCGTTACATTTAAAAGCAAAACATCATTATTATCAGGTAGAATATTCCAATTTTTCTGGAATGTTCCCATTTGGAAATAGTGCTTTTCTAGTTTATACACACTCCTTTACGTTTGGTTTGGTTTTATTTAAATACGGCAAAGCACACTAGGGCTATCTGCCTAAAAGGAGGGAGCCTTCATGGAGGACTTTTCTAAGGAAAACTGGCTCGTATACACGTAACACATGGGTAAAACCACGAAAACGCCCATGCAGCCGGGATTCAAACATCGGACCGAACTACAAGTGTTCAGCGACTTTACCGCTCGGCCGCTGGTGGGCCACACTCCTTTACGAATGAATTAATTTGTATAGCATTTCATACACATAATATCTAGAATATCATTAAGAAATCACCATGGAATTTATTTATTTAATATCAATACCTTCCCACAATAAGAAATCAGAACTGTTCCTTAATGTTTGTTTGCAACAAATAAAAAAATGGTACTATTCGGTTTTGAGGGCGGTGAAAAATTGCCAAACTATTGTTGATGCCAGTGCTGCCAAAAATGATTGCGGCAACCCTAACGCGAGAAAGGAAGTATAATAGTAAATAACTATCTAAGATTGATGTTTTAATTTAAATGAAAAGTTAATTTCATATAATACTTTTTTATTATTATAATTTATATAAAAAGGCTAAACATGACTAATTGGAAGCATAAGAGTAAATAACTATTTCAGATCATTATTATAATTTATATAAAAATTGCTAAACATAACTGAATGGTTGCCTGCATCGCTAATTCGCTACCGAGTTATCGCTAAAGCATAATTTCATCTCGTTGGTTGTTCAAACATAATTTTCTATAATGAATGATGCCTTTTCTTTGAAAAAATTCTGGGTTAAAGTGCAGAATCGTTCACTTATTTGTTTGCCGCTTTTAACAAGGGTTAAAAACAATTGGATTTTTGTCAATTCTCTTTTACTTTTTAAGTGAAAATAGGTCGATATGTACATAGATAAAGTCAAGGGTGTGCGCAGTGCCATTTTTGTGCAATTCTGGGATTTTTTTTTTAAGTGAAAATGCGTCAATGTGTATATGGATACCGAGCATGTGCAATTCTTAAAAATGCGGCAAGCGTTGGGTGATTCTGCACTTTACCCAAAATTTTATCGCACACTTTTCGTCATGGGAAATTCCCAAATTGGATATCAAAAAAGGATTTAAAAGTTAAACTAGTATTTCAATGGCGTCTTAAAAACTATAGAACTATAGCAATCTGCGCGCTGTTAAATGGGCGCGTTTGCTAGATTTGGCGCTTTTGCGCATACATTTTCGCTGCAATTATTTTACGGTCCTCGAAATGGAATAGTACCAAAAAAATTTACTTGCTGCAATAATGTTAAAAACAATTCCACTTCCTAAATAATTGAATAAAGTGAATTAACAGCCTGAAATTTGAAAATTACTTAATTTAAATTATTTTCATAAATGTTCCCAGGCATACTGGCAGACAGAAAGTTAAAATTATTTGATGCATCAAACAAGAATTTATAACTGAATTACTTTGAACTGGATTTTAAGACAGTAAATTGCGAGACAATAAGAAAAAATATCGATAAATATATTATAAAATAAAAGTTTTTCTTTTCTTTTTCTTTTCTTTTTTTTTTTTTTTTTTTTCTTTTGCTTTTAAGTACAACTTAGTACATACAACTTAGATAATTCATTCCTAAATGAGCTGCAAATATAAGTAATTAGCCACAGCATGTCAATGTTATGTATAACGTGAGACATCCATTTCTTAGAATTTTAATCTTTAGTTTTTATGCTTAAATTATAATAAAATGCAGATTTAAAGATTGCCTAAACTTTGCTGCATAAATTATGAATGAGACAATGCAGCCAACCAAAGAATTTAAAAAAACAGGATGCCAAAAAATAAATAAAATTTATTTTTACTATTAGCTACTAAAATTTTAAATGAATTCATTCATCCAGAAAGAACCTTAAAGAAATATGTCACACAGAAAACATATTGCACTGAACTAAATCAACTTATATGTGCTCCACTTTAGAGAGAAATTGCACCACTTTGAAATAACTTTCCGTTCAACAATTTTTCCGTCAAGCAATTTATAAGTGCATAGCAATATCTCTATCAAATGCATAGCAATTTTTTAATATGATCACTATTATCTGTATGAAAGTTACATTAAATTTTTTAGCGCTTTAATACATTCTCAAAATTCTAAATTACACAATTGTATACTGTTGATAGACCTCCTTTTTTTCATCAGAAATGTCTTTCCTAATGGACAGTAATCAGATTTTTTTTTTTTTTTTTTTTTTAAATAAACTAGATTTTAAAAGAAATAACATTCATAAAAAACACAGCTCAAAAACAGAATGCAAGTAAACAAAAAAATGAAGCTTTTTTAAAATATTCTGTCTTGTTTTTAATTTATTGTTACTGTCAATTTTCCTAAATGAGAACATTTATTTAAAAAATTAATTCAATTATTTATCTATTAAATAATGGTTCTCTTCCCATTAATAGCCCACTACAAAACTAGAATTTTGAAAAGATAAACAAATGGCCTACTAATCTGAAGATATAAACTGCAAATGAAACTTTAAAAAGTAAATGAAGTATATAAATATCTATTACACACTTAAAAATCACTAACTCACATTAACCTAAAGAAAAAAAAAGAACTAAATTAAAAATGTACTCTACTTTTTGTTTTATTTCATAAAAACAGTTCACAATAATATATTTTTTAATTCAGAATAATTAAAATTTGACTATGTCTTACTTAAGCAGCATAAATTTAAAATTATCTAAGTCACACTCAGGCTTGCATGTCAAGGGGTTAACAGAAGGATTGCTCAAAATCTTTTTTAAAACTATGATTAGTAGTGCCCTTATTTTGCTTTATTTCACTTTCTAGACCAATTAATATGCTTTCTAAATGCACAGTACACTGTAATTTTCTCTAGAATTGATAATGGAAATTCGATTTTTGCAGATGAAAATCTTTAGAAAAATATGGCAGGTTAAAGGAGAGGCTGTTTAAAACCAAGCTGGATACGGCAGACTCTACACTATATGTAACAGATAATTTCTATCAATTACTTCTTGAATGAAACTGGTTTTTAATTTTAAATTTGTAAATACATATTTTGGGGATTTTTTTAAAGTTTCTTGATATGAAAACCATAAAAACTGAAAATAATTTACTCGGCAATTATTTAACAATATTCTTAAAATTAGAGCTGCAAATATGCACTACAGATTGATTGAACATTACATTACAAAAGATTATGTAAGGTTTAAACATGGAAGTACCCAAATGGGATTGTATAAAAAAAATCTCTAATTGTTCTCTGGATATCTATCCTCTAATTTGATATCAAGGCAGCAGAAAATTTAAAAATAAATGAATAAAAATTATTAAATCAAAAAATAAATAAAATAAAAGTTACTGTATATAATTACTTCCAATAGTAACTGAGAATGTTAGCAAATTTAATGGGGATAAAATATATCTTGTTTCTTTAATGCAGAAAATCATATTATAAAAGTCTTCAGATGTTATTAAAAAGGCAATGCTGTTTGACTAAAAAAAACTGACATTATTTTGCATTAAAATAATAGACAATATCTAAGAAATAACTTTCAGCTCTTTTTTGGGGGAAGAATGGGGAATTTGGATTTCTCCTTTATTTAAGAAAAAAAATTCATAGCTGTTTCTATTTAGGTATGCATGATTAAGAATATCTAAGTTAATTCTTAATTTTGCAAACAGAAAAATAAACTTCATAACTACTTTTCTAAAAGGAAAGTAGCCAGAAATGGTTAAGCATAAGGCATTTAATAATTTTTTATAATATATGTAAAGAATTAACTAATTTACAAAAAAAAAATAGACTTCAGAAATCATCAAATGTGATCTGAGGAATACAACACAATAATGTCATAAATATTAAAAATAATTTAGTGCTAAGTATCTCAGACTTGTAGCAAAACATTATAAATCATATGGAACTATTTTACTCCAGAAATTGTTAAAACAGTAATCCATGTTGGATAAATTATTTAGTTGCCACAGGAGCTATCTACATAAGAGACAGGATGCCCTCATGAAGGACTCACTGAGGAAAACTGGCTCATATTCACATTAGACACAGAGAAAATCATGAAAACCAATCATGCAGCCAGTTCAGTTGCCTGAGGTCAAACCCAAACGAGGTCTAACTACCAGTATTCAGCAATCTCAAACATTCGACCACCTGTGGAGCCAACGCACCTAAAAGAGGTGGCAGAAAACTGCAGCTTTCTTTATCTAAAGTCTGTAAAAATTAGAAATTCCAACCACTTGAATAATATGTGCTGACAAAAACTAACATAAAATGGCCAATTTAAATTACAGAGAAAATCCAAAGAAGAGTTTTACAAACATAATTTAGTTCTAATTACAGAACAATGTAGAAAATGATATATGACTGTATGTCACCTGTTAAAACTGTAATCTTAAGTTTATTGATGATGATGGTTTTGGGATGGCTAATACATACATTCTGGTATTTTAAAGTCATTAACACAAAAACTGAGCTTGCAGAATAATTTTAAATTCTGCAAAACACTGTAAGTACACTGTTATAAATTACAAATCTACTTGCTGTTTAATTGTAATAAGATGAACAAAAACTTAGTATCTACATTTAAGCCCTACTGAACATACTTGACAAGAAATTAAATACAAAATTTTAAAATAGAACACCTTTTTCTCTTCAACAGCAATTTAAATTAATAATGTAGGAGTGGAAAAAATTGAAAAAATGGTAGTGCAGAAAAATCAAGCCAAAATTTAAAAAAAAAAGAAAAAGAAAAAGAAAAAAAGGGGGGGATGCAATTGAATCTATGATAAAAAGATTAAATCATGATTAAATAGTATTGTTAATAACAATCCAAGAAAAATATTTACAAATTCTTTTAAGTTTTTTTAATTTTATTTTATGGAAGCATAAATAATTACTTTTGTGGGCATTACACTATACTATGTATTATTTTATTTATAATCTATTTATATACTCAGTTATTTTTTTGAAATGCCCATAAAAGTACCTATAGAATTAAATGTAAAGTGGGAAAAAGTATAAATTTTTGGGAAGCTGCAGTCACTTAATTTGCTTCTCTTTGCAAAAGGTTGTTTGCGTCAAATTACTTTTATAAGACATTGTTTAGTTAGACTACATATAAAACAGAAATAATTTTTTCTGACTAGTATTTTAAGGAAAGAAAAAAAACATTGTGTTACATTCAAGTCAATCTAGTATAAAGAACAAAGAAGTCACAAGAAAAATAAAATTATTTATTTTTCTTTTGCATTTTTGTATCTTTAATGATTCTTCATATCAATTGGTATTTTCACAAGCAACATCTGCAAACCTCTGAAAAACAGCTATAAAAAAGTGAAATCAACTACACATAGTTCTTGCAAAAAATATATTGTGTACATGTAATTGCATCATTTGCCTACTACCTTCTATTATAAGCTTGCATTTGTATATGGGAAGAATGACTTCCTGACATAAATAAAGAATTCAACAATATTCTGACCTTTATACTAAGAATAAAAACATCAAACTGCATATATATAAAGCACTTTCTTCCTCCCCGTTTTTAAGAATGGACACTAAATTAAAACATAGCCATGTCTTAATGTATCCACATATACTTCAATTAAAAACATAAAAGTTTATTCAAATATTTACAACACTACTGGCATAATTTTATGTTACTATAAAATCAATTTTAATTCACTACTGCCCATAATACATTGCTTTTTTATATATATATATGACAGAAATTATAGCTTTTCATTCAAAACTAAAGTTAGAAATACAGTTGTGCCCTACTCTGTATACTTCAGTTATAAACATTACAGATTGTAAGCAAACATTTACAAGAAAAGATAGTATACTTACACAAGATTCTAGATTAACCCTACGTAAATATAATAAGCTTACATGCTGCCGTATAATAAAATTAGTGAGACTTTGTAATGAAAAGAAACTACCAATATTATTTAAAGTAATAATGAAATTTTTAAAAAATCTATAAATATCAAATCTCGAATTATAACATGAGAAACTTAAAAATTACAGTACTGAAATTATGGTTAGTAAATCCTAATTATCACATAGATTAGCAAAGCTCAGGTCTAGGGTTCTTATTTTAAGGAAATCCCAAAGCCATTCTATAATTTCTTGTAATTCTTGTTCTATATCAGATAAACAAAAACAAAACAAAACAAAAAAATGAGTACTAAGAGATCTCTAGCTATAGACCAGGCCTGATTAGAAATCTCTAAACTACATATTTCTCAACTAGTCAGAAATCATTATGTAAAAATACTATATCAAGATATAAACAGGTATTATTTAATTGCATGTATTTTCCATACACGGTAACCATTTATTGTACACATGCACATACATATAAAAGTATTCTTTCTCAACACACTTCATGCCCTCCCTTATTTTTAATTAAAGCCTGATGAAATGCACAAAAAAGTTCACTTCAGGCATTTAAAAGGGAACTACCAAGACTTGGTAAAAAAAATATTACTCGGATATACTGCTGTATTGATAGAAAATATGCCCCAAAATGCAATACGACTTTCAAATTCATATATTTTTTACTAATATCACGGAGAAAATTCTAGCTTTTTATAACTATATACTGCATCTATTAAACTTGTTCAATAAAGCATAAGAATGTACATACTTTACAAAAATTCAGCACATTTACTTATTTTACTCCCTCAAATTTACCACCACTTACTCTGTACTTCATTTCTAACATATGTTAATAAAACACAATTTTTAACATTTCAATAAATACATATAAAGTAAATTTTGCTCCTTAATTTTTAAATATAAAATAGTTCTCCACACCTGCAAATTCAGATCTACTGAGTAGATGAACAGAATGTTTTACTCATTACCAAGATCGTATATTATTCTTATCTTAGAATTTTATTTGTGATTTACTCTTTTCTGCAAGGCAAAAACACAATGCATATCTTCTTGTTATATTTAACATATCGAGAAGACATTTTAAGCATTTTTATATGCTCTTAAACATTTACAAAAATACTTTCCAGGCACAAACGAACACCTCATCAAATTTTACTGAATAAACTTATTTCATTTTTACAACTGCACAAGTCTTACTCATTTTTAAATGAGTTTCCCATCACTTTCAGTTCAATTTTAAATAGATATTATGCTCTTGTAGGATAGTTTAGTAATGTCATATTTACATTTTTGTTGCAACTTTATTTCTTTATTTTGAGCATGTTTCTCAATCTTTCAAAATCAGCGAAATTTTCTACTACTCTCTCTGTGTGCATACTCATATGTGCAATGAACTATCTTGACAGCCAACTACCAGTACTTCTGAGAAAATAAAAAATACAGACACTGATTTTCCTCTCTCTAAGGCAACCACTTCCACAGAAAACTGAAACTGTTTGAAACTATAAATGGTTGTCTTTTAAGAGATGTTTCACTGTATGTTTAGACAGAAGACATACAGATATAGAAATGAAAGCTACAAAGACTGATGGTAATAAAGAAATTTTAAAAAAATAAAATGTTAGTGAAATGAGCACGAGTTCTTGCATGTATTTAACATGGTGCATGTGTGTATAGCTGTAATGGTTTTATAGAAGAAATACTTCTGCTTGTAATTAGTTTTTCTCAATAACTTTTTTGTAATAATGAAAGTTTCCCTCACCTAAAGCCAATTGTCAATCCACAAAATGCACAAAAAACAACAGCAGTAATAATGTCTAAACATGCTAATAAAAAGAATACATATTTTATTCACTGGATGGAACAAATTATACTGCTTTCTATTAGCAAGTTTTTCACACCATCACTGCTATTATTCCTATATCCACTCTTTCTAATTAATCATCAAATCTCACTGGATGAGGAGAAACTATTATGCTTCCCTTTAGATTACATAAGCAGAATTAAATTAATATGTGTATATATATATATACACACTTCTACAGCATATATTATATGCCCATTTATTAAAAAAGTTTCATAAATTTCCTTTCAATCCATTTTATGGTATATATGGTGGTACAATTTGATTGACTTCATAGTACTTGCATTAAATTAAATAATTTTTGAAAGACATAAAAACAAGCAGAATCATTACTTCTACAAAAGTATTATAGCTGTACATATTCCATTTTAAACACACATAAGAACCAAAACTCATTTCATTCACATCTTATTGGATTATAGGTAGTTTACCACTAGCTCACAAATAAAACTTCCTAAACTAAATCTTTTAATGAAATTAAATTTTAATTTATACATTTCTATATAATAACAAAAATATTCAATTAAAACACATTTCAAAACATAGACTGTAATCTTGCCCTAAAGTGTCAGACACATACACAATTACTTCCAATTATATATAAGATTAGTAAAACACAACTTTAAAAAAAGTTCTAATAAAAATTTTAATATTTAAAAGGATTTTAAAGTCCAAAAAAATTATATAAGCAGTTAGAATTACAATGTAATATTTTTTTTTTTTATGTTTATGTTAAAAATTAAATATATTATTCATTCACACTAAATTTAAAAATTTTTTAAACGTAAATCAGAAAAACCCATACACAAAGTTTATGCCACAGCGTCATGCAGAATACTTTGCTTGTCTTTCTAATATATTTAAAAGGTCAAAAAGTAAGTGCATTTTTCTTTTTAAGCAACATTTCTCGAATTAGCAATTAACCCCAGCCCTTCCCCCCCCCAAAAAAAAGAAAATTTAGAACAGCTGAAAATAGAATAAAAAATGGAATCTTACCTTTTTATTTCTTGTTTCTAGAAGGGCGCCTCTGCCTACTTTAATGTTTTCACCTGTGAAAACTATTCCGGAAAAACGAGGCAAATCAGCCCCAACATCTAATTCATCCCAGTCTTCTTCATCCTCATCATCTTTCTTGCAATCCTCCTGGTCGACAATATATTCTTTAGATGGCACTCCGTTGATGCCGGCCCGCGGGGGAGAGTTGGATCTTTTCTTAAGGCAGTTAGAATTCCTTGACACTTTGGCCGGCCTGCAGCCAAATGGTGTCGGGTTTAAAGAAATGTTGGGTTTCACATCTTTACCCCGGAAATCAAACACGATGGAGGTGGAGGATGCAGGGGCTTTCTGCCAGGTGCTTCCTTTCTTAGGCGCAGGACAGGAATCTGAGGCTGACTCTCCGCCAGATACAGCCGCCGCCACGACCATCCCGTCGTCTGCGGTGCTACAGTCACCTGCTTGCGGGTGGGGCAACAGATCGTCTTCGACTTTTTCCGCTTCGCTGACTTGACTGACTTGCCTACCTTGAGACAATAGCTCGGTATGTTTAAATTCCTCCGCCAGAGGTAACTGTTCGGGTGTGACCTTGATGGAAGATCGAGTTAATTCAGAAATTGTGTTATTCTCTCGCTGATTATCGGGTAAGTCCCCTCTTCCTGGATTGTTTACGAATGGGTCGTGAGCATCAGTAGATAACACTACATTTTCTTGCGAAACAGGAGAAGTGTCACATGACCTATTAGCTGATAAATCGTTGTCCAATACTGAGCTATAATCTCCTTCATTTATCTCGCCGTCATCACATTTCTCCTCTCTCTCGGCAGATGATAAAACCTCCTCTTTCCTAAGCAGATTGTTTACAACGAGATCTGGAAATTCTTTGGCACTTGATTTGGCATCGAGGCTGCCCTCTCCGACGTCGGGTTTCTTGACCGCTATCCTTCCCAATATGGCACCGTCATTTGAAACTGAGGTAGGTGTTGTGATCGTACTAGGAATTTTGCGGAAACGTGTACCGCTTGACAGGCATGATGTCTTCTCAGAACTACTAACTACGGGAGGCGATTCGAAAATTTTTTTCACGTGCTTCACCGTATCGGGCTTCGGTAGTTCGTCTTCATTAATATTTGGCGCTGAAGCACTTCTACTGTAATCCCACCTTCGTACACATTTATTGAATTGCCTCGGAGACGCTGAAGGAGAAGGTGTTTTTTCTTTAGATGTATCACTTTCATCAGTAACAATAGATATAGGAGATATATTTTTCGAGAAAATTCGAGCTTTTACACCACCGATATAACGGGCATTAGACCTTTTATTAAAGGCAAATATATGATGTTCGGATGTGTTGCATAATAATGTTTCCATACTTTGAGCTTTTTTCACATTTCCAGAAATATTGTATGGAGGGCCACTACCAAATTTAAATCCATTATGCCGGACGGAACGAGCATTAACTCTATACGGTCCACTATTACTACCGGGCAGATTTTCCAAACTGGAAAACCGCCTGACTACAGGTTTATGCTGTGTTTTGGCTCCCATATTAAGAAATCTAGCACGTAATCGATCAACGATACCTGGGCCATACTGCAGATCTTCATATCCATCGTCATCTGATTCCTGTCCCGTTTCAAAATTCGAATTTCGATCTGATTTTAATGCATCGTATGAATCGTGGTTATCAGAAGGTGGTTTCACACTTCTTAATTCAACATTTATGTTTCCAATTGTCACAGTTTTCGGAGGGGAAATCTCGCGTAAATCTGGCTCACGAGCTTTCGCTAGCCGAGAAAACTTGTTATTACCGCCGCCCAAAGGGCAATTACCGCACGTGTTACTACTATCACCGTTCCTAGTTATGTTTACACCACTAGCGGATGAATCTAGGTTACGACGGGAATTCTCCTCTACAACTGAGACGTTACCAGCACGTTTTTTCATGATGAGTTGTTTTTTCCAAGCCGGTATATCTAACGAATTATCATTATCCTGTGTTGTTGTATTAGAAGTTGAGCCAAAACCTGCATACATCGCTGTTCGATATCCTTTTTCCTGTCAGATTTCTGATATCGGTTTCCTCGGTCGGAAATGCCAGAATCGATAACCGCGCTTAAAACCAGACTCGTAAAATTCCGTTTAGCATTTAAGTCATATATTCTTCATGATATTAGGTTTCTTTAAAAACAACAAATACAGTCTGCATGTAGTGATATGCACTTCCTTTGAAAGATTAATTAAATTTATGGTAGTCATAACAATATAAATAATGCTGTCTTACCATTGAGCATAATTAAATGAACAGCAATATTCATCGGACTGTCTTCTCCTCTGCTTCTGTGAAACAGTTCAAATCTCCCTTGGGCAGGGATATCGACGAATGAACTCATTCGTGTTTTATACTGTGAATACAAATGATACAACTTCCGAAGTGACTAGTCGCTGCGGTCAACATATCCTGATAATGGCTAGTAGTACATTTTATCAACCATATGTTTTTCATACAAGAGCAGTCCGGCTTCCTATGGAGCGAACACAAGAAAAGCACGTGGTTTATCAAGGATTAGAACTTGTTATGTTAATTCCTCAAAGCATTACAGTTTTCTCCCGCTTAAACGTAGAACGCTCTCGCTGACATCTTATTTCTGACGTCATTAACAGTCATTTCTAGGTTACTGAACAGTATCGCCATCTAGTGCATTCATTCGGAAGTTTATTAAAACGCTGTATACTAATTAAAGTGAAGGACTAAAAATTTGGAATGTCTTCTCATCTTATACCCATTGTATAAAAAGCTTTGTAATTTCTGTAATTATCATAAGACTTTACAGGATAAAAATTCAAAAACGTAAAATTGACTTGAAGTATCAATAAATAACTGTTAGCAGCCGGAATGTTACAAACCCTGTATCATATGAAGTTTATTAAAATATTATTATGATTATTAAGAAAGGGCAGTTACATCTGACTTTTGTTTGCAGTGAAAAATTAAGTTTGCACTGATAAGCAGGAATTCTTTATAAATCAAATTGGAAAATCAACTATTTCAGTATAAAAACTTTCTATCGATAGAATTTTATTCAAAATCTTCGCCAATCTAAGGTTTCCTTTAAAAAAAAAAAAGAAAAAGAAAAAGAAAAAAAAATTAAGTTTAAATCTTTATATAAAAATTTTTTAAAAAATTGTGTGAAACTTATTTCTGTTAACACAACAACGTTAATATATGTCAATTTAACTTGAAAGCTAAATCTGAATGACCAACAAGTTTATTTCGCTGGGAATTATTAACAAAAGCTATTTGAAATCGCTCTTTCAAAACAACACTAGAAAACTATTATTACGCACTTATTTTAAACTTGAAAATGATTTCAGATATGTTGCACTTCTAAAATGAAATTTTTAAATATCATTCATAATACTGTTTTTAATGCACCATAAAGAGAATCACTCAGTTAAGACCAAATCTAGAACTATTAGTGTAATTACTAAATTTCAATTTTTAAATATTGCTAAAATAAAATATTTCCTCAATTTCCTGCTATCCCGTCCCTCTTAAACTAATGAAACGCAAATAACTCGAGTTTAGGAATTTAGATCTAAATGGGAATTTACCCATGGCATAATCCATACTACATAGCAGGCAGAATTATAAATCAAGAAACAGACTCCGTATCACAGAGAGACCAAGTGATTATGCGGCATGTATCCAAATCTCGGTTTCATATCAGAATCTTTCTTTAGATAGGTTAAGTTAGGTTATTCATTGCTGAAAAGCTCTCAAGAGTTACCTTCTGTAGAAGAAATGCTGCTTTTGTTTAAGACATTCTAAGGAAAGCTGGCTCACATTTACGTTACATAGAGGAAAAAAACAGTTGGCATTTAAAACGTTATGAAAACTTTAAATTATTGCACAAATATAATGTCTAAAAAAAAAAAAGTAGTGAAGGAAAAAAAAAAAAAGGGAAGAAAGAAAAAAGGGGGAAGACGAAAATGCAAAAAAGAAAGAACAGGAAGGGGGAAAGAAGAAAAGAAAAATTTTCTTAGCAGTCAAATTGTTCACGTAAGATTGTTGAGCATGATAGTTTGTCTCGATTTCGGGCTGCACAGATAAGATCTCCTCAAGTATAAAAGAAATGCCCAGTTAGCTTCCCCTAGGAAGCCTTGGCATAAAAGCATTCATCTTACTTCAGGAGTTCTCAGTCGGGGGGGCATAATTTTAGGGAGGGAATGTGGTCGGCCTTTTGTTTACCTGTTAAGTATATAATTTTCTTGTTGCCTTGTCCTGCATTTCATGGAAGAATGGTTACATTTAGAGTGAAAACCATGCCTTAAAAACACTATACATTTACAAACATACAACCTTCTCCGGGATTCGAACCCGAACCCATCGGTACCACAGTAAGCTTTCCTAACCACTGGATGTCTTAACCGTAACTTAATTAACCGTCTGGATGGCAGTATTTAGTTTTTGAATATAAAAAACAACTTTTATTCAAGTTTTGGCATTTATCAATATTTTCTATATCTTTTTTGCTTAATTTATAAAACACGTTAAAAATAATCTAAATTTAAATAAATGTATATGTATTTTTTGAGTTTTGGAAAGGAAGGTAGGAATGAACGTCTAGCAATTATGAACCACAGTCCTACTGCAAATAGTGTTTTCTTTGAAAATCTTAAAATTCATTTCATGTTAACAAAAAATCAGGAATGCATTTCTTCAAATTTGCCGTGTTTAAGTTTGTAATATGAGATATAGGGGAGTTTATAATAACGTGATTGCAACCAACATGCGAAAAGACTGAGTAATCAGAACAGACTGTAAACAGCGAGCCATTTCAACCTGTTATTTCAACAAGTCAAAAATTATTTGTTCGTTAAAATTTTAAATCATTATTCTACATTTTACTAAAACCATCATGTTTAAATATATATACATATATGAGCTTATAGGACATAATAAATACGCAAGCGGGCTGTATTAAATAGGGTCATCCAACATAAGAGATCAGCTCGAACATACCAGGATTTTTAATCAAGTGTGGAGCTGTTTTCGGGATTAAAAAATGTCCGAGTTTATTAAATGAGATTGGCTATCCGTCTAATTTCGCTGCTAAACCTATCAGTGTCAGTTGAAAGAGTTGATTTTGGTTTGGTTTATTTGATTACGGCAAAGCACTCTCGGGCTATCTCCCTGGGGATGGGGGGGGGAGGCTTCATGGAGGACTTCCTATGGGAAACTGGTTCGTATGCACGCTACACATGGGCAAAATCAAAAAAGTCCCCATGCACTCAGCCCATTCGACAGGATTCGAACGCCGGACCTGAATTACCATTATTCAGCGCTGGGCCGCAGGTTCTAGTTGAAAGGATTTGAGTACTCACGTAATAACCGGAAAGTAATGTCGTTTCTGCGCATGTCGACAACAACATGCTAAGGGCAGAAATGGAAACAAATCCATGTCAAACACTCTTAACCAACCTTGGTCGACCATCCAAGAACATTTAAAGCAGAATGGAAAAATAAGCAAAGCAGGTATCTGAGTCCCCCATAATCTGTCCGAAAAGAACAAAGCCAACCTATGCATCACATGCAACGTATTGCTTCAGCGGCACCATACAGAACCGTTTTTTGATCATTTGATTAGTGGAGACAAAAAAATAAGTCCTATACGATAATCCAAACTCAAAAGGCAGTTTTAATAGGGGTTACAAAGGGTTTACATCCCGAAAAGGCGCTTCTGGGTGTTTGGTGGAGTATTCGCCGAATTGTTCATTTTGAATGGTTGAAACCTAGAAAAACTGTTAATGTACACCTTTATTGTGAACAAGTGGATCGAGTGAACCAATCTTTAATCGAAAAATATCCGGCGATTGTCAACGGAAAAAGCGTCATTCTGCAACACGACAATGCAAGACCGCACTGTGCAAGACGAACACTGGAAAAAATGAATGAATTGGGATGGGAGGTGCTGCATCACCCACCATACTCCGCCCGATATCGTACACTCGGATTTCCATTTATTCCGATCCCTACAACATTTTCTTAGTGCCTAAAAATTTGAAAATTTGAATGATGTCCAAAATGCCATCTTGAGATATTTTACTCAAAAACCAATTGATTTATTTCGGGATTGAAAATCTGCTCAGATGGCAAAAGGTTGTTGATAACGAGGGTGATTACATTATTGATTAAAAATAAAAACGTGTTAAAATTTATTCGTGTGAATTTAATGTAAGAAAGCGACATTACTTTCCCGTCTCCCTATTCTTAACATAACCACCTAGGCGCAATATAGATTTTTTACAGAAGAAAAGTAAAAGTTACTCATCGGATGCAAGTAGGTGTTTTGAGAATCTTTTTTTAAAAAGATTCCAAAACTATCCATATTAACGTAAGCCGACAACTATTGTGAATATAAGAAAAGGAAAAAATACTTTAACAATTTAAAATAAAAATTTCAATCATTAATTAAATGCGTAATGCCTTAAGAAAAATAAAACATTTGCATTTTCCTTGAAATCTTTTTACAATTTATTTATCCCATTCTTCTTCCCCGAATATAGAGCGATCTGTTTTCACTTTAAAAAAATCACAGAACTGCAGAGACTTAGCATCGCGCAATACTCGGAAACAGCGGCTATCGACGAAATGCATTTTTCCGTTGTTCACTTTAGAAATATTTCGAAAAAATTATGTATTCCTATAAAAAACTCGGTGCGCAGGAAAAAAGGAAACAGAAAGAAGATCCCGGAAAGCAAGGAATGGAAAGGAGGACACCGGAAAAAAAGGAACTCGAAAATTTTGCGAAATAATATCGTCAATCGGTAATGGAGAAAACAGCCAAATGCTCATTTAAAGCAGGTGGGTTTTAGCGGGCTTTCTTGAGCAAGATGTTAACAGTACGATGTTGAGCAAGCTGCAGACTATCAGGGTCATTTCGGAGGATGTGGTTTTTTTTTTTTTTTTTTTTTTTTTTTTTCCCTCGAGAAGCCTCTGGGAAAATCATATATTCTCCCCCACTTGTTCATAAATAGATTTGTTTCGACCTGTTCCAGAAACAGGCCGGTCACCCGGAAGGAAAGAATTCATCTGCAGCAATTTTTTTTCTCAGTTGTTTTAAAGATTACCGGCCGTGGCAAGGGTGGGCTAAGATAGCTGGGGGACCCTGACGGTAAAATGTCAGGGGCTCCGAAGAAAATATTTCGGTATTTATATGTACTTATATGTTGTTGTTTAAAACGCAATCAGCGCTGAAGTGTGATAAATAATTAAATATGCATAATTACTTAATATTATTAATTGTTTTAACAAAATTAGGATATAATATTTTAATATTCTTGTATTATTTCCCCTGTATATCAGAACTAAAATACATAAGAATTAAAATTATATCAAGAAGTTATATATTTTATAAGGGAGTATTACATATTGTTACGAAATGTACAGGCGCGGTGAGATAGCTGTCCCGCAAAGAAGTTTTAAGGTTGCCATAATGGTAAGGGAACGCAGAGTTGCTACATTTGGCGAGAAAACTCCCATTTGGCGAGATTTGGCGACAAGATTGGCGATATGCCATGGACGGACGAAGACTCTTCTGGAACGAATTCTTATCGGTTTAGCCCAGAATGTTCTCGAACACAAGCCGAAAGCTATATAAACCCTGCTGGTCCGCAGTCAGAGAGTGTGCCTCGAGAGTGCGAGATAGTTAGTATCGAGTTGGTGTCTCCGTCTAGCGAGTCAATCCCTGCGGAGTCGATCGAGTTGACAGCCGGGCAGCGAGTGCCGAGTGGGTCGTCGAGTTCACCGAAGGAGTCTCTTAATGTATCGCGGTTAGTGCATCGTCGAGAGAGCGTGTTGAGCTCCGGGAACGACTGAAACCAAGAGTCGGGAGCCGTGCTCTGTGTGTCGTCGAGTTCATCGCGAGTTGTAGCGTGGAGAGTCTCGTGAGTACGTGGAGTTCCGAGAACGACCGAGCAGAGTCGGGAGCTGTACTCTGGTGCTTTGCAGTGAAGCTTTCTACACCGTTATAGCCTGATAGTGGGAAGACTGTGTCGCTGATTGTGTCAGCTTGTTTATAGTAGTTGATCGACTACTGCAAAAACGAGATTTTGGAGCTGTCCTGATTAATACCGGCCAATAAAGTGTGTTTCGATACTTCATCAAGTAGTATTGTCATTATTCACTCCAAATCCTCACGAACCCCGTACGAACGTAAAGGAAGAAAATAACGTAACAATATATTTTATACAGCCGTATACGACACACACTCACGTTTGCATTGAAGCAGCGGTTCCGAATATTGAAGAAAGCAAACGCTATTTTAAATACTACACGCCAGCAGTATCACTCAGCGATGACTTTTGATTATAGTGCCGTTAAACTTAGTTAAAAATGAAGAAGATCGTTTACTACTTAATGGTTCATCGACAGTTGTCAACAAAAAAACTTTTCACAGCGGCCATTTCCATAATATCTGAAATTGCCCAATATTTCTTCGAAAGTAAACACATCAATTATAGTCTTTCTCTCTACGGCGATTCCTTCTATAGGAAAGCAAAATTGTTTGAAACTACAGATGGTCGTTTACGGAAAGTTTCACCTTCTTATTTATAAGAATGCAAAAAAAAAAAAAAAAAAAAAAAGTGTGTAGAGAGGAGAATATGACAAAATTTAGGATCTCACTATATTTTTCGATTTGTTGCCCTTAGGTAAAATCGATTGATGACTATGTTATATTACTGAGATGATGGTTCGGTAAAACCATCGAAACTAGTCCTGTGAAAATTTTGTAGGTATAACGCTGATTTTTGTTGTTTGACTTCTGAATTAGCAATTTTGATTGGTTATCTTTTTTAATTAAAAAAAACTTGTATTTTCAGATCACTATGTGTTTATGCGCCCTCTTCGGAGCTCGGAGTTTCTGGCAGTTAACAGGTCAGCGAACAGCTTAATCCACCTCTAGGCCGTGGAACTGAATTATTTTACCGATCCCTGGTTGGAAACTAACAATACGCAGCCCATGGAGCAAAATTACAAGCAGGAGCAAATTCCTTATTTTAGTTTATTTGATTATGACAAAGCACATGAGGGCTGCCTACCTAAAACGAAGGATGCCTTCGAGGAAGACTTTATAAGGCAAATTGGATGGTGACCATGTTACACATGGGGAAAACCACGAAAACGCTTATGCAGTCAGCCACTTCGTCAATATTCTAACCCAGGCTGAACTACCAGTGTTCAGCGACTTAACCATTTGGCCTTCAGCTTTACCTTCAGCTTTACACTTAATTATAATGAATGTAACTACTATGGGTAAAACACAGTGATTCCTTTCTGAGACATCTATCCACGTTTCTAGTTGATTTCGGGTTTCTGTGGAGGTGATCGTCTTAGAGAGATGACGTTCAGTGCAAGTGTTTGTTTATATTTTTCGAAATGTTGGTCACTTTTGGAAGTCATCTTTTTAGGAAGGTGGTCGCTATAAGAGGGTTCGTTACATATTGAATTTTTTAAGTTAATTCTTGTAAAATACATTATAATTCTTGTAAGATATATGAAATCCTTTTTAAGACGACCATCCATGTTTCTAATTTATTTTAGTTTTCGGTGGAGGTGGTCGTCTTATAGAGGTAATACTCAGTATAAGCTTTTTTTCTTGGAAATACTGGTCACTTTTAGAAGAGGTCGTCATAACAAGTTTCATTTGAATGTTCATTTAAATTTGACTATGGCAAAAGAGAGCTGCCTGTCTAGAAGGAGGAATGCCTTCGAGGAGGACGTTATAGCGCAAATTGGCTGATACCCACGTTACACGCGGGGAAAGTACTTAAATGTTAAATCACTTAAATGTTTAAATCAAAATGACGTGGCTATATGATACATTTTAATGATATTTTAAAAATTTTACAAAATTTTGAAATAAACTTCTTAAATTTTTACTGGCTATGAATCCTTTTTTCCCCTTATTTAAGCAATTGTTTCCTGTGAAAATGCGTTGCTTTTAAATTAAATCAAATTTTAAAAAAATTATGAGATTCTTAATTATGTAAAAAATGAGTAATATTCTTATCACAAACCGGACTTCAACTTGCATCAATAACGAGTTGTTTTAATACTGCTTTCATACGAAAGCTCAGACGAACTCTTATTTAATTACGCTACAGTCAGTGTTTCACTTAGCTACAGCTTAAGGCTATAATTCTACATGGGGGGCAAAGGAGCATATTTGAATGGCCTGACAATGACACCCCTGTATTTTTACTATCGGTCAGGCAGCAGCTCGGTGACCTTCTTCTTAATATCGTATCGTCAGGAACTAACCACTAATTTTAAATTATGGCTGTTACAGTACAGCGTTTCTCTCCCAGCTTTCTTCTTTCTAAACATGGCTTAGTTTTTCCCATTGCGAAATAATGGTAACGGTGACTTATTTTCCGTTTCCTTTTTTTCTTTTTCTTTTTTTTTTTTTTTTTTTCCCCGATGCCCTTCTTTCCGTTCCTTATTTACAGGGTGATTTTTTTTTTCTTATAACCGAAATTTTATCACAGTTCCTATCATTGCCGGCAAATTCCACAAACCCATACTTAAAATTAAGTTTAAAGCAGAAAAGATCACGATTTTTTTTTTATAAAAACCACTGGAACTTGAAATACAACAAAAAGAACACATACGAAAAATAGGAACGCTGCTTGACTGAAGGATTGTTATGAGCACCGTTGCCAGAGTTTGGCACATTCTGAAAATTTGACGACTTTTAGTAAGGTGATTGCAGCAACACATAAGTACCAGGATTTTCCTTCCCCCCAGTTACGAATAATATTAGGCCTCAAGAAAAAGGTTGATTACAGGTGCTCAACAATTAAAGAACTTCCAAGTGAATTTCAAATATTCATTTGGCTATTTTTAAGAACATATAAAATTTATCAAAGATTTTCTAAGAAAAAGATTATCTAATGAAAAGCATGCAAAACTGGAACAGAAACAAGAATCCCAGCTATCCACATCCCTTTAAAGAAGACATGCTGCAAAAGATAGTGTGCCGTCTACTTTTCAATGGCTCGAATATTTTTTTTATTCTTACCGTAGGATTTTCTTTCATTCCTTTATACCATTTTTTATCAGGTTTACCAGGTTTGTATAGCCTACTTGCTGGAGGCTTTCTAAAGGATAAAATTAATTTTTCATAAAGTATCCTGGACATGGGCATCCGCAAAAAATTTTCAATGGTGTAGAGGAGGCGTTTGGAGACAAATAATTGCGTCAATAAATTTTCATTTATTTTTTTAATTTGGGATATCATAAGTAGACTATAGAATACAGCACTGCACCAAGCAATTCAAAAACAGACGTATAATACATATACTTCACATGCAATACAAAAGCATATATTTTACTTGATCCTAGTGAGGTCATGTACCCTATTGCCTTCCTCCCACCTCAGGCGAATGCCCATGATCCTGGATACTTGTTCCAAAAATATGGCAGGCCTATGTACCAAATCTTACTAAAAAAAGTTCTCAGGTTTTCCATTATTTACTTGCCCCCCCCCCGACTAAATCTCATGGGGAAATTTATCTCCTTTCCTTTTTCGTAATAAAGCTATATTTTTTTCAAAGCAAAAGTTTTTTTTTTTTTTTTTTTTTTTTTTTTTTTTTTTTTTTTGTGGGGAAAACTGATTTTTTACTTCTTTTGTCTTCTAAGGCAACACTGATTACAGGGAAAATTGAAAAATGTTTTCGAAAGAAGATATAATGCTTTATTATCTATACTGTCTTGTTTCGACGATCATTAGTAGGATAAGGAGAACTATTGAATGAAGTGTTTCATACACTACCTCTTTCCATCTATCTCCCCCCAAAAAATGAATGGGTGAAGCAATGCAACAGCCCTTCACTCCCGCGCTCTCCAGCAACCTTTTATGATCACCACCCTTCTAAGTAGCGTTGCAATGGCGCAGAATAAGATGAATATACGGGAATTTCTAGGTTTTCCCCTGTGTGTCATATGAGCCGTTCTCAATTATTAAGCCCTTTCGAATGCGTTCCATCTCTAGGATCAGCTCATTGTCTACGCAAAGAAAAACGGAGCATGTTCCCCGGGCCTGAACTATCATACGGTTTTCAAAATTATTTTATAATAATTAAAATACGTAAAGTTTAAAATTTTTTAAATTTTACTTTTTTCAAATATAAAATTAGAAACAAGAATAAAATTAATTAAAAAAATGTCCTTTTTTAGTTCTGTGTCTTTCCAAAGTTCATTTTGCTAAAATTAGAGATGCCGGAGTAACCCTATGGAACGTCAGAGGAAGGATGGAAAAAAAATACATAAGATACTAAATAATTAATCATTAAAATTAAATAAAAGATAAAAAGCTAAGTCTAAAAAATTAAAGAAAATTATTTAAATTAATAACAAACAGTTAAATTAAAATGTCCAAAATTACTTTACCCGGCTGGAATTACTATTTCGCTCAGAAACTGCGAATTTCCGCCCTGTCTTTCATTCAAAATCGGACACCGAACTCACAAACTTGAATTTTCATTGTAATATCGCTAAACTAATATCGTTTAGCGAAATCACGATTTGTGAACCAACGCTAACTTATACAACCGATTTCTACTATGGTAAGGTCCCAAACCAGGTCGAACTCAGCGCTCCCATCACGTTTGAAGTTCATAAAATATGAGACTCTTTGAATGAATATGAGACCCTTTTGATTGTCGTAAGCGTGATCATTAATTATACATTCTGTTTATTAAATTCGTAAACAATATAGTTTACGAATTATTTTTGTTATATTATATATTGTTATTTGTTATATTATTATACGTATTATATTTTGTTATATTAATTACAACCATATAACAAAAATGCATTATTTTTGTTATATGGTTATAATTTAATTATTTAAGGTTTGCAATAAAATCACTAGGAATTTAGGCTTTTCACAGTCCCCACCCCGTGTGTGTGTGGGGAAGATCCTTAATTTAAAATGTATAAGCTTGCATTTTATAAAACATATAATAAAGAAACTTGGAACTATGAAAACAAATCAAAAAAAAAAAAAGAAAGATAAAATTTACTTTCGTTTAATAACTTTAAATGAAAAAAAAAACAATAAGTTATTTCAGGAAATATTTTATATGATCCGCATTAGTTTTATTTGCTATGTTTAAATAAGGAAATAAGGGGGGGGAGAGAATCTCCATCAGAATTTTGTCCCACCGATGGCCAAGTGGTTAAAATCGATGTGTACTGGTAGTTTAACCGTTCGATATGGATTCGAAACCACGTAAACGTACTAGCTGCATGGTTCTCTTTCATTTTTTTTTTAATTCTTCATATGTAGTATGAATATGAGCCAGTTTCTCTTAGAAAGTGAACCACGAAAGTATCCGTCTCTTTAGGAATACGCTTTGCCATATTCCAATAAGCAAACCTAACTCAGCCTAACCATAAGAAGTTTACCGTAGGCCATCAGTATTGTAAATCGGGTTCTGTCTAGGCTAAGAGCCACTGCGTGCTTTCCATTAATCACTCTCAGATTCATGTTTGAAAAACAACCAAATCGCACGAGAGCTAATAGCCTTCCGGAAGAGATGACTTCATGAACGGCTTTCGAAGGAAAACTGGCATGTAAATTTGCATATATGGAAAACCCAGAATCTTAACATAGCTAGTCCATTCATAGGGATTTGAAACCAGGATGAACAATCACGAAGAAAGGAAGGATTCTTTTCCTACCGTCATGTGAAATAATGCATCCTACTAGCGATCATCCTATTTACGTTTAACACAAATTTCCTTACTACTCACTTAAATACTTGTAACTACTGCTCACCCGCAGAACTTACCACTACATATTGGCTAGTTATCGCCTTTTCTTAACTCTTACTGTGAGCATAAGTTATAACACAAAAGATAAAACTATTCCTCACAGATGAGATTTAAGCTTAAAATTTAAGGAACACAAATTGTTTTCACCTCTGATGGCCAGGGGCCTGCTGGAACGTTACAGTATAATAGCTGGGTTACAACTCCATTATTCTTTAGAAAGCTACTGACTGAGCCGGAGAGCTGGTTTGCTTTGGTTTATGTGATTATGCAAAGCCTTGAGGGCTATCAGCCTAAGAGGAGAGATGCCTTCGTGGAGGACTTTCTAAGGAAATTTGGCTCGTATACACATCACACACGGGGAAAAACACGGAAACAAACATGCAGCCAGCCCGTTTGCTGGATTCGAACCGCGGACCGAATTACCAATGTTCAGCGACTTTACCGCTCAGCCTCTGGTGAGCCCTGAGCCGGAGAGAGAAAGAGAAACAAATTTTCAGCATGTTGCAACGTCAGGCGTTCACGTCTATTGTGATCAGCGGCTCTTTCTTTCTCTCTAGACAAGCAAGGAAGCTTCGATTACGAATCTTGCCGGTTACGGATACGGATTATGAATTGAGTATGTGGCCCAACATGGGGTCTTAATAAGCTATATAAGCCTCTGAGGGCATGTGACTCTGACAAACTAGCAGGTGAAAGTTTCAAGAACGATTAAGAAAGTCTGGTAGAGGGGACAAACAATAGTCTCCTGTACTGCAAGGATGCCCATCAGATGGAAAGCGTTACGCCAGGCCTGAAGCAAAATACAATATAAAAGTTGCAAAATGAACGCAAACTATACAAGTAATGAAAGCAAAGTAAATAATCTATGCAGTTATTTGTAGCTTATGAATTCGGAAATGTAACAATAAATGAAATTAATAGTATATAAGAAAATACTAAATGCAGTAAAAGTCAGCAGTTCAAGCTAGATTACGAAATTGTGATCTCTAAACATGTGCGCAGCAAATGGTCTGACCTAAATGTCTGGCTAAATGTCGGTTATAGTTTTCACGGTTGTAGGGGAGTATGTCACCCGGAAAAATGGAACGGAAAGAAGGAGACCGATAAAAAAGGAAACGGAAAATAAGTCACCATTAATTTTGCAATGTGAAAACTAAGGCATGTTTACAAAGTTGGAAGAGAAAAGTTTTATTGAAACCACAACTTAAAACTAGGGGGTACTTTCTGACGATGATTGTAAGAAGTTAACTGAGCTGTTGCCAATCCGATAATAAAAAGAGAGGGATGTTACTGCCAGGTTATCAATAAAGGCTCTCTTTCACTCCATGTAGTATAAACTTAACCTAAGTGGAACACTGATTATCGCACAATTGAATAAGAGTTCTTCGTCTGAACGTTGGTTATGAAAGCAGTACTAAAACAAACCCTTGTTGGTGCAAGTCCGGTTTGTGATAAGAATATTATTCATTTTTTTCCATTATTAAGTACCACATATTTTTTTTTTCATTTGATTTTAATTAAAAGCAATGTATTTGCACAGGACACAATTGTTTGAATAAGAAATAAAGAGAATTACAGCCAGTACAAGATTAAGAGGTTTATTTCGATATTTTATAAAAAAATTTTAGTGTATTTAAAAGGGATCCTATAGCTACATCATTTGCATTAAACATTTACCATACAGCGAACCCTCTTGTGGCGACCACTTCCAAGAGTGGCCAGTATTTCAAATAGTAGGAACTTGTATTGCGTATTACTTCTAAGGTGACCACCTCCACCGGAGACCAAAGTAAACTAGAAGTACGGATGGTCTTCTTAAAATGGATTTAATGTATTTTACAAGAATTTGTAATTTATTTTTCGAGAAGAGTTTTAAGAATTCAATGTATAATGAACCCTCTTATCACGACCATCTCCCTAAGACGACAATATCCGAAAGTGACCAGCATTTCCAAAAGTATAAACAAACACTTGCACTGAACATCATCTGTTTAAGACGATCACCTAGACAGAAGACCAAAATCAACTAGAAGCATTGATGGATGTATTAGAAAGGATTCAATGTGTTTTACCCATAGTTCCATTCATTATAATTAGATATAAAGCTGAAGGAAACTTAAAAGCGGCCGAATGGTTAAGTCGCTGAACACTGGTAGTTCAACCTGGGTTCGATTAGCCAATTTGCCTTATAATGTCCTCCTCGAAGGCATGCCTTGTCTTAGCGGGTAGCTTTCATGTGCTTAGGCATAATCAAAACATCAAACTAAGGGAACTTATAATTTTGCTCCCTGGGCTCCGCACTGTTAGTTTTCAATCAGGATGAATAAAATAATTTAGTTCCACTTCCAAGAGACGGGTTAAGCTATTAGCGGACCTGGCAACCGCCAGTTACCCCGAGCTCCGAAGAGAACCAGGTATGGCAGTACGAGCGTTTTATAATGTAACGATAATCAATCAAACCTGTTTATTACAGTTACCGCAGTAAAATAGCATATTCATCAATCCATTTTACCTAAGAGCAACAAATCGGAGAAGATAATGACATCCTAAATTTTGTCATATTCTCCTCTCTACATACTTTTTTTGTATTCTTAGAAATTTGGTGTTGAAAATTTCCGAAAACGGCCACCTGTACTTCCAAACAATTTTGCGTTCCCATAGAAGGAGATCGCCAAAGAGAAAATGACTATTATTGATGTGGTTAATCTGTTCACTTTCCAAGAAATACTGGTCAGTTTCAGACATTTCAGAAGTAGCCGCTGTGAAAAGTCTTTTGTTGACAACTGTCGATGAACAATTAGCAGTAGATGACATTCAATTTTTTTTAACAGATTTTGACGGCACTATAATTAAAAGTCATCGCTAAGTGTTACGAGTCGTGTTGCTGGCGTATAGCTAAAATCTTAGCATTTTAAGTAGCGTTTGCTTTCTTCAGTTTTGGGAATCCCTGCTTCAATGTAAATGTGAGTGTGCGTCGTATACGGTTTTATACAGTACATAATTTTTTGATATAATTATAATTCTTATATATTTTAGTCTTGGTATGCAGGGGAAATAACATATTAATTTTAAAATAAAAAAATATTACATCTTAATTTTATTTAAAAATTAGTAATATTAAGACATTATGCTTATTTAATTATTCATTACACTTCAGTACCAATTGCGTTTCAAGCATATGTACGCAAATGTTTTTATAGAAGTCCCAAACATTTTACCGTAAATTATTGTTAGAACGAAAATGTTATTTTTTCAAACTCCCTTTTAGCCATTCAAAAATTTTTGCACATAATTTCGCGGAAACAAAAATTATTAGAATCTTGCAGAAGAACTCTTTATTTTCTAACCTCAAAAGTGATGGCTTTTGTCTTACAGTGGTTGGTTTATGTGATTATGGCAAAGCCTCGAGGGCTATCTGCCTAAGGGTAGGGATGCCTTCGTGGAAGACTTTCTAAGAGAAACTAGCTAGTATACATGTTACATATGGGAAAAACCAAGAAAATGACCATCGATCTCTTTTCGCCTGCAGGCCGATATATCTATCATCAGTTAGCGTTGTTTTCCTTGTCCGACCATCCTTTCTCACAGCTGTACATGTCGTTTGAAAGTCTTTCCGAATTTGTGAAACAACACTTTTATCAATTCCAAACACTTGGGCGACAGATGTCAAATCACGCCCCTCCTCAAGCTTGTGAATCATTCTACCAGGCGTAAAAGCGACTTGATGTTTTCTTGTAGCCATACTGAAAGCACGATCTCACTTTCACACGAATGTGACATAAATGTGCCTTCCTTTCTTCTTTTAAAATTGTCTTATAAGGTATTTCTCCCACCTTCTTAGCATGTTTTCGTGGTGTAATGGTCAGCACACTTGGTACGTATTCGAGAGGTCCGAGGTTCGAGTCCCGGCGAGGGCATTGTTCATTTTCATGAATCCTGCTTTGAAATAACCTAATGTCTCTACAGTGGCGCCCGAACTAAAAAATGTGGTGGATGATGATTCTTCACCACCAGGATTTGGCGACTGAGTTCCCTAAACCTCAGTCGCCCTTTAAAAGGGGGATTATATAACGCATTTCTCCCACCTTTTTAGCATGCCTTCGTGGTGTAATGGTCAGCACACTCGGCGCGTATACTAGATGTTCAAGGTTAGAATCCTGGCGAGGTCATTACTCATCTTTCATGACTCCTTCTTCAAAAAAAAAAAAAAAAAAAAATCCTATTGACTGCACTTGCACTGCGAGTTGACTCCTCGCCTTTTGCGTGCCCTAACATACCCTCCTGACGTCAAAGTGCTAATATGTGCATATGCATCACCTTTCTACTGAGTTGGCTTTTCATTGTACTGATCGCAAAAACCCTTTACAAAAATTTCATGGTTGAAAAATGAATTTGTTGCTTAAGCTTTGCACACAAGTTATCTTAATACTCAGAGGGCGTTCCTTATGCATTTAAAGGCAATTCATCGATTTCATCATTCTTCAGAAAGTTCATTACATGATGTGCATGGATTTGTTTCAGAAAGCACCTGGCACATATCTTCTGTCTGAAGAAAGCAGACCTGTGTCAAATGGTTCTCGAAATCAACAGTTATTAAAAAACTGCACCAAACTAACAACAAAGTTGCTTTTTAGCCTAATTTTAAATGATTGACTAACATAAAAACCAAGCAGCTTGTTGACTTAATCTCTTACTTGGTGACATTTTTCAGCCATTTGGCAATTTTAAAATATATTTTTACCTGATTTAGAGAATTTACTTTGGTTTGAAAATTCCTTCTATAACATTTTGTTAAAGCTATAGAGTTTCGTTTTCCTTGAAAGCATAAACTAACGCGCTCTGACAGACTGTATAAGGAATTATCCCCTGGTTTTTAATAACAACAGAAAGCCAGAAGAAGGGTATAAAAAAACCTTTATTCACTCAATATAATTAATTACACAAATTGCAATTGGCTCCACTTGGGCTTATACAAAGCGAACACTTCTGGCTTAACTCAAAACAGCTAACGATGAAATTAAAATGTAATGCAATAATCGGACCTAACGACTCACGGGATAATTTAACGAGCAGGAAAGTTCTGACTCATAGAAGAAAACAAGCCTAATAGCTGGAAGCACTCGATGCCATAGCAGTCTAGTCGCTAGTAATTAAAAATAGTAACGTGGTATATAAGCAGGCACAACACGCTCTAAAATATCTTCTAAAAAACCTTCCGTTAAATAGCATTTCTTTCGACCTCATTCGAATACACGCGCGCTAGATTTTTAACATTCTGCGTGTGTGAAATGAGACTGAAAGAAAAGTTTTTTTAACTAAAAAATAATTATTAGTAAAGTTAAATAAATCTCCACAACATAAACTAATTGTTGATTCCAATAAGCCATGCATTTTCCATATTTCATATACAAACAGGTGGAACTTCGGCAGTTCGATAAAAATTACTGTGATTTAGATGGGTAAGAAAATAAATCATGTAAAGTAGAGCACTCATTACACTTCACAGATGAAGCAGGCACGTCAAACTAGCGGCCGTTCACAACTTTTTACGCAGCCCTTTCTTCACCACGGGAAAATAACAAAAAATACATAATTATAATACAATACTAAAAATTGCAATTTCACCCACTATCGAGACTTATATACAATTTAGGCGTTAAAAAGGACCCATTGAGACGCTCTCTTTGCAAAAATACTTTCTCAGTCGACGCTGAAAATGGCTCAGCCCATTTTCAGATGAAATTAACAAAAATTCAGAGTGACTCAATTCTAAAGCAATTCATCGAAGTAGCTGTCCCGAAGTTTATAAACACTACTTGTCTGCACGGTTCCCAAAAAGCTGCAAATTTTACATCATACGTAACTTCTACGTTCGGTAAGGCGAACTAGAGCAAACAGCTTTTCTCACTTATGAAAGAGATCATGTATCCAGCGAGATCCAAATTAAGACATCTATCTCATATGTATTCTGAAAATAGGCAGTGCGAGCTCCAGACATCGGAAAGTTGATTATAGGAAAAGTTGTTAGATGTTGGGAAACAAATTATAGCTATTCATTTACTATCCGGATTTCCTTAAATTTCCTCCCTTTTAAAAAAAGTTATTTATTTATTTATTGTCTTTAAGAATTACAGTATTTGGTAAGATTTTATGCATTTATTCATTTTTACACTCAGTACACGACTGAATGTAAAATGGGCTTTTTGTTTCTTGAGGCTCGCACTATTGTTTACTGATCATTATTTGACTCATTTCAGATACTGAGTTTGACATGCCTGCTCTAAAATGTCAGGGATAAATAGAAGGGCTAGGTCATTCCTTTGTTCGACTCCTCGCCGACGCGAGTCTCATAGAGGGGGGGAACCGGAAGTAATCTGACGTATCTCTGTTGCACCTGCTCTGATTTCGCGCCTTTAAAACTGTAGTTTCATTCAGTTGCGAGACGATTTTCTGGAGATCGCATATCCCAAATTAATTTTAATCATACATATTTGTTTTCTAATAATGCAAATATTTAAAATAATTTGTGTATATATAGTTTTAGTCAGTTTTCCTTTTAAATTCTATATTTAAAGTATCCTTTATGAAATATAGCTTCTTGTGCTGTAGCAACGTGCCGTAACACTTATAGAAATACGAAAGGAAGATATATTGTATTTCATGCTTTCCCCAAGGACAATTTGCTTTTGACGAAAGAATGGATACATAAATGTCGAAGACAGGATTCTATTAATGTGAAAAAAGCAAGAATTTGCAGCGAACATTTTCTGTGCAGTGATTATGAAGATGACATGAGAAATCGCTTGCTTGGATTGCCGCAAAAGAAACTGTTGAAATGCAATGTTGTGCCGAAAATAAATGTATCGTGTGCAGTAAACAAAATAACACCAAGAAATCGGAGACATTTGAAAAAACTAATGCAGAGTGCTTTTGAAAGACTACATGAATTAAGCCCAAAGAAAATTTATTTTGAGGCCGAGAACGAAATTGAAGCTGACAATAATAAATCAAATGTGAATTATTTTGAAATAAAACTCACAAGTGACAATGCCCTATGTGACAATATCCCTGAGTGCCCTAAGTGTAAAGATAAACAGGAATGTATTGATAATTTGAAGGACAAAATAATATCCTTAGAAAATTGTAATAAAATATTGAAAAATAGAGAAAAGAAAGATTTTAGAATGTTTGCTCAACGACAAAGAAGGTGGACGACATTTAGAAAGAAATTTGTATCGGAAATTCAGAAATTAAAATCCCAAACAGCGAAATTTAGGAAAAAACAGAACAGATCGGAGAATTTGGAAAAACGTCTAAAGCATATTTTTACAAAGACGCAGATTAACGCATTGCTAGAAAAGAAGGAAAAAATCCGGTGAACTAAATAAGATATTTCACGTTGCATTGTTATAAGAGCTCTGTCATCTAAAAGCTACGATTTTTGGAAAGAAAAAATGGGAATTCCTTTACCTAGCACTAGCACATTAAAGAGATGGTGCGCTAAATTTTCATGTAGTCCAGGAATTCAGAGTGATGTTCTTGCTGTAATGAAGGAAAGATGCCAATATTTGAATTCTGTAGAAAAAATATGCGTTCTCAGTTTCGACGAAATGCACATAGATTCTAAACTCTGCTATGACTCTAAACTGGACCAAAATCGGTCCTTTTCAAAAAGTGCAGTTTGTTTTAATCAGAGGTCTCATTTCGCAGTGGAAACAACCAATATTTTTTTATTTTAACACTCCAATGAAGAAAGAACTTCTTTTTTCACTCATAAGACATATTCAATCATCTAGAGTAGAAGTGAAAGCAATAGTGTCTGATTTAAGAGGATCTACTACTTTGTGGAAAGAGTTACAGATTTCGATTAATAGTTCTCATTTTCCAAATCCAGTATTCCAAACGAAAAAAATATGGGTTTTTGCAGATTTAACGCACTGCCTCAAATTACTGAGTGTTGGTGTATTTAATTATGACAAAGCACACTAGGGCTATCTGCCTAAGGGGAGCGATGCCTTCGTGGAGGACTTTCTAAGGGAAACTGGCTCGTATACACGTTACACATGTGGAAAACCCCGAAAACGCCCATGCAGCCAGCCCGTTCGCGAGATTCGAACCTCGGACCGAACTGCCAGTGTTCAGCGACTTTACCGCTCGGCCTCTGGTGGGCTCAAATTACTGAGAAACCACTTTTTAGATAAAGGATTTGTTTTAGAAGATGGAACTGTTTTAAATGTTTATATTATTAAAGAGAATTAAATTGTGTCACAAACTAAAACCAAATTATTTAATGGTCAAGGGAAACGAGAGACAAAAAGTAAGTATATATAATATGTTTTGATTTGAAATATTTCTAGATTGCATTTTAGAAGTAATAGCGTAAAGCATATTTCAAATGAGAACTAATTCTGTTAAGTTATTGTTACAGTTATTTTTATTGTATCCTCTGTTATTATTGATTCGATTTTGTGCTAGCTTAGCATTCTAGATAAAATATTTATAAAGTATAATATTAAAGTAATTGCCATAAGAAGACCTGCCTCCTTAACCCCCACTTTTGAAAAATTAATAATTATTTTAGGTACTGTGAATAAAATTGTTTTGTCTAAATTAAGATAACAATCTTACATGTATTTATTTAAATGAAATATTGATGTAAGCCTAAGTTACAAAATTATTTTTAAAAAAATATATGTTATTATAATGAATCGGGAGAAAAATATGCTAATGTAAAATTTACAATTAGGCTGAAACTCAAACTTAGATTAGCAGAAATTTTGCCATATATAACCATACACGTTTAAAACTATGCCAATTTAAGGTTATTTTTTTGATTAATTTTAAATAGCTGTTATTATAGTTATCTTAGCAGTAGTACAGTTATCTTAGTTAACATGCAGATAAAGAAATGATTAGAAACAAACAGGCATTTAAAGAAAAAAAAAATCCCTGCAAATAAAAAAAGGAACTTTATGCTAAGAGTAGCTCATTTTATCTATTATTTTAAAATTGAGTAAGTACTATTAAATTTTTTAATGTTCAGTGTAAAATGCATACTGCAGTAACATTGTCTCTTCCAAATTATAGCTATCTTTCACACACAGCTCATTTTAAACGCTGATTCTTCAAATTTAAAACGCTAATTTCTATGTTGTCAATTGCATCTCCGCGCTCAGTGCCATCATTGCTACGTCATCACTCCTCACTGTCTGTTTCAGGGGGAAACGCTCTATGAGCTAGCCCTTCTCTTTAGTCCTGTAAAATGTGAGTCGTGTCACAGCATGAAAAGCGTAAGAAACGTGAATTTATATAATACAGCTAGTCTAACGCTGTTGAACGGGACACTTATCGAAACTCTAATTTAAGAAGACTGTGACAAGGTCGCATAGTAGTTCTTTGTCTGGTTTTCGACCAGAAGGGCTGAATTCCGAATATAATTGTGCCTCTTTCACACCAGAGAAGAAATCCTGTTGCAACGAGATCCCATTTTTAAATATTCTGGTTTCACCCTCCACAGTTCACTCCAATGATTTAAGGAAAAAGAAGTCTTTCAGCGGCTCGGAATGTGGTCGCCCTTTGTTATCTAGCAGTGGAGGAATTCACCTCTCTCAGAATTCAGCGGAGGTAACGACACCAGGAAATAGAAAAGTTTTTGCAGCGAGAGAGAAAGGTGGCTGCTAGCACGCTCCTGCTGGGGCTATGGACATTTTCCCCACTAGAACTATGATTTCTCGGGTGTGCTGTTGATCGAGCACATTCCTGTGTAAAAGTTTTCTGAAATTACGGAACTGAATGTATCCAAGTCCCACATCGTTATGAACCGCATCTGTTAACGTTTTTTTCATTAAAATTCATGTTATTGTTCATAACTTAAGTTGGCAGTTCACTTCAGCCCTGCATTGCAACAGGGGCTTTGGGTTAGCGGATTCGGCCACTGCACCACAGCAGTAGTATTGTAACTGGTTGCAGCGTTTAGGATGATTCCTGAAACTAAATTTAGAAACGAAGGTCTCGCCTGTGGACTTCAACTAACATCGAGCTTTGTTTTCCATACATCTCGTTGTGTGAGTGTTCCGGATCGTCGAAAGGAAGTTCTAGATAAGGCAGAGTTGTAAAAGACTTTAGGTGAGTAGTCAAGCGACTTTCTTCTGTGCACAAGAAATGATCTAATTTTGTGGGCAAGGACAGTTCGCGTGGTGAGACTTCTGCAGAAACAGTGTGTTCTAAGGGAACGCCGGAAGAAGTGCTATCTAGTGCCGCAAAGCAGTCGAATTTTCCCAAGAGAGATATCTGTACACAAGTTCGTGCCAGTAGAGTCATCGAAGGCGTCTTCAAATTGGTAAGTACCATTTTTGTAATTTTAGAGAAGTTGTAAAGTACGTATATTTTAATTTTATAACAGTTATTTTAATTTCAACGTACTTTCCTATCGATTCTTGTTTCAACTTAGAACTCTCAACCAGAATGAGTTTTTAGTATCGCTTTGAATGCAAATGAGTTAGAAGTAGTATTTGAGGAAGGTTCAACTTACTTCGTGAGAGAGAGCTAGGAACCCTGAGTAGCCCGCGTTTGCCTTCCGGCTAAGTCTCTCTAGAAGCTGTTACGCTCAGCTGTATATTGCGTGCCTTTTGATATTCGCCGGCTAGTTTAAATTAAGGGCCAACTACGTTAGATTTGTGTTAGCTTCGGCTAAGTCTCTTTTAGTTAGTTCTAATTTAGTACTTATTTCTTATTTTGAGTTCAAGCCCAAGTGGAGGCTTTGTGTAAGCCTGAGAAAGGGGCCAACGGTTCATCTTATTTTGAGTGAAATAAAGGGTAATTAGCCCTTCTTGAGTCTACGGTTTTTGTTATTTGAACTTTTCGATAAGTCGCTTAATAGTTCACTAGGTTCCTCGACATTTATTTTAGCAGAAAAAGAGTGAGGAACTCTACAAAGTTATGCAGTTATTCGAGATTAAGTTAATTTTGGGTATAACTCTATCGGAGATTATAAGTTTTCTTGTGGTTAAACTTTGGTTAACTGAAATTTACTTAATTGCTTGTTCGATTATTCCAGTAACAGCTTTAAATTGCTAGAAGTATTATAATGGTATGCTTTGGGGAAAACTTAATTTTTTTAAAAATCAGTCCAGAGTTATAGGACAAAATTTTTATAGTTGAGATAGTGCAGCAAAAATTTCCATGTTAATTAGCATTTCTGATTTATGTTTTGTATGTATGTACATAATTTAGGTTAAAAGGCAGTGTCTTGTGTTTGGAGTGGTATCTCTTTGGATGGACGCACAGACCTCCATGTCTTTTTGAGTGGAACCATGAATGTTCTCAGGTCTATAGAGATGAATCCTTGATGCTTATGGGTGTCCTTATGTCGAGATAATAAGTGATAATTACCTGCCGCAGGAGGACGACGCTAGACCGCACAGGGATGGTTACATCGTGGATGATTACCTTCAGCAGGAAGCAATTCTGCGCCTAGAGTGACCAGCTCGATCATCGGACCTGAATCCTATCCAGCATGTTTGAGATGCTTTAGGAAGACGTATAAGCTGCTCTCAATCCTCCTCATCAGACCCCTGCCACGCTTGCAACTGCTTTGCAAGATCAATGGCTCTCTCTTTCCACAGAACTGAGAGACTGCGTAATTGACAGCATCCCACATCGTTGTAGGTGTTGTATTGCTTCTTGGGGAGATCGTACACCATAATGAAGCTAATTTTCCTATAACAAACTGACACATACAATTTGTTCATTTTATATGTACGTTAATTTCTATAACATCACAATTGTTTGGTAATTTCGTTTCATGTTATTTCATATGACTATATGTTGTATACTGGTAGTCAGTTTCAATACATTATACATATAACTTTTCGAGTAATCGTCATTCTTGTGATTTTTCTTCAATTAATGATAACCAATGTATATGCCAAATTTCGAGAAGATCGGATAATATTTAGGGGTTGCACACATCGATCACTTTTATCTAAAAGTAGTGAATATTCTAATATTGATGTTCTTTGTACTAATGTACTACAGCATCTAATACGGGGCTGATTCAAGGGACATGTACCAGAAATGAAAGACGAGCATTGATATGGTTGGCTTGACGTAATCACGCTCATGAACTAATACTGAATGGAGTTTACTCATGAACTAATACTGAAAGGTTGGCATACTATCAAGTGGGCCTGAGATTCCGATTTTTCGGAAGTTTCGTAAGTTTTCGGAAATCTGTGGGCTTCACTTGATAAGAAGTCATATATGATAATGCTGGATAAAGAAAGTTCCGTTCAAATCTTTCTAGAAGAATAATGGATGCAAATTATTAACAATATCCAAAATGTCCTAAAAGACGGAAGTCATCAAAGAGAAGACTACAACTATTACAACTCTCATTTCTGTACCTAAGGAGGTTGATCTCAAAACGATCTACACCAAGCAAGGAGGATGGCAAAGGTTGTTGCTTTCTACGGATTCGTGGATTTGGAATGATCGATGGCAGCACTTGATGAAGAAACAAAAACACAATTTATTCGTCAGTGTTACACAGAGCAGTTCCAAAGACCCGTTATAATCGTCGAAAAACTGCGACAAACGCGTTGAAACAATCAGCAACACAGCCTTTGGGCTATCAGGCTATAATGGTGAAACCAGCTTCACGGCAAAGCACTCGACACAGCTGCGAAATTACAGCTCCAGACTCGGTCGATCGCTCTCAAGCTAATCTCAAAGCACTACTGAACTCAACACACACAAGATACTCTTCACGATAAAACTGCTATCGGCGTATAGCAGGATATTTATAGCTTTTAAACTGCCTTCGGGAACATTCTCGGGAAAACCGGTAAGAATTCGTTCTAGAATGTTCTCGGTCCGTCTATGGCATATCGCCAATTTTGTCGCCAAATGGGTGATTTCACATCAAATCTGGCAACTCTGCATTTCCTTGCCATTTTCGGCAACTTTAAACCCGCTCTGCGGGGAAGCTATCTTACCGCAGCTGAGTATTTGGTAACAATATGCATTTAAAATTGTCCTCTTCTGCTCTAAACAATTGAATATTCCTCAACGAATGAATTTCGTTGAGGAGATGGAAGAATTGAAAGGAATGAAACAGGTTGAACATTTGTCAGCCTCATAACATGTTCGCTTTTGGCACGAGGCAATTTTAAGTCTGTGGGCTCCAGAGATGATTTGGATATACTACAGCTTCTGAGCACATACCCAGATGCAGACGTCAAAAAAGTGTCCTCGCAGTATCTAAGAGATAGCTTTGGTATTGGTCAGAAACAATCGCAGGATTGGCTTTTTTGGACGAACGCTGCTAAGGAAAATATGACTAAAAAAAAAAAAAAGAAAAGAAAAGAAAAGAAAAAAGAAGTGAAATGATGAGAGGGTAAAAACCTAGTTTTTGAAGAAAAAGACCTGAGTCATTTTGTTGCTAATACACGTTTGGGATTCGCAACGTGATAATTACTTCAGTGATTCTCTAAGAAGATATGTGAACGTTCTTAAGGTGATCAGTGAAAGAGGAATTGCTCTGATAAAAAAGTTTAACGAATCATTCGAGGAGGAACAACAAAAACAGTTCTTGTTGAGGGTAGTCGAGCATCAAAGAAAAGTTTTATTCAAGCAAAGCAAAAGAAGGGATTGCAAAGTTAATTAATTTAAAATTGATTCAAAGTTGAGTCATTCAGAGTTCATTAATTTAACACATATTTTGCCTATCATACTACCTATTAATCTTACTGTCTAGTTTTAATATTATTTTAAGCTTGTGACTTCTAGTTTCGCAATAAAAGAAATTAGCATAAAAAATTTGTAATTTTTACAAAACTGATCAATGTGTTTAACCTCTAAATATTATCCAATCTTCTTGAAATTTGCCATATGTATCGTTCACATCACTGAGATTTGGGAAGTAAGCAAAGTCTGCAAAAATTTTGCATTTTATTTTTTGCCTTGCAAAATGAAACACCCTAAGGTACGCATGCTAAAATCACAAGTCTCAAAGATATGTTCTCAGCTGAATCTATTTTTCCTAATGCAGAGAATGATCAAGACCTAGATGTACCTGTTGAGTTTGTAAAATCGCAACTTGTAGAAAAATTGAGTGATAAATTAGCAACATTATCGGTGTCTGAATTGCATGCAGTAGTTACTCTTAAAATAGGAAAACCAAATATATTTACCCACATTTCCGTACCACTTGTCTGCAGTTACTTAAAGCGTACAGTATAGAAAGAGAAATTAATAATGCTTTCGAAAAATTAAAAAAGAGCAATGACAAATTTATGGAACATGGCTTAGGATGAATTCTGTAAAAAAGTTATTAAATGTGAACTAAATATTATCAGATACAAAGCCATTTCTCGCAGCAGTTAATTATTCGGGTACAGTAAAAATAAGAATATAAACTTAGAAAAGAAATAGAAATAAAATTTTAATAGATTGATTGGTTAATATTAAGTTTCAGTTTGCAAATTTGAAATGATTATTGGTTGAAGCATTTTATAAGTATATGCGTCATTAACTTTACGCAAGAATCATATGATATGAATTAATTTTGAATGATGGAGTTTGGAGCGATTACAAACAGTTACTATTTTTAGGGTGGAAAGGAAAAATACCGAAATTAAAAATAGATAGTTGAGGGAGTATTCCAAATTAAAGTCAGCATTCTTATTAGCATATTTTTTATCTTATACATACACATATGTAAAATGCATACGCACACACACATATATGTATACACATATGCATGCCTGTACACTCCGAAAAAAAAAAAAAAAAGGAAGAGTTCTGTATCTCCGGTTCTTACTGGGCCGATTGATGAAATTCAAATTCCATTTTTCATGTCTCCAAAGCGCAACTTAGGATATATATTAGATTTATATATAGCATTTTTCTAATATAAGTATTTTGACACAAAATCGGACTTTTTCTGAAATAATTTATCATTTTTTTCCATATTTCAATTCTACGACTCAAATTATGCCTTGTTTTGTAATTTTTGGTGAGAAATTTATGGAGAAATTTTAAAATTTATCTTGGCGCGTTTTTCAGTTGCGCCAAGAATAATTCAATTGACTGAATTCTTAATTTACAGTAACCTACTTACTTTCCTTTTTTTTTTTCAATTGATGCACGAGAGGAAAAAAGGTCCACCGTTCATTCTTTCAAATAAGTTTAACAAAGTGCGTAAACCACATTTTCGTCATTATCGCTTATATTAAATACGCCAAATTTCAAAAATGCGCCAAAATGCAAATTCACGTATATCTTAAGAAATTTTGCATAAAAATCTTTAATTTTTTGCAGATATGCTTAGAAATACATCTACTTCAAGATGATGTTAAAACTTTTATAGGTTATAATACAAAAAATGTTTTCGAAAAATTTATAAAATATATTTAAAAATATAAATTTTTAAAATGAAATAATAAAAAATGTGCGAATTATATTTAGATTAAGCTTAAATTCGAATTCTGGAAGAAAGAATCAAATAAGTTTAATAAAAAAGAGATATTAATAAATATATATCAAAGTCAATTAACATTAAGGAGCTAAAATTTTGAGAGCTAATTTTTAAAAAAGTACTCGTGCGATTTTTACAAAACTTGGCAGTTTGGCATAATTTCAGTTGTAGAATCGAAATATGGAAAAATCTTGTCATGTCATTTCAGAAAAAGTCCGATTTTGGGTCAAAATACCTGTATTAGAACAATGCTATATATAAATCTAAGACATATCCTAAGTCGCGCTTTTGGGTCACGAAAAACGCAATACATAAATTTCGGTCATTTTTTTTTTCGTATTTTACAATGCATAAATTTCGTCAATCGGCCCAAAAAATGGGAGATATAAAACTCTCCCCCCTTTTTTTTTCGCAGTGTACATATAAATGTAGACATCTATATTACGTCTGAATACATAATATATAAAGATAGATTTAAATTTACTTATTTAAGGGAGTAGAAAGAATTTAATACAGTTCCAGTTAAACCCAGTTGTAAAAATATGTAAATATAAAATAAAATACAAACTTTTCCTGAAATTAAAGATAATTTAGATTTAGAAAAAGGGTTATGTTATCTTTACAGTAACCAGTTCATCTCCTCAAGCACCAGTAAAGATAGGCGTAACCCATAAAAGTTATAAAAGTGTCACTGAAGTAATTAAAAAATAAAAAGTACATAAGATTAACTGCTACGATTTCGAAAATCATCACACAACTCTTCTTCTAATGACATTTATACAAGTGTCATTTCAATACTGAAAAAGTTTTCCTGAAGTAAAACTACCAATACACTGGATTTCTTTAAAAACGCTAGAAACTTTGTAGCCTAGTCTTTCAGTACTTTTTATCACACTATCACAAATCATTTACCTTACGCTAACTGGCATTTCTGAAGAGCTACGGATCATTCCACACACATCACGTAGCGGCTTTATTTATCTTCAAAATTATAAAATTCATTTAACAACTTAACAAACTGGAATATTTTAAAGCAAAATACATATTTCATAATAATAATTTACACCTTCGCTTTATTTTTATAATCTATCTAATTAATATAATTTATAGTATTTTACAATACTATAAACGCATAATTTACAATATAAGTTGATAATTTAGCATAATTTGCGACAGAAAGATGTATTACGTAGCGCATTTGATATAGTTTCAAACGATTTCTAATAAATAGCTTCGCAAATATTTGTATCATTAGTATAAAACGGATACAAATTCCAATTGGCAGCTTCACAAATATTTGTATCATTAGTATAAAATTGTTTTTAATGTTCTATTAAACCCTATCGGTACTATGGAAATCATTTCAAAATTATGTTCAGATAGTGAAATTAAAAGTGAAATGAAAAAACCGTAGACAATTAAAATCTGTCTATTGCTACGGAATTTTATAATTAAGTTTTATTTTTAATGTTGACAACAGAGTAAGTTAGAAAGATATTCTGTAACAGAAGTACGTAGTGTATGTTGTTAAAAATGTGTTTTACATTAATGATATAAACGCATTAACAATACGTGGTGCAAAATATGATTTGTAACCTTCATTTTATATAAACGCATTAACAATACGTGGTGCAAAATATGATTTGTAAACTTCATTTTATTTATTCTGGCTAAAGCATAAATTAAAAAATGCAATTTGTTTTCAAATTATTCACCACATTATAATCGGAAAGATGTACTGCATTTGTGAAGGTAAATGAAAAACATTTCGCCACGTCGACTGGCAATAGCTTGGTTTCTTGCTTCGGACTTGATTTTCGATCCTTGAAGTGATTCTGGAGATTCGTCGTAATCCGAGAGAAATAATGCAGAAATACGTAAAAGTTTCCTCAAGACAACAGGATCCTTTTAGGTGTTAAAAAAGTGGGTTTGATTTAATAAGCAGCTTAAAATAATAATTTACAACCCTTTTCTATTGAACTAAAATCCAAAATAAAATTTTAATATCTGATTAAAATATTCTAATGAAACTCTAAAAACGGCCAGTCTCATGTATCCTTCTGTAATAGTTAGGCCAAAATAAAAGGAACAGTTAAAGAAGTGCATAAAATAAGACAAGTCAAACAGTGAAAAGGAGTAAAAAAATGTAATAAATTGAAGAAGTATTAATGTTAGAATATTTTCTATAGAGAAACTGTTCTATCGTTCTCAATTTTTTGCATTTATTTGCTTGGGGTTGAGGGAAAATGCGTGAGGATTTTGCTGAATATTTTGGAAGGAGAAAAATTCTAATTATAATCCAAATAACTTATTTATTCGAAAATAAGACATTCCTTACATTTTAGGATAAATTTTAAGAGATAATAGTATTGCTGAATTAAGCATTAATGTATCATTAATTCTTCGTAGTTTTTCTTGCTGCCATTAATTATAATCAGAAACAAAGGAATTCTAGAAGGCCCAACCAGCGGCCGAGCAATAAGTCGCTGAACAGTGATAGCTCGGTCTGTGTTCGATTCCAGGCGAATAGGCTGGCTGCGTGGGCGTTTTCCTGATTTTTCACGTGACTAACGTGGATATCAGCCAGTTTTTCTTAGAAAGTCATCCACAAAGGCAGCGCTTTCCCTAAACCAGCGGTTCACAATCTGTGCTGCGCCATACCTCAGGGGGTACGCTATGGCATAGTCAGGGATAAATGAAAAAAATTACCAGTAATGGAGGAAAGTAACAGAGTGATATAATAATACAACAAATAATTTTATTTGTACAATCGCTTTTCAAATGCTGTAGTGAGCAACGAGCGCAAGTAGTCTTACTCTTACAATTCCTCTTTACAAAGCCAAATAACAAACATTTTGTCCGTCTCCTAGGCTGAAAAATTATTTCATTTATATAGGATTTCCAGCCAAGAGCTAAATGACCATTGTGGTACAAATGTACATTAAAAATTTTTAATGCAACTAAAACTAAATTTCTGGGCAGAAATGCCTTTATGCTATCCTAAATTAGTTAACAGCACCTTCAAAATTAAAAAGAAAAACAAAGCTCTAAACGCAGTTCCAAGAAAAATGACCCAAAGGAGAGAAAAGGCTTACCTGGATGATGCATTAATAACAACACATGTCCCACAGTATGGGCGGGCTCAGAACACTACAATACCTAGAAAAACAACAAAGTTCAAGAAATAAGGCAGTTTCTTCATTGCGAAATCGCAACCGCCTCGTTGGGCTTTGCTATGCTGTGTAAAACGTTAAAAACCTTAGAACAGTAATAATTAATTTAAACATTAAATACGCATAAAGAACGGTTCACGTTTACAAAACAATTACAGTTTAAAAAAGCACGGAATATTTACCGAGTGTACAGCATTTTAAAAATCGCTCACCAAACAAGCAGCATCATTTAGCTAGACATATGCAGAATTCTGACATTGACACGGTACGAAACAACCATGTAATCGGCCAGTTTTTTTTTAAATATAATATATAACAAATGTGAGGGAAAAGCGTATGGAAAGGAAAACTATTCCGCTTATAAGCTTCGGGATTAAGTAAATTTTGTCAGAGACGACGAAAATAGCTCGTTTTCGATATAGAGAGGAAAGCGATCTGCAGCACTCTTTATGTAAGAGAAGATTAGAAGCAATTATTATGCGTTAAATGCTGCGTAGCACTGAATACGATATCTTAACAACATAACTGAGCCGAATCGATAGCCTGGAGGACCATCGATCATCTAGAAGGAGGCAGTGCCTTCTTTATAGCATGATGGGCTTCCGGGAAACCAGTGTGCTGTACCCCCTAGGAAAACCACTCACAGAAATGAAATGTAAATGGGATTAGCATAGGGCTCCTTATGCTCGTAGGGCCCCGGGCAAGTGCCCATCGGGCCCAAACGTCAAGACGACCCTGAAAGAGAGCAATCCATTCTAGAAAAAGCCTTTGAAATAATTATGATTTATGTAATCGATTTTTGAAAGCTGGAAATGTTAGTTAAGAATTAAAAGAAGGTTGTAGACTTGGAATAAAACAAAATGAGGACAAGTATTTAACACTAACTACCGGGAAAAGAGGACCTTGAACGCTACTCTTAAATCAGGTACCCTCTGAGGGCTACTGGCATCAGTACTTCAATCCAGATTGTTTGAAATGGATTTCGTAGTCTTGATTGTACGGTTGCAGACCTATAATTTGTGTTTCTTTAACAGTGGACCACATCCTGGCTTTAGAAGTTGGGCAGAAGAGCATCGCAGATGGTTAATGAAATTAATTTTCTTCTCAAATTCAAGTGTCCCGCTGTATTGTACAACCTGACAATAGGCGGCTTGTCATCTGTAGAGAATGTGAGACATAGAATAGCCTTGCATTTGTGACCGATAGTATCAAGTTTAGGAAGAAAAATAATGGTTTCGGGTAGCATCTGTATTAGTAACCATCTCTGGTGACTCAGTCAGCCATATAAGGATTTCATTCTCAAGCATTTTGTGATCGTTCATGCTTCAGCGATCGAGAATGAATTCATTCTCATAGATGACAATGCCAGGCCGCAATCGTTCTCGGCGAGTGGACACTTCCTTTTCGATAAAAAAAAGTCCTTCGAATAAACTGGCCAGCATGTATGAGATATAGAGAGAAGAATAACTGGTCACTTATCACTTCCAGAAACACTAAAACGGCTGCAAACCGCTCATCTACAGGAATGAGAGAGAGTAACTTAGAATACAGAGATACACGTGCCTACTACGCTTTGATTCTGCCCTCAAGATATCACAAAGCCTCTGTGGCTAGCAGAGCTAAAGCTAATAAAGTGCTTCGGAAGCAAGGAAATGTAAAAACGTAATAGGCTAGCGATAGCTGCCAAAGGAAATCAGAGCTTAAACATCTCAAATAAGTTTCCTCTTTGTGGGAACTGACACTCCGCTAGCCTGAAATGCTTCGTGAAATCTCCAAGACTTCTTCTTGAAGAAAACGATGCGTAGTCAGCGTGTGTACCTTTGTATTTATTATTTTAATCTGACTTGAACATTTGCTCTGAATTCCCACAACTTGAGGAAGTTGCGTTCTGTTACATTTTTCAGCTTTGTGCGACCGTCAGACTAACGTCTTAAATAAAAGATTTAGTTTTAGCCTTCATCTGAATTTGTATTTACCGTACTTTAAAGCAAAGAACATATTGAATAAGAATGAAAGCTTCGCCAACAGAGGAGTAGCTCCGTCAAGCCGATGAGGGAAAAGCTGTGTACACGAACGAGATGTTTCCTTTAAAGCGGCTATCTAGCTTTAATACGTTTTAGCGCATGCGTAAAATGGCTGTAGAACCGCGACCGGTGTCGAAGGTTATGTTTTTCGAGAGTGCTAATAAGTATTGTTTTGCCTTGTTTTTTTTTTTATTATTATTATATTAAAGGGCAGTGTGGATCATTAAAAGTGGAATTTCAGGCTTCATATAATTCTCAATGCTTTCCAGATAAACTAGATTTCTAACTTTTAGTATATATATCAAAATTTTAAAAATGCTTGATATTTGAATGCTGCTAATTCTTATTTATTCTTGCTTATGAAAATATTTTCCTTTTATCTTATAATACGACTAATTAACAGTTATTTTCAGAATAATCCTGCAGTAAATAGCATGCAAATACTTTTGTTAAGCTATAATTTATATATCTGTTTAGTCTTTTGTCCTTTTGAAATCTTTAAATGTGAGTTTAATGCGAGCAAATACTTTTAATTCGTGAAATGAAGAAATGAAAGGCTTTAAATCTAAATTAAAAATTTTTCTGTTTAAGAAGTGTCCTAGATATCATTACATATTACTTTAAAATGTGTCCTCATATAGTGAAATTTTTATCAAATATTATTAAAGTGTAAACTGACATTCAGGGGCCAGCGCGGATACCTGAAAAAGTGCCTGCATTTTTTCCAAACTTCCAGTGGCCTTCGAAAGTATACATGTGCCATGAAATAAAGGCTCAAATGTGCTGGCATTCTTGTGAAGCTCAGTATCATGAGGGAAGCAACTCTCAACAAGATTCCATGTGAGATCTTAATTTTTCACGAACTGTTGCCTACTTGCACAAAGGCGCCACCATCTTTATACAATTTTATGAAATCTTCCAAGTGGCTGGACAAGAAAATTTCCTACTTATTGAATGAATAAAGTATTAAATCTCACAGTTATCAATTTTCGAGAATTTAACGACAGTGGCGTAGCTAGAACTTCTGCCGCCCGAGGCGTTCCCTGAATTTGTTGCCCCTCTTTATATACAAACAAATAACTACAAAAAATGTCAAAACTACACGCTATGGAAATAAATTAAAATAAAATTTCTGAAAAACTTCAATTCCAACCTTTTAAAATTATATATATATATAGGGTGTCCCACAAAGGACCCCCTTTTTAAAAATTTAATAACTCGAGAACAAAGATCGATAGAAGAATGAAACAAAAGGTATGTTTATTGGGATAGCTGTAAAAATATGAGACAGAAGTTTCACGTTTAGTTAAAAAAGCTGCCAATAGGTGGCGCTGTATGCTCTATTACCAAGAAACAGTCCCTAAAAGGAGTGATCTGAAGTCCAGAGTGATCAGTCTGCGGACAGTTCCACTGTTAAAACGTGAAAGGACATTAGGCTATCGAAAGGACGTGCATGAAATCATGTATTCCATGGAACGTGTTTTTCTGGTACTGGAATTTCACAGGATTAATTACAGTCCTACGGCAACAAGGCGCAGTTTTTAATCCCGATTTAACGCTGCAGTTATCCCTGGAGACGGAGGTAATACCCTGGTGCTGGGAGTGGAACCTGAGCTTATGGATTATCTGGAGGCCCAGAATTTCAAACTTTTTTGTGGTGCCCGTGACTGTGTACAGCTGAAGGAACTAAGGCAACAGGAGAAATCAATTCCTCCGCCCAAGGATCCTCCGAGGAAACAGTTGACGAAAGAAAGACAGAAAAGGAGTCGGAACCAGAGCTTTCTTGGAGGTTCTGGGGAAGACATCTGAATAGTTTTCCCTTGTCACTACTTCCTTTGAAGTAGTGGGTTAAGGATGCGGCTTTTAATTAAGTCTCTCCTAAAATCGTTCAGGGTAAGTTCTTTTCTCTCATTTAACCTGTTTTAATGGTTAAGGTTAGTCAGCTAAACCTGCAACATAGCAGAGTAGCTTCATACAATTTAGCTGCTCAATTAGGTAAGCAAGGCACATTTGTTGCCTTAATTCAAGAACCTTGGGTGTACAAGGGTAAAATCCTTGGTAGGCCCATGAACGCACACTTCTTTTCGTCAGAGGGACCTAATAAAAGACCTAGAACTAGCATTTACATTTCTAAAAATATAAAGGCTATGAAATTATCCCAATTTACATCAGAAGACTTAACTGCTATTTTAACTAAGGACATAAACAGTTCACTGAGAGGAAACATTTGTTTTTGCTCGGTTTACCGGTTTACATGGCTTATGACCTTAACATTCCGCAAGAATTTATAGATATTGTGAGTTTCTATGAAATAAACAATATTCCTATGGTTATTGGTGGTGATGTTAACGCTCTCCACCTATCATGGAGCAGTTCTGATACTAATCCTAGAGGAGAAAAACTCATGGAATTTATAATGAATACCAACCTAACTTGGATAAACAGGGGAAATCGCCCCACCTTTGTCAACAGAAGAAGAGAAGAAGTCATTGACCTCACATTAACTTCTGATATTTATAACCTTATTGAGAATTGGCATGTAAGTGACAATCCCTCACTTTCAGACCATCGCCTTATACAATTCTGTATTAGAGATGAAATTCCAGCTGAATATTTCAGAAACATTATAAACACAAATTGGGACCTTTATAAGGGCTCCCTGGTTTCTAATGTCATTAACCTTCAGGTTTTAGACAATAATTGTACAGTCGAGGAGCTTGATACTCAAGCAAACAATCTGACAAACATCATTATTGAATCTTATCATGCATCATGCCCTCTCAAATGAAAGTACTCTTCTAGCAAGAGAGTTTGGTGGACCAAGGAGCTTGAAAGCCTCCGCCTAGAGGTTCGGAGAGCTCACAGGAAAGCAGTCAGAAATAAATCTGAAGTTAACTAGTCTAACTTCAAAATTCTACAAAGGAAATTTGAAAAGTGGAGGACTACAAAGGAAAAGTGAAATCAGGAAAACTAAATACAACTCATGGAGATCGTTCTGCACAGATATTCTGTCCTACCATGAGACTGCCAGAGTATATAAGATTCTTAAAAGATCTCAGGAGTCTCAACTCTCATCGGTTATGCGACCAGATGGCAGTTATACTATAAACCCTTTGGATACACTTTCGACCATGTTGAATTTTCATCTGGGGGACACAAGTGTCACCTCTGACCCCCAGGAAAATCCATTGTAACTACTTCATAATCCATTAGATTTGGATTTTGCTAAGACAATAGTGAACTTTGAAAAGGCTAAAGCGGCCCTTGATGTATTTCTTCCCTTTAAATCTCCAGGGAACGATGGCATTTACCCAATTATGCTTCAGAAAGGCTGGGCTATTTTTGGCCACATTCTCGTGGACATATTCGAATCCAGTTTGGTTTTAGGATATGTTCCTAAGGTGTAGAGAACTTCACGAGGTGTGTTTCTTCCTAAACCAGGAAAAGATACATATGAGAAACCAAACTCATCTAGAATGATTACGCTGACACCATTCCAGCTTAAGCTGTTGGAGCGATTGATTTTCTAGCACCTCCAGTCAGATAATAATCTGAACCATACTTTTGGCTTAGACCAACACGGTTTTAGGCCTGGCTTCTCCACTGAGTCGGCCTTACAGCAACTCATGTGGAGAATAGAAAAAACAATTATAGACGGACACTTTGCCATTGGGATTCTATTGGATATTGTAGGAGCCTTTGATAACATCGGTTTCGAGAAAATACATAAGGCCCTTATTGGAAGTCATATTCACCCTATGATAACTAGATGGGTCATTTTTATGATTAAAAACAGGAATATCTGCGTTAGTCTCACTGACTATGAAGTAAAGAGTGATATTACTAAAGGGTGTCCGCAGGGTGGTATTCTTTCTCCGTTCCTGTGGAACCTGGTATTCGACTCACTCTTAGTACTTCTACGGGAGGAACCTGGCATGTCACAGGCTTATGCGGATGACCTTATTGTGTTATTACAGGGTTTCGATATCGGAACCCTACACAATCAAGCTCAGCAGATCTTGAATAAAGTTTCACACTGGGGTGAAACGAATGGCCTATCTTTCTCTGCTGAAAAACCTGAGGTCATAGTTTTCACGTGGAGAAGGAAATGGAAACTGGCAGATTTATATCTGGGTAACCAGATTATCAAACGTAAGGAATGCGTTAAATACCTAGGATGTTACCTGGACAGTAAACTTACATGGATCACCCATATAAAAGAAAAGCCACAAACAGCCACAAATGTTCTAGTACTTTGTAGGCGAATCGTTGGTAAACAATGGGGCCTTAACCCAAAATCTACTCTATGGATTTATACTGCCATAGGCCGGCCAATGCTTTCTTACGGATGCGTGGTCTGGATCAATGTTATTAATAAAAGCACACATTTAAACATTTTACAAAAGGTGCAAAGACTTGCTTGCCTATGCATTAGTGGGGCTTTAAATAGTACCCCTACTGCTGCATTAGAATTTTTATTGCAAATTCCACCCTTGAAATTATTCTTGAGCGGAGAAGCAATTAAAGCCATGTATAGATTGAATAAAAATGGCACATGGTGCCAAAGGGCAGGTTTTGGTCATAAAAGCCACCTGAAAAGTCACATTGACATATGCCTGGACTTGGGCAATGAGATCCCTATAATCTATATGCCCAAAGATGCAATTACTAAAACAATAGTTCCAGATAAACTATTCTCAACTCATATACCGAAAAGGAATGAGATAGAATCTCTAATTGACCTAATTCCAACAGGATCAATTGAATGTTACACAGATGGATCAAAATCCAACTTCACTGAAGCTGGAGCTATTATAAGAACCAAGGGATCTGAAGAAGATTTCATTAGATTTCATCTATACCTTGGTAAATTAACAACTGTTTTCCAAGCCGAGGTTCTGGTGATCAATATGGTCGCCAGGGAACTCTTAGCTAAAAATACAGTTGATAAGTATATATATATTCTCTCTGACAGCCAATCAGCCATCCTTGCCCTGGCTAATCGTGTCAAGTTACAAAACTGTGTTTTGAACTGTACTCAAGATCTCAATTCTCTGGCTCAGGCCCATAATACCATTAGTTTAGTCTGGGTCCCAGGTCATTGTAATTTTGCTGGAAATGAACTAGCTGATAAAGTAGCTAAAGATGCTTCGCAACTACCCATGTCTGGCCCAGAAGCATTTTACCCAGTTTCATATCAAACTGTTAAAAAAGAAGTAAGAAGCTGGATAAAGAACAAACATGATGATATATGGTCTAAACTACCAGACTGTGCTCATTCTAAATTGGTGCTTAGTACACTTATCAGGTAAACTCATACACCTCAGTAGAACTAACTTACGCCAGGTAATTCAAATTGTTACCGGACATGCTTATCTGGCTAAGCATCTCCACAAATGTGGTCTTATCGAATCTCCTCTCTGCCCAGCTTGTGGAGAAGAAGAGGAAACACCTTTTCACTTTCTGGGACGATGTCCGGTGTTTTCTGTCGCTAGAAACAAATTCCTTGGGTTTCCCTATATTACCTTTGATCAAGCTCTTCTATACAAAGGGCTCTCTGGCATAATAGGGTTTCTGATGTATACTAAACACCTACAGGTAAGGTGAATTTGAAACCACAAGAAACAAGCATTGAGGCGCCCTGTGAGTTCTTTTTTTTTTTTTTTTTTTTTTTTTTTTTTTAAGAAACTATGCAGGGATTTCTCTCTCATAGCTGTGTTTTGGAATATAATTTGAAAATAGATATCAAATCTTTATACACTACCTGGCCATTTGGCTTGAGAAAGCACCTCTGCCCTCCTTATTTAATTTTTTTTGACTCGCCATCGCACTCTTGTTTGGTCAAGAATTTGCATTTGGTGGTTTGGGAGGGATTGAATCGGCTCTTCATCCAATAGGAAAGTTTTCACGATTCAACCGACACCCTGAATTTAGAGATGGGATCTTTTGCTGATACTATAGATTTTGGTGTCAGTTTGAGATCTTATCTATTTATTTATTACTTACCTTTCACGGGAGTTACCATTTAAATCCCTTGATTTAAATGATCAAATGGCGGAAGAGTAATGGGCAATATTGCCTACACTCTTTTCCTTCTTTTCATAAGAAGGAAGCGCCACTAAATGTTATGTTATGTTAACGCTTCAGATGCCCTGATTCGAAAACTATTCGTGAGTTTTTCAATAAATTTCAACAAACAGGAAGCGTGACTGATGTGTTAGTGGGTAATGTTGGTTCCAGGCACTCTGAAGTTGCTCCTGAAAATGTCGCCACAGTTTCTACTCTTATTCAGCAAAATCCGAGGAACTCCATCCGAAGACTTCCAGCAGAATCTGCCTTAACGCAATCCAGCATGCACAGAATACTGAGAAACAGGCTACACATGTTTCCATTTAAGATTTAATGTCACCAAGCCATTCCCGTTCGAGCTGTGGAATAGAGAGAAGACTCTGCGAACGAAATGCTCACAATGATTGATGATGACGGATTCGATGTTGGCTGCATATGGTTCACAGATGAAACACATTTTTACCTGAATGGTGTTGCGAATAAACAAAATTGGCAATTTGGGGGTACTGAAAACCCCCATTTTTGTGAAGCAAAACCACTATATTCAGAGTCGTAGCTAGGGTTTTCAGCGCCCAGGGACAACTGAAGATTTCGCGCCCCCTACTACTTGCCAAGGATGGAAAACATTTAATTCTAAAATGTCGTAACATCAGTTGGGCGCCCCTTGGATTCTGCGCCCGGGGACAGATGCCCCCTTGCCCCCTCTAGTTACGCCCCTGACTATATTCCCTAAAAGTTACTGTTTGGGCTGCAGTATCCAACAAAGGTTATTGGTCTCTTCTTCTTGCCAGAAATGATCACTTCTGACCGTCATGTTGAAATGTTGGAACAATTTATCGCCACATTGTTAGCGTTGCAGAATTGACCAGGCAATTCGTGGTTCATGCAGGATGGGGCCCCGACCACACCGCACCCAACAGGTGTTTCTGTTCCTTGAGGAATACTTCGGGGATAGAGTTATTGCTTTGAGATATTCGAAATTTACTGCAACAAGCTTGAATTGGCCTCTATATTCACCCGATCTTATCCCTTGTGACTACTTTTTGTGGGGCACCTTGAAGGACACTGTCTTCCAGAAGATGCCCGGAACACTGGACGAGCTTGAAGAGTCGATCTGTGAGGCATGTGTATCCATTTCTGTTGACACACTACGGGAGGCGTGTGGAAATTTCGTTCTTCGTTTGCGCCACCTCTGTACTGCAAAAGGTGGACATTTTGAAAAGATTGTGATACGATTGCAACGACGGCTTACTGAGGACACGTTTGTTACCTTTTTCTAGAATGTACTGCGACTGCAGCGCCACCTATTGGTAACTTTTGTAACTGCTAAACTTGAAACTTCTGTATCAGATTTTTACAGCGGTCCCAGTTAGCATACCTTTTGTTTATTCTTCTATTGATCTTTGTTTTGAGTTAATTAATTTTAAAAACGGAGGTTCTTTGTGGGACAACTTGAATATATATTTGTTGCTGTTGTTGTTTTCAAGACCACCGATGACATTGCAGAGGTCTATTTGATTGCTTGTAGACAATAGCAAAATATTTCTTAAATGCAAAATATACATTTTTAGCTCTTAAATACTTCTTAAATGATTTTTATTTAGAAAATATTTCTCACAATTTATCAATACTTACAGTATCTAAAAGAAAAGTTAGCACTGGTATTACAATATTTGGAACTTCTGAAGATTGTATTTTAGAATAAACTGCAAAAATTCAAAAGGACTGCTCTTCTACGTTCCTGTTTCGATTTCTCAAGCAATACCGGAAATAAAACTCTAAAATGCTTTTCTTTTAAAGAGGAATTCTTCGTTGTGAATGTCACCGTGATCATAATTTTGTTGATATTCGTAATTTTCATTCAAAAGTTTCTATGGTGTAAAAAGGGATAACAAAAGTATAGCTGGTGGAATAATATGGTGATTTCTTTGAATATCTTACCTAGTATAAAAACTCTTTTCTTCTCAATTTAATACCGTACGACAGTTTGGAATCTATTCTTCAGCTGCCTAGAAGATCCACCTCAGTAACCCCTATAAATAACGTTTTACCCAAAAAAAGCTGACCGGGTTGACTGCCCCTCCTACCCTTTAGCTACGCCACTGGCTCACTACGACGGGGTTACGACGTTGAGATTAATACGGTTACCATTGCGACTTATTTTCCTTCTATGAGTTTATTGTTTTTACTGCATGAATGATTGCTATTATGATTTATAATTTCACCTTCTTTTTAAATCAATGATATCAGGTATCACAAATACCGGCGTCTCGGAAATTTCCAAATTCCTGATAGCCCTATCACTGTTGACATTCTATGTGACACTTTGGCACTGAGGTTGTGGGATATTGAATAAATGTTTTATTTTTATTAGATGATGAACTTTTAAAAATAACATGAAACTTGATGACAAACAGTCAAAATTTATCTTGAAGGATTATGTGACTCCAGAGCTAGCCTTAACGTGAATAGCTTTAAATATATTATCCCAGTTACATTCAAAGATTCAAACTCTTCTGGACTGAAGGCTATGATTGTTTTAGGGAAGCAGGACATAAATCAGCATAATTTTTTAGCTAAGCAGTACAACTGATATTCTTCTGTTTATAGTTCTCAGAATTCCAAGCGTATATAATATTTTTTTCTAATAATAGTATAAGCAAATGCTGATCTTGTTCAAAGATTATATATATGACATTTTTCAAGAAGTTTTAATTTTTTTTTTTTTTTTTTTTTTTTTTTTTTTTTTTTTTGTTTCACATGTTTTTAAATTTTCGTCAATAAAAGTGATTTTAGTTAATTTAGAAAATGACCCATATATATATATGTCAGTATTGCATTTATTATTTTAAAGCTGTGTGTATAATATTGAATCGCTGGGAGTGTTCTGATCAATGAGAGATTTTGTGCTTTTAATAAAGTTGCATGACACATCTGCTCTCACTAGACAGCATATTATACAAAATAAACATAAATAATGTGTTCCTGAGACTGCCAGCTATCCAGTGTTTTTTTATATCGTAGTTGTTTTCATAAGTACTGATACTAAATATTAAAAGAACTAAAAATAAGTGATAGGAATAGATATAATGTGAGTGAATTTGCTGGACTGCAGTTTCAAGGTTAACCAGAACTTTTTATTCAAATAAAAATTTTAAAACCAAATCCTGCTACATCTTCCAAATTTACTCACATTATGCTGACTTTACTTCTCCAAAACTGGATTTTAATATACTGTAATTTAAATTTTTTTCTCTGTGTTATAATCATAATCAAAGTATAATTAACTGTGTATTCAGGTTGACATTATGACCCTAAAACTCGTGAAAATGTAAAAAACCTGAACCATTTTTTTCTTCTCCCCCTCCTCCGCGTTACACGTGTAAAGTTCCATTATGTTAATCTCACCAGTTGTTACGATTTAGATCTTTAATGTCACTTCTCCTTTCCATTTTACTATCAGAATGCAGACCGGGTTCGAGAGTATTCCAGGTGGGGTTTTTCGGATTTTTAAGACAGAGCATGTTTCGGCCTCCCATAGCCACGTTACCACGTTTCTGCTAACACAGATAAGATTCTATTATTCGGTTTTGTATTACTGCTGCCTTCATTCAAATTGCTAGACCGGTGAGAAGCTAGAGCCAACTTCGCGTTAAATCAACTCTGTAGCCCTTGGCTACTAGAATTAATTTTAAATCTTGAAATTGATCGTTACTTTAAATTTCATCACCACAAGTGGTAGTTCATTTGTAAGCATGAGTTGTGAGTTTATGTTCAAGTTCTAATTTTAAAAAAAGGTTTGTTTTAAAATCTTCCCAAGTCTCTGTCGTTAACTTCAGACGCAACAATAATTTGCTCCAAGTCCGTTAGGATTTTGATACCAGTTTATGCTACCAAAGAGTACCGAACTCTATTTTGGCGCCCGAACAAAATCTCGGACTATGGCTCAACAGAATGCAGCTTTTAGTCTACCTTCTCCCAACATCATCTCCATGGCACCCGTAAATCCCATGGAAGGTTTTGGATCGTGGATACGATTGAAACGTGTCCACGATGGGTAAGAGTGGATATGATTCCGTGATGATTCTTCTTATCTTCAATGATTCTGCGATAATTTATCAATGAAACCTGCTGTTACCTTCGATGGTAGAAGTTCCGTAATGAATTTTTTGGAACAACTGGATATTAATTTTTTGCTTTACCCATTTGGGGAAGTACAAAAAGTCATCATAGAACATCATCATCGAAAACAGGCACTGAGCTGGTACAAATGAATCGGTAAATTTTTTGGGGTGAATCAGGCAATAAAAATTTTACATTCTAATTGTTTAAAACCACTCTTGTAAAAGTATTTCTCATGGTCAAAGATATTGAGAAATTTTAGAGGTGGAATTGTATTATAGATATCAAATTAACTTCTTACTCTTCATTCACTTCCTCCGGAAAAACTAGTTTATAACTTAACAAAGGCAATTTTTCATTGTGCAAAGGCATGCATACCACGCAGCACGGTCAGAGGCTATAAGTGCTTCTGATTCCCTAAACTGGAGGAACATAAAGAGAAACGGGACCGACTCAGAGGAAAGCCTGAGTTCACTCAAAGGCAGTCTGATGTTGTTGCATGGCGAAAGCACGCTAGCTTGGTAAAAAAAGCTGTATTACAGGCCAAAACGTAAATTCTTTGACGATTTTATTTCACATATTGATTATAAAAAGAATTGCTGAACATTTTTAAAGGTTATTTCTGACATCCAAAATCGCAAACCCTCGCATAGGAAGAATCCGATTTCCATTGGAAATAAATTATTCTCTTCTGATAAGGCCTTTGTAAACGCCTTTGGACAGTCGGTAAAGACCTTATTTAATTCTAACCAATTATTTTTAGTTTCATTTTCCTTTCCCTCCTTATTTCAGTTTCTTGCCGGAATATAAATTTTAATGACTTAGTATGCAAAATCTAAGTGTGTTCAGAAGCAGCATTTAAGCTGCGTTTCAAGAATTCGTGAGAAGTAGTAGCGTAGTTTAGTTCCGAATTTATGCTGCACGCTTTGAAATATTTTTCTAGTTGGTGTTAGCCACCCTCTTCAGATTATATTGATATTATAGGCTCGGCTTTCCTGTGTGCAGCCGATTTAGCTGTTTAGATAAATAAGGAGCCATTCGTTTAGCCATCCTAATTTATTGTGATTTTGCATTTTTATTTTCTGTTCAAATTATTTAGCCACAAGTGGTGGTGAATTGTGAGCACCGAGTGAGTGCATCTTGTTACATTAGTTCAAATAAAAAGGTTAAAAAAGGTTATTTAAACCTTCTTTTGTAGTATTTGTTCTTCCAAAGACATAGCGAGAATTCGCTACTCCATCTTCAGTAGGGTCTACAAATTATGCTCCCAAAAAGACATACACTCTACAAATCCTATTGCCACTTCCAGTAAACGGAAAAATATGCAAGAGAAATGGCAAGAAAGATTAATGCTGAATGGTGTGTGTGATTATGGAAAAGCCTCGAGGGCTGCCTAAGGGGAGGGATGCCTTCGTGGAGGACTTTCTAAGGAAAACTGGCTAGTATACACGGTACACATGGGGAAAACCACGAAAACGCCCATGCAGCCAGCCCGTTCGCGGGGTTCGAACCTCGGACCGAACTACCAGTGTTCAGCGACTTTACCGCTCGGCCGCTGGTGGGCTAATGCTGAATGGATAAAATGCAGAATACCGCGGAGCAACTTAAGTGGGAGGCTATCTTTGATGCTCTCTTTAGTTCACAAAAAATTGGAACTCGCACTTAGACGTCTTAAAATGAGGAAATCTCCTGGTGTGGATTATATCCATATAGAATTTCTTATCCATTTTGGGAGTGAAGCAAGAGAAACAGTATTAATCAAGTATGGGATGTCGGGTCAGATTTCGGCGCAATGGAGAAGAACTACTATTATTCCAGTTCTAAAGAAAAATAAGGACTCAGGGCAGCTGAACCAGATATAGGCCCCTTTCGCTTACGAGGATTTTTGTGAAAACTATGGAAAGGCTTGTGGCAAAACGCTTGAACTAGTATCTTGAGGAATATTAGTACTTTATTCGTAGAACAGGTTGGTTTCCGAAGATCTAGGTCAACGTATGACCAGATGACAAAATTCAGCCAGTTTATTAAGGATGCTTTGGATGACAGAAACATTTTAACAGCTGTCTATGTTGACTTTAAGGGGGCTTATGATTCTATCTGGAGAGAAAAGCTTTATCATAAGCTCCTAAGTATTGGTACTTCATTAAAATTATGAAATTGCATCAGGTCTTTCCCAAGCCAGAGGACATGCAGGGCAAAGTTTGGAGCTTCTTCAAATGTTTAATTTACAAATTGGGCTTCCTCAGGAAGCAGTTAGCAGTTGCACCTTGTTTAATATATATGTCAATAATATAGTTTCTTCTCTTAAATCAGCATCTGGTATTAATCGTCTACTATTTGCTGATAATTTCGTAATTTGGAACCCAGGCTCCAAAACATGGTGCAGTAAGCCTTATTGAAAGTCGATTAAATAAGGCCCTGCAGGTGCTTTCGAATTGGTGTGAAGAAAATAATATGAATGTAAATTAGGAAAAGACAGATTGATAGTCTTTTTTTAATAACCCACGATATTTCCCGCCCAATGTTAAAGCATCAAGATACCTTGATTGCCAACACGGATAACTTTACTTATCTGGGAGTGACCTTTGATCATAAATTAAATTGAAAGTTTCATGTAGAGAAGCTTGCCGAACGTGTTTCAAATAGACTTAGTATTCTGAAGCGGGCTGTGTTTCGCGGTGCATTCAGTCCAATCTTAGCATTACATTCAGTGCTTATATCATGCCTTTAATGACGTATTGTTATGAAATTCTCGTCACAGCCCCACAATCGGGAGTTAATAAACTTAAAATGGCGCAAAACCAAGGTCTTCGGTTGATTACAGGAGCTGTCCACACCTATCGATGCGATGCTCTTGTTGATAGTAAATAAACCCTTCCCAAATATTATGAAAATGAAGGCCTTGTTTCTCTAAGAAAAGCTACAGCGAATAGAGGATCCCTACTGGAGGGACTACGTAGTCAAGCCTAGGAAATTAAAAACTCAATATGGATTTATTCAAAACGTCCGGGAAATTAAGAAAGATCTTGAGATTCCAGGTAATATACAACCACTCTTGACAACCAGAAACCCTTTGGAGGTCATTAATGTCGAAGTGATTCTAGTGGAAACCATCCATAGGAAAGAGAGATATTGCATCAAGTGTTTTGAAATGTCTCGCTTTGCAGACCATTGCGGCCAGATTACTCATTGGCTGCACATTTTTACCGATGGTTCTCAATTTGATTGCCATTTAAACGTTCTGGTTGGTGTGTTTTCGGATCTTTTTTCTTTTACACCCCTGCAGGATACACTGGTACCTCCTTTGATGGTGAAATAGTAGCCATATGTGTAACCCTAAAGCAATTATTAGCTAGCCATTAAAAGTTTGCAAAGGCAGTCACTTTTTTATTCTCACATTCAATCAATTAGCTCTGATAAACATATGTAAACACCTGAAATTTTGCAATGTCATGAATTCCTGAGAACTAGCACTTTAAAGTGGAAAAAAATCGTTCTCCACTAGGTGTCTGTCCATTATGGTCTTTGAGGGTGTAGGGTTTATATTTATTTTAACTAAGATTTATTTTAAGTTTAAACTATCTTTCCTGTCAAGCCTTACTTTCCCCTGGAACTGCCAATGCCAGAATATGTAAATTTTAGTAGAACGCGCAAGCATTCAAATTATCAGCGGAAGTATTCTGATTTAAATAGAAGGAAACGAGTTCGGTGTGATATTCTTACTGCACGAGCGCGGAGGTAGTTAGCGAGAATTGAAGAACCCCGCGTTGCGGCCTAGGTGCTTGGCGGGAAGTAGTGGTAATCGTTCCAGTGAGCTTCAAGTCTGCTGAATTAGCAGCGGTATTGTAAAACGCGGTGAGTTAGTTATTTTAGAGAGCCTCGTAGTTAGAATCTTGTCCTTACTTTCTTTTCAGGTTATTATTTTTATTTGACTGCCGAGTTGGCACCGTCTGTAAGCGTCAAGAGCACGCAATTGTAATTTATTACGTTAAATAAAAAGGGACTTAAACCCTTCACAAGACTCTATCTTTTATACAGTTTCCACAGTCACCCCTTGGTTGCGTGCAAGTTGGAGGCGCGCAACGTTATATTGGCGCCCGAACAATTATCGAACTGAAATGGCCGAAAACTGGATGGAAGCCGCTGGACAACACCAAGAAATGACAACTCAGTTAGAAGGATTTGGATACCTGGTCCAGACTTTGAGAGCATCAATCAAGCCAAACGTCTATTTCGACGGAAAAAATTCGGTGGCGGTATTTCTCGAAGGTCTAGAAAACCACTTTCAGCTCTACCCTGTGCCTGAAAGACAAAAAGTTGCCATCGCCACATCAGCACTAAGAGGACAGGCCGCGCTATGGTGGAAAAATATAGGCAGATTTCTTCTAGGTGAATTTGGAAGCCCGACGTATACATTTGAAAATTTCAAAAAATCGTTAGTAAAGGCCTTCCCCATAGTGAAAGATCGCGCACGGCTGGAAGCCGAACTATATAGTTTCTATCAACGGGATACAGCACAACTGACGGACTTTATTTTACGAAAAATCAAGCTAACGGATATGCTGTATGGAAAAAAACCCGATGCGGAGATAATTGAAATAATATTACCAAGATTGTTACCCGCTGTCCAAGACTACTTTGAAATTAGAAACCCAAGCACATTGCAGGAACTTTTCGAATTGGCGGTGAAGTTTCAAAATCGCAGAATAGCGGAAAAAGCGAGAGGGGAAACATATTCTCAAAGTACCCGAAGGAAGGAGGAAACCAGAAATGGAAATCGCTCATATGGGGGAAAGAACTATCAAGCTAACGCATCGAAACTCGAAGGTCAAGGCCCAAAAAGAAAATTTGAAAATAAACATCCGCGTACCCAGAAGACACAGATTGAAAGGAAAGCTTTAAACGAATAGAGGGGCCTGTGAAAGGGAGGGTCCAGACCCCGGAAGTTTTAAAAAAGCCCTCAAATAGACATTTAAACACGGTCATCGTAAAAAACTCACAGCTACCAATTATACAAGTCCTGGTTGGCGATGTACCAGTAGAAGCCCTCATAGATACAGGAGCAGAAGGAAATTTTATGAGTGAAAATTTCTTCAAAAAGAATTTTTATAGGATACGACTATTTAAAACCAGAAATACGGAAATTATAGCAGCGCAAGGAAAAACATGTCACTGCATCGGGAAATTATCATTAAACTTACAGGTAAAAGAGGAAAATCTCAAAGTATTAATTTTTGTGGTCAAAGACCTGCAACACTCTCTTATTTTAGGTATGGACTTTCTAAGGGCCGCGAGGGCAAAATTAAATTTTCAAGATAGTTCCGTGGTGTTGGAGATGGACCAGAGGGTGGTGGAACCTGTGGAGACACCTGAAGTGGACCTTAGCCATCTGAATGACCATGAAAGTAAAGCAATACAGCAAGTGGTGAGTAATTTTTCTCATTTGTTTTCAGAAAAACCAGGAAACTGCCAGATAGTAACTCACAAGATTCAATTAAATGCCGAAAAACCTTGTAGGACTAAACCGTATCGTTATGATAAACAAAAAGACCTAATCATCGAAGAACATATTCAGGAGATGTTAAAGAATAAAATAATAACGCCCATAAATAGTGAGTACGCGAGTCCAGTCGTACTATGTAGGAAAAAGAACGAGTTTCCTCCTTCGGATAAAAGGGCTTGGAGGTTTGCTATCGATTACAGAAAACTAAATAGTATTACTAAATTTCCAGTTTACCCTTTGCCGGTTATAGAAGAGATCATTAGACAGATCAAATCGACAAGATATATGTCTACTTTGGACTTAACGTCTGGCTACTATCAAATAGCTATGAGACCCGAAGATATACATAAAACCGCGTTTATAACAAAATCGGGCACTTATGCATTTTTACGCATGCCTTTTGGGTTGTGTGGGGCCCCATCAACATTCCAGAGAGCTATGGACATTGTTCTAAAGCCTGTCCTAGGAAAATCAACTTTAATTTATCTAGATGATATAATTATAACGAGTAGTACGTTGGAACAACACATTAATGACCTCGAACAAGTTTTTAAATTATTAAAAGAGGCCGGTCTTACAATTAACGCCTCAAAATGCAAGTTCGCAACTAAAGAACTTAAATATCTGGGTTATAAAATTTCGCAAAAGGGTATAGAAACTCAGTATTCAAAAACAAAAGCCATCAAGAATTTCCCACCTCCCAACACCGCCAAGAAACTTTCTCCTTTCCTTGGGTTATGTTCTTATTATCGGTCGTTCATAAAAGATTTTGCTAATATTGTTGAACCCTTGTTAGTAATTAAAAGAAAGAAAAGTAAATTCACGTGGAGAGCAGAAGCAAATACTGCATTTGAAAGGTTAAAAGAAGCGCTCATCAATGCCCCTGTTTTGAAATTCCCGGAGGGGGACGAAAATTTGGAAATTGCAGCAGATGCGTCGGACTATGCTGTAGGTGCTCTTATCATGGAAAATGGCCATCCTTTGGCATTTTTTAGTAAAACTATGAACCCTACGCAAAGGAATTATACAGTTACAGAAAGAGAAACATTAGCCGTATTAATGGCTGTACACAAATTTCGAGTTTATTTCGGCAAATCGCCAGTAACAGTCTTTTCGGATCATGCGGCTGTTGGTAGACTTTACTCGGGAAAAAACCTAACGCCCAGGTTAATAAGATGGGCTTTAAAACTCCAAGAATATAATATCACAATAAAATATAAACCGGGTAAGGAAAACAATGTAGCTGACGCACTTTCTCGTATAAAACTGGACGATGAAGGAAATGAACTTAAATGCGCTGTGTTGACTTCAAAAATTTTAGATTCTAGAGATACGGTTATTACTGAACTGAAAGCTGATCCTGAATTTGGAAATATCTATGCTTATTTGAAAGACCCCGAAAGCTTCGAGCACACAGATATCGATGCGATAAGAAATAGAGCAAAAAACTATGAAATAATAGATAATTTATTATTCTATACGAAAACAACAAATGAAAATCTTGAGTATAAGCCAGTCATCTCAGCCTCGCTTCGATTAAGCATTTTGAAGGAGTTGCACGAAGAAAAAACAGCGGGCCACCTCGGGGTCAGAAAGACTATAAAAAGGGTACGCGAGGCGGTATATTTCCCGCAATTATACAAAATAGTAACGGCGTATGTCAGGTCCTGCAATCAATGTCAGTTAATAAATGATATTAATTACAGCCCGGCCGGGTACTTAAATAGCATTCGCGCTACATTTCCGAATGAAATTTTAGGCATAGATCTCCTTGGTCCCTTCCCCCAGAGCGAGTTAAATAAAAATCGTTTTCTTTTAGTAATAGTAGATCATTTTTCAAAATGGATAGAAATTCTTCCACTTAAACGCGCGTCAGCCAAAACAGTCGCAGATGCATTCTTACACAGATACATTTTAAAATACGGTGCACCGATAAAAGTCATTAGCGATAACGGAAAACAATTCATTAGTCAAATATTTGAAAACATATGCAATGGACTTGGCATACGCCATATCAAAATGGTTCCGTATAGACCACAAGCTAACATAGCAGAAAGAGTTAATAAAAATATAGTAAAAATAATTCGCAGTTACGTGAGCACACATCACAAGCGCTGGGATGGCTACATAAATGAATTAGCTTATGCTTTAAGAACGGCACATCATGATACTACGGGAAAAACTCCAGCAGAATTATTTTTAGGCAGAATGTTAATTACGCCTTTAGATAAATTATTCTTTGTGCAACAAAGACCGCAGGAGTTTAAACAAAAAGATGTGCAAAAGCTCATTGATCAGGCGCTTAAAACCTCGGATACGGCAAGAAATAGGCAGAAACTATATTACGATAGAAAACGCCGTGAAGCAGATTTTAAAGTTGGGGGATAAAGTATTGAAGCGGAAATTTTCTTTATCAAGTGCCCCAGACAATTTTATGGCAAAGCTAGCTCTAAAGTTTGAAGGCCCCTATGTAATTCAGGAAATCAAAGGGGTAGTATTATATCTTAAGAACGAGAGAGGGGAAATCTGTAAAGCAAGTCCCGACCAGGTGAAAAAATACTATAATCCAAATGATTTTGAAATCCTTAAAAGTTTCTTGCAGGACTCAAGTCTAAACGAAATAGAAGGTCCAGAGTCTACAACAACTATTCCACCACCCAAGAAACAGAGAACTGAAGAGAGACCTAGCACTTCTACAACCCGGACGTCGGTATCAAAAAGAAAAAATAATTTTCAAACTCCGGCGTTTAAGAAAAACAAAAATACAGATGCACCGGGTAAAGAAACCGTGGTAAAGAGAAAAACACCACCTACAAAGGATAGCAGGAGAAATTACACATCAAGGAAAACGCGCACACGGCCATAGAGTCACATGCCAGCAAGGCCGCCGTTCCGGAAACTGAAACGCCAACAGGAGGCACAAAAATACGACGAACAGAAGAAATTCAAGAAGGACTCCAGACCGGAGGACGTCAAGACCAGCCGTCCCAGGCAGAAACGGAAAGGCCAACAACCAGACGATTACTCCGTCAAGAGGCCAGCATGTAGAGGACGCAAAAGAAAAAGCAACGTGGACGACACTCGGAGATCAATAAGGAGAAGATTGACATCCATGAAACCTCTAACTTGGGATCAATTTTGCCAAAAACGGATGACGGAGTTTCAAGCATCGAAAACTCAAAGATAAGTTAAAACCTTCTATAAATTTTTTTTCTCTCTTTTGTTCCGAAATGTTATGCATAAGTACGAAGTTCTATGTTTTGACGAAAGTCAATATGTCTCGGTTGAGACTTAGTTTTGTTTTACTTTATTTAGCTAAGGCAAAAGTATTATTTTCTTTAAGTGTAAAAGCTAAAAACAAGCATTTTCTGTTGGTCGAAAGACTAATTCTGTTATGTTAAAGCCAAAATTTGGCCGAAGATAAAAATAACTTCGTATTCTTGTATTAATAAGAATTTTAGTTTCAGTGCCGCCAGCTTGGCGAAGAATGAGTAAAGTAAAAATTTATTTTCTCTTATTCATTTTATGGTAAATTGTAAAAAGCATATGTATTAAAATTTTGTAAATGTACGTAAATCCTTGAAGGTTATGTAAAATTAGAATTTAGTCTAGAAGCATAAAATTTTAGATGCTAAAAGTGAATGCTTAAAAGCAATGAAGTCAAAATTTAAGTAGTAAATTGTAGATAAAGTCATGCTTTAGAGCGAAAGCCTGCATGTTTAAAGATGAATGAGGGGGAAGTTAGAATGAATGTGTTTTGTAGGGTTCTCCACCTACATTTGAATTTTTAAGACTATTAAAGTAGCTCATTGAGTTGTAGAATGTCGAGTAAGGTGTGTCTATTTGGTCGTTGAATTCTAACAAATCATGGTGGTTAGGGGAAGTGTTGTAAGACTAAAACACGAATATTCCCGTTTGACACCACACACGGTGGAGAGCCAGGGTAAAGTTAAATTAATGCTTGAAAAATTGAATGAATGTGAAGTAAGCAATAACTAAGAAAAAACGAATCGTTTAAAAACAAAAATTTATTGTGTCAAGAAAGTGTAAATTATAATGTATTTAGAAAGATACTGATACTTATTCCTTCCAGATGCTGGAAGGAAAGACCAAGATTGATTGATGAAGTCCAGGAAAAGTTGCTGTAAGAAGAAAGTTATAACGAGCAACAGAATTTTAGTATATAATTGTTACATAAGATTTTTTTGTGTAAACGAGGTTCTCGCCAATTAGTTCAGAATTAGAGAAACTTACAACAGCTCGTTTGTAGGACCTGCTTCCAAGTTTTCCAAATTCTGGCAGCGGCAAATGTAGGGTTTATATTTATTTTAACTAACATTTATTTTAAGTTTAAACTATCTTTCCTGTCAAGTCTTACTTTCCCCTGGAACTGCCAATGCCAGAATATGTAAATTTTAGTAGAACGCGCAAGCATTCAAATTATCAGCGGAAGTATTCTGATTTAAATAGAAGGAAACGAGTTCGGTGTGATATTCTTACTGCACGAGCGCGGAGGTAGTTAGCGAGAATTGAAGAACCCCGCGTTGCGGCCTGGGTGCTTGGCGGGAAGTAGTGGTAATCGTTCCAGTGAGCTTCAAGTCTGCTGAATTAGCAGCGGTATTGTAAAACGCGGTGAGTTAGTTATTTTAGAGAGCCTCGTAGTTAGAATCTTGTCTTTACTTTCTTTTCAGGTTATTATTTTTATTTGACTGCCGAGTTGGCACCGTCTGTAAGCGTCAAGAGCACGCAATTGTAATTTATTACGTTGAATAAAAAGGGACTTATACCCTTCACAAGACTCTATCTTTTATACAGTTTGCACAGTCACCCCTTGGTTGCGTGCAAGTTGGAGGCGCGCAACGTTATAAGGGAATGAACAAGCGAATTTCCTTGGAAAAAGAGGTGCCAGCTTACTAGAACATCCTAATACAGCCATTTCTCATTGGAAGATTAAACTGTTTTAAAAAAATTATTTCCATTTAATATCTTACAAGATCTTCAGACTCGTACAGCCTTAAAAATTTGGAGGAGGTTAAGACCCGATAGTCCAAGCTGCAATGCAATTGCCTAGTCTTGTAGACAGAAGGAATTCAGAAGGCGACAAGGCAATCATGTCCTGTAGACAGAAGGAATTCAGAAGGCGACAAGGCAATCATGTCCTGTAGACAGAAGGAAAGCCGCAATGCAATGTCGCCCACTTGCACCGCATAGACATTTCAACCAATTCAATCTGCCTACTTTGTGAATCTGGAGAAGAAATGGACAGGGACCATCTGTTCTAGTGTGGTGCTCTTCTTGGTCTTACAGAAGAGACAAGGTACCGGGAGGCAAGAACCCTCTTTAGGTAATGAATTCGGTACAATTAGTACACGTACAACAGAGTACGAGCAGAGATCCGACGAACAACTTCATAGATATGTAGTGGAAGGAAAGTCAAGTGACGGTAAACATTTTGAAAATGGTAAGAAATTTTAACCCGCGAGTGGATCACCAAGATAAATCACAAAAAAGAAAACAGGCGAAAGATGGCAAAAATTTAACTAATAATGGGTACTGAAATACGGAGGGTACAGTCAGCCCCGGATGGAGAAAAATACCTCTCGGGTTCACTTGAATAGAGTGACAATAAAAAATTTGGCCCTTCCACTCATTCAAATTCTATTAAACAATGTACCAGCGGACGCATTGTTGGATACAGGGGTGCAAAGTAGTTTCTTCGCAGAAAATGTTTTAGAAAGAAGTTTTAAAGGTAGAGAATATTTGGGGGTTGAAGGAACGGGAGTTATTGCACCCAAAGCAAACAGTGTCATTGTATAGGGAAAGTTACATTAAATGTACAAGTGAGAAATGAGAACCAGAATGACGGTTTTCTTTCAGTGTAAAATATTCATGCACCTGCATCTTTGGGAATGGATTTCTTAAAAGTGTCAGGGGCGAAAAGCAATCTTCAGAAAGCTGTAATTCAACTGCACAAGAAAACCTGAAGAGGAAGAAAACCAGTCTTTGACTTCAGAGATTTAAAGCCAGAAGAAAAGCTGAAGCTGGAACATTTGGTGAGAAACTTCGCAATATTATTTGATGAAGCACTAGGGTTAACTCAAATTGTAAACCACAACATAGACATAGAAAATCACCCCAGTTGAACAAAGCCCTACCGCTATGATAAAGTTAAAGAAGGAGTAATTGAAATAACACATCCAATAAATGTTTAAAAATAAAATTATAATGCTAATAGGCAGCTCTTATGTTATTCCGGTAGTACTCTTATGTTATCCCGGTAGTAGATGCAGAAAGAAGAATAACCTCCCCCGATGGATCATAAAGCATGGCGTTCTGTGACTGACTATCGAAAATTAAATAGTATAACTAAATACCCCGTATACTAATTGCCAGTGATTTCGAAAAAGTTATCTGAAAAATAAAACGCACAAAATATAATAAGTCAAGCGTTTATTTTTTTCTGAGATTTAGCTAATGCGGAGCACCCTCCACGTTTCAGAAGACGATGGACATTATACTAAGATCTGTCCTCGGAAAATCTTATGTTTATTTACCTAGATGATATAATTGTTACTAGCGAGATTATAGACGAACATATTCGAGAATTACGCGAAGTGGTTTCGCTTCTAAATGAAGCAAGGTTAAAAATAAATGCGCCTAAATGCGAATTTGGGAGCCAAAGAACTTCCTTACTTAGGCTATAAGATATCTCAGAAAATAATTGAGACTGAAGATTCCCAAATAATTGCTATAAATAATTACCTTCCATCAAATACAACAAATAAGTTAGCCTCATTTTTGTGTTCATATTAAAAGATATGTATGAAAACTTTCGCTAAGGTAGTAGAACCGTTATTAAAGTTTAAAAGAAAGAAAGCCAGGTTTATCTGCTCGGCCGAAGCAAACACAGTGTTCGAAAGATTAAAAATCGCATTAATCCAAACGTCAATTTCCTCATGTCAATGGGACATTGGAAATCTCTGTACATTTATCAAATTTCGAGGTAGGAGCCTAGCTTATGAAAGACGGACAGCTAGTGGCATATTTTCGTAAGACACTTAATCCAATTCAAAGGAATTATACGGTTACAGAAAGGGAAAAATTAGGAGTTTTTTTGCGCTTTAGATATTTCGAGTTTATTTTGGGAAATTACGTATAAAACTTTACAAGTGTAGTTCGTTTGTATTCCGGGAAGAATTTATCACCAAACTCTTAAGATGAGCCCTTAAACTTCAAGAATGTAATTTAATATTCAAGCATACTCCCGGAAAAGGAAACGTGGTAGGGGTGCTTTGTAGATAATTAAATCAGATGACGAGGGGAATGAACTCAAATGTGCGATGTAAACTTAAAAAATTTTAGATTCTCGCGAAGCAGTTATTTATGAGTTACAAACAGACTAGACATTTAAAAATATTTGTGCTTAATTAAAAGATCCTGATAATTTTGAGCACCAGAATATAACAGCTATCAGAAATAGAGCTGCAAATTACGGCATTATTGATAATCTTCTGTTTTATTAACTTCTGTTAAAGTAACGAATAATAATAATAAGATCGGTTATCCAGTTATTTGAGATTAAGTATTTTGCATGACTTGCATGATGGGTCACATTCAGACTGTCAAGAAATAAGAAAGACAGTTCAGAGAATGAGCGAAGATGCATGTTTTCCACATCTACAAAGATTTGTTACGGAATACGTCAAGTCCTACAACATTTGCCAATTAGTTAATGATATTAATTATAGCCCGGACGGGTATCTAAATGACACAAAAGCTGCTTTCCCAAATGAATTAATAGTAATTGATGTATTAGGATCATACCTATGTAGCGAAAATAACAAAAATAGATATTTGCTCGCAACCACGGATCATTTTTCGAAGTGAGCAGAAAGTTTCCCCTGAAGTGCGTTGCATAAAATCTAAAGTTATTATTAATACACTATAAAGAACGAACTTCTTTAAGCAATTTTATTAATGAAAAACATGATTGGAACAAATATCAAGTGAACTTTTTAAAACGAAATTTTAATGAATGTTTATCTTTCGAACAGTCTTTTTTGATGCCATTTTACGAAAATTAAAACGTACAGAAATTCAAGATAAGATGAGAGGAAACATAGAGGATGCTACACACTCCCTTCCCAGTGCAAACGATTAGGACAGATAATCCTCTAAATGGGGTGGAAACCTGACAGTCCTTCCACTGTGTGTGGTGCTCGATGTAAGGCCCAAGATAAACTGGTTGCAAAGATGAAGTGGCCGCGTTATTGTAGACAAAATCATGTGAATAATTCAAAAGGTCTTTGGAAAAGAATACGGTCGTATTGCCATGGTTAATCGGTGCAGAAGGTTTCTTGTCAGGGATAAGACTCTGTAACCTTCGCACGAACTCTGAATGTGTGACACTTGGGATCGTGGTGATGAATTCTCCGGGTAAACAGAGGGGACTTCCGAAAGAAGCTCGGCTGAAGAATATCCTATATCTTCTTTCAGTGCAGAGCGTAATCCGAGAAGAACCAAAGGTAAAGCGTCTAACCAAGATTTGCTTTGTCGTAAATGACATTTCAAGCTTTATAATCCTCTGTTGTCACTCAGTCATTCCGTTCGCTTGTGGATGGTATGCTGCTGTTCTTGATTTTTGAAAATCGAAGTATTTCCTCCCGTCCAAAGATGAGAAGAGCTGACTTTCAAACTGACGTCCTTGATCAGGCGTAATACGCTGCGGCGATCAGGCGTAATACGAGAAATCCAGGTTGAGATCATCCCCTTTGCGACTGTTTCTGCTGATTGATCCGTCAAAGGAAGGGCTTCAACCCATCCTGAAAAACTCTCAATGATCCTTAGTAAGTATCTGAAACCGTGACATGGATCCAACGATATCAATGCGAACATGTTGAAAACTTGTTTACTTTATCCGAAGGGCGCTGTGATCACGTACGATGGAGGCAGGATCTTGGAAGAGCTCCTGAATTTTCAAAGGTGTTTTCCAGAAAATTTTCATTTATTTAAGAAAATTTTCGCGAATATCCTCTGCATTGTCTCGTTCTCAAGGCCGGGAGTTCTCCTGTACCTGGGGGTCTTGTCTTCCTTGCAATCTTTTGCAGCACTAAGACGGAGCGTTCAGATAAGTAGAACTTCTTTTCTCTAAGCTAAATCAAATATCTGTCACTAAAGTACCTTTAAATTCATTTATTTATTATGATCATTATTATTATTATGCTCATTTTATTATGTTCTGGCATTAAATACTTAGTAATTGCTTTAAATCATGTGGTTCTTTTTTGGTTACCATCTCGTAGGGACGCTATCCTTATCAGTAGCCCTTATCAGTAGTGTTAGCACTACCCATTGGGGCCCCTTTGAGGAATTTCTCGAGAGGGAAAAACACGATCTCGGACCTCAATGAATGTATAGAGTTGTAGTTTTTGCTCCTTTAATCTATATTTCCTATCTATTTAAATTAAAAGCATATATTAATACAGTGTGCCTCAAATTGATAAAATAGTACACATATAATAAATTATAACCATTAACTTAATAAATAAATAAAATGCTTATTTTTTAAAAAAATTAATTAATATTAAAATTTAAAAACAAACTCCGTAATTTATTTACTTATTTATTTTTGCTGATATGTTCTCGCCTTGTTTTGGATTTATGATTTTATCTGATGGTGTTTTCTGAGTATATAAATATGTTGGAAACCGCAGTAGATGATGTTACTTAGTTTTAATGTATAACTTTGCATGATATTATATGTATCTTGATCTTATGTGTCTTCAGTTACTGTGTCTCAAGGTAGAGGCTAATATTGGTTTCCATGTTAAAAAATAAAAGTTTAAATTTAAAAATTTTTAAATTTTAGTTTCCCTGTTATAGCAAAAGTTAGCTTCTAAACTTGACTTATACTGTTATGTGATTGGACCCCCAATATTTATTATTTTATTATTAATTTTACCCCATCTTTACATCTATTCAACTTTACAAAACACACTCATTACACACACCTGGAAGACTATTTAATGTAAATGATAACAACTTTGACTACACTCATGAACACAATCGTGGGTTTTTTTTTAACACAATTCTCTTACTTCCTTTTCTTTTCTTTCTATAGGCCCTTTTTTTTTTAATTATAAATAAGAAATTTTTTTTTCCTCTCCATTACTTTTGGGCCATTTATTTTTTACTTTATTTTGTCCCATCTTTTCTTCCTGGCCTTTCGAACTCGTATAAAATATACGAAGTTCCTTTTTACTCTCCTCTGAAATACGAAATTGCCCCCCTTTCTATATACCTTTCCTTCGCACCTATGCTTGATTTTTCGCCCATCGGTGCAGAAAGACTTAGCGGGTGCAACAAAAGACATCTGTCTACTTTGTCTGTCTGTCATGTTGAAAACGTTGAAGTGGAACCTGGAAGTCTATAAGAGCTGACTTTGTATATCTTTAAACCTCAGATCTTTGGCATTTCATGCACTCTGTACACCATAACTGACAATTTTTATTGATATTTGGCCATATGAATATTTTCATGATTAATTTTCTCGTGCTTCTAATCTCTGGATGAGATAGGGTACGAACAGAAGAAAATATCTGTCGGCGAAAGTTTGAGGGAATATATAGGCGGTTACTGTTGGTGGAGACATCACAATAAATGGATATGTCGATGCCTAGAATAGGAATTTGAGCCATTCTCAGCTTTGGGTTGTTTTTTTCTAAATTGTTAACTCTTCATCATCTTGAAATTCTGCAATAGTCGCGTAATCGATTGGAGATGGCATTAATTCTCGAAAGAGCATCTGCAACAACGTTTTCTTCTCCCTTGATGAAGCGAATATTCGTTGAAATTTGAGCAATATAACTCAATTGTCCTGCTTGTCTGGGAGAGACTTTGTCTAAATTTTGTTTAAAAGCGAAGGTGAGAGGTTTGTGGTCCGTATAAATGTTGAAAGACCTTCCCTCTAATATGTGCTTAAAATGCTTTATTGCAGTGTAGATGGACAAGAGATTTCGATCATAAGCGCTGTATTTTCTCTGTGTGTCTGTTAAGGAGCCTGAGAAGAAACTTAATTGACGCATCTCTCCCTGGTCAATTTGATGAATGACGGCCTCGATAGCTGTATCTGAAGTATCGAATGTGAGAGATATAGTAGAGTTTTGAATGCATTGCGAGACTCTTCGGTCCATGTTAGCGGTATTTTACTATTTTTACATCTTCCACTGAGTAGTGAGGTTAGAGGTTGCTGAAGTTAGAGGTTGCTGACACTTTGGGATGAAACGGTGATAAAAATTGATCATCCCTAAGAACCTTCGCAAGCCGGTAGCTGAAGTGGGTTCGGGTATGTTTTGTATAGCCTCAACATTCGTCGGAAGAGGTCTTATTCCTTCAGGTTTGATTTCATAGCCCAAATAATTAAGTTTAGAAGTGCCAAAAATATATTTTACAACATTGATGCATAAACCATAGTCGTGTAACCTGCGAAAAACTATGTGTAAGTGCTTACAGTGTTTTGTTTTGTTTTGTTTTATACGGGCGCAGCTCTTCCGCCTGGTTTGTTGAACCTTATGAAGAAAAGCAGGCGCAACCCTTCCAACAACAAACGACACGAGCCGGATAGCCGGCCGTGTCCAAATAAAAACAAAATCAATTTAGCAGCTTAACAAAAAAAGAAAAAAAGAAAAAAAAAAGAAAGAAAATTAGGTTAGTAAACTAGAAAGAATAACACGGCACATAAAAACACAAAAACATTTAAGTTGTCCCTGCACCTTTGCATACAAAGTCTTTCTCTCCCTTTAAGGGTAGTTTCCATAAATTGATCGCTTTCAGTATGTTAGCTCGATCAATCAGAGATACCGATCACATGTTTATGAGAACTGATGACTTTCATAATGTCTTGTGCAAATTTTACTCCTTTTTTTATAATTTTGAATCGTTTCTCTTACATTTCCGATTCCATGTTAGGCTCTTACCCCCCCCCCGGTGAGTGTACAACTTTCAATAAAATGAATGCAGTCACCGGCAGTATCACATTTAAGACATAAATTTACCCCTTGGATGTGGAATCTCTGTAAGTACATAGGAAAGCGTCCATGCCCTGTTACTAATTGATTATAGTCTTTATCGCAAAATATAGGCATATTCTTCTTAATTATTATATTTGACAAGGCCTCTGATCTTCTAGGAGACACATTCCATTGATCAGACCAGGTTTTATACATGTGATCTTTCATTTTGCTAATTGTACCTTTTTTAAAATGTTGTAGATCACCATCAGAGATCCCACCCCTAGGGCAGCCTCCTTTGCCAGGGAATCCACCCTCTCATTCCCAATGATACCAGTATGAGCCTTTACCAAATGAATATCGATTGACAATTTATATTTTAAATTCATATAATCATTTTTAATTTTATTCATGATATCATTTTTATGGTCCGGCCGAGAGAGGGCGACGAGTGCTGAATAGGCATCCGAGTATATATGAACTGTACATTTATAGATCAAATTGGATTTAATCCATTCCAAGACTTTATAAATGGCGTATAGCTCTGATTGATGTTTGTCCAGTATGTATTTTTGATAACGGATCTCCAAACAATAAAAATATACGACAAACGCACATCCCACACCTCCCTCGAAACCGGACCCATCTGTATAGATTTCATATTCGCTGATAGGCAATACATTGCAATCAAATAAAATACCATGTCTCTGTCTTGGATGAATCGAATTATTATCAATTTGGGCAAATGCGTTGCTCTCAACCTGGATTCCATCCAGAATAAGAGAGCTTTCTATTGAATTTTGTAATAGGAATTTATTGTAGAAAAATTTATAATGAATGGAGAGAGGGGGAACCCCGGCCAAAATACATGCGACTTCAGATGAAACTGTTCTAAAGCATCTAGTAATAATCAGAAGCCACCCTCTTTGTATTGAATCAATCTTAGTTCTCAACATGACAAGCTCCCCTGCCCGACGGCCCCAAGCTCCGATACCGTACATAATCTTAGGTATAATAACATTGTCATACAGATTTTTCAGAATATCACTCTTGACCTGTAAAGTATTAACATTAAATTGAGTCCTGTAAAAATTTAAGATCTGGTCGGTTGCTCTATGGATATTCTTAAAATGTTCTATAAAAGTCAATTTTTCATCCAGTGTGACACCCAGATATTTAATTGTACTATAAAATTTTATGTTTTTGTCAAGAAATTTAAGTCTTGGATTCCTTACTTTTTCCCTTCTTTTGGGAAAAAAATCCCACAAGTTTTATCCATGTTAAATAAAATATTTTCTTCTTTAGTCCAACTATTTAGAACGCAACCCAATTTCCTGAAATGGGACTCAATTTTATCCAAAGAAACATCATAGATTAAAAATAATAAGTCGTCTGCATAAAAATAAGTGGAAATATTAGGAATATTTACATCCTTGAGCAAATTATTTACAATAAGACCCCAGAACAGGGGAGCGCTACAGGAGCCCTGGGGACAACCTTTATTCATGGCATATTTAATGTTGAATTCTCCAAGTTCTTCCCTTGTAGACCAAATACCTGTCTCTGAAGTAATCCTTGACTGTGTCAAACATTTGACTTGAAACATCAAGTTTCTTTAATGTGTACAAAACAGAAGATCATTTTACTGTGTCGAATGCACCCTGGACATCAAACGAGACCAGGGCCACATGATAAAGTATTCGTTTACATTTTATTTCTTCAACTACTTTATAAAGCGCAAGATATGCACTTCTGCCCTTACGAAAGCCATATTGAGAGTCTGAGATATAATTTTTCCTACAAATAAATTGAAGTCTATTAGTTATCAGTTTTTAAAGTAACTTACCCATAATATTCAGTAAACATATCGGTCTAAATTTATCATTTGTTTTTGGTATAAGAATCAGCTCTCCAGTTTTCCATGCTTTAGGAAATGTATTTAGATTTAGACATTTATTGTAAAGAAATAGCAATAAGGAAGGGCAGGATGAATATAATGTCTTAACAATAGTAACCCCGATCCCGTCCGGCCCAGGGGCAATTTTTTCACGAAAAGAGGCAATAGCAATATCAATTTCAGTGTATGTAAAGTCCTGTTCTTTATTAACCTGGAATTCATGTAGAATACTTTCAAACTCAGTGTCACTAAAGTTTTCATCCAAATTCAATATGTCTTTTACAAGTCCTCTACAGTGGTCTTCCAATGTGATATCTTCCTGTCTTTTATAGAGGATGGTCTTTTTAATCTTTTTCTCTGCGGCAGTTTTGTAGAATTGATCATAATATTCTTGGCTTCGCAAAAATAATCTCTGCCTAAATTCGTACTTTGTCCTTTTTATCGTCTTTTTGTATAATGCCAAGTATTTTTTATAATTGACTTTCCGTGTTAATCTCAAGGACTCTGACAGACCCGGAACCTGACTGCTTTTCCTAAAGGCTCTAACCTGACGTTTCAATTTCTGAAGAGTCGGAGTCCACCATGTAACATCATTGTCTTTTCTCCTGGTTTTCACAACTAGTCTTCTTGCCATCTCCCTCTGAATACGCAATTCCATATCAAAAATGATTTTATTCAACTCCTCAGCATCTTGACAGTTGTTAATATTATCCTCCAGATCCTGAAAAAAATGGAAGTAGACCCTTTATGAACCTCCCAACTCTTCCTTTATGTCTAGAGTAGATAATACGACTTTTTGTCAATTCATAATTACTCTCCAAATTGACTGAAATATAGCGATGGTCACTCAAAGATTCACAGTCTAGAATCTCCATATTAATATTTTCCATGCTAAAGTCAGCTGAGCCCAGAACCAGGTCTGTTCAGCCTGTTCCAACAGGAGAAACGAAAGTAGGCGGTGAATCACTTTCATTAAAAAGAATCAACTCCAACTTTAAAATAAATTCCGTAGTTAAAACACCCCGTTGATCAACAATAGAAGCCCCCCAATTAAAATGTTTTGAGTTAAAATCACCAAGAATTAAAAAACTATTGTTAAAATCTCTCAACAAGTTCTCCAGTTGAATTAAGTGTTCACTGATATTTTCCGCAGGAGAAAAGTAGAACGAGATAATAGAGAACATTTTCCCTTGTTTGACACAGGTAATACAAGTCATAATGTCAGAAACATAATTGACATAGAAATTTATATTTTTATTGGTAATAATAATAGCAGACCTGCCGTTTTTGACGTTCACTGATCTCCATTCATTTTTCTGATATGCCAGGTTGTCCCCAATATAATAAGGCTCCTGCAAAGTCAGGATATCAGGCATGTATTTTATAATCTTTTCCATACATGTAAGCTGGGCAGATGCAACAGCACAATGATTGAGGTTAATATTTAAGATCTTCATAGTAAAATCAATATAATTTAAGATGATATAGATCAAAATAAAACAGTTTACAATAAAATTCATTAGCTAATATCCAAATCTCTATATACAGTTAAAACTCCAATTCAAAATTAAAATTTCTATATACAAGTAAAAACAGCTATATACAAAATGTACCAAAATTCACAACCGGGAGGGAATCAGAGCATTCAATCTTTCTAGAAAAATCTTGAGCAGGAACAGTATTCAAACAAAATAAACAAAAATAAAAAATTACAATATTTAAGTCCCCATCGCAGTGCAACTGTTCAATAAAACAAAGATCAAATGTCAAGGTGATCTTTTAAAAATTTAACTTCTTTATAAACCGGACAAGAGCGTGAAAAGGAATCATGAGCGCAATCATAGTTAGTACCGTATCTCTCGTTATACTCTAAACAATTACCGCAGCCAAGATTGTCATTTTTAGTCTTTTTTTCTCATGATTAAGAGAGCAAGTTGAACAACGTAATTCAAATTTGCAATTTTTTCTAGTATGCCCAAAACGTAGGCATTTAGAGCATCTCTTAGGGTTCAGGTAGAGACGCGCGGCGTAAGATTTCCAACCGAGTGCCAGTCTCTCTTCTTCGAGAACTGTGCTTTGGCAATCTGAGGAAATAACATAAATACGGTGAGTAACACCTTTCTCCTCTGCAGGAATTCGAAACAGCGCTCTGGTACATTCTCCAGAACAATGACATTCTTCTTTCAATTTCTTCATAATATCTCCATCCTCAACATGATCTCCCACATTATATAAAATGATCTTAGGTTTAATAAATTTGTATTTTCTGGGCCTTACAATAGTTTTCAATTTCTCTTCTTTTAGAATAGCCTTCTCCAAAATAGCAACCTCGTACTTATCCTTTAATTTTACGATCACATCTCCGTTCTTTCGAGTAAACGAATTGATTACTCCAATACCCAATCTGCCAGGATCCAGCTGATGGATTATTTCATCGTAAATATCAATCTGTTTATCAATTGGTCTAAGTAAAATTTCGTTATCTTTTCTTCTATCCCTTTTAATATTTTTTTTTCTATATCTTTATTCTCTTTTTCTGCAATTACTCTTACTTCCTCCTCCTCCATCTTACACTCACCAGCTGCTCCCTCAGCATTTCTTATTGAAATCATGTTCTTAATCTCTCTAATCTCTTCTAAGACCTGGCTCATTCCTTAATCTCTCCTTCTGGAATTCTCAAAGTCAATTTCATTTGTAGAACATCTCTCTATCCATTTAGTAATAAATGTCAGGCCAGAAGATAAATCATGTATGATATTCTTGGCAATTCGTTTATCTCTCATAGTTTCGATAGTATCGAAAAGACCCTGAATTACTCCTAAAATATCGGACTTTCCAACATCTTGTTCAGGTTCTCTATAACTTTGACTAAGACTATCTTTTGTCATTAATAGAGACATATTTTACACTTCTTAAATATTGGTAAAGCACTACGATAAGGGGACTATATTATAAAATCAAAATTTCATGAATTCAAAATCTTAAAACTCAATAAAAACTTTCTATAATATAAAACACTCAAACAGACAGTAAAATCCTACAGCATAAATGATAATATAATTTTTAAAGCAGAAATAGAGTTCTAGCGCAGGAAAATATTTCAAATATGATTCAATAAACTAGCAATGAGACTTCTTAAAACAATTCCTCAATACTTCGAAACATCAAATGTTGAGAAGTTACTTCTGGTAATAAGATAATTCAAAAAATTTTAATCACCTGGCAAAAGGTCTAAAATTACAAGTGCAAAACAAGAGATCTAAAAATGTAAACACTTGGCAGCCACGCTAAGCCTAACTTCGAAACATGTAACTAAGAGTATCCAAAACTTTAAAAATAGCAGCCAGAATTGAACATAAACTTGTACAAACATAAAATCAAGCATTTAGCTCAAAAGCACGGTAAAAAAATATCATTTGCACGGACTTTTAAAGCCAAAGTGACCGAAAACAGCACTCCCGTATGCAAATGAGCTGCTACGTGGACTTCAAATTTTAAACTTCTTCAAACTTTGTAGAAATCCAACATCATGCACTTTTCCATAAACTGGAACTCGTAAGCAATCATATAAGAGCACTTTCACCAAATAAAAATCAAAACACACGGGAAAATAAGCAATTTAAGAATCACACTTCAAAACACCAACCAACATGCAGACAACCTGCGCACAACCCCAGTGCTTACAGTGTGACTCTTCGTCTGGAAAAACGATTTGTATATCCTCTAAATAGGAGAATGTAAAGTCTAATCCTGATACTAACATATTCATGAATCGCTGAAATGTCTGCGCTGCGTTACGTAAACCGTCATGAATGGAAATTCAAACAACCCAAAAGGAGTTATAATGGCCGTTTTGGGGATGTCGCTTTCCTGCACTGGAATTTGTTAATAAACTCTAATTAAGTCAATGGATGAAACAAACTTTTTTTCCGTGTAGAATATAGCACAGTCCGTTAGGAACGGTAGAGGATATCGATCAGGAGTGGTGATATTATTAAGAGCCTTGTAATCTCAACATAGCCTCCAATCACCTGACTTCTTTAGGGTAAGATGTAGAGGACTGTCTCAACAACTTTTTGAAGGCTGCAAAGGCCTTGTTGCAACATAAACTCAAATTCGGCTTTTCCTGCTTTTAATTTTTCGGCTGAGAGTTTTCTGACCCTAGTGGTAGCAGAAGTCCCTCTTAGTTTCAGTGAAATGTTCAATGTTGTGATTTGATTTTATTATTGACGAGTGTCGGCTTTAAAAGATCTGGAAATTGTTTGAGGATTACTTTGTACTGATTTTGTACTGCATGAACCATTCGTGAAACTACACCATAGGGGGGTCACCAATAGGAGATAATGAAGTGATGCCATCAATTAATTTACGATTTTTGCTGTCAACCAAAAGGTGAAAATGACAAAAAGAGTCACTACCTATTATTGGTTTATTGACATCAGCTATGACAAAAAGCCACTCAAATGCTGTTCTCAGTCCCAGATCCAATTTTAGCAACTTTTGCCCATAAGTCTTAATTTTGGTTCCATTTGCAGCGAAGAGTTCCAGCTTTGCAACAGCTCTTTTTTCTTTCGATAATGGTGGAATCATGGAAATTTCGGTTCCAGTATCGATTAAAAATTGGGTAGCATTCTCCTTTCCACGAATAAAAAGACGATACATCTCTACCCCTTGGCCCTCTGTCATCTGCGACATTCGGGGATTTAGTTTTCCTGCGGATGAACATTGGTTTTGTTAAGCCAATTGCAAGGATTATTGCATTCGAAAGCCTTTCGTCAAACCTTGAGTTATAATAACATAAACTTTCATTTCTGCTATTACGCCTACTAATAGAATTACTTCTAGAGCGAGATCTGAATTGTTGACGCCTAGAATAATGTCTTTTATTCAGTTCTCTAACTTGTAGGGATAACTCTGAAATCTGCTCCTGTAATTTAACTAAAACATTATCATATCTACAGCAAGCTACAGCGACATTCTGACATGACGCGGATTTTATTTCCCACATTTTATCGGCCTTTGTCACCACTTTGGCTAAATCATCGCCGCTGATGGATAAAATGCTCGAGATTGCCGTGGATAATCTTTGAAGCCAGAGAGTTTTAAGGAAAGCTTCACCTACCTTATCTGAATCTAAATTCTTCATTTCGCATAACAACTGTAAAGGTTTTCTATCACCCAATTCCACCTCAGTTAATAATTTTTGAGTCTTTAGCGTTTCGGTTTCGTTGAAGATGGTAATTAGTCTGTATTTAATAGCTGCGTACTTGTCGTAACTTGGGAGATTGATCTAGAATGTCCGACACTTGTGATAATATTTCAGGGTCAATGGAACTGACGACATAATCGTATTTCGTTTGATCTGCCGTAATTGCAGCATTTCGAAACTGAGCTTCCAATTGGAGAAACTATATCTTTGGGTCCGATTTCCAAAACGCTGAGACTGTAATGCTAACTCTAGCGATCGATGTTGAAGTGTCGCTTTTGTTTCCGCCTTCGTTTGCCATTTTTTTCTTTTTAATTAAGAAAGCCACATTCGGAGAGTATTTTTACTTTAACACAAGCAAAGCAACTGTAACACGAGGATCATATTTCATTACTTTTTTTAAGAACAGTTCAAACTTATAAAAATTGCAGGGAATTAATCAGAATAAAGAGATTAACAAATTGGTCATTAGATGTGATTAAAAATGTGTCACACATATTAAGAACATCCCCCCTACGACCAAAATTGTCTGATATAGTGAGTTAGATATCGTTCTTTAGACAACAACAGGAGAAGTTTATTATCTAACTTCGAAATAATTAGTATAAATTTGAAAAATTTCACATACGTTGCTTAATTTTTCATATCTCCATTTCAGTTACAAGTTCAAAACATTTAACACTTCTTTAACTTACTTAACTCTTCCTTCGTTTTTCATTTTCGATTCTTGAGTAACGTGCCCGGTAGTCACCAGTGAAGTGCGTTGCATAAAATCTAAAGTATTATTAATACACTATAAAGAACGAACTTCTTTAAACAATTTTATTAACGAAAAAACAGGATTGGAACAAATATCAAGTGACCTTTTTAAAACGAAACTCCAATGAATGTTTATCTTTCGAACAGTCCTTTTTTATGCCCTTTTACAAAAATTAAAACGTGCAGAAATTAAAGATAAGATGAAGAGGAAACATAGAGGACGCTACACTTCCAAAAGAGCTTCCGCTAAGATTGTTGCCTATTCTTACTTAAATAAATTTACATTAAAATATGGGGCTCCATTAAAAGTAATATCGAATAATGGTGAATAGTTTCTTAGTTAAATCTTTGAGAATTTATGTTCGGGACTTGACATATGGCATTTTAAAATGGTTACTTATCAGCCGTGATCGAATACCTTAGAGAGGGTGAATAAGAATATCGTTAAAATCATTCACCGCTATGGATAAGGTTCAGAGAACAGCCTTAACGCCAAAACGGGGAGAAACAGCGTATTATGGTAGACCTCGTTATGGTTGTCATCCGATGACGTACTTCTTCTAGGAGGACAGCAGGACTTAGAAGAGACTTCTGTTTATCCCTGGGAGGACAGCGTGATACTTTTTCCCTGCTAAGGGATTATCCGTAGCAGCAGATCGGGATACGTATTCGGAAAATATTATTATGTTTGCTGTTTTCTTATCAAGCAAAGAGTATTAAATTAGAAATAGCACATAATTGAAAAAATATAAAATATTTATAATATATTTAAAAAAAAAGTGTCTTGCACCTGTAAATATTTATTTAATGCTTTATTTTCTGTTTTCATTTATTTAAAGCTTTATTTGTTTTCTTTTGCTTTGTTATGCTTCCCTGTACTCATCGATGTTCAAACATGGTTTATTCTCTAGCTTTTTAGTATTTATTTTATGTGCATTGATTGCAAGTAATCTATAAAAATTTTCTTGTACTTTCTTTCTTGCAATGTGTGCTTTCATATCGTAGTGCAATAAAATAAGTCAATGTGTGGTTTCATATCATATTCATAGTTATGTACAGTAATCTGAATTCAGAGGAACTTTAAATTTGCCTATACAGTGACAGTTTTACTTCACAGTTGCTAGAAATATCTGGCTTAAACAGACCTAAGTTCTCAGACTAAACATATTTGCAGTATATTTGTTCTGGGACATTTGTAGCCTCAGTCTGATATTTAGTTTATAGCACATTTAATATTTTTAGTATTTATTGTACGAATTAGAAATAATAATAACTTTTAAGAAATATGTATGCAATAAATTTGTGTGGTGTTAGACATGGTAATGCTCTCAAGTCTTAATTGTTCAAAATTCGACAAAATGCAATGGTATTGTATTTCATTTTTTTAACTGCAGTATAAATATAAAAATTTCATTAAACCTGCTAGAAGGATACATATTTTGTAGTATTTAAACACATATTTAGTTACATGCATTATGTAATGGAAAGAGTAATTTGCATTAAAAATTTCCTCATCTTTATAGTATTTTATATATATATAATGCATTATGAACTGAGAAGTCTCAATAAATTTTAATAAATTAATATTTCCTGATGTCATAAAATAATGATGTATGCAGTTAGATGTATGCAAGTGGATTTAAATGCTATAAGAATAAACTAAAAATAGTTTGTTTCATTTTTGATTTTAATTGTCATAAATATAAATCATCTCCAACTTACAGAATGTGATAGTGAAAATTTTGCAGTATTTCCTTCATGATTTATTTAATTTTATTAAGTAAACTGAAGTCCTTGGTAATTGTTTATGATTACAGCAAGATATTTGAGAATTATTATAAATGAATTGTACAAATAGATAATGCAAACTTCATGCTTTACAATGACAGTGGATCTTGTTTACGAAACAGAGATTGATTCTACTGCAGACCTTGTCAGCCAATTAGCATCACTGCAGCAGAGACTTGCTGAATAGCTTTCAAAGTATATGCCATTCACTTCTTTGTCATTGTGATGCACGTATTGCAGTTAGTAACAGTTCACCTGAACAATTCTGATAAATATCAAGCATTATTTCTTGTAAATATATGTGATTAAAATGGCATTTTATTCTCTATGTTCTTTGCACTTAATATGTTTCTGTATTCATGTTTCACATTCTACAATACATTGTATTGCAAAAATTATTACTTAAGCCATGCTATATTATACCTATAGAGGGTTGACTATAGAGGCAAATAAAAATTAAATTTTATGTATATTAGGAATAGTATTTATATGATAGTTGAATATAGAGTTCATATCATAAGTCATCTACATAACTACCTGTCAAAATGTTTTGCAATGAAATTTATTATCCCCCTTTTTACCAAATAAAAACAAAATGAGGCATTTAACACCTGTAAGCTATGTGTTATTTCTATAATCCATACTTCTATTTGGGAGAGCTTTCGATTTGTATATTCGATTCAAAACACTACTTCAATTAAGTCTTAATGACTTTTATTTACAGACATCTTTTATATTACAATATATACATAATTCGAGATTAATTTCAAATCAAAAGATGGGGATTATCCCTCCCTTCGTATCAAATTCTATCGAGAGAAACCGAGTGAGCGACTGCTCTCTTCTAAGTTCGTTTTTCGAATCCCCGTTGCCACTGGCAGAAGAGAAACTTTCGCTCATTTCGCGTTCGAGTTATAACATTTCTCCCACCTTTTGATTTTTGACAAAGTATGAAAAAATCAAAACTATTGTGCAATGAAAATTGAAATACGAATATAAGATGAGTAATTTAAATCTTACTAAAATCAACAATTTTATCTAGGCCTAACAAATATCTTGAATATTTTAACTTACTTAATATTCTGCAAACTTACATTCTGTAAACAACAGGCAAAAAATTCTTTCCTGAAAAATACTAGTAAAGAGATTAATTCCCTAAACTGGAAAATCAAATTGGATACAAAAATTAAATTCAAAGAAAACAAAAAATAGTGGTACTGAAAACAAAATTAAACTAATTAAAGTTCTTTGGTTTCACAATTTTTCTGCCATATCTACTAAACTGAACGTTTTTGTCAGAATTTTCAAGTTCACAGTTTTTGGTATCAATTACTAAATCATTCCTTTTAGCAGTATTTCTCGGAGATGTGGATGATTCAATAGTTTTAAGCTCGAAGATAGATTCTTTATTGTCTATCTCCATTGGAAGTACTCTTTGAACTGTTCTTAACAGTTCACCACTACATGTTTTTACTTTCACCACTCTGATGTTGTTGTCTTTTCCTGGGTATGCTTCGATCACACGACCCATAGGCCAGTCCGTTCTTTTCCTTTTATCGTCTTCTACAAAAACTAAATCACCTTTCTTGATGGTTCACGAAGGTACAGTCTTTGGTCGATGTACTAACAGACCAAGATATTCATCTGTAAATCTTTTACGAAATTCCATACGTAACTTTTGGTGGTATCGCCATCTTTTCGATAAGTTGATTTTATCCAAACTTTCCAGATCCGGAACACCTTCAGTTCGCACATCCTGAATAAACATAGATGGAGTGAGTGCACATAAATCGGTGGAATCTTCTGACTCGTATGTTAATGGTCTGGTGTTGATATTTGCTTCTGCATCACATAGGATAGTTAACATTTCTTCATATGAAAGTAATGCTTTTCCCAGTACTCTTCTCAATAATTTCTTGATCATCTGATCCAGTCTCTCCCACCAGCCGCCCCACCATGCTGCGGGTGGTGGATTTAACTTCCACTGAATTTTCATTATCGAAGAACTTCTGATAATTTGGTTCCAGTCAACAGATCGAAGCAAATTCCTTGCCCCTACAAAATTTGTGCCATTATCGCTGTATATTACTCTAGGCCGTCCTCTCTGTGCTATGAATCATCTAAATCCGAGAAAAAAATCCATTAGTCGATAAGCTTCCAATTAATTCTAAATAAACCGCACGATAAACTCCACAAGTAAAAAGCAAGATCCAAGCTTTTCTATTTTCTTTTAAATAAAGTGGTCCTGCTACATCAACACCTGTCACCTCAAATGCATAAGCATCTCTGACTCGATCTTCTGAGAGAGGACAAGGCACTGTATCTAGAGCTTTCGCCGAGTGTCTCTTGTACTGAACGCACTTCGATATGACTCCTTGTACTGTTTTTCTTCCTTTTATTATTCAAAATTTTTGACGAATATTGGTCAAAAGAACTTGAATACCAGCATGTAAAAGTTGTAAATGGTAGTCTCGTATCCTTCTTTCTACTAATTCATGTTTGGATGGAAGTACAATGGGGCACCGGAAGTTTTCATCATCATGTCTTCTCAAAATCTTCGTTTTCAATCTTGTAATCCCTTCTTCATCTCTGAAAGTAAAATGTTCTTTCAACTGTTCTTCACTAGAGAATGCTTCTTGTTGAAAGATCTTCACTAATTTCTTCTCAGCAATGTCCAATTTTTCAACACTCAGGGTTTTGCCATAATTTCTTCCTCCATGTCTACAATTATTTATGAATCTTAGAATCCAAGAAATCATTCTCACAATTTTAAAGTAACTTGAAAAGTAAATCAGATACCATTTTTCAGCGGTGATATTAGCCAAAGTTGAAATAATGTTCTTTCGCTTTTCTTTCATAATTTCTTCTTCGTTAGTAATCACTTCACTAGTTGGCCACTCTTCATTGTTCTTCATAAGCCATTCTGGCCCTTGCCACCAGCGAGATTTCACAAAACTCTTAATCGAACACCCTCGTGATGGTATATCTGCTGGATTCGAATTTCCTGGAATGTGACGCCATTCAGATTCCGATGACAATTTTCATATCTCTTTTACTCTATTTGCGACAAATGGCCCCCAATGGTCATCTCTTTGGATCCAAGAAAGAGCAGTACTCGAATCTGTCCAATAGTTCCTTGGAACTATGTATAATTTGAGTGTTTGTAAAGAAAGAGTTGCGAGTCTGACTCCTATACAGCAGGATAATAATTCTAGACGATTTATGGTCATTTTTCTTAACGGACTCACTCTACTTTTAGCTAGAAGAAAATACACCGATACATTTTCACTTGTTTCTTTTCTTAAATAAATCACACATCCATACGCTTGTTTACCTGCGTCACAGACTAAGACTTTCATTTCCATTAATATCTAAAGCCCCTGGAATTCTAATACTGGATAAAAGCGACAAATCATCAATCCACGAATAGAACTCTTTTCCTAAGTCTTCGGGTATATTTGTATCCCAACCAATTTTTAATAACCATGTCTTTTGCATGAGTAGTTTAGGTGTTAGCGTTATAGGGCAGAGAAAACCCATCGGGTCAAAAATGCGATGTACCGCAGACAATATATTTCTTGTAGTAAGATTCACCGGTTTGTAAGTAGCAGTCTTCACCTCACAGAAAAGGCTATGATCTTCTTATCCCATAAAATTCCCAACATAGGAGTAGGTTCTATACTGTCTTCAGATTTCAGAAGAGAAGTGTGCTCCCACCCTGTCAAATCGAATGACGCAGAATCTAATATCTGTTTCGATTCCTCGATGAATCGCGTAAGTGTCTCTTCATCAGGAACAGATGTAATGCAATTATCTACGTAGAATGATTCTTTTAAATTTTCCGCTGTTTCAGGATATTTAGACGAATTTAGATCAATGTGGTGGCTTAATACAGCAGCCAATAAAAAGGGACTGCAATTCAATCCAAAAACAACGAGTTTATGTCTAAAAACTCTAAGTTCCTTCTTGTCAAAGTCTTTCCACCATAAAAATCGTAAGAAATCTCGATCACTCTTATTCACTGACATTTGCAAAAAAGCCTTTCTTATGTCTGAAATAACTCCTATTTTATTCTTGCGAAATCTTAAAATTATAGGAATAATTTGTTCCAGAAAATTTGGACCCTTTTCTAGGCAATCATTAAGTGAGCGCGAATTTTTATCTTTACAGGAAGCATCAAAAACCGGTCGCAATTTCGTGGTCGAAATTTCTTTGAATACCCCTTTATGTGGTAAATAGTGACACTGATTATTCATTTCGTGTTCAGGGACTTAATTCAGGACGTGTTCAGGATCTATAATTCCTTCATTTAACCAATCTGTGAAAACATTTTCGTAATCCTCGAATTTGCCCTTTTGTATCAACCGGTGGGTCGTACTGTTTAAACGCTGTCTAGCAATATCTAAATTTTGACTTAAGCAGTCCTTTTCTATTACCCAAGGTAACTGAACCTCATATCTTCCCTCTTTAAAGGTAACAGTTTTGTTAAAATGATTCAATGCGGCAATTTCCATTCCCTTTCTACGTTTTGTTTCAACAGGGTCTTGAATCCCCAATAAATCTAATTTCCACAAATTTTCAATCTTCGATGTGTGAATTAATAAAGAAGTCACTGCGACGGCATTAGTTACATTTTCCTCATCGTCGATATGGTCAGACAATTTTCCCATTAAAATCCAACCCATTTTGGTTTCCATTGTAACTAATGTTGAGTTCAAACGTTCAATTTTGTCTTTTACAAATTTCCAATAATTATCAGCTCCAATGAATAAAGATACGTTGTTGTTATCTAAAGATTCGTGATCAACATCCGCTAAAATTATTCCCCGATCTTTTAACAACTCCCTAATATTTTGCGGAGGATAGTCTAGCTCAGCACTCGATATTTCATCAGTCTCTAAAACCTGAATAATTAATTCCTGGTTATCGAAAATGTTTTTTATTTTTACTTCTACTCGCGCACAATTCTGTTTGGTAGGCACTTGAGATCCGAAAGTATGAATCATTATTTCTTCCCTTCCCACGACTTTTAATCCCAGTTTTTTTTAACACGTTTCTGAATATAGGAGCGTTGACTAGCGCTGTCAAATAAACAACGAACTAATTTATTGCGTGACCTACTTTTAAATTCTACTGTCGCCGTCTGTAAAAATATTTTATTCCTACCGATGCTAATGTGATTGCACGCTGAATTTTCTACACCTTTTGATTGCGATGCTTCGGGTTTTTTCTCATTTTTGTAACAAAGGGTTGCATTATGTTTTTTGTGGCAGTATACACAAGAGTTTTTCTCAGAACAATCGGAAAATCGATGACCTTGAGCCAGACAAACATAACATCGAGCTTGTAATCTCAGTATATTTCGTTTTTCATTTACACACATATTACACTTTTCACTATTATGTGTGTTATTTTTGCAAAAAATACAGTTTTCTTCTTTTACAGAAGCTAATAATTCTGCCGCCGACGAGGGGTTAACTTTAGAGTTAAACTTATTGTTTGTGTATATATATATATATATATATATATTTGTATTTATCTAAGTGTTTATTCTTTCCGTTCAATGGAACGAGTTTCGGTTCCGGTTTGTTAACTGCGTACGTTTGTTCGCGGCATTCAATTTCGTTTTTCAAAAAAGCAATTAAACCTGTAACATCAGATTCCTCTTTTGGATCACGCTTTCGGTGATATTCGAGAATCAAATCATGAGGCAATAATTTCAATAATATCGGATTTAACAAGTGTCCGTACGAACCTGAAGTTACTCCTAAATTACTTAAGCTTCGAATGTTTATTTTACAAGCTTCGTGTAATCTTCTTAATGCATTTAAGTTAGAAGAATTTTTAACTGGCTCTATGTCCAAAAGATTATTCATATGTGATTTTATAATTTTCTCTGGTTTTCCCAAGGCGTTCTTTTAAAAGTTCTAAGCACGAATCGTAATTTTGTTCGGTTAACTGAAATCCTTCAACGACATTATATGCTTGCCCTATCAATAATGATTTCAAGTATACGAATTTTTCAATCTTGCTTAACGCTTTGTTCTGATCAATCGCAGCTTGAAAACTGTTAAAAAATTCTAATCATTTTCCTGCAGCTCCTGAGAATTTTGGAATATTTAACTTTGGCAATTTCATAGCCGATGACGATTCATTTATTTCAGAAACAGAAGTGTTCAAGGAATTTCCATCTGATGCATTTTCACAGACAAATTTTCATTACATTTATTTAATCTTATTTTAATTCTAAACTTTGCACATAATTTGTTCATTGTATTTATCACTTGCAGAAATATCTTTTTCAAATACTTTAGCATCTTTTAACTGAATTTCGATTTGTGAATTCAACATTTTCAACATGTTTTCTCTTTCGAGAATTGTTTCATTCATCTCCTGCAATTCCTCAATGTTTGTGTTTTCGATATTTTCTGATAACAAAGATTCTATTTTTGTAATTAATTTCGTAACGCTACTGCGTTCATTCATACGTTTCTGCTTCAGTTTGTCTAAAGCTTCCATGTTTAAAATTGACTAATCACAATATTGAAACTCAGTTTTTTCCAAATTTTCAAAGAAAAAGGAATTGCTTACCTGTTTACAGGTAATCCATCTGCTAATCTTCGAAATTGTAATCCAAAAGTCCCGGGTTTAGGCACAACTAAAATATGTTATTTCTATAATCCATTGTTCTATTTGGGAGAGCTTTCGATTTGTATATTCGATTCAAATCACTACTTCAATTAAGTCTTAATGACTTTTATTTACACACATCTTTTATATTACAATATATACATAATTTGAGATTAATTTCAAATCAAAAGATGGGGATTATCCCCCCTTCGTATCGAATTCTATCAACAGAAACCGAGTGAGCAACCGCTCTCTTCCAAGTTCGTTTTTCGACTCCCCGTTGCCACTGGCAGAAGAGAAACTTTCACTCATTTCGCGTTCGAGTTGTAACACTATGTAAATAATGAGGCATAGAAAATCTGTAAGGCATGTAAATAATGAAACATGTAAAATCTGTTACTCATGTAAGAGCAATACAGTTATTCAACTAATATGTTTAACAATAATATTGATTCTAGATTAGCTAATTGCCTCCCTTCTTGAAAAAAACATATAATGCATAAGACATTTTACAGAATTACAGCTAAACTCAAATTACATACTTTTTAATTTACTTATTTAGTAATAGTTTGACTTTATTGTGATTTTCATTTTTTATTTTAATTTGATTTGGCTTGGTCTGCATGATTTGTGTATGACAAAGAATGTGAGAGCTATTTGCATAAGCAGAAGCATGCTTTCATAGAGGACTTTCTAAAGACACTCACTCGTATCCTCATTACGCATGCAGCCAATCTGTTTACCTAGAATTGCAGTCAGGTCAAACTACCAGCTTTGAGCATCTTTACTGCTCAAGCACTGGTGGGCACATTTTTGTTATGATGGAATAAATTTTTGCATTGTATTTTAACATTTTTCTTTGAAACAGTTATGGACTCATTTTCTGTTTTTAAGCTGTTATATTGAGACTATTGTGTTGTCATTTTGCAAATGACTTGTATTCATACATGGGACCCCAATAATACTTGTGTAATTAGAAACTTGCTCAATGCTTATTATGCAAAGTATTCAGTTTAAAAGTGTACCCTTCATAAAAATCATAATTGTACACATTCATAAGACATACCTTGTATATATCATACATTCAGGTTTCAGCCTTAGAAGGCCAGCGAGTGATGTTGTTCCATTTGGAAAGATTGATTGGAATGAGCCTGTGCGTGAATACTTCATAACAAGATAGAAACTTCATTTACTGAAGAATAACTACTGATTTATATAGATATTGAAACTATCAAAGTGGTAGTACAAGAATTGGATCAGAGTATGGAATCATTAATCAAGGGATACTATGTATGGCTCGACAAATCTACTCCATAAATTGATCTTTGCATAAATTCACCTTTGAAAACTGCCAAAAATATTTAACAAAAAAAAAAAAAAAAAAAGGGCGGAGAACTCTTAATGTTATGCAATGAAAGGAATGGGTTTTTATTTCTATAGCAGGCTACACTTCCTGACAATAGATAAATTAAGTACACAAAGTAATGAAATCTTGCATCTTAAAAGGAAACCAGATAATTTTTCTGGTAGTAATGAAGAAACTCTGAAGGTATTCCTAAAGGTTTTCTAAAATTGCCAGAAGAAAACTTCCAAAAAATGCTACTAAATATGTAACTAGTAAAAAAAAAGGTTGTCATCTTGATTCATCTAAACCCCAAGATAGCAGTCAGCCTTCTACAAGTAACCCAGATAATCCTAATAGTCAAACAGAGTTTGTCACCTCAACCTAGTTCAGTTTCATGTATCAAATCTCAGAGAAGGCGTGAATGCCATATTCTTTCTGGCATGTAGGCATTTGAATTCTGCTGAAGCAAAGGTTTCCTAGAGCAGCCGATGATAGGAAAAGATAAATACAAGACCATTGGCTAATGAGTTGTATTTTATTTTGCATACACAATCTTATGTTTTCAAATATATTTTCATTTCAGAGCACGTTTGCCAAAATGGGACTTTCATTTATTACTTACTTAATTATTACTTAATTATCATTTATTATTTTAAAAAATTGTATTTATTACAGAATTTCGAAATTTTAGCGATCAGTTTATTAATTAAACTTACTTAATTTTTACAAAAGTAATTATTGAGATATCTCAAGCTATTATAAATTTCAGTATATCATAAATTTTAAAGTATGTATATATCTGAAACTGTTAATAAGAAATTAGGCACATTCACATTATGTAACTAAATTCATTTCATAAACTTTATATATTTTTAATATATTAGAGGTATTTTGAACTGTGAGTCATAATTGGTTGAGTTGATTATTGCAAAGCAAACTAGGGTTCTCTTTCTAAGGGGAATGTGCCTTCGTGGAGGACTTTCTCAGGAAAACTAGCTCATATACATGGTACAGGTAGGGAAAACCATGAAAACACTCATGCAGCCAACCCAATTCTTCTGTAATCGATAGGAACTGCCAGTATTCAGTGATTTTTTTACCACTCAGCCACTGGTTACCTGTGAGTTATGAGACATGTGCTGTCATTTACAGAGTAAACTAAATTCTGCTTTCTCATAATTGATGACACTGTAGGGTTTATATTTATTTTAACTAACATTTATTTTAAGTTTAAACTATCTTTCCTGTCAAGCCTTACTTTCCCCTGGAATTGCCAATGCCAGAGTATGTAAATTTTAGTAGAACGCGCAAAGTATTCAAATTGTCAGCGGAAGTAATTTGAGTTAAATAGAAGGGAAACAAGTTCGTAAGTGTGCTTTCTTGCTTCACGAGCGTGAAGGTGGCTAGGAAGAAATTGAAGAACCGCGCGTTTCGGTCTGTGTGCTTGCCTAGGCAGATAGTTGAATCTTTCAACTTAATATTCAGAAAGTTTGCTGAAATATCAGCTGTATCTTAGAACGCGGTTAGGTTAGTTACGTTTAGAGAGCCTCGTAGGTAGTAACTTGTTATTATTCATTTTTAGTTTCTTATTTTTATTTTACCGCCGGGTCGGCGTAGTTTGTCAGCGTCAAGTGCACGCATCTGTAACTTCTAAAATAGAATAAAAAGGGAGTTAAACCCTTCTTAAGGGTTTTGTGTACTTTCCAGTTCATAAGAGTCACTATTATTGTTGCGTGTAGGTTGGGGCCTCGCAACACCACACTGGCACCCGAACACTTGTCGAACTGAAATGGCCGAAAACTGCATGGAAGCTTCTGGACAAGTCGAACAACAAGAAATGGCAAGCCAATTGGAAGGATTTGGATACCTGGTCCAGACGATGAGAGCATCAATCAAGCCAAACGTCAATTTCGACGGAAAAAATTCGGTGGAGATACTCTTAGAAGGCCTCGAAAACCATTTCCAGCTCTACCCTGTGCCTGAAAGACAAAAAGTTGCCATTGCCACATCTGCACTAAGAGGACAGGCCTCGCTATGGTGGAAGAATATAGGTAAATTTTTATTAAGGGAATTCGGAGGCCAAACATATACCTTTGAAAATTTCAAAAAATCATTATTAAAGGCCTTCCCCATAGTGAAAGACCGAGCAAAGCTAGAAGCCGAACTATATAGTTTTTATCAACGGAATATAGAAGAGTTGACGGACTTTATTCTGCGAAAACTTAAACTGACGGATATGCTGTATGGGAAGAAACCCGACGCGGAGATTATAGAAATAATCTTACCAAGACTGCTACCTGCTGTTCAAAATTACTTCGAAATTAGAAACCCAAGCACATTGCAGGAACTCTTCGAGTTGGCGGTCAAGTTCCAAAATCGCAGAATAGCGGAAAAAGCTAGAGGGGCATCGTGTTCTCAAGGTCTCCGAAGGCAATCTTCAAATGAGCAGACCAGAAACGCAAATCGCTCTTATGGGGGAAAGAGCTATCAAGCTAACTCATCGAATCCAAAAAGGAAATTTGAAAACAACCGTCCGCGTACCCAGAAGGCAGAAGTTGAAAGGAAAGATTTAAACGAGTAGAGGGGCCTGTAAAAGCGAGGGTCCAGACCCCGGAAGTTTCGAAAAAACCCTCAAGAAGATACTTAAATACGGTTGTCGTAAGAAAACTCACAATTACCGATTTTACAAGTCTTGGTTGGCGATGTACCAGTAGAAGCCCTCATCTATACAGGAGCAGAAGGTAATTTTATGAGTGATACTTTTTTTAAGAAGAATTTTAATAGGTTACGATTATTTAAAAATAAAAACACAGAAATCATAGCAGCGCAAGGACAAACTTGTCAATGTATTGGCAAATTATCATTACAAATACGGATTAAAAACGAAAGCCTTAAAGTATTAATTTTTGTAGTAAAAAATTTGCAAAGTCCACTTATTTTAGGTATGGAGTTTTTAAAAGCCGCGAAGGCCAAACTGAATTTTCAGGAGAGTTCTATTGTGCTGGAGATGGATCGGAGGGTGGTGGAGCCAGTGGAACAACCGCAAGTCGACCTTAGCCATTTGAATGACCATGAAAGTCAAGCCATCCAGCAAGTGGTGAGTACTTTTTCGAATTTGTTTTCAGAACGGCCTGGTAACTGTCAAATTGTTACGCATGATATACAGTTAACTGCCGACAAACCCTGTAGGACTAAACCTTACCGCTATGATAAACAGAAAGAGCAAATCATCGAAGAACACATTCAGGAAATGTTAAAGAACCAAATAATAACGCCCATAAATAGTGAGTACGCGAGTCCAGTCGTACTATGTAGGAAAAAGAATGAGTTTCCTCCTTCGGATAAAAGGGCTTGGAGGTTTGCTATCGATTACAGAAAGCTTAATAGTGTTACTAAATTCCCAGTTTACCCTTTGCCGGTTATAGAGGAAATTATTAGAAAGATTAAGTCTACGAGGTGCATGACTACGTTGGACTTAACGTCTGGCTACTATCAAATAGCTATGAGACCCGAAGACATACATAAAACCGCGTTTATAACAAAATCGGGCACTTATGCATTTTTACGCATGCCCTTTGGGTTGTGTGGGGCCCCGTCAACATTCCAGAGAGCTATGGACATTGTTCTAAAGCCTGTCCTAGGAAAATCGACTTTAATCTATCCAGATGATATAATTATAACGAGTAATACGTTGGAACAACATATTAAAGACCTAGAAGAAGTTTTTAAATTATTAAAAGAGGCCGGTCTTACAATTAACGCCTCAAAATGCAAGTTCGCAACTAAAGAACTTAAATATCTGGGTTATAAAATTTCGCAAAAGGGTATAGAAACTCAGTATTCAAAAACAAAAGCCATCAAGAATTTCCCACCTCCCAACACCACCAAGAAACTTTCTCCTTTCCTTGGGTTATGTTCTTATTATCGGTCGTTCATAAAAGATTTTGCTAATATTGTTGAACCCTTGTTAGTAATTAAAAGAAAGAAAAGTAAATTCACGTGGAGAGCAGAAGCAAATACTGCATTTGAAAGGTTAAAAGAAGCGCTCATCAATGCCCCTGTTTTGAAATTCCCGGAGGGGGACGAAAATTTGGAAATTGCAGCAGATGCGTCGGACTATGCTGTAGGTGCTGTTATCATGGAAAATGGCCATCCTTTGGCATTTTTTAGTAAAACTATGAACCCTACGCAAAGGAATTATACAGCTACAGAGAGAGAAACATTAGCCGTATTAATGGCTGTACACAAATTTCGAGTTTATTTCGGCAAAGCGCCAGTAACAGTCTTTTCGGATCATGCGGCTGTTGGTAGACTTTACTCGGGGAAAAACCTAACGCCCAGGTTAATACGATGGGCTTTAAAACTTCAAGAGTATAACCTCAGAATTAAATATAAACCGGGTAAAGAAAACAATGTAGCTGACGCTCTATCTCGTATAAAACTGGACGATGAAGGAAATGAACTCAAATGCCCTGTGTTGACTACAAAAATTTTAGATTCTAGAGAAACAATTATTGCTGAATAGAAAGCTGATCCTGAATTTGGAAGTATCTATGCGTATTTGAAAGACCCCGAAAACTTTGAACACACAGATATCCATTCAATAAGAAATAGAGCAGAAAACTATGAAATAATAGATAATTTATTATTTTATACGAAAACAACAAACGAAAATTTCGAATACAAACCAGTCATCCCAGCCTCGCTTCGATTAAGCATTTTGAAGGAATTACACGACGCGAAGACAGCGGGTCATTTAGGGATCAGAAAGACTTTAAAAAAGGTACGCGAGGCGGTATATTTCCCGCAATTATACAAAATAGTAACTGCGTATGTCAGGTCCTGCAATCAATGTCAGTTAATAAATGATATTAATTACAGCCCCGCTGGGTACTTAAATAGCATTCGCGCTACATTTCCGAATGAAATTTTAGACATAGATCTTCTTGGTCCTTTCCCCCAGAGTGAGTTAAATAAAAATCGTTTTCTTTTAGTAATTGTAGATCATTTTTCAAAATAGACAGAAATTGTTCCACTTAAACGCGCGTCAGCCAAAACAGTCGCAGATGCATTCTTACACAGACACATTTTAAAATACTGTGCACCGATAAAAATCATTAGCGATAACGGTAAACAATTCGTTAGCCAAATATTTGAAAACCTTTGCACTGGACTTGGCATACGCCATATCAAAATGGTTCCGTATACACCACAGGCAAACATAGCAGAAAGAGTTAATAAAAATATTGTAAAAATAATTCGAAGTTATGTTAGCACACATCAGAAGCGCTGGGATGGCTACATAAATGTGTTAGCTTATGCTTTAAGAACAGCAAATCACGATAATACGGGGAAAACTCCAGCAGAATTATTTTTAGAATGGAAGTTAATTACGCCACTAGATAAATTATTCTTTGTGCAACAAAGAGAGCAAGAGTTCAAACAAAAAGATGTGCAAAAACTCATTGACCAGGCGGTTAAAAGCTCGGATACGGCAAGAAATAGACAGAAATTATACTATGATAGAAAACGCCGTGAAGCAGATTTTAAAGTTGGGGATAAAGTGTTGAAGCGGAAATTTTCATTATCAAGTGCCCCACACAATTTTACTGCAAAGTTAGCTCCAAAATCTGAAGGCCCCTATGTAATTCAGGAAATCAAGGGAGTCGTATCGTACCTTAAGAACGACAGAGGGGAAATTTGTAAAGCAAGTCCCGACCAGGTGAAAAAATATTATAATCAAAATGATTTTGAAATCCTTAAAAGATTCTTGCAGGACTCAAGCGTAAAAGAAGTCGAAGGTCCAGAAGTAACGTACCCGCTCCACCACCCAAGAAGCAGAGAACTGAAGAGAAACCTATGCCTTCTACAAGTCATGCGACGGTACCGAATAGAAGAAAGGAAAACATTCAGACTTCATCATTTAAGAAATACAAGAAAGCAACGCCGCCGTGTAAAGAATCTTTGGTAAAAAGGAAAAGATCAGTTACAACGTATCGCAGTAGAAATTCTGCATCGAGGAAAACACTTCCAGGGCCAGATAGTCAGGAGCAAACAAGGCCGCCGTTCACAAGAATAAAAAGACAGCAGGAGGAACGAAAAAACCACCAACAACAGAAGAAATTCAAGCACGATTCCAGACCGGAGGACGCCAAGACCAGCCGTCCAGGGGCAAAACGGAAAAGACAGCAACCCGACGACTACCACTCCAAGAGGCCTGCATACAGAGGGCGAAAAAGAAAAATCAACATGGACGAAACTCGAAAAACACAAAGGAGACGACTGACTTCGATGAATTCCATAATGTGGGAGCAGTTCTGCCAGAAGAGGATGTCGGAGTTCCAATCATCGAAAACTCAAAGATAAGTTAAAATTTTCTATAAATTTTTCTTTTGTTACGAAATGTTATGCGTAAATACGAAGTTCTATGTTTTGACGGAAGTCAATTTGTCTCGGTTGAGACTTAATTTTATTTTACTTTATTTAGCTAAGGCAAAAAGTATTATTTTCTTTAAGTATAAAATCTAAGAACAAGCAGTTCCTGTTGGTCGAAAGACTAACTCTGTTATGTTAAAGCCAAAATTTGGCTGAAAGTAAAATAACTTCATATTCTTGTATTAATGAGAAATTTAGTTTCAGTGCCGCCAGCTTGGCGAAGAATGCGTAAAGTAAAAATTTATTTTTCTCTTATTCATTTTATGGTAAATTGTAAAAATCATATGTATTAGAATTTTATAAATATACGTAAATACTTGAAAGTTATGTAAAAGTAGAATTTAGTCTAGAAGCATAAAATTTTAGATGCTAAAAGTAAATACTCGAAAGAAATGAATTAAAGTTTAAGTATTAAACAGCAGATAAAATCATGGTTTAGAGCGAAAGCCTGCATGTCTAAAGATGAATGAGGGGGAAGTTAGAATGAATGTGTTTTGTAGGGTTCTCCACCTACACTTGAATTTTAAGAATGTTAAAATAGCTCATCGAGTTTTAGAATGTCGAGTAAGGTGTGTCTATTTGGTCGTTGAATGCTAACAAATCATTGTGGTTAGGGGAAGTGTTGCAATACTAAAACACGAATATTCCCGTTTGACATCACACATGGTGGAGAGCCAGGGTAAAGTTAAATTCATGTTTGAATACTTGAATGAATGTGAATTAAGCAGTAATTAAGAAAAATAAAACGAACAAAAACTTTATTCAGTGTCAAGAAAGTGTAAATTATAATGTATTTAGAAAGATACTGATACTTATTCCTTCCAGATGCTGGAAGGAAGAGAACAGATTGATTGCTGAAGTCCAGGAAAGGTTGCTGTAAGAAGAGAGGGTAAAATGATTATCTACAGAAATTTATTCTAATTTGTGAGAAAACAGTTTGTTTTATGTAAACGAGGCTCTTAGTTCAGAATATGGAAACTTTTCAACAGGTCGTTTCTAGGACCTGCTTCCAAGTTTACCAAATTCTGGCAGCGGCAAATGTAGGGTTTATATTTATTTGAACTAACATTTATTTTAAGTTTAAACTATCTTTCCTGTCAAGCCTTACTTTCCCCTGGAATTGCCAATGCCAGAGTATGTAAATTTTAGTAGAACGCGCAAAGTATTCAAATTGTCAGCGGAAGTAATTTGAGTTAAATAGAAGGGAAACAAGTTCGTAAGTGTGCTTTCTTGCTTCACGAGCGTGAAGGCGGCTAGGTAGAAATTGAAGAACCGCGCGTTTCGGTCTGTGTGCTTGCCTAGGCAGATAGTTGAATCTTTCAACTTAATATTCAGAAAGTTTGCTGAAATATCAGCTGTATCTTAGAACGCGGTTAGGTTAGTTACGTTTAGAGAGCCTCGTAGGTAGTAACTTGTTATTATTCATTTTTAGTTTCTTATTTTTATTTTACCGCCGGGTCGGCGTAGTTTGTCAGCGTCAAGTGCACGCATCTGTAACTTCTAAAGTAGAATAAAAAGGGAATTAAACCCTTCTTAAGAGTTTTGTGTACTTTCCAGTTCACAGCAGTCACTATTATTGTTGCGTGTAGGTTGGCGCCGCGCAACACCACAACACTTTTGTTGTATGTCTAGCATTAACCTCGCATTTAAAATTCTTTTACCGTAAATGCAAAGTTCAAGGAGGGGAAAAAACTATCTCTTTCAAAAACATTGAGATTAATAGTTTTAGAAATTTTTATAATACCAAGGGTAATTTCTTTTAAATAGTTATTCAGAATACTAAGACTAGTATATTACAATGTTACATAGAGAAATAAAATGCGTTATAGATAGAACCATTGTAGAGTAGAGATTATCTTGTTTAAATAAAGCAACAAGAAGAAGAAAGTTCACAAGGCTTTCAACTTTACTTGTCAGTATTGAAAAACATTCTACAAAAGGATGAGAAGTTTTACACTGAATTTTGACCATGTGGCTTAATGTTTTATTAATCATAAGCATATGCATTTCAAGTGCTATCTGCCTAGAACAAGATGCTTCCTTGCACCAAAACCATGGCAGCAGTTCAATTGAAAGCATCCTTAAATCTTCCGTAGATTTAAAGATGAAATTATATCACTTTTTCTAAAATTACTTACATGCAGAGTATGTAAAATTTAAAACAATTTAATACCTTACTTTCAGATTTATAGGCATCTTTATCAAGAACTGCAAGAGAGGTTAATTTAATTGTCCTGTCAATGCAAAACTGAAGTGTTATAGCAAATAAGAAAAATATTGTAAATAATCTTTATTACAAAAAGAAGATAGAATTTATATAGCTAAAGTATTTTTCATAAACAGCTGAAGGACACTGAAAATAAGATCTGTCTTAATATGGGATAATTGCACTTGTGTCCCTGGTATTTAATGAATAATAAGAGAAAAGTTAAGCATTTAGGTAGTGAAGGAATTATTTAATGTAGGAAAAACCAATTCATTAAGCATAATTCTAACAATATTTTGATAACATTTATGAAATCAGCCTGTGAAAATGCTCTATTCTAGCTATAAGATTTTATTAGAAAGACACACAATTAAAAGCCATTATTGGTTTTCGTGGTTTCCCCATGCGTAACGTAAATATGAGCCAGTTTATCTTAATAAGTCCTCCATGAAAGCATCGTTCCTCTTAAGCAGATACCTCTTGTAAACACCGCCATATTCAATTAATTTAACCTACAATTTCAGTTGCATTTCTGTAACATATAAAACGACACACCAAAAAGGAGTTATCTGAATGAGACGAAAATCTGTAGATGGATTGAAAACGAAACTAGTATGATAGGAATTTAATTTTTTATTTAGGAAATACAGCTACAAAAGCAAAATAAATAATGCAATGGTCCACCTTTAGCCCTAATGCAAGCTCTAATCCGGTTAGGCATTGACTCGTAGAGTTGGTGGATGTGCTTCTGGAGGATTCCTTGGCATATACTTTCAGACCGGCAAAATAGATCGGCGCCATCCAGGGAGGGTCGGACATGGCTCCTTAGAGCCCAAACGTGCTCAGTTGGGGAGACATCTGGCGATCGCGCCGGCCAGGAAAGTGTTGGAGACGCACTAAAACAATTAGTAGAAAGGCATGCCGTGTGCGTCCGAGCATTACCCTGCTGAAATGTAAGCCCAGAGATCCGTAAAAGGAAGGGCAAAAATAAAGGGCTAGAATCTCATTGAAGTGCTGCCGTGTTATAAGGGTGCCACACCAAACAAGGCCGGCTGTCAAATGAAATGGCACCCCATACCATACCTCCTGGTTGTCTCGTTGACAGTATCCAGATGAGTATGCATTTCTGTTCTGAACGTCTCCATACATGTCTTCGCTAATCGTCGGAACTCACTTCGAAGCAGGACTCATCGCTGAAAGCAATTATATTCAGGTCGAATACCTCCGGCACCGCTGCAAACATGCTTAACGGTGTGCAATGACAATGGGTAGGCGGCGTAATGCCTTCTGTGACTTCAGCCCCGAGCGTGTTCGGATGATCATTTTGTCCTTGTTCTGCAGTCGCTTTTGCTTGACCGTTACATTCGTGACGCTCTCTATAACCATGATTCACCCAGTCCTGTCAACATCATAGAATGGGCGCATCGCTCGGATCCAAATATCTAGCTATTCTGCGGCCACCCTCATTCCTTTATTCTTAAATAGTGACATCTGCTCGTACTTTTGACAAACCCGTCTACGAGACGTTGGTACAGTCCACCTAGATCGACGGACCCATATTTGCTTGGAAGTTATGCATTATCAGTAGAATATGTTCCGTTTTATGTACCATCCGTCCATAGTTTAGTTGGCAGAGCAGTGGAGTGTAGAGGTGTTGACACAGCTATCCATTTCATCTGGATGCTCCGCTGGAGCTCCATAGCTTGTCAATCATTCAACACTAAATGTTAATCCTTTCCATATTTCGTCCTACGGTATAGCCATACGCAATTTCTACCTATTTGGATAACTTCTCAATGAATCGATTTCTATGTTATAGGCTGTATGTATACCTGTATGTACGTAGGATAGATTTCAATTTATTTGCAACAGTACTTGTTTGTCAGCTGATAACATTACGCTACTGCCTATTAAAATTGCAACACCATGAAGGCGACATGCAATAAATGTCAAATTTGCATGAACCCCAAGTACTACATCCTGGATATAAGAACAATTAGCATTCCAGCGCATGCGCGCAAAGCATGTATGAGTAATACCATCTGCATTGCATATACATGGGGAAAAAATTGAACAACGGGTTTTTCATTCAGAAATCGTATTTAAGCGTTAGTTGCTCGGATTAAGATTATATTACGGCCCCTATAAAAAGAAGAAATTCTTACTAGTACGCGTTGGAATTCGACCACGGCAAGATCGCGATTCTTTGGACTACAATTCATTCTTCCGCGACATTGCTGCCCGTGTTGGTCGGGATCCCATGACTGTAAGGCGAATATGAGATCAATGGGTCCATATTGAACGCCGTGCAAAATCTCAGCGGCCTTGGGGCATTAAAACCCGAGAGAACGTTGCGGGCAGTGAGATGACGTCTGCAGTACCACGGACAGTCAGCACGGTGACCACTGTTGCTGCTTCCCATGACGCTACAACAGAAACAGGTGCACCTACAGCGGACGTCATCGACGACACTGGGCACAGGAGTGCACCATGTCGTGATTCAGACAAAACCCATTCCGCCTACAGCATGATACGAACGCATTCGTGTGCGGAGGCACAGAGAAGAATGACGTTGCCAACTTGCATTCGTGAAAACCACATGAGCCCAGCACCTGTCGTGCTGGTATGAGGTGCCATTCCGCCTTCATCCCGGTTACGTCTTGTTCCCATAACCGGTAATGGGGGCAGACGTCTTTACATTTGATGTGTTAATGCCCGTGGCTGTGCCCTGTCTTCAAGACCTGCGTGACGCCATATTTCAACAAGATGATACACGATCTTAAGTTGCCTGTGCTGTCATGATGTACCTTGAGACAGAATGTGTTCAAGTGTTGTCCAGATCAGCACATTCTCTAGATCTCTCACTCATCTTATCACGGGTCGCCGGGAGATTGCCATGCCATCACTGGCTGTTAAGTTTAGGATTGTGTATCCATAGATCGCCAATAGATGGCGGTAGTGTTTGTTTGTAAAAGGAAACTGTGATGTCAATTATGTATATGTATCAGTTCGTCTTTGGTGTTCGTGAATAAATGTTGTGTGGAAGAACGCTCCTCTGTTTATTACTTTAACTGCGATCCAGTCTGTTTATTAGAGATTTACACATATTTTGTTTATGGTGCCTGCAAACCGAGATTATTACGAGCCAGAAAATCGACAGACTGAATATTTCGAAAATGGAGGGCGTTCTTGAAAATTTGAAAAAGAAACGATCGGTTGTTAGACAATTAACTACGAAACTGATAACCAAAGTCGAATCGAATTTAGCAAATAATATTCCGCTAAATGAGAAAATTGAGATAATCGAGGATTTATATGAACAGTTAATTGAGAAAATCAATGAACTGAAAAGTTTAGATTCAGAAATAGAAACGAAAGTAACTTCGGAGGAGATTGAAAATGAAGTTACCTCAAGTCAAGAATACCAGGATAAAACTGTTATATGGAGAGGAAGAATGCAACGATTTTTGAAGAAGAATTCGGAATCTTCTAGAACAGTTCATCAGAACCAAACGGCTAATGTTGCACTTCCAGTTGAAATAAAAACCAGTGAAGTTACCACGTCTGCAAATAGGAACTTATTACGGAGATTCGTGTAAATGGTTAGACTTCTGGAACCAGTTCGAAAATACAATTCATAATCATAGTGGATTGAGAAAAACTGAAAAATTTGCGTACCTAAAATCCTTACTTGGAGGTAATGCTTTAGCTGCCATTTCCGGTTTCGCTTTAAGTGACCAGAATTATGATTCCGCAGTAGAAATATTGAAAGAACGTTTTGGAAGACAAGATGTTGTTATCACCTCGCATATGAATAAATTATTATCCCTTGAACCAGTGGGAAACATTTCAAATGTTAAAGCACTGCGTAAGCTGTACGATGAATGCGAAGTCAACATTCGAAGTTTAGAATCGTTAAACGTTACTTCTGGAAGTTATGGAAATATTCTCTGTCCTATCATTTTGCAGAAACTTCCAGAGGAATTAAATTTGGAATTTAATCGAAGTCGAAATATGGAAGCAGGATTTGATATAAAGGAACTTATAGAATTCTTAAAAAAGGAAGTTAATTGTCGAGAAGCTGCAAGTTTAATGAACTCTACGAAAACGAATCAGAAACCATACTTTCGTCAAAATGAACAACGCACGAAAGTTTATCCTAATTATAAACCGAAAGTTCCGACTGCTTCAGCTTTATCAACAATTGGATATAAATGTATATTTTGTGACAAAGAAGATCATACGAAATATAAATGTACTGAGGTGAACGCTGATGAGAAACGCAACATTTTGAAACGTACAGGAAAATGTTTTATGTGTTTTGGATGTAAACATTTAGCTATCAACTGTAAGAACAAACAGTTTTCCTGCAAAAGGTGCCGCGGTAAACATCATGAAAGTGTGTGTGTAAATCCCACATCAGCTGTCACCAGTGAAAAAAATAAGGAAACCGAGACATCGGCGGAAATTGTTCAAAATTCTTCTGCCAAAACTGGATCTAATATTATGCTTCAAACAGTGTATGCTGTGGCTGAGGGCAGAAATAAGAACTGTATTGTGAGATGTCTTCTTGACGGCGGTAGCCAAATCTCTGCAATTCGAGAAGATTTATCAAGAAAATTACAATTACCAGTGAAAGGAGAAACTGTTTTAAATCTGCATACCTTCGGTGAAAAGAACGGGAAACATTGGCGGCGAAAGAAAGTTGAACTTACGCTCCGGAATATTAATGACCCTGAAAAATCCATAAATCTCGAAGTCATTGAAGTACCAGTCATAACAAATGCCGATATACGAGTACCAGATGTAGAAATCAAATCCAAACTCCAAGCATTCGGCGTCACTTTGACAGACTGCGGCGGCGCCGATGGAATGAGTCATATTTCCGTTTTAATCGGCGCTGACATTATGTGGAAAATAGCAAGCGAAGAAATAAAAAGGATAAACAGAAATGCCGTAGCGATGAAAACCTTGTTTGGGTGGTGTATACAAGGCAAATTTCCTTCATCAGACTTTGAAATCCATGATGCGTGTTTAAACGTAAGTGTAGAAGAGAAACTTCTAAAAAGTGTCGAATCGTTTTGGGATATTGAATCTATAGGAATTAAAAATGTTTCTGACGAAGAACAAAATGAAATGGCCATGCAAATATTTAACAACTCGATTACACAAAAGGGTAATAGATACGAAGTTAGACTTCCATGGAAAGATCAGAATGTGACTTTAAGAGACAATTTTAAGAATGCTGAAAGACGATTTTTGAATCTGATCGAACAATTTAAATCAAACTTGAACTTTTATGCGCAATATAAAGAAGTGATTGACTATCAGCTTAAGGAAGAAATCATAGAAAAGGTCAATCTTGGTACTCCATCTGGGAGACGAACTTACTACATACCTCACCGTGCTGTCATCCGTGAAGATCATAATTCTACAAAGCTTCGCATTGTTTATGATGCTTCTTCAAAGGAAAAAAATCATGAATCTCTAAATGATAATTTACTACAAGGACCAAATCTTCTTCCTGAACTTTTGAAAGTTTTAATAAATTTTCGACTTCATCGAATTGCATTTACGTCAGATATTGAGAAAGCGTTTTTACAAATTTCTGTTGCACCTGAAGATCGGGATTCAATGCGATTTTTGTGGATTGATGAGAATTCAAGTTTGAGCAATCCGAAAATTCAAGTTTATCGGATGTGTCGTGTAATTTTTGGAGCAAAATCAAGTCCATTTTTGCTGAGCGCTTGCATTAAGCATCATATAAAGAAATTTGAAGACATCCATCCCAGAACTGTAGAAATGTTAGAAAACTTCATGTATGTTGACGATTTTATTTGTGGATCAGATACGGAGGAGGAAGCTATACAGATATATCATGAAGCCAATGATATAATGAAAAAGGCATCAATGACTTTGACCAAATGGAATTCTAATTCGGATACTGTAAAAAACCAGTATAAATCAAGTGACAACTTCGTTAGCTTTAAATTGCCTGACTGTGATTCCCCCTCAAAGATTCTTGGACTTCAATGGGATACAATTAAGGATATCTTCTGTTTTAATGCACAAGACGTTATTGATTTCATCCAGTCAAATGACCAAACAAAACGTTGTGTTTTAAAAGCTGCTTCAAAAATCTTCGATCCTGTTGGGTTTCTTACTCCATATGTTATTCAAGCAAAAGTTCTGTTTCAGGATTTATGGCTGAAAGGTGTTGATTGGGATGAAATTATCCCACCAGAATTGCAAGACAAGTGGAATAAATGGTATAGGCAACTATGTGATCTACCTAATATCCAGATACCTCGGTGGTATTTTCGTGATGTTGATGAAACATCTGAAACACTAGAACTACATTGTTTTTGTGATTCATCTCAAAGTGCTTACGGAGCAGCAGTGTACGTGAAATTCCGTAGCTTAAAATATTGTGGAACAAGTTTAGTGATAGCCAAGAGCAGAGTGACACCCCTGAAAAAATTATCTTTACCAAGACTCGAGCTCATGGCAGCAGTGTTAGGTGCAAGACTTGTAACTACAGTCCGTGTGCATTTTCCTCAAGCTAAGATTCATTTATGGACAGATTCTCTTATTGTGCTTCATTGGATAAAAAACTCACCGCGGCGATGGAAAACATTCGTACAAAATCGAGTGTCTGAAATTCAAGACAAAACATCCCCGAGCATGTGGCATCATTGTCCTGGCTCAGATAATCCAGCCGATAAAATCACACGTGGTGTTAAAGTGAGTGATCTTGTAGTAGATCAAGTGTGGTGGCATGGACCTCCATGGCTTCATCAAGATGAAATAAATTGGCCTAAAGTGAACGAGCATTGTAACATAGTAGATAGTGCAGAAGAAAGAGTTGTGACTCAAGTTACTAGCAGTGTTCAACCTTTACAACCTGTGTTAAAAATAGAAAACTTTAGTGACTTAGGTAAACTTTTAAGAGTCACGTCATATGTATTTAGATTCATTAATAATTTAAAATCACAGAATGGAGTGATTGGTCCTGTGACCAAAAATGAAATATGTAATGCTATGTGTTATTGGATTATCTTATCACAAGGTGAGTATTTTTTTGAAGAGTTGAATGATGTTAAATGTAAAAAACCATTGTCTCATAATTCGAAATTGTTTGGGTTAAATCCAGTAATGGATGAAAAGGGTTGTTTAACAGTTGGAAGTAGATTAGTGAAATCATCATTAGATGTCGATGAAATTCAGCCTATAATATTACCAAATATTTATTTTTCTCGTTTAATTATATTGAATTGTCATGAAAAGGTTCTTCATAGTGGTGTAAATGAAACTTTAGTGCAAGTAAGAGGGAAATTTTGGATTTTAAAAGCCAGACGTTTTGTAAAATCTGTGTTACATGATTGTAGATTTTGTAAAAAATATAATGCTAAAGCTGGACACGAGATATCGTCTCCTCTTCCAGCTGACCGAGTGGAGAAAGCTCAACCATTTGAGGTAAGTGGCATAGATTTCGCTGGCCCTTTGTATTTAAAGGATGGTACAAAAGTGTATATTTCATTGTTTACCTGTGCAGTGACTCGAGGAGTCCATTTAGAATTGTTATCAAATTTAAGTGCAGAGTGTTTCATTCAAGCCTTACGTAGATTTTTTGCACGTAGGGGTATTTGTAGAGTTATATATTCTGATAATGCTAAAACCTTTAAGACTGCTGATCGTGAATTAAAATATTTGTATAAATTATGTAAAGATGAAAAGGTTCTAAATTTTCTTGGTAAAAATGGGTTTGAATGGAAATTTATTGTAGAAGGTGCTCCTTGGTGGGGCGGATTCTGGGAACGTTTGGTAAGATCTGTAAAAACTTGTTTAAAACGTATCTTAGGTAAAGCTTCTTTATATTATGAAGAACTGTATACTGTTTTAGTTGAAGTTGAAGCTGTTATTAATTCTAGACCTATAACGTATGTATACAATGAACCAAATGAACCTGATCCTCTTTCACCATCTCATTTTATAACTGGATCTAGATTGACTGTTTTACCTTCACCTGAATCTAAATTAGAATCTACAAGATCTCAATTGATTAAAAGATGGAAGCATAGGCAATTAATATTAGAGCATTTTTGGAAAAGGTTTTATAAAGAATATTTGTTAGAATTAAGATCAGTCATGTTTTCAAAAACTCCAAAGAATTCTCCCGTGTTTAAAATTAATGATGTTGTACTTGTACGAGAAGATAATGTGAAACGCTGTAACTGGAAGATAGGTAGGATTAAGGAATTATTTCATGGAAGAGATGATAGAATTAGATCTTGTGAGATTCAGTTGGATAAGAGTGTTGTTAGAAGACCAATTGAAAGACTTTATAATCTTGAAGTTCAATAAAATTGATGCATCCGTAGACGGATGCATGGGGGGGAGTGTTAAGTTTAGGATTGTGTATCCATAGATCGCCAATAGATGGCGGTAGTGTTTGTTTGTAAAAGGAAACTGTGATGTCAATTATGTATATGTATCAGTTCGTCTTTGGTGTTCGTGAATAAATGTTGTGTGGAAGAACGCTCCTCTGTTTATTACTTTAACTGCGATCCAGTCTGTTTATTAGAGATTTACACATATTTTGTTTACTGGCCAGAAAATAGAATTGAAGCTGCATGGAATAAAGTACCTGTGCTTGCCATTCGAGCTTAGTTCGATTAGATGCTCAGCCGGATTACAAATGTTGCTGCTGCCAGAGGTGTTATTTTTATGTACTCAATCGCGCATATTATTAACCCCATACAACTTGTTAATTTAATCATATCTTCCTCTCATTACATTAATAAATACGACGTCTGCAGCACCACGGACAGTGACCACTGTTGCTGCTTACCATGACGCTACAACAGAGACAAGTGCACCTACAATGGACGTCATCGACGACACTGGGCACAGGAGTGCACCATATCGTGATTCAAACGAAACCTATTCTGCGTACAGCATGAGAACGAACGCATCCATGTGTGGAGGCATAGAAGAGGATGAACGTTACCAGTGTGACGTCGTGGATGCTTCAGTATCAACACTGGTAGTGGTGATCCATCGCTTTTATTCACACAACATAACACAGATACAACATTTAATTAATACATTTAGAAAACTATAGTAGATATCCGAGTTGGTGACACGATCAGAGACGTTAACGAAGATAGCACTCGTCATCACTAGATAAATTTAGTCTCCACACCTCAGCTCGCTGGCGGAGCTTCCCAAACTCTTCTCTGACAGGCGTCTCACAGAAATCTCATCTCTTTACGCATGCGTATTACTCAGTTAAGTCGTTGCCATTCACAGTTCTTTAAAATAGGTGTTAAAATGAATTACAGTCCTCGTAGTGTGAGGAGTCCGCTAACGAAGTTCTCTCTAGTCGAAAACATCATAGGTCTTTCTAGTAGAGAGTTCAGGAGCATTCTTTACAGACTAACTCCTTCCGCCTCCAGATTTTGTTTTCCTCGGACACAGAGGAAACAATTTTTTTTTTTTTTAAGTTCCTACGGGATAAAATACAAGTTCAGGTAGGCGTTCGCTACAAACAAACACCTTCCGCCTCCAGTTTTTGTTTCTCCGGACACAGGAGAAGTAAACCTTCACAGTTTCTGATTTCAATACAGATTGTTCAACATTTTACCAGTTAATTTTAAACCACACTGTTACAAAGGTTCTCCACTCTCATAACCAGGCCATCATAAAAAGAACACATTTAAAAATACACATACAATATATGAAAAACTACCACAAAAATTTTTGTCTTTAAGAATGAAGCTAACAATTTACTATGTAGTATGAAATTAAAAAAGAAAAAAAAAAAGAATACAATATATATAACCAAATAACAAGACAATTTAAAAGGAATTATAACTAGTCTATTTAACTGGCATGTACAGAGTTTCTACTTAAGCAGTCTACATTTAAGTTGTCACTTCCCTTTTTATGATGTATCGTAAAATTATAAGATTGCAAGGCTAAGGTCCATCGTAATAATCGACCATTTCTACCTGCATTATTTTCTAGCCATACTAGGGGATTATGGTCCGTTTGAACTGAAAATTTAGTCTGCTCATCTATATACCCTTTCAATTTTTTTATTCCATACAGAATTGCAGCACACTCTTTTTCAGTGGTGGAATACTTCCGCTCACTATCAGTACATTTTTTACTGATATACAATATGGGATGTTCTTTTCCTTTATCATCCTTCTGGGCTAAAACAACACCATATCCTTGATCTGATGCGTCTGTCTGTAGTGTAAATGGTTTAGAAAAATCGGGTGCATGTAGCACAGGCCTACTAGATAGCTTTTCTTGTAACGATTTGAATGATTCATTACATTCATCATTCCAAACAATTTTACCCCTTTTGTTATTCCCTTTTAACAAATCTGTCAAAGGTGCGCCTATAGCAGAAAACATAGGTATATATTGTCTGTAGTATCCAGCTAACCCTAAGAAAGCTCTAATCTCAGTTTTAGTTGTGGGAACAGGAAAGTTTTGAACCGCTTCTATTTTTAGTTCTGCTGGAGAACGTTTTCCTCGACCTACTATGTGACCGAGATATTGCACTTCTTGTGCAAACTTGCACTTAGAGGGTTTAATAGTTAAATTGGCTTTTCTTATTCTTTCTAAAATTTCATGTAAATGTTGTAAATGTTCCTCCCACGTTTCAGAAAAAATAGCAATATCATCTAAATAAGGGGTAGCATATTTCGCACATCCGCACAATATTTCGCTCATCATTTTACTGAAATAATAAGGAGCATTTTTAAGCCCAAATGGCATTCGCAAAGGCCTATATACGCCAAAATTTGTAGCAAATGCAGCAATTTTCTGAGCCCTAGGGGTGAGCGGAATTTGCCAATAACCTTTAGTTAAGTCTATCAAGATGATAAATTTGGCTGCTGCAACAGTTTCAACACGTTGCTCTATATTGGGGATCGGATAGAACTCAGTACGCATTATTTCGTTTAACTTTCTGTAATCAATACACGGCCTAGGATCCCTACCTGGTACTTCAACAAGGATCATGGGTGAAGTATACTCAGAGGGTCCTGGTTCAATAATCTTGTATTTTAACATTTTTTCAATCTCGATTTTAAGAATTTCGTTCTGTCGATTTGTCATTCTATAAGGCTTATGCTGTACGCGTTTGTCACTGATTAGTTCGATATCATGTTCGACTAAATTTGTTTTCCCTGGAATATTCGAAAATATAGCAGAAAACTTTACCAACAACTTTTCCAACTGCAGGATTTGTTCATCTCTAAGTCTTTCTTTAAGTTTACCTTTTGCTATTATTTCATTAAAATCAAACACATTGGGGTCGGTTAACAAATAAGGAAAATCCTCCTCTAATTCCGAGGGTTCAACTATCTCCTCGTCGTCAAGGAGCACCATATTCAAAAGTTCAGGTCTCTTATGATAAGGTTTTAACATATTGATGTGATACACTTTATTCCCTTCTTGATTCCCTTCAAAACTAACCACATAGTTTGTTTCTGATAATCTTTTCCCCGGCCCTTTCCATTGAGGAGCGAGTTTATGGGGTTGGTTCAATGCTAATACTAATACAGAATCTCCTGGCTGGAATTCCCTTTTCACGGTATTTTTGTCATACCATTTCTTCCTTTTATCTCTCACCTCTTCCATTTTCTCTGTAGCTAATTCTCTACATTTCTTTAACCTATTGATTAATTCGAAAACATATTCTATTACGGTATCTTCTTTTTCCTGAGGATCTAACCATTTCTCATACAATAATGCGACAGGTGTTCTGAGGTTGGTCCCGTACACTAATTCAGCTGGACTAAATCCTGTACTATCATGCGTTACTGTTCGCAGGGCAAAGAGAGCGGCAGGTAATTGTACTTCCCAATTTGGGGCAGCTTCAATACATAATACCTTTAAGACCCTTTTTATTGACCTATGGAACCGTTCTACAGGATTGCTCTGGGGGTGGTAAACCGAACTTCTGGAAATTTTTATACCAAACCTCTTCAAAAATTCAACGGTTAAGCGACTCATGAAAGATTTTCCTTGATCAGTTTGAACCTCCCTTGGAAAACCCATCCGACTAAATACCTGCAAGAGTGCACTTACAACAGATTTCGACGTTATATCCGGTACCGGGACGGCGTCAGGATATTTAGATGCTAAGCACATAACTGTAATAAGATATTTATTACCTTCAGTAGATGTAGGCATAGGCCCGCAAGCATCTACATTAACCTTACTAAAAACTTCAGATATCACAGGTACTATTATCAACGGTGCTTTCTTTTTGTCACTTGCTTTTCCTACATGTTGACAGGAGTCGCATGTTTTAAGGAATTCCTCAATGTCTTTATAACAATTTGGCCAGAAAAAATGTCTTAGTAACCGGTCTTTTGTTTTCAGAACCAGTGACCTGAAGTTCCTTCATGACGAATTGCTTTAATTTGCTCTCTGAGGTTTTCTGGAACAACAATTAAATGTTCTTCTCCTCCTAACTTATTTACCTTCTTTTTTACTAAAATCCCATTTTTAATCCCATAACTTGTTTTACTTCCGCTTTTTACTAGTTCTAATAAAGGCGCAAGTTCTTTACTTTTTTGTTGTTCATCAATAAAAGTACTTGAGTCTATTTAAATCGCAGGACTTGTGGGGACACAAAGGTTGACAGGAGGTAATATCTCTCTGTTTTCAGACCTCTCATGAGCATCGTCCTCCTCTTCCAATTCTAACTCATTCTGCTCAGAATTTTGATTCGTCTCACTTAAATTTTCCGCTTCCTTTAATTGTCGTGCTTGAGATCGAGTAACGACCGCATTAACATTACCGACATACGACGAATAATTTTTCTCAGTTCCTCTGAGAAGAGCCGCTGTCTGGTTGCCTAATATATATCGTCCTTGGTCGAAGTGGTCTCCTATAACAGTGCTTTGGTGGTTACTGTACCCAAATCGCATTCAATATCTACTTCAGCAACAGGTAAACAAGTCATATGATCATCCAACAAATGTCGAACCCACACGTGTTCTCCCTTCATTCGATCTATGTCTACATATTTCTGACAAATAATATCTACCGTTGCTCCTGTATCTCTTAGAATAGGTACTTCAAAACCATTTACTTTTCCATTTAATGTATAGGCATCTAACAGATTCTTCTCTGATCTCCCGCTTATCCGATACAAATCTGCCTTTTGGGTTTTAAATTTAGGGCACTGAGGACGTAAATGGTCAAAAGATCCACATTCATAGCACTGGAGTCTTTTTCTCCTATCAAAATTCGAGTCCGACTTTTTCCCAAGATTGCGTGCATCATCATCTTTTTTAAATTGTGTGCCCTGAGGGTTTTTTCTATTTTTGAAAACGTTACCAGTGGACTGAAAAACACCCATTTGTCTACCTGATATTTTCGTTTTAAATTCACCCAATTTCGTTTTCCCAACCATCGTCTTTTTCGCATCTTCAAATTCCTCTATTTTACCCACCAACTGTTTTGGTGAAGTGATCGTAGCCCATTCACCTATAAAATGTTCCTTAAACTCATTAGGCGTGCGCCTTTTAATCTGATCTACCAACTTTAAGTCCTTGAGTTGCTCAAATGTTTCGATTTTTAATCCCTTAAGCCACCCATCTAAAAATGTCTTAATTTCGTGATAAAAATCGTACCACGTAGAATCCGGATTTTTCTGAGTCTTAACAAGAAGTTGCCGAAACTTCTCCGCACTTAATTTAAATCTTTTAAGTAGTAATTCTTTAATATGTTGGTAATCTCTAGCCTGCTCTTCAGGCTCCCTAGCAATTATATTATTTACCTCAACCGGAAGGACACCAATGAGATATGACACCCATTGATCCGTGGGCAATTTTAAAACTTTAGCTTGCCTCTCAAAAAGTTCTAAAAATAAACTAATATCATCAGTTTTTAAATTAAACTTGGGCATAAGTTTCTGAAAATTCTGATTAAATACTGTTTCAACTCCAGGTTTAGCAGATTCAGTGTTCTGTTTTGCTTTAAGGCATTCTAGTTCTAACTGTTGCTTTTCAATTTCTTTATTTTGCTGTAGTATCTTAAATTCCCTCTCCCTCGCTTCCTGTTCTAGCTGTAATTCATTCGCTCTTGTTTGCTTCTCTAAGTTTTCCTTTTCTATCCTATCAGTCATAATACTTTCTAACAAATTTTTAACAAATTCTTCCTCATAATTTTTACTATTCGTTATTAATTGTTTTAAATCTATCACTTTCATATCTTCTAAAGCTATTTCCCCAAGTTCTGAAGCGACAAGGAATAGATCCCTTTTCTTAGCTTTCCCCAGAAATGCCATTTTCACAAAAGTAATTGTTCAAAACAAATAACTCAAATAGTTATTCACAAATAATACACATAAAAGTATATCACAGATATAAAAAACACTAACTTTTCTTCTTTCTTACAAAATTAGGCAAATAAAAATAAAAGATTAATAAAAGCATTAATCACTGTGGATTTATTTCCATTCAAACATAAATCGAGTAAACAACCTTACTGAATACTTCGTATAAAAAAATAACAAGTTCTTTTCATTTAGTACAGCCAGACAGAAAAAACCCAGTGTGGCGCCAATAAATATAAACACCTTTAATTAACTATCGTTTTCATGACAGCTACTTCCGTTGGCAACCACATGGCCAACGCATATACTACGTAAATCGATAGGCGCAGGTTTAAATCAGAACACTATTAGAATATTTCTTTACTGCTCAAAGCTTTAATTTTTACACCATGAAATGATAAAAATTTAACATTCTACTTATCAGAAAAAACACATCATATTAAAATACAGCACTGGTGTGCTTTCATGAGAAAACCAAAGTAACAAGTTTTTAATATCTTCAACAACTTATTTCTTTCACAAGAATTTAATATAAATTTTCTTCTAATGACTTAGAAATGAAAATTGCAATATTGCACTGATGTGCTTTCACATATACACAAAATAAACAGTTCAGATTCTATCACACCAATTTATAACGAAACGTTAAACATAAATACACTGATGTGCTGTTTATTTACGGGAATGGATTTTTCCCATTATCATACAAAGGAAAAATATCTCGTTACATATATAAATGCAACACTTTGATTGTTTTAAAAACTTTTATGCACTGACGTGCTATAAAATGCACTGAAGTGCTACGTGTTAATGGGAAAATGTTTTCCCGAATATACTACAAAAGGAAAATATCTTGTTAGATATATAAACCAAACACATTGAGTGTTTAAACTCGTACTATGCACTGACGTGCTACTTCTGCTTTGGGAATTGATTTCCCGAATAAGTAATAAATAACTACATTATACATTTCAGGCCTGGAAATGAATATTGTGGAGAACACATACCTGGTCTCTTGTCACACAAATCTCGGTGGAACCTTCAATTTTTATTTTCTTTCGTCTGTGACGTCGTAGATGCTTCAGTATCAACACTGGTAGTGGTGATCCATCACTTTTATTCACACAACATAACACAGATACAACATTTAATTAATACATTTAGAAAACTATAGTAGATATCCGAGTTGGTGACACGATCAGAGACGTTAACGAAGATAGCACTCGTCATCACTAGATAAATTTAGTCTCCACACCTCAGCTCGCTGGCGGAGCCTCCCAAACTCTTCTCTGACAGGCGTCTCACAGAAATCTCATCTCTTTACGCATGCGTATTACTCAGTTAAGTCGTTGCCATTCACAGTTCTTTAAAATAGGTGTTAAAATGAATTACAGTCCTCGTAGTGTGAGGAGTCCGCTAACGAAGTTCTCTCTAGTCGAGAACATCATAGGTCTTTCTAGTAGAGAGTTCAGGAGCATTCTTTACACCAGTTTGCATTCGTGAAATTCATACGGGCTCAGCACCTGGCGTGTTGGCATGAGGTGCCATTCCACCTTCATTCTGGTCCCTTCTTGTTCCCATAACCGGTAATGTGGGCAAATGTCGTTACATTTGTGATGTCTTAATGCCCGTGCCCTGTCTTCAAGGCCTGCTTGACGCCATCTTTCAACAAGATGATGCACGAACTTATGCTGCCTGTGCTGCCCTGAAGTTCTTTGAGACAGAATGTTTCCGAGTGTTGTCCTGATCAGCACATTCTCCAGGCCTCTCACTCATTGAGAGCATCTTATCATGTGTTGTCGGGAGATTGCCATGCCATCACTCGCCAGAAAATAGAACTAAAGCTGCATGGAATGAAGTACCTGTATCAGCTTAGTTCAATTAGATGTTCAACCGGATTACAGATGTTACTGGCTGCCAGATGTGTCAGCTTTGTGTACTGAATTCCGCATGTTATGAACGCCAAACCATTTGTTAATTTAATCATATCTTCCTCTCATTATATTAATAAATACAATACATACGATAAATATGATTCTGTTATTTGCTTTACTTCCTGGTATAGAAATTTTAATGAACAGCACCGTATTTGTTATCTTCTTATGAATCTGTACTACAATCTAATTTTTTGAACCGTCAATATTTGCATCTTTATATCAGAATTTATCTCGTATTCAGGTCCAGTTCTGTTAAGTGCGCAGTGCGTGCATGCAAAAAGGCCACCAGATCCCTAGTTCGACCTATAGTGTATTTTAAGGAATTAAATCCAAACACTTGGTTATGTATGAATTTGGTGTTTCTATGCTGTTGGTATGTACAAGGCTGCCCAGCCGGTATAATGGTTAATGACGTTGAATGCTGTAGTGAAGGGTCTGGGTTCGAATCCCGAAGAAGGCGTAGCTTTTGTTAAACTTATAATATCTTCACATTATAAGCCACCATGTGCATGGATGTTTGTCAGCTTATAATGTGAAGCTATTATAAATTTACAATCATCCATGCTTTCTTCATGAGTGAAGCAAGCGAGCGCTCAAAATACAAGGTCAGCCGAAATTCTCTCGAGAAGCTGATAGTAGAGGAATAAAAGTTGGGAGACCCTCGGAACACCCGCAAAGCCATCTTCCATTAAAAACTGAGATGCAGCTTATTAGTTAACAAGACTCAGCAATACACAATGTACTTTCGGGAATGGACCAATTAACTTAACCTACAACTGCCTTTTCCAGTTGGGATGTTATGAATGAAACTTCTATATGATAGAATATGTGAAAAGATTTATTGCCATAAAATTAAAGAGTGTTTTTAAACTTAATAGTCCTCAAATAATATTAAAAATGATTATTAACGGAAACATAATGAGATATACCTAAATTTATTTACAACCTCTCCTGTATTCCCGAAAATTCTTATAAATGCTGTTAGTACAGGAAGTTTTCAAAGCTAAAAATTAAGAGCAATATAAAAAATAGTGGCGAGTGGGAGAATCCAAAATGATTTATATAGTTTTTTTTTTTTTTTTTTTTTTTTTTTTTTTTTTTTTTTGTGGTCAGTATAAAATCTTAATTCAGAGTGAATTAGTTTCGACGTTGTTTGACTGATTGATAAATAGCGCTCTAAAATAATATTGGCTGGTTAAGTTTCGAATTACAAAACATCACCAGCATTATGTAGACAGACTAGACAGACAGTACTAGAAATGTGTATGTAGGAAGTCACTTGACATGATTAATAGAGGAATGACGCAGTCCAGAGATGTTTATTATAAGCAGTTACTATTTTTAGTACAGAAACTGAAAATACCTTAATTAAAATGATGAGATAAGGGCAAAACAAATTTTAATTATAATCTTGATTTACATAGTTTTTATCTATCAATCTCTAAATATACACTTAACAATATACAAGAAACATTAAAAAATTAATATTCTATTTTCTGAGGTATTTTTTAAATATATATGCGGAAAAAGACTTTAATATCTATAGTTCAGATTTCAGAAACAAACTGTCTGCCTAAAGAGATTTGGATTTATTAAGTTATAGAAAAGTATGCTAGTGTATATTCCTTGATGGAATAATGCTGTTAAGGAGGGCTTTCTGACGGAAACTGTCTTGTACTCCTGTTATGCAAGGGAGAATCTATGAAAACATGCATGCAGCCAATCTGTTCCCTGGGAATTGAACTTGGACTGAACTATCAGTGCTCAGCTGTCTTACCTGCTGGGCTGTGAAGGAAAAAAGATGCCTTCATGGATAACTTTCTACGAAGAACTGCCTCTGTTCATGTTATATATAGGGAAAACCACGGAAGCATCCACGGAGCGAATTTGTTCACCATAATTTGAAGCTTGTCTAACTATCAATGTTGAGCAGTCTTACCCACCAGATTCCATGGTAGGCTGTATATATTACAGATGCAGTTGTTAATCACATTTATGGATTTTATGCCATATCAGTGTGTTTCCTATGTTCCATTCCTTTCCAGTGTGTATGATTTCAAACATGAAAGCAAGATTTCAATATGCAAGCAATAAAAATTGTTTAACCCATAGCACTAATGCTGTTATATGAGAAAATAAAGCAAAGATTAATAATAAATAAGCAAAGATTAAAATAAAGCAAAATTCCGAAAAAATATTCATATGGCAGTAAACTACATAACACCACATTTCCCAAGTGACAATGTATTGTTTTCAGAGATTGTTTAAAGAATCTACCTAGTAATAACAAAAATTTTTCAATTTGTGTGAAAACTGTCACTAAATTTAGTTTGATAATGACACAAGATTTTCAGTGTATTTTGATAATACAGTCAAAAGTCGTTAAGTCGGACACCCATAATCCGGAATGATCTATAATCCGGGCCTCAAAGCTACAAACTTTCTGCGCATCCGTCGCGTTGACGCATGCGCGTAAGACCTTTACAGCTGCAAATATGCAGTGTGCACATGCGCATAATACGTTTACGCATGCGCGTTTAATGTATAACGGACGGTATAAGCTAAAATTATCTAATTATCTATTTCAGTTAATGTTGCATATTGCGTTGTTCTTTAATCTTCGAATTGGATCCGGCTTATTATTTTTTGCAGACTGTTAGAGCAATTTTATAAAAGTAAGCTTGAACTTTCGATTATGCCAAATAGAAATTCCGATATATATTTACTAATATGTAAAGGATCTACAAAGCGAAAGTATGTTTCGAAGTCCATTAAACAAAAAGTGGAATTGCTGCAAAAAATGGATAAAGGCACAATCCTTTGTTTATCTAACCATTCCGAAATCTGTTTATCAATTTCACGCTGCTCTGCGGCGGGAGGGGGGGAAATCGCCGCGCCGTGCAATGAATTGAAAGTTGATTTGTCAGCACTATCCTTATCTTCAGAGCAGATGTTTTTATTTTATTTGGCTTATAATTCCTTACTAAATGTAGTATTTCATCTCGATATACTCCGTCTTTGATATGATTTAAATCAAATTCCTCGTCATTATAATTCGCTTCCGTTAGTGAAGAAAGTGACACAGAGGTTATTGAAAACGAAAAAATTTCGATTGACAAATTAGTCGGTATTCTCGACACAGCAATTATAGGACTTCAACAGCGGAACTTTGTAACTGAAGAAGAAATTATGTTTGTTTATAGAATTAAAGAGAAAGTATTATCACATAAAACGAAGCAACTTAAACAACTTACATTGAAAGAAATGTTTAATAAAGTAAACAAAAAAATATTAAGCTTTTTTTTTTTTTTTTTTTTGTAAATTGTGATACCCTTTAGATCATAATTGTTCTTTATTTCATAAATTACGGTTTCATATTTTTAATTTTATAATTTCTGCATGCTACCTTACCAGACATAAACTGATGATCTATAATCCGGAAAAATCGATAATCCGGAATTGCCGAAGTCCCGACGAGTCCGGATTAACGACTTTTGACTGTATTAAAGAACTTTGTTGTTCTGCATGTGATAGAATACAAAATCAAAATGTTCATGTTATGTCTGAAGGCATGACACACACACATACATACAGGCAATAATTAAAAGAGGCAGAATAGTTTTAATTCTAAAAAAAAAATAGGTGATAATTCCTTATAAATACCAAAGACTTGAGCCACAGTTATATGGCAAAGCTAATATAGATATTTTTAATAGATATTTTTTTACTAAATTAGGTTAGATTATTTACACTCATGTCCATAAATTAAGGATAATGCAAAATCAGGCAAAGGTAGAGTTAGAAGCAAAACAAATTTGATTTATTTGTAAAGCTTATTTATTAAACAAAAGGTAAAGAGCAAAAAAGATGCTATATGTTTGATATTATTAAAAAAATTAGCGATTTTTTCTCCCTGGAGCAAATTACAAAAAAAAAACCTATTTACAAAAAAACAATATTACATGGTCTCCCAGACGATACAATACAGTCCGTACAACGCCTAGGCATGCTGAGTATCAACTTATCGACTTGATCTTGGGGGATATTACACCACTCAAAAGGCAATGTTCTCCGAAGTTCCGGTAGACATGTAGGAAGAGGTTGCAACTCGTCGGCCAAGCATATCCCACACGTGCTCTACTGGATTCAAGTCCGGTGAGAATGCTGGCCAGTCCATACGGGTGATATCCTCCGATTGAAGGCATTCGCTTACGATGTTTACACGGTGAGGACGGGCGTTGTCATCCATAAACACAAATTGTGCGCCCATGGCGCCCCGAAACAAACGTACATGTTGTTCCAGAATGACGTCCCGATAGATTTGGCTTGTCATGGTTAAAATTTGAACATGCAGGTCAGTTCTGGAAACCAGAATAATTCAACCCCAAACGAGCACTCCTGCACCACCGTAACGGTGTCGTTCAATGATGTTTCCTTGGTGGTAACGGGTACCTGGAGCTCTCCATATGAAAGTCCGGCGAGAATCAGACTGCAAGCGAAACCTGGACTCGTCGGAAAACATCACACAAGCCTACTGTTGCGGTTTCCACAATTAATGCTCTCTACTCCAGGCTAACCGCAGGCGACAGTGAGTTGCAGTAAGTGGAACGTATCTGACAGGTCTACGAGCACTGAGACCAATCTGCCCTAAGCGTCTGTACACGGTCTGCCTTGAAATTGTCGTACCAGTGGCTGAAGAGAGCTGACGAGACAGGTCTGAGGCTGTGCTCCGCCTGTTTCTTTTGGCAGTAACTGCCAAATACCGGTCCTCATTCGGCGTTGTAACTCTGGGGCGACCTGTGCTGTAACGTCTACTCACATAAAGATCATCTTGGAATCGTTGCCAAAGCCTGGAGATGACACTCTGGGCAATTCAAAGTTCGTCTGATTCTTCCAGTTGGGTACGTCCACATTCCAGACGGCCGATAATTCTACCACGTAAAAAATCATCCAAACGCGTCCTTTGTGTCATAACTACACTGACTACCAATAAATATTTGGACACCTGTGATAGAAAAGAAAAACTAACTTTATTCAAAATCAATAGTTGGTAGAGCCTCCACGAGAGGTAATTACAGTGTGGACCCTCCGGGGCATACTTTCCACGAGTCTTTGTATGACAGCTAGTGGTAGTTTCTTCCACTCGGCTTGGAGAAGACATAGAAGTTCCTTCAAAGATTTCGCACGGGTAGTGCACCCCTGAATTCGGCGATGCAACTCGTCCCAGAGGTTCTCGATAAGGTTCAGGTATGGACTCTGGGCAGGCCAGTCGATTCGATGAACTCCATTGGCACCATATCAAGCCTTGGTTAACGTCGAAACATGACAACTGGCATTGTCGTCCTGAAAGTAACAGAAGTCCAACCGTAAAACTGCCACAACGTAGGAAGCACATTGTCATCCAAAATAGTGCAGTAGGCATCGGAGTTGAGCTTACCATGAATGGGGACCAACGGTCCCAGCCCATACCAGGAGAAACACCCCCAGACCATAATTCCACCTCCGCCGAACTTGACTGTTGGCACAATGCATTCTGGCAGGAGACGTTCTCCGGGAAGACGCCACACCCAGACCCTGCCATCCGAACGGTAAAGGGTGAACCTTGATTCGTCACTCCAAAGAACCCGTTTCCACTGATCTACGGTCCAATTTCGATGTGCTTTGCACCACATTAATCGAGCAGCGCGATTGGACTTTATGATCAAAGGCTTATTTATGGGCAGCAGCACGACCATGAAAACCAAGCAGATGTGCTTCCTTACGGATGGTATTCATTGAAACAATACTCCCGGATGCCTGTTGAAACTCCTCGCGGATGAGGGCCATCGGTTGGGTGCGGTTCTTCCGAATTTCTCAGGACAGCACTCGTCGGTCTCTATCTCCCAGTTTCGTTGGTCTGCCGACTCGGGGCACATTCCGACAATCACCGCTCACCTTCCACTTCTTAATCACATAGGCCACTGTCGATTTTGGGTACTTCAGATCCCTAGATATGTCCCTTAAGGATCGGCCACATTTGTGATACCCGATAATTATACCTTTCTCGAAATCAGAGAGCTCCGAACTGCGAGGCATCTTGCATGCGACTAAAGCCGATGTCATTGTCATAAAGCCGATGCTGTTTCCTACACGATATATACCGGCGGAGTCCGTGACGTACCTTAGGACCGCAGATATAGTCATTTGCATAGGTGTCCAAATACTTATTGGTAGTCAGTGTATTCGGTTATTGTACTGAAATGCTTATAAAGCGCCTGCGAACAATTTTACTTCTTTGCCTGTATTCCTTATATATCACTCTCTTACACTCTCGTCATTATGACGTACCATAGGTGTCATCTGGTTACTTCCTGAAATTTGCATATGATTCTTGAAGATGTGTGTAGTGATTTTACAGGTGATATATTTATTTTAGAGTTCGAATTATTCTTAATTTATAAGACATGAGTGTATATTGCACAGCACATGAGGGTTATCTGCAGAAGCTGGCTTGTATTACGTTAAACATGTCTAAAACCACAAAAACTCTTACGCAGCCAGCCCATTTACAAGGATTTGAAGCATCCATATTTAGGGATTTCGCTACTGGTGGATGTTTGTTTATAGTATGGAGGACACAAACATCTACAGAATTCAGGTATGCTTGAGATTTCAGTCTCTATAGCCCCGTTCACAAGAGCAGATTCGACCGGTAGCAAAAACCGGTTCTTCCAACGTGTCCCGTTCACATGGGACAAGCATTAACTGCCTCGCCGAATTCGAGGTAGAACTTGGTTGAATGTTCCTTACCTCTCGGGAGCAGGGCAAATGGGGAGATTTCCCGTACTATACTGCGCGGTTCACTTAATTTTAGTTACTGCTCGCTGGACTGTCAGCGAAACAATCGCGCTGATAGATGTCTGGGGATCCCCCCCCCCAAAAAAAATTAGATAGAACTGTACAAGATACGGAAATTATAGGCAAATACAGACAAGGTTATCTGATGCTAGGTAATCCAGAAATATCGTTCAAATTAAAACTAAAGTTAAAACAAGTGCATATCGGCTTCAACGCAAAAAGGGACTCGGTACCTTTTGAATGATTTTTTCTTTAATTTAAGCATTTTCATCTACTTAATAATTATGAATCATCCATTTAAAAATTATGAATATTATTAAATGGTTTTGTGAGACAAAATAATTTTAAGCTGAAAAAAAGTTTTTGCTAGCATTTTTTTTAATTAAAATTTTTGAAGAAAAATTTTACAATTAAAATGTCTTTCTTCTCCTATAATTTTCAATGTCTCCCCCCCCCAGTTTTTTTATTGTATTTATTAGAGTGTTCGTAATAACTTCAAGGAATGATTTTGCAATTAATGAATTAGTTTCTGAGAAAAAAAAATACACTTTTATCTAAAATCTTTAAAACAAATATGATCTCAGTCACATTTTCATTTCATTTCCGAAAGTATTTTGCAAAATCCATCCTTGTTTCTATAAAGTATATAATTTTATATAAGCAGTAAAAATAATAAAAAATTTAATCCATACGTGTATATGTTTTAGGAGTAAAAAGATTTATTGAAAACAGTGCAAAAGTTTCTCAGTTTGCATTTGCAGTTTAGAGAATTCAAACTGTCTAAATAGACATTTAATCATTTCAAATCTTTAAAATTTTATTACTGAATTTCAATATACACATATGTATATAAATCAAACCTAGTGCTATTTATTCAATTGGTAAATATAAACATAAATTACAATCCTTTTTTTAAAACCTTATGTGGCCAGAAAAATTGCAAAAACTAATAAAACGCAAGCAGAATTTTTCTTTACCTGTTTTTGTTTTGTAAAACACGTTCAAAACAATTTTAATACATTAATTAATTATAATATTGTTGCGTGCGTGCGGGTTTGTAATAGGTTGATAATAGTACGTAAATGATTGTCATTGCACTCAAATCCGATGATAGCTTAATTAAGTTTATTTTATCAACATAAACACTTCAAAGTTCTGGAATTTTCCACAGAAATACTCGTACAAGTGTTTAGCATATCACTAAGTATAATCAGTAGTTATGCTTCAATCTAAAGAACGTTAAACACAACGGAATGCAAAACGCATCTTAAGAGAAAGTTAACTCAGAAATATCTCCAATCTCACGCTGAACTAACAACTGGTAACAATAACAACTTATATAGCGTAAATAATGTCATAAAAATAGTGTGGTATAATGAGATTATTACTTTGAAACCGATGTTTCGAATTGATGCCCAAGAAAAACTAATATTTTCCATTCTGCTTCATTGCATATCTTTCAAAAAAGTACAAAATCATCCAATTAATTTCCTTTATCATTTTTTTAAATGCGAAAAGTTTGTTTTATAAACTTTGAAAATGTCGGAAGTTTGTAACCAATATATTTTTAGATATGAAATTTTAAAATTAATGGGCATCAAAAAGTCTAGAACGATTTTCAAAAATTCTCCCAAAATATTTTTTAAAAAAATTACGCTAAAATTTCATTTAATTTCTTTTTTCTTTCACAGTGTGTTATGGTGCAAACTATAATATTCTGAGATTCTCAGTTTATCTGTTAATATTTGCAAAAAGTCGTTTCAACTTTAAATTTGAAAAAAAAAAATCTAATCCTCTAAAAAACAAAAGCGTGACACCACATCCACAAGCAGTGTATGTACAAAGTTTGAGTTCTATATCTTATCGGGAAGCAGTTTAAAAATCCATTACCATCTTTTAACCATAGCGACAAGCACCAAGAGTGAACTAAATAACAGCTTATAAAATAATAATAATAATTAAAAAGCATATATTTTTCAGGAACCATTACGAAAGTTCAGGTACCAGTTGCGAAAGTACAGATTACAAAATTAACAACAGTAAACCACGTTAAAAATGTGTAGACAGTATTAGAAATCTGCCAAATCGGAGACGTGATTGTTCACAGAGGCTTTAGGTGTAAAGGGGAAGGAGGACGGTGGTCTTCTGAACGGGTCCTAAAGACGAAACTCTTTCATGTCTCCTTTTTCTCCCCTTGCTAACGGCAGCTGTGCGAAGGAGCGTTGCATGTGAACGGGGCTTATAGGGGTATACTGATAATCAGGGTTAGGTCAGATTAATTTATTAAAGCAAAACACATGAGAATATCTGATCAAGGAGAGGACTTTCTAGAGGAAACTGGTTTGTATTTATGTTTCATATGGAAAGCCATCCAAACACTCATGCAGTCAGCCTGCTCATTGGGATTTTAACACGAGTCAAACTAACAATATTCAGCTTTCTTATTCACTTCGTCGCTGGTGGGCTATTTAGAAAAACTACAAGAAGTAGGTATGAAATGTCAAAATTTGTATTTCAACTTTATATCAGAATTTGTATTTTTATCTCGTACATTTGCAGGGCAGTGATATTTTTGAACAAAGACTAATCAAAACTATATCAATGTCCCTTTTTCAATTGACCATTTTTGTTAAAATATTCTACTTACTTAAGCATTTTTCAAAATTTTAATTGATGACTATTTAATTATAGAGATATAAAATATAAAAAGAACTGCCATCTTATTCATTTAAACCTTTATATAATAAATTATGAAAAGCAAAATAACATGATTTCTTAAACAATTCAAAATTAATTTTTAAGTTGGTTTTAATATATAAATACTAAAGGAAGATTCATTAGACAAAATTATTTCTTTCACAGTTGAAAAAAAGTTTTTTAATTTTATATTTTATTCATAGACTTCATTGTTGAATTGATAAACAATTTAATTGCATTAAACTGTCACATATCTGTAACTTGATAAAAGTTTAGCACAAATTCAGTATGTATTTTAAAGTACTTCACATTTTCTGTTTCTTTCAGATTTAATAAAAATGTGTAAGTTTATATTTAATACAGTAGATAATAAACTGAAACCATAAAAATAAAACATTCAAAAAGGTGACATATATTTTTCTTTAAATAACAACAAATTAAAATTGTTAAATAATATAAGGGTATTATTTCACAAAATACTTTATATGAGAATGTACTGTACATTATTTACATGAATAATATCATTAACATGCATTAGTGACATATTCAAAACATCAGATGGCCTCCAATATTTTAAATCGAGTTCTTTATAACGATACCAACATCATTATACTTAGAAAATAGAGCTGGTTAATTTTAACACCATTAAATGCTACAATGTATTACATGTTACAAATATAGATTACTGAGATATAGATTTCAAGAGAAATTAAAATTTACTGTATTACCATGATTGTTATTAGTGATACTTTGATCCAGTATTTATGGTGTCGCATACACTGAATATGTACTCATAATTAAACAAGTTAATAATCATTATTGAATATCCAGTAATATAATTTCATTACTGTATATAACAGGTAACAACTGCTAATGCCTAATTGAAACTTTCTAAATATTTTATGAAATTGATCTCCATTAGCTAAAATATTTTTCAAAATAGTACATTCACTTGATAAAACATTCACTTCCCAGTGGCGAAAAAATTAACATACATACATATTAATAATCCTTAGAAAAAACCCTTTAGCCAGGTATATATTTCATAGCAGCCATCCCTTGAATGCTTTTGTGAGGTAAACATTCAACTTGATTTGAAAAATATGTTACTTCTTAAAAATTTTCTTTCCTCTCCTATCTTGATATATCTTCTACAACAGGGATTTTCAACCAAGGGGCTGGGGAAGAACATGGTCAGCCTTTTATTTATATGTTAAGTATTTAGTTTTAGTTCATGAATATCAAAATCTACTTTTGTTCAAGTTTTGGCACTTATCAACATTTTCTACACTTTTGTTGTTTAATTTATAAAACAAGTTGAAACATAGTCTGAATCTAAATAAATGTATATGCATTTTTTAAGAGTTGCAGAGGGGGGAAGGATTTTCTAGCAATGGCGAAAGAGATGCATAGGGCAGAATAGGTTGTTTTATTATTTTTAATACATCTATGTTATAGTATTTATTATAATTAAAGCCATGCCTTTCAGATACTTTTATAATTGATGAATCAAAGTAATATCCTTTTAATCTTCATTCAAGAATACATTACCATCATAAATATTCTTCTAAAATGTGTATGTAGGAAGTATTTTTGTGTTTTTTGTGAAAGGGAAGGCCATAAGTACTGTACTTCCTTTGTATTCTCAGATTAGTCATGCTACTGTAACATTTATGTTCTCAAAACCTCTTCACTGTATTATCATTTTCCAGATTACAACTTTAGTTTGACTAAAAAGAAAAATAAATTCACAAATGTTTTATTCCTTAGAACTTATAAATTCACAAAATGTTGAGTAGATACTAAAAATTAAGAATAGTTGAAAACAGTAAAAATCATACAATGCAACCAACTCCAGAAATCACCTGTTGGTGTTTAATGATCTTTTGCACATGTTGATTCATAAGGACTGGACAAGTTTCACAAAGATTTAAGAATATTTTCATAGGCAGTTATATTCCTGTATTAGCTAATTCTGTTTCATGTCAGTAAGAACTGCATGTTACAATTCAGAAATATTCAAGAAACACAATTAGGTGTTTATCATGTTTCAAAATTAGCAAAGCTTTTCAATAAAAAAGAAATATTTTAAGTAAATTGCCACGGGTTTCTTATTTTAACAATAATGCCTACTTACACGAATAAAGAAATAGCGGTACTATTCTGTTATCGGGATCGAGTTCAGAAATATATGTATGCATGTATGTGCTCATTGTATGCATAAGTAAAAATATATGTGTGCATACAAATACACATATAAGCACATACATACCAACACACGTTCATACATTTCTGAATCCAGTCCCTTGATAATAGAACAGTACCAAAATAACTGTTACTGCTTTTGCTCAGTATCTGAGGAAGCATATTCCTTGGATGTACGAATTGTAAACTTTTCTATACTTTACTTTTTATAGCTAATAAATAAAGTTTTTCCTTCAGATTTTCAATTTTTCTTTTTCGGTTATATTTAAAAACATCTTCTAATAGCAGTAAACTGAAAATAAAAGAAGAGACGTACTGCTGTTTACAATAATGTAAAAATAAAGCAGTAATTTGAAAATACAGTACTATGGATTTTTACTCGACTCTTAATCTATACATTCTCCTCATGGTAATGGTAAAAAGCATGGAAAAAAAAAGAGGGGAATGAGACTGTAAGCTGTCAAACTATTGGGGTTATAGAAAAGTATAGTTAGTTTTTTGCTATTGCGTGGGCCTTCAGCCCACTTCAGGATCAATATAGGGATCAAACCTCACTACTGCATCACATCACAACTAATTCGTTGGAAATTTGGATCATTAGATATGTTTTGTATTTCCTAATGCAAATCACAGTACAGATATTTATAGGGCATTCAGTATGATTTGAGGTACATTATGAATGCAGGTGCTACCAGGATAAAAAACATTTATCTTTTCTGCTACGCTGATGACCACTACACATTTCAAGAGTAATATCAACATGGTAGTTACAGATATGGCACTGTTTGACTTTTGTTTTTACTTATCAGAGATTAGCAAATAAGGCATAGTTTGAAATTATTATACACACAATGTGATTTCAAAACATTAAATTAGTAATTATTAAAAAGACACACAAATTCTGTTTCAAATGACAATTATGTTTCACACAACGTGAACAAACGAAAACAACGTGAGTTGCTTGTTAAATGAGTAAATTACAACGTGAGTAAATTATGAATACAACGTGAGTAAATTATGAATTCCAAGTCTCAGTTTGGCCATGTCTGTACATAAAGTATATGGCATATAATTATAAAAAAATAACTTCTAAGAAACAGTATATTCTTAATTTGTTTTAAGAATATGTTCTGAAAATTATTCAGATTTTTGAAGATTTCAAAAAACAACACTTTTTTTCACTTTCATACAATATATAAATTGCTATTTCAGTGTCGATAAAGTATCAGACTTTCAATATTCAGCTACATAAATTTCTATCCATAAAAACAGTTTTCTTACTTTTTCATCAGCAACTTATAACAGATTTTATTTTAGATATAAAAAATGCACTCAGATATATATGTTCCGCTTTACCACTCAGAAATAATACTTAAGCGAATTTTGTGGCATGGGCTATACTTTCACATCATTTTGAGTTTATTAACTTCCTTAGAATATGGTCACTTTTATCTGGTTGCATGTGTAGTCTCCCTTTTATTTTTTGTTTATTACCTCTGTCTTTAAAATATATTGAACTCGCATTCTCTACATTGATTATATATTCTTTATGAAAATGAATATTTAGACAAAATAATGCATAAGACAATTAACATTATATAACATTACAGAGCTAATTCTAGAATGGCTACTATGTGGAAGGCTATCAAATACGCATTTTTAAAGTAAATAATAGAAGCATATTTCTATCGTAGTTATATGAGAACTGAATAATATGAGATTGTAGTATAGTTAGTTATAAGAGAATATCTGAAATAATATTTTCACAAGCATACACATAATGTTTCAATACTTGGGTTTTCAAAGCAGAAAAAGTTATAAAATAATACACATCCAGAAATAAGTGTAAAAAGTAGCTAGTTATCTGATACATATGTTGACCATATGAGCAGGAATGTGATATATTAATACATATATAAAATCAGATCGAAAAGTAATTGCCCTGCGTTTTCGTAATAGACGCACATTACTCGACTTTTAATGCTAATTTAGCAACATAGCAGAACAAAATTAGCAATCAGATACGAAACAAATATAAGCACATCTTAATCCCGTTTTTCCCCATATATTCCCCACATGATATTTACTTCCGTTGGCATAATGAAATGTCGCCCATATCCTTAAAGGAGCCAAATTGGCGCAACCAAGGCTGTTCTCCGAACCTTATCCGGAAAAAATTATCACAAACGCTGAGATAGTTACGTTAATAAACTTGCAATAGCCTGGAGGACGGCTAAGCATGATTCTACCGGAAAGACGTCAGCTGAATTATTTCTTGGCAAAAAGTTAATTACGCACTTTGATAATTTTTTTTTTTTTTTTTTTTTTTTTTTTTTTTTTTTTTATTCAAAAGAGGTCTAGGCATTTTAAGATGGTAGACATCCAGAAACTAGTGGATGAGACGGTGGAGCATTCAATATGGCTAGAGCGAAGCAAACATTTTATTATGATAAGGCACGAGTTTGATTTTAAGGTGGGAGATAAAGTCTTGAAAATTAGCATTCTCTTTCATGCGCCCCTCATTCTAAAGTGAGGAAGTCTTGCCCTACATTCGAAGAACCCTTTTTGATTGAGCGGGTAAGAGAGACTTAGTTTGATTTAAAAACTCCAAATAGAGAATCTCTAAAGGCAAATGGGAATCCACTAAGGCGCTATTATAAGCACACTGATATGCCTTATTGAAGGATGTTTTGCAGGAATAACCAAAACTAAACAGTGAATGGTCATCTAGAAAGCAACAGAATTAACATCAACTTCCAGAATGTAAGTCCCGAACCGAAAAAAAAAGGAGGCCGGAAAAGGCAAAAGAGGAAAAAGACCAAAATGTGACCAGTCAAAATAGAAAGCTTACTGATGGATATACGGGGTTCAGGCAACTTAAAAGAAAAAATTCCAGGAAGAGAGAAAAGTTATAAGGATCCAGCAGATCTAGGGAGCAAATGAGTAATCAGGTGCCGCGAGAGGCTGGCAGCGACGGGGAAAAGCATGGTTACCGAACACTGGATGATGAACGCTGCAATGCAAAAAATTTCAAAAGAGCCATACGAGGTTTCCGACGGCACGTCAACGCGTCCAGCCGATAAACTCGCAGGCAAATGAACAGAGATTTCCAATACCGGCGCCAACAACAAAAAAGCGGTTGGCATCTGCAAAATTCCCACGAGCCGATCAGAATAGCAACACGTACACGGGAGTGTCCCCAGGAGAGAAAAATGCCAGTGCATGTGGAAAGCAAGCAGAAGCCCCATCGGAAAGTAACTTCCTGGACAAACGAATAAACGACTACTATCAAAGCAAAAGATAAGTGAAATTTAATTTCTCCAAGTATTCAGCTTTTAGCTTACGTTTAAAGTACAACAGTTGCTATTTATTTTAAGCTTTTGCTTGAAGCGAGGACATTTTAGATTAGTTTAACTGTGCATTACCTGAATGATTTTAAGTTTAGTACAAAAATGAGATTTTGATTTTAGTCCAAGCTTGAGAAAAGTTTGTATTGTAGAATAGATTTAACCATCTTTTATATTTTGTGATGTAAAGATGTTGGTTAGAGAAGATTTAAGGGTGCCCCTTGGATTGTCGCTAAGTTGTCGTTTCATTTATCTCCAAGTTGTTGTTTCATTTATGATAACCTGAGCAGTTGAATGTTATGGAAACCCTATTATGACGTAATTGCGGTCAATCTGAATCATGGAAAAAATCGGATTTTGGATAAGTACATTGTTATTTTGGGGTTTACACTGTAAAACGGCTGAATGTGGTAAGATTAATTTGAAGTTTCTGAACGATTTAGAACGAAAGGGAATAAAGCATTAATTGACTGGTGTGTAAATGAAGGTTTACTTAGTAGCCATTATTAAGTGTCCTGTTTGTAGGAAGGAAATGCGTATGGTCGAACTTCGAACGATAGCCGCACTACGGAGGATAATTTTTACTCTTAATTTTGTGAATTTATGTGGCGACGCCAGTATACAGATTCTAGTTCAGATAATTTTAGGAAGTTTTTGGATGCTGCTAAGGAATTTTGTTTGACTGAAGACACGTAAATTCGTAAATAAGCTAAGTGGTTATTTTCTTTGTGTAGTGCTCAGATAAATTTCCTCTTTTATGTTATTTCTTTGCTTGATTTAAAATGTAGTTTATTGAGATTATATATTTTTTGTTGGCTGCTCCTTTAACTTTTTAAGTGAATATAGATCGATGTGTACATGGACAGAGTCAAGGGAGTGCGCAATGCCTAGTTTATGTATTTCTTTGATTTTTTTTAAGTGAAAATAGGTCGATGTATCCCTGTAGCGCCAAAAATCGCGAAGGGCACCCGTAAATATATTTTTACCAATATGTTAATTTAACCAGTTATGATGATTTAGTTTTTTACTGCCACTTCTCCATTTTACTACCCGAATGTAAGGTTTGAGGGTATTTAAGGCGAGATTTTCGGATTTTAAGACACAGCGTGTTTCAGCCTCTCGAGGCCATGTTACTAGGTTTGTGCTAACTCAGATAATATTTCATTATTCGGTTTTATTGCTGCCGTCATTTAAATTGCTAAGCCTGTGAGAAGTTACAGCCAACTTTGCGTTAAATCAATAATATAGCCCTTAGCTACTAGAATTAGTTTTAAATCTTGATGACTGTTACTTTAAATTTCACCACCACAAGCGGTGGTTGATTTTAAGCACGAGTCGTGAGTTTATATTCAAGTTCTGATTTAATAAAAAGGTTTATTTTAAAACCTTCTTTTAAGTCTCTGTCGTTAACTTTAGACGCAGCTCGGATAAATTCGCTCCAAATTTGTCAGGAATTTGATACCAGTATGCTACCAATCTCTATGCACTTGTGTGGGTGACAAGCAATTTCATAAATTATAAATATCCGAGATATATTTATCTGCTTTATATTGGAAATGAAAATTATAACTAGCGTTTAAAGCATTTGCTTTTTATTAAAAAAAAGACTGTTTCATTTTATTAAATTTTCTGAAACTACTGCATGAGATCTGCTGATTTTAATTCTCATTTTTGAAGATATGATTTAATAATGTATTAATTACAGTGGTTCCTCGGTATACGTCATTAATCTATTCCAGATCCTTGGGTGTATACTAAACGAACGCTTCCAATAAGAAATAAGGAGATAATAAGTAATACATCTGTTCTTCTAAAAAGCTTAGTTATTATAACACAGTTTAAGACTTAAATAAAAATGTAGTAGGAGAAATATAAACCGTTAAAAAAAAAAAAAAGAAGAAGCACTGCACGATACTACAAATAAAATGTTTTTCTGCTACGCAGATCAAAAGTCATTTTTCAACATGCTCAGTTGTTTCTAATCTTTACTTGGTAATCAATTTCATCCCTTCTCTACAAGATATTTAATCTTTATTTTCCAAAAGCGTAGACACCATCGCAATTAGCATACAGTATGTAATAGACAAATCTTGGATACTCATGCCACCTTCATGCTTTTCAGCACTCTTTTTTTTTAAACCTCCATGCTGATCTTAATAATTTTCTTCATTGCTTGACTTTTCTCATTAACTTTCCTCAAATTCATTATTAATGAATTAACAAAACAAAGAAAGTGTGTGGGGGAAAAAAAACTCAAAATCAGTCGAAAATTCAAAGTTATAGCATGGTTAGTTTCCTGATTTGGAGCAGTAGGCACACTGACTCTCATGGGCAGTTTCAGCACTGTCTCGAAAGCAGTAAACAAGCATAGCGCCCGCAGTCGTGATTCGCTGAACTCAAGTCGTATTCCAAACAAAAGTTTTTCCGTAAAAATAGGACATATTTCAAAGGGTATATATACTGACGTACCACTGTATTTATAAAACTTATTATATCGTCGTTGCGAAACCAATATCTGCTATGTGCAAAAAGTATAACTTTGAGATACCGAAAAAAAGCGTTCTCCTGTAAAATTTTATATGAAGCAGATTTTTGGAAACTAATTTAAATTAAATACATATACATTATTTTATTACCAAATTAAGAGTCATTTGTGCACATAGCAGATTATAAATTGTCAATTATGGCACACAGCAGGTATTAGTAAAAAATGTCTAATTTACATTAGTATTTTATTATTGTTGAATGAAAAAAATAGGCATTAATCAGACTTATACTTTAAACAATCATAAAATGAATGGCAGTCACGGTCAATAAACGGTTTAAGTTCCAGCAACTGATCGAACTTCATTGGAGGGAATGCGTCCTTGTGGCTTAACTTGTAAATAACTTTATTTTGAGTTGGAGCATAAGGTGCCAAAGGGAAGCCAAGCTTCAAGAAGAAAAAGAAGATCGAACTTCGATCGCGTTTTTTCAACAGGCCGTTATACAATGTTGAAGATTCAAAATACTTTCGAGGAAGACGCCTTCGTTAAGGAAGTATTATATAATTAAGTGAATGGCAAAGTTTGAAGCACATTTCACTATCAGACTTAAAAAACGTCCTCCGATATGATTCACAGTGGGATCACTCTGAGAAATGCCGACTCACCAGGTACTCATAAATAATGATGTCAGCTTAATGGGGATGGGCATAAGCATTAATAAATGAGGACTCAGAGTCTGACAGTGAGGTGTAGGACTTTATCCCGATACTGCGCAATGATCACAGAACCGTCTTTAGAATGCAACTGGGTGTTGACATCCCATTAAAATTTCAGCCTACACCATGATGCTACTACCTCTGAACTCGTAATGTTCTGGGCCTGATTTCGTATGTCTCAATGATCTTCAGATCCTTATACAGTTATCATCTGACTGGGCTGTAAATATGGACACATTCGTGAACAGGGCATTGGGTCAATGTAAGACAATATAATTGAGAAACTGATGACACTACTTTAATTTTGCCCCTTAGGACTAGATGGTTAAACGAATACAAGCACTTGGTACTCAGACATGCAATCCCTTCATGTAAGGCCTACAGTGTACAGTACTGGTTTACCAGGTGATGCTGTAACCATGGATGCAACAGTTGTGGAAAGTACTTGTTGATTTTACTTGGACAATAGGAATGTACCTGTGTTCAGAAAGGGCGATATCTCTTTCTAACTGGAAACTGGTCTCCGGACAACTATTTGACATGTCTGGAATTGTTTCGACATTTGAGAAATTACCAAATGCTGAACACGAAATAAAAGAGTGACATCTTTTGACCGACTGTCCTGCGTCAATGCATCTGACAGCACATGCCAGCACTCAATATCTATCATTCATCTTCTTTCAGCCATAGAAACATGAATATCGTTAAAAATTATCTTATAAAAGTTAAAACATTTTGTATCATCATTTAAATGAACCTCCTTAAAATTATTCAGAATGTCAACATTTATTCAGACAGTCAATTGCATGACATGATACTTGCACTCTGCCACCTGCATCTGTAGTGATTTTCAGCAGCTTAAATACAACTACACTTTCAAAAACTGCTAACTTGCATTACATGCTTAAATTTGGAATTCAGTGCTTAAGATTAATTTTGCAATAAATTTTAGATTACTTTAAATATCAAAAATGTTGATTTTTTGTTTTTGCACTGATAATTTTAACACTTAGAAAATACCATTAAAACGTTTAAAATGCTTTTATGTCCACATAATGTATCAAAAAGTGACATGCATAAGAAAAAAATTGTATAGTATTATGAAAAGAGGGAGTAAGGTTATATACAGAAATAATATAGAGAATTTAAAGAAAATAACATATAATACATTTAATATATTTAGTTACATTAAAATATAACATTTGCGGATTTTGTCATTAAATCAGGTTGATATCCTCGATGTGAAACAATTGATACTGCATCCATGGAAGCTTTCCTTCTTGCCCATTATACGTTCTTTGCTTTAAAAGTTCAATGGAGGGTAAGTCCATGGATGCCTGTCTTTAAGTTCTAGAAACTGACAAACCATGGAAACGTACAAAGATTCAAGCAACTTATAGTAGGTGCAAGTGGTTCACTCTCCAATTTACAATGTTTATAAAAATACTCTGTGCTAATACATGAGCTAAATAATGGTGTCAAACTGGAAATTATTTTCAGATTATATTAACTGCAAGTTACACAACATCTTTTGTGTTGCAAATATAAGACTGAAATTACGCAGCCCAGTGGATATGACCACTGAAGTTCTTTTTCCCTATTTGGAATGGTTAAGTATGGTTAAGATTTTGATTGCCATCTGGACACTGTTTTGTGTTACTTAACAAGTCATATAAAACACCTGAAAGTAGAATACGAACCAGTTTTTTTTTTTTTTTTTTTTTTTAATGCATTGTCACTCTGTGCCTTTAAACTAAAATAAATAGTCTGAAATTGTTAAATAATTGTTATTCTGAATAACCCTGCATTAACTGTTAATCATTAATGATTGCAACATGCTTGATCTGGAGGGTGGGTCCACAAAAGCACCTCACTAACAGTAGGTTTTATGCATACATAGATTTGCAATAAAAATTCAAGTCTCTTGAAGTACTTAAAAGTGAAATAAGCACAGCTAGTATTTAAATACTCTGAGTGCAACAAGCTCAAAACACTACTGCTGCGCGTCATAAGGGCATGAATTTCTGCACTTATAATAAGCACTTATGCTGAATTTGAATGTCAATGTCACTTAGTTTCTATGAAAACGACTGAAAGGTAGCCCAATTTGACAAAATTATTTCTTTTATCAAAATTCATTAATACTATTATTCTGATCTATTCCAAAATAGTTTTAACATTATTACTTTACATTGAAACACATCAATGATTTGACAATATTCTAAATAAATTCTTTAGTTTAAAATTATCTTTTGTAACAACTTTTCTATAGTCTCACATTTTTGCACTTCAGAAATAATTAAGACATTTCTAATGATGTAAGCCTATTAAAGTTACCAAACATCTGAGATTGACCTGGAGAGCTCTGGATTTGTTGCAAGGTCCAGTATTTCAAAATCACTGTCTTGAATTAAAAAATGTTCAGGATTTTTTAATAAATGGCTACAAAAGATGATGAATTAATATACAGAAAGGGAAGAAGATTGCAAAAACCAGAAATTGTTTTTCTGAGGTACAGATATTTTCAGGATGAAATCAAATAATTTTTGGATCATGATTTCTTAACACATCTTCACTACAACCCCAATTGTGGAATTCAGCCAGTTTGACAAAACTGTCCTAAAATTCTTTATGTTCAGCAAATCAGATGTTGAAATAAAATTATATTACTTATTTAGTTAAATTATCACTTGCTCAAACAGTGAACCGGTTCTTGAGTTACTTGAACCCTACCACTAATTAGACCTGCTGCATACAGAAGAAAATATTCTTTCTTCACACTAATTTTAAATTCTCAGCCAAGGCATTATAAATTACAAGCTGTAATCTTTCTTTAACATTGAAATTTCTTTTTTTTATAAAATATCCTTGCATTTCTTTCTTAATATATAACTAAGGCTCACGCATTTTTCAAGAAAGTTTTTTTACAAGAAATACTTTCATTTTAAACAAATTAGTTTTTAAAGTAATTTTACATGGAAGTTCCAGCTCTTAACCAGTTCTTTGAGTTTAAAATCAAATTACCGAAGTTGATACCACTAATAGAACTTGCACATTTTTACACATAGCAGCCATATCAAATCTATCTAATTCAATAGGATTCTTTTTTTTAATTCAGTATTGAAAATATTTTTAAAAACTGAAGAATAATCAGAAGATAATTTGTAATGATAATTACATTTTTAACCATAACTCTCAACTGCAAAATGCTATGCTAGCATTTTGTTAGCTGTATACTACTAAACAATGAAGAGTACACAGAAATGCAATGAATGTTATAAAAGCAATCACATTAACCATTCTAAAATTAGCCCAGATGACACATTAAATTAACTCAGAAACTTCATTGCCCTCCTAGTTTTAGTTATGTTCCAGTCTCATCTGAATAATGTATTATATCACCAGAAAAGAATATGATTGCAATCACATACATTCGGTAACCATTAAAACTGATTTCAGAATAAGTTTTAAAATTGTATTTAAACAACAATTTTGTTTATTACATGAATAAGTACATATCGGTCATGAATTACAAACAAGAAGTAATGCATAAAAAAACTTTCCATGATATATAAGTTCATGTTGATTTCAAAAGAAACACTGATGTTATATAAATAGATTTCAAAATATGGTAAACATATGAACAGGGCTGGTGCAAGGCATTTTGCTACCCAATGCAATCTTTGCAGGTCCTAAATTCTGCTGCCTGATATTACTATATATTTCAAAAAATCTGCTGACAAGTGCATGTCCTATATTATAAAAATTTTGTCATCCCTAAATTTTGCTTGATGCTACACTTAATACTAAAATTTTTAACGCCCCTAAATTCTGCTGCCCAGTGCAGCAGCACAGGTTACACTAGCTCTGGCGCCAACCCTGCAGATGAGTGACAAGAATGATAAACAGCAAATTAAAAAATAAAAGTCAAAACCCTCTACAAAATTTTATACATTTTAACATGTAAATAATTTTACTAAAATTAAATTCAGTGTCCAACAGCTAATTAATTCCTAAAATACAACATTAATAAACCGTTATGTCATGCTTTGATTGCTTACACTCATATAAATGATCATCAACAATTTTCACAGAATATAACTGTACCGGTTTTATACAGGTAATATGGTATATTTTCTAGCATAACACAAACAAATATCATCAATAAAATAATCACTCTGAAATATATGTCTTGAACAACCTTTCATAAACATTCCAAACCTTTAATACTTCAACCAGAGAACTTTATCACAGCATCTTTGTGGTATTCACCAAGTTATTTACTAGCTATGCTTCCCTTTGCTGAGCATATATTTCACATTTTTCAGTATACTGCTACAGAATTTACACTCATGTAAAAATAAGATAAATCACCAATATAAAAAAATAAAAATTCATTTCACATCCAAAATATTTATACTCACACATTTACAGGAATGTAAAGAGAAATATTCACAATACTTCTGAAATAATTTTTTCCTTATACTTACTTCCTTTCAGAAAAAAAAAATATGATACGATGTAGCATATTTACATGATTAATTTAGATAGTCAAACAATAACATTATAAAAATGAGATAGTTAATAAAATTGAACATTTCTATTATAAGATCATTTATCATCATCATTTATTTAAGATATTTTGAAGACTACTGGTATAGTACTTAATTATTACATATATTAAAAAAACTGCACAAAAATCTGTCTACTTAAACACTCATAAAAAGTTATGCATGAAGTCCCTATTTTTTTCTTAACTGCAACAAACATTTAATTAAATGTGAAAGCTGACTCCATTTTCATTTTTAAAATTCTGTTGTTAAGTGTTATAATTCTGTTAAGAAATGGAAGCGATTTATACTATTAGTGTTAACTGAAATAATATGAAAATATTTATGCTCAGCCAAGAAAAAAAGAAGCATAACACCTTATAACTATACTAAGAGCAAATATGTCTTCAAGTATATGGAAATACTCTTTCCAAAACTATACATATCAAGCACTTTTAACATTCAATTGTAGATACATGTTTGATTGCACTATGTAATATTTTTCAATTATGTATAAATACAAAATCAACACTGCAATTAGCAACATCACCATTCAAAATACCAGCTATATACTAAAAAAGACTTAAAAGCAAAAGCGTTAAGGACTAATGAAAACATCCTAAATAACTGTACAAACAATAAAAGCTAAATTCACTCAAGACAAAAGCTGCTGAAATGTTACTAATTTTAAAAAATAAAATTTTAGCTTTAACCATTCTTGTACATAATTTGATCAAAACTACATAAATAGAGGAATTACACAATTTAAGTGAACAACAAAATGGCAGTATACAGAGTTACCATAATATTTAATAGATAAAAATTTATCTTACTAAATGTAAACATTAAATATGTTTCTCCATTTCTCTTCTTCATTTCCATGCAAATAATATAAAGCCATAAAATACATAGAACTTTTTGACATACATTTTATATATGTGCAGCTTCACACATAGAGGTACCTCAAACCTCTTTTGATACATCTTCCTGAAGAGGATGCAGATAGAAAGTTACATTAATAATTAGTACTTCATACATAGAGGAACTTCATTTAGCTTTTTATAAATTCATTTGAAAGCTACAAATAAAAAATTATTTAAATAAAGGTCACAGGAGAAAATTTATATACAAAATATTTAAATAAATGTACAATATTTTCAAAAGAAACAAAACTGTAAAACAATTTTTATGCAAAATCTTTCAAAATACATAAAAAAAAATTTTACTTTTTTTTTATTTTTATTTTTATTTTATTTTTTTTATCAAGCAGGTAAGATTTACTTCTTTTTTAATAACATAGATAATACCTTTAAGTCACAGACAGTTAATAGCATTACATACACCTCTGGTATTAATTTTAAAAGATATTTCAGTGAAATTTCAAAGTAAATTAAGTATATAATAAAAATTACAATAAATGAATTTATTATATTTTAAATTCTGCAGAATAACTGAAAGTGCAGTAAAGAGCAAAAGCAAAGTGCAAAATACTTTTATGCTTCAAAATTTTCTGATTACCCATGTAATTTAAATACTGTCAAAATAATAATAATAGCAACTGCATATTATATTAGAAAATATTCAATGCACTTTTTTCAGAAAAACACAGAAGTATAAACTTATAAAAAACGATTGCTCAAAATCTGTACCCCTTAAAATCCATATTTTCTTCTGGAACAATGTTATCAAATGTGTATGATATATACAAATATTAATATGCATAACAATATACAAAGAAAAATAAATAATTAGCATACAGAATTAAATGAAAAATGTAATTAAGTACAGAATCTAGAAAAGGAAATTATAAAGAACAGAAATTTCAAATTCTTAACGACATTTACAAATTTTCCAAAATATGAATATTTATTATTAGCATCTCAGATATTTATGTAACAGAATTATATTTCAAAGTACATTGTTAAAAAGAACATCTCATTATATAGTGATAAATATTTACAAAGACTGCTAAAATGGCAACATTAATTGCTTCAAATATATATATATATATGGTATAATAAAAGCACAAGAAAAGACGGAGCACTGTTGATGCGTAGTTATGCAATATTGAAGAGTTCTGATTGGTAGTATGATTATGTGTTGACTTTGTCAGTGTCTAAAAAACTTGGCAGTCGAGGCAGTTTTACTTTTATTTTTATTTGCAATTGATATTTCTGGCCACAGTTCACTTGGCACTCGAGTTGTGCCTATTCAAGAACATTTACATTTTTGATATTATTGCAATAGCAAGCAGCATAGCAAAATTACATCCAAGCAAAGCAGACACAGAAGCTGAAGTGCATAGTTAAGAAAGATGGAAGCATGCGAAGAGAAAAGTTTTGGTTTACAATGGTAGTTTCAGTTCCCAATTATTATGTCATCAGAGCTGCGCATGCTATAGAATTATCTAGAAATGATGCAATCCAGAGAAGTTATTGCGATTTTTAGAATAGAGGGAGAATTAATGTTTTACCATTAGTTTAAATTATAATTTTGATTCACATATTTTTTATCTTATATATATATATATATATATATATATACTTAAAAAATCAATAGCAACATCCATGATGAAAGGTCTATCGCTTAATTGGCAGTGAACAAAGTTACCACATGGAAAATTCCTTGTGGCAGAAAATTTAATCATCTGTCTTTCACAACTGAAATCCACTTCTTAATATTAAATCTGATGAAATGGAATTCTAAATACCCAAGTGCTATGCACAGCAAACCAAATAACATGCTTATATTAAAGCTGATAATGCAGGAATTCTTAAATTCAAAACTGTTGCGGCAATAAGACCGAGTATTTCTAAGCCTGATTTAAGTGTAAGGTTCTCGTGCGGGAAAAGCGATTTTTTTAAATTTCAAATTTATTACTAAGATTACTTAAATTTCATTGTGCAATGCTATAAACAAAATATAATATCTTACTACGTATACCAAATACACTAGAAAAATGATATGTTGGCACATCTATTTCATCTATTGCTGCTAAAGTTTTAGTATAAGGGCTTACTTTTAATTAAGAGTTGATAAACAGAATATCATTTACAAAAGGAATAATTCTAAATTTATTATAATATATAATAAGAATTAACATATATTAATTTAAAATGTGAAAGGAAAGGAATGTCATGGAGAGTAGCACAGTAGACTTCATTCATGAAATAGCCCTTCACTATTATTAAACATATAAAGCAGAAATGTGCACTAAAAACATCCAAAGTTATGCTGTTAAATGACCCTTTTGTTATCAAAAAGCTATAACGTTTATGAAATTCATCCTTAAAATGCTTTACAAATATCAGATTGCATTCAAATAAAAACACATCAATTCTGCACATTCAAAACATGAGATATGACTATCCATCCTAATAAACTAGTGTGTAAATATTTAATATCAATCAGTAAGTCATACTTGCCTACTGTTAGTTGGCAGTTGAAGTTATGAATTCTTAGTCAAGGAAATCAGTCCACATAATTAGTAACAACTAAAACATATTTTTAAAAAATGATATCTTTGAAAGCATCATAAGCAGTTTAAAGCTGCTGAAAAGGAAGGACTTTTCTGGTATTAAAAAAAACATTAAGTTTCAACTACACATAAATTTTTATCATTTTTAAGAATGAGAGAACTCATTAAAAATGAGATTCAGATCTAAGATAACCTACATTAAGTAAAACATGAGATTCATACATAATAAATGCCTTTAGAAACTAAAAATGAGATTCAAATTTTAAAAATACTTTAACGAAAAATCCTGACTGAATATTAACAAATTTATTCAGTATTCTGTAATTTCAGAGTTTAAGAAATATGCTTCAAAAAAGTCAGTCACAAATTATACAGAAAACAAATTATACTTACAATAATGAACACTAAAAAATGCTTATGTTACATAAAAGTGCAATTTTTCTGGTAATGTGAATAAATTATATTGTTATTACACAAGGATATCAAATAGAAATGCAGCACTTTGAAACACATACAACAAACATAATTTTTATATACTTCATGAAAAGAAACATACATACACAAAGAAGAACTAATACATGTAAATGACTACATGAAATCAGTGACAAGCATTTTACAGAACTTATGAGTCAGTAAAAAAACTTTAACAATACAAAATATTCTGAAAATATTAAAATAAGCAGATCTAGTGCATTTAACACCAGCTTTGTGTATGTACATGACACAAAGTTTGTAAAAGTTACCCATACAGAAAACAAAATAAAAATTTTGAAAAACTCCAAATATACATTAGTAACAATTTTTTAAACATTAGACTATTACTAAAAAGTTAACAAGATAATCATTTCAGATCCAAAAATACTATAATAAATACTGTTGAAAACAATTTTTTAATATAATGATTGCAATTAACATTTTTGTTTTAGTTCTGTTGCACAGTGTTTACCTTGTATGACAAATAGAAACACAACTGTGGCTACCATAGAAAAGTTCTGGAGCCTATTACAATATAAAGAAAATCTAAAATAGAAATTAAAAGAGCAATCATGGATCAATGGGCGCTTCTAACATAGACATTAAAAAATTATCAATAGGAGTGTCTCCAATCAGTTTGAAGAAAAATAAATGTTCCAAACACTTGAGTCCTATGCTTCGTAAGGCGGGCAAGCGAAGCAAAAGTTTTGCAAATCTTCCTGGTTGATCAGGGTAATTCTGTTTACAGTAGTCCTCCAAAGACGCATAAACTTTTTCTCTCAAATTTTCTATTTGCTGATTACATTTTAAACCTTTCACCTCTACAAAAATAATCAAGGAATGTTACATACTTTTTAAAGATAGACATACTGAAATATAAAAATATACATTAACTTCAGTACTAAAAGTAAGATTTTACTTATTTCTACAGGCTTTTAACAAATGGTTTCATTACTATTAAAATTTTCAACAAACACTTTATTACTAGCACAGTATGGTTATCTATAGTTCACATGAGATGGCCCTCAACATCAAATCCTTAGTTTTGAATTTCACTGCACTATTGTGCACTTGTGGCAAAACACACTAAAAATACTCTTCATGTGCGAACAGACATGTATCTGGAGACTACTTTTTTCATAATATGATTACAACACAAATCACAATTGTAATCTTTCTTGCGGTTTAGATTTAAGTGAAGTTGCAAATGTCGCTTTAAATGATGCTTGAGTTTAAATGCTTTGTGGCATTCATCACATATATGTGGTTTTTCAGTAGAATGAGTAAGTAGGTGGTTGTTGAGAGTTTTTTTTTTTTTTTTTTTTTTCAAATGTTTTGTAGCATGAATCACATTTAAATTGTCTGTCTGCTAAATGGATTATCATATGTTTATTCAGTTCTTCATTACATTTGAAGTTTTTTTCACATATATGACATAAATATAGTTTATAATCAGAGCAGACAGGTGATAAAAATGTTTCACATACAGGACACGTATGGGATTTGTTTTTAGAATGGACGACTAAATGTTTTTTAAAATAACTTTTATCTTTAAATGTTTTTTGACACCCACAGCAGGAGAATAATTTCTCACTGCTATGGTGACAAGCCATATGAGATTTGTAACCTTCTCTCCATGTCAAAGTTTTACAACATTTATCACATTCATATGGCTTTTCACCTGTACGAGTACGAAGATGGCCCTTATAGCCATGCCTAGTTTTAAATTTTTTTTCACAAACAGTACAGATGAAATCCATAATTTCAGACTTTGTAGATGCCATCTAATCATATAAACAGACCAATTTTCTTAAAATTTATAGATGCTTTCCTAAAATATGCTCTAAGAACAGAGAATAAACAGAACAGAATTCCCTACGATAAGAATAGAATTCAATGTCCAATAAAACATATAAATTTTGTGGTTGCCCAGTGTTGCCAGATCGTGCAATTTTTCGCAAATTTGCTACTTTTGACAAACCTATGCTACTAAAACTTGAATCTGCACGATTTTGCGAATTTTTTTGCTACTCCATCATTTCCCTGCGCTACTTTTGGCTACGTTACAATTTTTAAGGCATTGTAAAATGCGTATGTGTTAAAATAATTTATCAAAATTAATTTCTAACAAACATAATAATTTATTTAAATTAAAATAAAAGATGGCAACTGGCAATCTTGCGATCATAGCACATGTGCACTCAGTTTTCATCACCACTCGCTGGTGTTTTTATGTAGTTGGTTTATTGCTTTGTTTATTATCCTGTGAGTAGGCTAGCACACCATATATTTATTTGGTTTAGCGCTGCTGGGTTAACTAAAGTGTGAATTATGAGTAACTCTAAAAAATTCGGCACCTCCTTTCCTGACTTAAAATACCCACGTTTGAGGCATGGCTATACAGAAACAAAACAGACAAATCAAAAACCTTACTGAAAGCTACATATAAATATGGACTAATGGCATCGTTGATCATCATCATTTCTCGAAGCATAAGCAAATATCCTGCCTCAGAAAAACATAACTTTGAATTGAAACTTTCTGTATTTGAAGCAGGCCGTGTATCGATATAGATATCGATCTCTTCAGAAAAATTTATAAGAAAGAAATGCCATCAACTTTGTCTGGCAACAACCAGAAAGCAAAATTAATTGAAAGTAATTATCAATTAAAGTAACATAGAATGAATTAAAAACAATAAACCACCAAGTCAAAAGAATTACAGTACAAAAATCAAAATCCGAACATTCAATAACCGGACCTCCAAAGCCCTTAAAGGGAGGGAAGTTCCTGAAAACTGAATGCCACCATAGTGTAATGCAGGTACAAATTTCAGGGAATAATGCTTCAGCTGATACTGAAGCAGCTGAATAATTTGGAGATGAATTCAACGAACTGCGAACGGGCTGGCTGCATGGACGTTTTCGTGGTTTTCCCCGTGTGTAACGTGTATACGAGCCAGTTTTCCTTAGAAAGTCCTCCACGAAGGCATCCCTCCCTTTAGGCAGATAGCCCTTGTGTGCTTTGCCATAATTAAATAATCCAATCCAATCCAACGAACTCATTAACAATGAAGAGTAATCTCCAGAACAAGTTCATAATACTGATGAAACTGCTCTTTTCTGGCAATATGTGGCCCGAAATACCTCCGCGACATCTGCAGAAATGACTGCAAGTGTTGCCAAAGATTCCAGTGCAAGATTAACGATTTTACCTTGTGCAAATGCACACATGGGAAAAGCCCGCCAGCGGCCGAAAGGTGAAGTCACTGAAAACTGGTAGTTCCGTCCGGAGTTCCAATCCCAGAGAACGGCTGCGTGGGCATTTTCGCTGTTTTTCTCTTGCGTAATGTGTATACGAGCCAGTTTCCCTTAGGTGGTCTTCCAAAAAGGCATTCCTATTCCTTCCCTTAGAGAGATAGCCCTCGCATGCTTCGCTGTAATTGAATAAATCAAACCAAATGTAATCGGGAAAAACACACAACCTCGGGCATTTAAAAAGAGTTACAACTTTCCATGTCAACTATCGTGCAACTAAAACAGCATGGATGAACCAAACATTATTGAACAAGTGGCTTGAAAATCATTCCATATCTGCGGCTCGGTGATGTTTCATATTGGTTGTCTTGATTATAGAAAACTGTTCAGCTGATTTAAAGTTTAACTAAACGATCGTTCGTTTTATTCCTTCTTGCAAATTATCCAGCACTCAGGGTTAGGCTTAGGTTATCTGATTACGGCAAAGCACGCTAGCCTAATGGAAGGGACTTTATAAGGGGAATTGGCGCACATCTACGTTTCACAACGGGAAAACAACAAAAACGCCCATTCAGCCAGCCCTTTCATCTACAATCACACCCAAGTCGAACTATCAGTATTCAGCGACTTAACCACTTGGCCGTTTGTGGGTCCATTCGGCCAATGTATATCAGAGTGCTCAAATATAAAGTAGCCTTTTTAAAACTGATGCTAAATTTTCTGACTAGCGGCAAGACTATTCAAGAATGTTTGAAATACTTTAATATCATATCTGGATGGAACGTTAAGGTCATAGGAAAACATGTCTGGAGATATTTTTTGAAAGGTGTAACAAAATTTATGGCCAGCTACCATAGTTCATAGTGATGATGATGACAGCTGCCTCTTTGAAGATTTTCAGATATCACAAGCAAAAGGCAAAATTTTTCAGTTAATGAAGCCTGTGAAGAAATACAGAGAAGTAAGTGATAATGAAATAGATGATATAATAGAAGTTTTCATTGGGATGACAATAACAAATTATCAATCAATTAACGGATGGCAAAATGTATAGTATGATTTTGAATCCAGAACTAACTTCCTAATGTAACTTTTCAAACATTCCTCCTTGTCCCTATAGTTGTATCATTGTGTTTAGTAAAATTTTATACTAAGAAATAAAATGCAAAAAATTCAATGTTCCTACAACAAAAATTGATATAGGTAAGTAATTCTAATTTTTTTTTTAAACTTATAATTTTTTTTGAATTTATTGCCCTCCTTGAGGGAACAGTTAAAAAATAAATTAGGATGGGGGCTGTTTGAATTTATAATTCAGGAGGTGGTTGTTTTTATTTCCATTTAATGACATTCAAAGATATTCCTCTATGTTTTACCAATGTACAAGATTCTTTAATTTATATTTTTATAAGGCATTTCTTCCGCCTTCCTAGCATGCCTTCGTGGTGTGGTGGTCTGCACGCTGGGTGTGTATTCCAGAGTTCCGTGGTTAGATTCCCGGCGAAGGCATTGCTTATTTTTCATCTCTCCTGCTTTAAAAATAAGATAATTATAATAACGGCTTTTTAAAGCTAAGCGGGGGGGGACACTTAGTTTGGCACAGTTTTGAATATACATGTAAATTTTCGAATTCTCTGAAAATGAAACCCAAAAGAATGGAGTTCCACCCATAAATAGTGGATAATATTGTTAAAGCTGACGAATTTCTTGCAAATTTAAGTAATCAAACTGGAAGAAAGATAATGGGCACTCTTAAAGGAAATAAACTACAAATTGAACCTCCAGATGCTGACTCTCACCGCTTTATTCGCAAAATCATAGAAGAAACAAATCTTAAAGCAAATACATTTCTTCTGCGTGAAGAAAAAGTGATTAAAGTCATAATCTGCCAGTGACCATGAAACCCAATTATATTGTCCAAGAACTAACAAACCAAGGCTTTACCATAAAATCATATCACTATCATGAGAAACAGAAAGGACAATAAGCCAATGCCGCTTTTCTTACTTCACCTCCCTAAGACAATGCCGCTTTATTCACTTCCCTAAGACAATGCCACATTAGGAAAGATTTATCACATCAAGAACATCGGATATATGAATGTCACTGCTGAGGCCTTAAAACGGAAGTCTGGCCCTCCACAATGTTATCGTTGCCAGCAAATACTTCCACAGCTCACTTTTATGTACTCGTGACTGGATTTGTGTGCATTGCGGTGGAAATCATGAGCCTAAAACTGTCCAGCTAACTTTTCCAAGTGTCCAGCCAGACTGCAAACAAATCAGAAGTTTACACCGAGCAATCCACCAACCAAAAATCCTTGGAATTTACAAGACAACAGCTTTCCACCTCTCAACGAAGAAACAGATTCTCCGAATCCTGAAAATAATGACTCCAACTTATCCGAAACTCCAACCACAAGCTCCACCTTTTCAGAATTATTTAATTTGAGTTCATTAAAAACAATATGGACTGTTATTATAGAAGGCCTCAAAACTATGAAGAAGCAAACTTCGCCTATAGACAAAATAAGTGCAATTGTGGACATTCTTGACAAAATTGGTGTAAAATTAGTGGAAGATTTTGGTGGAAAAGTTCTGTTGCTTGAACAAATAATTCATCTTGTAAACTGATGAGCTAAGTTATGATATGGATGAATATGGTGCTGCATGATAGACATATTTTTGTATGACCCAAAATATTCCTTTATCCTAGCATACTTTACTGCCAGAATTCACCATGTAAACATGCATAATTTCTATCAATAGCAAGTTACTAGCTGTAATGTTTGGGGAAAGATAGAAACAATATGCAAGTCCGGAATTATGCAAGATGTTAGTATCTCTAAACCTCTTGGCATACTTCAAAGGTTAAATATATGTATCAATAGACTTCTTACACATGCAGTATTCTGCTTTTTGATGTTCATAAATCTATTTCCAAGTTGATATAATAGTCAAAAACCTTAATTTTCCTTTCTTGAAGTCCCTAAATTTCTTAATATGTATTTAAGGTTCATTAGATGTTCTCACTTGTTTCTGAATTCTATAAAAAATATAAAAATGCCCAGTGCTGACAAAAGAATCATATTTGAAGGCTAAACTAACTTATTTAAAACGAATTCAGAGTTTCTGAAATCAGTTTTCCTTCCACTTGTAAACGATTATGTCTGAAATTCGAAGAAGTTATCACAGTTTCTAAAATAAAAATAGTGCATGTTGGAGCACAGAAGTTAAATACTGATGGTGATTTCCTATTAATGTATAACATGCTTTCTCTCATTTTCTGCAAGAGGTTTTGATAAGCCTATAAATGCTTTTTTTTTCCTTTTTATAAATGTGTTAGGAGTTTCCTAACAAATAAGTTCAATACATTTAAAGTAATTATTCCAGAAAGATCTGTGTAACATCCAGACTGGCTTCATCAATACACATACCACACAAATTTCTAAAAGACAAAATATTTTAAGAGTCCCAGTTATCCAATGATGAGCTTTATTTTCAACAAATCATGAAAACTACTTCTCATACTATTGCAAGCATAAAAACAAAAGGCTTCAGTGTAGAATTGGGGGCCCCTTCGATTGGCGACATTTTTTTTTTTTTTTTAAAATTTTGGCGATGAAACGTCACTTCTGGTTATCACGATAGTCTTAACTTTGTTTTAGCTTCCCGATTTTATTTAAATGAAAACAGATTGATGTGTACATGGACATATTTAAGGCAGTGCGCAATGCCTAGTTTGTGCAATTTTAGGATGTTTTCTTAAGTAAAAACAGATCGATGTGTACATGGACACAGATCTTATGCAATTCTTCGACTTCTTATTTTAGTTTTGTGTAGTGGCCATCTTGAAATTGTGACTTCCTGGTGCCGATCTTGGCATCAAAAAAGAATCGCCAATAAACAAGGGGCACCCAATTGTAAACTTTTACCAAACAAAATTAAGAATTGATTTTAATTTACAGTAATTTTGTCAGTCTTTTATTATACCAAGTTTATAATACTGGGTTGTTCTGCAATTTTCAAACTAAAGTACATTTTCTCCTAATTATTTTGTTACTGCTGATAAAGAATGTGTGACCTTGACTTAAGCAGTAGTCTAAATACAACCTTTTCTGCTCATGCTCTGCAATTCTAGCTTATACAGCAGCGTCTTTTTTTTTTTTTTTTTTTTTTTTTTTTTTGGTGTGTGTGTGTGTGTGTGTGTCTGTCTGTGTTTGTTCTCCCAGTGCAGTGTTAAGAATGGTGAATCTTAAAGTTCATTTTCATAATATTATGCTCTTCATTTTAAAAAAGGAAAAAAAATGCTAGTCTGACTACTCACAAAATTTAGGCTGTATATAGACAAAATGCTATTTCTGATGAACAGTTCAAAGGTGGTTTGAAAAATTTATGTGTGGAAATTTGAGCCTCGAAGATAATGGACACTCTTAGATGGCTATCCTCTGTACACAGGGACCTGTAAAAGCTATTTCCGAAAATTCATATTATACCGTTCAGGAACTATCAGACAGAGTATACATTCCAAAAAGTACAATACATGATCATTTGAAGAAGACCAGATATGTAAGCCACTGCCATGTATGGGTACTCAATACTTTAAGAGAGAGAATATTCTTTCAAATTTTGGTACACAATTCTTTGCTGAAACAAAATAATGAAGTTCCTTTTTTGAAATGGCTCCTTACTTAAGATGAGACAGTGATATTATACAATAATGTTACAAGAAAAAGATCATACAGCAAGCCAAATAAACTTCCTTTAGTTGCAGTGAGAGGGTGCTGTATCTAAAAAAAGTAATGTTTTGTGTATGGTACTGTATAAAGGAACTGTGTTGTGACAACATGCGTGTTCATTAGTGAACTTCCTATTCTTCCGGGAACAAGCCCTAGCACCCACTTAAGTCCTGATGTAGAGCAGGTAAAAAGAATCAAGAAAGACTTATTAAGGACATCCCCTTTGGCGGTATATCCACTTCTCAATTTGTAAGAGAAAGAAAACAAGGCTGAGAGAGCCAAGAGAAAGGGTCTCTCGTTTATTAAAAGTTCATGGATGCCGAGATGAAATGCAGAGAGAGTAAGACATGCTCAGGTGTCACGAAAGCTGTTACTTTCCCTTTTTTGTAATAATGCTGTAATGTTACTTTTTTTATCCTATTCAACTCTGAGATTAACCAAGAACACATACATTAAGTTTTAAAATAAATCTAAAGGACAACCAGTCTCAGTTATTTCCATCCCATAAGCTTCGCAACGTTACAGTTTTTAATTTATTAGTAGTAGCACTACAGTATTAAATTCATGAAAGCAGTTTTAGTTTGGTCATCAAACGAGAACTCGTGTGTTTTACTCTGGAAAAATAGCAGGCATCAGTCCATGTAAAGAAAAGGACCGTCAGGCTTTGAAATTCAGCACATGTTAAGTTTTGTGAGTTTGCCAGTGTCTGAAAATATCTCCGTAAATGGAAGAGTACAAATTTCATTCTTTTTGAGTAGTAGACCATCAGACAACAGAAATCAGCAGCAACTTTGAGTGTGGGGCCATCAATGTCCAAAAAGCATGCATGTTGGGAGAAGTACTTTAAAGTGTACCTAAAAATTTTAAGTTGCGATTTACATCTAGAGATTCCAGGCTTCAATTAAGGTGCTATGCCTATAAATCTACGCAGATAAGAACCTTGGAATTTTTATACTGAGGCAGTGAAGCAATTTAGTTTCACTTATTTCTGTAATTTATTTTATAGAAGTAACTGTTTTCTGTAAAGCTTAAAGAAACGTGTTGCATTGGTTTTGCATTTCAAGCAAGGAAGCATGTATTTTAGTATTGAAATCTGTGTTTATAGATCTTTTAATATCTGAAATGCTAATAGTTCTGCTGCAGTTAAGCTTATATAGTTGAATGTATAAGAGAGAATTATTATAATTCTGCAGGTTCTAAATTGTACCTGGTATTCTGACATACCATTGTGTTCTACAAGTTCATGGATTTGGAGTGACTAATGACAACACTTGTAGAACAATCAAAACAATTAATTCATCAGTATTACAGCAGGCAGTTCCAAAGACACATAACAGTCATCAAAAAACTATGACAAACACACTGAAACAATTAGCAACACAGCCTTTAGGCTAGAACGGATAAAACAGCATCACAGCAAATCACTAAAATACAGCTTCCAACTCAGTCGATCACTATCAAGCTAATCTCTGAACTCGAAGACATTACTACTGAACGTATACTCTACTACACTATTACTTTGCGTACAGGCAGGGTAAATACAGTTTTCACCTACCTTCGAGAACATTCCTAAGGAAACCCATTAATAATGCGTTCTAAAATGTTCCCACTCCATCTATGGCATATCGCCATTTTGTCGCCACATGGGCAATTTCAAACCAAATCTGGAAACCCTGTCTTTCCCTGCCACTCTCTGACAACCCTAACTCCACTTTGTGCGGAAGTTATCTTACTGCAGCTGGGCATTTCAGAACAATATTATTTCCAAGTTATCTTGAATGTTTTAAATATTAGAATTTTCTATTCTGCAGTATAAAACATTAGATTGTATAAGAATTGAAAACGTTTTAAAGGAAAACATTAGAAATTCTTAGTATCTTATCTAGTGTATGTTTAAACTGTTGTTATATACAGTACAAAGTCCGTAATCCAGACTCGTCAGGACTTCGGCGATTCCGGATTAGGGGTTTTTCTGGATTATAGATCTGGTAAGATGGCATGCAGAAATTATCAAAATTTACAAAAAAAAAAAAAAAAAAAACTTAATAATTATTTGTTTACTTTAGTAAACATTTCTTTCAATGCAAGTTGTTTAAATTGCTTCCTTTTTTGTGCTAATATTTTCTCTTTAATTCTATAAACAGACATAATTTCTTGTTCAGTTATAAAGTTCCACTGTTCAAGTCCTGTAATTGCTGTGTTGAGAATACCGACTAACTTGTCAATCAAAATTTTTTCGTTTTCTATAATGTTCTCTGTTACTTTCTTCACTATCAGAAGCGTGCATGGGTAAATGCTTTACTGGCTTTACGCGCATGCGTAAATGCATTACGTTCATGCGTAAGTTTGTGGCTTTGAGGTCCGGATTATAGATCATTCTGGATAATGGAGTCCGGATTACGGACTTTGTACTGTATTGATATTTAGTTATCAGAATTTTTATATATTTTTGAATTTACCTATGAATCTTGTACTTTAATATATGTACACAATTTTGATGATCTGAATGTAAAATGTATTGTATCATAATGAATCCTAAATGACCAATTAATTACAAATGATTGCATTATGTGCAAATTATAGAACAAATTGTCTCGAATTTGTGATTTGGATCAAGTGAATTTGTTGTGAAAAACATTAAGGGTTAGATTTTGCTTCATGTTAAAAAAAAATATATGTATGTAAATACAGTACAAATCTGGACGTCCATTATCCGGAATGATCTATAATTCAGACCTCAAAGCCACAAACTTTATTTTGTATGCTTTATGCATGCGTGTAATGCGTTTATGCGTGCGTGTTTAATGCACAGCGGATGGTATAAGGTAGGCTAAAATTATCTTTACTGATTCTAAGGCATTTCAGTTAATGTTGCAGATTGCGTTGTTCTTTAATCTTCTAATTGGATCCGGCTTTTTTTTTTTTTTTTTTTTTTTTTTTTTTTTTTTTTTTTGCAGACTGTTAGAGCAATTTTATAAAAATTAAGCTTGAACTTTCGATTATGTCAAAAAGAGTTTCCAATTCTGGAGCTGCCAAAGGATCTACAAAGCGAAAGCATGTTTCGATGTCCATCAAACAAAAAGTGGAATTGCTGCAAAAAATGGATAAAGGCATATCCATCTCAAAATTATGCGAGGAGTATGACACTGGATGGTTGGCATAATTTATGGCCAGCTACCGTATTTCATAGTGAGGACGATGAATATGATAGCCGCAAATTTGATGAAATTTTCCAGTTATTGGATTTTGTAACGAAATGTGGAGAAGCAGTAATAAATGAAGATGATATAACAGAAGTTTTTCATTGCAACGACAATGCCCCAATCATCAATCAATTAAAGGACGACGAAATCTGTAGTATGGTTCTAGATCCAGAAAATACTGCTTCCGATGGTGAAGAAAGTGACAGAGAGGTTACTGAAAACGAAAAAATTTCGATTGACGAGTTAGTCAGTATTCTCAACACAGCAATTACAGGACTTAAACAGTGGAACTTTGTAATTGAACAAGAAATTATGACTGTTTATAGAATTAAAGAGAAAGTATTAACACAAAAAAACGAAGCAACTTAAAGAACTTAGATTGAAAGAAATGTTTAATAAAGTAAACAAATAAATATTAAGCTTTTTTTTGTAAATTTTGATACCCTTTAGATCATAATTGCTCATTTCAAAAATTATGGCTTCATATTTTTAATTGTATAATTTCTGCATGCCATCTTACCAGATTGAAACTGATGATCTATAATCCGGAATCGTCAAAGTCCCGACGAGTCCGGATTACGGACTTTGTACTGTGTATATATACACACAGTTGTTAGATTCTGATTTAATTTATGGCATTTAGCAAAAGTCAGAAAAAAGGATCCTAAAACCTTGGCTGAAGTGCTAGGGAAAAAGGTCAGATCTGAGCTTAGAATAATGGATCTAAGACAGTGGATTATGAGAAACGAAGATGAGGAACTTCCGAAAAATCTGTTGGAAAACATCACTTCAGTGAGACTTGAGAGGGGGAAAAAAAAGAACAGGATACAATAAAAAGAGAAGAGGAATAGAGAAAGAAAAGAATTAAAGGTTTAACTTGGTTTATTTGATTACAGCAAAGCACTCAATGGTTATCTGCCTAAAGGTAGGGATGCCTTTGTGGAGGAAAAAGGAAGTATGGAAACTACAATAAACTGGCTTGCATACATGTTACACGTGGAGAAAACCATTGAAAACAACCATGCAACCAGCTCATTCGCGGGATTCAAACCTCGGACTGAACTACCAGTATTCAGCAACTTTAGTACTTTACTGCTGAGCCTTAATTAAAAGAGATGAGGAAGAGATGCAGGATACAATTAGGAGAGAATTCCAAATAATCAAAATGAAATTGCAGGCCACTAACGGGAAAAAATCTATTAACTAGTGGGAATGAAGAAAGTGTGCCTAGAAAAAGCCTTTTCAATCTCTAAAAAGTGATCCAAAATTTTTTTTAAAAAATCCGAAGAGAAGAATATTAGTTTGTATTTAGTCATGTTCGAGTTCTGCTTTCTTAACACTTTTGCCAACTGATATAGTTCAGCTGATTATGCAACAGCCAGAACAGCAGGCTTATGACTATGCTTACATAAAAGGGGCACTGCTTAAAAGGTTTAAACTTAGTCCAGATGGCAAAATTAGATAAATAAAAATAATGATGTAGAGATGCAGGCTCAGAAACACCATCAGTTGGTCAATAACGAAACTGAAAATACATAAACATGCCTTAAAATATGTAAGGATGACAACAGAAGGGCCTTGCAGAAAATGTTGCTCCTCATTAATGATGCGAGTTACGCTTCCCAGTGAACAAAAGAAGAGTAGGGTGATGCAAAATTGCTCCTGCCCAATGCAGAGGTAAATGACCTTCCTCCACTTCTTTCAATAACAAGAGAGCGAAGATTTAAAGCTGCTTTTTGTCCTAGCAGAATTTGACACTCAAAATAGTTCTTTAAAAGATGTTTACAAAATAGAAAAGAGGCTGCCTTATAAATGTCAAGAAAACTGTTTAGGGAATATACAAAAATTACTGGTAATGCCTGAAACTTTCCAACACAGATATTAAGTTTATGTCATGAACAGGTGTTCAGAGATCTGGAGGTAACCAAGTCCAAGGATAATCTTGTGAGATATTTCTTTTTGGCCCAAATGTTATCATGAAATAGAAATTATATTCATACTTGTGATCCTTGTCAGAAAGTGGGGAAACCTAATGACAGAAAAAAAAAAGCACCTCTAAAATTAGTCCCCTTGATATCAGAAGTATTTTCAAAAATAAACATGGATACATGCGGGCCTTTGCCAACCATGCCAAGGGGAAAGAAATATATACTAACAACACTTTGTTTAGCCTCCAAGTATCCAGAGGCTATTCCAGTAGAAGACATCGCTTCTGATTACATGATAATGTATGTGTTGTTTAATCTGTTCAGCAGAATTGGATTTTCTGAAGAAATTCGGTGTAATTAATCATTTATGAGCACTTCGATAACTGAATTTTTGGAATGTTCCAGTATTAAAATTCATCATAGTTCAGTACACCACCCCCAGTTTAATGCAGTGGGCAGAATTCATCGAACCATAAAACATATTACATGAATACTATGAGTTTTATGCTTGGAGGTAGATTCTGACTGGGAGCAGGTATTACCATAGGCTTTTGTAGCCTTAAGAACAGTGATTCATAAAAGCACAGGTTTCACACCTACGGAACTTGTCCATGGAAAAAAATAATTGTGTACCCGAGAAATGTTGTTATATGAACATTGGACAGATATACCAGAAGAGGAACAACTGGTAACCAAGTATGTTTATATACTCATAAATTATCTAAAGAAATGCCAAGAGTAGGCAGTTGAGAAAAATGTAAGATAACAACTCAAATGAAAAAAAAAAAAAAATGGCACGATAAAAATGTCATAAAACGAGAGTTTAAGAAAGATGATCTTGTGTTAATTTTTGTCCCTTCCAAAGCAAACAAACTTTCGGTTCATTGGACGGAACTGGGTAAAATTGAAAACAAAGAATCCGATACATATTACATTGTAACCTTAGCAGGAATGAAAAAAATCCTAAATTTACCATATCAATATATTGAAGCCATATTATAAGAGACCTGAGGCAATCAATTATTTTTCTTGTAGTGAAAATGGCTGTGACCAGACTAATAATGAAATAGATTTCCCTTATATTGATACCAATCCAAACATTTACAATTATTCTGAGGTTATTAAAAGCAGTAATTTGGAAGAACAATTAGAACCTCCACAAAGATATCAATTACAGATATCATTACATTCGCAGTTTTCCTAATTAGCCAGGAATGACATATCTCGTAAAGCATGATATTATCAGCAATAAACCAACCAGTAGGATCCAAGCCATATTTACTGTCACAACCAAAAATGAGATTAAAAAAAATCAACGAATGCTAAATTAAAATTTTTGAGGTAAGTTATCTGACTACACTTCTCCAATGATACTCGAGGAAGCTCCAAATTAAGATTCCCAAAACTGTAAGGATTACTGTTGTTTAAACGAAGATACGTGTAATCAGTTGTAACTTTTACTCAACATCAAGGAACAGGTACAAGAAGTTCAGTAAAATAAATCACAGTTATAGATTTAGTTAAGAGATATGGGAAGATACCCTTAAGCTCTAATGCTCAAGGATGCCATGTAATATTTGTAACATGTTTTTGCACATTATGTTTGTTTACAGTTTTGGTTTAAAAAATGCTCATTTTTTTAAGATGACGCAAGAAATATTAAAAGGATGTAAGGAATTTGCACCTCCATATCTGGATGATGTGGCTTTTTTTTTCCCCTCCCCCAAAAAAACCTGGGAATATCATCTCAAGCATCTGCAAATTGTCCTGAAATGTGCAAGTAGAGCAAATTTGATCATTAAGCTTGAATATCTGTTTGCTCAAAAACATGTCCATTACTTTGGGCCATGTTGCAGGTCATGGGTACCAGAAATTGTCGGATGTTAAGACTAAAGAGATTTCCCAACACCAAAAACTAAAACTGGATATAAGGGATTTCTGGGATTAGAGGCTTACTATAGCAGTTATATTCCAAAAATGATTCTAATACAAACCAATACAAACCACTCCAATATTCCAATACAAACAGCAATTGCCACTCAGCTGACTGGTATTTAAAAGGTAAAACAGCAAAGGATGATATTCTGTGGACTCCAAAGAGTGACAGGGCTTTCACTGAATTGAAAAAGAAATTAACTAATCACCCAGTTGTATATGCACCTGATTTTACTCTTCCCTTTATTCTACAAAACGATGCATCTGACATGGCATGGGAGTTTTACTAACACAACTCTCTAGCGAGGGAGAAGAACATCCTATTACATTTCTGAACAATAATTTTTCAGAGATAGAAAAAAGGTATTGCACAACTGAAATGAATGTGCCAGCATTGTTTTCGGTATCACAAAATTTCACTATTATACAGATGGACAGCTCACCTGGTTATGCACTAATGCCAGTCAATAAGAATGCCGAAGTGAAAAGCCAGAAAACTTGAGATTTTATAGGCCCTGTCCAGAAAGTAATGCAACTGATCCCATAAAATTGGTTTATTTGAAGATAATTTTACAGATAATTGATATGATTCAAAATAGCCTCTACCTGCATTAATAACACCATTACCAATGACTCTGCCACCCACTGATGCCCACCCTGAAGTCTTCAACTGGAATGCTGTTCAGAAATGCATTATGTTTTTCTGCAAGTTCTCTAGACTGTCAACATAATTACCTATTAACCCGGATCTTAACCTAGGAAATAGAAAACGGACAACTTTGAAGGATGTGTGTACTGGTGCATGATCATAGTGGAGAATCCAATTATTTGTGAGCTCTGGGCAGATGCTCGTCATTCGATTCCTCAATCTTTGAAACACTTCCTTATAAAATCTGCATTAACTATCTGTCCAGGTGGCACAAACTCTTTGTGCATTATTCAGTTGGTATCAAAAAAGGCAATAAGTGTGGACTTTGATTTGCTCACTTGAGCCTTCTTTCAACAAGGATATCAGGGCATGTGCCAATCTGCCATCTGTGTCTTTATTTTGTTGTCATACTGAAAAACACACGCTTTGTCACCGGTAATCACTCATTAAAAAAGTTAGGATGATTTGTTACACACTCCAGCAATTAATGTAAAATCGACTCACAGTTTTCTTTCTGTCCATCGATCAAAATCCTTGGAACCAGCAGGGTACAAATTTTCTGCATTTGTAGTTCTTCCCTGATGATTTGATGCACAATTGATTTTGTAAGTCCCAGTGTCTTAGCAATTATTTGAATACTCATCCAATGATCAGAATCCAAAAATGCTTTAATTTTAGCCATGTTGTCTGAAGTTCGAGAACTTGATGGACGCCTAACGCCTTGTTCATCATCGACGCCTCTGTTCTGTCTTTGAAGGCTTTCTGCCACCTAACACTTGAGCCTTGGACAAAGAATCCTTCCTGTAGGCTTCTTGTAACATGGCAAGCACCTCAGCAGCTGATTTCTTTAGTTTAACAAAAAACTTATGGCATATTGCTGCTCGACATTCTGGTGCATTCTGAAAAATCTAACACCACTTTTAAATACATATCTGCTTCCCGAGCGATCTGTGTACTATAAAGGCTCACAGCCAACTGACTTCTGCCAGACTTTGTAGCTGACAGCCCCCATCATGCATACCGTCCACAAACTCTGACCCTTTGCCTTTCTGCCTGGTGCAAAAAATTCTGTCTCAGTACTTTCTGGACAGACTTTGTATTTCTCTTTATCTTCATTTTTTCATGTCTGTGCAAACTTGTATACATCTATATAATAATTTAAGAATGTATATTGTATAATACTTGTTAGCAGAAAACTGCAAAATTCTATTTTGTCTGACTCTAACTGAGCTTAGTCATTAGAAATTGTATTATGTTTTTTACTACATTGCCTAAATGTAAAGCTTCAGTTTTAATTCTTGAGACTTAACCCAGCACAGTGTAAACAGTTGTGTTTTATATTAATTTTTGGCTGACTTTATGTGTCTCAAGCAATGGTAATTAAGCAAAGATATGCTGAATTTCTATGACAGTCCTCTGGGGGGTAGAAGAAGTTGTGACAACATGTGCATCCTTAGTAAACTTCCTATACTCTTGGGAATGAACTCTAGTACCCATTTAAGACCTGATGTGGGGCCAGGGAAAGTGATCAAAAAAGACTCGTTAAGGACACCACCCTTTTTCACACTTCTTATTTTTTAAGAGTAAGAAAATGAGGCTTCTGTTTGCGAAATGTCGAGAAAGTAAGATGTGCTCAGGCGTTTCTGTAATAATACTGTAATGTTACTTTTTTTAATACTATTTCAACTCTGAGATTAACCAAGAATGGATATGTTAAGATTTTAAATAAATCTAAACAAACAACTTATCTTAGCTATTTCCATCCTGGAAGTTCTACGACGTTACAGTGTATTATAAATAGCTGCCACCAAATTAAAAATAAATTTGAAAAAATACTGTTCCCTAATGACAATTTTAAAAGCGGAAATTGAAGCAAAGTGTGCAGATCCAGTCTTCAAAATGTTAACTTTGTTCATGACAAAGATTTACCGAGTATGACTATGATACTTTGTTTCACCTCCTACATTCACAAGACCTTGCATGCTCGAATTTTCATCCCTTCATGTGACTTGGAAATTCTCTGAACAGCTTGGGGTTGACTTCTTAGAAACTGTAAAATAGCACCTTAGTACCTGCTTTACAAATACACCTAATGACTTATTTAAAAAATGAATTTCCCCTTTTTCTGGAGAGGTTAGCTAAAAGTGATAAAATAAAATGGTGCTCATATGATTCAATAAAATTTTTGTACTGTTTCATTTGTGTTTATCATAAAAAATACAGAAATTTATAGACAGATGCCTGAACAAAATGATTTTTGTTTAGAAGGTTTACTTACTTTATAATTTATGCTTAGTGTACTTGCATGTTTCCAGAATACCATTCAACTTCCTTTATATTTCACTCGAATTTATTGCAATTTATCTTCCTTAATGAAGTTATTCTATGAAAAGCAAATTGTAATACCACTTCTTAAGTAGTTTTGTGATTTTTGCACCTATTATTCTGCTTATTTATTTATGCATTATTATTGAAGATTATTTTAGCTTACTATGATGATTTAAGTGGGGAAAGTAATCTGCAGTTTTTTCCAGTATAACCATGATGAAGTCTTAATTTACTCACTGTTTACTTGTTGTTCTGATTAAGCACCAATTTACAGGTATTTGATAAATGTTTTCCAACTGCTTACAATTTTAGGATGCATAACATTGTAATGCTTCTTTTCTTCTCAATTGCATAGGTGAGAACTTTGTGCTGACCTCAGAAAGGGAACAGAAACCTCTCCTCCTCTCTGATACAAAGGACATTCTTCCCCCAGTGGTAGGTGAAAATAGAAAAGGAGATTACAATTTTAATGGGAAGAACATGAGCATGGGGCTTTATTCGCTCCACTGTATAAAAGACCCCTAAAGGGCTCACTTTTGTGACTATGAGTGTTGGCAATCCCGAGGCACCCTAGCCGTTCAAAGGATCACCCTACTGGTGAGACAGGGTTCAGGGTCCTGGAGCCCTAGTGTTCTCTCCTCCTTTCTTTTCAGCTCTCCTTATCTGTTTCTTTTCCCTTTCTTTCCTTCCTTGTGATTTTCCTTTTTGAAAGTTGAGACTCAAAGTGAGAAGCTGTTACATCCCTTTGTTTCTAGTTTCTGAAGGAGAGAAAACACCTACATGTTTGCCATGCATTGTGACCCATGCAGATTGAAAGGAGGGTCCTAGTAGTTGAGAAGCAAGGTACTGACCTAACACACTCCTTTGGCTTCTGCTTCAGATCCAAACCGGAGGCACTTCATTGTACCTGCTAGTGTAAATTGAAAACCTTGTACACGGATATGGTAAAAATTAACTAATTCTGTAGGAACCCAGACTGTTATAAGTGCCCCCTTCAAAATTCCAAGCACAATGCAAACAAAAGCATCAAATAATCAAATTATAATCATAAACCCTCAGCTACAACAATAGAAACCACAACACATAGTGCAAAGAAAACTGATGCCAATCCCAACAAAGATGTCAAAAGGAAATCGCAGCTCACCAGATCGAATGAGTTGTTGGTCTTTAGATTCAGACGACATGGAGACTGAGGAGGATCTAACACTCCCTCAACATCTTCTTCCAAGCACAATGAAAGAAGAATTGCAGAAAAATAAACATTCACAATGGCTTCCCTAATATCTTGTCGTAACTTTCAGCAGAGTCTTGTCGACATAAAAGTCTTGATTGATAAGTTTCATTCTGTCTGTTTTGCGGTTCAAGAAACTTTCCTTAAACCCGAATATGAGGTAAAGCTTTGGAGATACTCTATGGTGAAGAGAGATAAGATGAACAGCGAACACACTCATGGAGGTGTAGCTCACGAGTATCATTAAAGACTTAACAAGAAAATGTTTTAGATATTAGTAATTTACACGGCCAAGGATACGAAAATGGTTCAAACACAAGAGATACACAGTTTTCGAGTATTTATGCTCAATTCGTTGCTTTTCTGAATTAAAAGGTTAACGTATGTTTAACACAATATGTAACTGCCGATCCAAGAAGCTGCTAACCTATCAGTCGAGCCGATGAGCTAAGACAAAGCTGAGTCGACAAATTCTCAGGAACTCACATTCCACGTCCCCGTTCTGAAGGGATGGTAAAGACATCTGCCATCAACAGGGGCCTAACCCCAGACAGCAGAACGAAGTCACTTAAACACTGCTAGACAGACCAGGCCACTAATCTGACCTGATATAGATATGGACTTTAGGCATCCCGAGGGAGAAACAAAGGACGGATATGAATATGCAGTTTTGAGGCTCCAGGCAACCACTGGAAACCTCAAGCAGTTTAAAAGCTCGCTGAATCCGCCATCTCCACCAACAGAAGTCTTTCACATTGGACAACCATGAATATCTGACTATATAGCTCCACCACAACCAACGGAATGGACAAGGCAGTACCATATGGTCCCTGTCAAGCCTGAACCAGCCATCGCCAGCGATGACTCCAGTCTATTGAAGACTGATTTTAAACACCTGTGGCCGAGACTGTCCAGGTTCAAATCCTAATCACTAGCTTCCCAGGTTTTACCCGAGTCGACCCCCAGAGGGGATGCATTCATATAAGACAAGAATTTTCCTGTTGGTAGGCAGGAAGACGAACTGTTCGTTTTAATGAGTGCACACCGCCTTTTTGACTCGGCACCGTCTTGCGCCGCTCGACCCTGCACCTATTAAAGGCGTGGGCCTGGCCATTGACTTAGTAATTTGCTCGCCTTTTCTCTTACCATGTTACTCATTCAATGTTGAAAAGAATCTATACAATAGTCACCATTTTCCACTTATTGTCTCACTAGTGGGGGTAATGCAGGTCCTACTCCTAGAACACGACAATTTATTTTTAGAAGAGCAGATTGGGATTATTTCTCTTTCCTAGCAGTGCTGACAACAGAAATAGTCCAAAATGAGAAGATTGATGATGAAGTAGAAGAAATTACCAAAACTATTAGGCAAGCAGCTGAAATCTCTATACTTCAGTCATCAGCAGGGCACACAAAATATCCTAAACCCTGGTGGAATGCCGAATGTCAAGAAACACACCGGAAGCAAAGGAAAGCATGGAGCATGTTTTGCTGCTATTCAACCACTGCAAATTTCATTGCTTATGAGACTAAAGCAAACACATGGAAAATCTGGAGACAGAGCCAGAGGGATTCATGGAAGAAGTATGTTTCTTGCCTCATCTCCAGTACACTGAGTAAATGAGTTTGGGAAAGAAAAGTTAGAAAGCTATCACGGAAAACTTTCAATTTTCATTCAGAATCTCATGAAAGAGGCTGTTTCACTTAAAAATGGGTTCTGTGCTGTCTAAATCATTTTATCAAAAAGAGGGAGTGCCATAGGGCTGTGTACTAAGTGTAACCCTTTTTAATGTTAAAATAAATGCACCTTTCTTTCCCATATCACATACTTAAGGAAAAAGTACTTAAACATTTTGAAAGTATTATCAAATACCTCCTGGGATACAGATAAAACTTTCATGCTCCGAATTTACAGAGCTCTTATTCGCTCCAAACTTGATTACAGACTGGTGGCCTATGGATTGGCATGGCCTTCTGTGATAAAGAAGATTGATTTTGTTCACCACCAAGTCCTGAGAATTTGTTCAGGAGCTTTCAGAACATCTCCTGTGCAGAGTTTGTTTTTAGAACATTTCGAGCCACTTACTCCAGCTGAAGCATAAGCAACTCTTCAATATTACTTCAAAACTGTATCACATCCTGATCATCCAGCCAACCGCTAATGCGTGATAGCCAGTTCTATTTGCTCTACTACATGTGTCCTTTTTGTATTCTTGCCTTTAATTTATGCCACCGACAGTGGATGCAAGAACATGACTTGGAAAAGGTGAAAGTCCAAGCGGTAAAGTATTTGGAAATACCACTTTGGAAAGATGCACACATTGAGCTTCTAAACATATTTTCCAACTTAGCTTAAGATAACACCAGTAATGCCATGTAGAAGCAGATTTTCCATGAACATAAACAAGTTTTCAATCACTACGTTGCACTATATACAGATGGATCTAAGTCCCAGGATCACATCGGCTCTGCCTTCTGGTGCGAGAATACTATTGAGGGAAGAAAACTTCATCTTGCTTGTACTATCTTTACTGCGGAGATTGTTGCTTTAAGATTAGCTCTATCTTTCATAGGTAAACAACATAGGAAAAATTTCATTACTTAAAAAGATTCATTAAGTGTGCTAAACACAAATCCATTAATCGTAGAAGTGCTGAAGCTCAATATGAGCATCAAGGCCAAAGGTTACCATATCCTTTATTGCTGGGTACCAAGTCGTGTTGATATAAAAGGGATGAATTGGCGGATATTGCTGCAAAATACACCTGTGGGACATCCAGCCCACCCAGATTCAGATATAAACATTCTGATTGGGAGAAAAATTTTGATGAAATGGCAGAAGCTTTGTGATGCGCAGTTAACCAAGAAATTACAAAATATAAAACCTAAAATAAAACACTAGAAATGTAACCTAAACCGAAAGGAGCAGGTCCTTCTGACCCAACTAAGAATTAGTCACACAAGGCTAACTTGCAGCCTGGCGTGACAAGGCTAACTACTGATGAGCGAAACTGAACCAGTATATGCTGAATGCAGTACTAATTAACCAGTAAACATATTTTAATTGATTGTCCAATTTTTAATTGCTTTCAAAATTTATATTTTAATATTTGTGAGATTTCAGCAAAAGATTTAGTTGGTGAAAAAACCCATCATAACATTTTTAATTTTTAAAAGCTACAAATTTTTACCGCGTTATTTGAATGCCTTGAATTCAATTTGTGTTTCTGAAAGGTCTACCTGGAATCTAGTTATTATCAAAACTTATCCTTTTACTATAGAGTTTTCTATCTGCATTTCATGGTTTTTCATATCCTAGTATTTTGTAAAAGAATTTCATGTGTTTGATTTTATTGCAGGTTTTATTAGACTTTAGAGCTATTTTATACCTATAAGTAACTTTGTCTTAAATTTCTATTTGCAAGTATATACTGAATAGTACACGTGTTTTTGGTCTTTATTATTTTCAGCTTTGAAAATACACAACCTTTTGTTTGGCACAATATACCCCTATGGGTTTTGTGCCAAAAACCCAAACCAACCAACCTGTAGAAAAGATGTATTTTAAAGTTTTCTTAAATGTATTTACTGTACATAGTTTTATATATCATTAAATTTATTTAACCGAGAAATAGAAATCCAGGTCTTGATTGTTGGCCACACTACAACAGGTTCTAGCACACTCTCTTATCAATGCTCAGTTTTAAGTATATCATACAGAGCTACAAAGTAAATAATCTAACACATTGGTAACATAATTATAATAAAGAAAAATTTATACCTGGATTATAGAGCACAATTGCTCGAAGGCATCCAAGTTCTGTCTTGTCCATTTTCATTTCACGCATTTTAGCAACTAACTCTGAGAGAACTCTATCAAATATTGTACCAACTCCTGCACTATGGGCACTATTTCTGTGAACAACTAGTCCAGTTGCTAACACTATACCATCTTTAACAGCTACAGATCGATGTGAAAAAGCAGCAATTAATAATTCATTCCAGCCTGCAAAACAAGATGTCAGACTGATTTCAGAAACTGAATAAGTAAAAATATAATTCCAGTTTTTGCTGGTATGCTGGTATAAAAACTACTGCCCAAATGTTCCCAAAAATATGTAAGACTACAAAATTTTATGATATCCATATGTGATAGAAAACAATAGTAATAATTTACGCATCTACATCACATTCTGCAAAAATTTTCCACTTATGTTTAAACTAAAGAAAATTTCACAGCTAACGAATATAAAAACACTGAAAAACAAAACATCAATTACATATACACAAAACGTAACACAATAAATAGCGAAATTCATTCCCTTTTGGTGTTAATTTCAATAACAAAATATGATTACCGTATTTCTAATTAACAAGAAAGAGAGAAACAAGAATTTTTCTCTTTTCCTTTGATATACAAGCAATTTACAGCATTTAAAAAAAAAAATGTTTTGAACAAATCTATCATTACCAGAGTCAAAAGTCTTGTATATCATTCTAAAAACTAAAATGCTTTTAAACTTAATGACAACCAACTTAACATTGGAATAATATCTGATAAAGAAGTGATTAAAATGGGCTGAAAACTGTTTCAGAGCTTATGCTGCAAAAGCAGATGATGAATGAATTTCCATTACTCAACAAAATAAGCGAGCATATCAGCAGTTCAGCCATATAATGAAAATAATAATATGCAATTTAATTTCAAAACCACAGGATTTAAGGGTAAAAATTAACTATACAAAACAAAATATCACGACAACAACCAAAAAAAAAAAAAAAAACTATACAAACTGTATTAAGTATTACATTCAGCCAAACAAAATACAAATAATAATACATTCTGCTTATAGAACTAATTTATAAAATGCAGCATACAGATGCATAATTAAAAAATGAAAAGTGTTAACTAGTTGTGACCAGTATGGACTTGCATGCAGGACTGACACCAGAGCCTGTGCAACTGCACAGGGTGGCCGAATTTAAGGGGTCAAAATTCTTTGCATTTAGAGAAGCACCAAAGAACAAAATTTAGGAATGGTTACTTTTTTAGAATTTAGGGAAGGTACTGGACAGTAGAATCTATGTGCAGTAAAATTTAGGGGTATCAGAGTTTACATCAGGCAGCAAAGTGCCTAGCACTGACCATCTTGCACGAACCTTTGTTAACCCGGGAAGACGCGCGTGCACGCTCAAAAAAGTTCGCTGCCAATCTCCCCCTATAATCCGAAATGCTTAGGTCCATCAGTAGCTACCTTCAAGATCATGTTCTATACGTCTAGAAGGGAAAGGGAAAATTCCGAGCATTTATTGTTGTTTAAATAATAGTTTGGGGTGTGCAAACACCCCACGCGCGCTTTCGTGTTACTATTTTTTAGTGTGAGCCATGGCGTGTGCAAGTCGCTCTGTTCGATCTTTTCCTCATTTGACATGTGATAAAGAGATGAAAAGACTTCAAAAATTATTAGAGGTGGTTTCGTCAAATGAAGGTTTTGTAGAAGAATTAGAAGATTCAGATAATGAAGCTATATTTAGTGATCATGAGTCTGAATCAGAAGAAGAGTGCGACTCTTCAAAAGACATTCCTTGTGATCAAACTATTTTATAGGAAAGGATAAAAATTATCTCCAATAAGAGATTTATTTGAAAATTTTGTCAAGAATTGACAGAAATTATATCATGTAGGGGAATACATGACTTTGAACGAAAAGCTAGAACCTTTTCGAGGACGATGCTCCTTTCGGCAGTATATACCTAAAAAAAACCTGCAAGATATGGTATGATATATGCTATGGTTGATTCTAGAACCTTCTACGCTTTCAACATGGAAAGTTACGCATGTCAGCAGCCAGATGGGCCATACAAGAAAGTCAGCAGTTCTAGTGAAATAGCAAAGCGCATCCTAGCTCCAATATACAAATCTGGAAGAAACTTTACCACAGACAATTGGTATACCAGTTATGAATTGGCGAATTTCTTACAGAAAATGATTCGATGAACCACAAAAAAGAAAAAAATATATAATACAGGAGATGTTACATGTGCTCAAAGGAAAACGACAGAAAATCAAAAACTATATGTATGAAGAGTAAAAAACATACGTCAAGAGCATTGTGAAATAGATGCTTCATATATATATTACAAAATATCTAATGCTTCTTGGGTCTAATTGATTTCAATATTAATTATATAACTCGTTGTTCATGTAATAATTCTGCATAATTTGGATTATATTTGCATGCACAAATAAAAAACAAACATTTCTAATAGAAATCAATGATGCTAGGCATCTAAAAAAAATATTTGTTATTAATTTTAAGCTATTTTATATAATAAATATTGTTATTAATATAGAATGCATTCTTTTACTCCATTGTAATAATATGTTTAATTTGTACATCATTTAATTGCTTGGGGTGTGTTGACACCCCATGCGCGTTCTCGTGTTACATAATACAGCGCACGTCCTCCCGGGTTAAATTTGTGTACTATTTGCTAGCCATCTGTTCTTTAAGTTTGTGGTTAAACAGCACTACTGCTGAATATAATAATAGCTTAAATTCATATAGATTTATTAAAAATATATTTAATTGCACTTTGTTCTGATGAAGCTAGGATGAATGTTAGGAAGAAAATCTGGAACTGTAATCAAACTTCTACAAAAATTTCCAAAATTTGTAATTTAATATTGTTTACAATTAGCACTAGATTTGAAAAGAAAAATTCATGAAACAAATCATCTTCAGATATTACTTCATAAATTATATACTTTTTACCACCAATATTCTCTGAATCAGAAAGAATTAAATGAAGATGTTAAAGATCTAGGTACTAAAATATTAAAAATCAGCTTTAGGTTTGAATCAAGACATAGTTTATGAATGGCTTTTGCTATATGGAAGAATTATCCAGCTATGCAAGGCAATCATTATATACTGAATCACAAATACAAGGTTTCAAAAAACTAACTTCTAAATTTGGAATTTTTAAAAGACCTGGCATTGATGATCCGACACTATGTAGGAATTATCATATCACATATGTTGCAAATTTTTAACATTTTTTTCACATTTTAATGATTTCCTTCAAATTTAATATTCTTTTCTTGTTTATTAATAATTATTTTTATTTTCTGTTTCATAAACTGTAAAATACTTTCTCAGAATCTTGTATTTTATTTTTATAGAATAACATGTGACCCCTTCTTTAAATTTTCATAGCTTACCTCTGATATTAATTATTGCAAAACCATAATAAAACAGCAGAAAGTACATTAATTGAATTTGAAATATTAAATCAAGTAACAAAACGCACATAATATTAAATTCTTCTCATATAATTTACTTAGATCTTAAATTAATACTCAACCAATCACAAAGCAGGACACAAAATTTCCAAGTACAAATCAACAGAAATCTAGATTCTGAAATCAAATTATTAGATTATATATATAAGCTATAAATGTAAGATGTACTTTTTACATGAGAATTATAATTACCTGCTTTCAACAAAACCATTTGGTCTTCAAGAGGTAGCTCTGTAAAATGCGGGATATGCTTAGCCCATTCCACAAGCTGATAAAGTTGCCTGTCAGCTGCCTGACATATGTTAATTACTGGATCTTTTTGAGGTGACATTGGGCATTCTTGTTTAACAAACCACTGAAAATAAGGGTACATTTTTCATTTTAATTTTTATAGTTCACAGCTTCTATCTATACATAAGGATTACCATACAAAAGATAAGCACATTTTGGAAGGAAAAAAAGAAAAAAATATATACAGTCAAAAGTCGTTAATCCGGCCTCGTCGGGACTTCGGCGATTCCGGATTATCGATTTTTCCGGATTATAGATCATCAGTTTAAATCTGGTAAGATGGCATGCAGAAATTACAAAATTAAAAATATGAAACCGTAATTTATGAAATAAAGAATTATGATCTAAAGGGTATCAAAATTTACAAAAAGAAAAAGCTTAATATTTATTTGTTTACTTTATTAAACATTTCCTTCAATGTAAGTTGCTTCGTTTCATGTGATAATACTTTCTCTTTAATTCTATTAAACAGACATAATTTCTTGTTTAGTTACAAAGTTCCGCTGCTCAAGTCCTATAATTGCTGTGTTGAGAATACGGACTAATTTGTCAATCGAAATGTTTTCGTTTTCAATAACCTCTGGGTCACTTTCTTCACTATCGGAAGCGAATTATAATGACGAGGAACTTGATTTAAATCATATCAAAGACAGAATGAAATACTACACTTAGTATGGAATTATAAACCAAAGAAAATAAAAACATCTGCCCTGAAGATAAGGATAGTGCTGACAGATCAACTTCCAATCCGCCGCGTGAAATTGATAAATAGATTTCGGATCTCAAAACATACTTTCGCTTTGTAGATACAAATTACATATTAGTAAATATATATCGGAAATTCTATTTGACATAATCTTTCTAATCTATCATAATCTAATAATGACGTTTCTGCCCCCCCCCTCTGCCGCAGAGCAGCGTGAAATTGATAAACAGATTTCGGATTTCAAAACATACTTTCGCTTTGTAGTAAATATATATCGGAAATTCTATTTGACATAATCGAAAGTTCAAGCTTACTTTTATAAAATTGCTCTAACAGTCTGCAAAAAATAATAAGCCGGATCCAATTCGAAGATTAAGGAACAACGCAATCAGCAACATTAACTGAATTAGATAACTTTAGCTTAGCGTATAACTCCGTTACAATTTAAACGCGCATGCGCACAAACATATTCGCAGCCGTAAGGGTCTTACGCGCTCTCGTAAACGCCTGTGCGCATGCGTGAACGCGACGCATGCGCAGAAAGTTTGTAGCTTTGAGGTCCGGATTATAGATCATTCCGGATTATGGGTGTCCGAATTAACGACTTTTGACTGCATAACATAATTTATCCACCTTCTCCCCACACACACAAAAAAAAAAAATTAGGCACATTTAATAGATATGTATACGAGTCTAAAAAAGCTTTAACGTCCAGTATCCAGAATGATCTAATATCCGGCTGTTAAAAAATTAAAAAGCAAAGTAAATAAAATGAAATAAAAAAACCCACAAGGTCTAGGAACAGAGAATATAACAAAAGAAAGCATGTGTGCCCTAAATGCGATTTTTCTCTAGACTGATTCAGACTTCTGCCTGCAACTTTAAAACATTTGCTAACTAGGGAGTCACACCACGATCCAATAACAGTGAATTAATAAATGGTGATTGATATTTGCCAGGATCACACTTTTGGCCCTTAAGTGGTTATGGGGAGGGAGAGCTGATGCTATGCATTTTACCACCTGGTGCAATCTCTGTATGTCCTAAATTCTGCTGCTCAGTACCTTCCTAAATTTTACTGCCCAGCGCTACTAAATTCTCCTTAATTTTTGCTGCTTGATGATCCTCTAAATTCTAAAGTTCTGGTGACCCTTAAATTCTGAAATCTGATAAGGCTGCTATGGTGATGGTCCTACGGCAAATTAACATTTTCTATCTTACCTAAACAATACACCAAATCTAAATGTTACCATGTCTACATCTCATCTCACTAGATGATCTATCTCACTGATGATCTAAAATCCAGAAATTTCTGGAACTGACGAAGTCCCGATGATTCTGGATTTTGTGCTATACATGGTTCATTTCTTAAATGTGAAGAGATTCATTTATGCTTAATACAAAGACAACACATATAAGGATATTAGCAATAAAGTATATTTGTATAATGCAAAAGAAATTACCCTGTACAAAGAATGAATGAACTTTGTTTTAAGATGGGGGATGACTGAAGATTGGATTATTTAGGTTATGCCAAAGCACTCTAGGACTGCCTGACTAAGGGTGAGATACACATTAGTGGAGGACCTTTTTGAGGAAACCTGGCGTATATTGAAGTTGCATACAAAGAAAACCACAAAAACTTCCATGCATCCAGCCCCATTTGCCAGAATTAGAACACGGATTGAACTTCCTATGTTCAGTAATTGTACTGCTCGGCTCCAGCTGATGAACAGGACCTACTGGATCAATCTGAAACTGCATTATGATAAGCCACTAAAATGTACAATATATTCTCATTAATTAACCCATGGAAAAAAACCAACAATTATAGCATCTGATTCATTAGAATCATTCTTAATCTGACTCTTATTCATGAAATATACATACAGGGTGTACAGCGAAATTCTTAAACACTGAAATAACTTTTAAATACAGAAAGCTAGAATTGTGTTCACCTACACAAAAGCAGTTAAGTTCTATACTATCAGACTGATTGCAGCACTTCTAGAAATGAATTTTGGAAATTAAAAGATCCTATCACGAAAGCTGTAAAAGAAAGCAAAACAAAATCAGTAATAAATGTGTACAGCATCACCTGTTTATCATGAAATGATGCCCCATATATACCAATAACCTGAACAGAAGCTCTAAAACACAGATCTGCTGATATTCAATCAGCCGCATAAATCTGTCATTAATCGTGTCTGTCATACTACAAAGCGGATGCAAATGTACCAATAAAACTAACATAGACAAGCAAGGTATAATTTACTCTAGTAAGAAATTTACAGAGCAGCAGCAGGGCATTATAAAGTAGAAAAACACAAAATGATTTCTAGAAATATGAAATATCAATATTAATAATTATATTCGATGTGTCCACCATAGGCTGGAGATCAAGAATTTAAGAGGCCTTAATGACTGAAATATCTTGTTGCAGCACATACATTTACAGTATAATTAATGCCTTCTCTCCCATTCCTACTCTTTCTGTCTTGGTTTAGGTGCATCATATGCAATAATGCTATAGTTAAACTGGTAACGAGGTATTTTTGCGTGCCTACTTTCCTTGAGTCCTTTTCTCTGATGCCCTAACCGCGCGCTTATTTGCCATTACTTAACAGTTAATCCAGCTCTGATCGGGAGCTAGAACGTCTTCTTGATCTCCAATATGTTACTGCATGTCAGGATAATGTACATTTGTAGGTTGTTAACATCATGACATGGCAAGCTGTATACCAAATCCTTCCTGTAACTGCACGAGAAGTCCAATGGGATTAAGTCAAGTGACTTCAGTGGCCATTCCACAATACCTCCATATCCAATATTATCTCACAAAAAAGCTTTTCATGGTTGCCAGCTAATATGGTGGGAATCTATCACACTGGAATCACACTAAAAGCAGGTAGAAAACAATATGTCATTTACCAGGTAATCAAGTACTATGGTTTACAGCAGCTTCAAACATATTTGTCCAGGTAAGGTTAAATCATAGAACACATCCTACGAGGCAAGTGATCTAAATCCCTGAACAGATGATGAGGGACCACGGTAAATGATGAAGAATCTCTTTTTGTCATGAGGGGTTTGCAACTGTTCAGTAGTGTTGTATTAGTTTAATTAAACAATGTGATCCAGTTTTGTCTCTAATATTAGTCACTAAATCTTTCTGTACATACAGTGCATTTATCATGAAGTTGTACTAGTCATGCCAGTTTCTGATAATATCTCAGCAGTAACCTCATGCTGATGTTGTATCATACAGGTGAGCTCTCAATTTATGCAAAATTTACATACATGACCCCATGCAGGTACTAACATCTTTCGTAATCTAATTTAGTTGGGCTAATGCATAAATCAGGGCATCTACTGGCTGAACATGCACACCTGCAAGAGTCCACCTACCTGAACTGAAAAACTAAGTACTGCCCCATTTTCCTAAGCCTGTGGATGACATTAATGATAGAAGTCGCAGATGCATAATCTGAAATTAGTGAAATGGAAAGAATATTTTCTTGCTTGCCCAAAGAATGCACTACCTGGACAAGAGAACCATCTTGTAGCACTTCTTGTTGGAATAACTTGTTGTGCGTGGACATGTCCACATACTGTCTGATAAACTTTCCCTAACTGCCAAATTATACTTCCTGAAGAGGAATGATGTACATTTTCTGTTTGCATAGTATCATCACCATATATTCTCACTGATTTGGAGATGAATTTCCTTTCATGACTTTACATTTTGCAATGCCATTAGTGAAGTGTTTATTGGGCATCAAAGGGTCTGCACTTCAGGGTTTCTGTTCACATTTATGGTCTACGTACGGCATCTTTCCATCTTAATCCAGACTCATTACATGCTTGCTTTTTATGTTTATTTTATTATTTCTTTTAGTTTTTGCAAGAGAATCGATTATTTCCAAAATTTGCTTCTAGAGAAATTACAAACAAAGACAGATCACCTGAACTTCCAGACTACCCTTTCAAAAAGGACAGCTTTGATTTCCTGCAAGTATTAAAATTCCTCATAGAATTTGAGAACTTTCTCTAAATAAATTTCCTTAAACAAGTGTTCCGTTCCCTTTTAGTTGCCTAAATCACAAATAAAGCACTTCACTTACTTTCTTGCATTTGCCAACTTTCAAACTTTGCTTTCCAATAAACTACATATTCTTTTTCTCTTTTCATATACAAAAAAGCTTTAATCTCAGAACCTTTTTTCCCCCCAATCCTATTTTTAAGTAGCTCGTCTAGCACCTAAATTCCATGGCAGTTTTATTAATACTGTTCAGTCTCTTTAAGACATTCAATTTCATTTCCTTCTTGTTGAACATTTCCACTTGCATAGATAATACAACATAACACTTGTAAGCCTAGATGTAAACAGAGAAATTGTACTCAGAATGAATCTGACGGAGAGAGGGAATGTGGTAGATTAGAATTTCCATGAAAAGGCACAAAACCTCTTACTAAATTCTTAACACAGTTCCAAGAATTATTGTCATGAAAGAAAAGAGAGAGAGTACCAGAACAGATATTTAACAGAACAGGAAGCCATGCAGATTCTACACATAAATCTGTAGTGTATGTAAGCAATCAAATATGAACGAGCCTTTATTGGCTGAGAGTTTGGATGGTTATTTGCAGTTGAAACTGTTAGATGAGGTTGCTGAGAATAAGGAAACCACACCAGCCAGCTTGCCCCTTGCTTTATTTAGTAGCCCTTACAATGAGTGAGAGAAGTGTGCCCCTCTCTGTAGAGCAATGCATAAAGTTCCTCATCTGTGAAAATGTGAAACCAGCCAAAATTTACTGCTGAATGCATGCCTATTTCAGGGAAGCTACCCCTTCATGGTTAAGAGTGAAGGTTTGGTGCAATAAATTCAAGTCATGAACATGTTGCAAACCAAAGCCATCCACATCATCTTTGCACCAGTATGACTAATGAAAACATTGCACATGTTTGTTAGTTTATCGGACGGAATTAATGCTACACAGTGCTTGAAATATCAAAAGAACTTGGTGCCAGCTATGGAAGTGTCCAATCAGTCATCAGAAAGCAATTGGGCTTCAGAAAAAAAATCTCAGCTCATTGGGCTCCAAACTTGCTGAATGATGATAAAAAAGCTGCACGAGTTCGCATTTCTCAATTGCTTCAAACTCGTTTTGAAGAAGAAGGGGAAGCTTTTTTTGCATAAAATTGTCACATGTGACAAGACCTGGGTGCATCATTACACCCTCTTCCCCAGTCAAAGGGTGGAGGGATGGAATGCAGAAGAAATGATGAAGGAAACCCTATGAAAGCCAAAATTTTATTTGGGCGAGGAAAGTGTTGGCTATGGTTTTTTGAGACTGTAGGGGTCCTACTGGTCAATTTCTTACACAGACATGAGACCATCAACACAACCTACTACTACCACAGTCTCTTAGATCAAGTTAGGCTTCAGTATCAATGCAAAAGAAGAGACTGTCCCATTTACTAGGAGTTGATCCTTCACAATGCCAAGCCCCAGTAGACAGGTGTAATACAGCAGAAACTGGTGGAAATGCACTGGAAAATGCTTGATCATCCACCTTTAAGTCCAGACTTATCACCATATAAGACTAGGCTCCACTAGATCTGGTTATATAGCAGATAACCAGGTCTATGCACCTGACGAAACATACAAGCAACAAGCTTTCATTCATGTGTATATATGTAAATATCTGTAAACTAGCCCTTTTTTTCTAATTTTCTACTAACATACCCAAAACACTAAGTTGGAGCACCCAACAAAAATAATACATTAATGTTAAATCTGTTTATTAATAATAAGGTTGAAAAGATAAACAACCAGAAAAAGGTTGCTGGTGCAACGATCGGGATAACATGACTGACCTGTAGTGCCCATTGAGAGGTGAATTAAAATAGGTGAGCAGGTGGAATTAAAATAAATAAATAAATCATCCCCATGGGATTTTTACATGTTTGGACACTTCAAAGAAGAACTTGGAAGCAAGCGATTTGAGACACATAATCAAGTAGAAACATTTGTGTGCAACTGGTTATATACCTGTTTAACTTCAGTCTGCAAGAACGGAATAAAATGAGGAGATTATTTAGAAAAATAATTTGTAGAAACATATATGTTTCCTATAAAATAAATTTTGTTTAAGCAAAATGCTCGTTTATATTTGATTCACTCTCATAATTACAACACAAATTAAAATGTACATATACTGCTTGCATTTAACAGACAATATTAAAAATTATAACCAGATCAATACGTTATTTTGATGATAATGCTCTGCTTGACCAGAAGATAATAAGTGATTTAAAAAAGTGATAATCAATTTACATGGAATGGCAAGTAATCAGAAATCAAGTTTGCGAGAATCTACTGTACTTGCAAGCTGTACTTATCCAGTTAAGGTAGCTTTAAATAGAAGTTGAAATAAAGAAGCAATTTCATTTAACCATAACAAATGCTGTTTAAAAGAATTATCTTTCATGTAGCCTATCGTTTCTTTCATTCACTTGTTTCATTATTTCAGTTTGGCTTATGTGATTATGGCAAAGTCTCAAGGGCATGTGCTTATAAGAAGGGATGCCTTCATGGAGGACTTTCTAAGGGAAATTGGCCGGTATACATATTACACAAACCATGGGAAAAATGGAGAAAACCATGAGAATACCCATGGCAGCAAGCCCATTTACGGGATTCGAACCTCGGACCAAACTACCAGTGTTCAGCGACTTTACCACTCAGCTGCTGGTGGGCCCTGTTTCATTATTTCATTTAATTTTTATGATTTAATATTTTATTTTGTTATATTTAAAACTTTAATTATTCATTAATTATAATTTTATTTATTTATTTGATTTATATAATACTTGTCTGAATTAAAAGAACAAACACAATATTTTCTGTATCTTACTGCAATACAAGAGTATTATTAATATTAAATTATTACACTGTTTTATTATTGTCACATAACTGCCACTATAATGCTATTTATTATTAGCATCATAAATGTGCTTTTCATTGAGATTACAGTTACCTAATAACTTTACATTATAGATATTCTCAGGAACAATCCAGAGCTCTGGCTCTCTGGCTGGAACTCTGGCTGCAGCATTTTTGGCAACCTATGCAATAAGTATCGTTGGTACTCCATATAAACTAATTAACAATTCAAAGCAAAATGTGTCTTTCTATAGTTGTCGGTCGACAGAACAATTTAGATGGTGCCATAGATGACTGCCTATGTATGGATTGTGCTATGCCTAAAAGCTACTTGTACTAGAGATGTGTTTTGTTGAAAATGGATTACATTTATCTACATCACTTAGCATTTATCTGTATCACCAATGCACTTCACCTAGAGGATTTTAGACATTAATGTCACATAATGTGAATTTTTGCCTAGCCTGTTCGCAATAAATGAGTAATTCCATTAAATGTTTGAAGCTTTGAACAGAGATTAAGAACAAAAAAAAATTGTACATATTTTTCATTTTTCCGTAGTTTGGATAGGGTTTTTTTAAATATTTTAAAATTTACTTTATCACTCATATTACATAGTGTTTCTGGAATTTTGATAGGAAACTACAAATGTTTTTAACGATTTTTACTAGGTTTCAAACCTCCTTTCTTCTGTAAATATATATATATATAATTCATTTAATTTACATTTAATTACTTTATTTTGAATACATATATAATGAATATTCTTAAATATAGGCATCCTACTGATAAAACAATCCATACATCATGCATATAATGAATAAATATTCACAGTTATTCAATATAATACTTACACTGGCATCTATATCTTCAGTTTTTGGTTCAACTCTCAGTTCTGCTTCTAGAATACGATCTATGGACATATCATTTTGAGAACTGCTTGTACTTTCCACTTCATTTTCATTTCTTTCTTTTGTTCTCTGTCTTTCTTCTTGGACAGCTGCACGGCATATAACTATGTCAACCAAAATTATAATACTTGCAACAGTGTTTAGGGTTTGAATATATACTTCCAAAGAAGTTTCTATCCAACCCTAAGTACAAAATGCATACACGTTTTACATTTAAAATAGTTCTTCGAAATTTTTACTGCAAGACTTTTATTTGAAATTTTTTATTGGTTTTTTAGTTAATAACAAAATTAATTATGAAAGAAAATAAGAATGAAATGAAATGCATTTAAAATTTCAAAATCCTAATAACAATGTTTTTTTTTCCTTATATATAAAAAATGTTTAGTACTTATTTATAATTTTTAGAATAAATGTTTACATTTAAAGACTCTGCCAGTAAATTAGATCTACAAGACAAGAAGACATTTAACCAACTTTAACTACTGTTAGAGTTCTCTATTACCCAGAAGTTCAAAAATCATAAAATTCACATGAAAAATTTAATAATTTTAAGCTCCATTTTTAATTAAAAATTAAAAAATTTCACTGAAATTTTAAGTAGTAAGAGTAGTAAGTAATAATTTTAACTTTTAAATTAAAATTTTGCTCTAGAATTTGTAATTTTCATATCAAAATGTACACATAAAAGGCAAACAAAAAGGTTAATTTAAAACAAAACATGTGAGAATTTGACAAAAGACACCTTCACATTTGACTACTTTGAAAAAACAAAAAGCTCCTGTTCATGACTTAATGGCTCACATTCTACCTGTTTTTCCTCAGCATCAAATGCAAGAGGCAATCATCATTTTTATTAGAAAATAAGAAATTCAACTTCCAAAAACTAAATGAATAAATGCTTACATTGATCAATATTTCATTAACCACTTTATTTGCCATTATAGTTACATTATTAATTACTCTTTTATTCTATGTGTAAATAATCAGTATTTCAAGAAGAAAATTTATTTAAGTCACTCTTTTAATGCAGTATTTTGAATAGAATGACTGTTGATTATGCATATCTCCTCCTCCCCAAAAAGAAAAAGTTTTAACAATAAATTAATGCATAAGCCAAAGAAAATAAGTTTTGCCCATAACAGTATTTTCTGAATAAATATAGGCTAGAGGAAATTTAAGAACACACTTTGATTACAAACATTAAATCGTAAAATACCAGCCTAAATTTCCATACATATTGATTGAACTTATTTTCTTGATGTGGAAATCAATCTGATATTTTTTAGGGTTCAAAGTTTGCATTTCATTAATCATATTTATATATTTGGATTACCTTTTTCTCGACATATCACTCACTTTCTAAAGTTACTTTTTGATATTTATACCTCTTTTGAATACCCCATTTTACAACTGCCTGTTTAGTTTTTCTATATTCAGAATAATGTCATTTAAGTTTCTTAAAAGATGCACTGACTGTAAAATAAGGAGTTTACAATGCAATCGGGAACATAGAAAATACTCCTAGATAATGCTCCTGGATTATATGTATGCCACTATCAATACTAATTCAATAAAGAAAACATATCCAATAATCTCTCAGTTACAGATTTCTCGTTTATAAGATGATTTTCCAATTCCCACCATGAAGAACAGAAGAATAATACAGTTTGCCATTTCTATGTTGTACTTTGAAGCATACTCTCAGTTATGTGTCGCAAAAAAATTTAAGTCATTGAATATGGCTCAGGTAAAAAGAATTTTTTTTCACTTTTCATTACATTATACAGCATCATGATTTTTTTTCAGAAAAGTCCATGAAATTTGTTTCTCAGTATGTCTGTTAACAATGCTCAATCCTTCAGCTTTCTAATGGTTATATTAAAATGGTATCATATACTTTACTAACTGTGACAAGCAGATATTTGAAAGAACTTTTCTATCGTAATTTCCCCTCCACATTGGCTAAGAGTTCCAAATTGTTCTTTGCTAAACCAATCAAACTTCATTTTGACTTTACTACAGAGTGTCCACTTTTATTTACATGATAACTATGATGGTTGGCAATAGCTGGTTGTTATACATCATGTGAAAAAACTGTGTAAAGAATTGTTTGGCTCAAACCATATTTAGGCATGATAATAGTTTTAATCTACCATAATTTTATCTATTTTTATCAATTTGAATGCTACAGTTCAACATCTTCCTCAGTCATTTCTTACACTGTTTTTTTTTTTTAGAGAAAAACTTTATTAATTTCGCTTATGACCAAACCCATTCAGGCAGGAAAAAAAAAGGGGGGGTCGAACAACATAAAACTTTAGGTCCAACATAATTTCAAATGCCAAAATCAACTTTGTACGTAATCTTGGGGTGGGGAATCCATCAGAAAATGCCACATTTACAGTTACTGTGGGATTCAAAGAAATAATCTTGAATGGAAAGCCTCAGATTTTGGAATCGCCTTCGATTTGTAGGTTGAAAGACATGCCCTGCTTATTGCAAAGATCTGAAATCCGATGTAAATGCAAGTACACATATTTTCGGAATCAAACTTGAAAGGATACAGCTTCCTTGAAAACTAGATCCTGAGCAATGGAATACAGGCTTTGTTCTAGTCAAGTCTTGATTAGCTTCAATAATGCATATGATGTTTCCATGGCCTGAATTTTTGGGAGCTCTGATAGTTTTGAGACAATATAGTTGTATCATATCCAGATTTCTTTTCCTGAGATGAAATAATATGATAATCTATTTGCACAGATCATTGGCTTCAGATGGGAAACAATTAAATAGTCAATCACAGTGCAAAAATTCAGTAGTGCGGAAGGGGGTGGGAAGAGGACAAAAAGTTCAGACTTTTCTGCCCAGAAACAAAAAACAAGGTACGTAGTTTTATTCAACTGGAACGCTAAGAAGACCCAGTCAACTTTTTTATACTATCAAACTCCACAGCAATGTTTAAACATATGTATATTATATGATTTATGGTTAGACCAAATGGTTATAGTTAACTTCTTCAGGATAGTACGATAGCTAATAGGATGATTGGATGCCCAAATGATAATGATAGGATGCCAAATGGATGACAATAAAATGAGTTGTATGTGCATTAAACGATTCCCATTCACATTTACTTGTGCTTGTGTATGTGTGATCAGACAATGTGTTTTGCAAAGATACCTTTTGGTATAAGTTACGATAACAAATATTTGAAAAGTGCACTGTCATTGGAACCAAATAAAAACACATTTCCTTTTATTATAGATGCAATATACTTCAGGATTATAAGTACCTTTTGTGATCTTTTCCACTGGCCTCTTACTAACATTCAGATCTGGATTAACCATTAGGCAAAATAAGCCCATGCTTACGGCATCAAGGATAGGAGACACCATAAAAGGGTCCTTGAAACTCGAGGAAAAGGGACACCACAAAAAATTATCGTTGTTGGTTTTATCATGGAATGTATGGTGTAGCTAAACCAAGGCTGAAAAGGAAGAAATTTGAAAAAAACTGGTATTATACTTTAAATGCATTATGCGGGGGGCACCAAAATATTTAAGTGTTTAGGTCTCTATAAGCCTTAATCTGGACCCAGTGAGAGAGGATTTTACATAACAATATAATTATTTTCAAAAGTATCACACAAAGTTAATCATCCCCTTGAGAAGAAATTTAGCTATTTCTTCCACTAATTACCCCTTAATACATAATTAACTATACATAAAAGCACAAAATTTGCCATTTGGATCTTGCAATGATTTTCTTAACACCAGGTATTTCAACTGCAATGTTACCAATAATTTTCCAACATAACTCAGAGAATTATTTTTGCATTGGAAACTGGGAAATTCTGTATTCTATGTTATATTTTAAGGGCTTTATTATTCATTATTTTATATGTATTTGTTGCCTTTAAAGTATGGAATCCATTGTTTCAAAGAATACCTAGTTATTTCATGAAATAAATGATCAAGTCAGTTCAAGTGTGTAATAAATTAATAACTCCACATTTTAACTAGTTATTTCATAGAATGGCGATCTACTCCCCATTAAAATATAAAATTTCCAATATAATTCATTCTACTCATTAGTATTAGCTAAGGGAGACTGTGTTTTGGAAGCTGTACAAAAGATTAACAAACTGTGTTTTAAAGAACAGAATACCTGCAAGAAAAGACAAAACCCTAAAGAATGTTAAAAAATTGAAGCTAAGATGAAATTAATGCTAAATCTTATTTTGAAGCCACTGTAGAGCTTACAAACCATATCCCAGTACCTGAAATTCTCAGAGAAGGTGACGCCAGATCTGTTTTAATGTTATCATCAAATTAACCTAAGAAGGGATTTCATAAATGAGAACAAGAAACAGCCACATAAATATATATTCCCCAACCCAGTTCAGCATCTGTGAGTAATAACTAATCAAGATCAAAGAAGTTTCGAATACAGAGAAATCACTCCGGTCAGTTGCTACAAATCAAAAGTTAGGTACCAGTAACGGATTTAAAAAATGGTCACATAAAACACAATAGTCCAACAAAAAATGTATTTCCTTTAGATATAACATTCTACACAACTCTAAGTGCTATTTTACTAATACTTGTTGTAACAAAACATTTTATTTTGTCTTTATATAAATAACATTTTGTGTACTGCTTAATTCAGTTTCATTATTTATTGTATTAAATAACAAGTGTACAATTATTAGTTTATTACATACTTTAACTATTATTTCATGAAATAAACTAGGCTTTCTATGACATAACTGAATTATATGCTTTAATGGAAGCATACCTATTTAATATTTGAAATCTAGTGATAGACAAGATCTAGTTTCATAATTTTAAAGTTATACAGAAAGGGAAACACCAGCAACATCCACAGTAAGCCTGTCTGTGGATGAGATAATATCACAATTATAAAAATCACAATTTTACATTCAAAAGCTAAAACTAGTTTTTGGTAGTAAAAATTTTTAAAAAATTAAAACTATCAATATATTTTTACCTTTATTTAACAATATATGCATTCCAGAGTTAAATGATATGCAAATATCTTTACAAATGATTCATTACATATGTTACAAAAAATACAAATTTATGAAAAGGAACCCATCTTAATTAAAAATTTTAAATTACCTTCCCGTTTCATTCCCATAGCTAAACATTTTTGATAACGACAATATTGACAACGATTCCTTTGTCGCTTATCAATAATACAGTTACGATCTTCACGACAGGCATAAGATAGATCTTTACGTACTGTCCTCTTGAAAAAGCCTTTGCAGCCTTCACAACTGTAGAGAAAAATATATTTATAAAGAAAAGTTTAAAAAAAAAACTGAAAATAGGTTTAAATCACTTAACATCTACAAGTAACAATGATAAAAGGAAGCATTTATGCAGGCTGTCTCACTAGAAAGTGGCTCTGCGAAAAGTGTGATAAAAATCTTATAACGAAAGGAAACAAAACCAAATTTTTATATGACATACCTTCGAGTTTGAAAAATGAAAGTGCATTAGAAGAGGAGCTGGAAGTGATCTCCTCCTACCTGTACACACAGTTAAACATGGGGCTGCATGTTTGCGAATGTTGCTGCAAGTATTAGGCATCACTCCTTGGATTTCACAACGGATGTTCTGATGCAAATCATGGCGGGCGGTGCCCGTACCTGAGGACAAGTCTTCGGAAATGACTGCTGGTGGTAGGAGAGCCGGGGTATGATTCAAGGGTGCAAGCACTGAGGGATGGAGGCTTGCCTCATTTCCCTCAGTTCAGCATCAGCCTCCTCGTGGGGCCTGCTGAAAACTATGTCAGCCTCGGCTAGCATAGGCTAATGGTGCTAGACAAATTACCCTTGAGATCGACTGGGTGGAATTTCTGGAACCGACCACTTGTGGGAGGAAACCCGAGGTTCTTCCTGACAACTGGCTGGACTTGTGTTCAGACAGCTTCGATTCTTTGAGCAAATAAACAGTCTTCAAAGTATAGACTAGAGCCACCGTTTATTCGGTGGTGGTTCAGGCTTGGCAGGGACCATATGGTACTGTCTTGTCTGCAAACTTGGCTGTGGGGATGTTACAGGGTCATATATTGAAGGCTGTCTGAGGGGGATTGGTTCCGCTCGATCGGTGTGGAGGGACGGCAATGTCTGACTTTTGTAACTTTTAATTAGTACTGTGAGAGGGAGTGACCTCGCTCGCAGGAAAATAAGCGTTGTTTTTTTAGTAGTCTGAGTTGAGATCAACCCTGTGGATCTCTTCGTGACGAACGCCCATCGTATCAATTCGATGAAATTCTCTAGGGAAATTTTTGCTCCCTCTGCAGCGACCATGAGGGGTGGTGCCCTCTCAGTATGGCCCCTGGAATCAGTTCTAAACTTTGAAAGGGAGGCTCAAGTCTCCAGGGCAAGGGCTCTGACTCCAGTGTTAATGTTAATGATGCAAATCATCGATGTGCTTGTACGCATTACATTTAAGATGACACCATTGGAAAAACTCAAGGAAGATCAAGTCTGGAAAAAAGGAGTGATTCCACTGTGCTCATATTCACTAGAGATGTGTGGCATGTTGCTCCATCTTGCTGGTAAGCCAAGCTCCTCATCATCCAACTAGTTCCCAAATTCATGAAAAAGTGCCTGGTACACTTGACTGGTGACAATAATGTAAAACAATTGGCCTGATGATGCGCCGCTGTGGTAATGCACAAAAGACACTCATCTTGTGTGAATGAAAGGGTTCCTCAATAGCTGCATGCTGGTTATCACTACTCCCTAAACATGTGTTTCGTTAGTTCACATATCCTGACAAGTGGTGTCACACTTCATCACTCCACCATGTGTAATCTGGGAGCAAAATACATGAAAATGCAACACCATGTTGAACTGCATATACAGGTTTGCCAGCACCGCTTCTAATGCACTTTCATTTCTCAAACATAAAAGTATGTTATATAAAAATGTGGTTTCATTTCCTTCTGTTGTGAGATTTTTCTCACACTTTTTCCCAGGGAATCTTTCGAGTGGGACATCCTGTATATTTTAAGAACATGACAGAAAAAAAAGTCTATATGATCAATAATTATATTTTTATAACTGGTGGCTACTGTTTAGCTGCAGATCAATGAAACAGCAATTAAATATAAAGTGTGAAAATCCATGTATACACAAATACATGTGCAATATGCACATGCGTGAGCTGGCTTTTGTTGTGTGCGTACTAAAATATAAGCTGAAACTATGGCAGTTCTAGCAATAACTTATTTCAACAGCAGAATGTTGAAACCAGAGGTGTGAATGATTAAAAAAAAAACCGAATAATACGTTTGATCAATTATAAAAAAATTAACAGATTTAAAAAAAAACTCGTACTAAAAAATATAGTTAAAAGTCGTTAATTCCGACACCCATAATCCGGACCTCAAAGCTACAAACTTTCTGCCTTTACGGTTGCGAATATGCGTGTGCGCATGCACATAATACGTTTACGCATGCGCGTTTAATGTATAATGGACAGTATAAGCTAAGTTAAAATTATCTCCCATTAAATTAAAAATCATTTAATGTTGCAGATTGCGTTGTTCCTTAATCTTCGAATTGGATCCGGCTTATTTTTTTTTACAGACTGTTAGAGCAATTTTATAAAAGTAAGCTTGAACTTTCGATTATGTCAAATAGAATTTCCGATATATATTTACTAATATGTAAAGGATCTACAAAGCGAAAGTATGTTTCGAAGTACATCAAACAAAAAGTGAAATTGCTGCAAAAAATGGATAAAGGCATATTTTTTGATTCTCTAACCATTCCGAAATATGTTTATCAATTTTACGCTGCTCTGCGGGGGGGATGGGGGGGATGCCGCGGCCACAATGAATTGGAAGTTGATCTGTCAGCACTATCCTTATCTTCAGGGCAGATGTTTTTATTTTATTTGGCTTATAATTCCTTACAAAACGTAGTATTTCATCTCGATGTACTCCGTTTTTGGTATGATATAAATCAAATTCCTCGTTTTTATAAAAGTGTTGATTCCGATAGTAAAGAAAGTGACACAGAGGTTATTGAAAACGAAAAAATTTCGATTGATAAATTAGTCGGTATTCTCGACATAGCAATTATGCGACTTGAACAGCGGAACTTTGTAACTGAACAAGAAATTATGTCTGTTTATAGAATTAAAGAGAAAGTATTATCACATAAAACGAAGTAACTTAAACAACTTACATTAAAAGAAATGTTTAATAAAGTAAACAAATAAATATTAAGCCTTTTTTTTTTTTTTTTTTTTTGTAAATTTTGATACCCTTTAGATCATAATTGTTCTTTATTTCATAAATTACGGTTTCATATTTTTAATTTTATAATTTCTGCATGCCATCTTACCAGATTTAAACTGATGATCTATAATCCGGAAAAACCGATTATCCGGAATCGCGAAGTCCCGACGAGTCCGGATTAATGACTTTTGACTGTAGTAATTTTTCTTTAAATGGTAGCTCTATTGCTGTTATAGCGACATGAACAGGAACTTTTATGAAAATTGTAAATTTACTTTTCTATTGACTTGAATATTACTGCTGAAAACTAAAAAATACTACTACTTTCCACTAGTATGTTATGGCTATAAAATTTTACTTAAACCTTTCATAATGTGCTCACATTTGTCAAACAATTTTTTGGAAGCTGCATTTTCTTACAATATACAGACCCTCCATTACAGTTTATTTATAAATTTAGTTTATAAATATTACCTATTTTCTCCATTAAAAGAACTTAAAATAGGGTAAATGTACTAGTATATAGTACTAACAGGATACTGAAGAGAATTCGATAAATGTTCACTGATACTTTTAATAATTTTGGTGTAAATATGTGTTTTTTTTTAAATACAGGCATACTGCTATGAATTTATACAAAAAAATTCAGATCTTTAGTAGTTTTAAGGCCTATTTAGCATACTAATAGAACTTTTAACCTAAAAAAAAACGTGTGTGTGTTTCTTGGGCTGAAAGTTCAATTTATGTAAATGGTTTTAATGCTCCAAGAGTAGGCATATTTTAACTTCTGACCCAATAAGCCTATCTGAAGCAAATCGCCCAAATATATTAGATAATAAAAACGTTTAAGCTACGTTTTGCCATATATACCATCATTAATACAATTTTTAAAACATAAGCAAAATAATAAAAAGGTTTGTAATTTAAAAAATGCTTAAAAGAGAAAATTTACAGAGCTGAAAGAGTTTTAATTTCACTTTAAACATCAGTTTCTTGTGAAAATATTACATTAAGTGACAAACATAAGTTTTTAATGAAAATATTATATTAGGTGGCAACCTGTTCTTCTGAATTTCAGTTGCAGAACCACTGCAGTATCTGAAACAGTCATATATGCCATTTTAAATTATAATGAAGTCATTATTATCTGATATTACTTACTGACTTGAACATTTCTTGAATACCTATTATTCAATCTTTTAATTTATGAACACTAAACTTCAGTGAATTTTGTTTTCCTTTTCAGAATGATGTAAATACAAATTGTTCCTTTTGCAATTCACTTGCTTTCGGGATAAATTTTTTGTACCAATGCTTAAGGTCTTATTTATAGCATACCTACATAATCAATTTCTTCCCCAAATGAAATGAATTGCCCCCATTTTCAGAGGGTGAAGTTTCAAATGAAAGGAAGGTGGAAGATTCAGATAAACTTTTATATCAGTTTTCTTATTTACCATTTTTTTCTCTTTTGCTCTAACCTTTTGTATTTTTAATGCCTCGTTTCTTCTTACAATATTAAAGTATTTGCGAGGAAGTTGCAACTATAGGAAGTTTCTCTGGCCTTGTTTCCTTATTTTGTTACCATCCACTTTTAACCAAATAAAAGTTCTTTTCAAAGGACACGGTGCACTTTTGAATAGTCGAGCAATGAAAGTATCCTATGACAGCAGGTGCACTGAATTCTCGCCAAGTTCAACTGATCTTCTTTGAACATTCCCAAAAGATTTAGTCATTTTCACTATGCTCCCTCTTATAAGCTACAACACACATGTTCAACAACTGCACTAGTTGCTAAAAGAGCAGTCAAATCAAAAGTTTCATTACTCTTGCAATGGTATGCATTTTCTTAACCTTTTTTCAGCACAATCCTTTTCTGTCTTAAGACTTGAAAAGAAAGAAATCACATTCAGTAAGACTTCCATGGATTAAGTTAAGTAACTTCAAGTTTCTTATATTTTAAGTAAGTGCCAGTCTCTAGAAACCCGTTATTTCTAATTTTTGTGACTCTTCCTGTATGGTTGTCATTTTATTTTGGCCTGTCTACATTTTGATATCAAAGTTGCCTTACAAAAATGTCTCAAAATAATCATCTTTCTTGAAAATTATCTCCTCCTAAGAAAGTATACACACCTTTCTTCTAAAAGTTTTGCTACATAATGTTTACATGCTTCCTTTGAAACAAAAACTCTGCATTTGACATAACTTTTTTTATCCACAGAATAATGCCATTTTCTAGATCTGTTGAGGTACATTGGCCTTTGTGTAGCTAATTTTCTCTTTTGAGCTTCTTTACCAAAATTGTTCTTGTGATATCTATTTTTTAGCTACTGAACAGATACTTATTATCTTTTCATCTCTTTTCATCGAATACTTGTATAAGGAAATTTCATTTTGCCATTACTTAATAAGTTTCCAACCTCAAACATTATTTAAAAGCACAAAATATGATGAAACAGAAACTCAATTGTTGTATATGACTACTTGATTGTTGCAACAAATACAACACAGTAGATGATGATTATTTTATATCCTTCCGTGTAACTGAGCCAAACAAGATCTGATATGTATGAATTTGGAAGAGGATTGAAAGAAATATTAGGAGTAATGTTTGACATATTCTGTGACATATTTTGTGCTGTGACATATTCTGTGCCAGTGGAACATGTAACACTGTTTATTTTACAATGGCATGCATTATGGAAATTTAAAGCAGGAAATGACATACCTATATACACCATAATGTTTACCAGATGCTCGGTCTCCACAAATCGAACAGAGATGCTTTGATCCACTTAAGGGATGGTTGGGTGGATACCGTGGAGACTGTGGCTGGAAAGAAAAGAAAATTGGGAATATGATTACAAACACAGAAAAAATTATTACTTTCCAAATAAAATAAAACTGTAGATGTATAATTCTCATTAAATCACATTTATGATTACAAGGTAATTGTAAAACTTCTCCATGCCTTCATGGCATAACTAGAAACACACATGACATGTATTCGGGAGGTTCAGTGTTCGAATACAGACCAGGGCACTGCACATTTTTCACATCTCTAGCATCAAAAAACCTAATGACTCTACAGTGGTACCCAAACTAAAAGGTAGTTGATGATAATTCAACTGGATTTGGTGACTGGTTCCCCTCACCAATCACCCTTTGAAAGGGGGAGTATATAAGATATTTTCTTCATCCTTTCCATATGCTTTCATGGGTGTAACTGGAAATAACCTTGAGATGTATTTAGCAGGTCCAGAGTTCGAATCCCGGTGAAGGCATTGCATATTTTTCATGTCTTCAGCATCAGAAAACCTAATGACCCTGCAAGATATTTTTCCTTAGATATATAACCACTGCTGTAATTGTTGTTTTGCACCTCTGTCAATAAGCACATTAGGAGCTAATTATAAAGATTGCACAGCTGCATTAGTATACTTGCATAAATTATAGCATCTCCCAATAATTGAGCATATAACAAGGATTATCAATCAGCTTTGTGATTTTGTATAAGCTACATATTTATATATGTTACTTATATATCATGATATGGTAACTTTTTTTTGGTTTAACTGTACCACGTATTTTACAGCAGAGCCGGCAACTGAAACTTTTTTGTCCCCTTTCCTGAATATCTAAGGACCGTTTTGATTAATATAACTGCGTATATTAATAGTTAATCCAAGCCTCGATTTTGGTCACTGTTTAACCTTCTACATCCAATTCCTGTACTGCTACAATTTTCTTCACATATTTGGGTGTTTCTGAAGTAATCTGCTGAAATCAATTATTGGAATACTCTTCAATTTTCTAGTTAGGTTTCTTTTTTTAAAAAACTAAAAATAATTACCTATAAATACAAGATTTCACTTTCGACAGCAGGAAAGAGTCTGCAAGTTTTAAATCTTGCAAGAGAGCGAATGATTAAAAAAGTTACTCTTCTTTGCATAGTGCTCCACCAGTAGCCTGATTTAGGGCACTTTTAACAAATCCACTATTTTGGAGCGTGTCATATGAGAACTCACGTTCCTGCGCAATGTATGCATTTGTTCAAAGCTCTAAAGTTTTTGCTGTCTGTTTTAACTTCCCGATGCTGCACGAGGACTTTCCAACTGATATCCCAAGTTCATACACATTTCTGCATATAGAAATTAAGGACATTAAAAGACCATTAATGAAAAAAATTTAAGGACTTATCATCACAAGGAATGTAATAAAGACTTATCAGCCACAAGGAATGTAATAAATGGAAGCAATTTCCTATACCTGAACTTAACTTTTGTAATACCAGTCTAAAAATAAATAAGAATACATCTCTAAGTAGGATATAATATTATTTAGCATAATCTAATATGTAGCATAATTATGCATGTAATTTATGATATTCATTTTAAAACAATACTAGGATAATTATACATAAAAATCTATAAAAGATATATGCTTCACAGCAACAACTCACAACAAAATATTTATGCATGTTTGGGGTTTTTCCAGACATTTTAGCTAATTTATATCATTTTTCTCTTTAGTGTCTTTTTTAAGTTTATTCATTTCAATAACCAAATCAATGCTCTCACTAGTTTCTGCTTCTTCTCCTAATTTGTCTTCAAAGTTTATTTGTTTCAATAACCAAATCAATGCTGCTATTAGTTGCTGCTTCTCCTAATTTGTTAATTCTTTAACAATATACCTTTGAAGAATAATCTTCTTTACGTAATCTAATTGTTTCTCAATAAGTTTCCTCTTCTTTTGTGCGATTTCTGATTTAATTGGAAATTTTTGTTATTCTAAAGAAGTGCATGTATTTAGAACATATAGAAGACACCATTAATTTTATTTCTTTTAATAATACGAGTACAGAGGATAAATGTAAAATGATATAAGGTCAGGGCGGGTGCCAGAACCGTTGTGGTAGAATTTTAGAAGTTACTTAGCAACAAAATTTAAACATTAGGGTGGAGCAAAGTTTTTAGAATTTAGGATAGACACTAGGGAGGACCCAATTCAGGACCAATTCAAAACTGATAGATTGCACCAGGTTGCAAAATGCCTACCCTTGTGTACTGTGCAGTGAGATATATAAGAAGAATCTTATAAAATGTCAGTTTTCAATATTTTTATTAATATAAAATTTCTTTTCTACAGATGACTATCTACATGACAAGATTATAACCAGTTTTGTAATTTTCCGCTTTGTATCTAGTGAAAAGATGAGAAAATAACGTGAAGAAAAACATGTTAAAAGAAAAATCTTTTTAGGTTCTTTTAGGTAGGAAAATTCAAACACCTTGTTTTCACTGTTCTGACAAAAATTCTCCAGAAAATAAAAAATTCATAATAAATTTCCCATAAAAACTCATTCATTACATGTTAATGCCAAGAAAACATTTCTCATTTTGTCACATTTTTCTATAAATCTTGCTTTCAAATCCTTCCAAAGCACCAAGTCTAAAAAGTATCCTATTCTGTAAGAGCAAAAAGCCAGATTTTTGAATAAATTTTCAAAAAAGAAAAGTGTTAAGTGAATTTTTAAAAGAAAACTGACAAACAACTGAATATTCCGAAACAAGTACAAGAGGAGGGGAGGGGGGACTCTTACGAAAAAATATAAAAGATGGCAGATAAAATTATTTTTTAAATAATTAGGCATTTTTTGGGGTGGGGTTGTTGTGGTTAAGAAGTGTTTCGTAAACTGCTTTTTATGGAATTTATTATTTTGTTTATTTTTCAGAATCAAAATATTTTCAAGACGCCAAAATGGTGTAATATAATCGTAACTTCGTCAAATAAACAAGACCTTTCTAGGCTAAATATTTGCTTATATAAACAACTATGTACAGATTGCATTTTAGAAAAACTTTAAAATACATTTTCACTACAGTAGAGCGCGCAAACCAGCGTCCGCTCTTTTCTCTTCCACATCTCAATCTCTTCTTACTCCCACCTGCAACCAGGGGCAAAGTCCGCTCCCTTCTTCCGGCTGAGGCGAGAAGAGGGTTCTCTGCCCCTTCTTTTAGGATTCGCGACCAAGTGTTCTTCAGGGAAAGGGAAACGTTAAAATGGAAAGTACTGCCATTTTAAAATATGACATGAGAAAATAAAACTGTTTTATTTTAATGCTATTTATTAATGACAATTTTAATAGATTATCATTATTTTAAAGACATATATCAATTTCATTACGTTTGTTTAAAAAATCGAAAATGCGCCAATTTCCGGATAAAAAATTTTGTATACAAAAAAAAAATCTTGAAATCACCAAAATATTAAGCTGATGCTAAATTTAGCACCACATAATAAAAGAAATATCTCATAAAGGAAAAGTTATTTTGATGTATCGTTCTCAAAAACGAAATAATTTCGAAATATTAATGTTTGAATACAAACAGGGCCTAGTGCCCAAATATTTGGGAATCACACCGTTTATATTATAAGGTATTTCTCTCGCCTTTCTTAGCATGCCTTCGTGGTCAGCACGCTTACCAAGTATTCGAGAGGTCCTTGGTTCGAGTCCCGGCGAGGGCATTGCTCATTTTTCATGTCTTCTGCATTTAAAAAATACTTAATGTCTCTACAGTGGCGCCCGAACTAAAAACGGTGGTGGATGATGATTCTCCACCACCAGGATTTGGTGATTGGGTTCCCTAGTCCCCAGTCGCCCTTTAAAAGGGGGAGTATAAAAAGTATTTCTCCCGCCTTCTTAGCATACCTTCGTGGTGTAGTGGTCAGCACGCTCGGCGCATTTTAGAGACGTCCGTGGTTCGAGTCCCAGTGAGGGCATTGCTCATTTTTCATGTCTCCTGCTGCCAAATAACCTAATGTCTCTACAGTATTAAGAAGTAGGAAATAATTCAAATGATAACCCATCAAATATTGTGAATGAATTAGCACAAAAATATTCCTCAAAAATGTTAACACTCAAAATGGCACTCGTAAAATTAAGGACCTTTCCTGATTTTGACTCAAATTAAGGACTTTTACGGACCAAAAATCGTTTCCCAAAACCAAAGGATTTTTGATTACGTACGAACCCTGGATATCGCTCCATGTCCACAAAATCTTGATCAAACATGAACGACTGCGATCGTTCATCAGACATCATCCACTACTGTTGAACCTCGAGAGATCATGAAATTGGGCTAAGCCAGATAAGTTGAACTAGCACACAGAAAAAGAATAAGCTCATCTTAGAACTTGAGAAGCGTGAGTTTTCCTGTGATCCCGTCCATGGAACTTATTATGCCTATGACACTGATCAAAATACTGATATTAACTCGCCTTATCAAGGCAAAGAAGGAGAGAAAGGCAAAGCGAGGTTACACGAAGTTCCGATAGATCCAACACTGAGAATGAAACACTTACAATGGAAATCGACTGCGATTAAATAATCATCCTAACAAAATACTTCAGGGGGTTCTGCCCTGACGATTTGTTTGTACTGCAGCCATTGAGTCCGAGAGGAAGACTATCTTCGTTTGATGTCGAGGTGTTAAAGGGCACTTGGTGCCTCCCTTATACCCATTACCTCCCCGTCGAAGTTTGTCACCGATTTGCCAACAGGGAAAGTTCCTTTGACATGGAGAGGGTAAAAGCCAGCACCACTGTTCTGGCTGATAGCTGACCCATCTGTATACATACGAATCCATTCTTGCCCAGGGTATTTTGCAGTGATTATTTCTAGTGCAACTGCTTTCAAGAACGTATGGATACACTCTTTCGTTCATTTATGCTGGGGAGAAAGTTCGAAAACGGTTTCTCAGATGTTTCATAGCTGATCTCGGCTTCTCTCGGAGTACTTCATCGTTGCCTTGTCTCAGCGGCTTTCAAAAGGTTCTTTGTGCCCAACATTCACGGGAGGGGGACTGGAGTGGATATCGTATCACTGAAGATTATTCGTATAGACTTATTTTGATCGAAGTGTTCGTGAAGACTTACTTATCTTTAGCGCAGTTTTTCTTTTTACTGCGGCAATGGCTTCGCATCCGTATTCCAGGAGCGGCTTAATGTATACCTTATAGGTGGTCGCAAGGACGTCCTGCACTGCACCGCATTTGGTCCCTGTGAGTCTTTTCAATATGCATATCGCCTCGGTGGCTATATCATGGATGTGTTGAGCCCAATTCATCCTAGCGTCCAGTTCATCCTAGTCCCAGGCATTCGGCGGTAGGCTCTGCAGCTATTAGCGAGCCATCATACTCAAGGACAATCTGATTTTTTTGGGGTTGTTGTTGTTGAGAGAATGAATAGCGTACTGTGGTCTTGTCTTTGCTAACAATCATGTCGTTTAATGTGCACCATTAAGACGTTCAAGTGCCAGGTTTAGCGTTTGCACCACGGCACGTACATTGCTGTTGGTGGCCCGATTGTTACATTCAGCTTAGCACAAAATATCGATACTCGGGATCTTTTTTTCAGTTCATTTATCAAATCCTGACGTTAGAGTGTGCAATAAATAATAAAGGCAGCACCTTGGGGAAGACCCCTCTTTTGTTGGCGATACCTTTAAGTCATATAGCAGAATCTAGCTTTCTTCTTCTTTAGCCAACGCCCGTCTTCAGCCAATGGAACAGATATGCAGATGGAATGCAACAATTGAATTTTCATTAAATGAACATTTCTTATTCATTTATCAGGACATTCATCTAAAACAATTCATAAATTTTTAATAAATCAGTTAGTATAGCAAAGGAACTTGATTCTGTTTTGTAAAGAGAAGAAAACCCCAAATAATCATGTCAATAATTAAATGCATAAATAATTTGAAAAATAAACAATTAATATTATGCTAAGTCTTGGTATAAATAATTTGAAAAATAAACAATTAATATTATGCTAAGTCTTGGTATAAATAATTTGAAAAATAAACAATTAATATTATGCTTTGTAAGTCGCTGATTAATAACTTTCATTTTTTCAGCTACTTCATTAATTTTATAAATAAAATTACCTAGGAATTAATTTAATTCAAAAAATTAATTCATTTTAATGCTACTATTTTTGTAACTATTTCAGTTTCTATAATTATTTCATAAACTGTAAGCATTTAAAGAGTATTTTAATAGAAAATACATATTTATTAAAAATATAATCATGTTATTATACTAATATAATCATATTATTTTACTTAATGTGCTCACATAAATTACTCATATTCTGCTCATAAATTACAAATCTTCACTTTAACTTTCCGATCCTCGCCCTACGAAAATCCTATACACATCACTGGTTTATCTAAGTTACCAGTAAAACAGGCAAATCTTACTGTTACTGTTTAAAGGTTATGATATATTAATATTACAGTTTCTATGGACTAGAAATGAGTTTCCCAAAGTGTGAGCATAATCACTGGTGTCTAATGTAAATAAATAAACTGATCCATACGAATAACAGAAAAGTGATATTAACCACGAGATTTGATTTGTGGGTCTTAAGGGAATATGCATAAGAAAATAAGCAGACGTTAATAGTTACTTTGTTACTACTTACATAGTTACTTTAATATTCAATCATATATATTATTACAAATATAAATTCTGCTACAAATGAGATTTCATAAAGTCATACTGTTCTATATATATTTTTAAACACGTGATAATTTTCAACAAGTCTACGCTGTATTCCTATTTTTTTCAATTATATGTTTCTGAGAACGGCTGTTAAAATTTTCGCATACACTGCTATGTCCTTCCTTATGTTTTGGTTGTTAATACATTTGTACTAACTCATTCATTCCCGTTCGTAGTTTATTTATTTTTTTTTTTTTTAATCTTCACCATTTCTTATTTTGATAATTTTAACTTTTATTATCGTGGACAATGTTCGTCAATTATTGTTTTGTCAGAAGTTTTGAACTGCTTTTTTACTTCCTCATATTCTGATTACAAATAATATATTGGGGTTTACGATTGCTTAAGCAACACTGCTACGAAAAAACGCACTTTGCTTCATCTGTATTCAAACGATAACCTTGTAAAGCACGGATTGTACAAATACCTTTCGTTCTTCCACTTCATGAAAAAGAGATTACTAACCAATACAGGGAAGTCCTTATAACTTATGAGATGCGGTCATACAAAGTCTTTACAATCACGATTAGAGAAGAGAACCGTCGATCAGAGCAGTCGTGGTATGGTCAACTTTTCTCCACGAATAGGTCATCTAGGCTATACATTCTTCCTGCGCATGGATGACCTTTTAGTAATCCTGGTTAAAAAAAAAAAAAAAAAACTTTTACTTCGCGGATGAGGAGCTCTACGGGAAAGATAGTCTCCACATCATTCTAGAAATGAGACCTCCGCAGTGGACTCTTTAGGTGCGCGAAAAGGAAGAAATCACTTGGCACAAGGTCATATGACATTTCGTTAGGCAGTATTTCATAGCTAAGACTACCCGCAAATTCAGATCTGCAATACCAGAGACGTCACTGTTCTGCAACAAATGAACATCTTTGGTTAATTATCCGCACTTCTTGGCACTATGGGCATATCACATTTCAAGAAGTCTCTGCAAATGTTTAAACATTTAGCCTTTCCAGACGAAGTTACTCAGCAAAACTCTTTGACTCTCATTGACTGAACATGATGTTCCCGCATGATTGTACCTTAGCTTTCTTAAAAAGGGGCGACCTGGTGAAACTGCTCGCTCTGGTATTTCATAGTCGATTCAAATCCCAAAACTATCAGTTCTGGGATATTTCACCCATGATTATAAAGCGGCTGAAAAAATCGTATTCGTCAGCCCGATAATGAAACACAGTCTCAGTACCTGCGTCTCACCGACACTGTTTACAAAGTAGCGCGAAGAGTTGTAACGTCCACCACGTGACGACATTTGATACGTGAAAAACCTCATGCAAGATGCAGCAAACGGTGCCACGACTTATGTAGATCTTGTACGTCATCTGTTCATCCGCACAGAAGCAGTCTTCCAAGATCATGGCCTCCACTTCTAGGCGGTCTGTGTCACTGTTGGAGGGACGACCATTAAAGGGTCGTTCCCACTGGGGTTTATCTGAGCTAACGAACACAACTAACGTAGTCGACCCATCTCCAAAACCAGTTTAAATCCATAGGGCAGCAAGTTGAAAAATCTTAACTGCGGGCACAGCGGAGCTAGTCGGCACATCGAACTGACTCCGCTAGCTCAGATAAACCCCAGTGGGAACGGCGCTTAAGAGCTATCGCAGAGTTAAAGTCGTCGTCACATAGAGACTGTCTTGAAGGATGAAACATTCACCCCACACACAGAAACTAATACTGCGCGGATTTCTTTGGCGTTGTTCCCCTTCAAATACAAAATCAAATCACCACAAGCACCACTTCCCCGGGGCATCAATCATCTTGACTTCTCTGCTTTGATGACTTGCCAAGAACACCACAGCATGGGAATCTTTGCACCTGCATAGACTGCAAGGACGTGCCAACACCCTGGTGACAACAAATCATCACTGTACCTAATTTTTCGTGATGACTGTTAGAACTTTAAGATCCCCCAACGTAATATTGAAATTTGCATCTTGATTTTTCATACACAATTTGAAATAAGGAAAATATTTCCAAAATTAAAGTATTTTACGTTTAGATGTAAATAAGAAAACGGAAACGGAATATATTTAATTATTCATTAGTCTAACAATTCATATTTTAAAATCTTATGCTTAAGCTGTAAATTTTAACAAAATTTGCATTAATTTTTTAATTTCTTAACTGTTTGTACTATAATAAAATGGAATAATGTATAAAAATTACTAGTATAATAATACTGTGTGTTTAATGTCTTAAACGCTTATTGGGGGGAATCTTTTTTCACTTTGTATTTCTATGTTAAGGTACACTACATGATCAGCATTCCAATTTTGTATAGCAGGTTTTGTTTTTTACAAGCATTTGAACTATAATGATACTGTAAGTTATTCTGAGCCCACTATCAGCTCACAGCCTAAACCCTCAAAATACTAATAGTTCATCTTGTGTCCTACTCCTAGTGAGTAAGCTGCTTCAAAGGCGTTTTTCTGGTTTTGCACATGTCTAATAGGAATACGAGATAGTTTCTATTAGAAAGTTGTCTATGAAAAAAAAATTATTGCAATAATGCTAGGTAGTTACACGATAGGTGGGACCGGCGAAAAGCGCGTAAGTCAAGATCTAACGTTGCACACAGATATTTGTGGATTTGTTAAAGAAATCCAAGGGACCACTTGTTTAGAAAAGAAGTATGTAATCAAGAATGCAGTTTTCATTCACATCAAAATTTTCAAAATTGTATTAAATTCTATGTGAGACATCAAACAGAGTTATTCCGTTGCGATGGCTTCATAAAATTAAACAAATTCTTCATTTCACGATTCAATTCATAATTATAAAGCAGAGCTAAGAAGAGGTAAAGAATATCGAACTCCGTTCTCTGCCTTTTTCTGAACCAAAGAATAAAACAATAACTGCCTTTGTGCATATACAGCAACTGCATTGTCTGTGAGCAGAATTGTATATTAAATGCAAATTTTTTAAGAGAGATGTGAATTTTTAATGTATTTAACACAAATTATTATAAACTAATTCTAATATATAGGCGAAGTTATGTTTTGTCTATCAGCATTTTTTGAATTACCTGGCGCTAAAAAAACTTGAAGGAAAAACATGCGAGGAAATACCGTATTTCTGTAATAAATACAGTCCTTACCACAGTTATTATTCAAAGCATGTAATTTGATGCAAATTAATTACAATCATATAACGCGCAAAGTAAAATAATAAACCACGTAACTGTGACTTCGAATAATATTGTACAATATTTACATTAATTCACAGCCCGATTTCTTACTAACAGGACAAAATAAATTTCTGACTGATATTTTAAACTGTAGAAATTCCAGTTTTTAATTTAATCTCTTTAGTTAAAGAGGGGGGGGAACCGAGAACTGCTGCAATCTATCGATTCTTTATAGTGTTTTCTTTTTTTGCCTCCCCCTTAAAAAAAAAAAAAAAAAACACTCGAGTAGCTATTCGCAAACTGCTGTTTATTCAATGTACAAAAAAGCAAATCGTGAAAGTTCTTTAAACTGATTAGAAATGAAAGTTTGTTTCTACTTTCACGTTGCTGTTATGCAGCAGCAAAGTAAAAGATATGCTTCACTTCAGAGCAAATATTGCCCTAATGATCTTTTTCATTTACATTGAAGTAAAAGAAATGCTCTGGGGAGGGTAATGTAATATACGAGTGTGCTGCAACCCTCCTGGCCAATAATAATCGGTCTCATGGTCTGCGGAGGGTATCATACTGTACGCCTATTACTTAAAAAAAAAAAAATCTGAATTAAAAAAAATCAAGTCAATGTCATAATGTATCTACTAAATACCGTATTCCCCCCCTCCTCCGAAAATCAGAGAGGAAGATTATGCGAATAATTTAATCTCCGAAAGACACGGTTACAGTATAAACATAACAAACGAATAATAGTCGTGGATAAACTATAGGTAACTAGCAGAATATTATTACTCCATTAAAGGAAATCTATCTTCCAAGAATACATAATAATATTAACATTACAATACCTAATAAGATATCTTTATTTCTACTTTCCTGTAACTTTAAACTCGTTTTCTTATTGTTGTCTCTGCTACTCATTAAGCCTCATATCAGCTGTAGATGATTAGAGAAGGTGAATGTGCCAGCTAACTCAGCGGAATCGTAGTCTAAATGTCACTTCATGTTTGATTCGCTGTTATTGGTCGGTTCTTGTGTTAAGCTGGTATAAAATTCTACAGTTAGAAGCAAAAGGTTTGGTGTGACTTTTGCAGCTAGTTTGCGACGGTTTCCCTTCCTTAATATGATGAAAACAATCAATACGTTTACGAATCATTTGTAAAATTTACGGGAGCTCGTTTTTTGAATGCAGTTAAGAAAAAAATTACGCGAATATATATATATATATATATATTTTAATTTTCAGAACCTGGCGCTCAGAAACTTGAAGGAAAAACAAACATGCGAGGAAATGCCGTATTTCTGTAATAAATACAGTCCTTACCACAGTTATTATTCAAAGCATGTAATTCGATGTTCCTCCTCTTGCTTGGCGGAATATATCTCATTCGGCTATGAAAAACATTTCTCAAAGCCAACAGACATTACTTTTTCTTTTCTTCTTCTGCGAGGGCCACATAAAAATTTTTAATTTTTGCACATTTTGGCTAAAAATGTCATGTGACCAAAATTATCGCCCGAGTCATAATTTATTTGCATCATTTCTTAAACTGAATCCATGAGTCTGTCACTAGCTTTTCAAGAAATATTTAGATTCTCTTTATTAAAATCCTAAAAAACTAAAATAATGAAATACAATCCCTGCCTTTTTTGGAGGGTAATAAAGAGTTTATGTGTTTAAGAATTTAAATACATTATTCTTTGCTTCTGTGTAAGTTAGCTACATAATACACAGTTTAAATAACATACCGTTAAGAATCTCTTTTAAACTGTGAGCACTGCGTACGGAAACTTGAAACGCCTTACCGATATTCATCAAACTGTAGCTTAGTATTTATCTGAGCAACCAAAACTGCTCAATACTAAAGCGCACTTTTGCGTATAAATTAATTTCTTAAACTCATAATTCATTTCTGTAGTGTACAATGATTCGAATTCTATACCAAATTAATTTTTAAATAACGCATAATATATAACAGCACCTTTAAATATTATGCTGTTGGAAGATGAACTGAAATACAAAATATTTGGATATTAGCTTACCAGTGCTTGTTTGTATCACTTCAAACAGGGTTTGGGTATGATTTCTAGTAGTATAACCAGAGTATCTCCCATGTTGGACCTTATCAAACGATTCTCTTCATTTAGATTCCAAAAATACGCTTAACAGAAGCAAATATATTTATTATTATAACTACTCAGACGAGGGGTGACCAAACTTTTATATAAAAAAAAAGAAGCGCATGTTGGAATTCATGAAAATTCGAGAACCGTAACTAGATTTTCCAAAAGCCACAAGTCCATATTAACATCATTTTAAAAGTAGTAAAACAAGTTTCAGATGGAAAGGAACGTTTGATAACTCTGTAAAATTAAATTAAAGTAATTAATTACTTTCTTTTGAATATCGAGTAGTTTTAGTTCACCATATTTCGTACACGTATTTTACCTACATAAGAGCTGCATTTCTCGCATGTGAGAGCCAAACGTGGCTGGCAAGCCACGCTGTGACCACCCCTGGTCTATCAACCGATGTTCTCAACCGATGGTACGCAAGAGAAAAATAGGTGGTACGCAAAGAAGCAAAATATTTGTAACTATTAAATTTAAAAATTAAAACCCCAACATACTGATTTAGTTTTTTTCTAACACTCGTAAATTTATGCGATCTGACCTTTGTTCAAGAGTGGTGGTGGTGGTAGTAGTAGTACTTTGTAGTGGTGGTACTAAAGGTTTTCAATTTTTATTTAGATGGTACGCGTTAGTCAAAAGGTTGAGAACCGCTAAAATAGACTTTCCCCATCTGCGTATTAAATAAACTATTCTCGTGTTTAGACCATTAAATAGACTATTCCGATCTGCCTTTTCGATGTACAATTTTTTAATTACTCATATTTGTTATTAAGAATACATAAAAAATAAAAATGAAATGAAAAACGTTACCAGCTGAATTTCTAATGGAAAAGGAAGATTTATAAAAAAAAAAAAAAAAAAAAAAGCTTTTCTATTTAGGAGATAAAAATTAAAACAGGATTATTATTAAGATTTTCTGATTTGTTCTAGCTTTTATCTAGGGCAATTTTATATTATAAAAACTATATTTCAACATTTTTAAATCAACTGCGTCAATTTTACTGCACCTAAAAAGCAAAATACTATTACGTAATAATAATAGTAGCATAATACATAATAGTAATAACAGTATGAAGCTAGAAAATATACATTATTTACACTTACTGTTGCATAATTAGACGGTAAAATCCCTGGATAGGCGGACTGTGAAAGGCTATTAGTCACAGGTGGTAAAGCTCCGCTTGTCACAGTAGTTCCACCTGAACCATTTGAAATAGAAGTCGTGTTGTTCAGAACTGTCGGACCTAGTAAATAAAACATGACAGAATTAATATAAATTAACAGAGCTGAAGAATTAAGAAATAAGATAATAAAGATCAGGTAAATTTTCTAAAGAAAGATCAGGCACAGTGCAATTAACGAAAAATTTTTTTCATACTGAATTTTTTTATAATGTAAAGACTATTATTTCCTAAGTAAGCTATTTATAAACCATTAAATTTCCACCATTGTTTTATCACTGCATTAATGAACCAACAAACACATCTGTTTATCACAGTAATACTTTTTAACCCTTGTACTAGCATGATGCATTTGATGTTTAAATATATTACACAAAGAAGATACAAAATTGACTTATTCTACAAGCATATTCGCGACAAAATTAAGTCTCTAAATTTGACACATCTTTAACAAATAAAACTGGCTGACACGAGGCTGAGGTTTAAGCAAGTGATATTTTTACAAAAGAATACGGTAAGCCATTTTTAATAATAACTGCAAATTAACATTAATTACGGAGATTTCAGCGAAGGAGTTTAGCTCGGACATTTGCAAAGGTTTGAGTCTGATAATTTGACTGTGCTAATTTATTAAAATTCATTGTATGTAACGAATAAACATTTTATTGATAACAATTCTATGCCGATTAGTCTGAGTAAGTAACCGAGCTTGATCCAGACAATTTCACATCTTAAGAAAAGTATTCTTTTCGATGTCCCCTAATATTTTTTTTTTTTTTTTTTTCTTTTTAGGAGACTAAAACAAAAGTAAACAGAATATGAGGCAGTAAAAATGTGGGTTCTTAGGTTGCAGTTCACATACATTTACAGTACTTGTGTTTACAAAACTTGTTTATAAATTTACTGCTTCATAAAAAACAGGGGCGTAGCTAGAGGGGGGCAAGGGGGGACATCTGTCGCCGGGCGCAGAATCCAAGGGGCGCCAAACTGATGTTACGACATCTTAGAATTAAATGTTTTCCATCCTTGGCAAGCAGTAGGGGGCGCGAAATCTTCATTTGTCCCTCGGCGCTGAAAACCCTAGCTACGACTCTGATAAAAAAATGTTTACAAAGCTTGGTAGAAATACTGGCATGGGAATACAAAGGAAATATTACTTTAACAATTCACAAAAGCTAAAGTAATTTTCGCAGCTACTATTGCTTGGAAACATATAACAATGAAATGCCACAAAAAACTTAACCAAAATTATGGCCAAAAACTCCAAGGCGGCGAAAATTTTGACGATTCAATAACCACAACCAAGTTATTGAAAAGAGTTAGAAATTTTTCTCCGAACGTAATCCAAAATGTGTTAAATCCACAGGAAGCAGAAGAAATGTGAAACGACAAATGAAAAATGAAAGATTCAACCAAATTTCTTGCTGAAATGTTACATAAATTTGTAAAGTTCATGGGGATGGGAGGAAAAAACTTAAAACTATAATTTTGAATAAATAATGAAGACTGATGTTCTTAGAGTGTTTTTTTAATTGTTAATTAATTTTTAAACAGTGAAATTTATAAAGTCAGCGGTTATTCGAATTTTATTTGAGAAGACTTCATGCGCTGGCAATATTGAAGACTTCAAAATAAAAAATGTTTGGTTACAATACCAATATAGTGACACTATAATACACAATTACACTATGAACTTAATGGTCACTATTTAGTTTTATTTACAGTAAACTCTTCCCGAATGAGTGGGTTGCGTTCATTTTACTTGGGACAATAAATGACATAACTCTTTAAAAAGTTCCATGGGAAGAAGCGCAGAGTTTTTTCAGTGCCTCTCATAACGTCTTCTCTTCTTTCATCGTTTGGTTCAATATCCATTGCAAAATCAGGCAAGTCACGTGCCCTTTTTTAACAACGTCTTTAAAGTTAAAGGAGCTAAAACTTTTCCTTCAGTATCTCTATTTTCACTATCGGCTGGTGTGATAGGATTATCCAATTCTTCATTCGTCATTTATCGATAATATCTTTCATTTCTGTTTCTTCTGTATCTGAAACTCCTTCGCCGCCAGCTGGCTTTTGCAATGTTCCCTTTTCAGTCGATGGAAATCCTTTAAAATTGTTGATAATCACGTTCCGCAAATCCGCGCTCGGCAAGGGTTTACTGCCTTAAATGTTTGTAAGATTGGTTTTAAAATTTTTATTCGTTTTTGAATATATACAATAAAATGGAAAAAAAAAATTTTTTTTTTGGCATTATACAATTTCACTTCACGAATCCTCAGTCACTACTCCGCTGAAACCCCCGACAATGCCGGATTATCGGAATTTTGCCACAGTGATCTTTTCTCTTAACCAAACTACCACTTTGACATTGATAAAACTGAGCAAAACGGTACGTTTGTTTTCCACACCATATTAGTGAAATGTGTAAGTAACACAAATAACAGTTTTTCAAAAGGAGTTAGGTTAAGTTATTTAGTAAAGCAAAGCAACTCGAGGGCTACCTGTCTTTCAGAGAGGGAAGGGAATGGGGGCAAAACCGAAATTCATTTTAAGTTAAAACAAGAAATGGGCTGAAAACGTTTCCTCACAGATTCTAATTTTTAAAAGTTTTCTGCTATTTCAGAAGGGCTATCTCGCCCCCAAGATGATAGCTATAGATTTTAATCGGCACGTATCATGAGCTTCATTAATTTACATTAAATTCATTACTTAGGATAATTAACATTTTTGTTTTCAATCCGTATTTACTCACACTTTGATAACAGTTCGCACAAGAAAACACATTAAAGTGCCTAAATGCCAACAATGCGGTCAACACATAAAAGTGCCTAAACGCCAACAACAACCCGTGAATTATGTCGAACGCCATATTAAACGTGATAATCGGATCAAATTTAGTTGCTAAATTACGCACTGTGAGGTATAGCCAACATTAAACAAAGTAAAGATTGGAGTTATAACAGCAGAGGTTCTCAATCGGGGGGGTTATAGTTTCGGAGGGGGTGCGGTCAGCCTTTAATTTACCTGTTAAATATTTAGTTTATGAACATAAAAAATTACTTTTACCGAAGTTTTGATAGTTATCAACATTTTATATACTTTTCCTTGTTTAATTTATAAAAACACATTTAAAATAATCTAAATTTAAATAAATAAATATGTATTTTTCCAGTTTTTGGAAAGGAGACGGGATGATCATCTAGCAGTGCTGAAAGGGATGCATGAGACAATAAAGGTTGAGAACCACTGTATTAGAGCATGGCAACACTCACTAAGGCCTTCGTGACAAGACTTTCTAAGAGAAATTGGCTCGTAATTCAATACACAAAGGGAAAACCATGAAAAATGCCAAACATCCGGCCCGTTCGCCGGATATGGAACCCTGGTCCAACTAACACTGTTAACCAATTTTATCAGCTCGGTCTCTGGTAGGCCTTCAAATAAAATACGAATATACGAATAAAGTATACTTGTATATTACGTATTAAATAAAAGTCTGTACACAGCAGTTATACTTTGTCTCCTCCGTATGAAAGCAGGAATTTTGATATTTTAGCATTATCCTTAAAAGAGCAGTCACGAGAAATATATTGCCTGTACTCTAAGACTATAATATACTCTTTCAAGGGAAGGGTAGAAATAAAAATAATTCTTTTAACTATGAATAATATTGTTTGTATAGCACTAAACATAATTCGGAGCAGAGATCAGGCAAAGAAGGATTAGTCAAATGAAGATGAAAGACAGTCAAATAATCTATGACCACTGATAGTATATCCCTTACCAGTACAGTAGGCTCCGCTTAATTGTAATTACATTTGTCCACGGCTATTTTGATAACATTCACCGAATGATAATATTTAACGATAAGAAAAAATATCCTTCAAAATTGTCATGGAATTTAACTTAATATAACTAGAAACATATACATTAATAGGCATTTTTCACAGCATTTTAAACAGCAAAATGCAAAAGTTAACTCATCATAATGTTTTTAATGCAAAATTTCATTTATGAACGGAGTTTTGAAGGATTATTTGACCAGCAATTTTCTCGGAAAGTATCCCTAATTGGAAGAGAAATTGCTAATGTAAAATCTAAAATTGAATAAAAAAAGTACCCTTAGTTTGGCGTAGATGTTTTCGAGAATCCCCTACCCCCAGGAAAACAAAATCAAGCTCATATTTTTTTTTTTTTTCGTTTTTGAAGAAGAGGAACCAGTGTACGAGCTCCTTACAATTGATAAAATTACTGAAATCCATTATCAAACTAAGCCCCTCCCAATTTCAACTAAAATCGAAACCAAGCTTTCTGGCGACTTAAATCCTAACTTCTAGTACTTTTTTGTAACTTACCAATTTTTATAATGTATTGTAACCGTATTTGTCAAATTTATCTTTTATTCGGCGACTTTAGTTTAAAAATGTATTTTATAATAGTTTGATAATATTAACCGAATTGCTTTTGTTGTTGCTGCTGCTAATGCTCACTTGTCTGACGTAGTCAGCCAAGCCCACGAAATTCCTGCTAGCAAGGAGCGCTACAATACGCTTGCCGTTGGCAACAGCCTTGAGCACCATTCAGGTGACAGTGCGATTTAGCTCAGTTCTGCCCTCACCAAACCACACGAGAGGACTTTCGGCTCGCCGCATATTTAGAGTGCCGCCATGCCGCACCGACACAATACATTTACAAACATCCATGCTTTTTCTGGATTCGAACCTGGGCCCTTCGGCACGGCAGTCAACAACGCTAACCATTATACTGGTTGGGCAGCACCGAATTGCAAAAAGGCGGGACTTCCGCAATTAGCTACTTAGGAACGATAACATAAATCGCGATCATATTAAGCGGAGTTTACATTCACTGAGCAAGATGTCAGAAAAGAAATTCGCGAATCTGACATAAGATATGTTAGCAGCGAACAAACGTAAGACCAATTCTATCGCCCGTATTTGGTTACATTGAAACGATCGTCGATGTTCCACTGTCATGTATCTGGCTACGGTCAGCCAATCAGCTAGCTGCCTGCCTCGCGGTAAAAATCCAGCAAGTGAGGCAGACGAGAGCTGTCTACAGAAAGTGTGGTAGGGCGTTTACGCCTGAGTTCGAGTTTTGATTTTAGCCAGCGGCTGATTATTTTGTAAGGTATTAAACAACTGTGTTTCATTGGAATTATTTTCATAAATCATATAATATCAACGTCATGTAAATATTTGTACATAAAAGTCGTGCTTCTATATTAAATTCAAATGAAATAATAAAGGATTCATTTTCCATGTCACGTCTCTGCCATCCCGACAAGCATGACAGTACGCTCTCTTTCAACAATTTCACATGGACCTGTAAATTTAGCATATACCTTGTTGCTAAAGTCTGTAAGTAAATATACTAGATCTTATAGATATATAATAAAGGATTCATTTTCCAATAATGTAGTATTGCGTCCCGTCTCTGCCATCCCGACAAGCATGACATGCACATTATTTTAAAGGAGACGGGGTGGGGGCCTGGATACATCTTACCTTCTGTATTTCACCATGTTCTCACTCGGATGCACTTCGAAATTAGAATGACGTTTCCCCTCCTTCCCGCTCGATTAGACAGCAAGTAAATGAAACCATGAATACAGTCCATCATGACAGCCATGTGTCTACCTGAAGGCGATTGTTGTACAAACAGATTTTACTTATTTCCGTGCTTATGTATCATACCCTCGACCGTGAAACCGTCAGCCACTTTTTTTTAAATGAACAAGGATACAAATTAACTGCTACTGATGTATTTTTCATTGCATTCTTAAAAAAAGTATTAATATTTGGGACTTGCCTTCTAGTAAACAGCAAGCAATGGCTTAATTTCAATGTTAAGAGATCCTACATTAAAACGAAAAAAAAAAGTGTGTATTAATGGATACGATAAGGCTAGCTGAACATTATAGGACACAATAAGGTTAGCTTATTGCCGAAAAAACAGTAATAGAATGCAACAATTTCCTACGGGAGAGGTTTGCACTCATAGAGCTCTGGTAAAACAGAGCTTCTGGTAAAATTGTAGGGCTTAACAAAATAGCAGAAATCGACATAAGCCTTTTTACGTAGCGCAAAAAAGAAGCGGGTCGAAACACTGCATATTTATTAAATAAAGAGGGAGTCAGTTTCCGTAGAATTTTCAGAATTCCGTGGGAACGGTTGATGCAACTTTGGCGGGGATCTCCGCCAACTTTCACGAACGATGGGATAATATGTAAGTACTTAAATTTCAAATAGGGGTGGATGAGGTGAAAGTTTTTATTGTAAATTTGTTTTGGGTGAATGTTGCTGGTGGAAAATATAAAACAAAGTTATAGCCAGTATTTTACTTTACCAGAAATTAAAAAAGCATATATCGCCCGTTCATCACTAAGTGCGCCAAGTTGGCAAATTCTTTTTTTAAAATACTCCTGAGAAAAATAAATTAGGGCTCGTTCCTACGATAACAGACAGCTGTAGATTTACCGTCTGGAGATTTACCTGAGGTAGACAGGTAGCACCAAATCTGTGAATATGAAGGCATGATTCTATAGTCATTTTTGTCAGTATGAACTATATAAGACTCAACAGAAACAAAGCTAATTCATGTCTGAAAATGCGGAAATCAATTTAACAGAGGATTGGATTATTTAATTATGGCAAAGCACACGAGGGCTATCTGCCTAAAGAAAGGGATGCCTTCGTGGAGGACTTTCTAAGGGAAACTGGCTCGTATACACGTTACACATGGGGAAAACCACGAAAACACCCATGCAGCCAGCCCGTTCGCGGGATTCGAACCTCGCACCGAACTACCAGTGTTCAGCTTCTTTACCGCTCGACCGCTGAATTTTAACAGAGGAATATATCTCGAATCGTAGCAATATTGTTCGCCATACACAAACCATATAAATTTCATGTAACAATCATGCTATATATGAATTAAATATATAGCATAAATAAATGAAACGGTTAAGAAATTATCAACAAATAAACACATTTTATAACAGCTTATACCAGGGGTTCCCAACCTTTTTGTCCCTAAGAGCGCATTCTAGAATATCTGTTGGACAGCGGGCACCATTACTTTTTCAAGGTAAATTTATAATTGGATAAAATTAATAAATACATGCACATAAAAAGAGAGAGAGAGAGATCGGTCGCATTTCGCTTTGTGCTGATATTTGTGTTAGACGCAATTTTTATTTCATTAAAAATGAGAAAAATTTCCCATAGAATTTTATTGAAAAATACAGCATTTTTATTGTGATCGCAGAGCCGCAGGCACATGTTAAACGATCGGCGGGCACCACAGTGCTCGCGGGCATAGGGTTGGGAACCCCTGACTTATACTTTTCAAACTGAATTAAAGTACCAATGTGAGATTTGAAAATAACTTCAGTTTGAAAATAAAATGCTAATTCAAACACGGCAACAATTCGTTTTCATATAACCCTGTAAGCAATGAATAATTTGCAAAAAGCGAAGTACCTAATTTTATAATTCTAACTAAACGTGTTTTTATAAGTAATATACTATTAACTGCAATGTCAAAAATATATGTAACTTTATATATAACTATATTTGGCGACGTCGCACTGTTTTGCGATTTTCCAAAATTTCAGGTTCACAAATACAGCAAGAAGATTTGTTTTTGGAGATCAAAACTTTATATTTAATGATTTTCATACTAAATTCATATTTAATAATCGAGGCAAAACACCAGCTCTTAACTGCCTGGCCGCTGCTAGTTTGCACATCTCTACAAACATAAAAGTTTTAAAGGTATGAATCTGCAAACGCATTTCATTCAATCCGTCTTCTTTTACAGGACGTATTATCAAAGCCTTCGTTTTAAGAATGACATTTAAACCATCTGTAGAGATCTGACTGAGTGGTTAGAAAGTTGAGGGGATTGGGAGATAAATTGCAAAATAAAAAGCAGGGAGATGAGCGATAAAGTAGAAAAATACAGCATTCTGCCGTAAAGCTCGATTCCTTCGCTCAGTGCATAGGAGTGACAACTCAAGGACAACGCAAGAGGATTCGCGAGCCACATTATAACGTATTACAGATCGTCTGCTCGTTGCAGGTCAAAAACACGGGATCGCTCTGGGAACATGCCAAATCCCTCCTACTAAAATCCTACAGTCATTTTCAGTCAAGGCCAAATGAGAACACATGGTGGATATAATGCAGAAAACTTCATTTGATTCAATCTCAATTGTTTCGTGAAAGAAAGTGTCCTTTACTTTACTCCCACCACTTTTTTTTTTTTTTTTTCAAACGCTGAAGAAATTTAACCATAAAGCTTTCATGATTTTTTTTTCACTTGTAAAAATTTTTCAACAAATGCTTCAAAGTGGAAAACTTGGTAAAATTAGTAAATTGTAAAATTACTAAATATCGTATCAATAAAACTAATAAAGAATAAAACTTACGCCAAGAAAAAAAAAAAGCCCACAGCACTGAATTGTTTCATAATTTGTGAACTTTTCTACCGGTAATAAATTCTTGGTGGAAAATTACGAATAATGAAGAAATCGACGATAGCGAGAGCAGAGTAAAGGATAGCCAGTGGATCCTCTTGGAAACCATAAAACATTGAAAAAAAATACTTCCAAGACGAAGACAGAGAACAGATTCAGACATTCCAACAGCAAGTTTATATTGTTGCATGGATCTGATAGGCAATAGAACAACAACAAATAGACAGTGGTTGGTTCTACACGCAACCAGATGGAGCCACCGGAAGAAAATACTTAATCTGAATTCGCAAGGCAATATACGACGACGCAGCCATCCTGACAAGAACTTAAAATGATTACCAATGAAGAAATGCAATTAAGAAAGAAAATGAAAAAAAAAAAAAAAAAAAAGGTGAAAGCAGATGAAATAGAAAAGATGTTTTCTCTCTGTTCTAGCAGGAATCAAACACATCAAGTTGCCTTCAACGATAAATAATAACGACATTTCCCCTTGCGGTGTTCGGTTCTACGATGTTTACATGATTCTACAGAATTACTAGACTTTAATTTTTAAAGTTAGAAGTGTCGGCCGTCAAGGAAGGTGAAAAATTAATAAATAAAGTAATAAATAATTTATTAATAAACATTAAATAAAATGTAAATAAATATATAAAGTAATAAATTAACTTAAAGACATATACATATTTAAATCTCTTACTCATCTTACTTGTAACGCCGACTGGAATTGCAATTTCATTGAACAGCTGAGAAATAATGACTGGTGAATTAAGCCCCGAGAATTATGCATTTAATTGTTTTAAAGATCTCTCAGTTGAATTCTGTTCTCATTATTCAATTTACCCAGAAAGTATATGAAAAAAATTTGGGGAATGGAGAGATGCGTTTAACTCGTGCATTTTAAAAAAATCCCTCTATAAACATTCCTAAAGTAAGAGAATTATGCAACTTTAATATTAAATTTACGAAAGCCTTTTAAATTTATACCGCTTTTTTAGGGCACGGGAAATTATAACGGAATCATCAACAAATGAAATAGGGATTTTGAACACTGCAAATAGAAGTATGTTTAGCAATGAGATGACTATTATATCTTAGTCCATTAATCATAATAGGCTTCGAATAACGGAGAAAATATAAGATCTTAATCGATTAATAATTATCTTAAAGTTAATGATGATGATTCTAGTAATGATAATTAAACAGATGTATCTGTTTATTATTATTATTTCGTTGATGATTCCAGTAATAATAATTAAACGGAGGTATCTGTTTTTTATTATTATTTCCTTACAACGTTACGTGCTACTCTTTATGATCGGTTATGTGCTACTCTTACGTCTCTTTATGATTTTTCAATTTATAAACGTTTTCAAGTACTTTTTCATATTATAATAGCGAATTTGAGGCGTAAAGTATTTGGAGGAAAAGATGTCACTTACATAACGTAATTACTTTATGGGCGGAGGGGGGGAAAAGGGAGTTAAAATTTTAGGATGAAGAGATGATTTACTACATACAATTATTTTCCACTAGCGAATTAAGAACCTCAGTTTACTTTTCTTAAACTTTGGAACAGTAAAACAAGAATTGAAACAGAACAATGTCAATAATAGCAAAGGCGAATAATAATAAGGGGAAGAAGGGGGAGAAATGAGCAAAATTTTAACTAGAAATCTTGTTAGCAATTTAAGCAGCAAGCACTACAGTTACATTAACAATGTAATAAGTATGGTACCACGGCGACTTTTTTTTTTTTTTTTTTAACCCCAGAACGAGTCATTAAACGCAATATCAAGAACTAAAAATATAAATAATTAGACATATAAAGAACTTAAAACGAATCATTTATGATTTCTCCAAGACCGCATTCTAAAAGAAAAGAAAATCTTATTTCAGGATTCTGAAAACATTAATAATGACTGGTGAAGAGAAATAAGTCAAAAATTGGATCGATAATAAGGGTTAGTTAAAAGTAGGTCAACATATTCAGGTCATCGGACTGATGAAGAAATTATCAATAATCTGTTCTTTTCTCACTTGGCGTCTCGTAACATTTTACATAGAAACTTCGAAAAAGTTAATCACGTACATGCGCAGTACGCAGATGGCCAGACAGCCTCTTAACGCTTAAAATTGCAGCGAGTAGCTTAGATATATCAATAATTATGATACGGATTAAACTGTAAGAAGCCCTTGTATTTTCTGGACTTCCGTTTATACGACATTGGGAAGATTTTATTTCATAAATAAATTTCAAACCATCTTAATTGTTTTCAAACAAATATTCGCGAACGATGAATTTCTGAAACTAGCCGTACTGCCAAAGTTCTCAAGAGTCAGATTAAGATCATAAAAAAAGGCTTAATTTCAGTACTTTAGAAAGGGGGCACTAGTACGTATTATAGCACAACTAATATGTACCTCTCTCTGCAACAATGTTTTCGAGAGTAAAATAAAGATAACAGTTGCCGTTACTATAACAGCACCACTACGTTTAAGATAACCTACAAAAGTTCTCTTAAAAGTAAAAACTACTTCGTATATTAAAAAATGATAGAAATAGAAATAAGACATCCGAAATCGTAGTATAATAATTTATTCACACGTTAAGGGCCGTTCAAATTGGGGTTTATCTGAGCTGTTTTGGAGATGGATCGACTATGTCAGATGTGTCCGTTAGCTCAGATAAACCCCATTCTGAACTGCTCTTTAGTCAGCGTATATAAAATATGAATAAAATTAATATACGTACATGAACGTAAAAACAACATTTCTTCACGGAACATTCACTCCAATTTTGTAAAAAATATAGGACTGCTTACTGCTTCAAAAATCCAGTATTTACTTAACATTTTACGGTTACGTAGAGTAACTAAAAGAATTTCTGTACATAATTTCTTTTGAAAGAAACTGATAAAGAAAAATATATGGACAAGTTTGGTGAATTGAATCTGCTACGGATTCAAAGAAATTTTACGTAGGTCTTAATTTATTAGTGAAAATTACTACAAACTTCGATTTTACCATATAAGTTAATTTAAAAAATATGTATTTTAGTTTTAAACGAAAATTTTTTACCCTTAGAAAAGGGCAGATTCGTCAGTTTTAACACAAATGTCATTCTTTTTTAATGCATATCATCAGTTCTTTGCGAATAATTTACGTGAATTCTGTGAATAATTTATGTATTACAGCCAAACTATGATTGCCCCAGTTTCGATAAATCGAAAAGAATGTTTTCATAAACTACATGCACTAAATGTTTATTACTCTTCTGAGTAATCTGTCTTCCCCACCCCCGCCAGCGGCCGAGGGATAAAGTCGAACACTGGTAGTACGGTCCAAGGTTCGAATTCGGCGAACGGGATTGGCTGCATGGGCGTTTCCGTAGCTTTCTCCATGCGTAGCGTGTATATAAGTCATTTCTCCTTAGAAAGGCCTCCACAAAGCCAACCTTCTCATTAGGCAGATAGCCCTCACCATAATCAAACTTTTTTTTTTAATGATGTTGAAACTAGTTTCCTTACATTTCTTTCTAGGTAAGTCGAGATATTCTCAAAACACTGAGGTTATATGCTCCGACCCTACTTTATAAAATCCTTAATTTTCGAAATATCTTCTCAGATAGTTTTCTGGTCATTTAGTCAAGCCTGCAAGCAGCTCTTGTGAATATTTAAAAATATACTATTTAAAAAAAAAAAAAAAACCTCATTATTAGTTCGAAATTGCAACCCATATTTCTAATAGGAATGGAGCACAACTAACACAACGAAACTGAGCTATTTACCCTTTTGCTCTTTTATCCTAAGTTTCAAAACATTTGATAGATATATTTTAACTTATTCGCGACACTGTTCACATTAATGCGTACATTCTTATTTCCACGACCACGTTATTTAAACGAAGCAAAAGTTATCGATAAATTCCTAACGTATGTCACAAACCGTCGCCAAACACTCGGCAATCCTAACCACGGTCATTTAAGAGTCCTCCCGTCATAACAAGAGCTCCAAGTAGGTCCTGCATTAATCGTTGTATTTCTAGAACATTTTCCACCCCCCAAATATATATGATATTTAGATTTACCGGCATGTTAAGGACTGCCAACCGTTTGCGACATACGTCAGTGATTATCTTAGGAAGACCGTAATGACACTGAAAAACCCATTAATGTTTCAACGAAATATTTCTGCATGCATTTAATAAAGCATCGCGATAATCTAATTCCCTTTAGAAAATATGCAATAAAGAATACACATCTTAGGACCAAGATCAGAAACATTCGTCTATCCGGAGACTCACTGGACATTTGTCAAATCCAACGTCACTGTTTCTGTATAAGTTTAGTTTAAATGTATGAATTTCACTTTCATAATATAATGTTTCAACAATTTACTTTCTTTGGAATATGCAATTGGGTCCAAATCGTCCCCCCTTTATTATTGGCACAAAGGATCACGGTACTTACGTATTAACGCAACCAGACCAAAATTCGCATAAATTGCCAAATTTGGCGACCCTACTTACGGCAACCCTACGTGTTATACGTAGTTTTGTAAAAAGAATTTATTTGTAAAAAGAAAAAATAACACTCGGCGTGTACTACCACAGCAATGGGTTTTCGGCGGAATTTACCGAGAAAAGAAAAAGACTTTTTTGGTTACTGTACTTAACAGAAACGCCGTTACCCTGATGGAAAAAATTTGCGAAAATATCAAGGAAGGAAGCATCATTTATTCGGATTGCTGGAAAGGATACAATACAAGTGAGTTCGAAAATGCTGGAACTGTTAATCACAAATATAACTTTGTGGATCCCAACACGGGCGTTCACACACAACATGTAGAGCGCATGTGGGGCTCAGCCAAATGGCGCAACAAACATCTTGACTCATACCTTATCGAATTTATATGGCGCCAAGCTCAAGCTGTTAATGGCGAAGACGGTTTTCAATCAGTGCTAAAAGCAATAGCCAAAAGATTTCCGCCGAAAAAATAATTCTGCAACTTATTCAAATTCGAAACCGGAAGGGTTTAATTGCTATTTTATATTTTAAAACACAATAATATAAAAAACTGTATTAAAAATTATTTGTAATTAATAAATGTACATTTTCTTTCTATTCATACTTTTTTACTCAAACTTACAAATCGCGTCAACCTGGTTGCGATAATACGTAAGTACCAGGATCACTTCCGGCAATTCACAAACTCCATAATGCAATGCTGATAAGCAGAGCTTCAAAGGACTTCACACCTTCTTCCTTAGAAGGGCATTTGAATGAACATTTTGACTTTTGGGTGCCTCAACTACCCAAGTTTTCAAGGACAATCTCTTCTCTGTTTTATTTGTCTAGCTACAATGCTCAACATCGCCCACCTCGTATAGTGGTTGGTGACACTAACTGCAAAACCGATGGGCGCGGGCTCGAATGTTTGGCCCGCGAATGGCATGGATGTTTGTACGCGTATATTATTCGTGCGGCATGGGGTGCACTCATATTAAACGGCCTCCCTCATTAAACTCAAATTAAATTAGCCCTCTCGAGAGGTTAATGGTAGAACATGTGTGTATGACTCTCGGACTGCGCCCCCCCCAGCGTATTCTTCTTCAAAACTGGGGCGGAAACTTAACAGTTAGGTAGGTTCAGCAATACCTCAATTACCTGTAGTACTACAGAGGTGCCTAGCTTCTACCTATACCTGTTGAAAGAATGAAACATATTGCCAAACGCAGAGAAAACATTTCATAAACTTTTATAGTAATGAAAGTTAATACAGCGTACCTTCTTTCAGCTGAAGATACGTCTTCTAACTCTGCATCAATACCATAATTTCATAGCAGTATCACTGTACTCAGTAGTTTTATCTAATGTGCATATAACGCTTACTGAATTTTAATTTCTTGTTTTTAATCACGCTTTCGCATTTTTAATGCATAGAAATAATTTTCATCATTAATGACAACGTAATATATTATGTCTTACTTTGTTATATGTATGCATATCTACAACGAAGCAGTGATACCTTTTATGAGTAATCTGCTGAAAATATCATTCAAATAAATTTTCGATAACTCGAAATTTCTTTTCTGGTTCGTTAAATTCCGGCTTATTGCACTTCAGAAGGTTCTTTTATACCAAACCAAATAGAAAACGTCATTTATAAATTCGCATATTAGAAGAAATGTTAATAAAAGAACTTGAGAACTACATTTGGTGAACAATAATGATTTTTTTTTAATTAAGAGCTGGAAACTACTAATATTAAAATGAATTAGGTCCAAAATTACACATTTAAAAACTCAAAAGAAGCATCTGATGATTAAACCTTGGAAAATTCTTGTTTAAAAATCAAACTGCGAAAAAAGGATATTATGACGAAATTTTTATTACAGACCACTCACTGACATGTGTCATTCTGACACAGTAAAACATGTTCTCAGTGATATAAATGTTTGTCTACCATAAGAACATCTCCCGACAGAATGTCTACAGCTGTCTGTAAACGAGCCCTAATTATTTTTTGCAGGGTGACTTAGTAGGAGGGGAAGCAGTTGCCATATCAATTCACTTAATGACGAACTGGTGATACGCACTCTTTGCTTTTGGTAAAATACTCATTATAACACTGATTTAACTTTTCCGTAGAAAACAGAACAATAATAAATCTTTCACCTGACTCCCCCTTACTTGAAATGTATAAGGCACGTTTAAATAAGGACCGCCACCAGTTTGACATACTAGCGAGAGTAATTCTCATAATAGACACACAGAACACGACCACTGCCCAAAGCAAGACAGTCTGAGACCTAAGTACACCGAGGTATAGTTCTTTCAAGAATACAACGAGCTATATTCTCATTGCGTTAATCAGTTTAGTGATCATCATGCAATGTGGAGTTTCAGTCTTAGCTAGACCAAAAAATAATATATGCAGGGTTAGTAAAGCTTAAGATTTTCTAAGCCTGCTCAGAAATTTTACTCCAGATAGATTTTGTGCTGATTCTAGACCGTAGACAGCTCGTAATTACATAATTCTGATTGTAAGTTAATAAAATATTTTAAGAAATAATAATAATAATTGATAAGAAGCGAGATAATAGTGTTTGATGATGTTTAGGTCTTATGCTTTTCCTTGATTATGCTACTTCTGTTCATTTTTAGTTCTATGTTCTATTCAGGGGGGTGGCAAAAACGATTTTCATTGCTTTTAAGTGAGGTAAAAGAATGATTTTATGACTCCTACAATCTGAGACGCTAGGCCTTGGCCTTGTGAACATAGAAGGCAATCAGACCCTGCGCAAGATGTCTGTCTGCCCCATGAATTAAGGATGACTTCCACGAAGTACAGTTAATCCTCACTTATCTTTTTTATACACGAAATCATCGCCAATATTTCAATTAGCTAGTTTACTTACTCCCTTTTAGGTACTGGTAAGCAACTTGTCAACAAACATAGAACTAAAAATGAACAGAAGTAGCATAATCAAGGAAAAGCATAAGACCTAAACATCATCAAACACTATTATCTCGCTTCTTATCAATTATTATTATTATTTCTTAAAATATTTTATTAACTTACAATCAGAATTATATAATTACGAGCTGTCTACGGTCTAGAATCAGCACAAAATCTATCTGGAGTAAAATTTCTGAGCAGGCTTAGAAAATCTTAAGCTTTACTAACCCTGCATATATTCCTTTTTGGTCTAGCTAAGACTGAAACTCCACATTGCATGATTATCACTAAACTGATTAACGCAATGAGAATATAGCTCGTTGTATTCTTCTGACTCGTTACTGATTTCAGCGCACACGTCTGACTCTAGCTGCTACCTGACTCGTTTTATAGAAGTAACTCATTCTTTAAACTGGAGTGGGTTATATCTCTTCAGCAAAAGTAACTCGTATACATTAATTAAAAGCGGCTTCTGCTGCGTCATCTTCAGTCTACTTGTAATTCCATTTCTGTAAGGTACGAGTACAATAATTATGCTGTTAAGAAACGGAAAGTAACCCTGGCCTTTGCCTCGAAGCAACACACCATGTCACAACACACATTCTAACCTTGGAAAAGCAGCATTTGCTCTCTTGCAGGTTGTGATGTCAAAAGATTCAGACGAAAAGATTTTGACCTCGATTTTAAAGTTTCCTCTGTTTTTGTCTAGTATTTAACAGCATGCTGGAGTTCGGCCAACTACAATTACAATAAATTTCCTTTTGGTACTCTTTACACTTGTCATTTGAAATAGAATGCATAGCACAACTCTAATTACCCGGCGTAACTATAATCATAAGCCCATCCGGAAAACTGTATTTCCTTTTTCTTCGCAGGCCAAATATGCATTTATGTCAATATTCAAAAGGTTATTTTATTTTCTAGTTTATCATTTTATTTCAATAAAGAATAAACAGTTTAAAAAATAGTTACTTCTGCGAAAATACGAAACACTTTCGTCAAAAAATACCACTGGATTTACTTGATTAGCATAAAGATACAACCTATTTCTAGTTCAACAGGCAATTTGCAAAATCTACACTTCTGTGATAATCCATTTTTCTCCCCCTTCCGCATACGAAACACTTTAGTTACTGAAGGTTTTGGCAGTGTCAACGGTAAATCACTTTAGAGGTTGGGCTGCTCTTCTATAAACACGTATTCAGTTTAGCTTGTGTCGGTATCGACTTTTTTAGATGTATTTAGCCCACATTTCCTCCTTTTCGACACCCTTTAACCCTCTGGCTGATCATCCCGCGATTTCCACGGGCAACTCAAATGTAGCAAAATTTGCTTATTCCGCGGGCATATGTTTTTCTTCCTTTAATGAGCAGCGCATCTCGTTTTTTCCCCATTTAAGCATTGAAATAAATTATATACAGTATTAGGCGTTTAGTTTACGTTTTGGCCAACAGATATCGTTAGTCGTCCATTAAATTGCGGTATTTGAAGGCACGTGGTATTAGCCCTCAAACTTCACTTTTTTGCCGCTTTTTTCATACAGAAATGGCTGCTAGAAAACGTTCAGCGATTATCTTAATTATTTAATTAAATTATTGAATTATTAATTAGATTTATTGAATCTGGTGCAAAAACTGTGAAGTTGGACTTTGCCTTGAACTCTGTCATACTAAACTGCATTTCTAAGGTATTTTTCCCTCAGCGTTTTATATTTTCTTAAATTTTATACATTTTACTTTTTTATATTATGCAATAAATAGAAATTAACTGTAATTCGACTGAAATTTCTTTAAAAATTTTTTTTTTTTTTTTTTTTTGGTGATAACATCTGAAATTGGTTTTTCTGGCAACTTAGTTTCTCATGATAAAAATCTATATGAAAAATATTTTCTAGAAAGAAAAAGTGCATTTTTCAATTCTCCAATATATATAGATTTAAAATACGAAAAAAACACACACACACACAATTTTGGAAGTGATTTCGGTCCGCAAATTGAGCAGTCAGAGGGGTTAAGGGTGTCTGTTCCCCACTGTATTCCCATATCGGCTGCAAGGATGAAGTTGAAATACTGCCCTTCTAATCATGGAGGTAGGAAATAAGGTTATTCTTACCTCCATGCTTCCAATAGGTGGTAATTGGCCCTCCCTTCCAATTCTCATTAGTCGCTAGCTCTTACCTTTATTTACAAACCAGTGCCTCGTCCCATAGCAGTGCCCATAATTATCAGTTTATTTTATTTTTTATTGCATTCTGATTCATAAATATTAATGCGTTTCACTTAACGTCTCTTCTTTTTCATACGTGCAGCATTCTGGACACTTCAGGACGAACACCGACAAAACAAAATCAAATAAAAGTAAATTAGATTGGATGGTTAGATACATAAATTCCGGAATTTACAGATTCTTTGTTTAAATGAAAGCAGACATTTTGTAGCGTTTTGCGAAACGTATAATACGAAATAAACTTTATCAGATTAAAAATTATCAGAAATATATCAACTTTCCTTTGTTCGAGACCATACAACTTACTGTAGGTAAATTACTTCAGATTTTCTTTGAGTTTTCTTTATAGCTTTAAGAAGTATAAAAGAAAACAGATTTTATCAATGATATCATTCAAGACATTTTCATATCTCTGAATTTAAAATGGAAAACGGTAAAAAATTGCCTTTCTTTGTAGCTTTTCAAGAAATATTTTAAAAATATTTCAAAGAAATTTTCATCTTTGAAATATTTAAATCTCTTTTACCTTACCCTGAGCCTTTTCAATGGCTAATACTTCTCAACACAGCAGCAAAACAAAAACATTTTTTTTTTTTTTTTTTTTTTTTTTTTTTTTTTTAATCAGTGATGCGATGTTGTTGATCACACATTCTGCTAAACAGACAACTGTTGCATGAATATCCCATGACAACACAAAAAATGCAAGTGAAGTAACAATTAATCGCATTATTTTTCAATTTAATAACCAGATCTAATTGAGTTTAAATAAAATGCCGAAACAAGCTAATAAAAAATAAGATGATAAAGAAGAATGAGAAAATCCTCGGGTCGAATAATGAAAATAACCTATTACTCGATCTTTCTATAATTTCGCTTTAACTTATATTCTAGAACAGTTCACAGAAATAAAATTTCCAGGGACTTTATAAGGGAAAAAATTATAGGTGTATTAAAAACTACAGTTTTTTATGGAGGGGAGCAATACTCAATAATACATCATAAGTACTAACAGAAAAACACTCTGCTCCTTATGATGGGAAATGAAGGGTAATGTAATTATTTTTATTGGGTCATCCGGAAAGTTCCGCGGTTTTTTTATGATAAATACAAATGAAGCAGTACAAAAAAACATTTAAAGCACATAAGTACTATTTTGTTCTAAGACTTTTTGCCATCTCTCTTGGCAGCTGGAAAATTTCTTTTTAAAAGAAGTTGTTAGGTTTTTGTTTGCAAAGAAGTTACCGAGGTGCTGTTTGGCATTCCTCAAAAAGTGAACTCCAGGCCGTTTAGAGAATTTTGAAGTGATCTGAAGAGATGAAAATCGGACAGGGCACGTTCTACAGAGAGGTGACATAAAACATATTAGCTATATTGAGTAAGTTTCTGTCTGACATTCATCGCAATGTGGAATCGAGCATTCTCATGTTGGATGAGAGCACCTCAAAAATTGGTCAGTTCTGAGCGCTTTGTTTCGATTTCTGCTTTTAAAGCTGCCATTTGGGAACGGTATTCCTTTGTAGTCGTACCATACACAAAGCATTACTTTTTTAGAGATGCAGCCCCCCCCCTCTGCGTTATAAGGAATTTCATTTGCCCCATGAAGATGTCTTGTAACATTATTGTATACTATCCTCGTCTGAACTTCAGTAATGAGCCATTTCAAAAAAGGAGCTTTATTATTTTGTTTCAGCAAAGAACCACATGCCAAATCTCGAGCAAGCATATTTTGCTTTGGTTAACTTATAGGGTACATATACATCGTAGCAATTTACATACCAGAGCTTCTTCAAATGATCATGTACTGTACTTTTTGGAACATTCTGACTGTGTGATAGTTCTCGAACTGTAAAACGCGCATTTTTAGTGATAACTCCTTTTAATAGTTCTTGTTTACATTGGATGGTTATCAAGAACGAATATCATCTTCGAAGTTGAAATTTCCAAGCTTAAGCTTCTCAAACCGCCTTTCAAACTATGTCATCAGAAACAGCACTTTGTTCACATGCAGCACAGACTTTAAAAGCAGTCTGAATAGCATATTTTTAAAATTTAAATAAAAAAAGCATAACATGATTAAAATGAATTTCAGGGTTATTCGTTTTCAGCACTATATTGAGAAAAAAATTACATAACAATGCATGTAAGAATTAAGCAACATGAGCAGAAAAGACCGCATTTAAATTATCCGCTTGAATCAAGATCACTCCTTATCAGAAGTAACAAAATACTTGGAAGATAATGAAGTCTGATTTGAAAAACCACAGAACTTTTCGCATGACACAATATTAATTAAATCTCCACATACATATTACAAGCTTACTTTTACGCAATAATACAAATTTATTTTTCATTCGCATTCTGCTTCTAACGTTGAACACGTGAGAAGTGTAGCGCATCTCACACTTTCCTGAATAGGGTGCTTCCGACATTCGTTAGGAATCAATTTGATAATATTACATTTTTACACTACAAGGTTTTTACTACTACGCAAAATCTTTCAGATCTATATGAATAGTGGTTTCAAAAATAGATTTCATGACAACAATGAAAGAATCCAACGCACAATGCAAAAGTTTCATAAATTATGAAATAAAAGAAATGCTAATTATTCCTTTCTTATTTTTTAAAAGTCGATAATTGTATCATGAAATAATATAAACAACGGAATTTTTTTAACGAAAAGGAAAAATTTAAATAATAAAAAATTAACTAAAAAATCATGGCAAATTATGAAAAATCACGCAACTTTTAAACGCTCCAATATTTACCATCAGGCTTAAGCTTGGAAAAATAAGACAGTTACATTATTTCACTTGCCAGCACGTTACAATATTAAATTTGAGGGGGGGAGGGGAAGCATACGAGATCGGTTTGGCAAAAAGAAAAGTCCGCAAACAAAAAACGATAACTTCGCAGTCAGTAATTGCGCAAACCTGGAGATCCGTAAGTTAAACATACAATCTTATCTTTCACTATACCAAAATAAAACAAAGAAACTATTTTTTACTTCTAAACTAGTTTTCATTTGATTTTAGTTCGTAAACAAAGTTATTTTTTATCATACATAAAATTAACAATATACATCTAAAATATATTGTAATAAAATTAAATATTGTAATAAAATTAACAATAAATTAACAATTATTGTAATAAAATTAAAATTACTATATTGTAATAAAATTAACAATATACATCTAAGCAAGTTCCTGCGTTAACTGTTTGTATTATATTTATGATTTTTTAATGAAAACTGTCATTTGCAGTAAACAAAGAACAGTGGGCCTAAATACACCGCGTAACTGCTACTCCGTTAATATTTAAATCGTATATAGAAAATATTATTAGATTTACATGTGTATCATACATATAAGACGCACGTTTATCTAAATCAAATTAACGCTTCCTAGAAAAATAATGCAAAAATAATACATTACCTTTTCATATTATTTAAATCAACGAAAAAATGTTAATCACTAAATTGTAAACCAATCAGCATTTATCTAAACACACTCGTGTGCAAAATTAACGGAATTTGCAAATTATGCCTCTTTTTACAAAAAGTACTAATTATCCCGTCGAAAAATTATGCAAATATTCAGATTCGAGTACATAAGTGCATGTATACGGAGCTCAGTTGTGATTGTGGAGAAGATATAAAAGCACACAAGAGGTTTTCGGCGATTTGTGTGCTCGCAATCCTATACGTTATTCGGCGTGTTTCACACAAAAGTTTGATAATTTTATAAGGTAACTGAAAAAATGAGTAGCCACGAACATAGGGATGAAGGAATGAGATTGAGAATTGTCGGCAGATTGTCGGCAGACCAATCACAAGCGCAGGTGGCTACAGAGCTCAACGTAACGCCAGTACCGTCTGCAAATGATTTGTGAAAACATGTTCAGGACACTGATCCATAATGAGAAGACTTGGACAAGGTCAACTAAGATCCACAATGACAAATGAGGATCGTTATTTGCAACTTTCAACACGGCGACACAGGACTGCAACAGATTCACAGCTCTCACGTAAGCTGAATGCTGCCACTGGAAACCGAATTTCACGGTCTACAATTACACGAAGGCATCATGAGATAGGCTGTATGCCAGAAGACCCGCTGTTTACGTCCCACTCACTGCAGTACACAAGACAGCGCGTTTAGCATGTTACAGACAATATGCGCCTTGGACCAGACTTCAATGAAGCACCGTGATTCTCACAGACGCGTCGAGATTCAGCCTGGACACTGATTTCCGGCGTATCTGTATCTGGGGAGAGCTTGGAACACGATACCGTCCCTTCCTCACCAGAGAAAAGAATCATTACGGTGGTGGAGGTATAATGGTTTAGAAGGAGAGTTGCACGTCCTTGCATATGTTTGGAAAAGGCTCCCTGACTGCTATGAAGTATACAGAGAGGTCTTAGAGCCCTATGTTCGACTTCTCAGGGACGCAGAGGAACCTGGGTTCCTGTTAATGGACGATAACGCTCATCTATATAGGGCTCAGTTGGTCGACGTTTACCTGAAATTGAGGATATTCGCCGCATGGATTGCCCACCCAGATCTTCTAACCTTAATCCTATATAGCATACCTGGCATACTTTTGGAAGGACAATTTTATCTCGCCATCCCCCTTCGAGAACTATCCCGAAGTTGAAAACTGCCTAGTGCAGGAGTGGGATCGACTGCCACAGGGACTCTTCAACTGCCTCCTGTCCAGCATGCTGTTACGCTGCGCGACCTGCCTGGCTATATGAGGAGAACATACCCCATATTGGATTCATTTTCAGTCCAGTGGATTTGGGACATCCCTGAACTATGAGCTTTACTGATAAGCATGCGCGCGTAAAATGACTTCTGAATGGTACGTCTCTCTCTTTCTTATATATGTATATTCATACCAAATTTCATTACAATACGTCTATTAGTTTTTCAGAAATTCGACATGATGCGCAAATTCTCTTAATTTTGCAAGGAGTGTAATTTAAATACCTCTTAAAAATAAATATTGCACCTCATCAACTTTTTATATTATTGATTTATCAACGAAAAAATTTAGAACGTGTGGTAGAAAACTAAGCAGTCCAGGTACCTGGAGTTCGGATATCGGAAGCTCAAAAAAATTGAAGTTCTACTGCACCTAAAGGAGAATAGACTGAAGACTATGGACTAAGTGTCTAATCTTTATCTTGAGAGGTGACATTTTTTATTGGCTGATTACAAATGTCTAAACTAGGTATCACAAATATGGCACTAAAATAATTTCGTTTCGGATGCAACAAAACTGAAGACTTAGTTTTGGTATATAGAATGCACTTTTAAACTAGACACAAAGCTGGTCAAACACAGAAATGACTTCTCTCTCTCTCTTCCATCAAATCTAATTCCTGCGGAGGAAAGCGAGATTCTTTCCTTCAGAGAACAAAATCTAGTTCAGGTTTGTTAGCACTTAATTTGTTATATTCTCAGAGAGGAAGACGTGGGTTTCTGTTCCCTTATGGCTATACGAATACACAACATATGAGACAGAATTTCATCCTTTGTATCTTGGAAAGTGCAATTTAATGCAGTGACGTACCTGGAGGGATGGAGCATGGGGGAACATCTGTCCCCTGTCGCAAAATCCAGGTGGCATTAAACTGATGTCACGGAATTTTAAAATAAAATGTTTTCCTTTCTTGGCAAACAGAAGGGGGCGCTGAAAACTCCAGCTACAGTTTTGATGCTATGTGAATCAATTTGACGCTGCGCCAGGAAAGACAGCCAATTATCGATAGCTTGCGGTTAGCCTCAGATCATATATAAAGAGAAGTTATGTTACGTTTAGAAGACATCAGCTACAAAAATACTCTTATTGTTCGAGGTTCTAGTGGAACAATAAGAGTATTTTTGTACTAGTGGATGTCAAAGGTTAGGAAAACATTTTCTGGTCTTTATAACATGAGTTAACCACTAGTATGCTATAATTTAAAAAATCAAAAAGTAGTGACTAGCAAAGAGATCAAATCATGTCAAAAAATGAGTCTTCACATATATACAAGATTTTACAATAAAACTCAAGGAATGCTGTTTTTATTCTTCTAATGTTAATGTCAAAAACCTACTATAAATGTTAAACTGTTTTTCCTTTCCTGCAGGCTGACTTGAATAAGCGAATGATACAGAGTCGTAGCTAGGGTTTTCAGCGCCCAGGGACAACTGAAGATTTCGCGCCCCCTACTGCTTGCCAAGGTAGGAAAACATTTAATTCTAAAATGTCGTAACATCAGTTTGGCGCCCCTTGGATTCTGCGCCCGGAGACAGATGCCCCCCTTGCCCCCCTCTAGCTACGCCCCTGGAATGATAGGCCCAATTCTGAAGGTCGGCAAACTCAGGTGTAAAGTACCCTAGTCATGGATTCATGCATGTGACATCATGTTTTGCTGCGAATTAGAGAAATCAACAATATAGGTCGAAAAATGATCGTAATTGTTTAGCGAGATAATTTCGTATTCCGTGGTCGTGTGTTTGAATGATATATTCTAGAATGCGACAAAGACGAGAATCACATTCTCGGAATAGATGGTTCTAAAGAAATTGTGGAGAAAGTTTCGACCAGGTAGTTTTTCAATCGTCTGATACAGAGGACTTATTCATCGCCCAGAACTACACCTACGAGAACACAGAAGCCAGTTCCCCCTGAATAATAACACTGCTTACGACATATTCTTACGAGGTAAGCAAGTAAGAGGTTCTTAGACTCAAGTACTTATGATTTTAGGATTTGGCTGCCACTGGCTGACTGAAACCGACGTTGATAGGCAGCATTTCATGAATAAACTAGTCAATTAGTGTATGACTGTTTTAGTTTGGGGAAATGAAAGAAATCAGCTTGAGCTGAACTGAACACCATACTTCAGGCACATCAAGAAAGCCATACTGACAAATTTAATAGCATTTTGATCGTAACTTCAAAAATAGTTGAGGAAATATGCTGAAACAATAAAAAAAAAAGTGTGCATTGAAAAAAAGTGGGATTAAATAATCATAATCACACCTTGTTTCAGTATTTTTAACGCTAGATTAAGCGCGTGGGTGACAGATGTCCCACAGTGATATTTGTCTCAAGATTGCAACACTGCGTGTTGATTTTTGGAGTCGCGCCTGAACGTTAATTGTTGGTGTTTGTTGTGGCAGCAGTAACACAAAAATGATTTCCCTTATTCTAGATACAGCTTAATATGTGGGTGCGGTAATTGTGCAACAAAAACGTAGGGGCCTAAGGCAGGAGTAATGCTCCTCGTACTGGCAGCAGCCTAGCAATTTTATTGCGTAAAACCTCATATTTGTGTGTATATATAAATATAACGTTAGCTTCAGCAATGTATGTGAAATGATTTCAATATTGAAGACATGTAGATATATATATAAAGTAGTAGTCGCAATCGTACTGGCCAGTTTAGTATATACTTTTTAATTTTTAAATTCTTGAGAAGTACATTCTTAACTTGAATTCTTGAATTACATAATGCAGCGGGCGCAATCTAGAGCAAAGAAAGTGCAGCGACAGAAAACAAGCAGGTAGGCCAGACGGAAGAAAAAGAAAGAATGCAATGTGTCTGAGATAATTCGCTGTTAAGAATGATTTTTTTTTGGTTAAATTTTATTTCGATTAATTAAATTTAAGTTTCGTTTCCCAAATTTAAAATCGTCATTGGCTGAAGCGTTACGTAAATATCAGCCTCGTAAGCGTTATGCAAGAATCACATGACATTAATTAATTTTGAGATGACAAAGCTAGTTATTACAAAATTTACTATTTTTAGATCAGGGAAGGGAAATATTCAAATTAAAATAGATAGCTAAGGGGATATTACGAATTAAAGTTACAATATTGATTTGCAGATATTTATCTTATGCACTCACATAAATTAAATCTTCCACATGCACATAACAAAAATATCTTAATCCATAAAATCATAAAAAAACAGTACTGTATAATCTCTCTCTAAAAGATGCACTTTAAAATACATTTAACCAATATAACTTGACGACTTTTATACATATAAAAAACAGAGCCGAGTTGTTAACCTTTACAACACGATTCCCCCGACTATGCTAAGTGACATTATGAATCATGGCTTAGTTAAACATTGTTATGTACATAAAACTCGTGATAACACGATAAGCATAGGATAAAACTGCCATTCTCATGACAATGCTACAAAACAAGCTTAAAAATTTTTTATATTATTTTGAACAGCCTCGCCGGAAAATGTCACCCGTTTTTGAATAGGCTAGATCGCAAGGATAATGTTTACAACTGAGGAAAAATCTGCCCAGCAAAATGGCATAAATCATTAATTATTTTCGTTGCATCCAATTTAACGATTTTAACTTAATTGAGAATTTTCTTTTTAAGATTTCACTTCAGTTTTTTGGTTCCATAAATTTGTATACAATCTAGATGCTTATTATGTACAGAATTTATGACGTTTCTTATTATGTACAAAATTTATGAAGTGCACAATTAAATATAGTTTCAGATACTGAATATTAAGTCACACTTTTACCTTCATATTAAGCTAACAGTTTTAGTGATTAGATTGGAATAAAATAACAAAATCACACCCGAAACAGGATTGGTGAATTCAGATTTTCACAAAAATTATGCAACAGCATTTATGACTGCAGTTTCTTACACTACTATTAAGAACAAGCGGGTAACACAGCAAGGAAACGAAGTTTACAGCTGCACAAAGTAATGTTCAACAACATCAAAATCTAAGGTCAAACGCTTCTCTATCATATAAATAAACACAGAAAGTCAAATCAGTAGCAGCTAGGTGGGAGATAATTTTAGCGTTCTGTTGTAAAGAAAGCAAACCTTAAATTCTGGGGAGAGGGGAGGTAAGCCATGACCTTGAAATGAAAAAGTAGGCCAGTCCTCTTCGATGGTAACCATAGAAACAAATTCGTCGCCACAAAAAGAACGGTCGTTTAACTTTGCAACAGATCGTGTGCTTGCAGCTAAAGTTGGATCGCGCTGAATCACTTTTGGCTTGAATGTAGTTTTGTTCTTGAATTGGCTGTTAGCAGGTGGTATACGCAATAATACACACAGCAAGGACAATGATGTAGCGGTGTCAGTTCTTATTGAACGCCTACGAACCATACGTGTTAGCATTTAAACAGATGGAAGACCAAATGGAATGAAAATTGAAACCTGCTGATTCGAACTTTAAAGTTCACGGAAAAATAAAAATTGAACAAAGTATGTTCAACTGCTAAACTAAAAATAACCCAACACACACACACACAAAACAAAAAAAAAAAAAAAAAAGTACTAGACGCTTTTTAACACATGTTCAATGCACAAAAATATTTAAAAAGTTAAGTTATAAGTAAAAAGATTCAGTTATACTGTTAACAATATGTGGTTCTTAGCCCAATGGGCGTTAGCCCAGAAGAGCCATTAATTTCGTTTGGGCATTTTGCGTTGGAAACTTTAAATGTCGGTTCACTTTTCAAACTGTTGCCACCAAATATTATAGCCCTGTATTATATTTAAAGAAATTAAATAATGAAGAATCTGCATAAATGCATGTATGTTTCTCGCAATGGGATAAAACGACGATACCTAGAACCATCAAATTTTGAGTAATGTACGTTTCTACCCGAATATGGGCATCTGGAAGCCCAAATTTGGAATTTGTTATATTATCCATTTCATATTTTGCAAAACTTCAACGAATTTTTGATTAACAAACTCAAGGATTTCAAAGCGAGCAATGGCAACGTTGTAACAAAGGAAAAAAAAAAATATCTACAGCCCACGAGAGACTATGTATCGGAAATTCTAAAGCTATGCTCATTTTAAAATTATTTTGCGATATTGCTGTTGAACTAAATTTTTATGGTTTAAGTGCAAAGAACAAGATATTTAATCAGGGGCGTAGCTAGAGGGGGGCAAGGAGGGGCATCTGTCCCCGGGCGCAGAATCCAAGGGGCGCCAAACTGATGTTATGACATTTTAAATTAAATGTTTTCCTTCCTTGGCAAGCAGTAGGGGGCGCGAAATCTTCAGTTGTCCCTGGGCGCTGAAAACCCTAGCTACGACTCTGTATTTAATAAATAAAGGCAACCCACAAAACATTAAAAAAACGCCCCTCTGGGTGTAATGTAAAATCCGAAAGCTTTCAGATTTTTTTTAGCTGTATTTTTAATAATATCTAAGGCGTAAATAAAACGCATGTATTCCACCTTAAACATTCATTGCTGGATGGGTAATAGAAGTTTGTATAATTTTTGGTGGCAATTCCGCACGAAACCATATCTTGACAGTGGAGTAGCGAGCATAACTGGAACCCGGAGCAAAATACCTTTTTGGCGCCCCTCCCCCGAAAAAAACACAGTGATATGATAAAAATCTTGCTTGGAGACCATTTGGCGCCCTTCTGCGAGCGGCGCCCGGGGCATCATACACCCCCCTGCCCCCCCCTCCCCGCTACGCCACTGCTTCTTGATTACCTTTCGATAACTAGGAACTCGACTTGGGTTATTACTTTGCTTTAAAAAATTATAAGTTAGAGTCGCACAAATATAGATTTTAGCAAAATGTTTATGTTATGTACGTGTTAACATGTAAAGAATGATAAATACCTTAAGAAGTCAGGTATAGTTCGACCGTGAGCGCAAACACGCATGCACCATTCGGAGCGAGTTATTTTGAAAATAGGGTGGAAAGATGGGGACTTCTGCCCTATTTTCAAAATTCTCTCTATTCTTCCTATTCATATAAATTCTCTCTTTCCGGAGTGTTCACGTGACCTTTCACGTCGCAGCAAGTAATAACGTCCCTTTTGGACGAGTGTTTTGGCAGAATGCCAGCCAAGGTTTCGTTTGAGACGGTCGAACTATACCTTTAAAATGTGAAAAAGTCTCCAAAATACAACTCATTTTAAAGCTCAATATCTTTATAACTGGTATACGAGCTCTAAATTTCATATATTTATTTCGATATCCTTAATAACGTATTTACCACTTTTATTTTATACATATTCCAAATATTAAAATATTTAAAATAAAATATCTTTTTTATCATCCACATAACACTCTAATATGTACTGCGCACATTATTATATAGCATTATATGTTCTTTTTTGGTCTGACCAATGATTTCTGAGAAATCTGAGAAAATTATAGTTATGAGAAATTTTTACTTAAAAATATATATACTTTCAAATCATGTAAATGCAAATTATTTTCTTAATAATGAAATATATAAATTAAAAGTTTGAAAGCATGTATAATTATATATTTAAACAGTATTGTATACATAACGACAATGGTTATAGATTGCCTTTTTATGTTTCAATAAGGGCGAAATTCATTTTATGCAAATGTTCTAAAAAGAAGTCGGTGTGGGGAGGACTAACAATATACAAGAAACACTCACAGCAAGAATGGGCACTATTTATGAATAATCATGCCAATAAATCATAAGGCTGAATGAGTGTTTCTAGCATGCTTTGCGGAAGTGTTACACGTTGTCTATAGACCTGTTAGAAAATTTCATGTTCCCGTGAGAATGATGTGCGCAAATGCCACTTATACGGAACTTTCCATGCGCGAAAAGTGTCACTTCACCTTTTTAGCAAATAAATTCTCTTTCATAAACCAAAAAGCACGGCATATTTAACAACCGTGCTAAAATGTACCCAACATAATAACAAAATACGCGATCTTTTATTGCAGTAACTTAGAAAGAAAAAAAATAATGAATGAAAATTAAACCTACTGAACGTGGGGGAAAACAAAAAAATTATTGATAACATAGAAGTGAGAAACCGTAACACATGCTGAGTTTAGTTGCATATCGCCTACTTAAAACAGCCTGTGGCGAAGATCAAGAATGATTCGCACATCGTAATAGCGCTTCAATGAACTTGTTCCTTTTCAAACAAAAGAGACAATATATTTAGGCCATCCGTGTTATGTGGGCCGCCAGCAAAAAAAGTTTAAGTGCCAATAGTATAATTGACTTTTTGAAGACTAATACAATTGCCGATGACAACGTCAGGATAAATGTTGAAAAGATCCAAACCTAACGGTAGAGTGTTTATCAGGTTCGTTTAAAGAAAACTTTTTTAAATCGTGCAAAAGGAAAATCAATCCTTTCACCGCGCATAAAAAACTGCATAACTAAGGCAAAAAAATAAAAATAAAAATAACATGAGAAAATTTTAAAGAAAGGAAAAAATATGTTTATTTAATTGATTCATTGTTAACTGGTGTACTCCGACACCTTAGATCCACCAGATCGGTTGAAGGTTGCCATGACATAATTTGGAAATAAATTAAAAATATTAATCATTACGACCTACTTAAAACAAATTATTAACCTGAATTAATTATTCTCGCTCCCGATAGATGGTGTCACTGACCAATGTAGTCGTTTCTGAGAAGGAATTAATTACTCTTGCATCCGGCAGATGGCAGTACATCCAATCAATTGCCAACATTCTCGAGGTTCAAGCCAACGGACTCGGTCCCTCACTAATATTGTTGACATTTATTAATATTAGTACCGGAGTAAGTATATATATATACCTGATAAATTTCACTTACTCTTTATAACATATTCCACCACGATTTAAGATCTAAAAAAAAGTTAAGGATGCATAAGGCAAAATACCCGGGAGCTATTTTCCTAAGAGAAGGGATGCCTTCGTGAATGATTTTCTCTGGAAAATTGTCTCACAATTACACATGAAGAAAACTACGAAAACATCCACGCAGACAGCATCGTTTGCCGGATTCAACCCCGAGTAAAATTACCTATGTTCAGTGGTCTTACACACCCAGCCGCTAGGCTACTGTAGGACGACGCAATAAGCAATATTTCTGAAACCGAAAGTATGGATCTAGAACTAAATGTTCGAAAGTTAAAGCCAAGGTCAGTGTTTAAAAACTCCTAGCTAAATAATAATCAGCTTCTCATCTTTATCAACACGTTGAGTTCAGAAAACGGGGCATTATGTTAAAAGCCAACAGGTCACTGGCAAAGTACGAGCTATCAAACGCTAAGATGGAAAACAACATTGGAAGTTTAGTTAGCTGTTTAAAGGTGTTTTTATTTCACTGAAATATTTAATGCAATTTAAGAATTTATAATACATAACTTCAGTGTAAGTGAAAAGTATTTGTAAATATAAGGGTATACTTTTCAATGTAAGTGAAATGCTGCAAAGCTTTATATTTCTCTTGATACTTTTTCTATAACATCAAGTACGTTATGACTTAAGGGTGACGGGAAATAACGTCTCCATTGTTACCTAATTCTTTTAAAATCACTGTTTTATAAATATTAATATATTTAAGTATTAACATATTATTGTTTTTAAAATATTAGACAATATTTTCTACAAACAAGGTATGTCATAACTTGGTTGACGTTCCAGAGGTACTATAGTATTTCACAAACACTGGAAAGAAGATAAGTAAAATCTCAGCTCTTATTCATTCCTAAAAATGTTTTTCCCTTAATTTTTTTTATAAATCACAATTTTCTCGAAAAAGTCCTTCCTTTTTTATCAGGATTTTACAACGGCCAGAATAGAAATAGTTTTAAAAGATAAAAAGAATAACATAAAAAATCTACGGTTAAAATCGTTCTAGGTCATTCCAATATTCCTTTTTTTCGACTCCAATGAAAATGATCCTCGGAGTCGCAGACAACCAAAATGCGTATTTGAAGCAACGTTCAAAACTGATCATCCACGCGGAAACAAACACACCGTGATTTTACATCAGACTACCTTTCGTGCTTGTCTGCTTAAGGAAATAAGTATCTTGCTTGCATAACCACAAAAATCACGCATTAAGCAAACTAGCACGCAGAAAGAGACGAACGGAGAATCACCCATATCGCGTGCTAGTGTCCATGAAAAAAAGCAAACAATGCACGAAAATGGGGAAGAGGAATATAGATCAAAGCTGCCGTCTCAAAATTAAGGACCGATGATGTAATCTACACACACCTGAAGATTTACATAAACTCGTGTTTCAAACTATTGAGTAAACATCTGTTAACAGTAGACAAAATAAAACAACTAATATAGCTTAAAAATTAACAAACAGGTTATAAATAATATCTGAAGTAAGGAAGGAACAGTTCAGAAAATTGTAAATAATATTTGATACTCCCCCCCCTAAAAAAGAAATAGACATTTTATTATTCCTCCCCCCCCAAAAAAAATGGAAAATAATTTAGGTCATAACATTTAGAGTTTATGAAACCAAATTAGTAAATCTTACTTTCGTTTTTGTAATACTAAATCGATAGTTTTTATAAGTTTTTCAAATAAGTTCATGATTTATTCAGAATTACAAGATGTGTCAACATTATTTACGAAAACTATATCAGATAATAATTTATATAACCGGAGAATTATTTAGGTTTAAAATAATGAGTTATTATCAAATAATTGATACAAAACGTTTTCCTGTTTTTAATTTTTAAAATCGTTCTAAAGGAATATGTAATCAGCCTCTATAATACGTAAAGTATGTTGACGACCACTCCTTATAACCAGGCAAACTGACAATTTCGTGAGTTCCTGCTGTTTCGCAGGGAACTAGATTTTCATTTTTCAAATCATAACAATACATAGCTTCATGAACACAAGGATAACACGGTAAATATTAAATATATTTAGTACAAGAAATGAGAATAGGTGCGTTATTTTTATAATTATTTTCTTTTAAAATTGTTTTATACAGTTTAATTCTTTAGAAAGTTATTCATTAGCTCTAAAGTGGCGGTGATCATTTTCGAACACTCAAGCATAAGTACTTTTTTATTTCTTTCCTCCCCCCCCCAAACTGCTATGACTTTGTATTTCCATGATATTTAATCAAAGGCAATGAAAACTCTTATTTTGAGTAGTTCCTAATATTTATATCTTCTTTTATATATATATATATATATATCATTGTAGAAACTGTTTTTGTAAAATCAAAGTACGGTTTTACTGATATTTTATTTAAATAAATTTTTCCACTGTGTTTATTTATTTAAATAAAGCATACTGCGTCTAGCAACAGCCTATTTTGCTAAAATCTGTAACAGAATGGTATTGGTAAACTGCTATCGGTCATTTCTTTCGTGAAATATTAAAATAAAAATCCTCCCTCTACACAGAGCATTCTAGAGCACACTGGCCTATAAATTGTATAGTTCTTTTGGTTTGCTATGATTCTGCAGGTTTCGGAGGACGGTGCTTTTACATAAATTAATCTCAATAGGTTCTCTTCCCCCTCCGACACTTTTAAGGTTTAAATTCCTTTCCCTCTGTTTCTAAGCATATATAAATTATTTACAGTTTAATCAGCAATGCTCGCAGTTCGTATTTTAGTTATTTCAAAGAAAATGAAACCAACAAGTTTGGTTAAAATTACCAACAAGTTTTCTATATCTCATTGGATGTTTTTCGCAGGCACGGTTCCCTAAAACCTAAAGAAAGAAATCCCCATGGATACTGCAGGAAAAAGTAATAAGCTAATTGATAAAGCTAAAAGATAATCAGTAAATATATGTATTTTTGTCTTTTTGCATTTAATTTTGTGTTTGCAATTTTACTAATTTATCTTTATTTGCTAAATTTGACTAATTTAACTTGATTATGCATTTTATCATTATTAGTAAATAAATAAATTAGTGCAGAAATTAGCTAATTTCGTTGTGCTTATACTATGTATTATACACGACACCTCCCCCTTTCGGTTCGCGTGTGTATATGTGTGTGCGCGCGCGCTGGTTTGTTTATAGATGAGTTACTGTTTTTGCATGAACGTAACTTTCCATGTCAAGTTTTCTGAATATAAATTTTAATTTCATTTTTCATATTTTTAGTAAAAATGAGTAGAACCTTTAGCTATTTTTTGGCCCAAACCAATCATAAAAGGTACGTTATCTTTAAAAGAAAACAAATAAACTAAAATTGAAAACAAAATATAATATTTTCTACGAAATGTGAATATTATTTGAAGGTTTCCAAAAAAAAAAAAAAAATAAAAAAAATAAAAAAAGACTTCAGAAACTCTGGGGGCTGAAAAGTATTCCGATCTAAAGGCACCAGTGTAACATAATACCATTGGCTTTTCTAACTATGAATACTTTCTGAAGAAATCCTTTGGAGTTAGCTTTTCAGAACAAAGCTTAGCTTCTGCAGCACATTACAGCTTTCATGGATAATATTCGAGAAATTAACTATCAATTCATGGCAATTAAATTGTCAGACGGCATTCCATCAATATTTGCAATTAAAAAAAAAACCGACTTTTAAGAGACTAAATGATGAAGAATAAAAGCTAACAAACACGTATAAGGAAATCAAAACAGGCTACAACAACACGTATTTTAATATGAAAAATTTTTCTAGCATTAATTTTCCCAGTTTTTATTTACGGATAAACTTTTCACCTCCATTAATTCAGAAAGTGATGTTTCTGAAACACAGCAAACTTGGCACTGCCTGACACGTACACCTATACCCCGCGCCCGACCAAGAATGTGTTGTCACCTATTCAGTGTACGTGTCATTCAAAGCTCTCCCATTTATGAAACAATTCATACGCCCCCTCTGGTTTATAAATTCTTCACAAAAAATCGAAAGTTTTATAAAACAAATTTTAAAAAATGCGTTGGCTTGCACCTACACTTCCAAAGCACTACAAAGCGCTTTCTACTAAGTCTCAAGGTCAGCCTATGGGATTGGACGAACATAACAACAGCGTCTTGCGCAAGAGCTGCTCGCGGACATTGTCACATAACAACCACGCTCGGATATTTTTCTATTTTACTGCTTTCGTTCTCCTTTGTTTAGCATGCAGCTTTGTTAGATTTATGATATTGCAACAATAATATGTGGCACGCTGCGCTGAGCCGCGAAAGTCAATGTCAGGGTTTGACTGGATGTTGCACAAATCTTGAAATTGGGGAAACAGGCATTCGGGAAAGAGAGCTGAACTTGAAATACATTTCATCAATGACGCAACTTCGTGGATCTTCCGGTTTAAGCTGCAGCAAACAAATGAGGTCAGAAAGTAAGCAGGGTACAACAAAAGCAAGTTGCTTGTCTCGTTGCAATCAATACCTATGACGCGCAGTAAGATGGAATTAAAAAGTTTTGACTTTTAAAAGATCATTTATATTCTATATCAAACATTCAAACTACATACAATTTTATACGACATGGCGCGTCCTCTTTAGGGCCGTATCATACATTCAAAACATTTACGATGAACAACTGTTTAGTGCAATTTTGCTGCTTTGTCACATGATACACAACAGCCAATCACCATGGATCACTCTGGGGTCGCTACATAATCTGGTTCTCTATTACAAACACAGAGACTACTAATAAACTTCCATTCGGGCTCTTCGATTCGATGTTGATTGCGTGAAAACGTACTTTTGGAGGAAGGGAGGAAAAAATCGCGCTTCTTTCTTACAATGATAAATAGAAAACCTGTTTGAAACAATTGTTCGTTCGAAACGGACAGATATGCGATAGCGCCTAAAGAACTATTAACTCAGTATTATTTAAATATGCTTCGAGTGGTTGATGTTAGCGAAAGGTCATAACGTGAAATGCCTACACCAGTAACGGCATGCAAAAATTTTAAGCAAACGCAAGATGAACTTGATATAGCGGAACAGAAAACAGTACTACAAATTTTAAATAAATGAAATAAAACAGCTAAAATCGCAGGCAGAAAGAAAGATACGACAGAAAAAGTATGTTTCTTAAATGTGCTATTATTTACAAAAAATATCAATAACCGTTTACTCATTCTTTTATCACACATGTACACATTTCTAAAAATGCAGTGTTTTCTCAGAGAATACTGATTTTAATTTCAAGAAATGGAATTAAGTCTATATATTTAATTTTCTTTTGATTAATAACGAATCAAAAGGAAATTAATTAATGTACGTAATTTCAGGGCCATGAGCGGTTAAGTTCTGGTGGTTCCAATCTGGGTTCTATTCCAGGCGAACGGTCTGGCTGTATGAGCATTTTCCATGTGTAACGTGTATACGAGCTAGTTTCCTTTAGAAAGAGTTCCCCGAAGACAGGTACAGGTAGAAGCTAGGCCAGCACCTCCGTAGTACCACAGGTAATTGAGGTATTGCTGAACCTAGCTAACTGTTAAAATTTCCACCCCAATTTTGAGGGAGAACACCCCGGGGGGTGGTCCGAGGTTCTCCCGCCCCTCTTTTCTTACCATCAACCACTTGAGAGGACCTTTTGAGATAAATGAGTTCTGGTATTAATAGTGTACACAAATCATATTGAGAAAAGACTGTCCTTGAAAAGTTCAACAACTGATGCTTCCAAAAGCAGAAATGTAAGAATAAATGTCTTTTCTAAGGCGGAAGGTGTAATAAGCAAGTCTTTAAAGCTCCCGTCCATCAGCATTGCGTAGATAAATGAAACTGTTGGAACATTAAAATGAAATGAAATAAAAAATAAATAAATAAATAATGAAAAATAAAAAATAAAACGAAGAGACGAAGACATCCGTCCCCTTAGGTAGATAGCTCTAATGTGCTTTGCCGTAATCAAATAAACCAAAGATATTTTTCACCCCAAAGTCCCTACAGTCGCGCTCATCAACAGTCGAGTGATTAAAATCCCGGCGAACGAGCAGGCGGTATGGGTAAAGTGAACGCTAGCCAATTCCCCTCAGAAAACCTGCGAAGGCATCTCCTCTTGGCTACAGCTCTATGGTGTTTTGCATACTCTAAAAAAGTCACCGGGAATCGAATCTGAAACAAAGTACCGATGTTACTGGTGAACTTCGGTTAAAAACTGGACGTGAGATGATCAATCAAAACTGTCTTAGTGCATAGTTATTTACATGTATTGTTATTTACATTACATACGGAGATGCTATTTCATCTTAACTGGATCATACGCATTATGGTTTACCAATGTCTTCTATCAAATTTTTTCCCTATATAAAGACATTTTTCACTTCATTTTTTTTGTTAAAACATCAAGTTAAAAAATGGTTTCATCCTTCCATCCCTAAAAATTCATAATTACGTAGATAATCACCCTGAACGTACATAATCTGCCATTCCCCCCCCACACACACACCTTTTGAAAGATGGCCACAGTTGATGTGAACGTGACCTTGCATCCCTTATCCCTCTTTGACCTCTGAGGGCCAATCACAGCAAGGTTACAATGCCATCCTACAATCTAGCCTCTTACTTTCTACAGGTTCATAAATTTTTCGAGAGCGGCTATCTAGCTTCACTTTGTCGCAACCACTTTTATCAGCGACAGCGGACGTGATAACCTGAGGCAACAAACTGACGCGATGGAATTCCTTTTATTTATCATTAAAACCCAGCCCGAGAGGCCTAAACAAGGTTTTTTTTTTAAGACTTGGATAAAAGGGAGGCTACTTGAGGCAACATGTTACGTCCGCTGCATAAACTACGATGCAAGAGCAATGAACTTTTATCTTTTGGAACGCACACTTTTTCTAAAGTGGTTTTCATATTTATTAGATAATTTATCAGTTTTAAAAACTTTTATTAAGTTTGCTAACGCGCTGCTTAGCAGACAGGTAATCTCAGATAGCTCAGCACCGGGTATCTTTTACGCCACTTACTAACATTACTATTTTAATCATCGGTTTACATCGGCATTTCTGATCCTTGGAAGACTAAATTTATGGCTTAAAAAAGCAGATGAATATTTATAAATTAAAAAAAAATTACTGACATTAAGATAATTTGATGAGATTAAAATAATTAACTGACTATTAAGATGAATATTTATAAATTATAACATAATTAAAATAATTTATATTTTACAAATTAAAAATAACAAATAATTTACTAATTGTTTTACAATTTAAAAACTAGTTTAATAAGTTTTAAAATATTTACCAAAAAAAACTTTAAACTGAAAGACCACACAGAGAAAAATGACAGACGTTCATCAGAATTTTGAACATTCCCTGTGATTATTTTTAAGTACGTTTAAAAATTTAATTTTTAGCACTTTGAAACTGCTTATAAGGTATTTTTCCCGCTTTCCTAGCGTGCCTTCGTGATGTAGTGGTCAGCACTCTAAGCCGTTATTTCAGAGTTCCGTGGTTCGATTTCCGGCGAAGGCGATTGCTCATTTTTCAATCTCTCTTGCTTCCAATTAACCTAATGTCTCTACATCCTAATAAAATGTGTTAATTCCTTTTATAACTGATTAGGTTAGTTAATTCATTATGGCATAGTACGAGAGGGCTGGACCATAACATAATTAATTAAGTATATTAACTTACTACTAAAGCTTAGCACGGATACTTTTCTAGCCAGCTTTTATAATCCAAAATGGCAAACTCACAGTACATATGGGAAGATTACAACGCGCAGTCAACCCATTCGAACCTAATCCAGCACGAACTACCAATGATTAGCTGTCTCATTCACTCAGACATTGTTGGGCTACATGTTATGTTAGAGTGAGATGCTTTCTACCACTTACGCTCACGAACCAAAAGCGAATCGAGCCAGTAAAAAATGATCGATTTTCTTTTGAATCGATTTGATTATGGCAAAGCACGCTGCAGCTCTCTGCATAAAGGGAGGGATGTCTTCGTGGAAGACATTCTAAGGGAAACATACTCGTATCCATGTGTAACATGGAGGAAACTATAATATGTTCATTCAGCACGCTAGTCCGTTCGCCTGGAATCGAACCCAGGTCGAACTAACAGTGTTCTGCAACTTTACAGCAGAAAAATTGTCGAAGAGGCAAATAATCATTCTTAGCAATCTTTGCAAAATTTTTAGTTCAGCGTAACACACAAAGTCCACTGATTTCTTTCATTCGAAACTTTTTCGGTGCATAAATAAACATAATAAGAAAAAATAAAATTAATTTGAACGAAACATTACTGAGTATAAAAATATTATAGCATTATATAAATTTTTACAAGTTATTGTAATTAACAGCTGTAGTTAATTTTATAGTAGTAACTTTTTATTGTAGAAGTAATTTCAATACTAATTAAAATTATATATTATCATGCGTCAGCTAACTTTTTACACATTTTTAATGAGGCATTTTAAATAATCGCTTTCCGAATTCTTAGGGTAAATTTATATTATTTGATAAAACGCCACACATTTTCAATTTAAAAAAAAAAAATCACACACATTAAATATTTCACAAGTATAAGTTTTCTGGAAACTTTAACTTTTACCAAAATTATAAAACTTTTACCAAAATTCGTATTTTCTTATTGTAGATTATCATTTATCATATATTTCTTACAAATGTATCGTATATTTCATAAATCTACACATTTAAAAAGTTTGAAGACGGAATTTTGTACTAATTTACAAATTACACTGAATTCCAACCAGAACAGTTGTAGGAATGTCATTTTCGATAATACAAAACGAGGTACAAGTAAATTAAGAAGAGAAAATGCTCTGTGTACTATGACAGTGGTCTCCAAAGTGGGGTACATGTACCCCCAAAGGCACGCAAAGTGATACTTGGGTGTATGCCAAACTAGAAGGCTCGCGATCACTTGTGAGTGTACAACCGTTAGACGAAAATTTAGAAAAGGGATTTTTAAATATGTTTCCATCATTGTGTGATTTGTAATGAAGTAAATGGGGGAAAAATTAAAATCTACACATTTAAAAAGTTTGAAGACGGAATTTTGTACTAATTTACAGATCTTCCTAACATTAAACAGAATTTCAATGGGTCGTGAACCCATTTGCTGAAAACGACAAAATAGTCTTTCCAATAGCAGCTCAAGAACAGTAAATTGACCTGAGAGAAAAAACAACGATACAATCCGAACTTAAAGGAAAATCTCTTCATATTAGTGGACGAGATTGAAAATCGAATATCCAGATTTACAAGTACAGCAACGAGTGCAATCTTACCGTTTGATTCTACATACCTGTAGGAAGTAGCGTTTTCTGCAATGCTAACCTTTAAAACCAAATATAGAAATAAATTAAAGTTCGAACTGCATTAACAAAGGGCCATCAAACAAGATTTTTCCAATATTACCACGTTGCTCATATTAAATTCTAATTCAAAATGTAAAATTTGTAGTTTAATTTAAATGCATGATATTGCTTAAAAATAAATACTAAATAATCTAATTTTTGACTACACACTTACATATACATATTACATTATATTATATTACATGACGTACAACTTAATAATTATTTTCGTCTTAGGAGTGAACAATAAAAGTAGTTTGGAGATCGCTGTAACTATCACAGACTAAAAGGACTTAAACAAAGTCGATAATATCAGCCTCAGTTTCTTTTATTGATAACGAAAAGTACTGAGATATCAATAGAAATAATCTTTATTATTTCAGTTAGATGAGATAGGCGTTGGCTTTACTGGAAGGTGCTTCTCTTATTGAAAAAACATTCATTTTAATGACCAGTTAACAATAATAATATACAGAATACGGACGTAACAGAAAACACAAGCCAGACGGTATCGTAATAGGACAATTTGAAATCTTGTATTTAAAAATTAGGCAACACAGAGATTGCAGGGAAAAAAAAAAAAAAAAAAGTCTTAAAAAATTATATACTTTAAAAATCGCTAAGTTAACGAAGTTAAGCAGCTTATACTTCGTCATTTTCCAATAATAGAATTCGAACAATTAATCACGGTAAGTGGAAATTTTCTCAATAAATATCAAGTTAAAAAAAAAAAAAAAAAAAAAAAAAAAAAAAAAAAAAACTTTTTATATCCCAGATCGTGGAACATACAAATCAGGATAATTAAATAAATAAATTTAATTAAAAAAACAGGTATGAGAATGGGTGACGTTTCTTCATTAAAGTACTTAAAAAGACCTACGAGTGTTTGCTTAATAGTTTATATTTTTCAGAACGAAACAGTGAAGAAAAAAAAAAAAACTCAGAATTTGAAACTTTGTACTTGGGCGGTGGACACATCAGTTTTACAATAGCGCGGGCGAGTTGATCACTATAACCTCGGAGCAAACATTCTTTTGAAGCTGTTGACTGCCATGCTAAAGAAAAACTTTACTCTTGTGGCGTTCGAGTATATTTTTGTAAGTACTGCCTTCATTCAGAGTGTTATGCATTACAACCACCTACTGCGAATATCTAAAATCACTATTTCATGCAATGTTAATTTCCGCTGCAAAACACTTTAGAAATGGACTCGGAAATGACATTCCATGCTGGGATAAATCAGATCAAATATAAAGGTATGCAATTGAGCCATGGCCTTGTATGAAATTTACTTTTGGTTGGTTTTGATATTTGGTTTATTGAGAATACAGCAAAGCACACTAGGGCTATCTGCCCTAAGGGGAAGGATTCCTTCGTGGAGGATTTTCTAAGGGAAACTGGTTCGTATACACGTTACACATGGGAAAAACCACGAAAACGCCCATGCAACCAGCCCGTTCGCGGGATTCGAACCGAATTACCAGTGTTCAGTGATTTTACCGCTTGGCCGCTAGTGGGCCGAAATTTACTTTTGGGCACATCTTTTTATTTTGGAAAAAAAAAAAAAGTGTCTTAGCTAGGGCCGGATTTACACTTGATTGGGCCCTAAGCTATTTGAGATATGGAGCCCTTTATAAGAAATAGCTAATATGAAAATCGGCACCGTTCTTAGCAAAGAGCTAAGTACAACCAAATTATATAAATGAAGTCTGTGGATTTAATTATATGTCGGCAAATCGTGAAAACTTAACGACAGAATCACAACGAAATCAGATTAGACAAAAATTTTACCTGTTATAAAAGCAATATAGTCTAAATAAATTAAAAGTATTCAAGGAATATTTATGCAGTTTAAATATACAAGTAAATTTTAGCAATATGATAAACGTAATAATCTTCGAATAATTCGCTAAAACAATAAATGTAATTTCATAAAAGGATAGTCAATATTAAAGCAATCAGAAAATGTTCGGATGAATAATGAAAAGCAGAAAATTTAGGTTAATTTAAAGAGAGGTTTTTCAAATCCAATACTCACTCTGAGCTCCAGGAGACTGCAACCACGGTAGACCAGCAGTTTGAGATCCGTACAATAGTGCTGTAACGGATAGTTTTGGTCGTTCTTTCTTGTGATGCATCATTATCTCTGGCGATTCCCTTTGCATTTACTCGATTATATACAAGCTAAAAGCTCGTCTCAGTTTCTAAATATACTTAAATTATTTCACAAATTATTTGTCTTATGAGAATGATACGTCCTTATTCCAATTTAAATATCACAATATTAAGATCAATGGATATATTCAACACAAGATTGAAGTAAACGTTGTATGAAATTAAGATTCAGGAAGACAGAGTATTACATTAAAACGTTTATACAGTATTTCTTACTGAATAAGCTAACAAGAAATAACAAAACAATAACATCTAAAAATTTTATGGGGAGTTTTACTTTTTCACCGGGTAAACACTCATCCCTAACTATATCACAGATCTAAAATAATTCATACACTTAAGTCCTTTATAAACAAAAAAAGGTCCATTGATCACAGACACTACGATCAAATGCAAACAAAAGTTATTTCCCTTTAACCGGGATTCTTATGTTTACAAAATGATGAGGTATAACTCTTACTAAAAAAATTAAACCACTCCAAATACGCGAAACGCTAACCTCCGTGTTTTCCAAAATAAACAGTTTTAGGAAGGCGCGCGAGAGAAAACTTCCTTTGAGAAAACGAAACTGAAGCGACAACCGCTTCGATCAAAATCCGAGAATTTTTCAACTCAAGTCAGTGGTATCATCTCGTCGGTTATCCATATTGTAGACCGACTGCCAACATGGCCTCACGTGAGTTCGCACAGAGGCATGATGATCGCCTTCTGACGGGCGACATTTCATCTCGCGAATGTTTTCAACAGTGCGCGAAGTAGCTTTGAAAACCGTGAGTGAGTAATAGGGTTGCAGGACACAAAAGGCGAAAAGAGCGCCAAGCAGCCAACGCGCAGCATTTTCAAGGCCGTAAATTTCAGAAGAGGAAATTACAATGTCACCGTTTCTGTTACATTAACTTGGAGGACATTGCGCAATTTCGTGTCTACGTGCCTATGGATTGTTCTAACATGTGAACGACCCGTACGCTGGGGGGGGAAAAAAAAAAAAAAAAAAAAGCATTCTTATGTTCCGAAAGAGGAAAATTTTGCTTTATAAAAAGAGACATTAGCGCTACTTTTCCATTAGCATTCATAGAGTGCCCCCTCCTCCACAATGCTACCTTCTACAAAAAGAAAACACACATAATGTAACAACACGATGAATCAAAATCATGGAATAGACGACAAGTATATGATCTATAATAATTATTTTATTAATCTTTCCCAAACTTAGTTCATTAGGTTGTAGGGTTTATATTTATTTTAACTAACATTTACTTTAAGTTTAAACTATCTTTCCTGTCAAGCCTTACTTTCCCCTGGAACTGCCAATGCCAGAATATGTAAATTTTAGTAGAACGCGCAAGGATTCAAATTATCAGCGGAAGTATTATGATTTAAATAGAAGGAAATGAGTTCGGTGTGATATTCTTACTGCACGAGCGCGGAGGTAGTAAGCGAGAATTGAAGAACCCCGCGTTGCAGCCTATGTGCTTGGCGGGAAGTAGTGGTAATCGTTCCAGTGAGCTTCAAGTCTGCTGAATTAGCAGCGGTATTGTAAAACGCGGTGAGTTAGTTATTTTAGAGAGCCTCGTAGTTAGAATCTTGTCTTTACTTTCTTTTCAGGTTATTATTTTTATTTGACTGCCAAGTTGGCACAGTCTGTGAGCGTCAAGAGCACGCAATTGTAATTTATTACGTTGAATAAAAAGGGACTTAAACCCTTCACAAGGCTCTATCTTTTATACAAGTTTTCACAGTCACCTCTTGGTTGCGTGCAAGTTGGAGGCGCGCAACGTTATATTGGCGCCCGAACAATTATCGAACTGAAATGGCCGAAAACTGGATGGAAGCCGCTGGACAACACCAAGAAATGACAAGTCAGTTAGAAGGATTTGGATACCTGGTCCAGACTTTGAGAGCGTCAATCAGGCCAAACGTCTATTTCGACGGAAAAAATTCGGTGTCGGTATTTATAGAAGGTCTAGAAAACCACTTTCAGCTCTACCCTGTGCCTGAAAGACAAAAAGTTGCCATCGCCACATCAGCACTAAGAGGACAGGCCGCGCTATGGTGGAAAAACATAGGCAAATTTTTATTAGGGGAATTTGGAAGCCCGATATATATTTGAAAATTTCAAAAAATCGTTAGTAAAGGCCTTCCCCATAGTGAAAGATCGCGCACGGCTGGAAGCCGAACTATATAGTTTCTATCAACCTGATACAGCACAATTGACGGACTTTATTTTACGAAAAGTCAAGCTAACGGATATGCTGTATGGAAAGAAACCCGATGCGGAGATAATTGAAATAATATTACCAAGATTGTTACCTGCTGTTCAAGACTACTTCGAAATTAGAAACCCAAGCACATTGCAGGAGCTCTTCGAATTGGCGGTGAAGTTTCAAAATCGCAGAATAGCGGAAAAAGTTAGAGGGGCATCGTATTCTCAAAGTACCCGAAGGCAATCTTCAAATGACCAGACCAGAAAGGCAAACCGCTCTCATGGGGGAAAGAGCTATTAAGCTAACTCATCGAACCTCGAAGGTCAAGGCCCAAAAAGGAAATTTGAATAAAACCGTCCGCGTATCCAGAAGGCAGAAGTTGAAAGGAAAGCTTTAAACGAGTAGAGGGGCCTGTGAAAGGGAGGGTCCAGACCCCGGAAGTTTTCAAAAAACCCTCAAATAGACATTTAAACACCGTCATCGTAAAAAACTCACAGCTACCAATTATACAAGTCCTGGTTGGCGATGTACCAGTAGAAGCCCTCATCGATACAGGAGCAGAAGGAAATTTTATGAGTGAAAATTTCTTCAAAAAGAATTTTTATAGGATACGATTATTTAAAACCAGAAATACGGAAATTATAGCAGTGCAAGGAAAAACATGTCACTGCATCGGGAAATTATCATTAAACTTACAGGTAAAAGAGGAAAATCTCAAAGTATTAATTTTTGTGGTCAAAGACCTGCAACACTCTCTTATTTTAGGTATGGACTTTTTAAGGGCCGCGAGGGCAAAATTAAATTTTCAAGATAGTTCCGTGGTGTTGGAGATGGACCAGAGGGTGGTGGAACCTGTGGAGACACCGCAATTGGATCTTAGCCATCTGAAGGACCATGAAAGTAAAGCAATACAGCAAGTGGTGAGTAATTTTTCTCATTTGTTTTCAGAAAAACCAGGAAACTGCCAGATAGTAACTCACAAGATTCAATTAAATGCCGAAAAACCTTGTAGGACTAAACCGTATCGTTATGATAAATAAATAAAATAAAGACCTAATCATCGAAGAACATATTCAGGAGATGTTAAAGAATAAAATAATAACGCCCATAAATAGTGAGTACGCGAGTCCAGTCGTACTATGTAGGAAAAAGAACGAGTTTCCTCCTTCGGATAAAAGGGCTTGGAGGTTTGCTATTGATTACAGAAAACTAAATAGTATTACCAAATTTCCAGTTTACCCTTTGCCGGTTATAGACGAGATCATTAGACAGATCAAATCGACAAGATATATGTCTACTTTGGACTTAACGTCTGGCTACTATCAAATAGCTATGAGACCCGAAGATATACATAAAACCGCGTTTATAACAAAATCGGGCACTTATGCATTTTTACGCATGCCTTTTGGGTTGTGTGGGGCCCCATCAACATTCCAGAGAGCTATGGACATTGTTCTAAAGCCTGTCCTAGGAAAATCAACTTTAATTTATCTAGATGATATAATTATAACGAGTAGTACGTTGGAACAACACATTAATGATCTAGAACAAGTTTTTAAATTATTAAAAGAGGCCGGTCTTACAATTAACGCCTCAAAATGCAAGTTCGCAACTAAAGAACTTAAATATCTCGGTTATAAAATTTCGCAAAAGGGTATAGAAACGCAAGATTCAAAAATAAAAGCTATTAAGAATTTCCCACCGCCCAACACCGCCAAGAAACTTTCGTCTTTCCTTGGATTATGTTCTTACTATCGATCTTTCATAAAAGATTTCGCTAATATTGTTGAACCACTCTTAGTAATCAAAAGAAAAAAGAGTAAATTTACGTGGACAGCGGAAGCTAACACAGCTTTTGAAAGATTAAAAGAAGCGCTTATTAATGCCCCTGTTTTAAAATTCCCTGAGGGGGACGAAAACCTGGAAATTGCAGCAGATGCGTCAGACTATGCGGTGGGTGCGGTTCTTATGCAAAATAACCATCCGCTGGCATTTTTTAGTAAAACATTGAATCAGACACAAAGGAATTATACAGCTACAGAAAGAGAAACATTAGCCGTATTAATGGCTGTACACAAATTTCGAGTTTATTGCGGCAAATCGCCAGTAACAGTCTTTTCGGATCATGCGGCTGTTGGTAGACTTTCCTCGGGAAAAAACCTAACGCCCAGGTTAATAAGATCGGCTTTTAAACTCCAAGAATATAATATCACAATAAAATATAAACCGGGTAAGGAAAACAATGTAGCTGACGCACTTTCTCGTATAAAACTGGACGATGAAGGAAATGAACTTAAATGCGCTATGTTGACTTCAAAAATTTTAGATTCTAGAGATACGGTTATTACTGAACTGAAAGCTGATCCTGAATTTGGAAATATCTATGCTTATTTGAAAGACCCCGAAAGCTTTGAGCATACAGATATCGATGCGATAAGAAATAGAGCAAAAAACTATGAAATAATAGATAATTTATTATTCTATACGAAAACAACAAACGAAAATCTTGAGTATAAGCCAGTCATCCCAGCCTCGCTTCGATTAAGCATTTTGAAGGAGTTGCACCAAGAAAAAACAGCGGGCCACCTAGGGGTCAGAAAGACTATAAAAAGGGTACGCGAGGCGGTATACTTCCCGCAATTATACAAAATAATAACGGCGTATGTCAGGTCCTGCAATCAATGTCAGTTAATAAATGATATTAATTACAGCCCGGCCGGGTACTTAAATAGCATTCGCGCTACATTTCCGAATGAAATTTTAGGCATAGATCTTCTTGGTCCCTTTCCCCAGAGCGAGTTAAATAAAAATCGTTTTCTTTTAGTAATAGTAGATCATTTTTCAAAATGGATAGAAATTGTTCCACTTAAACGCGCGTCAGCCAAAACAGTCGCAGATGCATTCTTACACAGATACATTTTAAAATACGGTGCACCGATAAAAGTCATTAGCGATAACGGAAAACAATTCATTAGTCAAATATTTGAAAACATATGCAATGGACTTGGCATACGCCATATCAAAATGGTTCCGTATAGACCACAGGCTAACATAGCAGAAAGAGTTAATAAAAACATAGTAAAAATAATTCGCAGTTACGTGAGCACACATCACAAGCGCTGGGATGGCTACATAAATGAATTAGCTTATGCTTTAAGAACGGCACATCATGATACTACGGGAAAAACTACAGCAGAATTATTCTTAGGCCGAAAATTAATTACGCCTTTAGATAAATTATTCTTTGTGCAACAAAGAGAGCAGGAGTTTAAACAAAAAGATGTGCAAAAGCTAATTGATCAGGCACTTAAAAGCTCGGATACGGCAAGAAATAGGCAGAAACTATATTACGATAGAAAACGCCGTGAAGCAGATTTTAAAGTTGGGGATAAAGTATTGAAGCGAAAATTCTCTTTATCAAGTGCCCCAGACAATTTCATGGCAAAGCTGGCTCCAACGTTTGAAGGTCCCTATGTAATTCAGGAAATCAAAGGAGTAGTCTTATATCTTAAGAACGAGAGAGGGGAAATCTGTAAAGCAAGTCCCGACCAGGTGAAAAAATACTATAATCCAAATGATTTTGAAATCCTTAAAAGTTTCTTGCAGGACTCAAGTCTAAACGAAGTAGAAGATCCAGAGACTACAACAACTATTCCACCACCCAAGAAACAGAGAACTGAAGAGAGACCTAGCACTTCTACAACCCGGACGTCGGTATCAAAAAGAAAAAATAATTTTCAAACTCCGGCGTTTAAGAAAAACAAAAATACAGATGCACCGGGTAAAGAAACCGTGGTAAAGTACCGTGGTAAACACCACCTACAAAGGATAGCAGGAGAAATTACACATCAAGGAGAACGCGCACACGGCCACAGAATCAGGTGCCAGCAAGGCCGCCGTTCCGGAAACTGAAACGCCAACAGGAGGCACAAAAATACGAGGAACAGAAGAAATTCAAGAAGGACTCCAGACCGGAGGACGTCAAGATCAGCCGTCCCAGGGAGAAACGGAAAGGCCAACAACCAGACGATTACTCCGTCAAGAGGCCAGCATGTAGAGGACGCAAAAGAAAAAGTCAGGTGGACGACACTCGGAGGGCAGTAAGGAGAAGATTAACATCCATGAAACCTCTAACTTGGGACCAATTCTGCCAAAAACGGATGACGGAGTTTCAAGCATCGAAAACACAAAGATAAGTTAAAACCTTCCATAAATTTTTTTTCTCTCTTTTGTTCCGAAATGTTATGCATAAGTACGAAGTTCTATGTTTTGAGGAAAGTCAATATGTCTCGGTTGAGACTTAGTTTTGTTTTACTTTATTTAGCTAAGGCAAAAGTATTATTTTCTTTAAGTGTAAAAGCTGAAAACAAGCATTTTCTGTTGGTCGAAAGACTAATTCTGTTATGTTAAAGCCAAAATTTGGCCGAAGATAAAAATAACTTCGTATTCTTGTACTAATAAGAATTTTAGTTTCAGTGCCGCCAGCTTGGCGAAGAATGAGTAAAGTAAAAATTTATTTTCTCTTATTCATTTTATGGTAAATTGTAAAAAGCATATGTATTAAACTTTTGTAAATGTATGTAAATACTTGAATGTTATGTAAAAGTAGAATTTAGTCTAGAAGCATAAAATTGTAGATGCTAAAAGTGAATGCTTAAAAGCAATGAAGTCAAAATTTAAGTAGTAAATTGTAGATAAAGTCATGCTTTAGAGCGAAAGCCTGCATGTTTAAAGATGAATGAGGGTGAAGTTAGAATGAATGTGTTTTGTAGGGTTCTCCACCTACATTTGAATTTTTAAGACTATTAAAGTAGCTCATTGAGTTATAGAATGTCGAGTAAGGTGTGTCTATTTGGTCGTTGAATTCTAACAAATCATGGTGGTTAGGGGAAGTGTTGTAAGACTAAAACACGAATATTCCCGTTTGACACCACACACGGTGGAGAGCCAGGGTAAAGTTAAATTAATGCTTGAAAAATTGAATGAATGTGAATTAAGCAATAACTAAGAAAAACGAATCGTTTAAAAACAAAAATTTATTGTGTCAAGAAAGTGTAAATTATAATGTATTTAGAAAGATACTGATACTTATTCCTTCCAGATGCTGGAAGGAAAGACCAAGATTGATTGATGAAGTCCAGGAAAATTTGCTGTAAGCAGAGAGAGTTAAAACGAGCAACAGAATACAATTTGTTACATAAGATTTTTTTGTGTAAACGAGGTTCTCGCCAGTCAGTTCAGAATTAGATAAACTTACAACAGGTCGTTTGTAGGACCTGCTTCCAAGTTTTCCAAATTCTGGCAGCGGCAAATGTAGGGTTTATATTTATTTTAACTAACATTTATTTTAAGTTTAAACTATCTTTCCTGTCAAGCCTTACTTTCCCCTGGAACTGCCAATGCCAGAATATGTAAATTTGAGTAGAACGCGCAAGGATTCAAATTATCAGCGGAAGTATTCTGATTTAAATAGAAGGAAACAAGTTCGGTGTGAGAGATTTTCTTACTTAGCGAGCGCGGAGGTAGTTAGCGAGAATTGAACCCCGCGTTGCGGCCTATGTGCTTGGCGGGAAGTAGTGGAAATTGTTCCAGTGAGCTTCAAGTCTGCTGAATTAGCAGCGGTATTGTAAAACGCGGTGAGTTAGTTATTTTAGAGAGCCTCGTAGTTAGAATCTTGTCTTTATTTTCTTTTCAGGTTATTATTTTTATTTGACTGCCAAGTTGGCACCGTCTGTAAGCGTCAAGAGAACGCAATTGTAATTTATTACGTTGAATAAAAAGGGACTTAAACCCTTCACAAGCTTCTATCTTTTATACAAGTTTTCACAGTCACCTCTTGGTTGCGTGCAAGTTGGAGGCGCGCAACGTTATAAGGTACACTATATTAATTTCGGGAAATGAAATCAAAATTGCGAGCAAAGCATATTGTTATATCGTTGAATACAATAATAGCATTAAGAAAGAAAAGGGTGGTTTTCCCCATGTGTAACGTGTATATGAGCCAGTTCCCTTAGAAAGTCCTCCACGAAGGCATCCATCCCTCCCGTAAGGCAGATAGCCCTAGTGTGCTTTGCCGTATTCTCAATACACCACACCAGAAAGAAAAGGTTAAGTATACAGCTTGGAATATATTTTGAACCCTCTCGCTTTTATGAACGTCGTCGAAAATATTCACAAAACTAAACACGTAAAAAAAGGTGTACGTAACAGTTTTAAGCAAATTTTTGTGCTAATTCTTGTTTATACTTCCGGATGATTTTTAATACTACACTGATTTCGGAAGAAAACTCACCTATGTGCTAAGCTGCTTGTATATCATAAAATAGCACGGAAAATTTTTAACGAAGATACTAAGCCGACATTATTGGGAGGGGGAAAGGAATATTATTTTGGGAAAAGTAAGTAGTAATTAACACAAAGTGTGCTATGGGAAACCTACATTCGTGAGGGATTTATTTCAGGGAATATTATAGCGTACATACATTCGAGATAGAAACCATGAATGTGAAACTAGAGTGTTTTCCTACACGTGTCGGCAGACAGAAGAAACTACTGCCCATTCTCTATGGTTGATATTTGATCCCCTGCTGGGTCTTTAAGCAATGGAATTGGCTTGCATTAAATATTTATAGAATGGAATTACACAATTAGCTATTTGAGCCTTAAATATAATGCGAAGGAGCTGTTAATACGTATGATGTTATCTACTCAGTGAACAAGTGGCTGTTATCAAAGATGAAACAGCTCTTGTGTTACTAAAGAAGGCAAAGGCATTCAACAAAGAAAACTGTCACATATAATAATTTTTAAAGTTCTTTCATGGAGGACTTTCTACGAAAGCGTGATTTGTGTTGAAAAGCTCCACCAATAACAGCAACAACTCCCTCACAGCAGAGTAACGCCACTCGAAAATAAAAGAGTTTTTTTTTAATACAAAAACAAAGTGTAAGTATTAAGGAAGCTTGATTTCACTTGCAAATTACAGCAGTCGAAATCACCGGTAAAACTGCTACCTCACAAGATTACGGTTGACAGTTAAATAGCTCTCCTTTTTTAACCCACTGAGCGGTGCGGGATTTCGGATCTACCATGAAAACGTGTATTTAAACAGCATTTTGTAGCGAAATTCGTGTAATTACTTATTTTAGGCTCTATTTTCATAAATTTACATTCATTAAGATGACATTTACATTATCAAAGAAAGTAAGAAAGCGAAATAGCTTTAATTATGAACTAATATGTGCCAAGTGACATTAAGATCTCGTGACCTTAAAGTTGGTCATGAGACTCACAGGGCTAATTAAAAAAAAAAAAAAAAAAAAAAAAAAAAGCAGAATGAAAGTGAGATTGTTTTTTAAATTCTTTTCTCCACAAAATTAAAGTAGTTTATTAATGGCAACTGTTATCCTATGGAAAGAAAAGTTTGCCAGACTTCTGGTAATTCTTGTGTAAGACCAAAAATCCCCCCCCTTTTTTTTTTTTTTGCAAATGAAAGCGGAGACGAAACAAATGTAGTAAACACTTCTGTCATGAAGAAGAGGTTACCTTTGAATGCAGTGTCAACAGGCTACACAGTGTTAACAGGTTACCTTTAAAAGCAGTATACGTATAATAAAAAACAGAATTTTCTTAGGCCTTAATTCCGAACCATCAAGATAGGGTCCAGCTCACTCATTATCATTTTGAACCTAAAATTTACCGCTTGTCGCTATATAAATATAATGCTTTTCTGTGCTAATTCAATTTCAAGGAAAATTAGGAAAGGAAGGCTACTGAGAAACTCATAAGAGTTTCTCATAAGAGAAATCCTGTATTCATGTATGTAAATGCAAAACGTCTTTATCGGGGGGGTTGGCATGTTCTCTTCTCTTATGGTATATTCTTTTACCAAAAGCTAGGTCCGACATACTTTTTACCCATTTCTCTTTCAAGTAGGAATAGAAGTGGATCAAAGGTACATGGCTTCACAGTTCTTATGAGACAAAAGACCCTCTATTTTTTTTTTTTTTTTTAAATTTTTAATTAAGCAATTGCTTTCAGAATTTACATCTTTTAATGCTAAGAATAAGTCAAAAGATTTTATTTTGTCTAGAAATAGTACCGTTCATGGTACGCAATTCCCCATTAAAGCATTATTTTACTGGTAAAATATTGTTATGGACAGATGAAAGAAAGCATAGAAACCTAACCTGCAGAAGGGAGGAAAAAAAAAATCAATTGTTAAAAACAGATCATTGCTTAATACCTGATACTGAAAGCCATTTTATTACATACACCCTCTTAAAGGCCACACTTTATTAAAATGATTGGAAAACTTCATTAAAAATTTATACAGTAAGTATGAAAATGCAGTAAGAGAATCTGATAAAATAGTCCTGGTTTCGATGAATTTATTGTGTTATGGCAAAGTATAAAAAAGGCTATCTGCCTTAACAGAAGAGAAAATTTCGTACAGGAGTACTTAACGGACGTCACACATGTGAAAAACCACAAAAATATTCATGCTGCCGGACCGATTCTAAGTTAAAAAACACACATATTAACGAAAATGAAACGGATACTTTCGATAAAGCAGTAAAACATTGGTTAGGTTAGGTTATATGAATACTGTAAAGCACGTGAGCTATCTGCCTAAGAAAGGGTATGCTTTCGTGGAAGACCTTTCTAAGAGAAACTGCCTCATATTCACGTTCCACATGAGGAAAAGCACGAAAGTCAACCACGCAGCCGGGCCATTGACCTGGATTCGAACTGGACCACTGGTCGGCCAACTGCACCTAATAATGAACCACTGTACAACTGTTGAACACACGCCTTTCTTTTTTTCTTTTCTTTTCTTTTTTTTTTTTTTTTTCAATAACTGCTTTACTTGTTCTTGCCTTACTTGTAGCCAGTTCGCAGGCCTCAGTTCGATCCCGGGTCCAGCTACTAGTATTCCAGTAGTCTTAATACCATTGGTTGAGAAATAAAAAACTGGAAATTTCAGCAGCGTTTACTTAATCACCATCTTCCCCCAAGAAATTGTTTTCAGCATAATTTGAAAGCCATTTGTGATATCCTAATAAAAAGTGTAGTCCATAGAAATAAACCCTGTGTATCTTCCAAATAAATTTTTAAACACTTTTTGAAGAACGATTTTAATCAAATCGAAAAAATTTACGTTAAAAATTTAAATAGATTTATTATTAATCAGAAATATATATTAGTAATGGACCACCACCGTAATTGGTGCTTTTAAAGAGAAAGCGCATTTATTTTTTAAATATTACTAAAATTGAAATTTATTTTTCAGAATGATATTATGTATTTATTTATTTATTTTTATTTACTCATTTTGATTTGATTTATTATTTTTATTGATGTATTTTATTTATTTATATTTTGTTCACTGTTATTTATTTATTCTCAGTTTTGATTCTTCAGAAGAAATGTCGTAAGTTTCAAAACGGTTAAAAAGCACTAATACGGCATATCATAAAAAGCAGTACGCTAAGAGGCTGGTCATTAATAAGTTGACACTGCTACGAATTAGCATTATGAGTAGCATTAAAACGAATTAGCATTAAAAATAGGATTAACACGTGCTACGAAAATTTACGATTTTTTTAATGCTTTAGTTTTAAAAAATTAAGATTCATAGTAATCTACATACACTGCTGGCCACCGTAAATGCAACATCCTGAAGGAAGCATGCAAATAACATGAAATTTACAACATGCATTAGCGGAGGTGAGATATGCAAATGATTAGAATTTCAGCGCAGACCCACATCACACGCGCCTGTGGCGCCGCTTCAAAGCGCTATTTAAGGCTTGGAGTTTTCGACGATTTCAAGTTCGGCAATTGTTTTTTTCTTGTAGTTTTTTCAAATAAAAAAAATAAATACAAATTAAAAAAACCGATTAATTATGCCTCGTAGTAAACAGCGATCATCGTTTGATCAAGTATCCGAGTTCGACAGAGAAAGGATAGTGGCCTACGGAGAGTGTGGATTATCTTTCAAGGAAATCGGTAGTCGTGTTGGACGAAACCAAACAACTGTAATGCGGATATGTGACCGTTGGATGCAGGAGGGTTCGACGGACCGACGTAACATGTTCGATCGCATCCACCTCAGTGCACCACTTCACGTGATGACAGGAACATCGTGCGCATATCACTCTCGCACTCCTCTAGTACGCATTGCCGGTACTTTAAACAGCCAGCGCTACATCTTCGAGGTGTTGGAGCCAATCCTTACCTTCAGGGCTTGCCCACAGCCATATTTCAACAGGATAAAGCGCGACCACACGTGGCACGCACTGTCCAAGGATTCTTCGTCAATAGCCAGATTGAATTGCTTCCCTGGCCGGCTCGCTCTCCGGATCTTTCCCCGATAGAAAACATGTGGTCCATGGTTGCTGAACGATTGACCGAGATTAACTTTGGCAACGTGTGGAAGCTGCTTGGTCTGCTGTACCCCAAGAACACATCCAAAGTCTCTTTGAACCAATGCCGAGGCGTGTGACAGCAGTGATCTCCAACAATGGCGGCTACTCTGGCTACTGATTCTGGAAGGAACTACACTTCACAGAAGTCTATAAATTTAATCATTTGATACTTGGTCAACATGTTATCTAAATAAATTTTGTTGTGATATCTCTTGTCTCTTGGTGTTGCAATTTGGGTGGCCAGCAGTGTACATTAATTAACCTTAATGTAATTATATTACATAAAAATTTACTTAAAAAAAAAAAACTGAAAGGTTTCAGATTTAAATTACGTCCAAAGGGGAGTTTTTTTAAAGTTTTGTGTGTTACCTTTAGTTATTAAATATCATGTTCTTTGTACTTAAACCATAAAATTCAGTTTAACAGCAATGTCGCAAAATAATTTTAAAATGAGCATATCTTTAGAATTTCCGATACACAGTTCGCGCGCTGAAGATAAAAAGGTTTTTTCTTTCCCCGTAGAGTGTTGCCATTGCTCGCTTTGAAATCCTTGAGTTTGTTAATCAAATATTCGTTAAAGTTTTACAAAATATGAAATCGATAATAAAACAAATTCCAAATTTCAAATTTGGTCCTCCACATGCCCATATTCTTAGGAGGATTACGTCATTCAAAATTCGATGGCTCTATGTACCGCTGTTTTACCACAATGCGAGAAATATACATACATTTATGCAGATTTTTCATTATTTAATTTCTTCAAATACAATGCAGGACTCTAACATTTGGTGGCAACAGTTTGAAAAGTGAAATGGACATTTATAGTGATTTAACGCAAAATCGCAAAACGAAAACAATAGTTAAAAGCACCTTTGCACTAATAATTACTACATGTTATATATGTAATTCTATTTTAAATAGAAAAATAACGCAAATATGCTCAGTAAGGTGTTTGTTAACGGATTAATTAATCTCAGTCACTGAAGTCCGAAGAAAATAGAAAGAGAGAGACAGCGTGTATACAATAGTATACGAGGAAAACTATGGAGCAGCGACACACGTCAGTGAAGTTCATTGTCATACGCAATACTAAAAGAAAGCCATAAAGGCAATGCGAAGCCAAAAAGGTAGCCACGACTCCACTAAAAGTTGGCGAAAGTCCAACTGTAATCAACAAAGGGAAACACACGAAAGTGGCGCGCGCTTGATCTTGTTCTTAGGATTCAAGAAATAAAAAAATAGTTTTTACTTAAGAAATAAAATTTAAGAGCCGGTTTCATAGAGGAAATTCCGGCTGAAACATACCTTCGAAATTCTCAAATGATTTTGAGTGCTGATTATAGACGTTTCTTAAGTACTCATTATTTTTTGATAAAAATACGCATTCAATAGATATTTCGGTACCAATTATAATTCTTTTAAATACGAATAATTGATACAGCAGAACACACGGACTGTCAGCCCCCCACACTTTTTTATGTTAAAATACTAAGAAACTGAAACACATAAATTATTTGGCATTCCACGATTAGCTTCTTCAAGTTACGTCCAATGGAAATCCGTCTAAATCAAAATTTGCGTGATTAAAAAAAATTTACAGCAAATACAACTTTTCCAAGGAAGCATTGGCAAGAATTTTTAATGAAATCAAAGTAACAGTAACGCTAGTGTAAGCAAAAGAAAACAAATGTAAAAAAAGGGGTGGGAGGAATCTTAAGCTATTTTTCCCCCTTATAAGAAAATTATTTCTCGAAAATATCTTCCGTAGCTATACTTGAACTTAAAACGAGACATTAATATACATTCATTAATATCTCTCATTAAAAAATTAATTCTTCATCGATTAGAAAAATTCAATCACACACAATTTACTTATAAACCACGATGTCAAACATTTTGGGCCGACCACACATCGTATGTGCTAGTTGCATAGGCGTTTTCGTGGTTTTTGCCATATGTTACGTGAATGTGAGCCCTCTTCACTTAGTAAGTCCTCCATGAAAGCATTCCTCCCGTTATATGTTTTATCACAATCAAATAATCCAATTCACTCTAATCTTCGCGCTTAAACGGACTGGATGCACGATCATTTTCTTCGTGTTTATCGTGAATGCGCGCAGTTTTCTTTACAAAGTCCTCCACAAACGCACTCCTTCCCATATAGCATGGTATACTTTTCCATGCTATACACTTAGCCACACATACTTCCATAATCAAAATAATGAGTCACAGCTCTCCAATCGTATGGCCCTACAAAGATCTACCAAGGGACGAACCAGTCGTTAAAAATATGCCAAAGACCTCATATAGAATCTAATATTTACTAATGACTACATAAGACGTAGTATGCTATTTTACTACGTCTTACAAAATTACATCTGCGTCTTACAAAATTATATCTGCGTCTTACAATTCAAAACATGTTTATAGGGGGAAAATATACGAACATACCATTTTTAATATGGACATTGGCACTACCTTCTAGAGCTCCTTTGTTCAAGGTATTGATACTGAGTTTGTTTCTTGCATACCAATGCCTCTACAATTAGTTCGATAAACGTGACAGTTGATTCTCGAAAGTATATTTAAGATGTTTGTATGACGTTTGACTTCCTATTTTGCGTTAATTATGCTAGCATGTGTACATGCTTTCGTAAACACGTATGGCACGAACGATAATGTTCTTGTAAATAAAAACACTTAATGCACATCTAATAAAAACTCTTAAGAATTCCGTTCACATATTCGCACGGAAATTTGATGGAGTGGAATTGTAAGTACGAGGGCCATCCAGGAAGTAGATTACGTTTCCGTCTGTGTCCGCTAGGGGCGGGGCTAGCGCGGCCATCTTGGGGTCAGAGCGTTGCGCAGCTCAGTCTGCATCTAGCCGTGCTAGTGAGAGGTTCGTGCTGTGCTCCGTTCAGATACTGTGACGGTTTGAAATGTCTGCGTTAATTGAAAATCCCGCGAGCTGCGAGGTGCGCTCAGTAATAAGGTTTCTGACTGCAAAAAACTGTAAACCGATAGAAATCTATCGGCAGCTTCGTGAAGTGTATGGGGACAACATTATCACTGAAGGTGGAGTGCATCAGTGGGTCATAAGATTTCAAAATGGCCGAACCAATGTTCACGACGAAGATCGAAGTGGGAGACCCAGCATAGTGACCGCCGAACTTCTCGAAAAAGTCGATGCTAAAGTCCGTGAAAATCGAAATTTCACAATAACGGAACTTTCTTTGAGTTTTCCACAAATTTCGCGAAGTTTGTTGCACGAAATCATCAGCGAAAAGCTTGGTTACCACAAGTTTTGTGCAAGATGGAAGGCAAGAAGAGGTAACGAAGTGGTTGAAGGCGCAGGCGGCCGAATTTTTCGACGAAGGAATTTCCAAGCTCGTACATCGCTACGATAAATGCCTTAATTTGTATGGTGACTATGTAGAAAAGTAGTATTTGAGTGTGGCTTTCATCTGTATATAATAAAATTTGTTTCCTATACTTTGTTTATTTTTTTATTCCAAAACGTAATCTACTTTCTGGATAGCCCTCGTATATTAAAATGCAGACGGTGTTTCCTGAAATCAGGAAATACATTCAGAAAGTCAGCTGCAAAAATTGGAATGACTGTCCCACATTTTTTGCTGCTTTGCTAAAAGTTTTACAATCAATTCAATTGTTTCACTTAATCTGAGCAATTTCAATTTAATTTCGAATGCTGTCATACCGCAAAACAACTTCACATAAACACACACTTTTTTTTTTTTTTTTTTTTTTTTTTACCTTAACGACTCATTTTCTGTTCACTGAATTAAGCAATCACATCCATTGAAAATTACCCGTACGGTTTTCGTTTTCAAAATCAACATCGCCGGCCTGTTTATTTGAATAGAGCAAACGACACGAGGACAGTTTACTATGCGTAAGGGTTGCTTTCGTGGAGACCTTTCTAAGGCAAAATTGGCTCGAATTTACGTTACACATGGAGAATAACCACAAAAACACCTATGCCGCTAATCCGTTCGAATCCCGCGAACGGGCTGGCTGCATGGGTGTTTTCGTGGTTTTCCCCATGTGTAACGTGTATACGAGCCAGTTTCCCTTAGAAAGTCCTCCACGAAGGCATCGCTCCCCTTAGGCAGATAGCCCTAGTGTGCTTTGCCATAATTAAATACACCACGCCGCTAATCCGTTCTCAGTGATTCGAATCCAGGTCGAACTACCACTGTTTAGGTTAGAAAAGCACGAAAACTAACCATGCAATCAAGCCCGTTTGCCGGGGGTCGAACTACCACTATTCAAAGGTATTAACAGCTCGGTAGCTAGTGGCTCAGCGTAGCATTTCCTCAGCATACTGTTCAATAAAATTTTCAAAAATAATTCTGTGGACCTCTTTCCTTCCTGTTAGTTCAAAGACGAAGAATTAACTAAGAGATCAGCATCCCGAAATCTGTGTTGTAATTGCGTTGACAAACTTTGCGTCCGCACAACTTTGCGACAAAACGTCTGCACGTGCAATTTTCTGTTTAGCGTTAACTGTTGAGAGTTGCATCACATGTTGCTTCTTCCGCTGATAAAAACGCGCGTCTCTCCGTCCCTCTCCACAGCACAGAGGTCAGGTAGTTCGAAGAGGTCATTGATTTAGAGGCGTTAAAGAATGCAGTTCAGAAGTAAACTGGTATCTTTAGTTGTCCCCGCTGAGATGCAATCAAATCCCATTTCAATTGTTATTCCTGTTGCAGAAATAACAATGCCGTATTTTCGGTCTCTCTCTCTTTCTTCGAATAGAGCTTTCCAAAAATTTATAAAAGAAAAGTTGAACTAAAAGACTTCTATAATACAGAAGATTTAACTCCTTAGAAATTGTTTGGCTGAATCGGTTTCCACTAGGGGACCTAGGGTTACAAGAAAAACCGCTTTAGACATGCACGGAAACCGAATATGACATGAAACTAAGTCCCCCACTCGACGAGATCTCATTTACCTGGGGGGGGGGGGAACTATTTTTATTGTTTTTTGTGTCCAGTAATTTTTTTACTTTCCGGATATATCTCGGGATAATAAAACTGCCTTAAATAAATTAGTTTTAAATTCACAAAGGGGATATAATGTGCCATAATTTAGTAACAAAAAAAAAAAAAAAAAAAGATCATTCGTAGTCAGCCCTACTAACATAAAGCCGTACAGTGACAAGTTTGTGAAATGAACGTGAAATGTATGCTTCGTTTTAGAGATTTGCTATGAAGGTTAATTTGTTGAGATCAAAGTAACAGTAACGCTACTGTAAGCAAAAGAAAACAAATGTAAAAAACGTTGTGGGGAGGAATCTTAAGCTATTTTCCCCCTTTATTTATAAGAAAATTATTTCTCAAAAATATCCTCCGTAGCTATACTTGAACTTAAAACCAGACATTAATATACATAGATAATCTTTCATTAAAAAAATTAATTCTTCATTGATTAGAATAGAAAAATTCGGTCACACACAATTTACTTATAAATGCATTATTTAAACCACAGATGTCAAATATTTTAGGCCGACCACACACACCGACACCGTATGTGCTAGCTGCATAGGCGTTTTCGTGGTTTTTGCTAGGTATTACGTGAATGTGAGCCCACTTCACTTAGTAAGTCCTCAATGAGAGCATTCCTCCCGTTATATGTTTTATCACAATCAAATAATCCAATTCACTCTAATCTTCGCGCTTAAACGGACAGGATGCACGATCATTTTCCTCGTGTTTATTGTGAATGCGTGCCGTTTTCTTTACAAAGTCCTCCACAAAGGCATTCCTTCCCATATAGCATGGCACACTTTTTCTTTTCTTTGCCACACATTGTTCCATAATCAAAATAATAATGATGAGTCCCAGCTCTCCAACCGTATGGCCCTACAAAGATCTACCAAGGGATGAACCGGTCGTAAAAATTTGCCAGAGGCCTCATACAGAATCTAATATTTACTAACGACTGTATAAGACGTAGTATGCTATTTTACTACGTCTTACAAAATTATATCTGCGTCTTACAAAATTACATCTGCGTCTTACAATTCAAAACATGTTTATAAGGGGAAAAAAATACGAATATACCATTTTTAATATGGACACTGGCATTACGTTCTAGAGCTCCTTTGTTCAACGTGTTGATAGTGAGTTTGTTTCTTGCATACCAATGCCTCTACAATTAGCTCCATAGACGTGACAGTTGATTCTGCAAAGTATATTTAAGATGTTTGCATGACGTTTGACTTCTTATTTCTTATTTTGCGTGAATTATGCTAGCATGGGCACATACCGTTCGTGTCATCTCTTTGCGAAAGCAACGTTCCTGTAGATAAAACCACTTATTGCGCATCTGATAAAAACTCTTAAGAATTCCATTCACATATTCGCACGGAAATTTGATGGAGTGGAATTGTAAGTACATTAATATGCAGCCGGTATTTCCCAAAATCTGGAAATACACCCAGAAAGTCAGCTGCAAAAATTGGAATGAATGTAGTACATTTTTTGCTGCTTTGCTATACAATCGATTAAATTGTTTCTCTTAATTTCAGGAATTTCAATTTAATTTCGAATACTGTCATACCGCAAAACAACTTCACATAAACACACACTTTTTTTTTTTTTTTAAACTTAACAACTCATTTTCTGTTCACTGAATTAAGCAATCATATCCATTGAAAATTACCCGTATGGTTTTCGTTTTCAAAATCAACATTGCCTGCCTGTTTATTTGAATACAGCAAACAACACGAGGACCGTGGACTATGCGTAAGGGTTGCTTTCGTGGAGACCTTTCTAAGGGAAAATTGGCTCGAATTTACGTTACACATGGAGAACCACAAAAACACCTATGCCGCTAATCCGTTCTCAGTGATTCGAATCCAGGTCGAACTACCAGTGTTTAGGTTAGAAAAGCACGAAAACTAAACATGCAGCCAAGCCCGTTTGCCGGGGGTCGAACTAACGCTATTCAAAGGTATTAACAGCTCGGTAGCTAGTGGCTCAGCGTAGCATTTCCTCAGCATGCTGTTCAATAAAATTTTCAAAAATAATTCTGTGGACCTCTTTCCTTCCTGTTAGTTCAAAGACGAAGAATTAACTAAGAGATCAACATCCCGAAATCTGGGTTGTAATTGCGTTGACAAACTTTGCGTTGACAAAACGTCTGCACGTGCAATTTTCTGTTTAGCGTTAACTGTTGAGAGTTGCATCACATGTTGCTTCTTCCGCTGATAAAAACGCGCGTCTCTCCGTCCCTCCCCACAGCACAGAGGTCAGGTATCAGTTTTAAGAGGTCATTGATTTAGAAGCGTTAAAGAACGTAGTTCAGAAGTAAACTGGTATCTTTAGTTGTCCCCGCTGAGATGCAATCAAATCGCATTTCAATTGTTATTGCTGTTGCAGAAATAACAATGCCGTATTTTCTGTCTCTCTCTCTTTCTTGCAATAGAGCTTTCCAAAAATTAATAAAAGAAAAGTTGAACTAAAGGACTTCTAGAATAGAGAAGATTTAACTCCTTAGAAATTGTTTGGCTGAATCGGTTTCCACTAGGGGACCTACGGTTTCAAGAGAAACCAGTTCAGACTTGCACCGAAACCGAATATGACAAGAAACCAAGTCCCCCCCCCTCGACGAGATCATGGAGGTAAGAGAGGACTTCCTACTTCCATGGACGAGATCTCATTTGTCTGGGGGGGAGTATTTTTATTGCTTTTTTTGTTTCTAGTAAATTTTTTTAGCTCCCGGATATACCCCGGGATAATTAAACGGCCTTAAATAAATTACTTTTAAATTCCCAAAGAAGAAATGATGAGCTATATTTTAGTAACCAAAAAAAAAAGTATCATTTGTAGTCAACCCTACTAACATAAAGTCTCACAGTGACAAGTTTGGTGAATTGTATGCTTCGTTTTAGAGATTTGATATGAAGTTTAATTTGTCAGTGGTTCCATACTGCTTATTGACTTCTCAATATGAAAGCGTATATGATAACTTATAGTTATTTGATACGCTTGGGAATACGATAACTTATAAACTGCTCAAAACAATTAAAGGATATTGTAAGTTTTATATAAAATAAAGATATAAGCGAAATTTTTTTTGCCGAAAATGGAAGAAGAGAATTACAAATGCAAATTTTTCTGATTTTCAAACTGCGCAGTATGCTAATTTTGAGTTCGACGTCAAAAACGTCGCTTCAGCGGCAGCGAATGAAATTTGACTTTCAACTGAATAAAAGACAATGAAGACAAGGATGATTGGCATTCAGTGACTGTTTTGTTTCAATGAGTACGATGTCTCAGCGAAGTCATTTAACCGATTCAGAAGCTTAGAGAGTTGTTGGTAGGTTAGAAGGGGGTCAAACTCAAGCCGAAGTAGCGCAAGCCATTGGAGTGTCACAAAGTGTGATTTCCAGGATCTGGAACCGTTTTTTGGAAACTGGAAGTGCAGGATGAAGACCAGGGTAAGGTCGTAGACGGGCAACAATGCCCAATGAAGATCATTATTTAGTGTTAACGGCTCGGAGACACCGAAATATGAATGCTACTCTTCTCCAACAACACCTTCGCTCGGCTACTGGCACCACGGTTTCAACTCAGACTGTCCGAAACCGGCTCCATGGTGTAGGTCTGTATGCTCGCCGACCGATGGTATGTGTTAGACTAACATCAAGGCATCGTCGCGATCGCAGGGAGTGGGTAACAGAGCATGTGAACTGGAGGAGAAATGAATGGAACAATGTTCTTTTTTCTGACGAGTCCCACTTTTCTGTTCATCCTGATAATAGGCGTATTTTCATCTGGAGGGACTGTGGCAGTAGGAATAATTCTGCATTCGTACACGAAATTGTCAGATTTGACGGTGGGGGAGTGTTGGTGTATGGTGGCATCTCCACTGACGGGCGCATAGACCTCTACATCATTCGAGATGGACCTCTGACTGGTCGCCGATACGGGGATGAGATCCTCAGACCTATTGTAGTCCCTTACGCTGCAGCAATCGGAGATGACTTCATTTTAATGGACGATAACTGCAGGCCACATCGTGCTAACCTGGTGGAGGATTTCCTTTTCGAGGAAGGAATCGTACGAATGGAATGGCCAGCGTGTTCTCCAGACATGAATCCAATAGAGCACGTTTGGGACGCTCTAGGAAGACGAGTTGCTGGCCGCCAACCACCCCCACAAACTCTCCAAGAACTGGAAAGAGCTCTGGAAGAATGGGACAGAATACCCCAACTCGTGATTAATAGCCTCATTGACTCCATGCCTCAAAGGTGTTCAATGATGCTGGCCGTCCATAGAAACCCCACTCCCTACTGAAAATGATTTCCTTTGAAGAAAACACCTTTTCTTATTCTTTTTTTCTCATATGTACAAATTGTTTTTTTCCTTTTGTACACAAAGGCGCAATAAAATGCATTTTTTTCTGCCAAACATGTGTAATTTATTCTCATATAACCTACTACGTCTGTCGACCATGTATCAATCAGCTAAAAAGTTTCCCAGCTACAAGATCTACCTAAAACTGCAATATCCTTTAATTGTTTTGAGCAGTGTAGTTGGCAACACGCAATATTTGTACTTACGAAATACATGTGAATAAATGCGAAATTTAACATTATTAGTAATTGAATGCGATATATTCTTTATTAATATTTTTAACGAAAATTGATGAAAAGGAGTTTTTAAAGATAATTTGTTCAATTCTCGTGACGCTCGACGTCCATCGACGTCAGTATATCGAAACCTATTCACTCGCTCTGCGACAGTCGTCTTACTCAGCCAGTTCAGTCGTGTCACATACTGTACGCGTGTCTTTCATATTACTTTCTATATAGGTATCTGATTTTGGTAACCATAACATTTAACAATATGGGTCGCTATAAAAAGAAAATTATTGACAGAATAATGCAGTTTGCACACAAGCATTTGTACTTAAGTATATATCGTTATGTGTAAATATTGTAATATTACTTTAGAAGAGCAGAAAAACAAATACTCTAACCCAGCGAGTCTCAGGGCTCCCTAAGCACTCCCCAATAATAACAACATAATAAGGAATACAAATGAAATCAAAATAAGAAATTTAGAAATCGCATTCTGAACACAGACATTCGCCACGTTGAGTTTCCTGCTTCCTCTAGCAGATCATGCTTGGCTATTACTTGGAACCGTATATTCCAGAAGATTCTCGAAACTTACGCCCATATAAATACAGGTGACTAGTCTATTTGGAGTCATTTCACAGTCAGTGTTTAGCGATAATATTGTGACGTCTTAGTGATTCTTCCGGGAGTTTGCTGTGCGTTTTATTTCTCTGTGAGGTTCAGCTGTACAGCTAGTAAGTGTTCATTAATAAATATAATGGTGAAAATAATAAATTGTATAAAACCGTGACTTCTTGAAAAAAACTCTACAGACTAATGTGTGAATAGTAAACCACCATCACTCACTCCTGCTGCAGAGTGAAGTAAGATGATTGTATCAGGAAAAAGCGTTGACATATTTGATGAAACCCTATGCACAGATTGTAGTATCTTAATGGACCATAATACTGCACTGAAATGGTTCAAACTAATAAAGTCTGGGTGCGTAATATGGTATATTGGTCAAACTTTGCAGCAAAGTGAATGGAATGTATCTATCATTGCTAGAACAAAATGCCACATTTTTTTAATGCAAACGCCAAAGTGTCTTCCTTTTTAGAGGAAACTTATGTATTAACTGGAGTGCGTGGAAATGGAAGATAACGATTGTATATCTGTTACAAAATCCTTCTTAGAAGAAAGTGGCTTCAAGATTCAAGAAAAAATCCAGAAGAATATTCAGACTCATCTCGTAGCTCTGAAAGAGTCGTTTGAACTTTCTTTTTCGACAGCTCAAAAGAAGGTGCTTCAAGGAATGTGAGCAAGTATTCGATGTGTTTAAACACGAGGTCCTCATACATTTAACATCTCCCAGCAAACTAAAAACGGCGTTTCAAAACCAAAGTCTACTGGAGTTTTGCTTGTATACGAGACGAATTCAAAATTCTGTCCGAGAAAGCAAAATTAATGCTGTTTTCTTTCTCAGCTACAGATCCTTATAAAACAAGATTCTCTGTCTGTACAGTTACTGTACAGAGAATCCGCCACAAAACAAGACATTCGCCTGAAATTATTAACAACTAAGCCTAAAATAAGAAAACTTTGCACAAAAATGCAACCACGCGTGAGGTGTCTCATTAACCCTTTCTGTGTGTGTTTTGTTTTAATTTAGGCCTATAGTGCACTGTAGTTGTATAACAGTAAAACTAAACTGCAACTGCATTCTGTAACGAATAATGAAAATTTTTAACAAAAAGTAACGATCGAATACGTATTCGTGTGTGCGTATTTGTTTACGGCAAAGCTCTCGAGGGCTATCTGCCTACGGGGAGGGATGCCTTCGCAAAGGACTTTCTAAGGGAAACTGGATCGTGTACACGTTACACATGAGGAAAACCAGGAAAACGGCCATACAGCCAGCCCGTTCGCAGGATTCGAAATTCGAACCGAACTACCAGTGTTCTGTGACTTTACCGCTCGGCCGCTGAATTGAATTGCATGCAATGATAATTAAAGAACTGCATTTATTATAATGACTTTAATGATGCTCTCAGCAATAATGTAAAATATCTATTGAAACACAAATTCCTTAGATGTGCTGAAATGTGGAACAACCTTTCTGTATGCCAATTCTGTCTGACATTATCAGGCTTAGGAAAAATTGAAATTTTATGATAAATTAAGAAAACTTTATAAATATAATTTAATTTCATGTAAATATAATTTAATTTTGGACAACTATTTAGATGTGTCCTTACTTCACATTCCCTTACTATTTGTGGGTTTTTAAAACCCCTGTAATACTATTCTTAAACATCATTATCTTGTAAAATACAGAACTTGCAAGCTAAATAGCTCCGCTAGATAAGTTGATTCTGAAAAAGGCTCCACCAGTCAAAACGTTTGCGAATCGCTGCTCTAATGAAAACACGACTAATGGCAGAGCTTAATTTCTAAAATTAGAAGTACCAGAGTCAGATGGAAGGTGTCAAGAAAAAATGAACGAAAATAAATAAATAAAATAACTAATAATTAAAATTAAATAAAGTGTTAATAAATAAGTAAAAAGTTGGTAATTATTAAATTAATAATAAATAGTTAAATAATAAAATAAAATATAAGACCTCTTCTTATATGGGGCTCCAGATGCAATTACAATTTCATTCAAAAACTAAGAAATTGCCCAACTGGAAAGTTTTGACCATGTAGTATAACGCAGTGGTATTCAAACTTTATGGTACTGCGACCCCATAAAAATGCAAATTCTCCCCCCCGAAAAAAAAAAACAACTTCGCGACCACAGTCAGAGCGTCGACCCGTTAGTTATATACCAGCAATTCAGAATTTTTAGGATTTTTAATCTACCTTGCGACCCCATTATAAATTTTCATCGACCCATAGTTTGAATACTACAGGTATAATATATTATTTTAAGAGATGATAGAAACAAAAAAATCATTTCCCCCCCCCCCAGCGCACTAGTGAAAAAAAGGTAAAATGGTTAAAGCGCCACTAATGGGAATAGAGGTAATGCTGGAAACAGAAGAATATGGAAGGAAATTTTAACGGAGAAATGTAGAGGCACGAAAACAATCGAGAAGATTCCAACACTTTCTGACCATGATCGCTTGGCGATATTATTCTAGGTCCGCAAGATCTTTAGGGATGGGGGGAATCGATTTTAAAGCTTACTTATTATCAAAATAAAATTTGTCAAATCAAAAACATTTTCTACCGAAATTATGGTTCAGTTAAAAGAAGAGTCTGCTCTCATATTTAGGGTCCCGGTGCGCTTCAGTTAGAATTACGACTTGCACAGAAACTGAGACGTACCGGGGTTGGGCTTCGGCGCAGTTTAAGCTCTGATAAATGCTAGTCATTTAACCAAGAAAAATGAGTCCTCTATGGAATTAAGCAGTAGACTACATCTGTCGGAAGTTTTCAAACGCAAAAACGTGACAGAATGCAGAAAGAAGAACTGGCGAAGAATACGGTGAAAATTTATTTAAAAACCAATGTTACGCTGCATAAATTAGATCCCCAGCTGTGCTCGATTGTTAAATAAACAACGCGCCTACGTGCCTGGTTCAGATTATCTTCCTTCAAGAGATACTTTGACACGTAAGTATGCACTATCTTACGCAAACTGTAAGAAAGACTGAAATATCTGATAAACAAGGAAGAGTTATTTGCAGACTTTTTCGAAAACTATTGACTCAAAAACTCAGTAGTTATGTTTTTCGGCATTTTTTTACGTGCTGTTATACTCTTATACTTGCTCTCAAACAATAGTTGACACGTTGAAGAAATATGAAATAGATAAAATGTATAATATCAGTTTCTGCTCGTTACACGACTGCCTGCTTCAGCCTTACTGAGAATCCTTATTTGCACTAAGAATGCTGAGCGTAGAAAGCGAAACTTGTTGGTCACTTATTACAAAAAGACTTCAAAACATTAAATATCAATGTAAAATAAAAATTGTATTTTTTGCACGTGAAAGGGACGGGAAATTAAACGTGTGTACTTAAGGTACTGAGAGTAGAGCTAAAACTGAAAGCAGAGCTTAATTTTGCACTATAACCAGATGAACTACTTAGTTCGAATTTATTGTTCATTTAATCCTCACCCTTTTCTTGCATCCACCCCTTTTGAACGAAAGGTTTTCTTCATCGACCTCCATAGCATTTTTCTCCATAATATACAGCACACAATATAAATAAACGCACATAAATAACTTAATTATATTATGAATATGAACAAAAGTTTTGAAAAATATGGTTTATTACATTTGTGTTTCATGAAATATGAACAATTTTCAGAAACAAATCACAGATTCTAATTGCACAAAAGTTCGATCTTAATTAATGCGGTGGCTGCGCTTGATGTATTGATGCAATCCTTTTAATATTTGACAAACTTCTTCACTTAATTCTTAAATCAACTCGTTCAAAAACATTCAGCCTATTTCTTGTTTCCCACATTAAATTATTAATTTGACTAAAGCCTGCTTCTACAAGGCAAGAATAGGGAAAACTCAATGAAGCTGATTTCGATAGCAACTTTTAATTTGGGACATTTCTTACAAATGACTTTTAAATTCCAAACCTGCGCGTGTGCACATGTTTTGAATAAGACTTGTGCTTGTAGATCCCTCCTTCAATGCAATCAACTCTTCTTGCATCATTATACGATGATTAAATATACCACAGTCCAGCGATTCCAAAAGCAATGCTACGACATTCAGATTTTGAATACGAACAGTAAAATCTTTTAAATATCTTTAAAACAATATTGGTTTTTATAATACTGTTGCGTGCGTACGGGTTCGTAATATTTATTTGTTTTATTTGTAAAATTTGTTGTTACCAAAAGAAACTCTTCCCAGTTCTGAAACTTTCCACAAAAGCACTCGTACAGCTCTTCTCATTATGCTCTTGAGTAGTTACACTCCAGACTAATAAGAATGTTAAACACAACGCAATGCAAAGTGCATCTAAAAGGCAAAGCTCTCGCAGATATCTCAATACTCCGAAGTCGCTCTGAACTAACGAATGAGAATCTGATACTCTCTCCAGTTTTATACAGTTTTCCCTCGGCCGGCAAGAAATCTCTACTACCTTCAACTTCTCGAATTTACTGAAGGCAGGATACGGTTACAGTTACATATATAGATTAATTACATTTACTCAATCAAAATACCAATTACAGTTATACATGGACCGGACCAAAATGTTGCCAAATCGTCGCCAAGTTTGGGGACTTTTGGTGATTTCTCGCTAGATTTGGCAACAACCAAAACCGTCGCCAGCTTGGCGATATCTCGAAAATTTAGCAAGATGGTTATTTACTCAACGTTAAATAAACTTGCCCCCTGTAATTTATTTTTTCGGCAGACATTCGTCTCTTTCAATGATTCCACGTAACACTACACAGAAAAATACCACAATTTCAAACATAAGTTCACTAAAATTATTTACATATATTCAAAACTTCGTCACAATATATAAAATAATTTTTTTGTATTACTTTCCTTCCATATATATTATACAATTTCCTCCCTCTTACATGATACCGCTTTAGCTTAATAAACAATTATTTATCAATTTTTCAATAATAAATGCTTTTCAATAAAATTAATAAATGCCTTTAAAATTTCATTGTCCCACAGGCGTCAATACCGACCCCGGAGGGAATCCCTGATATATACGGAGCATGCTGTTGCTTTTCTCAGTGAATATGAGGATGACAACTTGAGTATCGGCTTCCTATAGGAATGATTTGAAAATGAAAGCCTTCCTTGTAAAACATGGGTTCAAATAGCTTTTGTGTCAGTCAAATGACTTAAGTCTTCTCTTGTGAAAGAGCGGTGGTTATTTTGGGAATTAGGTTAGATTATTTGAATATGACAATGCCATGAGGGTTATCTGCCTAAGACGATGGATGACTTTCTGAAGGTAACTGGCTTGTATTTATGTTACACATAGAGAAAAGAGCGAAAACGTGCATGCAGCCAGCCAATACGTTCGCCTGGAATCGCACCTCATGTCGAACTACCAGTGCCCCGCGTTCTTATCTACTCAGCCAACAGTGGTAAAAATTTTTGATGAACCCCCATTTTCTGAGGCGATGGAAACCGGTGCTTCTTTAAGAAAACACAAATGGAAAGGAAAGGCCGCAATTTTCCCCACCAAAATATGAAGTATTCAAATGTGCGATAGTAACAATGATCTGTAGTATAATATGTAAACAATAATTGTAATATAAAAAGAAAAATGAAATTTATTCAATAGCATTACATAAGAAATATACGTGCTGTGGACACCCCCCCGAAAGAAACTATATCTCATGGCTGTATATTAATTACACTGGCAAACAGCAATTTCACTGTCTTAGATCTGTCACTTGTTTTTTGGCCTCTGCATCCAAAAATAACCTCAGTTTTTGTCTATCACGTCAGTCAACTTTTTAAGCTACAAGATATCCTACCTTTGTTCCAAAAGTCATTCAAAATGCGCATATTGTTACGTTCGTATGAATTTGGAGTGAATAATGACAATACTACTTGATGAAGTATCGAAACACACTTTATTGGCCAGTATTGTCAGTACAGCTCCAAAAAACGTTTTTTTTTACAGTCGTCGATGAACTACTATAAACACGCTGACACGATCAGCAACACAGCCTCCAGGTTATCAGGCTATCACGGTGGAGACAGCTTCACGGCAAAGCACTAGAGTACAGCTCCCGACTCTACTTGGTCGTTCTCGGAACTCCACGTACTCTCGAGACTCTCCACGCTACAACTTGCGATGCACTTGACGACACACAGAGCACGGCTCCCGACTCTTAAGTTCAGGCGTTTCAATACGCTCTCTCGACGATGCACTAACCGCGATACACTACGAGACACTTTCGGTGCACTCGACGACCCACTCGGCACTCGCTGCCCGGCTGTCAACTCGATCGACTCCGCAGCGATTGACTCGCTAGACGAGACATATACTCGATACTAACTATCTCGCACTCTATGCGAGGCACAAACACTGACTGCGTACCAGCAGGGTTTATATAGCATTCGGCTTGTGTTCGAGAACATTCTGGGCTAAACCGGTGCGAATTCGTTCCAGAAGGTTCTCCAACCGTCCATGGTATATCGCCAATTTTGTCGCCAAATGGGCGATTTCTCGCCAAATCTGGCAACCATGCCTTCCTTGCTATTTTATGGCAACCCTAAAACTGCTTTGCGGGGAAGCCATCTTACCGCGCCTGTACATTTCGTAACAATATAAAGGAAAATAAAGGGAAAACTTACTAAATATACTGTTCACAAAGAAATGTTTTATTCATGCAAAGCCTGCAGTAACTGCATACAAGGCATAGTTACTGCAAGTTATATTATTTTACTCATACAAATAGCAAGGTTGTTTTTACTAAATCGTAAAATATGTTTACAATATTATGTGTACAAATTTTCGGTTATGGCCTTTATCACGTTTTGAAAAGCTGTAAGAACAAATAAAAATTAATAAATGATCGAATAAGGTAGTAGAAAAGGGCAAAGCTAAAATATGATGAAAATACTGAACTCTTTTGCTAACTAGCGGCGCAGCGGATAATATTGCTGATCACTGGTAGTTCCATCAGAGTTCGACGTGTATACGAGCTAGTTTCCCTTAGAAAGACGTCTACGAAGGTATCCCTATCTTCAGGTTGATAGCTCTTGAGTCTTTTGCTATAATGAACATAACCAATCCAAACCAAAACCATCCGAGTTCAAATCCGGGCGAAAGGATTGGTGCATGAGTGTATTTATGATTTGCTCCTATATAATGTGAATACGGTATTGAATTGCTCCTATATAATTGAATTTCCCTTTGAAAGTCCTCCACGAAGGCTTTGCCTCCTCTTAGGCTGACAGCCGGCCATGATCTTACATGAAAGGCTCACTACTGGCCAAGCGGTAAAATCGGTGAACACTAGTAGTTCGACCAGGGTTCGTTTTTCGGCGAACGGACTGGTTGCATTAGAGTTTTCGTGGACTTCTTGAATGTAAATACGAGCCATTTTCCATTTCAAAGATCTCCAAGAAGACACGCCTGCCCTTAGCCCTTGGGTGTTTTGCTGTAATTCAGTAATCCAATCCAATCCTGTTTCTAACATGATATATGCGTTGCACATAGAAAGCAATTTTCATCTTCAGATGGATGGTTGTGGCAAGGTAGGAGGAGAATCACAAAAGGCCGTTATATTATAGTAATCCTGGTATTATTTGCAAACTTTTACAACAAAATTACATAGCAATAAGCTAAATAATGAATTGTAATTGTCCATTTATTAGATTATGGAGTATAGAATGTAAACATAAGTTTCATGTGAATTAGGAAATCAAAATATTCATGCGACTCCCTTTACTGCATTATTCTCTTCATTATTGTCACTAGAACCCAGCATGGAGTAATTCAGGGTATACCTGTAAAATAAAACGAAGGTGTTAATGAGAAATAACATTGGAAAACAGCGCGAGCGAGATATGGAATCTTTTGGGAGTATATTCTGCAAGTTTAGAGAAGTTTAATAACGTTTAATTATCTCTGCATTCTCCTAGCTGTGTGTAGTAGATTTAAGCGATAACGATGACGAGTTTTAATTTCATATGAACGCTTATAACATAATCCTCATAAGGAAACTCGCCGAAGTCTTAAACCGAATACAACGCATAAGTTCGCAATGCCCCTTCATAACACCTGAGTTTGCGAAAGTACGTCGAGAAAGTGCCGCATTACCAAGGTTAAAACTTCAGCCATTTTCTTCTGATTTGGCGGACAAGTACCCAAGGTCAAAACATTCTGCTTCCTCTCCGATTAATTACGCAACTCAATGTTATGCTAAGGTCAATGTTTAACACAATCTGCTTTTTTTCTTTTTAATTATTGGTATTATTATTCATTTATGTTTTCTTTTCTTTTATAACGTCACTTGATATTTCCTTTGAAAGTTCAAGACAAGGCGGAAAGCGGAGATAAGTAACGGTATGAAAACTGCCCAAAGAAAGATACGGTGGCGTGTTTTTCTCCATTTTTATCTTTAATATCTCCGGACAATTTATTCTTAGCAGCAGTTCTTGAAAGACAATGAAGACTGAGATTTATCTCTAAGTTTATGGTTTAGCGATCTTAAATTAATGAACAATAATAATGGAAAGCTTTAAGCTTCAAGTTCACCCATCTCTTTGGAATAAATGCACTTTGAAACTAATCCGAACCATGAACAAATGATGGGAGCAGTTATCAGAAAACAAAGTATTGATAATTAGCAAATAAACATACATAACAACAACAGTTTGAAGCTTTATAATGACTAGTTCATGTCTGAATATCAGAGTCCATGTTCATGTCTGAATATCAGAGTACAGCAATACATGAGGGATAAAACCTCTTAACTCCTGCACTGTCCTTTATATTTCATTTCCAATTATATGATATGCTGACTAAATAGAGTTTTTATGATTTTCCCTGTATGTAATGCAAGTTTTCCTTTGTTTTGTACCAAAAATATCATCCCAAGACAGTAACAAATAAATGCTTAATCATAAAAAGGTCAGGTTAAATATTCATAGCAGAGGGCACAAAGGGGTCTAGGAAGGACTCCTTTGTACAGAACATTTTAAGAGATAGTGGCTCGAATTTAAATTTCAAATGAGAGAAACGCTAACCTGGTTAGCCACCTGGAACTGATTTCAGCATTAACTGCGAGTGTTTCACGGTCTTGGTCATTTGGGCACTGTTAGGATCAATTTGGTACACACTAGTACCTTGGTATACATCTCCTTTTAAATACATCCAACCTGGTATATGTCCTGTTTTTTAGATGCGAAAGTTTTTGTATACGATACGATATGTGTTTAGAATACGACGGAATTACGATTACGTTGACTACTATTGTTTACCTCTTTCGAGACCATGTTGTGATTGCCCATGAGCTTCAGTACGCCTTTTATTACTATACAGTACACAACACGCATCATAACTCTGAATTTTCAAGTGGTTTTGTGCTTTTTCACAATTTTTTGTAAATTTGTTAACACTGAATTTTGAGAAAGTTAATGGGAAGAATGAAGCAACGAAAAAAAATGATAGGATCAATGAAGATGGCTTGCGTATGCCGGACTTTTTTATAAGAAAGATGAATTATTTTCCCTTCATTTCTTACTGGAACAATTTGTTTGGAATAAGTCCAAGGATCTGAAACAGATTAATGACGTATACCGAAGTACCACTGTATTAAATTTATCTCGCTATCATGAATTAACTAACCATCTATTTGACTGATGTTATGGTCAAATGCAAGCTGAAAGAACAATTTGAATAGCAGCGTCTATGTGGAATAGAAGCACTTAAAATTTCTCGATAGCCTGATGGAAGAGGAAAAGAGCTGCGATATCTCGATCCATACTCTAGGATGCTGAACAAAAGTGGGAAGGAGCAAGTACCACCACTGTTGCCCTATGACAGTAATCTAGAATTAATGGACGAATTTTCATTATTAGGTTAGATCTAGATTTTTCTATTTGCGCACAGCACACGAAGGCCTATTATACAGAAGATCAAATTTTGCGAGATTTGATAAATTACCCTCGTTACTGAGAGGTGCAGCTTGAAGAGAATTTCTGATTTATATTACTATTAATATTCAGACAGCTTTACTGAAAGTAAATAAATTGATAGTTTGTTTTACCTTTTATTATTCGAATTTGTCCCACTACTGAGAAGAAAGAAGCCTTAAAAAATCCTCACCTTTAGGACCTTAAAAAGAAATATAAATTTAATCAATTTACTATTTAAAACGATCACTCAACCGGGAATTTCCTTGTCACTTTTAATTAATCAGGATCAAAGCATTTAAATAGATAATTTTAGGAAATGCATTCAATGTGTGCACAGAAGACTATATTGAGAAAAAGTTTGTAAATGCAAACGTAATAATGTCTACGAAACTCTTAACATATGTGTCTGGAATATTCCTTAACAGAATTTAAACAAAGTAAAGCATTTCTAAAACTTTAACTGAACATGTTATTTTCTTCACAACGGAAACTTAAAAACAAATGAAGAGACGTCTGCGATTCAAGACTTGAAAACAATAAAGAGACGTCTGCTCTCATCTGAAGCACACCTACCCGAATTTTGCTAAATTAATCGAAATTCCTATTTCATATGAATATAATTTACTCAGAAGTCTAGACTACTAATAAAGTTCACATACTTATTCAAAATCTTACTTAGTTTTCGTGTCCTTGCATTCGGTGGACGATTAGCTGAAAAGGAAAATCGTGAACTTTGAGACGGAATTTCTTCCCGCCCCCACACACAGAAGGCAAAACGAAACAAGTTGCGTGCCTTCGTGGTGTAACGGTAAGCACACTCGGTGCGTATTCGAGAGGTCCAGGTTTGAAAATTGGCGAGAACATTGCTCATTACCTGTGAAAGCCTCATCCTGGGTCGAATACGTTTGATACGTTGATGAACATCATATCGTCGCTTAGTAGCATAAAATTAATACCGAGGCGGGAGTGTACCAGTATAGCAAAGTTCATAAGGTGTGTTGAGAAAGAGTTCGTAAGGATGTGAGATAAAGCTCATTTTATTTTCTGATTTTTTTCTCCTCTCATATTAATTTTATGCTACTAAGAAACGATATGTTGTTCCTCAACGTATTCGACTCAGGATGAGGCTTTCACAGCCTAGGTGCCAACATCAGTGTAAACTAATACACCAGCGAAGGAAGCAAGTTATAAGTAAATAAACGCTTCCCCCATTTTTAGCCGAGACCTCGTAACTTTGCCCGCCTTGTTCGAGGATTAACTTTTTCTTAACTCCGATATCTCCAGCTGGCTTACATTTGGCTACCATTTGCCAAAATAAACGTATTAATTAATAGCATTAACTTCCACAGAGTCGATTACTTGCGTTTTCTCCATTCGATCATATTTTAAACGAAATTACTCAGTGTACAATAAAATTTATTCGGATCTTATCGTTAGAATAGTACTGAAATAAATTTAAATTGGAAAGACTAAAAATGTTGTTCTTTGTAATTTTGATTTAAAAAAAATTCACACAAATTAACTTTAAAAAAAAAAAACTAAAATGTATGGATTTATAAATAACTTCGTACTTATTCGGCTAGCCCGATAGTTCTGTCTTCGACATACTATGTAAAAAAAAGTTAGACAATAGTGGAAGACGGTACTTTCATTTGAATTTACAGTTATTTATAGCAGAAAATATAAAATTTATTTCATACCAGAAAATATAAAAATTATTTTACTGATATGTGTCAAGACTTCTAATTATTATTTAAAAATGAAATGAAGCAACAAGCGTAACGTGTATGGCAAATGGTTGCATTCTGACTTTTTATTTTACTCTCATATTTAATATTTCAGCGTTAGGTATTGCAATCAGTATTAATAAACAGTTAAAGCTTCAAAGACACTGAAAACAGTTTTAAAAAAAGGTTTCTAAAACTGAACTTTCGAAGACTGATTAGAACTCATTTATCTCGGGAAAAGGAAATTATATTTAAAATGTACGTATGCAAAAAAAAAAAAAAAAAAAAAAGTAGGAATAAGATTGGCTTATTTATCTACACATTTTGCAAGAGTAATAATTCAAAAAATGCATTTCAGTTTATTAAAATTTTCATCATTTCAGAAAATGCAAGGCTCCCAATCAGCTGCTTCATCTTATTTTTCTCCATGTGTAGCGTGAATGTAAGCCAGTTTCCCTTAAAAGATCCCCTATTGAGGCATACTCCCTCTAGGCAGATAGTGCTTTGCCATAAGCTATTAAACATATAAACCGAAAATGGGAGGAACTGATAAGTTTTGATCATAATTTACTGCAGTGTGATCGGAAATTTTATAATTCAGCAAACGGGACAGCGGCATGCGACTCACTCCGTACTAAGCAGTAGTTTTATTTATGAAACACATAATTAAAATTAAACGAAAATAGCTTCGCGCTACGAAACTTGTTTATATCAATAACCTAATTTTTTGATAACATTATTATGCGTATAATAATTTCCAATTCCGTAAAGCACAAATAAATTGTCGAAGTAATAAATGAAAGACAGAAAATTTCATTTGTGGACTTTGGAGAAATTTTTTCTAGAATATACATTAACTATCGAGACAGTATAAAAGACATATACATTGGGAATACACTCAACCAATATATCTCGTTGAATGACATCATGAACGTATATAGTTACAGATTACAGTGTGCGAAACAAACTGTATCTGATAATCGAATTTGTGTACGTTATGAATTAATCAAATGATTTAGGGTTAGGTGTGGCTAACCCTCTGTATTTCTGTCACCATACTTCTAACTGAAAAATTATTATTTTTTTTAATGCTAAACTGATAGCATTTTAAACCTATTTTCTGTAAGCAATTTTTCTTTACCAAGCGCTGTCATTGCCCCTGGTCTACTTTTCTTTCTCTAATTCTGCTGTTCTACTTTTCAGAACAGATCAAGATTCTTAACTTGAGTTAAAAGCTATTTTTGTTATTATAAAGATTATAACATCACTTTTTGAATTCCGTTTACTCTTTTTAAAAGCAGTCGTCAATTATGCAGTTATAAACAGATAAAAACGGAAATTCATACGAAATACTTGATTTAACCAAATAAAATATTTTCAGTGCAGAGTTAAAAAAGTTAAAAATCTGTACAGCATAGAAACGTACTTCTCTCAATGCAGAATAATAGCAATAATAATGATTTATTTTTGTTTATAAACAGCAACATTAATTAAAGAGCTATTAAATGCTTTGAAACTATTTGAAATGTTTCTTAATCACAAACTCTTGGTTTGCTTTTAAAATTTATCTAGTTGCGGCAATATACAATTATGTAGTTGCGTCTCTTTATAACTATGCTAATATTTCTGAATTCTAAATTGTGGCTGTTAGAAACACGAAGTTTGGCCACCCGTGATATATGCTGCTAAGGAGAAAGAACTATCTAAAATAGGTATCTCGAGCTATGTTACGTACATTGCCTTTGTAGAAGCGTAGGATGGATATATGCCACTTTTCCCCAAGAGGAATTAGTCTCTGTTAGACACACTATTAATTAAAGCAGCGCAACTCTGCTAGTTCGTTTTAGTTTACAGATAATTTTCAAAATTTTCGGTTTCATCTTATTGTTCATAAAATATAGTTAATTTTAATTGGTATGGTTAATTTTAATTGATTTAATTGTACCATCGACAATGGTGCAGCTAAAATTTAAATAAAAGTTTGAATGTGAAAAACTGTCTTTGAGCTCCTTGTCCAATTCCCCTTTTTTCACCTTTAATAGTATTCATTCTCGTTATAGCCGTTTCATGCCTCCCCACAAAAAAAATATTTCCAAATATACCTTAGTATGCTTCTCCTCAATAATTTTAGCTTTTCAGCCTCATATATGCTCCGATGTCGATCCTCACATTTTCTAAAATGATGAATATTTTAATAAATCGAAATGTTGCATCGAAAACGTTGTTCCTACCACAAGTAAACATAAAACGTCACTCCTGTTCTGCTTGAAACTTACGCAATCGTATGTCCATTAGAACGTACTTTTTATTAAGACAGAACATTTAATACGCTTACTTCACACCCTTTAGAGTAGCCTTTCTCACTGTATTCGAATATTTTTCATAATTAAATAAGCAAGTTTTTTTACTGTACCTTTTTTTTATATAAGCTATTCCCGGGGAAAAAATTCGGATCCTTCTTCTAAATGAAATCACGTTATAATTCAATTTGCATAATCTTTTCTTTTTATTTTTCAATGCCTTCATAACTTTAATCACTTTCTAATACTGAATGTAGTTTCTATGTTTAAAGTGGGAACATCAAATATGACAGTGAGCCTAGTGATCAGTCATTACACAAGTCCTTACACGTACCATAAAATAACTCTTAAAATGCCCTGTATAAAGTGTCATTTCATCAAATTAAAAATCTAGTTACCATACTCTAAAAATAAAATTTAGAAGCTTTGTCGCTGTTTATCTTTTTTTTATTTTTTAAATAATGTTTCAGAAACAGAAATTTCTAACTAGTTGAACAAAACTCATTACTTTTTATAAATATTAGAAAAGGAGGGCTTTACAAATCTATGTACAGTAACACCTTGCATAGTCTGGCTTCGATTAGTAAGTATTTTCAAAATAAATTACAATTTTAAAAACAAATAAAAATTTCAGAACAGATTAAAATTTTAATTCATATTGCGATAATATGCATATTTCAGTTTTTTCTGCGATTCCCCGTTGCTTATGTATATACCTATGCTCAGGCCTTTCGTTCTTGAACTTCAAGAGCTGTAGCTGGACAAGCGTTGAACAGCTACCATCATTAAATCCGAACAATTATAAAAAATTACTGGAATGATTGAACCTTTGTCAAACATATAATGGGAATGGATTCCAAAGCTGAACATAGCTTTACATATTGCCGAACGATAAACGATACAGTATGTTGTTGATATAGAGAAACGACTGAAGTGAAAAGGCCAAAGAAACATCTGCAGATATTGAAATTTTTAGACAATAAGATGTAAATTGCGATAAATATGCGTTTTAAAAAGTTATTCATAATAAAGAAATTTGAATTTATAAATTTTATTTGTTGAGAAACAGGGAGAAAAAGAAGACTTTTTGGAACCTATTAACATTTTTTGTATGCATTTAGTTTTTTCATTAAGTCCGATTCATAACTTGCAATAGCAATTTTGATTACGAATTTGCTTTATAAAATTTCTGTGCTACTGGACTGTACAAATACAGATTTTAGCAAAATGTTTATGTTATGTGTAAAGAATGATAAATACCTTAACTACCTTTAAAATGTCAAAATATCTCAAAAATATGACACAGTTTAAAGCTCAGCTTTCTTATAACTAGCTGGCATAAGTGTAAAAAACTGTATACCTTTTTCGATACCCATGAACAGTGTATCTCGTACTTTTATTTTATGTTACAAATATCAAAACGTTTTAAATAAAATAAATTTTTTATCATCCGCATAATATTAAAATGCACACTTTTTAAAAATGTTTAGGGGAAAGGCATAATAGTTGCTCATTTTAAACTCATTAACTTTATTTTTATGCAATTGAAAAATAATCGCTTTGAATTTATATATCTTAAATTAAAAACGAAATTATCCCAAAATCCTTGTTAAAATTAATAAATATGCAGATGGATATGCTAATAAGACAACTTTTCTATCATTTGTAACCTATTTGTGTAAAAGTGTATGCATAAATATTTGCTAGAAATATATTTACTAGAATTTATAGAGAAATACATTTACTACAAAATTTGAATTTGATAACGAATGTATCCAAAAACGTGTTTCAAGTCAAAAGTTTGCAACTTGATGGCTAAATGTAAATATAAAATTATGTATGTTAAAATATTTGTAATTCGGCACATAGGTTAGGCTAAGTTTTTAAATAAGGGGCTATCTGCTTAAGGGGAGAGATGCCTTCGTGGAGGACTTTTGAAGGAAAACTGATTTTTTTTTAATGAGTATCAAAAATAATGCAAGTAATTTTCATTCAGTTTATATTTATACATACGTATTATGTAAATATTCTGATATATGTTAAATTATTGTAAATTACTTTACTCGAAAAATATAGTGAATGACCAGAAAATATGGATTTGCACATCCCGAAAATAAAAAATATTACATACGTATGAGTATTTATGCATAGACATGTAAAAAGCGTGCACTTGCCTTTAATTAAATACATAAATATTTATTAAAGTATTTATAAATATATTTGAAAATGAAGGATTTATTCATTAATAAACTCTTGTGAATGTTAGTGTGAAGAAATCTAACATCTAAATTTATAATGAATAAAAATATTACCTAATTATATAATGACCTTAACATTTAATTATAAACATAAACTGAAGTTAGGTTGACAAATATATTTATAAAACTATTTAAGCAAGAATTGTTTATACTGGCAAACAATCTATTAAAAGGTGTTGTAAAGCACAATCTATGCAATGCATACTTAAGAAAGAAGTAAAGTGTAATTTTTAGAATGTGTGTTGTTGAAATCAAGAGTTAAATTTATTTTAATACGTATTAAAAGAATAATTTCCTTACATTTTATAATAATTCAATTAAAACTTTTAAATAATATTAATTAACACCTTTTTTTTTAATCCTTTTCAGAAATACTCACACAGTATTAAGTACATGGAAATCAGCAGCAATATTTAACGTACTTAACTATTAAAATAAAAGCTTCTCTAATTTGCAATGAACCAAACAGAACAATAATTATAGATTGACTAAGAATTTTGATTTTAGAAACGGCTCAAACCTCTAATGTAATTAGTGAAAATTTGTGAAAATATTTCACTCAAAACTGTTCTGAGCATGGAAAAAGTAGAGCACTGATTCCGTTCAGGATGAAACGTTGTTTAAAAATATATTCTTTCACATACTTAGGAGTCTGAAATATTTTATAAAAAGTATATATATACATTTGTACTTATATTTACGACGTAAAATTACAAAATGTTTGCATCCAAATATGTCAAAACCTAATGGCAAGTCACTGAATGTTTTGGTAAGCAAGAGAGGCGAGTCACTCAAGGGAGTGTATGCGAAAAACCAGTTTGGGCTTCTCTCTTTTTCTACCTCTAATGATCCCAAGGGACGAAAATAAGTAAACCTTTTAGCTTTGATCTTGGTTGCATTATCTGCGCAACGCAACCGATTCTTTCTGTACCATATCAGGGATTTCTGTAAGGTCACCGATGGATATGTCCGCATTCATACAGCAAACGGTAGCCTCTGGTACATGATTCCATAACCGAGGTTGACATCAGATATCCAGGTTGGTACATACCACCCGAAGAAGCGAATGGAGCGGATCACAAATAAATAGCCACTTAATGGTACACATTGTAGAACATAGGCTACAAAGACAATATCCTACGCAGGGCTGGTTTGAGTAATTTTGGAGCCCCCTGCAAGTTGGACCAAGTGAACCCCCTGACGTGGTACCCTTTAAAATTGCATTACTACATAAGTTATTACCAGTAATCATTTTATTTCAAAATTATATCATATACAGGGACTTATGTAATATATTTTATACATTAATATTTTTCAAAATTATATAATTATTCATTGCCAATAGAGAACAAGCGTAATTTTTTAAAAAGAAGTGATTTTTAGTAAGGACACTTAGTTCTTTTCTTAAATAAATAGTACTAATTTTAATAATTTCTACATTGTGTCAGTGAATTGAACAATATCACGTAAACATATAACCAATTTATTTACTTTTGAAATAGCTTGTTTCAAATGCATTTACCTAGACTCTTCAATAACACATAGCATTTCATTTATAAGTTTGCGTGCCTTTCACTTGAATTAAATTAGTGACATGAATAAGAATATTGTACCAGATCAATTGCACGTGATTAGTTAGAATTTCTCTGTGCTTCATAGATGCAGAAAATAAAATAAGCAATCTTTGGCCCTACACCAAAAACAGTAGCATTTTTCTTTCCTATCTTTGTTCTTTTAAAATGAAGAAGTTCTGCCAGATTCGGTTCGTGAGATTTTACTGCTGCAGTCGTTTGCTTTATTTCCCTACTATTATACTGTTTACTTACAGTCGCACTGCCTTCTTACGTTTTCTTTAAACATTTACTTAATTTGCTTTTCTATCCTGATGTTTTCTCATATGAAAACTGAATAGAATTCTCTCTTTACGCTTTAACTTCTACAACCACAGAGTCAATACTATCTTTACTTTAAGACAATACTATCTTTTCAGACTAAAACTACCAAAAATACAGGATCGACAAATGTGCATATTTATATGTTCATATAATAAATATTGGTATGCATTTTGCACTGTCCGAAATCCATTTCATATATTACAAAAATATTCTAGATTAAAAAAATTTGTACGTAGACTTTAATACATTATAAAATCTAACTGTGGAAAGACTTCTACATCTTCCAGCTGTATTCTTATCTAACCTGACAACACTAAACATATAAGAAAGCACAGAGTCTTCCGAAGAATATAATCTTAGCATTTCTAGTAGTAGTATTTTAGAAATTAGGTAATGAACTATGAATACTGTAGAGAAAAACCTACTAAACAGAAAAAAGAAGCTTATGTACAGAACTTAACTTCTAAATTTCTGATTGGGGGGGGGGAGGTAATGTGAAATTTAAAATTACGCAAAGTTATTTCAGTCTGGCATACATTTTGAATAAAATTATGTCGATTTCGAAGGGACTGGTCCTAAAGAAGTGTCTGATCGCCCTTGATATCGATAGAGTTATTCAAAACGTATTCCAAACTAAAGCTGTTTTATGCCTCATTTTAAATTCTCAATTTATCTTTATGGGTTCTGCAGGCCACGAGGAGCCGAGCGGTAAAAGCCGCTGAACACTGGTAGTTCGTTCCGAGTTCCAGTCCCGGCGAATGGGCTGGCTGCATGGGCGTTTTCGTGGTTTTCCCCATGTGTTTTCCCCATCCAACCAACGTGTATATGAGCCAATGTCCCTTCGAAAGACCTCAACAGGGCATCCCTCCCTCTCCGTGTAGTGCCTAAGGATGGAGCACGTAATAAATAAAAAATAATAATAATAATAATAATAATAAGGGTTCTGCCCAACAGGGAACTGCCAGCAGTCTACAGCTTAAATTTTAAATTTTTATTTTATTTTACTTTCTTTTTAAAGTCTCCACTTTTAAAAGAAATTGGAAGTGATCATAAACATCCATTTATTCTGGCTAATAATTTATACAGTTATATTACTAATTTTAAAGTACCAATTAACCACTTAGTAACCGTGAAAGACTGGCGAACGACTTTTCATCCTGTCCAACTCCTGAGAGAGATACATCACAACCAAAGTAAAATCCAAATAAAAATATTTATTAAAAAAATAACAGCTTGACTGACTGTTAAATGAACTGAAAATTAAGAACTAAGTTTAACTTGCACACAACTCCGCTAGATTGCAAGTATACAAATAGTTTTTAATACAAATTTCAAGTTAACACTAAAAGACAGCACAGAAATATTAGAAAGTCACACCGTAAACCTTCGCTCTTACGTGACTAATCACTCGCAGAGAATCACAGAAAGTTAAATTTAGTTGATATGCTAATTGCAACAACAGAATCTAAAGCAGATTAGCTTAGAGCAGCTACTCTAAGCTGACAAACGCTCTCTGATAAACTTTTAAATTTGACGCTTATTTAAGCTTTAAATTAACTTACATTTTGGTAGAAGCGAAATGTAACACGAAAGTATATATAAGCCAAAATGATAAGACAGGGGTTCCCAACCAAGGAGCAATTCACCCCTAGGGAAGAAGGGAATTTCATAGTTTCAAGGGTGGAATGCGATCAGCATTTAATTTTAGTTTATAAACATAAAAAACTACTTTTATTAAAGTTTAAGTATTTATCAACAATTTCTGTACTTTTTATAAAACACGTTAAAAAATCATTTAAATCTACATAAATGTAGATGTGTATTTTTGTAGTTTTGGAAAGTGGGGGAACGATCTTCTAGGAATGATGAATGGGGTGCATGAGTCAAAATATGCTGAGAACCACTGTGATAAAATGAACAAGTTAATTAAAATAAAAACCATACAAACTAATAATATATTACTTTTGGGCCGAAGCATTTTATTTCAGGTACTACATGTACTACTATTCAAAATAAATGAGTAAAATCTGAAAAACAACTAATTTAAATATGTAAATAGTTTTAGCTTCAAACACTGCAAGTTACTGATTAACAACAGGTAAGGAATTCGAGGGTTGTGAGATAGGGTGCCTTTCTGGTGAACTTTTTAAAAGAAACTGGCTTTTACTAGCGTTAATTAAGTATACGGGTAAATATCGGGAACTCCATGCAGCTAACCAGTTTTCCCTTACCGGAAGGTAAATTACTTCATGTTCCGCTCGGCAAATAGTCTCCTCCGTAATATCAGTTTGAAATGCTAGAAATCCGTTGAGAGAAATCCGTCTGAAATGCATCGAGACACATCAGTTTGAAATGCTTAAAATCCAATGAGAGAAAATCTGTTTGAAATGCATCGAGACAAATCAGCTTGAAATACATTGACAGAAAATGCATCGAGAGAATCCGTGACATAACGCTATTTAATTTTTGTGAAGTAGTACACTTTCTACCCTGAGGGAGGAGAAGGGGGGGATTTCAATTAAGACCTCTTGAGTAATTTTGGGAGCTTCATCTCAAACGTATGAATGCATAAACATTTTAATACGAAACACTCAACTCTTAAATATACTTTTCAACTAAAAATAAATAAATAAATAAAAATTTAAAAAAGTTTCCCATCAGGATTAATGTCACGTTACAATGCCGTTAGCCATCCAACATCCATTTAGGAGCGCAGAGCTGAACAACGAACAAAGAACTCATTTTCTCAAGGACATTCATGACCTTCAGTGCTTAAAATGCTTTTCCCAACTTACGTATACAGCGGGAGATCCACTAGCAATAAACTTGGTCACGAATGTTCGTGATCTCTCCGGATGAACACCGTTGGAGAGACACTCACTTTCGTTAAAGACAATAGCGACGCTAGACAGAGAGGCGGGACACAGTTACATTGTCAAATTGCAGGCGGGAAATAATTTCAGGCGGGAAAGGAAGCAAACCGCATCATCTTCGATTGACTTTGAGCAAAATATAAAAAGTTTTACACATCAGGTATCTAACACTACATAAGGTATTTCAAAAAGATTATACAGGAGGCCTCTCGACTTTCGCACAATCCGCTATTTTGCACATTTTTAGAAATTCAGTTTTTTAAATATTTTTGTCGATACTTTAAAAACTGTTCGCTTCCATGCAGTCGCGCCTACTTACGTTGATAAGTGTGGTGCATCACCGGAGTTCCCGGGTTCGAAAACCGACCTCCATCGAGAAACAGTCCATGCGATCACATCAGCAATAAATGTTAATGAGCATATTAATGATGCATAGTGTACGAAATTCTAGAAAGTAGAAAGACAAGCTGCCGGGCTGGTTACTGCGTTAATATTTAAAGATTAGTTTTCTTTTTATTCCTGAACGGAAGGTAAGCAGTAATGTAAAGACAAAAATTTACAGTTTAAAGCATTATTAATCTTAGGCGATGCTCTACAGGACACTCAAAATCTATGCAGAAATTTATACCCGGAAATTAACGTTGCGCCGGTTTCATACAGCCCATGGATGAAACAGTGATAGCAATGTTTAAATGATGTTATATGAGGACAATAATGAATCAAGCCATCAAGGCAACTGACAGAAAAGGTAGGCCTACATTAAGAGATTTTTTGAAGACTGTAATATAGGGAACACAATACACAATATTGGAGACTCGTGGCCTGGTAAAAGGAGTCAACAATGAAAGATTCATGGAAACAATGCCGTCAAATGATAATGATTTTATAAATTTTGAAGAAACTCCGAAAACTATCACAGTTGAAATAGTTAGCTTAATGAATGTACTAAATTTGGATATCAGCAACGAAGATGTTAATGAGTTGATTGAATCTCACTGAGTATCTCTATCAAATGAATACTTAAAAAGCAACAAGAAAATGAAATACACAATGAAAGTGGGGAAGAAAAGGATAATGGGTGATATTCAGTTAACTTTGACAAGTTTATAAAGAAAATACATGAAAGCGCTTAAGCACGCCTCATTAACTTTATAAATACTAATATTATATTTATAAATTATAATATTATTGAAAAATAGATATTTTAAAATTCCCCCCTCTGGTTTTTAAACCTCGCTCTACTTTCAAACAATCAACATTCGCACACAACTTCAGGAATCAATTATGTGCGAAAGGGACGCATGTATGGTTAAATAAAGTACCTCTTGAAAGATTAGTCGTAGACCTACGGTTCTACTTTAAGAAATTCAGACTTAAGCTATTCTTTCAGACTGAGACAGTTTTGGTCAAGTAATAACTTTTCAGCAAAACTAAGCGAAAGCAAAATTTTCCAGGAGCTTCATAGATATTAAAATGTTAATAAGAGGGGATACTTAATTAAGCTAAAAAGTCCATACACATAGGATCGATTGGTTTATTTAATTATGGCAAAGCACACTAGGGCTATCTGCCTAAGGGGAGGGATGTATTCGTAAAGGACTTTCTACGGCAAACTGGCTCGTATACACGTTACACATGTGGAAAACCACGAAAACGCATATGCAGCCAGTTCGTTCGCGGGATCCGAACCTCGGACCGAACTACGAGTGTTCAGCCGCTTGGCCGCTGGTGGGCCCACATAGGATTGAAAAATTATCAGAGATATCATTAAAATTTTTGGTGCCCCTCTACAAACATGGCTGAAGGCAATAGCTGTCTTGAGAAGCCATGATGTTACCACCATGTCGGTGCCATATTCAAGGCAGAATTAAGTATCTACGCGACTTAATGCCGATTCAGCCCGTTTCCAACTCAGCCTTAGCAATTTTAGTCCCAACTCAGCCTCAGACATAAGAGTTAAATACACTGGTGAAATAAATTAAGAGAATTTGCATATTTTATCGAATTGCAGGAAAAGAACGGAACTGAAAGTAAAACCACTGCTTCTAGATAAAAATGCAAATCTTGTACGGCAAATACGTAAGCATACACGTGTGTGTAAGCGAAGCCAGCAGAAAAACTGGCTTTATAAGCGGGTGGAGGGGCGAATTTCTTGGTGTTATCTTGCAGCATTAGGTTAAATTCACATCGGAACAGTAAAAATGAGTAACCACCACCGTTCAGATGATGGAATGATGTGGCGAATTGTGGGGAGGCTAGAGGCAGGCCAATCACAAGTCCAGATATGCAGAGAGTTTAATTTAACGCCCATCGTCTTGTGTAACCTATGGGAACAGTTCCAGGATACTGGATCTTTCGAGAGAAAGCCTGGGCAAGGTTGTCAAAGAGCCACAACGGCCAGAGAAGAACGCTATTTGTCCATTTTAGCGAGGCGTAACAGAGGGGCAACAGCAACTGAGCTCTCTCAGGACCTGTATGCAGCCACAGGAACCCGTGTAACAAGGCTGACTGTTCCAAAAGACTGAATGAGAGAGGGCTGTTTGCGTCCCGCTCACGTGTATGGACAAGAGAGTCCGATTAGCATGGTGCAGGCAGCATAGTGATTGGAGTACGGAGCAATGGGCGACCGTTCTGTTCACCGACGAGTCGCGTTTCAGCCTAAACACCGATTCTCGCCGTACTTTAGTATGGAGAGAGTCAGAGACCTGCTACCTACCCTCCAATGTCCGCGAAATCAACAATTATGGCGGTGGCGGTGTAATGATCTGGGCAGGCATCATGTTGGATGGCCGCACACATCACCGCGTCTCTGACAAAGGCTGTGCGACTGGTGTGAAGTATAGGGATGAGGACTTGGAACCCTATGTTCGCCTTTTCCGGCTGCAGTGGGCCCCGAGTTCATCTTACAGGATGATAACGCGAGGCCACATAGAACTCTTCTGGTCGACGAATTTCTCGAGAGTGAGGATATTCGCCAAATGGATTGCTCAGCCAGGTCTTTAAACTTCAACCCTGTAGAGCATGCCTGGAAAGCTCTGGGGAGGGCAATTGCAACTCGCAACACCCCTTCTTATCCAGGAACTGAAAACAGCGTTGCTGAATGAATGAGACCAATTGCCGCAGGCACTGATAAACTGCCTTATTTCCAGTATGACATCAGGCTGTACGGTTGTAAGAGGGGACCATACCCCTTATTAACCCTTTTCTTTTGTGTCTTCTGCAACCGCTGTTTCAGACCTTCAGACTCCCATGAGTGTTACACATGAACATGTGTGTCTATTATAACTGCTGAATGTTTATTTTGTTTGTATTATATAAACCTATGTTCACACCAAATTTTATTAAAATCTGTCCAGTAGGAACAAGAGAGATCGTAGATCAAATATGCAAATTCTCTTAATTTATTTCACCAGTGTATTTTTACTCCCGAATGAATCTAATCTGAAAATATTCCTTCATCTCATTTATAACACAATCTGTGTTTTTACACTCCCTTCTATGTATAAAAGAAAGCAGAGTTCAATGTTTTCAGCAACATAGCACCTTTTTTAACGCGATTTATCACATCAGGATAATCCTGCGCATGAAAATAATATCACATAACTATTTTGGTTTTAGTCTATTTTGCATTATTTTAGTCAAAAATTTTAATTTCAATACTTTAAACATTAAATAAAAAAAAATAAGGCCGATTGATGATTGTTTCTGATAAAGGTGTGCGGAAGTGTCACTTGTTATCTATAATTGGTTACACGTGTTAGAAAAATTCATGTTTACCCAGGGATAATGTGTAGGAGGGTCAAATCACGTGTAAGATTTCCCTTTCCAATTTCCTCCCAGACTGATACATCTGTAATTAAATTCAGCTCTTGCATACCTACCAGATATTTTTCAAGAAATAAGCAATATAAATTTGTCAGAATAATTCTAAAGTAATCTTTAACATTTCAGACAAACCTAAGTCTCCAAATTTAAGGACTGGATTTCTGGAAGTCATGAACTGAAAATTTAATTAAAATTTTTGAAAATGGTGTATGAAGTAACATTTCAAACTTTTCTATCTCAGAACAAGTACCTGCTATTCTACGGCAGGGAGAAAAAAAAAAAAAAAAAAAAAAAAAGTAGTTTAACATTTGAAAAAGCTAAAATCTTCCTAAAAGCATTTCTCAAGAAGAAGGAGAAGACAAGCACTGGACTGCAAATCCCTTAGAAGAACAATTCTTAGTAAACAAATTATTAAACAAGGAAAAAAAAAAAAAAAAAAGCGGTTGGTCAACATTCGAGAGATACTATTTTTAAAGCCAAATTCCAAGAGAAACCCCTTATTAATTTTGGGGCAAATGTCAACAGAGAATACAAGCACAGCTTTCTGATAAGGAGCTTAAGCTTACGTCCCTTTACAAATAAGGAAGCACCCACATAGCACAAAAACATCCTTGGGATATCCCAAGGATGTTGCTCGCGGGATATGCGCACATCCTCAGGACATCCCGCGAACCTCCTAAACACCTCCTCCCGAGTGCTTAATGTCACATCCCGGGATATCCTCAGGACATCCTAACCAAGTCCCATCGACAGCGTGCGGGATGTTATTAGGATTATGAACTCCTACTTACTACATCCTCAGGACATCCCGTAATATCCCAATTTCCTCCTAAACTCATCCTCCTGAGCGCTTAATGTCACATCCCAGTATATCCTTAGGACATCCTATCTACGTCCCACCGACAGCGTATGGGATGTTATCAGGATTTGAAACACTAGTGACAATATCCCTTTAACCTCTTAAATACATACTCTCAACTGCTTAGTGTCACATCCCAGTATATATACAGAGGAAAATTCCAGTGAAAGTATGTGAAGGTGTGATGATCTAAAACCTACTTTTTTTTACACAGATAGTCTCAAATCCTTCTCCTATGGTTACTATGGAAAAATCAGAAATGTTGAAAATATTTATACAACTTATTTTGTTTTTAAATCTGAATTTGTGAATATATTAAAACTGAGCAAGGAAATTAAAATGAATTATTAATACAAAATATTAAAACTGAAAATTTTGCTTTTATTTTTAAGATATTAAAAATCTTTTGATCATTTTTAAACATCCAATAGCCCCCAAATTGAATTATTCATAATTAAATTGTTTTACAAAATCAGTTTCTAATTTCAATTAATTTGTATTAAAAATTGAATAATAAAATTAGCCATTTAATAATCTTTACATTAATGAATCATCTTTCTTTAAAACATGTAAGGAATTTATAGTGTTTTGATGACACTGTTGGGAAATTGTTAAAAGGAATAAATTGTATTTTTAAAACTAAATCAATTCCTAGCCTCAGAATAAATAAATATGTTTTTGTAACATGAGAATGCTGCAGGCTTTTTTATATATTTAATATTTAGTTGTAAAAATTTGACATTATGTTAACAATTCTTTATATCATTCAAAAAGTAACTCAAGAAGCTCTTCTAAAATTCTCTTTCTGCTCACACAATTAAAAAAAAAAATCTGAAAGGCCTCAGATTTTAGCAGTCACTCAAAGAGGCTAAAAGTTTATGAATGCATAGATTATCAATACAGATGGGGCAGTGGTAATAGCAAAACATTTTATAAGATACTGACACCAGAAAGTTATATATCTTCTATATATTTGAAAACTGAAGAAATATATCATGTAATTATGTAGAAATATTAAAATGTTTTCAATTAGATATATCATGAATTAAATGCATTTTAAATCAATCAGATTAAAAATTTAAAAAAGCATTGTTAAGAACTGTGTGTAATGCTTTTAAATAGCTTGGCTTGTTAGTCAATAATATATTAGATTTTAAAGATAAATATGTTAAATTTTGCCAAATGGCAAGACTTGAATGAAATGCGAAACAAGTTTACGACTGACGATATGAAGTCACATTTCAAAACTAATAGCCCTTTTAGATTAAAAAAAAAAGTTCTGAAAATAATTTGCAATGGTTCATTCGTATTATTTTACGCAAAATTCAGTAAAATGAAATTTACCTGTTGAAATCAGCACCAAATTAAACTTTGTAAATTCTAGCGCATGTTAAAGGTTGTCTCATCCAGAATTTTATTACTAACCATTCATTTCAGAGCAAAATAAAACAGTAATTGCCATTTATATGACAATCAATATCAAAAATTTAAATCTGCATTTTAGGCAACATAGAAAAACTTCAAAAGATCTACTGTTTACCATGCAATTAAGGCATTTTATTCTGCAATCAACTCTACCAATTATTAATTCCATTAAGTATATTAAGTTTACTCTTTCTGCTCAATATATGCTATGTAAAATTTTCCATAAATTTATTAATTCATTTTATTTTGAGGTGAGCTTTTATTCAACTCTCAATGTCAATGAGAATGTTTAGTTCATTTTTTATTCAGTCTCAAAAGAGAAATCAAAATACGTGGATTTATGTACGTGTATTTATGAATCAAAATACATGAGAAATCACAGTGAGAAAAGCACTGCTACCTTAAATTGTGATTATATATAACAAATGCAGTGAATTATAGTTAAAAAATAGTGAAAATATTTATATTTCTGAACTATTTAATATATAACATTTTCAGTTTCGCATATGTGGCAATTTAAGAACTTTTTTACGTATACCAATTTTTTGAAATATCTGCAAATTTTTGTATCTTTAAGGAAAGCTTATTCTTTCACCTTTAGTATATAAGTAATGGTAATTTACCAGATAAAATTACTTAATGGGGAATACAGAAAAATATCTAACTACTTACCTTTGTGACTTCATCTGCAGAGAGACTAAAATGGTAGTTCAGCTAAATCTGCTATAATTAATATTTATAATAATGCTAAATTATGCAATATCTATTAATATGACAAATTTTTGTAAAGCTATTTATTTGGATGAAAACTAAACACATTCAGAAATTTATGGCACTATATTATGATTAACAGAGGAAAAACACTTTTCAAAATTCAAAATAGTTTTTATTAATCCAATTTATCACATTTTATTTGAATTCATGAAAAACAATCTTATATCCATGTATTCTTATGTATATAAGAACTCTTGATAAATTGGATCTCTGTCATTGCCTTTCACAGCACCTAAAATAAAAAAACACTCACAATTACTATATGTGAATATAATTCATAATTAAATTTAAACAAATGACTATTACAATGCAAATTAAAGGAAGCATTTAAAATATTTTAACATTTAATACCTATAAACAGAGTAGCAATTATTTGATTTTTCGATTATAGTAAAATAAACATGGGGGATGCCTTTTAAAATTTTTTATGTCAGAAAATAAACTCAAACCACCAGCTGAACATATGAGCAGTTTTATCAATCAGCCACTGGTAGGTAACCTGGATACTGAATCAACATATAAAGTTGCCAAGATAAAGAGAGAAACAAAATTATGATAATCACATCTTACCTATTCATAAAACTATTTTAAATTTAATGTGTAGGCAAGTCCAAAAAGAGTGAGAATGAATTTATTTTGCAACACAAAGTAAAGTCTTGCAGGAGCCAAAAAAACTTGTATCATGAGATTGGCAAGTAAAAAATAATTAACTGCATCTGGTAACATTTATCTGACAACACATATGTAATTGTTAGCTACGTGCAGAAAATAAAATCTGATCAGGGGCGTAGCTAGAGGGGGAAGGAGGGGCATCTGTCCCCAGGTGCAGAATCCAAGGGGCGCCAAACTGATGTTAGAACATTTTAGAATTAAATGTTTTCCATCCTTGGCAAGCAGTAGGGGGCGCGAAATCTTCAGTTGTCCCTGAGCGCTGAAAACCCTAGCTATGACTCTGAATCTGATCCTGTTAATGCAATTTTAAACTTTTGAATTTAACCGCAGAAATTTACCAAAGAAGTACTTGTAACAGTAGTAAATGAAGATGTGGCTAATCTTTACTGTATGGTACACCTTGGTTTCTGTCTGAAAAAAAATCGCAAAGTGGTTGTTTGTGAAATGTGGAAGCCCATTGCGTCAAATAAGTTTTTCAGTAACCCTAATGTTGATAATGTTGGCGAAAGTAGCCTTTAGGAAAAAAAAAAAAACTTTTTTTTTGTCAATAAAAAGGAGTTATTTCAAATATTGCCAACGTGTTGTGATAAATTTAGTTTTGAGCTACTTTTTTTAATAGTAAACCTTTTGTACGGTCCCAGGTTTTTGGTTCTTACCATTCTTTTCAATTGCTGTGTTTGGTTGCACGGAAGTGGTATGGTCTTGTATTTTGAACATGCTATTTATTATTTTGGTGTGGGTACCATCGTTTCAGTATGTCTGAGGTGACTAAGAGATGAAAAATTGAATTGAATTGCTTACCTGGAGGATGGTGGTGGGAAGCCTAAACATATGCATGTGAAAAAAAAGGTACGTGAAAAAAATGACGTTTCATTTATTTTTTTGTCTCCGTGTGTTAATTTTTGTTAGAAGATTTGTTGTTTAATGTTTTTATGTTAGGAAATATGTATTTTTGGTAACTTATTCCTCTCTGTTTGTGTATTTTTGGTTGTCTGTATGTTAAGACAGTGGTGAATTTTTTCTGGTAACTATGATATTTTTAACTTTCTGATTTTCTTAGAGTGAAAATAGATCAATGTGTACATGGACAAAGTTAAGGCAGTGCACAATGCCCAGTTTGTGCAGTTTGTTTTAATAGGTCGATGTGTACATGGACACAGAGTTTGTGTATGTCTTTGACTTCTTATTTTGGTTTTGTGTAGCAGCCACCTTGAAATTGGTGCCGATCCTCTCAGGTGACGATCTTGATATAAAAAAAAAAGAAACGATTCGCCAAGGGTTACAGTAGAGTAAATTTTTACCAAAGATGTTCTACCATAATCACCATTTCAGTGGTTTAAACACTAGTGGAGCAGTATGCAGAGATGAAGATTTGAGTTTTGTTTACACAGCATGATGGTTTAGGCACTCCAGCCATTACAGTGAACAAAATTATAATAAACATAGCCACAATAATTGCCTATAAATATTGATGTATAACACTGCATTAACTAATATATTTCTTATGCTAGTATATACAGAATCCTTAATCGAAGGGAAAATCAGAAAACTGTGCATGCATTTTCCTTTAACTGAAACATGGATTTGACCATACAAATCTCAGTCTTACGAGACATGCCACACTATGCAGATAGACAGTAAAAAGTGCTTGCATTGTTTTTATTTGTTAGAGGTATGAAATAAATATACTTCTAGATTTTAATTTTTTCTTTTCTTGTTTTACATTTGGATTACCTATCAAAAAGTAAGGAATTTTGATATTATTACAATATCGGAGTTAAAATAACAATTATTGGACATGTTAAAGTAATGAAAATTTTAAATTAGGTTAAAAAGTAACCCTTAATGTGGCATATTTTTGAATTAAACTCTATCGACATTAAAAACAACAAAACGTCCCTCTTTATTAATGACTTTAATTAACTAATTTTAAATACGGAGCTATGAATGAATTTTTTCCTTTGCATGTTATAATAACTGAAAATTACTCTGATACAGTCAAAATTCCTAAATGCAAGTACATAAAATTTACTTTAGCAATTTAAAGAGAAGAGACACACTGAACACATGAATAAATTTCTATCAAAGAATAATTTATTAAATTTGGCCCGTTCCATAGTAAACTTTAACCATTAGATTACATTATTACACCATGTTATCAGTTTGAAAAGCAAGTCATATGCCAGATCTTGGATGTAAAAGAAATGCACAAAATAATATACAGATTATTGAAAAATGATGTATACCAATGTTTATAGATATGATTAAATGTAACAGAAAATTTACTGTCACAACCACATTTTTAAGTGAAATGTATTATTTTAACATTTTACAATATTTAAGGTATGGCATTAAATGCAACATTATGTGCCTGGACATAAGTTAGTAAATTTAAAAAAAAAAAAAAAAAAAAAAAAAATAGTAATCAAAGAATGAATGTCATGAAAAATTTCAAAAACAAGCAGAATTTAATTTAGAAGACCTTTAGACACTTATGATAAATAAATTTGAGAATTCTTCACCCAAAATTAAATTATAATTAACTAAAACCAGTTTGACTGACCTTCTACAAAATCCTTCAGCTGCAATTTTTTCTAGCTTGAAAACCAAATTCTTCTCCACATGGTAATAACATCTTAACCAGTTGAAATTCCTGCAGAAAGTTTGATAACACAGTAATAGAATTAATAGAATAGAAAAATTAACACAAAAGTATAGAACATCATTTAAACTTAACATTATTACAAATTTTGGTGCTTTCTGACTATCTGCAAAGCTGTGAAAATTGGCAAAATGGTTAATTTACGGTTCATATCTACTGCTCTGTTCACAAGTAGTAATTCAAATAAGCACTTTATAAGAAACAAGAAATTTTAGGATGCACACACACAAAAATATATATATTGGGTCAATATTCACATATTTTTCATCCAATGGAATACTATTCAGAAATAAAGATTAAATATAAAGCATGTAAATACATGTGTGTGGTATGCATATTCATAGTTTGCTATTATTGTGTGCATACTCTTGCTGTTTTAGCATAAGTTGAAGCTGTGAGGGCAGATGATAAGAAAGTATCAGAATTTTTCATGTATAAGAAAAGATTGCCCCGAAAATAGTATCTCAATTGTTTAGCACTGACATTTACATAGCGCATTAGAAATATATAGTAATATATGTATAATAAAAAGATAATTGCATATTATTAATTCATTTTTTTTAAATGCCAAACTTTAACAATTCTTTCACATATAATTAAAGAGAATTCTTTCACATGAACATCTAAAATCCATTCTTAACTAAAGAATAAATAATAAAACCATGCAAATTTCTTATCAAGCCCATCATTTCCAAAATGTCTACTTCTGAAAGTTCCCAGCATTTCTCAATATATTATTAAATTTCTAAACTAAGCATCAATGATCGTCATGTTCGCTAATGTGGCAATATCTTTCACACTTCTTTGTTACCACAAGTAACAAGTAGGCTTCAATAAATCTTTAACTGTTACATGCTACTTTTGTCTAAAATTTGTACAAATAATAAAATTAAATGGGCTCTTTATAATATGCTCAAAGAAATAATTTTGTATGAAAATTTGTATGTTATATATTGGCCTGATTAATGATTCAGGAAATAATTCGGGTTTTCAAAGTGCTTCCTAATAATTCAAATTTCAGCTTGTGTCAAAATAAAATCTATAACACAAAGATTTCCTTATGAACAATGCATTTTAACATTATTCAATCACTGGCAATCACACAGTACTGATTGCTTCAATAAACATTACTGTAACTGTGTTATTTAAAAAACTGTAATGTTTTAATTATTTCCTTAATTAAAACATTACAGTCTTTTCCTCCTTCTAACACCTAAGAAAACCCAGATAAGAAATATAAAAATATCAGTAAAAATAAATTATATTATTGAATGACACTTTACATTAATTACACTTATGCATATATTATTTTATTATAAATTATTTCAAACTCAAAGAAGAGAAGGACACTTTACATTAATTACACTTATGCATATATTATTTTATTATAAATTATTTCAAACTCAAAGAAGAGAAGGAGGAGAAACTTTAATATTGACATTTCTAAAATGATATAAACATTAATCATTTAGCACAATTTGTTATTTCAGGCAAAAAGAATTCACTTTTCTGGATAGCATTTATATTTCCATCTCACTTTCAATGAAACATTAAGAGAAATGCATATAATTTAAACACCAGTTTATTTTATTTATCAGACAGATTATGTCAACTCGAAAAAACCTATCAGTAAAATTCGGTAGTAATAATTCTGAATGTTAGGCAACTTGCAAGATTCAACAAAAATTATCAATACTTTTACTATAATGACAATACTACAGTAACATGAACATAAAATTAAACTGCATATAACTATAAAATAAGCCAGCATATAATAATGGTGCATTGGTTTCTAAAACAATGGGCTCGATGAAAAAATGCATGTATTATGGTAGCTATTCATATTCTTCAGCTTTCCTAATATTCTCATGTTCACTTTACATAACTAAAGTATCTAAAATACAATAAAAATGCAAACAATATTTATGAGAAAATGATAAAAGCATTCATAAGCATTTGATTGAATGATCATATTTTGTCTTCCTGCAAGTCGAATCTTAAAATGATATGCAGTTTGAAAAATGCTTAATCCTTTTATAAAATATTCAAAAAAGATTAAAAAAAGGTACTGTTCTGTTATCAGGTCCGCGTTCAGAAATGTATTTATGTATGCTTGTATATTTGTATGTTTGTGTGTCTACATATACACATCTATGCACATACTTACGAACACAGGTTCATACATTTCCGATTCTGGTCCCAATAACAGAACAGTACCCCCAAAAAAACTTGAATTACAAACTAGATTAAGATAATGTTTCAACCATACATATTTTGGACAAAACAATGCAAACTCTTATTTTTATACAATTGTTCAAACTATTTAATATAAATTTATTGCTGCAATAAAATAATAAGCAATCTGATCACACATATTATTTTGAAACTGAATGCATAAACTAGACTAAAAAATATTCAGTCATAAACATTTGGATAGCAGGGCAAATTAGATATTTGAAAAGACAGCCAGCCATTGAGATACACGTAATTCACGACAGAATGGTAACAATTCATAAAGCTGTGAAACATTTAACTGTCAAAATGACATAAATTCGAAAAGCAAAAAAAGTAAACATACAAGTATTGCAATTGAACTTACCTTTCATGCAACAAAAAATATCCATACAAGTTAACCTCATGGCGCAGCCATTTTGGATTTCGTTTCAAATCAGACAGATGTTTACGGATTTGCGGAAGAATACGAGGAACTAGTAGTTTGCCGGATACAATGTGAAATGACGCGAAAGAATATAGTTCTGTAGAACTTCCTACATTATTACGTAATAAACAGTACTATTTCCTAATTTTTTCTTTATCTAATTAATTAATTAATAGGGAAATAGTTAAATAACGCCGAATTCATTTTTAATGAAATGTAAAATTTTGCATGTATGGGACGACCACCTTCCATCCAATGTTTCTGAGAATATAAACAAATTTTGGAATCTGAGAGTATCAGTAAATAAATATATAGAATATCGCCTCTCAAACGACCACTTCTGAAAGTGACCAATAGTTCTGAGATTATAAATAAATATTGATATTAAGCATTATTTCTATAAGACGACCATCTCTATATAAGACCAAAGTTTCTAGAATCTTGGATAGTTATCAGAGATGTATCTTTACTGCGAAATTATCGCACGACTGTAATTCAATATCAATAACAGATCGCGCGATTGAAAAACATTTTCTGTCCTGTAATTAGAGGGAAAAAATTTTCCTTATGAGGTATTTCTCCCGCTTTCCTAGCGTGCCTTCGTGGTGTAATAGTTCTGCACGCTGGGCCGGTATTTCAGAGGTCCGTGGTTCGATTCACGGCGAAGGCGGTTGCTAATTTTTCATCTCTACGGCTTCCCAAAAAAATTCTAATGTCTCTACAGTGGCGCCCGAACTAAAAAGGTGTTGGATGAGGTATATCCACACCCAGGATTTAGTGATTGAATCCCCTTAAAAAAGTCGGCCTTTAAAAAGAGAAGTAATATAAGGTATTTCTCCCGCTTTCCTAGCGTGTCTTCGGCCGAGCGGTAAAGTCGCTGAACCCTGGTAGTGCGATCCGAGGTTCGAATCCCGCGAACGGGCTGGCTGCATGGGTGTTTTCGTGGTTTTCCCCACGTGTAACGTGTATACGAGCCACTTTCCCTTAGAAAGTCTTCCACGAAGACATCCCTCCCCTTAGGCAGATAGCCCTAGTGTGCTTTGCCATAATTAAATACACCACCACCACACCTAGCGTGTCTTCGTGGTGTAGTGGTTCTGCACACCGGGCCGGTATTCCAGAGGTCCGTCCTTCGATTCCCGGCGAAGGCAGTTGCTAATTTTTCATGTTTCCTGCTTCCAAAAAAATACCTAATGTCTCTATACCCAAATTTTAAAAAAAAAATCGTTTCCGTAATTAAATATATATATATCTAATTTTACCTATATTTGTAGTAGGGTTTGTAATCTGTAAGTAATTATACATGTAATTTATACATTTTTTATAAAAAAAATATGTTATTTAGAATTTTGCAAATATTCTAGAAAATGCTAATCCATTGAAAAAAATCTTTTCCATAACTAAATAAATTTTTAAAAACGTCAGAAAAAATAGAAGTTAAAATTAATAACAAAATAACAAGAATAAATCATCAATCATATCAATATTTTTAATGTACAGCATTTAGAAACAACTTAGTAAAATACATATGGAAAATAAAATAATGCGCAAGTTTCAGATGTGCAATGTCAAAAAATTAAAACTGGTAAATTTGAGAACAAATATCCTCAAAATGTTTGACAACGAAAGTCCTCCGGACAATGCAGAATGAATGTCCTCAGGATGTGAAATTGGTGAACTCCTCAGGACATCTGAGAATCAACATCTTCAGGACATCCTGTCATATCCCGGGACATAGCGACTTAAATAAGACATCCTCAGGATGTTAAATTACGACCTCCTCAGGACATCTGAAAATCAACCTCCTTAGGACATCCTAAGTATGTCCCGGGATATTGCGACTTAAATAGGACATCCTGAGGATGTTTTGTGCTATGGGGGCAGTGGCGAGGGCTTTCTTTTGTAATACTATTATTAAAAATAAATACCACAGAAAGCCGAATGCGGTTTACATTTAAGTCTGTATCCTACGTCTAAAGAACCTCGTTTACCAAAAAAAAAAAAAAAAAAAAAAAAAAAACTATATGTTTCAAATTATCAAGGATTGGATTATTTGAATAGCAACATAGAGCTCATTACACATTTGCGATTTACAAAATATTTGTTGTGCGCTTCGTAATATTTTTTTTTTTTTTCATTTATCTGAAGTTGTCAATAACCGAAACAATTTTTGAAAATATTCATATTTTTCAGTTAATGATAAATTAAACATAATGTATTTACTTAACATAATTCCCTTCCCTAGTGATTTGAGATATATTTACTGTAATGCATTTTATCTTTTCAAATTTGAACGGAAATACACATACAATATGCACGGTCTTTCCATCTTACGATTTGACTGCACTTTGTATTTCCATTATTGAAATACCTTAACCCGACTCAATGACTGTCAACAGGACTACTGAAAACTATCGTTAAATCGAGGCTCAATTTTAAACATGACGTATATTATGAAATGCTAAAATTTATGTTTGCATTTATCAGTTACCTATCTCCTTTATAGCTTAAACACACACTGTAAAAATATTACTTTGAAAACAAAATATTTAATACATGAAAAGGGTTTAAACTGTGCCTATTTAAATCAACAACTACATCACTTTATATCATGTGGGATGGGAAAAACTACGAAAATCTTCTGCAACTAAGGTTAAGGGTGAGAATGTTGGCTCATAATTCAGTAAATATTTAGATTCTAGTGCAAAGATCATGATCCCAGCCTTATGGCACTTATCACTTCCAATTTATACAGTTATAATCTAGGCGTTAATTTACTGATGCGTAGTCTGCAACAGAACATTGAATTCAAACCACATGCAAAATTGTTTGCGCGATAATCAAGGAAAAGTCATGACGTCATAATTACATCAGTCTACTCACATTTAAAAATGCATTTTTAGAACCACTTTTAAAATCATGTTATCTCAGAATTAATCATATATCATCACGATAAAAATGCGCAAATTTTACATTGGGTGAACATATATTTCTGTTCCATATTAGTAGTTTCTTATTTGCGGATTTAATAGTAAAGGTTTAGTGGCGTGCACAAGAAACATGCACTGCTATATGTGTAATAGTAGTTTGTATAGTTTAGCAGCAGTTCGCACAAAACCACATCTTCTTGATTATCTTTCGATAACTTGGAACAGCAACTTCGATTATTAATCTGCTTTACAAAATTTTAAGTAACTGAATTGCACAAATATAGATTTTAGAAATATGCATAGATTATATATGTGTTAACGTGTAAAGAATAATAAAAATGCCTTAAAGCGTCGGGTACTTTTAAAATGTCAAAATATTCCCAAAATACAACACATTTTAAAGCTCAATATCTTTATAATTCGTTTATGAGCGCGAAATTTAGTATACTTATTTTAACATCCTTAATAATGAATTTTCTAGTTTACTTAATATTCCAGTATTAATATTTTAAATAATTTTTTGATCATTCATGTAATTTTGTAATAAGTACTGCACGCAGCATTATAAAAACAAATTAGTTTTTAGTTGATTTTTTTTTCACAAAACAGAAACATAATGTTGAATTAAAATGACCTAAGTAAAAAATAATAGAATTATATTTTTTATTTTAACTTTTCTACCATGAGTATAAATAACGTAATAACAGTATCACATTTTTTTTTTATTTAAAAACAAAACTATCCCAGTTATTTCCGAGCAATATGCTACTGAAATTTAATCAGTATAGACAAAAAGTAAGAAATTTAGAACTAATTCCACAAAGACCCAAAAGAAGTGAAATTCAATACCAGTAAATTTCAAAATTTACTGGTATTTCAAAATTTACTGGTATTTCTATAACTATGGAAAATTAACCAAAAGTCGGACACATTAAAGAAAAGTGAAAAACAAAAACCTCAAAAATTACAAAATTGATTCTAAATTTCTTACTTTTTGTCTGTACTAATTAATAAGTTAATAACTGTACATTTAAAATTGTATACAGAAGCATTTTATATACCTAATTCATGGGATTTAACAAGAGATATTTGTTGAAATACAAACAAACCAAACCGTCACATGAGGGACAGCAATTTAATATTTTAATTTGCTTAACTTTTGTTAATTCTTATTAATGAAGGCTTGGCAGCAAGGGACCTACTAAAGAACCATGAAATCAAACTGGAGGAAATTGTAACCAAACTGAGTTGCAGGCAGATACCTTAAGCGCTGTTACACTTTTTCGTTATCCGTAATAGCAAAACCATGGGAAACAACAAAGACATATAGTAGTTATCAGACAACCATAATAATGAGCTCAACAAGAAAGAACTGCAAAAATTTCAGGAGCAACCACAAAAGACGATTGTGGAAGAAATGTCTTCAGAAGATGAGGAAAAATGACTCTAGTTCTCTAATCCGAGAAACTGGAGCAAAAGGGCTAAGATGCAAAATTTTTAACCTCACGATATTACCTTAATAAAAGCAATTGCAAGCTGCAGCCTAAGCGCTTTCAATGACACTTCCCATGTCTTACTTTAGAAGCATTTCAAACGCAGGTAACAAAAAAAGAATAAAATATTTTGCCTAAACTTTACAGCCAAATATTTGTCCTTAAATTTAAGACTTACGATGCAATTCGAGTTAATAAAAATAATGTGGACGTTTGATGATGCGATTTGTTGATGTTTTTAACAAGTCTTGCAGTTGGTCATCAATCAGACTTTTTCTTTCGTACCATTTGATTGCCTTCGTAAATAATATGGGAAATCTTGCAGTTGGTCATCAATCAGACTTTTTTTTTGGTACCATTTGATTGCCTTCGTAAACAATATGGGAAAAGTGCATTCATGCATGCATATCTTTCCAAACAGTGATGCATTTCACTTCAAAAAAATTCAGTTTGGGAAATTTTTCTCACGGCACCAGCTTTCAGCATCTCGTCCTTCTTCAGAAGGCATTTAAAAATACACAGTAAGTTGTTATTTATCAGAATCATGCATGAAAACAACACGCATATCGAGAAGTCACGGTACACAAAAGGGCGGACAGGAGATGTTTCATCACTAACGATACGTAATCCCTGAACAAAATATCAGGAAAATGAAATTTCTCAATACATTTTATGTTGTTCTTCCTCAAAAACTGGCAACAAACGTTCATTTTTAGCCATTTTTAGCATCAGAAGTGATTTTCTAAATCTAACAAGTTTATTTTCTAGTTCAAGTAAATATATCGATGGTATAACTTGCAATCTAATTTAAATACATGTCATTTTGGAATGCAGATTTTTGATATATTTTTATAATTACTGTAGTAAATTCGCATTGCTTATTTACTATCAAAAAAGGATATTTGTTTTAAACATACAATGGAGGTATTTTACTGAACTAATCTACGAGTACTAGGGATCAAGCATCCTCATCAACGTATTTTATATAATAAAAACAAAATTATTTTGTTTTTACATGAATTCGCAGCACATTTTACATGAAATGAGACTGATTAGTAATGCAGATTTAAAACCTCACAAGAGATATAATGTTTAACGATGAAGTTTTAATGTGGATCAACATAACTGATGGAATGTTAATGAAATTAAGGTGAATGATTTTATTATAACAGATTTTCATCAAATAGGAATATTACATTTGTTACGTAGATCAGTTAGAAAGAAACATTCGGTATCAGAAAAGATATAAATAAAATTTTCAGCAAAAATTTGTATTAATTATTATTGTCGCCATTTTTTATTAATGTTTCGTTCATTATATTTATAGGTGCGATTGTATGCATCTGACTTTTAAAAAAGTAAAGTTGTATTTTCAATTAATAATTTTCTACAGATTAAATTTTAGATTTATTTATAAAACTGTATTCATAATTTGTATGCAGCTTAGCAAGACTAAGATTTAAGCAAAGAGGATGTTTACAGTCATAAAGGAACAAAAATTATAATAATCATTGCTTATTTAATAAATAATAAGAGATGTACTTAAAATTTGTTAAAATTTTTAACTAAAAAAATGTATCTTGATATTTGGATGCAAAATTCCTATACTAAATGAATAAAATATCGGTTTTAATCTATTTTATTGCTGCTGAATAAAATATATCATATTCCGTAAGGAAGAAACAGATCAATAACTAAGCTAATAACCTCTTAAATATGTCAATTTGCAGCTCAGAAAAAATTAAAAAATTAGAAAGGGAATTACTGTTCCCAGTCTCCTCTGATAAAAATATATTTCTAAAACCTTGCCCTTGTAATTTAATAATAAATAAATTAATCTAATTTAATAAGTAAAGTAAAAAATTTCGATATTTTTATGTGCAAATTTCGCAGACATTTGCGAACGCATTTACTGACAGTTTTCTCATACCCATTATGTATTCAATTCAAGCTCTTCAAAGCAAATTTAAGGATCAGCTGCAAAACAAAAGCTGTTGTTTCGGCGATTAGCACTTTCGTCTTTGCTAAGCCCATTGACTATTAAATTCATAGTCGGTTCCTTTGTTTTCTAGTTAAAATATCCATTGATAATATTTAAGAGTGTATTTAAGAGTTCTTCTAAAGTTATGCAATTTTGTTTTTAACAAAAAAGCCATAGTGAATGTTTTACTAATCGGAAATTTTACTATACAGAGATTATATGTGGATTAATCGCGTAACTTGGCGCATGAAAATTATTTAATCTGTGCAGTAAAACTAAACTATAAGCGAACTATTTCACTACACATAACATGTTATTTTTCAGATTTTGTCTGATTTTAACTTGACACTTTACATTATTATGAGAATAATACATCTTATTGCGAGAAACTAATTTATCCACGTGCCTAAAAACTCTTCTTTTTTCCTTACAGACTTAACTCATTCATTTAGTTTGATTTTTAGATTCCAGTTCTGTGCCGTTTTCCTCGTATTTCTCTTTAAACTTAGTCGTCTCTTTGATAACAACGAAGATCTTAGAATATTTAGTGGTTCGATAACTCACAGTTATCCTTGAAGATTTAGCAAGTCATTCAACCGTTAAACTATCTCAAAGAGTATTTAAAAGAAAGAAAGAAAAGAAAAGGCCTTTAATGTTTTCGTTTAAACTATTCAGCAATTAAATTCCATGTAATATTATCTCGAAGGACCATTGTGTTTTACTTTAAATATTTCAAAGTAAAGCAAATGAATAAACTGGTGCTTAAGACTTCTTTTCCGTTTGAACACTTATTAAACTACAGTCCTTTTATTAAGAGTATTTTAAGGTATTGCTAACTGAAAAAATATTTGTTTTTTCAATCATTTTGAATATACATTTTTGAAGCTAATTTTGTAAGGAACGCAAAGCATTTCTCATGGGTCTCTTTGTGATCTAGTGATCAATACATCCAGCTGAAATTAGAAGGTTTCAGATTCGGTTCCTGTGTGGGGTTTGATTTTTCAAGGGAGGGTATGCAGGAGAGAGGAAAAAAAAAATCCTAATGATTCTTAGTGGTTCTGAACTTGTTTTGCACATGCACACGTTTTACCATTGCCAGAAGATTTTCCCCTCCTTTCCAAATCTCGAAAAATATATACATTCATAATACACTTTTTAGCACGTTTTAAAAATTAAGCAACAAAATGTATAGAAAATGTTGATAAATACCAAAACGTGAATAAAACTAGTTTTCTGTATTCATAAATTTAAACTAAATACTTAGCAACTAAATATAAGGCTGACCGCATTCCTCCCCCTTGTTGAGAAACCCTGCTCTGCAAGCTCTGAACTCTGCGCTGCAAGAATATACATTGCGCGATCAAAAGTTCCTATTCCATAGCGCAGTGGCCGACCGTGTAAAACCGCTGTCAAACCTGCTAACTACACCCCCCCCCCAACTACGCGTCAAAAGAAACATTTCCTGAAGTCTTCCCTTCCAGTAAATCTGATCGGTTAACCAAAGCCAAGACCTCCCAAAAGTATATTCTACCCATGGAGATCCTACCTCCATGATTCTATCCTTCCTCTCCTATACGAGAGAGAGCTGAAAGCGAAATATTTTCCGCAGCCTCGCAAAATGTCCCGGGTACGTACGCGCGACAAATCGCTGTGCGGAATCGTTTCGGCTAGAAACCTGTTCAAACTGTTGGCAGAAACATGTTTCTCATATTGTCTCTATATGTGATAACCCCATCAGCGCACCGAGCTCAGGTTAAGACGTATATAATTGCATCTAAAGTAAATACCTATAAAATACATATAATTGGTTTCATCATACCTACAAAATGCATCTAGAGTAAACTAATGTGCATTATTCTCTAGCTCTTTCACCTGCTCCCCTTCTAGCTTCAGGACAAGGACTTAAACCTCGGATCGTTTCTCTAATTCTAACCTTTCGAAGAAAAATTCAAAAACATCGATCTTCTACTGATCGACATTGTGCGCCTTTATGTTGCCATGATTCATAATGCAGAAGTTGGACGCTTTTATATGGCAGATCCTAGTTTTAAATTTAAATCTCTTATAATTGTTTCATCTTCGGTCCTCAGAAAGTGACACTAAAGATTGTCGGTTCGAGTCCAAAGATGAAGTTAAGAGGAATGTACCGAAAATTCTAATGCAGCAGACGAAAGCTAGGAGCGTTATTAGAAAGGAAACTTTAACATGGTTCCTCAGTGGGATAATTGTCTCTATGCCAACGGCGTAGAACGACTATCAATGGCAGCTTTTCTTCAAAGCAGACTTAAACTTATCATAATGAGCATTCTTTGAACGGAAACTTTTGATGTTAGAAAAGCCCTTAAAGGAGCTATTCCACTTACAAGGAATTATCGTTTTCCTCCTTATAAGTTTTCCTGGTGTAACTGATAACACTTTCCGTTAGCAATCCGAAAATTAGCTCATATTGTGAAGGTATAGCAGTTTTCCCACATTTTTCGTTCCGAATAATCTAATAGCTCTACTATAGCTGTACCAGGAGAGAGAGTTTTTTTTTTTCCACCTTGAGGCAAAGAGATAAAATGTGCGCCCCCATACGCAATCAGTTATAAATGTACATTTTCATATTAAATAAAAATGACCATAATATATTAAAATATTATAATTTTTATAGCATAATAAAACCACAATTCTTACAATATTTTTAAACGTAACTTTATAAATTCAGACGAATAAAACACATGATTTAATTTTTAAATGAAAACAGTAAAAATTACTTTTGTGATAAATAGCACATAACACTGAAATAATATAAAATGTATTGCATTAATTCCCAATTTTTTTTATTTAATTTTTATTGCTTTTAAAGAAGCAGAATCGGCAATAATGTTTTTACTTAATTTGTGTTTCACAGAAGATATAGCTGTGTTTGAAAGTGGCTTTAAAAAAAAAAAAAAAAAAAAAAAAAAAAAAACTAAAACGAGATTTTGTATATTTTTAAATAATATTGCTGAAGCTTATTTCCCCCCAACAACAACTGACAAGTGTTATGAAAAAATAACTACAATAAAAATTATTAATGAAATTTTCGAATTATCATACATTTTGAAATACTCAATTTCTGAATCATTCCTAAAAGACCTAATTCACATTAATGACCAGAACTATTGACACTGCATATGTTAGTTTTAAAAACTACGTGAAATCATTTGGTTTTCCGAACATGAAAAATGTTCTTTTACTTTTCTCGAGATTTAAAGGACCTTCCGATTACTAGCCAGATGCGGTTCCAATTCCACTATGAAAGCACGCAGTCAGGAAAGAGAAAATACACTGAGGATATTTCTGTGAAGTTTTTGGAGTATTTGCATCATTTAGACATTTAAATATTAAAATATAAGCTGCTTCTGTTAAAATAATTAAATCCAATGTCATTAAATTTTAACCAGTTAGAATTTAAAAACTGGAAACTTACTCATTTAATTTTCCTGTCTGCATTCTAGTTATGAAATTAAAATAACTATCCTTTTGTTTATTTCGACCACGGTAAAATATTTTTTGAAAATTTGTTTTATCAATTGATTATTGACAGTCCAATTTACTAGCCTTTCTTTTTCTATTCTTTTCAGATTCTGTTAATATATTCATCTTATAGTTAAAATTTCCCGCATTTCAAGTATATTGAATAAAGAAAGAAAGAGAAAATGAGATTGAGGGGGGGGGCAGAGGAGTTAAAGAAACAGATAACAATTATATTATGTTTGTTTAATTTAGTATGATAAAGCATACGAGGGTTATTTTCCTAATGGAAGGAATGATTTCGTGAGAGACTTCCTAAGGAAAAACTGGTTCATATTCACGTCAGACAAAAAAAAAAAAAAAAAAAAAAAAAAAAAAATCACGAAAATGTCGATTCATTCTCAGACACACCAAAATTTGCGCTGGGTTCGGATTGCAGTATTCAATGGCTTTATTCACTCGGCTACTGATGGAACAAATAAGTTTTTGGTTTCAATAATTTCCAAAGAACTTGAGTTATTACCGGGTATTACTAATTTTTTTTCGAACTTACTTTTGAATTTTTGTTTTGACAAGTACTAATAAAGATAAACTCTTATCCTAATTTTTATTAGTTATTTTTTCAGAACAATGTTTATTATTACCAATACTTGCCGATATTAAGGATATTTTTGAGGGGGGGAGGGTGTTCGGTAATGGCAAAAATCAGTATTTTGCGATCGCTAATAATAAATAATACTAATATCTTAAAATAGATGGAAAGGTAAAATAGCTTCCTTCACAACAAAATTCAAAACTGTACGTACTTTTTAGATTTCTTTGATGTTAAACAATTTAGGAAAAGAAGGGCATGTCTTTATCTTTTTACAATCCAGTCTTGACAGCTAATTAAACTAAGGTATCTATTCGCTTAATCGTCTAGCAGTAATTATGGCTATTCCATGAACAACAGTAAATGAAACCAACCGGACAGTTACAGGAATTCGAATACAAATATAAAAAGGTAAAATTTGAACTACACAACTCATTTAATGGCAGACTTTGTAGCGAAAAATGGCACAAGATAAGTTTTATACGAAATATGGTGCAAGAAACTGGTTAATATGACATATTTCATTTTCAGATATCCTCGTTTGCCGTTTCAGTGGATGTCTGTGCGTTAGGTCTGCTCAAATAACTGCACAAATTTTGCATAAAATCTGCTCTAATCTTTTCTTGCATTATGACTAGTGTGCTGTTTGCTCACTGTAAACTTTTTCTTCTACTAAATTTTAATGTTAACACCAGTGGCAGACCTATAGCTCTCGAAGCCCGATAATAAACATTTATTTAAGTATAATTTAAATAATTTGGGGAAAAAAAAGTTAAAACTAAAGAAAAAAACAACATTCATCTAGCAGACAAACACATATTTCATAAGCTTATTAATGTACCATTTCTGTTGATTTTTTTAAAAAAAAATCAATTTAACTTTTCTCTCAAGAAGGAAAAAAAAAGAGGGGGCGCTAAAACTGTTTTTTTTTTTTTTTTTTTTTATTTTATCTGAAGTCTGAAAAATGTTTTATATTTTGTATGCATATAAAATGTATGTTTTTAGCTACTGCATTTTCGATGGAAAGGACTGCCAAACCGTTAAGTCTTACTTGGATCACTGTTGACAAAAAAATAGCTTTTAATCAACTCCAATATCAAAAAGTTTCCCTCGCAAGAAGCAACTGAAACACACATTGTCAAAAAGAGTCTTTAGTACCAAATACAAGTTAGGGCCAGATTCTTGGAAATCCATTTCTACAATAAACATTTTCAACGTACACCACTTTTTAGCTTTGTTCTTTTTTATATAAGCTTCTTCAGAGCCCCCCACCGATCACAGGGCCGGGCCGGGCCAGTCCACCCCACTCTCCTCCCATTATGCCCCTCGGCTATGCCGGCTAACACTTTGATATCTAATTTTGTAACAGCAACAAGCCTTCAATTCAGTATGAAGTTCATCTCGGCCTTTAAGCAGGTACGAATAACAAACGGTAATAAAACTGAATATTTTAAAAAAATTCGGATTCATATAAACATATAATATCCAGCCTTGCTGAATATAAGTTGCTATAAAAGAGCTGCATGCATATCAGCCTTTCTGTTCCACTGGAGAAATTCAGTTAAATACTGAATTACTCGAAAAGCAGTGGTTGATAAACTCACAAATGCCTGAAATACTGCGTATAAAAGACGATGAAATCACTTATATAAATCTTCAAAATGTTGTAAGGAAGCAAGAAGCGGAAAGATTAAATTATTTTTTATGACAGAAATGTTAAATCGTGTTTCAAAGAAATTCACCAGTCAGATATTATCGGTTTCAAAATTCCAGTCAGAGCAAAATCAATCCTGCGTGCTGTGGTAAACTGGGAACTAGATAGATTCCAAAACCAATTTGACTCATAATCCGTAAGTTAAGTTCTGAGACAAATAATCAAGGCCTATCACCAACGCGACGCTTTTGTATGAGAATAAACAGCTTACATTATTTAGCTTAATCCAGCTTTTCACCTAATTACATCCAAGGTAAACCCAAACATCTGCGGGAACCTTGGACTTAATTTTTAGCAAAAAACAATTACGAAAGCCATTAGATGCTATTGTGACTATTATTAACACGCATTCGAATCATTCATGCGATTTATTGTTTATAATTAGCATAAATTTCAAGTATTCATCCATTCAATAGCGTTAAGCTTAACTAAGAATATGTTAAAAAGAAATAAGGAAAGAATTTCTTTAAATATAAATCACCTCATTTAATGATACAAGGTGTATGCATATTAATTACGTTTTTGAATTAAAGGTAATTACACCGTCATGATTTTGTTTTTCAAAGAGTGGTATTAATTTTGAGATTATGATTCTTAATTCCACAAAAGTAAAATAATAATTTTTAATTAAGATTTCCGTTTGATATATGAAGAGCGTTTTTTAAATAATAAAATGTAATAGTTTTTTTCGATGCTTCAAAAAACACGAATTTCTATTCTAATTTTCGCAAATTAAACGAAAGATGATGTAAGGCTAATTTCTGGATAAGAACATTAAAAGAGTCTTAAAAAAATTCTAACAGTATAATTATTTCGAAATATGTTTAGATACATTAAGGGAGGTAAAGAAAAAGGGAAAAGATTTAATGCCTTTTGATATAAAAAAAATTAATAAATAAAACTAACGTCTGATTTACACAAATAATTTATGTAATAAAATGACTGAATGCACATTTTAAAGTAATCTCAGAATTTAATCGCACTGAAATATTAAATGTATCAAAAAAAATCTGAAATGATGTTTACTGGGAAAAATAAATAAATAAAAATAAAAAATAAAAACTAACGCCTGATTTACACAAATAATTTATGTAATAAAAGAACTGAGTGCACGTTTTAACGTAATCCCAGAATTTTATCACACTGAAATAAATGCGTTCAAACAAATCTGAAATGATGTTTAACTAGACACCAATAATCGTCATTTGTAAGAAGCCTGGTTTTATTATTATTACTATTTTCTCATTCGATGCACATTTGCAACACGTTTTTTTTTTTTTTTTTTTTTTTTTTTTTTTTTTTTTTTAATAATGATGATGTAAGAAAGAGAAAAACTTTCTGTTTTCAAAATGTTTCTACTCGATTCATATTATTCCTAAGCTGGGCAGTGATGACAAGATGTGTTACGATCGCAAATGGGAACGGTTGGCGTCTATTTTAAAACAATGGCCTTCAAGTGCCTATTTGAAAGGCAAGTGCCTCGAAGTGCCAATTTTAAATAACATATAGAAGTGTAGAACTTGATCTATAGTCCCAGGATGAAATTTCGAGACCAGCAATATCTCTAGGAAGGAAAGGGTGTTTTTTTTTTTTTTTTTTTTATTTATTTTTTTTTTTATTAATACCGCACAAAGCACACGAGGGCTATCTATTTAAGGGGAGGAATATCATCATGGACAGCTTATTAAAGAAACCGAATGACATTTACTTTCAGCATGGGGGAATTCCACAAAAACATTCCCGCAGAGAACATTGGCCGGTATTTGAACCTTTGTCGGACTGCCAGTATTCAGCAGACTTATCCATTCAGTCTGTGGTGAGTAAGATGGCGACTGATAAGATAAAATGACAATTTGTTGACTTAACGTAAAGAAACAGAAAACCAAGATGGATAAGTCCATAGTATTTGAAGAATTCGAACCAACGGCAGGAAATATGTTAAGATAATTTTACAGCAGCCAAAGGGTTTCAGTATTAAATTTGTTGAATACGGCAAAGCAAACGAGGGATATATGCCTAAGGAGAGGGATGCCTTCGCGGAGGAAACTTTCTAACAGAAACTTGCTTATATTCACGTTACACACGGGGAAATCCTCAAAAAACCCCATGAAGCCAGCCCGTTCGTTTGGATTCAAACCCAGGTGGAACTACCACTCTTTAGCGACTTAACCGCTCAGCTGCTGGTGGGCACTGAATTTATGTTCACTTTGCGTTAGTGTAATGAGTTATAGTATTAATGTAACAGTTTCTAGTGCGTTCACCTCCATAACAGCAGCGCTTAAAGATGGATCAAGCTCCAACAAAACTGCAGATAGCGATTAGGTGAGTTTATTTTTACTAATTACTGCGTTCAGCTTCTTCATTTATAAAGTAGTATAATAATCAACGCGATATAAAGAAGTTAAATGCTAATCCGTGAGTTAAGAAAAATTAAAAGATTTTGAGAGAAATGAAGTAACTGTGGCAACTCATACAGTGAGACTGCAATTCATATTAAAATACAGTTGGGCTAGATGCAATGTAATAAAATCAGGAGATGATGTTCCTCCCTTTTTCAATCCAGTATATTACAATTTTAAATTTAATTTAGTATTTTTGTAAAAAAACGAAAAAACTTTATTTATTTATTTTAAATTAAGAACGCTATTGTATATTTCTGCAGCATTTTTAGTTATTCTAATTCATTTTCTTGATTTTTATACTTTAATTTCATTTCGCAAAAATTTTCTTTATCACTTATTTTATCATAAGCTATTATAATAAAGTATTTTTTATGCGCTTCTGATCATAAGTTTCTTGTTGGTGAAATACAAATGGTATTAGATTTAGACGAGCTCATAGCAGAAGCTTGTAACTTAAACCTACGTATCGGAAGGATACAAATGCTGCAGAAATTTTATTAGAAATATGTATTTTTAAAATCTATGCAGTTTAACAGGTAGGGACGCTATAAGGTTAAGACTCGGACCCTAAAGCAGATGTAAGATCTAAGAGAATTCACGAATACAGTTTAGTTCAATCACATTCAAAGTTGGAAATTACGTTAAAAGGTTTTTTAACGTTGTTGTTAGAGTGCTGAAAAAATGTCTTAGTAAACTATCAGCTTCGCTGCCAATGGCTCTTTCTCTCTAAACTTTTAGAAACTCTGTCTTAAATACTTGCATCTCGTTTACAGTTTCTTGAGAACTAACAACAGTACCGCTCCATATCATAATAAAATGGATTAATTAATACAAAATTCTTGCAAAGTTCCTTACAATACTTCACTAATATTTTGTAACATTCATTTAAAAATAATATTAAATTTCATATTTTCCAAGATAAAAAGTAAATTTTCATAAAAGACAAACTTCATCGGTAAAATATTTAATAATTAAAGATCAAAAATAATATTAAAATATTTTAAAGCGCCATTTTTATTACTTTGTAGCTCATTTACTGTGGTTAAAATACAGAGGAAAAGTGGTTTGGACGTAATAACTGTTTGCAACATGTATATGAGAAAGTCTAGATAAAACTGAATCATCCTTCATTTCACAAAAAGAATGTGGCCGCTTTGCTGGCAATAAATTCGTGAATATCGAAAGCAAGAAAAATGAATAAAAATAAAGATAGTATTTGTTAACTTATACAGCCGTTCAATAATGTTTAGGATGGCACGAATTCTGAAATACAGAAATAGCTTTTTTCACTTAAAATATGAACCAAGACATAAAAAAAAGACTGGAACGAATAATATGGCATGTGGGGACCGAGTCTTATTTATGTTAGACGAATTGAAAGTGGAGAGAAAGCAGTGTTTTTCATCCGTGAAATTTTGTTCAGGCGGAACGAGCTGCAGCATAGTGTTAAGTTGAGTGTGGAAAACCCGATAGATGAAGGAAGAAAAGAAAAGAAATGAAAAAGTCCCTTAGAAAAATGGTTTATTTAGTTTATTAGTCTGTTAGCCAAGTTAAAAAATAATTCAACACCAACATGCTTGTAACAAACCTGATCATTCCTAAACTTGTCGTAGGCTTAAATATATAGTACAGCAAAACGTCTTTTACCCGATTCTATCAAAACATTACCGATTCGGATAAGGAAAAGATAATAACGACATTCGCCACCTTCCCGCGATTAATGAAACAGGAGAAAGAAATTTTTAAAATTCCCCAAATCCCTGCTTTTATGATTGGCGGCATTTGAAAACTCATGACTGCACAAAATAATTTGACACAGATCCCTCCATTTCAAAACTATTAAAAGAGACTTTTTATTTGTTTTTGATACCTATAGAGTCTAGAAGATTTTAAATGCTGGACATGCTATAATTACCAATAAAATTTCCAGTTTCATTGCATTTTCACAAAATTCAAGGCGTTATTTAAAATATTTCTTAATAATGAATGAAAAAGCCACGAAGTCAGCGTAAATAAATTGGCCGCAATACGGAGGCCTTTTAATAGAATTTTTTTTTTTAAAACCTTTTTGAGACAGCAAGCAATAGCAGTCTAGCTAAGCCGAAGAGCAGAAAAGCTAGTGCCGTGGTCAGGACAAAGTCTAAGTCTTAATGCAGAGTAAAATGAGTTTCGATTTCCATAACATTTGATTGACCGATTAATAGCGCTCTAAAATTAATATTGGCTGGTTGAGTCTCGGTTTGCAAAACGTCACCAGCGCTATGTTAAAGTCATATGAGATGGGTTAATCTAGAAATAACGCAGTCCAAAGAGGTTTATTATAGGATTACTATTTTTAGAACAGAAAGGAGAAATACCCAAATAAAAATGAACAGTTAAGGGGCTATTGCAAATTCAAGTTAGAATTTTGAATTATATATTTTTTATGTCACATTAGCATTTCAAAAAGTATCGGCCAGTCAGCACAATAAGAATGCTCAAAAGATGAGTGCTAAATGTGTGGTCCTCTAAAAAGATTTTATGTATTCAGGCACGCATGCGCTAATTAACTGACATCCGGAATCCGCAGTTCTGTAGATATTGTATAAAAGAAAGACATACCTCTCATGTACCATTGAACGTAACTGATGTTTTTCAACTCCGCCAAGCCTGTTTGGGAGGCCTGCCAGGCCCGTTTGGTAAGCGCGGGAAAGGATATCTCCTGCTGTGAACCAGTATGTTACAAAAGTATCAAAGTATGTACTAATGTAGCTTCTGCGTTCAGCAGGAAAGGGGATGAAGGTCTCGTGTGCAAGTTCCCGGCAAAGATGCCAAGTGGTAAGATTGAAGAGCACAGGTAGTTCGATTCGGATTGAAGTCTCGGCGCTGGCTGTACGAGGATTTACGAGTTAGTTTTCTTTAAAGTCTTTCATAACAGCATCTCTTTCCTTAGGCAGACATCCATCGAATACTTTTCCGTAATCTAAATAATCGCAATCTATCCACGAAGGCACCCCTCCTTTTACGCGGATAGCTCTCGAGTTCCCGAACATAATCCAAATAACTCAAACCAAATGGTTGAATGTTTCTGATACATGTTCCAAAACGAATTTAATTTTAAGATGAAACGTAAAATGACCGGATAAAGCAATCTGTGATCAGTAATTGTATACTCTGCTATACTGGACTGGGTTGACAGAAAAAGCAAAACTGCTCTACAGACTCTGCTGCACTGGGTGACATATTCATAAAGTGATTCTGATCACGTCTTTTCAGGTATATTGCTGTGTTACGTCCTTGAAGCAGTTAGATCAAAGTGTCATTCCTGTAAGCAGTCTTTATATCCGTCATTTCCCGCGATAAAACAGCTTTAAGACTATTTTTGACTTCTCATTAAACATTTTACTGTAAATGAATACTTTTATCAGCCATCTTGCATAGAATCTTCAGAGACAGACTTTACTTTTTTTAACAGTAATCCTAAATATACACTTCTAACCACAAAACTTTTTTAAATGACTGAAAGACTTCGTCAAAATAAAATTTAAATTTTACTTTATGCTTGTGTAAAACAATGCATTCGTGAAAAGAGCCTTCGTAAGTTACATATAAAAATTTTCACTCCCTTACATGTTAAATTCGCAGAGATATAATAGAAGCTTCGCTTTCCCTTTCGTTGGTTATGGCAAAGCATTCGAGAGCTATCTGACTAAGGGAAGGGATGTCTTCGTGGAAAATTTTTTAAGTGTTTGGTTTATGGGATGACGGCAAAGCCTCGAGGGCTATCTGCCTAAGGGGAGAGATGCCTTCGTGGAGGTCTTTCTAAGGGAAACTGGCTCGTATACACGTTACACATGGGGGAAAAACCACCCTCCAGCCAGCCTGTTCGCGAGATTCGAACCTCGAACCGAACTACAGTGTTCAGCGACTTTAGCGCTCGGCCGCTGGAGGGCGGACTTTCTAAAACAAACAGGCTTGCATACATGTTACACGTGGGGAAACCACGAAAACGACTAGGCAGCCAGGCTTTTCGCTGGGATTCGAAAACACAACAGAATAATTTACTGATTTTAATAACTTTTCAACAGAACTCAGTAATTTTCTATGATATTTAGGGAGAACCTATAAAGCAAAAATCGTTCGTTTTGGCAATTAACGATTTTTTCCGGTAAATCTTGTATGCTAATTGTTACGGAAAAAAAATTGAGACAAGTTTCTTATTAACATACTAAGTATAGAAAATCCGGTTTCAGCTGTTATTCTGAACGATGAACTTCGGATACTGAGAGCAGAGAAACAAAAATGTAAAACCTAGATTTTTAGAGTAAACGCGCATCTTTTACTAATGGTAAAATCGGCATTAAAATTATTCTAAATAGCCAGCTGGCTTTTATGTGAATGATACTCACTTTACTCAGTATTAACTTTGTAGCTGGCCTCAGAAACTATGGATATAAACATCTCCCTAAATTTCAGACGTAAATGAGTTGAATGTTTTGAATTTTAAGTTATGAAAACACAACGAGCATTTAGCAATTTATATATTTTGCTCTACGGGGATCATATAAAAAGTTAAATTTTGTATTTGCAAAACTGTTTTGTTCCGCTTGCTGAAAATACTGTCGTATAATTTGTTATCTTGATTTGAGAAATTCTGGAAATTAGAAGCATATGGTTTGAGCCATACAAGTCAAGAATTAACACTTAAGAAAATGATTTCCCAACAAACTTTTCAACAGATTTATATCGTTGAATAACAAATCTCATAACGTCTGTCTGAGACATAATTTGATATCAGAATGTAATTACTCCTTTAATCGCCGTTTCCTGCTGGCGGACACATCTGCAACCGAACCTCAAATTTTACTGCTGAAGGCACTAAATTTGGTCAAAAGATTATCTGCTGTCAAGAGTAGTAAAAAACTAAAACAAGCGCATCAAATGAAATACGAATTTTCTTTCGGTAAAATAAACCGCCTTTTTATAGTAAAACGTTCATTTCACACCTCAGTATTTATAGATGCAGTTTTGAATGCTGTCTTTTGTGCATCCATAAGAATCTAATTCGCTCTTAATCGGAGCTCAGACGAACTACACGGAGTCATTCCGCAACCTATACGGAAAAGCTGATTATCAATGTCGCACGTGTTGGAAGAAAAATACAGAAAAGAAGGCTGCATAAAACAAAACAAATAGCAACTAGTTGGAATGGAAATAAGGCAGAAGCAACGCCTTTGCAATCCTTTTTCAAGGCATTTAGGTCACCGTTTCGCAGGGCAATCCCGCTGTTCCATTTTTAGGCGTGAAGAAATGATAGCCGCATCGCAGTTTATCGCTCTATTGTTGCCACTAGTTTTTTCTTTATTTCTCATTAGTACAGTAAGTGCAACGACAGGTAACATCAGCAAAAATGATCTCACGATATAATCTTTTCCAGGTATCATTATTTCATTTCAGTCATTCATGAATGAGACCTGCAATATTAACTACACTTAAGCTGTCTATTACGAAAGCAATCGGAAAGGCAGGCAATATGTACAAACTCTATCGGTTTTGAACCTTATACATAAATTATTACTGCAATGTGTAAAGAGATATTACAGTAATGAAAGACATAATATTTTATTTAATTTCAGTGTAAGCAGCGATGATGCAATTCAAATGCAAATTGGTATAGGCAGAGTTACCAGACATTCAAGATCTGCAGTTACATCCAAGACTGTGTACAAGATGGAGAACTGTTGTTTCAGAGACAGTTAAATGTGAGGAACTATCAATCTAGTTAATCAATTTCATTGCTTAATACATCCACTGCAAAGGAAAAGACTTTTTTCAACTATGTAGAACATTTAGTCTTTAGAAAGAGATCGATTACAGGAATTAACAGCAAAGGAAATTATAAACATGAAAACGAATTCCAAGATTCAGGCAGCGATTTTAATGAACATATAAAAATCCAACAAAGCGTTTCTAAGGAAGATATTATCTAATAAAAAAATTGCAAGAGTAGAAGAGAAACAAAATTCCTAGCCATCCGCATCAGCTTCACAGAAGATAAAAGAAGAATTTCGAAGATCAAAAGTTATGTAATCTGCTTTTCAGTAGCTTGAATATTTTGTTGCTCTTTCCTGTGTGATTTTCTTTTAAAATTCCTTTCATCTATTATATACGCTTGTATAAACACACATGTTAGATTGAAACTGATTTTTCATAAAATGTCCTGAACATGGGCAGTCGCAACAAATTGTCAGGTGGGGGGGGGCAGAATTCGGAGACAAATATCTGCATCAATAAATTTTTCTTTATTTTTTTAATTTGAAGATACACAAGTAGAGTATAGAATACAGTGCTGCATCAATACAAAAACATATATATATATTATACATTTTTTTTTTCATGCATCAACACAGAAGCACGTTCTTAATTCGATTCCAGCGGGGTCAGGTACCCAGTTCCTCCCCTCCCCGCGAATGCCCTTGATTTTGAATTCTTATTCCTAAAATCTAGTAACCCTATATATAGATAATATGTCAAATAGCCGACATTTTCAAATTAATTAAGGGGAGTCAACACCTTTACACATTCAAAAAAACGAATTTTATTTTATTTATTTATTCATTTTATTTATTTTATTTTTTATTTATTTATTTATTTATTTATTTTTTATTTTTAGAAGCAGTAGACATTTCTGAGTCTGTTAAAACAAGCGGCGTTAAGATATTCGAATTAGAACTTTAAAAATTATGAAATAAAGAAAACGATTCTGAGGTAAATATTGCCAGATCGGGCATTTAAATCATCACTTGACCTTTGTTTACATTTGTACACGCAGTTGCTTACGAATGTTCACTCGTAGATTGCTTTAATTTTTACTGTTAACGTCATATATATTGGTAAAATTGAATGCGTCGGACAGATTCAGAAAAGAATGGGCACTAGATTACGAAAGCGAAAGCAAGAAATGAAGAAACTTGGTGACAGTAAAACTCTCAGTGCAAAAGGTCGCCTTTTCAATTGCAAATTGGTTTGGAAATGCTATTAGAAAACATTGCGATTCTGTAAACGATATGCAAAAGGCAGTGTGGGCAATATTTTACCAAAGACATTCAACCGACGTAGAACCTACTCACAATTTTTGCCCAACAGGGGAGGATTCGTGGCGTATATATCAAAGAGCGAGTGCAAGTGAAAATCTGAAATTGTTCAATTCCACCACCTGTAGTAGATGCTACCAAAGATATATTTAAAGATCTTAGCATGCGATTATTACTAACAAAGGTGTTTAGGAGGACAGACACAGAATCCAAATGAATCGTTGAATGCTTTGATTTGGAAATTGTGTCCTAAAAATTTCGGGTGTGGTTATAATATTGTTAAGACAGCAGTGATTGAGGCAGTTATTATATATAACGATGGTCAATGAGCTATTACATACTATGAATGAACTTGGATACCGAATTGGTAATAATGCAGTCATAACTGCAGCAAACACTAATCAACATCGTATTCAGTCAGCCGAAATAAAGGCAGAGACGGTCTACAATAGATGTTTCCAGAGCAATAAAAAAGCCAAACCTGTTGCAGTAACAGCTATTGAAGAACAGGAGGGTATGGTGTTTGCAGCTGAGCAGTTTTAAACTGTTTTAGTATTATCTGAGAGAATATATATTAAAAATTTTGAAACTTTAAAACCATTTTTCTCAAAATGGTGATTTTCATACTTGCGTGCACTCTTTAAAAAAAAATCTATCATAGCTATTGATTTAAAAATTTCAGGGTAAGTACATGATGATATTGCTGAAGAAATGCACCTACCTTTTTCTTTGAAAAATTATTTTTTAAGTATTTATATAATTTTACTTAAAAAAAATTTAATGCTTTTTCTGTTTTATAAGATCTTATTGTAATGGTGTTAATATTCTTTGATATTTTAAAATTTAAATAGGTGAAGAATCATACCTAATGATAGTTCATTACAAAATTATAAAACTTATTACTGTAACTAAATTTGTATTACTGTCAGTTTGCGCGTAGTGCTTCAGTGCAAATTTTAAATTTTCGGAAAATACAGCTAGTTTTTTTTCTTTATAAAATAAAATCTTATACACTATTATGTAAAATAAATCAAGAAATATAATCATCTATGTATAGGGATGACACACTGAAAATTTCATATACGAATGTATGACCAAAACAACTGGAGTTATTAAAACTCAAAAATCAGCTAAAATTCTCACTTTTTGTATTGCGCAATAATGATGACTCCCCTCAGACCATAAATCCTAATTTGGGAATTCAGATAATAAAGTATAAGCTTCTCAGTGGAAATTTCTGTTTAGAGCTCTAATGTTGCTCTTGACAATGTCCTGCAAACTATACAAAGATCCTAAGTTTTGCGCGATTCAATATTTTTCAGCTTATTAAAAGAAAAACATTTCCTTTAGCTTTCTAAAAAGCAAATACCATGTCCTCTGTCCTTTTTATTTACGAAAGAACTTTTCTTTCTTTCAGGTGTCAAGTATCTCTTGCTCAGCAGGGGAGAGAGGAACATCAACAACTACAGAATTGCGATGTGCGACGAATACTGAATCTCGACTTGACAATTCGGGACGAAAACACGTGCATCTATCTAATCTGCATAATCGTCTCGAGGGGCGAGTCTCTCGACCTTCGACGTAGACGAATTACCCTGAACTTCGTTCTTCTGTAGGCCCAAGAAAAAGCAACCTTGAAGAACTCGCAATTGCGCTCCTGCTCTGCTATTAAGTAATTAGTAGACGATTGTAACGTATGAGGCGCGAACGTTAGAGGAATAAGAAATTCGCGCTACATAAGCAGATACCTGCGAAAGTGCGTTAACCACAGTGTAGCAGCTCAGGTACTTGAATGCAGCCCATGAAATTAGGACATTCAGAATAAGTTCAAAGTAAAACTCCAGTTATTCGAAGTAACTGGTACCAGAGTTCTACGTAATAGAAAATCCTATTAATTACGGTCGTCTTATTATACCAATAGGTATTTACTAGGGATGGAACTTTCGAATCCCATAAGTATTTGATTTTCATGATTCGAATCTTTGCGCATTTCACTTTATTCTAATACTAGCCTAAATATTTTTATTCAAAACTTTGAATTGGATTATTTAGATTATAGACAAAGGCTATCTTCCTAAAGGAAGAATGCATTCGTAGAAGACGTTTTTAAGGGAAATTGTCTCATACTTCTATTACACATGGAGAAAACCAAGGAAACGGCCATGTACCACCTTCACCAGGATATGAACCCGGGTCGAATTACCAGTGCTCAACGCTGGTACCGCTGTGGTGGGCTTAAAACTTTGGAAAAGACTAGTTTAATTAAATGATGTCCAGTAAAAAGATTGTTGCAGTTTCCAGTGTACAAAAATTTCGTACAGGCCCGAAGCTGCCACATTTTTAATTTTCTGAGTAGAATTTAGGATTCAGTCTTTAAGTTTCATCCAAGTTAATTCTCGAAATATTTCTCTGCCCTCTATGCTTGTTTTGATTTTAAAAATACTCTATGAAACCATAAAATGAATATATTGTAATAGTATGGAGATATTTAATGCGCAGATAGAAGGGTGAAACTTTATATATAAGCTTCCCAACAGGCAATGTTATCTAGTCGACTCAAATTTACTATAGTAATTTGGAAGTCACTGACGCAGCATAAAATATGATTTCTAAGCAGTCGTGCAGATTTGGCATTTTGCATTTTATGAAACCATTCTTTAGTCATGGTCGAGAAAAACTGCCGCACTGATGACTGGAGGAAAAAAAATCACAGCTGGCTTTTATCGTTAAAACATCACTTTTATTATGAACAGGAAAAATTCTTCAGATATACAATTTGCTGAAACCGATACCACACTAGAGATGCTAAACGCGCCCCGCAATTTCTATATACGCAATTTATATTTAGATAATAAAAAAAGAAGTAGAAGAAGAAACTTGGAGAAGAGACTCGTCTTACCTAGGCAGAGGAAACAGGCGAAAAAGTAATATGTAATAAATGCAGTGGTATTTATATTTCGAAAAGTCTGTTTTAATTCTCAGCAGCGACTGAGCTTAAGATTTCGCAGTGCACAGAAACAGCAGGGAAATGCTGCAAAGCGTATCCTTGAAGAAGGGATGTGTTTAATTAAAATTATGAATTTAAAGAGCCAATTGGTCCAAAGTTTAATAATTTTGTTTCCTATTACATATATAATAAAACAGAAAAAAAAAATATGATAATCTTTTAAGAACAGCTAGAACTTGATACTTGAAACCTCTGTTGGTGGGTTGTCTTAATCAGTTATCGTAACGCACGAGCCATTCGCCGGGATCCATACTAGGGTGGAAGTATTAGACTTGAGCGGTTTTATCAATTCAGCTACCGCCTGACCCGTTTACAGAAATATGGCACCCGTAAATTATAAGGAAAATTTAGCAGAACATTCAAGTGAACTTTTATCACTTTATGGTAGCCGGTGCGCAGTGTCAGTCCAATCTTTCATGTTCATGGTATTCCAGAAGTTTTCGGAAATTGTAAACTTCGTGATTTTTGTCCAAGAAATTTTTGTTTAGATTTCCTATATTCCTTTGACGCGCGGTGGTCGCGCCCTGAAACCACCAATTTTCGAATTTTTTTCTCCTCTTCTTTCCGAAATTTTTGAGTGAAAATCAATTGATTACTGATCTTTTACCTCTACATAACACAAAATGACTGCAGAATCATACATGTTTTAGGTCTTAGTACTTCAAATCGGATGCCTTTTAAAATTCGTTTTCAATGAAACAAAATAACTTCCTTTTATTAATATAAACAACTTTAAATTTAAAACGTTATTCATCGCACATCATGATTTCTATCATAAACAATAACAAATAGCAATAATTAAGCTGCATATATAAAGAAAACCCTTTATATGTATGGTATTTGCTTTGTGGTTTCAGGGCGCGACCACTGCACCACTAGAACATTGTGTCACAATGCTGACAATGCTCTAGAGGCTCTGGTCGCGCCTTGAAACCACTGCTCTTTACAATGGCGTTTGCTTGCTTCTCAAACAGGAATGTTTATTTTTACCCGGATATAGGTAAGGGGTTTTGAAATCACAGAGTTATTTTATTACTAAACAATACATGCACCTGCTCAGTAAAAAGTCTTTCTTTTCCAGAGATTTTTCTCTGACCTCAGCCCACTTGCTCCCGAAGCTAGTATTGAGATTTTATAAATTATTTCATGTGGCTTAAATTTAATGTAAATATACTTTGCTATAATTAAAAATAAAAATCGCGTAAAGTTTTATTTAAATAAGAAATATTTTCTGAATATTTTGGAACGAAATACGAATAAAATATATATGAATGGGAAACGAATGATCCGTACCAAAGTCAAAAAGACCAAGCCCATTAACATAAAAAAACCACAAAATTCCTGTGCTAGATGAAAAGAAACTAAATAACGCTGAACATACGAGTATAACAGTGAAATTTAGATCCAGGCAGTATACGTACATTTTGTAGCAGAAGGAAGAAACCTCACAGAAGATACATGTGCGAAAAACATGCAATGTAGGTATATGGCATGTACCAAAATGACAAAATATGCTCTTAACAGTGTCACAAAAAAAATTTGTTCTTTGATATTAAAAAAAACTGAGTCTTTTTTTTTTTTTTTTTTTTTTAATCCTTCTTTTACTGAGTTTCTTATCCATTTAGCCAAACGTCCTTATAATGTGGATACTTGTATTTTCACTGCTATAGAAAAATTACATAAATGTTTATTTTTTAATTTTTCCTGCCGATTTACTTTGTAAAATAATGTAAAAAAATTACATATAATGCAATTCTTACATGCATTTTTTTAAAATTCGTAAATTTCGTCATTTATTGGAAAGGCGTACGGAGAAAGGTAAGTTTTTTTTCCCTACTACCTCAATAAGTTTCCAAGTCCTAGACGCGCGGTGGTTTCACAGTGCGACCACCGCCCACAGAACAATGGGCAAGAGTAGATTTTTTAAAATTCATACATTATTTGTCTCTAGGATCATAATATTCAATTTCTAGAGTTTTTAGTGTAAAAAATTATAAAAATAATATCGCGCGCGTCAAAGGGATATACTATTACACAGCAGGTGCATTGGTACAGACAAGGACAGAAACAGAAAGGAAGGGGAATCAGCCAACTCACTATTTTACATGAAACAGGTAAATGTGATGTAATATATTATTTTGCTTTAAAACGTTACAGGAATTTATTTCTACCTAGCAGCTGAAAATAATTACCATTATCTAAAATGGCTCTGCCACAATTAATTGCGCAATAAATGGGGTTTTACTCCACACTTATCTAATAACTTGCAAGTCCATTTTTTTAACCAAACAGACGTCAAGATAAGCCGTCATAAAATTGCGATGCAACCTCTTGCAAGATAGCAAGCTGTCCGACTGGTTGGATGCTGCACTGTAATTCATATACAATCTTGTGAGACGGTTTAACGTGGAAATCCCTTAGGTTCAGCAGTTGCAGACTTAAGAGCAGCTGGCCTTCATAGCATCGACAATTTCGCCCGGAGGGTTCCCCATACTCACCGATACTGTTGCCTTTACTTTACTCATGGTTATATTTCTGCCGTTGCCTTCTACTGAACAAATTTATTCTCTTTCTCTTCTCTTTTTTTTTTAACTACTATTATCAAATACGGCCGGCCGTATGATAATAAGGGCTGATATGCATGTTGATTTTAAGCCGAATATTGTAATTTTTCTTTCAGTATATCACGTAGAGTAATATTACTTAATTAGCTTCTTCTTCACTGATGTCGTATGTACAACTCGAAAATGACAGTCTTTAAGATGACGACTAAATTACATATTGAATTAGAAAGTGTCGGTGAAGGTATATGATTTCCGAGAACTTAATTATTGAAGTAACATTACAGGTTTACGTTTTTAAACCTCAAAATCAAACTGAAAACTTTTCAAAATGAAAGTTCACAAGCACATGCAAAATATTTATACTGAAGTTATTTAATAAATTGGGATCACTGATTAAAATCTAATTCTTTTAATGTATAAAATATCGACGAGTGAAGATGCCGTTTTCTATAAAACAAAATGCTTATGTGTAATTCTGCATTTGCACAATCAGTATTTCAACAAAAGTACAAGATATTAACAATTTCGATATTTTTCTCTATTCAGAGACATTTTCGCGACAAATTACAAAACGAAACGGCTATCTAAATTAATTATTCGCCTGACCTTTCACCTGTACTTTTGTTATAAAATGTTAAGTGGCTATTTGTACGCTCTGTGAAAGTTAAATCTTTGTTCTCCTTTTTGCATCCCTATTTTTAATGCAATACTCTGCTTTCTTTATTCTTAAAGTATAACATTTAAGTTTATATTTTAAAATGTCGTAAAAATTATTTTTCTCTTTTGTTTTTAAAAGTAAAATATAAAGAAATTTAAAAAATTATATACAGAGAGGTTTTCGTTTGGTTTATGTGATGGGAGCAAAGCCTCGAGGGCTATCTGCCTAAGTGAAGGGATGTCTTCATCTAGAACTTTATAAAGGAAACTGGCTTGTAAACACGTTACACCTCGGACCGAACTACCAGTGTTGAACGACTCTACCGCTAGACCGCTGGTGGGCCTATATACAGAGAGAGATTGCCTATCTAAAATTTAGGTTATAATTTCTGAAACGAAATTTCATGCAGGGTTGACATACTAGTCTTGATTAATTACGGCAAAGAAGAGCAGGCTATGTGTCTAAAGCTTTTACCACACAATGATACGCTTCTGGACAAGTAATACTTTGGTAGAACTTAAGGTTTTTCTTTACAAGGTGAAAAACAAGCAATTTTTTTTTTTTTGGGGGGGGAGGAACTTCTTCTAGGTTAAATTATACAAGAAAAACGTATTTAGCATCTTCGTAACCCTACTACAGATGTTTCCAACAGCTGGTTAGTAACGCATTAAGATCTGCGCCAAAGATGAAGAAAGACAGGTATATTTCTTTGTATAAATTACAGCAGATAAGTTATTCTAAAGAAGTTAACTGTTTAAAAGCATGTAGGCGATAGGCTTTTATGAGAAGGTGTGCTTCTCATAAGGACTTTCTAAAGCAAACTGGCTCCTATTCACGTTACACATGGGGAAAACCAACCATGCCGACATCTAATTCGCCTTGTTTCGGACCCGGGTCGGGCTACCAACATTTTGTGGGCTTAACGACTCGGCTGTGGGGCCTCAAACTTTTGGACAAATGAAATGAATAAGAAAAGTTAAATATCAAGTTGTAAGGATTATGTTAATTTTATTAACAGTTAAATTTTGAGTTAAACTTCCTTTCCTATCGATTCTTAAATTCAACTTACCACTTCCGGCGAGAACGTAGTTTTAGAGTCACGTCTGAATGCTAATGAGGAAGAGCGGTATTTAACCACGAAGTTCTACTGTCTTAGTGAGATAGCTACCAGATATTCTGGCTGCACGCCTCCGCCTTTTTAGGCTACTCTCTCTCTCTTTTTAGCTATTATTACGTTTGGCCGTACTTTAGGCCTTTGATAGTTTTGCAGTCAGTTAGCGTTAAGGGTCCAACTCTGTTAGAATTTTAATAGACACAGAGGAAGAGAAAAAAAGCAAATTCTACCTTCTAATACGAATGATTAGGTTATACGCTGCGCTGCTTGTGATCACTGCACAATATTCAAATTCTGTTCATAGAACTGCTTCTAATAATTCGCTGATGATACATAAAAGTAAAATCCACATTTTTACAAAGTAGAAGGAAAACTCGGAGAATAACTGTAGTCCTAGCTTCAGCAACCGTTAGTGGGACAACGAAGGATTGACACACTGACCCGAACGTGAATGCACAATTAAAAAAACATATTCAAAGGGAAAATATAATTAAAAAGAAGACCGACAAGTTCAAGGCTGGACTCGCATTTTCCCTTCCACGAAAAGGAAGAGAAAAAATTACATAAACACGTGGCATGACATCTTAGCTTGCCAGCAGGACCGGAAAGACTTGTATGGTAAAAAAAAGTGCGTTAGCCTTTAAGAATATGATGCAGATACGCACTTGAAAAAACAGAACCGCATGTTAACTGCATCACGTTGCATTTCTTTCATACCAAGAAATATTTACTCATGCGTTGTGTGAAACGTGAACGAAATACGAGTTGTAAGATTTTCTAATGCCACTAACTAAACTTTGCTCCAATCCAACTTAAAAACAAATCAAAAAAATATTTTGCTACTATTTTTAAATAAAAATACTGCCTATTATTTTCAAATATTGTTTTTACCATCTACGTAAAATTAAAATAAAAGGAAAGAAACATACATAATAACTGCAATCTACGTCGGCTGCAGAAAATTTGAGAATATAGCTGAAAACTGACTGTGCACGATCTCTGCCGGCACGTGATGGACGCGACAGCTCAAAACGGTTTCCATCCTTTTCCTGTGTCGATTCAGTGCAGGCCAACTAAACGAAAAAGTTACAATTTAATGAAATTCTTTCCCTCCCGTTTTAATCATAAGCCTCATCTATGACATACCAATGGCATTTGTATGGCCAGAGTTGATCGCATTCCGGAGTTAATGCGATGCAATGTCGGTGTGTGCCCGTGTCGATCGCACGCCACGTCGACGGTGTGCCGGTCACGATTCTATGTAGTCTACCACGTATTAATCCTTTTACTCATTATTACATCATTATCTCACTTCCCCCCGGACGTTTATTGCCATTGGCTGAGACCTGTTCTTTGACAGACTCAACTCTGGAAGTATACTGGTACACAAGAATCGAGTTCCTAATCGGCAAACCTCTGAATGGCTAGCACACTGGACTAGTTTTTCCGTGCTCGAATATCACCACCATACCTTACGTGGTGTGTTGAATCGGTATCACATCTACAAGCCACCCTCAACAGCCCATCGAAACATTTCCCAGAATTTTTATTTTCGGGATATCCGTTTGTTTGACGTTTGCAAAAATCTAGTTCTTTGGGGATATCATATAAGGGACAATGTTTCAAATGAAACATTTTCATTTCAGCATCGAAAAGCCCTGCGTAGTTGGGCGGGACACAACTTTCAACAAAGCCTGTTTCGCCAAGAAACCTTCCAATTGTAGCCTCGGCTTCTTGGAAAAGTTTCTTCTAGCCTCACCTGACGTTGAATGGATAAGCCTGTTAAGTTGTTCCTGCCGTGCGACGAGTTGAGGTTGACCGAATATCGTATCTGCCAACTCCAACTTGCTTTATTTGCCGCGATTACCCTGCGAAATTGCAGGTTGTGTTCCGGCTATCGAAATTTGGTGCTTCTAGGAGCGCTACAGGTAAGGAAATGCCGAACGTAGTTCTCGTGGAGACAGGATAGCAGATGCAGGGGGTGTGACCAATGTCACGTGATGAGCGATAAGACATCTGGTTGGCGATGAGGTATCCAAGCATCGTAGCGCTGTAAATCTGAAGTTTTACAATAGTTATACATAAAATAGTACTAAATCAGTTCATAAAAGGTGTGTGTTGCAGTCATAAATGCAGAAAATAAAATACGATTCCAAAAAGTATAATAGTATATACAGGAAAAATGTAAGTAATATCTTGTGGGCGTGGCTGTGTGTGTCACATGATCATCCGGCTAAGATTTCTAAACATCATTATAATCAAATAAGTTTTTCAGAGTACTACATACTTAAAAACACAAATTATGTTGGAAAATCCTGGTTTCCACTGAGTAGAAAAGCGGCATATGGACGGAGGTGCCTGTCCTCGTGTAAAATTTCATAGTGAAATAGGTTGAAAATGTCCATATGTTGGCACTCCTTAGCGGCGTCATAAAATGCCGTGTTAGTTCTTAAATATTCCACTATTGTATCCATTTTTAAATCTTCATGGAGACGTTTGTTCTTCACATACGGGTGTGCATTTGTGATAATTCTTAAAAATTGGTTTTGCACAACTTGTAATTTTTGGATTTCACCCTTCGTAGCGGTAGTCCATGCTGGCGAAGCGTACGTCATGATGGGTCGGATTGTGGCTAGATAAATAAGTCGTTTCTTGTCCAACGAAAGTTTTGAATATTTCCCTATCATGGGATATAAACATTTCATGACTTTAATCGCTTTATCCCTGCTTTGTTGGATGTGATGCTGCCATGTGAGCTTGTCGTTGATGGTGATGCCCAGATATTTGGCTTGTTTCACGATAGGCACAGCCTCGTTAAAAAGATAAACACTTTGCCTGATCGGAACATTTTTCTCCCTTTTCCTTATGAGTAGGAGCTGCGATTTTTGAGCGTTAATTCGTATCTTGCAATATCCACACCATTGTTCTATGAAGGGAATAGTGTCTTGGAGTTTCCGAATAGTATGATTGATGTTAGCAGACTTCACTGCCAAGGCAGTGTCGTCTGCATAACAGGCTAACATAGAATTATGATTTAAATGTAATCTCGGAAAGTCTGAAACGTAGAATAGATAGAGTATAGGGCCAGTCACAGAACCCTGTGGAACACCGCTAGTCATTATTTTAGTGCTGGATAATTCATTTTTTACCGAGACTCTGAATGTCCGATTCCTGATAAAAGAATGGATTAGCAGAATGAGTTCTCTGTCCAGTTGAAGGTCAATTAATTTAGCAATTAAGCCCTCATGCCAGACGCGGTCGAATGCTTTCGCCACGTCTAGCATGAGTATAGCAACATTAAGTTTGCAGTGCAGAGCTGCACCAGCGAATTCGGTTATTCGGACAAGTTGCTTCGTTGTTGAGAGGTGAGCACGGAACCCAAATTGTTCCGGCGGAAGATGCTGAAAATATGGTTTCAGTCTATTCAGGATAATTCTCTCAAAAATTTTGCCTAAGCCCGGCAGTAGACTAATAGGACGATATCCGTCTGGTCGGGTGTGATCTTTGGCCGGTTTAAGTAGTAAAATAATTTTAGCAATTTTCCAAGGAGTTGGAAAGTAGGAAAGAGCAAGACAAGCATTAAAAATACTTGTCAGGCTGCAAATGATGTTAGGCGGCAAATGTTTAATTGGTGTATTGCTGATTTCATCAATTCCTGGAGATTTCTTTTGTCTCAGGTGTTTGATAACATTAGTCGTTTCAGTAGGAGTGGCATATTTAATCGGAAGTCTGACTGAAGGGGCGTTGAACCAATCCCTCACTCGTAGGAGGGTCTTTAATTCGAAATGAGAGTCATTTGGCCAATCATTTGGCGAGAACTGTTCTTGGAGGTGTGCTGCGAAGATTTCTGCCTTTTCCTGATTGGAGATGGCAATATTACCTCTGTCATAGAGGGGTCGATTACTTGTGAAGGTAGTTTTAAAATTTTTGATTAAAGACCAGAACGTACCTTCTCTAGAATCCAGATTTAACATTTTATCATCCCATAGTTCTTCTTTGAAGGTTTTAATGGCCTTCTGAATTTGCTTATTTTTACGATTTATTTCACGTTTAAGTGCCGGGTCCCACGTTAAATGATAGCATTTCCTGAGTCTATTTCGCTCTCTCATAAGCTGTCGTATTTTAAGGGGCAGTCTGAAAGCCTTATCACGATTAGTAATTTCAGTACTGGCTTCCTTAATTGCACCTTGAATGCTTTCACTTAAAGCATTAATTACGCTGTTTATGCCTTGTTTGGTATTGAGATTTTGCAGTCGAGGAGGTGAATTTTTCATAATATTGCTGAAGAGATTCCAATTCGTAATTCGCTTAGTAGAGAACTCAGAAGTTTTTGTCACTCCTAATGTTGCGATTACGGGGAGGTGGTCAGAGAACAATTCATGAAATACTTCCATTGCAACGGGGATAGTCGTTGTAGTGACTGCAATGTCTAGTATATCAGAAAATTCAATTCTATTATGAAGCCGCGTGTATTCTGGTGGGGCATGTAGCGCCACCGAATGCTGTAAAATATATTCATGGAGAATTTTACCATTTAGGTTTGTCTCCGACGACAGTTCCAGTCTATATGCTTAGCATTAAAGTCCCCGGCAGCAAGGGTAGGTATGTCATCCGGTAGAATGCTATTTAGAAAATTATCACATAGTCTATTCGTTGGAGGGTTATACACAGCACAAAAATTGATGTTATTATACACAGGAAGAGTGACACACACAGTAGTTTGCTCACAATTAAAATTTCTTGAATCAGATATAAGACAAGATGCATAATTGCGTTTCACATATATTGCCACACCGCCACCTCTGTGTGAAAGTCTATCACAGCGGTATGAATTATAATTTGCAATTCTCAGGCGTTGGCATGGTTTTGCATGAGTCTCTGATATGATTGCAATGTCAATATCATGCTCACTTAAAAAATGGTGCAGTTCAGTAATTTTGGTGGGTAGCCCGCAGGCATTCCATATCATTATTTGTACGGGAGTACACTTTTTCATGTAATTAGCCATTAACAGGGGCTGCAGGAGTATGATCTTGAGATACGTTTGATTTTGCCATCAGAATAAATCCAGTTTCTTTTAGAGCAGAGACAAGCATACGTAGCTCAGCTGCAACTTGTTTTGCTTCAGTTAGAAATTCAGGAGCGAGGCCGGTGTTTAAAGCTTGTGCATAAGTTTTATTATGCACTACCCGATCAGAGAACGTTTTCACAGCCGGAGTGGTTTTTGGTTTTGGAAAACGCACACATAATCTGTAGTTAGCTGTATGACCTATCTCATGACAATTGGCACATTTAGGCGGAGTTGCCTTATCCTTGTCACAGTTAAATGATTCATGAGGTTCACCGCAACGAACACAACGTGGTTCGTGATTGCAGTGCGATTGGGCGTGATGGAACCCTTGACAGCGATAACACTGCAAGGGTCCCTTACGGCCACGGTATCTCTCAACACTAATCTTCATTCCCAGCACAAATTTTAACTGGTGTATCTCCTTGTTTTTTTTCCTTGCGGGTGAGAGTAACGAGAAACAGGGGAAGCTTAATAACTTCTCCGTTACGCCTGATAGTGAGTTGGTTGACCCGCACGACGTCGAGTCCATGTTCTTTTAGATCCATCATAATTTCCTCAGGGTCCATGTAAGACGGGAGGTTACGTATCACAGCTTTTAGATGTTTAGATTCGGGAAGCGCATAGCAGTGATACCTGATGCCTTTTTCTTCTAGCACTTTTACCATTTCCCGATAAATGGTGGGCAGTTTCACTTTAATCTTGATTCCGTCCTTCATGTTTTCTCCATAGAAATCGTGCAGAGAAAAATTCTTATTATTAAACAGCGTTTTTAAGTCATTCCATGTGAATCTGTTGCCTTTGATTATAATCGGCGGTAGTTTTCTCGCACTGTTGAACGGAGCGTTCTGATTGGTTGGAGGTGTCTGCACTGGGGCGGGGTCTGTGTCCATATTCTGTTGCGGAGTGAGATCAGCAACAGGGTGAGTCTTTGGAATTTCAGGAGCAGTTGCAGCAGCCAGGGGTGCAACAGCTTTTTTCGCAGGTTTTCTGGTGCGTCTGGTTCTGTCTCCTTTGGGTTCTCCATCGGAGTCAGAGCTGACATCTAAAGCCTTGTATTTTGTTAAGTCCTCATCCGACCTGGTGGAACTCTCAGCACCTCGAGCGTTGATCTTTGGGAGAGGCGGGAAGCCAGGGTTGTCATCAGTTTTGGTCTCAGCACGGTCGTCCTGTGTTCTGGGGTTCACAAATTCCTGGTCAGCAAGAGCTCGGAATTTTTTGAACAAATTCAGGTCTCTTGTTTCTTCAGGGGTAAGGAAACCTTTGTCTTCTTGACGGAGTTCCAGCTGAGTAATCTCAGCTGCAATGAAGTCCAGGAAACGTTCCATGATGCCGGTTGATGAAGTAGTGAAATGCAGAAAGTCTATGCTTAAAAAGCACAGGGTAAAAGCAGGTCGTTTTACAGCATACTAAACATAGTGGTTTGCATGCTGACCTGAATGCACAATCGAGAAAGCACAGCAGTTTCTCAGTCACAATAGTCAAACTCAGAAAAACGAGAGGTTAATACTGCAGAACAGCGAAAACGCAGAGCGAGGGGACGAGCACCTTCACGCTCAGGAGCAAGCAGTCGAATGAGATACTATCGTATCTGTATCTAAGATTTAACTCCCCTTGTGACTCTGAATCAGTGGCGTATCTAAAATTCCAGCGCCCGGGGACAACTGAAGAATTTGCGCCTCTTTCTGTGTGCCAAGAATGATGTGTTGGTGTGGTGTATTTAATTATGGCAAAGCACACTAGGGCTACCTGCCTAAGGGGAGGGATGTCTTCGTTGAGGACTTTTTAAGGGAAACTGGCTCGTATACACGTTACACATGGGGAAAACCACGAAAACACCCATGCAGCCAGCCCGTTCGCGGGATATCAAGAATGGAAAACATTTCATTAAAAAATTTCGTAGCATTAATTTGGAGCCGCCTGTATGCTGCACCCGGGGACAGATGTTCTCCCTTGCCCCACCACTGCTCTGAACTTTCCTTGTCTTATACAGGGAAGCCCGTGGTGAGACATAATTTAGGAGATGGAAAGACTATATTATTATTATTATTAACAATTTTTGTTCATCGTGTCAGTCGCATGTGTCGATCCTGTGCCACTGCAAACAGAGTTGACGCCACGTCATGCCAATTCTATGCAATGACGATTCTACGCAGCGAATCGACAGACACTAGATAGGATTCTTATGAAGGTTAAGTCCATAATTTTATCATTTTACTTATTTCGTTTTAAATGTGGTATAAAGTGTAAAGCAGCAGATTCAGAGGAAGATCATATAGCTGAAGTAGATTCAGAGGAAGATGATATAGCTGAGATGCATAATATACGGTGTCAGAAATCTTTTATAGATTGCGTCAATTGCATAAACGTTAATAAAACTTGCTCCCATCCCAAAGGATCAAAATATTATTAAATAGTACAAACGGATCATTTAATTATAGGTTAAACTTTTGAAAAGCAATGCACTGTTATAATTTGGTTAAGGTTTTAGAAATACTTTTTTTCATCCTTTTCTGTATGTATTTGTTATAACACACAAGCAAATTATAAAATCAGAGCTGTAACGATAAGCTCAATCAATAAATAAAATAATATTAATTCGCTTAAATTCTACTAATGATTTAATATTTAACTCATCATAGATACAGCAATTAATCGTTGAAATAAGAACATTCGTTCGAATCTCAGTACTCTGCATCTTAATAAATGTTGTAACAATGAGTAAATCTCACTAGATATGAAGTAATTATGTCGTTTTTTGTTAACTTCTCCATCGCGGTAGGAGCGCGTTCCAGCCAGCTCTTCAGTTCGTAATGCCGATTCCTACTTTTTTTAACAATCGTTTATTAATTCCATAATGGCAGTGCGGTCAAAATACTCCCAGAGACCTATCACCTAAGTTAGTGAACAGCTGAATGCTGGTAGTTTGACTTGGATTCGATTCCAGGCGTATGGGATGGTTGCATGGATGTTTTTCATGGTTTTCCTTGTGTATAAAATGAATATGAACCCATTTCTCGTAGAATTTTCGTTTTTCATGCGCGACTTGGGATATATATTAAATTTATATATAGCATTGTTCTAGCATAGGTATTTTGAAACAAAATCGGACTTTCTCTGAAATAGCATAACTTTTTCTTTTCCCATATTTCATTTCTACGACTCAAATTACGCCAAAGTGCCAAGTTTTGTAAAACTCGCACGAGTAGTTTTTAAAAAATTACCTCTCAAAACTTGAGCTCCTCCATGTTAATTGAATTTGGCATATATTTATTAATATCTCTTTTTTTATTAAACTTATTTGATTCTTCCTTCCACATTTCGAAATTCAGGTTCATTCCAAATAAAATTCGCCGATTTTTTTATGGTTTAGTTGTAAAATTAGTATTTGTAAATATTTTTTATAAATTTTTCGAAACAATTTCTGCATTATAACCTATAAGATTTTTAACATCATCTTAAAGGAGATTTTCATTTAAAATTTCTTAAGATATACATGAATTTACATTTTGGCATATTCGTTAAAAGCGATAATAACGGCAAATGTGGCTTACGCACTTTGTTAAAATTATTTGAAATTATGAACATTATCTTTTTTCCTCTAGTGAACAATAAAAAAAAGGGAAAGGAAAAGAGGTTGTCATAAATTAAGAAGTTCGCCAAGTGAATTATTCTTGGCGAAAACTGAAAAAAAATGCGTCGAAAGAAATTTTTGAATTTCTGCGTAAATTTCGCACCAAATTTTACAAAATTTAATATTTAGACATAACTTGAGTCGTACAGTCGAAATATGGAAAAAAATTGGCATGTCACTTCAGAAAAAGTCCAATTTTGTGTCAAAATACCAATATTAGAAAAATGCTATATATAAATCTAATATATACCTAAGTCGAGCTTTCGAGACATGAAAAACGCAATTTGATTTTCGTTAATCGGCCCTCTAGAACGGGAGAGAACTGTCCCCCCTTTTTGGGGGGGGGCAGTGTACTTTAGGTACACCATTAAATCAAAGAATTGTATCCTTGTCCTTATTATAACAGCAAAATTAATTTTGTATCCTGAAAGTAGTTAATGATTAATTGAAAGTTATTTCTTTACTCGTGTGTTTAAGTGAACACGGCAAAGGATGCGAAGGCTAAACATTCAGCGTCACATTTTTTATAATATAGGCTTGCTTCGGATTAATTGGTAAACACTAGTAGTTCGACACGGGTTCAAATCCCAGCGAACGGGCTGGCTGCTTGGCAGTTTTCACGATTTTCTCTATGTGTAACATAGATATGAGACAGTTTTCCTTAGAAAGTCCTCTACAAAGACATCCCTCATTTCAGGGAGACAACCCTTACGTTTTTTGACATAATCAAACCAACAAAATCTTAAAAAAGGCCCTCCACCTCCACGAAAGTATCTCTTCCCTAAAGCAGGCCTTCTCTTGCTTTGTCTTACTCTAAGTATTCCTTACATTTTATTTTCTCGTATTTTTCTCTTCTAGCGGGTACTGCAATACAAATCAGTGGTGAAATGGAAGCAAAAGTAATTAATTTAATTTTTTGATATTATTGAAATCGATAGTCTTGATTTAAAGTTCAATGTATCTATGCACATTAAAAAAATCTTAACCAATTAACCTTACATTAAAATGTTTGGAAATCAAAATTAAAATTTTTGAGTTTAGAAACACGACTACAAGTTACCAAAGATACTGCCGGCGGTCTGTTTCAGAGAGGAATGAATGATTATTTTAATAAATAGCGAGTATTTCTGGAATTGCTTAAAAAAAATTTACAACACAAAGTTTTTGCTTCGTTCTATTGACTTTGCTAACCTCTCTTTTGTATTTAAAAATATTATTCATTTACAGTATTTTAGAAAAATCAACAGAAAGTAAATCCATTTATTTTTGCTAGATTATTTGCTACTTATCTTTCTGACTGATTCATTGTTTTATTAATATAACGCTATTAATAAACCGATATAGAATATTTCTATTTCTGTATTTCACGTCAGCAGACTCCAAAAATTTTGAGTAAGGCGAACCCATTATGCAAACTGATAACCGTTATAACTGATCATTGCGGCTTCTCCAAAACGATCACCTTGTCTCCTCCCCCTCAAAAAAGGTTTCCGAAGAGATTGCCTTTAGGAGGATTCACTATATATTAAGTATCACAAAAGCCAAGAAAATATTTTGAAATTTAACAAATTTTCAGACTATCTGAGGCTCAACTGAAAATATAAGTTATCATACACAATATCAGATACCTCACACGAGATTACAAACATACTTCAATGTTTCTTACGGTGGTGGCTTGATTGCTAGAGTTTTTATACACCAGAATGTTTTGTACAAAGATCTTTTAACTTCATGGAACATTGCTTCACAGATGCTGTCATTAGCGTTTTATTTAGTCTATCTTCGTTCTTTCTTTTTCTTTTATCCTGGGATAAAATTTCCCGCAATTTTTTATGTGTGCAACCTGTTGCTGTAAATGAACAAACGACCTCTTAAAATTTACATAACAGCTGCCACTAGTTAGTTTTACTCTATTTTCTTTAGTATATTAAATAATTCTCTACCATTGCGAGAAGAAAAGAAAGAAGATGCCGTATATTTTGCAGAAATTTCATAAAATGCAGTCTTAGAACCAACAAATATCACTTTAAGAATTTCCAAATTAGTTGCAGTGATATCTCATGTTCTGATATCTCGTCTCATATCACATGAATCCACTGGTGATAATTTGACCTTTTGTCATTGACACCATCTCACCATGAACTGAGAGCTTTTTAACCTAGTGATGGTCCATCGGTAAAGTGATAGGAATGGCTTCTAAGATCAAATGCCTTTTTGATAGTTCCTCTGCTTAGGAGCTTGCATGCAAAAAGCACATCTATACTACTATCATCCGGACCATCCTCACTTACGCGTTGCCAGCTTGGAGACCAAAACAGACCTTAACAAGCTATAGATCTTCCAAAACATTTTCTTCGGAGAAAGTGAAGGGAACACTAAGTTTGTCAGAAATGAATCCCTACATAAATATTTCAAAATTCTGATAATAATTTACTCGTTCACTGTTCATTTATGCTTTGCCAGCCCTGTATTGGCATAATCGTGCCATACCAAAAAAAAAAAAAAAAAAAAAAAAAAACTATAAAACTCCCAAAACCATATCCTGAGACGACAGTCCGTGATATGTTTGGACCAACTAAATTCATGAAGAACTGTGTGTTTCCCAGCTAAGCGCTGTCACTATCCATAGTGCATAACTTACATAAAAGTTTCGCAGAAAATAGCCATTCCATTATCCCAATTTATAATTATGATTACTGCTCGCCAGATAATGCTGGAATTTATTTTGTGTCCATTTGCAAGGTTCAGGTTAATTAAAACAGTTACCTTATTATATTAACTATGCAATCACTTCTTTCAGTCAGCCAGTTCTCACCAGCATGTAAATGAGATATGTGCATATAAGAACAGAGTACCTGAAAGCTGGATAGAGAGAGGGAACTTTGGAAGCGATGTTGACCATCGTGCTATTTCCTCGCCCAGCACTGAGAATCACTTTATCCGGCGCTAGCATTAGCTAGCTGAGTTACTCGTGTTAATGTGATTCAGAACAGCCAACGCTCGGTAGACATAGCACAATCTCTTTCGATAAAAGCAACAGTACACGAAGCAGTGCTTTGACCGGGCACATTTTGAATTTCCAGAGTTAATTTCTCTCAAATCTTAATTCATGTTTTATATCATGACAAATTTCGCAAGCTGCGAAGATCAATCTGTAAGCACCAGTTACGCACTTGTTTAAAGTTTTAAATAAAAAGGTTTGTTTAAAGCTTCTTTTGAGTCTGTAGTTGTTTTCATGCCAAATAAATAGTTGGCCTACTGGTTAACACTGCATGATCAATCGCGGCGGAAAGATCAATTAATGCCAAACAAGCTGAAGGCTAAGATGACAAGATAAATGGCATTAATCGCAATGCTAAAAAACTTAACGGAAAAAAAAGATTACATGCGATTTCAAGGGTCTGGATATATATGAATTTTAATTTGCGAAAAATGACCACCAACACAAAATTGCGATGTTTGTGCAGTGAGGTTTGATACAATAAACATTGCTACGGATACACGTGCAAATTTTGTCAATTTTTATGAGAAGTATTGAAGCAAAGCTATTAAATATGCTGCCAAAGAATTATGCAAATATTCAGAGTCGAATACGGAAGAGCACATGTTCATGTCTGCGGAGCTGCGATTGTGGAGGGGGATATAAGCATACAAGGGGTTTTCGACGATTTTGCGTGCAAGCAATTTTCCCTGATATTCGCCGTATTTCTCGCAAGAGTTGGGTAACTTTTATAAAGTGTTATGTAAAATGAGTAGCCGTAAAAGTATAGATATGGCAATGAGATGAAGAATTCTCGGTAGATTGAAAGCAGGCCAATCTCAAGCATAGGTGGCTATAGTGCTCAATGTAACGCCCAGTGTCGTCTGCAGTTTGCGGAAACAGTTTCAAGACCCTGAATCCATATCGAGAAGACCTACACAAGATCGACGAAGATCCACAACAACGAATGGGGATTGTTATTTGGCATTTTCAGAGCGGGAACAAAGGACTGCTACAGTTCTCGCGTGAGCTGCATGCTGCCACTGGAACCTAAGTTTCACGGTCTACAGTTGTCCTAAAGCTTCATGAGATACGCCTGTATGCTAGAAGACCCTCTGTTTGGCCCCCTTCATGTGTTTGACAAAGGCTTCTTGACAGTTATGGGGTATAGAGAGATCTTACAGCCAGCCCTATGTCATACTTTTCAATGGCGCAGTTGGTCCTCGGTTCCTGTTAATGGACGACAACGCTCTTCTGCATACGGCTCAGTTGGTCGGCGATTAGCTGAAAGTGAGAATATATCGCCGCATGGGTTGACCAGCCAGATCTCCTGACCTTAACCCTATGCAACATGACTGGGATGCTCTTGGAAGGGCAATTACATCTCGGTATCCCTCTCCAAGAACCATTCAGAAGTTGAAAACTGCCTTGCTGCAGGAGGGGCATACGCTGCCATAGGGTTCTTCAACTGCCTGACTATAAGAGGAGACCTTACCCCATATTAGACTCATTTTCAGTTCGATATCAAAAGCTGAATTTTGAACATCCCTGCAGTATGAGTTTTACTGACAATAACGCGTAAATAAAATGATTTTTGAATGGTAAGTCTCCTTCTCTTTCATAAATGTATATTCATTTCAAATTTCATTAAAATCTGTCCATTAGTTTTTCAGAAATGTGCAAATTCTCAATTTTGTACAGAAATCTAGTTCTAAAAATATATGAAGTAACAATCACAAATTATATGAAGTCAAATGTGAGGAACACCTTAGTATGAATAACGAATGGCAATATATAAAATACTGGCATTGGTAGAGAATACAGATAAGCAGTTGTTAGGAACACTGAACTACAGCTGTTGATAACACTGCAGAAAAAAGGATATCGCGCCCTTCTTTCCCTAGCGCTAATTAGTTTTAAAGACTTTTGGATTCAAGAAATTTTAAATGATCCTTTTCGCCAAAGACACTCAGTCACAAGCATTGCTTTGCCGTAATCTAATAAATATAATCGAATCCAATCCACCACAGTTACAAATATCAGAGTTTCTATAAATATATGCGTGGGTTTCAACTGCTTAACTAGTTTAATTATAACTTCAGTAAGGTGTCACGTCTAATTTATAGGTGAATTATCATCACCAGAATCACTCACCATCAAGCAAACAGACAACCTCACCACTAACAAGTGCTTAAATTAAAATAGGCAGTATAAAATTACCAGCCAACCTGGACCTGGTTTCAATACAAAGCTTCCTTTTACGAAGGATATAAATTCAACAATTTAAAGCTAATCTATGCAAAGACTACAAGATTACGTAGACCACGATTGACTTTTCGAACATATAGTCTTCAAGCAGGATCTAACTTCGGCCTAAAATAAAGCCAGCAAGAACAGGATGGCATGATAACAAGCTAAAACTCTCATATTCATAAAATTCTGCCCACCAGCGGCCGAGCGGTAAAGTCGCTGAACACTGGTAGTTCGGTCCGAGCTTCGAATCCCGCGAACGGGCTGGCTGCATGGGTGTTTTCGTGGTTTTCCCCATGTGTAACGTGTATACGAGCCAGTTTCCCTTAGAAAGTCCTCCACGAAAGGCATCCCTCCCTTTAGGCAGATAGCCCTAGTGTGCTTTGCCATAATTAAATACACCACACCACCACCCCACCACCATAAAATTCTATACTTTATAGTCAAACTGTGTGCAACTTTGATGATGCGCGAACTTTGAGGGATGAGCGAACTTTGAGGCGAAAAGAGGCAAAAAGAAAAGAAATTGAGCTATCATTTCGTTGGTAAACTTAAACATAAATGCCACACCTTAACCGGAATTCCAACGCAGTCCAACAAAGTAGTAGTTAGCCTTTATTAGCCACTATATTCTTCGAAGTGTCTATACTATATACAGTACAACTGCAGTTCTATATACCGAGCTATTTATTAGTTTTCTTTGGTATGCGCACAAAAATAGCGTAATATCGTCGGACAAAATTACAGTGGGGAATATCGACTAGATGCATTTTTGACTTCTGCTGTTTTCAAATTATGACAGCTAATCAGAATAATTGGAAAGCATCTGCATTTCATTATACATTTTCAACACGAAGTTTAATTTGCCTTGCTCTCTTGGATAACAATAACGCCATCAAAATGCAACCCTAATGTTCCAAAACTTTGAGTGCGAGCTGCGATATTGGAATATGCATGTATGGCAAGTTAGTGTGAAATAATCCATATGTCCAGCCACGTCAACGGATAATGTGACTACAGCGCCTGTTATTATCTTATTAAAATGGTGCACCTTGTTTCAGTGAGCAGCGATATCAATAAAATTAGTGGAGTTATCCAAGAAAATGGTTAGTATTTACTGTTCCTTTGTCCACAGGGAATTAACTTCTTCAGCGCTACTATATAATGCGTTTATTTACGGCTGTTTGCAACAATAAGCTATCTCACAATGATTCTGCTCATTCGTAAAGTTTAGGCAAAACATTTTGTGCTTAATTTTTTTAATATGCGAAAACTGTATTTATTTAAACCTTAATTTTCTTCTTTGATTACGAAATTTTTATCTGGACACTAAGCCTCAAAATATTTGGTACAAAAGGTAAGAAATACAAAATAAAATATAAAGATTATTTTGAAGAAAAGTCTCGATCCTTTATTTTTCTTCATTAGTTGAAAAAAAAAAAATTCTGTTTGAAAACTGAAGAATTATAGGATGAATTAACTTTTGAATAGTACGATTTAAATTCTGAAAACAAATATATATATATATATATATATATATATATACGATTCTATAAGCTCCTAAATAAATTTACACATTTTATGAATATTTTTAAATACATATTGAGTTCATGCTTGGTAATTTTATTTTATGGTAAAATACAGAACATTTTCTCTGAAAATGATAAAAGCACCGAGATATAAAAGATATCCAAAAGAATAGTAGATAAAGATGTTAAGTTTGATTTAGTTTGGTTTATTTGATTATGGGACAGCATACGAGGAAAAGCCTAAAGCTTTCTGCCTAAAGGAAGAGATGCCTTCGTTAAGAGCTGCTGAAGGAAAACTGACGACCAACATCCGAGCGGTAAAGTCGCTGAACACTGGTAGTTCGATCCGGTGTTCGAATCCTGGCGAATGGACTGGCATGGGCGTTTTCGTGGTTCTTCCCATGTGCAACGTGCATACGACCCAATATCCCTTAGAAAATCCTTCACGAAGTCATCCCTCAGGCAGACAGCCCTCGAGTGCTTTGCTGTAATTAAATATACTGTATCATACAATACCCAAGGAAAACTAGCTCGTAGCCACGTTGCATACGGGGAAAACCGCGAAAACACGCATGCAACCAGCCAGGCCGGGACTGGAAAGGTCGAACTACCAATGTTTAGCAAATTTACCACTCGGCCGTTGGTTGAACGTAAAGCTGTTAGGTTAAAGACACTCGAGTACCTCGTAATCCCATACAAGTTAAAGGTATTTAGAATCTGAGTGACTAGAGACTTGATGTGAGCAGATTTGTGTTACAAAGTTGTAAGTAATGTTAAGGAAGCGACACATTAGAATTTTTGTTGAACATCCAAATTGCATTTCAGACGAGTAAGATTAATTACACAGTGCGAAAAATTTAACTGGAAGAATGCGAGAAGTTTAACTGAAAAGAGGCAGTTCAAGCGATTAAACTATGTACGAAAGTTCAGTGACTTTTTTTTGAATCGAATCAATTGATAAAAAACTAAAGCATAGAGGAATTACAAAACAAACACGAATGTTTAAACAACGAAATATATGACATTGAATAATGAAAGATTCGAAAATGAATGCATTTGATTCGGAAATGTTAAATAAACAATTGAAGAAATGCAATAAAAAAAGTGTTAAGAGACACCTCACTAAGAAAACAAAGATTCAGCTGCATGGGAAAAATCACAACTGAAAATTTCGAAAAAGAAAATCTGAGTTGACTGAGCAAAAAAATAAGACGGATAGCTTATTCCACATGACCAATAGTCCATAAAATCGCGAAAACAGAATAATAAAGTGCCCGGTGAACAAGAATGATTTTTCTTTTCTTTTTTCGTTAGACCCTCATTCACCTGTATCGTGTACAAGTTCGAAAGAACAACAGCGCAGAAAATTAAAATCTGAAACCTTGAAAACTGCTTTGAATTAACATCATTTTTAATACCTTAAACTTTTTATATGATAATCATAAAATAAAATAAATCATAAATTACTAACCGGAAAGCATTATCCTTAATAATACTTGGAAATATATTTCAGTAACTTTATACAAGTTCATTATGAACTCTTCAAAATTCTTTACTAGCTGCACTTAGCCATATACTATCGTCTGCATCCTTAAGTATTTCCTTACCGCATGCCTTCGGGTGTTATTGAAAAGCACGTTAGAAAGCCTGTTCGAATCCCGTCGGCGGTACTGCACATTTTATCCTATACCTGCTTCGATTCTATCTATGATTATATAATTTAATATATAATCAAGTAAAAACTTTGGTAGTAGTGAGTGTTACTTTAATTTATAAGCTTTCATGAATTAGTTTCTGCTTCGGCTAAGTTTGGCTTTTAAATTTCCATTATAACTGTTAGATTACTTATATATTTTAAATAATTAGCCCAAAGGGCGTTAGCCCAGAAGGGTTATTAATTTCGTTTCGGCGCTTTGCGTCGATTCACTTTTCAAACTGTTGCTACCAACTATTACAACCGTGTATTATAGTTAAAGAAATTAAAATAATAAAGAATCTGCATGACTGTATGTATGTTTCTCGCACTGTGATAAAACAACAGGAGTCTAGGACTCTTCGCCGTCGCCATTTCACCGTGGCCGATTCGCCGTCAGGACATATTTTCTTTACATGACTGTATTATATTTCGCCGTATTATGCTCGTATTAAATTTATTTAATTTAATAATTTACCTTTTGTATACTTAATAAAGGTTGCTTATAATATATATATTTGTTTACAAGTATGAGGTATAAAGAAATTAGACATAGTTCGTTGGAAAATTATGTCAGTATGAAAGAGAACTGGGGTAAAACCTCTGATATAACAGAAGTTATATTATCGATTTTAAAATTATGCGGGTGCAATATTTATACGATTCGTCAAAATTGCTTGAAATTTTAATCAGCTAGTTCAGAGAAATCACTCACACAAGCAGGAAACACGTTTTTATGAAATCTGAGAGGGAAACGGAATTACATTGGAATCTTGTCAGCACACTACTCTCTTAAAATTAATATGTGTAATGATGTATTTGTATAAAATTTTACAGAAAAACATCTTGTACATTATTTTATACAAAATGTTTAATAGTTAAATTATTAAACTAAATCAAATGAATATAATATGGCAAGATATAATACAATCGTGTAAAGAAAAATATGTCTCGACTGTGAAACGGTCGGACTGCGAATAGCCCCATTCTCAAACAACGGGTACCTAGAGCCATCAAATTTTGAATAACTTAATTCTCCACCGAATATGGGCATCTGGAAGCCCTAATTTGGAATTTGTTTTATTATCTGTTTCACATTTTGCCAGACATTAAAAAATAATTTTTGATTAACAAACTCAACGATTTCAAAGCGAGGATGGCAACACTGTACGGGAAAAAGAAAAAAAAAAAAAAAAAAAAATTATCTCCAGCGCGCGAGACTGTATATCGGAACTTCTAAAGATATGCTGATTTTAAAACTATTTTGCGATATTGCTATTGAATTGAATTTTAAGGTTTAAGTGCGAAGAACATGATATTCAATAAATAAAGGTAACACACAAAACATTTAAAAAACGCCCCTTTGGGCATAATGTAAAATCTGAAAGCTTTCAGATTTAAAAAAAAAAAAAAAAAAATTATTTACTTATGTATTTTATGCTATTTTCTAGCTAGAATTTCGGCCAAACGTACACTGAAGCATAATCCTGCTTTAAAATCCAAGCTAGAAGATTTCATTAATCTTAAGTTCCGCTGGATTTCTGAAATATGACGAGAAGTGGATTCACAAAATAGCAAAGGCGCCCATATTACTGATAAAGAATTTCGGTGAGAAAAAATTACATTTAAAAGTGGTCTACAGCATGAAAATTTATCTGTATATACTATGGTATAATTTTTAAAGCCACAGTCTAATTTAAATCCTAACCTTTATCTATCAAATATAACAGTATTGAATAAGTTTCGTGAATTTCATTGGTTTATGGATAGAAATCAAAATAACGGTGTTCAACAAGTTTCCAGAATTTCATAATTTTTTACGTATAAATTTCTATTAAAATATGCGCACAACGTTACTTACTAGTTATTTATGCTATTACTTACTAGTATACCACCTTCCCGAAATGCTAACATAAATCCTCAACTGCAAACTTATTAACATTAATCCCAGGCGTCAAAAGTTTCACTACTTATACTTTGACCGTCCAGTGAAAATTGCATTTTTTTGAGTTAAAATTATTGCTTACACATAACAACAATATATACAGGGTGTCCATAATTAAACTTGAAAATTTGCGAGCAGTCTGTAACAAAAACTATACAGCGGAAGCGCATAAAAATTGGGTAATGGCAGAATGAAATGATGGGAATTTTATCGAAAATAAAAAATAAAAAAAAAAAGAGTTCGAAAAACCACCTCTAGGTGGCGTATCATAGCTTTATTGAGAACATATAAATAATCTACAAAAGTTTACAAAACATGCTCGATATAATGTCCACAATTGTCTGCTACCATCTGGAAGCGCAAAATCGCAAGTTCGACTATTGAAAGCAGCATGAACCGGGGAATTTTACGCACCTAGCGTTCTATACTTTCTTTAAGATTGGATAGAGATGTGATGGGATCACGGTAGACCATGGCCTTGAGGTATCCCCACAGCCAAAAGTCGCAAGGATTCAAGTCGGGGGGCCCACCAGCGGCCGAGCGGTAAAGTCGCTGAATACTGGTAGTTCGGTCCGAGTTTCGAATCCCGCGAACGGGCTAGCTGCATGGGTGTTTTCGTGGTTTTTCCCCATGTGTAGCGTGTATACGAGCCAGTGTCCCTTAGAAAGTCCTCCACGAAGGCATCCCTCCCCTTAGGCAGATAGCTCTGGTGTGCTTTGCCATAATTAAATACACCATACCATCAAATCGGGGGATCTAGGAGGCCAAGTTATAGGAAATTGCCGTCTAATGATTCTGTCGTCAACGAAATGGCGGAGCACTTGTTTCACACAACGGGCGATGTGTGGATCGCCTTGCCTGAGGAGCCTGAATAACGGATTGCTATAACAATGAAGCGTATCGTTGACCGGTGACGGTGCATATCACAGGCCCTGCAGCACTGTGCTCTTCGGAAAAAAAAAAAACGAACCCATAATGAAGGTTGAAGTAAATCCGCACCAAACCGTTACATGCGAAGAGTGTAATGGAATTTGTAGGGATTGATGTGCTTTCATAGCAGCCCAAATACGGCAATTGTGCGTGTTAACCGCACTTTCCATATGAAAGTGGGCCTCGTCGGTCCACAAAATGTTCCATGCCTATTCATCCTGGAGCTCAACTCGCGCAAGAAACCGCAAAGCACCCACTACCTGTGCTGCAACACAGTTTTGTCCCCTTCCTGGCTGAATACCCAATATTTCCGCTGCTTTAAATTTCCTAATCATGTTTGTTAGTCCTTGACTATAAGTGGAATTTTTCGCAGAGCCGTAGCTAGGGTTTTCAGCGTCAAGGGACAACTGAAGGTATTGCGCCCTCGTCTGCATGCCAAGAATGAAAAACATTTCATTCTAAAATTTTGAAACATCAATTTGGCACCCCATAGATGCTGCGCCCGGGGACAGATGTCCTCCCTTGCCCTACCCTAGCTACGCTACTGCCTTTTCGTAACTGCTTCAAGGACCGAAATTTCGGTAGCAGAGTCTCCGTTTTGGTAAAACAATTTTCAGCATTAAAGCACGTTCCTGGAGGGTCCACATCATCTTCCTTGACTTGGAAACGAGTATGACTGCTTTCTTGGATCTTGGATCATATCTTTACTGCTGGCTTTAGCTACTAGGAGCTCTTACCAGTATATTATCATTTTACCATAGGCCATAAAGTTAAAAATTTAAGAGGTGTATTTAAAATACACCGCGCCCGAAGGCGAGATCAATAAATGAGAGAACTCATAAAATAAGTTTTGCTAAGTTGCATATCATGGCATAGCATGGGTGATTATATACGTAAATGGTGGCGAGAAGCGAAATGAAATTCTAAGCTTCTGCGTGAGTCAAGAAGAGCAGGAGCACGTGATCAGCGTCCGGCATTTAGATTGGTCGAGGAGTCAGAGTTCGAAAAATGAAGTTTTTGTAGTTTTTGGCAATAAATAAAGTTCGAACATAGTAAAAGCAACATCTATTTGTGAATTTAAGAGTCTTATGTCTTTTGAGACACTTGAAAATCTTCTAAACTTGCGATATAATCATTAAATGAATAGGAAACTGTAAAAGGTGAAAATGAGATCATGTAGCTCACTAGGGCTAATGAGTGAGAGTAAGCACTTGGTGTTACCACGAACTTTGATTTTAAAACACACGATACGAATTATTAAAAATAAAAAGTAAACATCTTGGTTAAATAAGTAGTAAAACGAAGAATTCATCGATGAAAAATAAAGTCCTAATTTTGCAAAGTTCATCTTTCTTGAATAGTAACTGCAAAGGAATAGTAATTATTTTTTTTTTTTTTTTTTTTTTTAAATACATTATATACACTACCACCACTTAGAATTGTGGTGGATTGTTCGAGGTCTTTTCACTACGTTCTCAATAGTAGGGTCATAGTCTGTAAGCGATTTAATAGCTTCATAGGGAGAATTTCTCATATCTTCAAAGAAGTTGTGTGCAGAAATTAGGATTTGGTCGTGAATTGGATTGATATCCAGGTCTTTGTGAATTTGAGAATTTCGCACGAACCGGGGTGCGTTCACTATGCTACGTAAGATTTTGTTTTGGAGTACATTTAATTTTTGTCTGTCTATTTTTCGGGCAGTAGCCCAGGCTGGAACTGCATAGAGGATTATTGGTCGAATAAGTGAGATGTAGATATTTTTCTTGGTACGGAGGCTTAACTTAGAGTTTCTTCCAATTAATGAGTAGAGAGCAATGAAAGCAGCGTTAGCCTTATTTGTAACATATTGAATATGATCTTTGAAATTTAGGGTTTTGTCAATATAGACACCTAAATATTTATAGGAGTTGGCAACAGGAATATCTTGGTTATTGAGTCGGATATTTATATTCACTGGGATATTTTTTCTGTATCTGCGAAAGAGAACTACGCAGCATTTATCAGTATTAAGTTTGATTTTCCAGTCTTGACAAAATTTGTTAATAATGTTGACTTGGAGCTGAAGTTTCTCTAAAGCATTATTTGGACTTCGTGAACTGGTGAGGATGACTGTGTCGTGGGCATATTTGAGTATATTAGAATGAAAAGGTAGAGGCATATCATTTATGAATATTGTAAAAAGCTTCGGTCCTAAAACACTGCCTTGAGCTACTCCACTGTAAATCACTTTTTTTGAAGAGATTGCTTCACCACAGCGCACTTGAAAAGTACGATGTTTAAAATAAGAATGCATAAGCTTAATAAAGCTGTTTGGTAAAAGGAAGTTAGATAGCTTATGAAGTAAGCCAGCATGCCACACTCGATCGAAAGCTTTTTCGAAATCGAGGAAGCATGCCGCTACTCCGTTCTTTTTTGTAAATTCTTGGGCAATAAATTCAACTAAATTTAATATTTGATGTGTGGTATTGTGGCCTTTGCGGAATCCAAATTGATGCTTGTCTATTAGATTAAGGCGTTCTAGATGATTGGTGAGCCGAGCACTAAGTACTCGTTCGAAAACTTTTCCAAGCGCTGGCAGAAGATTGATGGGTCTGTAATTATTTGCTAGCTTTGGATCTTTTCCTGGTTTCGGGATTGTAACAATGATCGAATGTTTCCACTGCGATGGAAAGTAGCTGAGTCTAATACAAGCATTAAAAATATTTGTAATTAAGACTATGCATCTTCTAGGTAAAGCTTGCAACGCTTCATTAGAAATCATGTCATATCCTTTAGCTTTGCGCTTCTTTAATTTTTTAATAATTTGCTGAACTTCGTTTGGAGATGCAGGCATAAAAAAATTAATGCTGGGACTGTTGAGGATGCTATTGACAGAGTAATTAATATCTTTTTCGTGATCAGAATTTTTATTTTCATGTTGTTTAAAAATGTTTTCTAATTCTTTTGCATGAATTTCAGCTATGGAGTCTTCGGAGTGGTGAATTTTGCCCATGTGATACAGGGGTGAAATTTTGCCCATGTGATACAGGGGTGAATTTGATTGGGTGAAAGATTTCTGAGTGATTTAGCTACTTTCCAAACAGAGTTTGGGTAAAGATCCATGTTTTCTAGGAAATTATCCCACGAATTTGATCGATGGGTGGCGATGTCTTCTTTTATTTTTCTGTTTAGATAATTAATATGACGTTTTTCAGTAGGATTGTGAGTAATATGCCATCTTTTCTAAGTCTATTTCTTTCTTGTATAAGGGATTTAATTTCTTCTGGGATGTCATAGGGATTTTTATTCTTGACTGTATAGGTAGCATTATTGATAGCGTTTTGAATTTTGGAGTTTAATCTGGTGATTTCCAGCTCAATATCGCAGTCGTAACGAAGTGTGGCTCTGCTGTCAACAGAATTTAGCCGTTCGGTAACCATATACCAATTAACTTTTGTATGAGCTTTAGGGAGAGGGGGGATAAAATCCATAGAAGTTGAAGACTATAGGGAGATGGTCAGACGAAAGTTCTGGGAGAACATCAAGATTAGGAATATTAGGAAGGTTTTTCATCAAAACTATATCTAAAATATCCCCTAGTCCGTTGTGCGTATAGTGCGTTGGGTGATTGGGAGTTGCTTAAATTTTCTCCATTTCTATTTGTGACTCTACAGTTCCAAGAGGAATGTTTAGCATTTAAATCACCTGCTATTAAGGTGGGGTAGTTATTTTCAGTAAGTAGTTTCAGATTATTGAGATCAAGAGTGCTGGAGGGGGGATTGTATACGGAGATAAAAAGAAAAGGTTCTCTAAAACCACTATAGATAAGTACTGCAGCATTTTCTATAGTACAAGCGGGATTTAAATCATATTTGGCTGTTTTGATATGGTTTTTAATGAGAATTGCGTTTCCTCCCCCTCTATTATGTCTTCTGTCTTTTCTGTAGATGCGGTAGCCTTGTATTTTAAATTTGTCGCAAGAGCGGAGATGGGTTTCTACTAGCATAACATCAATGTTATGTCTAGTAAGAAAATTTGAAATTTCCACTTGTTGGTATCTGATGCCGTTTGCATTATAGTAACAAATCTTTAAGAAGCTATTTGTAGCTGAGATAAAATTTATTTGACTATGAGTTTGATTAAAATTCATAGTTTAGATTTGAGAAATATTCGAAGGCCGCCATACCGACCTCTAGTTTGTCTAATATTGTTTTTGCTGTTTTAAATTTCTGAAAGAATTCTTTTAACTTGAGTGAATTGGATTTTTATCCAGTCAAAAAAGCTAAGTGGGTTTGAGTTTGTGTCTTCTGTTTTACTTGTGTTTTCATTTTCCTTGGAAGTATTCCATGCATTTTTTGGTTTGTTCTCAGGGAGTGAAGGAAAATCCTTTTTGTTAAATTTAAATTGTTCTTTTTTCTTTTCTTCTTTGAAAGCTTTAGATTCTTCGATTTGCTTCTGAACATTATAAGGACCTGCAACCTTTGAAGGAAGAAACGTGATTTTGCCCACAGAGGGCACAGACAGGGAGTTTGTTGTCATTTTTTGTTTGTTTACAAGTGAATGTTTCATGAGGCTCTGCACATTTTAAACAGCGAGGTTTATAGTGACATTTGTCCCGTGTGTGCCCGTACCTTTGGCACTTATGGCACTGCACGGGTCCAGGGCGAGCTTTAAAAGGCTCGATGAAGACATCCAGACCTCTGAGTTTCTTTAGATCATATATTCTTTTACCTTCTTTATTTCTAGTACATTCTGCTATAAAAACAGGAAGATGAACTTTCTTTCCTTCAATAGTGTGAATTACTTGTCGAATTTTTTGAATTGGGATACCTTCTTGGGCAATTTCGTTTTTGATTAGTTCCATATTAGCTGTTTTTGGAAGTTTTTTAATTATTGCCTTGATAGGCTTTTCACTGTTGAGTTTATAAGTATGAAAAGGAATAAGTAGTTTAGTTAGGTATTCAGTAACTGTGCGGTAGTGGTCTGAGTCATAAACTCTTATGGTCAGTGTACCTCCCCTTAGGTTTCCACGATATTTTTTTATATTTAATTGCTCTTCAAAATCTTCTTTCATCTTATCCCAAACCCCCTTGAAGTCTGCTAAGACTATAGGGGGAATGTGTCCTGCTTTTTTGTTGGGTGTAATAAATTCACCTTCCTCTGCTTCCATATTGTCTTCAGGGTTTAGTTCCTCGAATTTATTTTTTTGAGCTGGTTCTTCAATTTCGGAATTTGATAGAGTTCTTTTATGAGCTTTTCTAGGGGTTATGTATCCTTCTTTATCTATTGTGGTTTTCTTTTTGATTCTAGATTTTTGACTAGCAGTAATATCAGATTGATTTGTTTCCTCTGTTGGATTATTTAGGGTTTCTTTTTGTTTCATTTCATTAATGTATAATTCTAAGATTTGTATATCCTTTTCCATAGCATTGACGTGGGCTAAGTGAACTTCAGTCGCATTATTTGGATTAAATGAATTTTGATAAGCATGAAACTCAGAAAGCATAAGTTGCTTAAGTTTTTCTAAGTTATCGCAGGTAACTTCCAGATTTCTGATCACACACAGATTTGATACGGTTTTCAATCGCCTCCTTGTCCATGATATGCATGAATCCTAACTTTTTAACCTAATGGCGAAAAGAATAAAGAAAACATACTTATCGTGAACATCAAGAAGAGACGACAGCAACTCAGGATCAGCTTCAGTAGTGAGAGCAATGTCGTTTTCCCTTACTTCACAAAATCGCAAGAAAAGCAACGCCGTAGACAGAAAGAACAATTTCTTTAATCAACAGCAACACCTCATGCCAGCACTACCAAATCGAAAGAGCAGGAAAGAGTATGACTGCGGTTCGCCTATCGCATCTTTATAGGGTTGTTGTTCACGCACAGGATTACTACGATTACCACATTTGCATGTGCCAATATTGATGTGCTTCACTGCACAACGCCATCTAGTGGTGGTTTTGAAACTCATTTTTTTTTTTTTTTTCCGCGATAAAATTCCCATCATTTCATTCTGCCATAACCCAATTTTCATGCAGTTCTGCTCCATAGTTTTTGCTACAGATTGCTCTCAAATTTCAAGTTTAATTATGGACACCCTGTACATAATAATACAAAAAATAAACAGTTAAAAACTCTTTGGTATATTTTAAGGGGCAGCAACCGATTTTACGTTGCTTTATTCCCGGCTTACCTGTATCTAGAGACAGCCTGGAACACTATACCGTCCGTTCTTCATCAGAGAAAAGGATCATCACGGTGGCTGAAGTGTAACGGTTTGGGAGGCTTTATAGTAAACGGCGGCACGCTCCTGCATGTGTTCGACAAAGGCTGCCTGACTGCTATGAGGTATAAAGTTGACATCTTAAAGCTCTATGTTCGATTACAATCGCGTCAATAAGAGAAACTTGGAATCTATGTTCGACTTATCAGGAGCGCATTTGGTCCTTGGTTCCTGTTAATGGACGACAGCGCTCATCAACATAGGGCTCAGTTGGTCGGAGATTACCTGAAAGTGACGATATTCATTGCATTAATTGGCCGGCCAGATCCCCTGACCTTAACCCTATGGAGCATGTCTGGGATGCTCTTGGGAGCGCAATTTCATCTCTCCATTCTTCTCCCGGAGTGGAAAACTGTCATGCTGCAGGAGTGGGATCGACTGCCAAAGAGACTCTTCAACAGCCTACTGTCCAGCATGCCGTCACGCTGCGCGATCTACCTGGCTTATATGTACCTCATATAAGTCTCATTTTCAGTTCAATTTCACGACGTAGATTTTGGACATTCCTCCTCTGTGTGTTTTACTGATAACCGTGCGTACATAAAATGACTTTTGAACGGTATACTTCTTTCTCTGTTGTAAATGTATATCCATACCAAATTTCAGTAAAATCGGCCCATTAGTTTCTCTGAAACTTCCTTTAAACTCTTCCAAAAGGGTAACCCTTTCCTTAGGCAAGGGTTATCTTTTTGGAAGTTAGTAGTAGTAAAGTAAGTAGTTTGGCATTCTTTGCCATAATCCAAATAATCTATTTTTTTTTTTTTCGTTAATAATAATACATAATGGAACTTTAATTATCCGAGTTTCAGTTACTCGGAACTCCAATTATGCGGATCTCTTGGCCTTTATTAAAAATGGAGGCCTTCTGTTAACGTATGACCCAGCACAGGCCGATCGGTATTGTCACTGAACACTGGTACTTCGACTCGGGTTCGAATGCCGGCCGAACAAGCAGACAGCATGGGAGTTTTCATGGGTTTTCTTATATGTTACGTGGATACGAGCCAGTTTTCACTAAAAAGCCCTAAACAAAGGCATTCTTCCCTATAGGCAAATAGTCCTCGAGTTGCTTAGCCTTAATCAATTAACCTAACCTGTTATTGTATGAATGTTTTTTGAGATTTTTTGTTGCTTTAAAAACAGTACAAAAACAAAGTAGTATAGTATAGGCATATTTTATGCTAAGAAATTAACTTAGTGTGCATATCATATTTACTGATTTACAAAAAAAAAAAAAAAAAAAAAAAAAAATATTATAAATCAATAAGCATGTCATTTACTTAACGCAAGTGTCTCCAAACTCTGGCCCGCAAGCAGTAATGATCCGGCCCGCCAGGGGTTTCTTTAAAATAATTATATAAAATTTAAAGTAACAAATTACATACACATTAACTATTTTATATAATAGTCAATCTAGAAATGCTTTGCGTATCATGCATGTTCTTTATAAAACATGTTATAAACATTATACAACCGTTTCAAAATTTACAATGATTGAAGTACAGTAACACTCTATATAAAAAATCTCGTGTGGGCACACAACTTCCTCTCATGTCTTATTAAATTACACACATTTAATTTAAACTTATTTCATGGAATTTCGTCAGAGATATATTTCGCATTCAATCAATTCGGTTCTCCCTTCGCGGCAAAATAGAAATACATAAAAATTTAAAACATCTTCTAACAAAACAAGAGTTTAAAATGTAAACTGATGACGACTTCTTTAGGCTCAGTAGCATTTAAACAACTTTTAAATTGATGATAATTCTACAACTATTGCATCTGCATAATTCAGTCACAATTTGCCAATATATAAAAGCACAAAGTCAGCAAAAAATGCACAATTTGCCAATATATAAAAATAAAAAACTGAGCTACTGAGTCGCGTAACAGATATATATATATATATATATAATATATACTTTTGACACAGCCGATTGCAACCAAAAAGAGGTGCACAACTACATGTTATCACAGTCCCATATACAAAATTTCCAGCGTTTTGAGGCTACTTGTTTTTGAGTTATGCGAGATACCTACATATGTACGTACAGGCATCACGAAAATTCTCTCCTACAATCCGTTTTGGAGGGGGGGGGAAAGAGTCCTCTGTTCTGTCCGTACGTACAACTGTCACGAATAAAAGAATCATTCAAATGGATTCGGCAGCGGTATAAAATGGATATTTTCGTTGAAATATTATATCCGAAATTTTTCAAGATTACAGTACTTCCTACACTTCGTAAAAAGAAGTCAGAAATTCTGATTGCTCTGTTTACACGAATGAAGGTTTCATGTATTATCTTTCCAATTTTCATAATAGTATTTTAGGTTGGTTCAGAGAAATTTTAGTAGGGGTTTTATTCAAATCTTAATTTTTGTTATGTATCTTGTAATTTATTCCAGAACTTTACCGCTCGGCCGCTGGTGGGCCTGTTAGGAATGGAAAAATATAATTGAATAAAATTATCTCATTGTGCTATTACTGCTATGTATTCGTAAATAGTGTTTGTCTACAGAAGGAGGAGAGAAAGACGACAGAATTATTCAGGTTATCGGATAATTTTCCGAATAAGTATAATCCCAGGAAGTACGGAAAAAACTAGAGCTATACTGTATATCAGGGTTTCTTAAACTTTTTTCAGTCGCGACCCCTTTTTATCACTGAAATTTTTTCGCAACCCCCAGGACCCTACAATATTTACAAAAATTTTGTGGGACCCCATAAGTATTGCGCAAATTCGACATACGCGTGAGTGAAACTGTCAATTTTTTCACTTGTACTGTAATATACTACTGCAGTTTTAGGTCATTAATTTAAATTTCTAATTTTTAGACATAGAACAATGTGAAAATGTTAAATAAGTAACACACGAAATGACAGCGTCACGGAAAATGAACGTTTATATTATAAAAAGAGTGCGTCAAAACGTTTTCGTTTTTACTTTGTTTGTATTGTCTTATCTTTATCTCTCAGATACATTGTGTAAAAATAATTGGTACTTGTAAAATTATTATAAGTTAAAGAAATATCAAAACTGCTAAAATTTTTGGCGACCCTTGCTGCAGGTCCCGCGACCTACAGTTTAAGAAACTCTGCTGTACATGAAGACCTCGATTTTGAAACAATACAATATATACGCTTCGTGTACTTGCAAAGATTCCTTTTCTTCCCATGATTTGAACTAATAATTTTCAACCAATTTTACCTCCATCTGACTATAGCATCTGAGAAGTTAAATTTCGTCATTTCTTTCCGAACAACAGCCCACCAGCGGTCGAGCGGTAAAGGCGCTGAACACTAGTAGTTCAGTCCGGGCTTGAATGCCAGGGAACGGGCTCGTTGCACGGGCGTTTTCGCGGTTTTCCCCATGTGTAGAGTTTCCTTTAGAAAGTCCTCCACGAAGGCATCTCTCTCTTTAGGCAGATAGCTCTCGAGTTCTTTGCTGTATTCAAATAAATCAAACCTTCCCGGACAATACAGCTCCTCTTGGAAGAATTCTAATTCAGTCCGCTTACCGCAACATACTCTAATAAAATCCCGATTATTCGAAGTAATGCGCATCGATAATACTTCGGATAATCGAAAAATTACACACACAACGAAAAGCAGTGGCCATTTCAGCTTAACTGAAAGATACAAAGTTCAACTTATTTGTACGGCACAAAAAACCTATTAAGCCTATTTTCATAATATGACAAATTTCAGCTCATAAAGACAGGGACAAATAAAGATGGTATTTCATATTTTTTTTTTTTTTTTTTTTTTTTTTTTTTTTTTTTTTTTTGCAGCATTCTGCGCAAAAATTTTAAAGACCAAATAGGTCTTACGTCTCATTACTTGTTAGCTTTACAATTTCTGTTTCAATTTATTATTCAGTTATACATGTTCAATTATACAATACTTTTAAAATCTGGAAAAGAATATTTCGTCTCACACTCAAGATAAGAAAAATGGCTAAAACAAATTATTTTCCAATTTATTTCATGATTTCGAACTTTCTCAAAAAGTGTTTTTTAGAGAATTTTTTAGTGTATCTTCGTTACTATTCCGCAACCATAATCAACCCCTCAGTATGCGTAGCGTCTTCTGCTTTTCACCCTGCAACCAGCATTTAGACTTTGTATCCTTAAGAAATCATTTAATTATCTCTCGGGTCTTGGAAAACACTTACATAAACATGATGAGCAACGTATATTAGCTTAGACATATTGGCTTAAATGTGTGTAAATCACTGATGTATAGGGTAATATGTGGGTGGTTATTTGTATTTCCTATGATTAGACGAGCATTTAACCTGTTCATCAAAATTCTCTCAGAATTCCGAAGAGAAACACTAGAACTTCGCCGAACACTAGAGTTGGACTGGGAAACGCTGACTGTGGCCATCTGTATGAAAAATCGTCGAGTTGCTTTCCTAATAATATGTAGTATAGTATTTGAGTCGCTCAACCGGGATAGCGGTTAGCGATGCTGATTGCCGTACCGAAGGGCTAGAGTTCGAATCCCGGAGAAGGCATGGATATTTGTAAATGTACAGTGTCTGGGCGGCATGGGGCACTCTAAATATGTGACGAGACAAAAGTCCTCTCAAGAGGTTGATAGTAGCGAACGTGTGTGGGAGACCCATCTCCCCTCCTCCGGACGTGCTCTCCTTCAGAACTGGGGGCGGAAATGAGCAAAGTCATATTGCCATCTATATGGTGCTCAAGGCCCTTGCCAATGACAGGCGCAGTCTTGACCCCTTGCCACGATGAATTTCATAGGCTTGCTTTGAGATCAAAGACCTGGTTTGATGTTACTGTCGATCGGATGGGATAAGCCAAACACAAAACAAACAGTATATAGTATTCGCAGATAGTTGCGGTGAATTTTAAGAAAACTAATATACAGAATAGTTTTACTGAACACTTACAGGATTTTGCTTTGTACATTTCGAAACATCATTTCCAAAAGCGCATACAACATTTCATGCTCAACGAATCTGTAAGCATTTTCGTACCGCAAAAACAAGTATCTGATCGCGTAGTATGTGAATGCTTAAATATTTGTCGCTTAAAATTTAAATAAACTCTAATTAGTCAATCAAAAGAGCGAAAACTGTTTAAAAATTGGCATTCAGTTTCCTTTGACGAGAAATGAACCTTTTCTTGATGAACGGAAAGAACAGAAGTAAATTATTTCAGCTTCTCTCTAAATGAAGTATTTAGTTTTCTAAATCGTGAATTCGTGTACATTTACCAACCTTAAAACATTCATATTGATTTTCTCATTTTTGTCATTCTAACAGGAAAATCCAGAAGAATAACCTCCAGACTGTTTGGTAATAGCAAAATGCATCGTGCCCGTTAATAGTTATTTTATATTTCTCAACTTATTCAATTATTTCTCAAACTTTTGCAACAAACAGGTTTTAAAGTGGTAAAAATAAAGAGAGAAAATTCCATTTTCTGCAAGCTAGCTGGCAATAAGAAATTTCTCGAATTATAAATATATATAGAAACGCTGATGGGATCTGACAGAATTTTGAAAACAATACGATGTGCAAGTAATGAGAAGTAGCTGGATGTTATTGCTTCCAAAACCAAATAAATTTGAGACGTCGCTGGAAGTGTTTTGTGGAAACATCAGCAATCTATCTTCCAGCGCCCGCTAAAAATGTTTTGAAAAATAACCTACAGCAGGAGCTGGCGCAAACTGGTACAGCAGAGAAGCGAGCTTAGGAAACGCCCAACTGGTTACGCAATGGTAATGAGACGAGAACAATAGACAATGCCAAGGTAGGTTAAAAGCACCCGGTAGACGTGTTTTAGCTATGTAATAATAGGGAAAGTATATACCGTTCAATGTCATAAGTAAAGTTCCAGTGCAAAAAGAGTTACAAGTGCCACAAACAATGTAACGAAGAGATCCACATAAAAATAATATGTGCACAGATCGGTGAGGTAAGTGAGGCATTCGCCTCAGGTGATTGGCTAAGAGAGTCTCCAAATTAGCTGCAAAATTTTAGAAGCATCTTTAAAAAATAAATTACAAATGTTAACTTTCAATTTTAGAATGTGTCGAGATGCACAATTTTGAAATGGGACATATAAAGCAATAAAAAAGGTGCTATATTCTTTAACACTCATGTGCTTTTTTTTAACTTCTTAATCAATTAAACAAACCATACGTCACAAAAAAATAGATTCAGGAATGGTAAAAATGGATACTTCAGTCGAAATATGATACCCGAAAATTTTGGCGATTACATTAGTTCCTTTACTTCGTACAATAACAGAAAAAGTTAAAAATTGCTTCATTCAAAATACTTCTTTTTTCAAACTCCAACACACACTAGCAATTCACTGTTTTAAAACGAACCAAATCTGTGTGAAATTTGTTCTCCGGCGACGGCACATTAAAAGAGTGCATAAGTAAAAAGATCTCATCGTTATACATTGATTTTTAAGCTTTGACGCTTTACGCATACCGAATCGCTCAGAAAATTCCGATTCAAAATTATAGATTACAGTGAGAGTTTGGCAGAAGAATATACTTTCTCGAATTCTTAAATCGTTTTTGTTATTTTTATCATTATTGTTTTTTAGTGTTCGGAAAATCATTTGTGTTTAATTTTATGCTTGGCTGATTCGGTTCTAAGGGATTAAAAGTTAAACGAAAATAATTCTAGGTTCTACAGCAAATTTTAGATTGAGGCCTTTTATCTCTCTTAGCGCCCGTTGTTTGTTCTTGTTCTTTCTCTCTGTTTTTATTTACTCAGTTTTAGGCATGTTCGGTGGTAACTCTTCGTGTGAACTACACACTTCAAAAGCATTGTTTTCTAAATGTTTTCCATTATCAATCACTGTCACAGTTGTTCTCACGCCTAAATAAATTACTTTTGGACATTAGTGAATTTCCTTAGAAAAACACTCACAATTCCCACAAACACACACGCAAAATAAAAAAAAAAAAAAAAAAAAAAGAGAGAGAGAGAGAGAGAGAGAGAGAAAGAAAAGCAGAATAGGAAAAAGAAAAAAAAAAAAAAAAAAAGAGAGAGAGAGGGAAAAAAAAAAAAAAAAAATTCTCAAGTTGCTAGAAATCGTGAAGTCTTTGAAAACGGTAGAAATAACTCTTTCCACGTAAAAAATGCCAGCAAGTTATTCTCATAAAACATTTAAAAATTACAATAAAGCAAATCTTAAAAAAACATAAATCACATCGTTTAATTTTAAAGAAACGATAATTGCGATATTTGCGACTTAAGCTTCTTGCATTTGGATTTTTCGAATGTATCTTGAGAAGCACTCGCTTGGTCCAATAATAGAAATAGAAAGCTCTTAACCTCCATATGCCAATAAAACGTTACTTTCACATTAGTTTAATGTCGAGAGTTTTCGAAAACATTATTTTTTAACGTTCCTTGACCTTTCTTAATATCAGAAATTAAAGTCCCTAACAATATCGACAAGAGTCAATGACAACACCGACAAGGGAAGGCATTTTTTTCACACAGCAATGTAAACAACAAAAACCATATACCTCCGGCTATAGCAATGTCGGTGGGTAATAATGCTTTAAATTTAGACTTCTAGGTTTTGCCTTTTTTGTGTTATTTATTTATTTATAACATACGTTGCTACAGAATCTTCCCCACTATTGGACATGAGCTTGGACAGAATACTGTTATCAACTAAAAGACAATCATCCATCCTTCTGTGGTGCTGCATAAAAATGTGGTACTAAATATTCTGTTATGTTCCGAGAAATATTTCAACCTTTTATTATAAACTATTAAATGCAGCTCACTCTCGGAGATTAAAATGCTGTTTGATGCAACTTTGAGCAGAATATCTCTTAATTTTTTTTTAAATGCTGTTTGATGCCAGTTTGAGCAGAATATTAAATTTTTCTTTTTAGTAAAGTTACAGCGATCGTCGCATTTTTAGGATTTTTGAAAAGAAGACTAAAAAATCATTAGCTCGGCTAAGATGTCATATTACTGAAGGCTATTCACTGTATCGATAAGAGCTAATGCATTGACAAATGGTTCCTAGCATGCTGGTTGACAAATTTCATGAAGATATTTAGATTCCATTTTAAAGCAGCAATTTGCATTCTTCTAAAAAGGAGAAAGTAAACATTCACCGAGAATTAACACGTTGAGCGCCATGTCAGCCATCTGTGGCTGACGCTAGACTTTCCGTTTAGACCGCGTCAGCCATCTGTGGCTGACACTAGACTTTCCGTTTAGGCCGCGTCGACCGCCGCTGGCTGACAGCGTGTAACATGACATATAACTATACAATTTACACTGTTTTGTGGAATTACAGAAAAATTATTTAAAATTTACTTAATTTTGATTCATTACAGGACTAATGGATTTCATTGAAACACTGTAAGTATAAAAACGGTTCTCCATTACAGCTACTACAAAATGTGACAACTGTCGTAGACTTTTTTTCTGGCCATTACTCTACCAGCTACAGTTGCATTTTTATCATAACATAATTTACAATATTTCCGTACTCCAGAATCTTTTCCCGGTTTTCTTTGGAGTTTATGTTGTCGTTTTTTTAGATATTCTTGCATTTCTGTTCGATGGAATATTTTCTTTTCCACAACTTGTAAGGGATAGCGCTAATTCTTTCCGGACTTTAGTAATGCTAATTTTCTGCTTCGTAATATCTTTGCATAGAATGTAACTATTTACAAAACAGACTTAGCGCGTAACGTGTTGAATGCCTATAGGAATCACGTTCCAAACGTACACTATCTTCTACTGCGATAAGAATCGCTGGCCCTACAATGCCAGCGCTTTTAAGCGGCGCGCGTGGCCTGAACGGGATTGCCTAAGAAATACGCTTGGCGCTCAACGTGTTAATAATCGTTCCCATCTAGTAATGCAAGACTAGTGCTCCAGTCCAGCCACCTGGGCTGGACTCAAGGAAAATGACATTTGTTTAGACATTCTTAATTGGATGGACTACGCTTTGGACGTTTTAGAAAGGAATGAGCACATTTCATTTCAAAACCTTTAAGCTCTTAAAAATAACAGCATATTCTATACCCGAACTAGTAAGCGGGTACAGCCCGTTCCGCCGATAGAGTTAAAACTCAAATGGCGAACAAAGTGTTGCTACGAGATCTGTAGACAAGGCACGGAATGTTTTGATCCAGAAATTCTCTCAAGTGTTCGGAAAAAAAAAAAAAAAAAAAAAAAAAAAAAAAAAAAGGAAAGAAAGAAAAAGAAAAAAAAAAGGGGGGGAGTGACAGACCTTAAGTTCTCTGGACAATAAATGGTATAGAGCTCATCAGTAAATTCGTATTATTACCACTTAACGCTCACCGCTTATTGCCACAGACAGCCTTACCCCCTTGACACTGCAATGATTATTTATGAAGTCATCGACAGCCTGGACGTGGAATTAGTTTGGCTTATTAGTTTGGCCTATTTTATTATGGCAAATCATTCGAAGGCGCCGCCCAGTCGGTATGGTGGTCAGAGAAGGTAGGTAAACCGCTGAGTTGGCTTCTGACCCAGGTATAGATATGCCGGAGGGCCTGGGTTCGAATCCCGGAGAAGGCATGGTTGTAACTGTCCGTCCTTTCATAGGAAAGGCGATGGTGGCCCACCTATTAGGTGCCTCCATAATAAAGAGAACGCCACATCCGGCCTTGTAAAGATTATTGGACTGGGTTACATTTGTAATTGTTCACAATCTGCCATTGGAAAAAAAAAAATCCTTCGAAGGCTGCCTGCCTAACGAGAGGAATGCCTTCGTCGAGGTCTCTCTAGGGAAGACTAGCTCGTATACATGTTATACATGGGAAAAACTACAAAAAAGTTCGTTCGCTGGGATTCGAACCCCGAACCGAACTACCTGTGTTCAGCGGCTTTAGCTCAGCCACTCGTAGGCATGGAATTAGCAACATTAGTTTCAGTTTAAAAAGGGATAAACACTAGACGGTAGAATATTTTACGCAGACTATCTTGAAAATACGTTATTCAGTGTTTAATAATTAATATGAAGATGCTACACATCGCATTTCTCTACAAGCATCACAATTCAAGTTTATATTCAATCAAGTCTCTATAAGCATTACAATTTTGATTCGGCCCAGCGAAACATTATGAAGATTACGAAATACTTGTAATTCATAAGTTTGACTTGTTTCAGTTTAAAAGCAAGGTTTCACGCCATTGAGCGAACCAACCACATGGCTAACGCGCCATTACCAGCCATCATGAATAAGAAACTGTTCATCACATAAAATGCAGAGTAACACTTTTTAAAGTATGTTTTGCGATGCATATGAATATTTTTTTGCTCAAGAAAGATTTAATCTTTCTCTGCTAATTTTCCAACACCGAAGTATTTGTACATTTTCGTAGAAACCGAATAGCAAATTTTCACGTCGTCGCTGCGCAACACAAACATACTCGAAGGAAATTGCTAGATGGTATAGTTGTTTATAGTTTCCCACTCAAGCATTTTCCCGCGCTTTTCTATATAACAAAAATAGTTAAGTAATGCATAAATGCAAAAAAGAACTGCTTGCCTCCAGAGACGAATTCAAGGCAAACGACGTCCGAATCAATCAGCGTACCACATTCCTTTGCATGCTGAAGTAGAAGTAAACGACAGAAAGGATTCTCAACTGCAGTTGACCTTGACCTTCCCTTTTACTTTCAATAACTTATTTCTCTCAATCCAGAATATTAAAATTTCGATCAACACGAAAACAGAAAATGGCGTAGACAATAGCCATGTAACTCTTCCGTACATTTTTGTCTACTATAAAACTTCCACGAAAGTCAAAACATGGTGCTCTTCCTATAAAAGTTGCTGCGTAGAAGTATTTATCCAAAGCAGATGTATGAAAGCGAAGGCTCAAATGATTCACACATATTTTAAGACATTATTTAAAAACTACATTTCATGCTAGATCTGTGTATCTGTAATACTCGTTGTTACAGATGTAAGTCTATTAAGGTTGGTTCAAGCTAGACCAAAACGTGATTCTGCTATCAAGAATCATAAATATTAAAAATAAATTACAGACTACATATTAAAATCTCAAAATAATCTCCAGCTGAAGCGAGAGTTCTTACAGGCCCACCAGCCGCCGAGCTGTAAAGTCGCTGAACACTAGTGGTTCAGGAAGTTCAGATCCTGAGAACGGGCAGGCTATATGGACGGTTTCGTGGTTTTCGCCATGTGTAACATGTACACGAGCCAAGGTTCTCTTTAGAAAGTCCTCTACCAAACCATCGCTCCCGCGAGGCAGATAGCCCTCGAATGATTTGCCATAATCAAATAAATCAAACTAATGTTGTTACAATAGTCCAGATGTGACTTCGAACGTTAAATACAGATTAATTAGTAGAAAAAAGATAATTAACAGAGCTATAAAACAGCGGTTGACAGTGATGAGCAGATTAATTGTTCAATTTACTTATTATAATTATTTATTATCATTAATATTTTTTTTGAGCTTTGCACATTCGTAACCGAAGTATTTATCCCTTTTCTACGTGATTATATATTAACCTGGCTAACTAAATTTCTTTCTCCCTAATTAAGTCATGCTAACTAAATTTCTTCCTCCCGTACTTTAACTAGCCATTCCACTGCCAACATACTGTGGGTAAAAAAAGTATTTGCACACCTACATTTTTGTTTGCAATTCATAAAAAGAAGCATTAAGAAATAAAAAAAAATGGTATTGCCAAATCAGAATAAGTTTAATCATCCAAAACAAACAGAAAAATTACAATAATATAAATAACAATGCTTTTTTGTAACAAAATTAAAACATCTCGTATCAAAAAAGTATTTGCATACCTGCATGAATACAAAAGAAATAAAATATATAAGCAAATTTCAAATAACTAATATTTAGTATGCATGCCTTTAGCATCTATTACTGCTTGTAATCTTGCTGGCATTGATTTAATTAAATTTTCTGTAACAGTAGGGTCAGTATTCGACCACTCTTCAATAAGGGCTTGTTCAAGGGCAGATTTGCTTGAAATCTTCCTTTTTCTTATTTTTAAATCCAAAGAACTCCACAAATTTTCCAAAGGATTTAAGTCTGGTGATTGTGGTGGAGTGGCAAGTTTTCTGGGTACATTATAAAGCAACCACATACGTGTTATACCGGCAGTGTGCTTAGGATCATTGTCTTGCTCAAAATAGTACGAATTACTGATACCCAATTTTATTGCACTTTGTGGCAAATTATCTCGCAACACATCTATATAGGTTCGAGCTGTCATATTCCCATCAATGAAACACAAATTACCAACTCCTTTGCTAGCCATGCACCCCCAAATCGTAACAGAACCTCTTCCATGTTTAACTGTAGGTAACACGTTTTTGGTATGAAAAGCAGTACAAGGTTTTCTCCAAACTAATTTCCTGCCATCTGATTTAAAGATATTGAACTTACTCTCGTCGGAGAATATGACATTTTTCCAGAAATCAATTGTCTTATTGATATATTCCTTAGCGAATGCAAGTCTCTTCAGTCTGTTTCGTTCAGTTATGAGAGGTTTTTCCCTTGGTGATCTCCCATAAATGTGTGCATCGTGCAGGACATTTCGAAAACTTTGGGCACAGATTTGAACTCCAGATGTTGAAGCGACATCATTGGCTAAAGTAATTGCACTAACAAATGGTTTTTTGATGCTTCTCTTATGATTTTTCGGCTTCATTCGCAGTGAAAGTTTCTTTGGGCGTCCAGAGCGCAAATTATTTGATGTAGATCCTCTTTCTTTATAACATTTTATAACATACCAAATAGTAGAGAAGCAAACATTTACTTTTTTACCTATTTATTGATAACATAGGCCATTTTCACGTAGAGAAGAAATTTTTTCTCGCAACGAAATCGGCAATTCAGATTTCTTAGGTGCCATTACAATTTGAATCGACAATCAACTGATATCGTTTCGACAATACCTCCTTTTATAGTCGTCTTACGTATGTTATTTACTGCGGGATGACTGTCAAATAATAGAATAAAAATGCAAATTTGCTAAAGTTGAGTTGAGTGTGCAAATACTTTTTTTGACATAAGCTATTTTAATATTGTTGCAAAAAATGTTTTTTATTAATATTATTGTATTTTTTGTAATTAATTTAAATGAATAAGCTTATTCTATTTTTTAAATGCCAATTTTTGTATTTCTTAATGCATTTTCTTATAAATTGTGAACAAAAATGTATGTGTGCAAATACTTTTTGTACCCACTGTATATTCATGGTACATACAAGATTCTTCGGTACTTTTCCGTTTGGCCGGCGCAATTTCCCATTTCGCCGGCGCAAGCGATAAAGTCGCCGAAAATGGTAGAACTGATGCCAAAGCGAATATCTTGGCTGATAACCTTTCACGGCAATTTTTCAAAACAAGTCGCTGAGATTTATTATCAGATTTACCTTTTTTTTTTTCAATATTGGCATACAGTTACATAGAATTTTTTTAATTATAATATTGAAATAATTCTTGCATTTAAACTCGTATTCCATACTGAGATTTAACTTGAAATTAATGTAGATAACTCCTGAGAGAATCAGATTTTTGTAGCGTATTTTACGTGAGATGAGATCGTTTGGGATCACGTGATATTAAACTGCGAATCAAGAGGTTATACCATGAAAGCATAGTAAATCTTTAATTTAACGTCTTTAAATTCTAAAATTAACGTCTTTTACAAATATGTCAAAAATGGATGAAAAACCAATGAAAATTTGGGATTTGCCCAGGACAGAGGAAGAATCCGTCAGATTCTTTCAAGCGAAAGGCGTTTTGCCTAACATTGCTATTTGTGAAAATAATCATGAAATGAAATTATATTTCGGAGACGAAATTCAGTGGCGTTGCAACCTTTCAACTTGCCGCAGTAAAAGAAGTATACGGAAAGGCACATGGTTTGAATCATCGAGATTGAGTTTCTTGAAGTGTTTAAGATTCATTTATGGTTGGAGTGAAGAATTAACTTCAGTTAAATGGTGTGAAAAGCAGTTGGAAATCAGTCACGGAACAGTTGTGGATTGGAATAACTACATGCGAGAGGTCTGTGTGGAATCTTTACTTCCACGTCAACAACGCAAAATAGGAGGCCCTGTTATGATCGTTGAAGTGGATGAAAGTATGTCCACGAAGCGCAAAAACAACGCGGGACGGATTTTACCACAACAGTGGATCTTTGGTGGAGTTTGTCGTGAAACAAACGAATGTTTCCTTGTGATGGTGCCAAACCGATCCATGAGTATTATATTAGAGGCAATAAATGAAAACATCGAAAAAGGAACTACAATATATTCCGATTCATGGAAATCGTATTGCCCTGAAAAACTGGAAGAGGAAAGTTTCGAACATTTCAAAGTGAACCATAAATACAATTTTGTAGATCCGGAAACTGGAACGCACACGCAAGACATTGAAAGACTATGGGGAAATGAAAGACTATGGGAAGCGCAAAATGGCGGAATAAGAAACACAGAGGAACTGCTCGGCATCATCTGGAAAGTTACCTCGCCGAATTTATGTGGCGAAAGGACACAAAAGACCCATTTGAAAAAATTCTAAACGATATTAAAATGTTTATGCCTCCAAAATAAAAAAAAAAAAAATGTTTAAAATTCTTAGAATTAACATTTTTTAACATTTTTTTTATGTGTATACTGTGTGTTGTCGCCAATAAGGTCTGCTTGGCGAGATTTGCGCCGGAGAAAGGGAAATGGCGAGGTTTGCGCCGGCGAAACGGAAAAGTACCGATTCTTCACCTTTTAGTACTATCTCTAAGTATTCCTATTAATCTCGCACTAAATAGCACAAATTCTTACCTCCCCACTGGTCTCCCTCAGATATTACAACATACTGGATGGTCAACTTAGCTAAAAGTTACGATGGCTAAACTATTCTTATAGCGATGTTAAAAAAATCATGTTAAGGAAAAGACACGGGAAAAAATTTAATGAAATCATTTATTATCGAATCAAGCGTTAACAGCTGCAAAAGAAAATCAGTGTTGGTTAATCGGTTTGAATGTTCTCACCACAATTCTGGATTCGATACGAGCCTGTAACTATACATTAAGATTTAAATTTTTTGAGTCACTCAAATTTCTGCTAGTGCAATGACCGCAGGATGATGACAGGATTTTCAATCTCGAAATGTTCAAATTCAGAATTAAGTAGGCTGAAAACGAAAGGAGATAAGCACAGGTAGTTAATTAAGGCAAAGCACGCAGAGGTTATCTACCTTGGGATGACAACCTACGTGAGATACTTTTTAAAGGGATCCAGCTAACATTTACGTTACACTTGGAGAAGGGAGAAAAGAAAGAACAGGTTCATAAATTTAACCAAAAGTAACCGGCTTAACAAAATATGCGAAAAATGCTGACTTCTTCATGTAAAAGTAACCTAAACTTGAAGAAAAAATAGCATCTTTCAAAATCCAATAAAGCTGTAATTACTAAGATGCAGACAAAAGAAGTTCATCGTAAGACTATACAATTACGACAAAGCATTCGATGGATACACTTCTGCTCGAAGAATTCACACATTTCAGGTAAAACCGCTTTTCAGTATTATTATTAAAATTAAAATGTAATATTTTAATGGCAGTTTATCACTCTTCAGTCCGGAAATTTTTGCTCATTTAGAGAGTAGTGCCGTTCATTGTTAATTCGACAGTTCCATGCGAACGGGTTTGCAAGCATGGACGTTTTCGTATTTTTCCCCGATGTAAGATGGAGAGATGTTAACGACGAATGGCTCTGTAAATTTAGTTGTATGTAAAATAATTATTTAATGTATACATAGTTCGATTTACAAGAGCTGTTACAGGTCATAGTGGCACACAGTTACATCGTTGCATAGCTGCCGGTTAGCAGCACTTGTGCACAAATCGAAAAGCAGGAACATTAGCGCACAATAAACATTCGTTGCTGGATGGGTAATTAGTAGTTTGTATAGTTTAGTGGCAGTTTCGCATAAAGCCACATCTTTCTGATTATCTTTCGATAACTAATAACAGCGACTTCGATTATTAATTTGCTTTACAAAATTTTAAGCAATTGAACTACACAAATATATATTTTAGAAAAATGCTTATATTATATATGTTTCAACGTGTAAAGAATATTTGCTTGGTTTGTTTTGTTTTGAATGTGTGTGTGTGTGTTATTATGGCAAAGCCTCGAGGGCTATCTGCCTAAGGGGGGGGATGCCTTCGTGGAGGACTTTCTAAGGGAAACTGGCTCGTATACACGTTACACATGGGGAAAACCACGAAAACGCCCATGCAGCCAGCCCTTTGTTTTGAATGGTAAAGCACTCGAAAGCTATCTGCCTCAGGAGAGGGATGCCTTCGTGGAGGACTTTCTAAGGGAAACCGGCTCGTATATACGGGTACGTTTAAAATGTGAAAACGTCCTTAAAATACAACTCATTTTAAAGCTCAGTATCTTTATAATTGGTTTATAAGCGCAAAAGTTTGTATACTTATTTCGATACCCTTATTATTTGCTACGATATTTATTTGCTACTTTGATTTTATATTTCAAACATTAAAATGTTTTAAAAAATACCTTTTTTTTTGGCTTCCACATAATATTGGAATATGAAGTGCGCGCAGCATTTTATATACAAACTAGTATTTCCCCCCCTCTAAATTGAAAATAATGTAGAATTAAAATTACCTACGTTAAAAATAACAGAATTAATAAATTTAATTATAGTAATTTTTTATTATATTTTCTTAAAAAGCAACATTTTTATTTTCTTTAACTGCAAAATCGATTATTTTTTAACATGATGAAAGATAATTTCTAAAAATTTTAGGCGAGAGACATAAGTAGTTGCTCATTTTAAACTCACTTGCCGTGTACACAATTGGTCAAAGTTTTTCGAAATTCTGATCGATGGTTTCGGAGAAATCATAAACAAGCAAGAAAATTATAGTTGTGAGAAGTCTATCATCAGAACAAGAATGAATACTAGTTAAGAAAAATCATGTCAATAAATTGTAAGACTGATTCTTCTGACAGGGTGTACGGAAGTGTCACTTGTTGTCCGTAACCATAACTGGTTACACCCGTTTGAAAATACCCGGTTCCCGCAAGGATGATGTGCACAAATGCCACTGACGCAGAATTGCCACGTGCGCAAGTATCACATCACTCAACTGCCAACTCTGAAATCTTAAAAACCGGCAGATTTTCACGCTAAGCCGCGACACCATTTCAGAGGAACTCGAAACTTACTTCAATTCGCTTTATAATGCTCGCTTCAGGTAATTGATTTCTAATGTAAACTATATTAGCATTAACTGGACATCCTTAATTTTATGTTCTTTGATTAATTTTATTTTAAAATTTTCTTACACTTCTATACTCAGAAAACTGGGACTAGAGAAGGAAAGATTTTATTTATCAAAGTACTTTTAAATACGATGAAAATAAAATTAGTAAACAAAGAACTGAAAAACTGTATTGAAAACTGTACCATATATTAAAGTTAAAAAAAATTAAATACAAATATTAGCTGATTAAATATTACTTGAATCTTCATATAAAAATCTACAGATGTTTACAGTAGATTAAGAAAACTTATATCAAATGAAATTTAATATAATCAATAAAATGTAATAAGAAAAATATAATTCAGATAAAACAAAATTTCATACAAAGAATTATTTTGAAAATCATTAGAGCTGGAGGAATGAAATTTGCCCAATTTAAATTTTACTAATTCAATGAATTTCATTTATTGCTGAGAAGCATTTTCCTTAGTAAAGGCTAAAAATTTTAAACCGGGAGGTGGGGTGATCTACCGTGAGATGTGATGAAAAACTAGGAGAAAAGGCAGTTATGTCTTGATAACATTAGCTGGTTATTTTACCGCCTCCTCTCATTTCGTTCTTTGCTCAAAGTCATGTGGGTTCATACTCTGACTTCATCTCTCTACCAATTTCTTTCCCAGCCGTTTCATCTTCTGGCCAGAAAGTCATCACTAGAAACAATCAGGAATAATAAAATATAATTTTCTCCCGTTATTTTATCTATTAGACGCAAGAAAGAAAGCATTAACACCTCGCATATTCAGCAATTTATAACAGTGGCCGCTAAATGAAATAACAATCAAAATGAACGTTTATTATCTAAAAATAGCCGTTTTCGTTACAGTTGTTAAAGCGAAAATATACAAAGGACGAATGAAGAAATTCTCTAAGCCTACGTCTGAGAAATGTTATACTGCCGCTACAAGAGAAGTCGGCAATATGGTTTACACGTATTGACGGAACTGCTAACTTTCTTTCTTCACAACAGTGATTGCATTGATAAATGGTGCCGAAGGGGCAGAAAATATTAGCATTCGTGCAATAACATAATTCAGAACTTTTCGTTTGAGCTAAAAACTTCTACAGTATATCTTGTTCATTTCTTCACTAACCAGATTTTGATTTGCTAATTGCGTCAAATAAAATGAAGACAATGGGTTTATTTGAGAAAGTGTGTGTATGTGTGGGGGGGAGTTGGGGAATTTAATTATTTGATTGCTTGCGTTTTACATACGTTACAAGTGCTAAAAATACAGGATTAAGTCTATGGGATCGCTATGGAATTTTACTGAACTGTAGTTATAAAATAAACAAAATAATCATAAAACAAACAGGATCTATAAAATATAATATTTTTAGTTATTAAAAATAAACAAAAATTAGTGATTGCTTCGGATCTCTAACAAAGGGAAATTGCACTTTTTAATGTAATTCCCATTCTCGATTTTATGATCTTTTTAGAGCAGAGCCGAATACACACGTATGTTAAGGGGTTGGTTAAAGACAGCTGTCCGGGATCCACAATTCGCAAGCTGTCAAAAAATTAATTTAATACTAGATTACTAAATCTTTGAGTTCACTTGCCTCACTGCTTAATTTGTCTCTTCATGCATCCTAATGAATCGATTTTTTCCCTTGAAAAATTTATACGTTGCCAATGATTCCAAACATTATTACAGGATAATGAAAAATGTTTATTATTTAGCAATAAATTTACTTTAAAGTGGTGATTATCTAATATGTAATTTCCATAAAGAAATCCGTTGCGTTGCAAAATTAGAAAGCTAGGGTTAAACCAGAGGCGGATTCATGAAGCGTGCAGTATAAACTTATTTCAAATTCTGAGGGCCCTCTTGTTCTAAGTCAGAGGGTATGTTTACTGTTTTTGAAATATTAATTCTTGTTTTTGAAGCCCCTTAGATCGTTTGGGGGAAGGAGGATAGCGATAGCGGCAAACACGATCCTATAATTCCAATTCTGGGTTAAATAAACATTTAATGACTATTTTCCTAAAGAGCATGAAAGACGCCCTCTAGCTGAAACGGTTTTTCACCTGTTCTTGCAAAAACAAACTATCATACCATTATTTTCGCGACTTAAAAAAACTTTATAGGTTATAATAAATGTTAATATTACACATACTTCTAATCAGTAGAATTCCACTCGTGCGAATTTTAATTAATTGGGTTGAAGTTGTTGAAGATAAAGAGTTAACGATACAAGGATGTTAAAGAAATAAGCATACAGCGCCATCTATCGCTCTTCAGCTCAATTCCAGTTTCGTCCAAATGCAGCGCAGCTGCATTGTCAGTTTCTATGGCAATAGATACTCATGGCCTCTGGCTTCGAAAAATGCAGCGGGTAATAAAGTGGAAGTCTTTCCTCGCATCGTTGAACGAGTTGAAAAAACCAGTTGGGTCACTAAGTTAGGATCATTATCTTTTTCCAAGGTCACCCCAAACGCTACCGAAGAACCAGTTCTTCAAATAATGATCATAATAATGCTAATATGAGAAGAAAAAAGTAGAGCCAGAGATTGAGAATATAAAATTTCACGTGAAGATCCACAAATGGCAAGAGCTGGTCAGCAGGCCGTAATTCTTCTTGTTGCCCTAATAGTTTTCTATTCGGCGACATTGAAAACGAGAGTAATATAACGGGCAGTGCCATTGAATGTGTGTCTTACCTCTCTCTCTCCTTCACTGAACAGTAAAAAATTGAGCTTACAAATATGTTTTTCATTTCAATTAAATGTCAGTTTTGTGTGATTGGTCTTTATGAACAGAACACAGCACAAAGTGGACTGAAAAGATTCTCTTTTCTCACTAAAATCCCTATTCTAAATCGAATGGCATGTTGTTATAGAAGTTAAAACTTTTTTAATTAAATATTGTTATGTCGCGGATGTACAATATTCAATTTATTTCGACTGTTCTAAAACTGTGCCCTGAACAACCGTATTATAAAGAACTAACTATACCAATTCTTTCGCCTTAATAAAGTACGAGTTGCAACAAATAAATATTTTCAAAAAATCGAATCGATAAAGGGAGATGATGTAAACGTCTAGCAGAGATTAAAAGTTAAAGCATGACACGATGCTGAACAATTAAACAATTGTCGAAATGGAAATAATTTTAACTAAAAGCTTCTTGTGAGAAAAGAAGCGATTGATTTTATAAGCGCCATAAACTGCTTAATTCTATCGATCATCGAAATATCCGGATATCTTGGTCAAGAAACTCTGAATGGAAGTTACAAAGTCTGTCATTCACCGCCTCTCGGTATCATTATTTGCCGTTTCTCTCTGAATAACATACTCATGCCAACTGGGTTTGGTTATTCGAATACGGCAAAATACGCAAGGGCTCTAAGCGGAGGGCTGCGTGGAGGACTTTCTAGCGGAATCTGGCTCATATTCTCATTACATATGAGCGAAGCCGAGAAAATCCACTATGCAGCCAGGCTATTCACCTGGGATCGAAACTAGTTCGAACTTCCTGTTTTCAGTGGTTACTGGTCCGAGTATTTAACGTCCATTTGGCCACTGGTGGGGACAAGCCAGAAATGAAAGTTACAAAATTATCACTCAAACTTTCTCTACTAATATTATTTGCGCAGTGAAATGTGGTAATGTATATGTACTTTATATCTACAAATCTTAAGACTTGTCAGATACAAATAAGATTCATTATAAGCGGCCTGTAATGGAAAGAAATGACTCATTTCCAGGACAGTTTCTTTACAGTACGTACGGATAGGAGTACTTTCGTGACACCACGTTAGACTATTTTCCACCTGGAATATTTTGCTAACTTAAAAAATTTCAGCATTGCTTCATATTTTACGTGTTATCAGAATAGTCTTTCTGCGAAGTCATGCTTCAGTTTGAATTGCTTTATTTAAAGCGTAGTCCTTTAAAAAAATAAATAAATAAATAAAAAATAAATTAATAAAGAGTGAGTAATGTTACAATAAAACAGAAAGTGTCTACTCTTTTATTGTTACAATATTCACTCTTTTATCTTCGCACTTAATTCATACTTTTTTTAATCTTTAAACTCATATGACACTTCTGTTTTAGTATTTTTCTTTTACTATGTCAAAAGTCTTAAATAGGGCAAAGCCATCCCGCATCGATAATCGCCATCTCCGGCAGCCATCTTTTCAAAGATGACTACTTCACAGAAGATCAAAATCGTCAAGAAAATTAGTCAGTCACTTAAACAGAGTTCACTGCAATTAACTTTCATAAAATGAAAATGGCATACTTTCCGTATTATCAATATTTATAAAGGGTTTATATCAAATAACGTTTCGCTTATTTTGTCTTTCCTTTCTTATCACATGTGGAGGAGTGTCTTTTCACCAGTTCCCACGCTGTCCTCCTAAAGTCAGTCCACATGCTAGATGGGAGAAAATATATTGCTTAATATTCAGTCAGTTCTCATTAAGAATAATTTACTGAATTTAAGAAAATTCTCTTGTTTACATATACTTATTAGCTCCACCAACGGCCGAGCTAAAGCCGCAAAACATTGGTAGTTAGGTTCAGGGTTTGAAGTTTCGGCAAATAGTGGACACGAGCCAATTTCCCTTAAATAGACCTCCACGGGGCATGGCTTCCTTTCCGGGTAGTGCTTAATGGCGGATCACGTAATAAATATTTTTTTTTTTTTTTCCCTTTCTCTCTCTACAGTATCTTTCAGAACGGTTGTACTATTAAGAATTTATAGCATCAGAAATATATTTTATTAATTAAAATTGTTTACATTAATCGAAAAATGGCACAAGTATTCTAGATGAAAAATATTATAAATGAAGTGTAATTTTATTTCTAAGTTTTAACTATTTTCTTTTGCAGGAGTATGTGGAATCACTTCTCAAATGATAAATCTAGAATTAATAATCACATTGAAGGATAATATTCCAGGTTAAATAAAAAAAAAAGTTCCTTGTTTCTATTTAAACACATTTTCATTGATTCAACTTCTAAAGCAAGGAAGACTAAGGAGAAAAGGAATCAGTCATGCTGATGCTAATTTGCGGCAATAAACCAGAGATCCCACTTAAAACAGATAATTTAATGAGAAATTTGTAAAGTTCATCCTGAGTTTCTAACAGTTAATTTTAGTTAAAGCAACTTACCTGTCTTTCCTAATTTCAGCTTACAATTTCCTACCAGAATGTGTTTTTAGAGTTGCGTTAAATGTAAATGAGTAAGAGTGGTATTTAAGTTCCACTGACTTCGGGAGAGAGCCTCAGATTTTCTGACTAGCGCGCGTTCCCCTTTTGGCTACGTCTCTCTCTCTAGCTGTTACTAAGCTGGGAATTTTTATAGGTCCTTAATAGCTTTGTTAGTTTATTCGATATTTAGGGCCAACTACTTAGAATTTTGATAACTTCGGCTATATTTATTAGTTAAGTCTTATTTTTTATTTACTTTGAGTTTAAGCCCAGGTGGAGGCTTTGCTGTACGCTCTGAGAAAGGAGCCGACTGTTCAATTCTTATTTTGAGAAATAAAGGGTAATTAACCTTTCTTGAGTTTACGTCTCTGTTCCTGGGCCAAAACGATTATTCGCTTAACTGTTCACGAGGTTCCTACACATTTAGCTGTTAGATAAAAGGTTGGAACACCACAAAATTATTAAAAAAAAAAAAAAAAATCACACTCGATTATATGAAAAAATAAAAATTCTATATAATAAATTAAATAAAGTGGGAGCCTTCAAAGTTTATATTATATTACATGAAGAGGGTAAAAGGAACAATTATGCAGAGGTAAAACAAGCCTCTGTTTCTGAACCAATACTCTCTCATACTTCATATTTAACATACATACCATAATTCCAAACAAATTTTAAAACAATTTACTCTTAATTAAAGTCTCATATAAATTTTAATACGATTATTCAATTTTTTTAATTTTTGGTATTTGTATATTAATTTTAACAATATTTAGCATTCTCCCATTTAATAATTATTTCATTTATATTTCACAAAGACATCCTTCTCAAAATAATTATAAAATTCTTAATATTCAAATTTTTAAACAATAATCTTAATTACGAAATAATTTCAAATTCTTATCTTGTCAACAAAATAAATCCAAAATTTTTAACATTATATCAAAACATTTTGACAAAACTTATAACTACTAATAACAATAAAATTTAAAAATCTTCCCTGAATAAAATCTTAGATTATCCATTATCTGAATAAAATCTTATATAATCAAACTTATCTATTTTGATTTGATATTTTTGTAATTTATTTTTTTTTTTTTTATTCATCGAATTAAAATCATTTTGTAAGAAAACACCATACTTTCAGATTTCAAAAATATAACCAATTATTGAGTAAGTTATTTATAATGATGCAGTTGGAGAAAAACACAAAAAACTTATCACGTAACATCAAAACACATTTTCGGAATATCGCCACTTAATTTTATGGATTGAAACAACTTGAATAAATTTAACCGAAGAAATTAATCACACTTCAGTGCCACTTTTGATGAGGCCGTTAAATCACTTTCATACTTGATACATCATATTTCGACGTTACAGTGACCTTGGCCTGATTAGGAATTCAGATGAGTATTTTTCTTTTTCATTTTATCCACTTGTTAAACGATGTGAGATTAGTTGACATAAATGTTCCATTGAGATTAGTAGCACATAATCCAATCCTGTCGACTAATTGAAATAATAAAGAGCACAAGGAAAAGCCGGAACAGTGTCGATGCGTGCTTAGATCCATGTTGAAGAAGAATTTTGATTGCGTAGTATCTAAAGAACTTGGCAATCGCGGCAGTTTATATTTGTGGCCACAATCATTTGGCACTCCAGTCGTGCCTTCCCATAGAATATTTACATTTTTAATATTGTTGGGATAGAAAGCAAGCCAGCGGAATTACATCTTAGCACAGTAAAGAATAAAGCTGAAGTGCATAGTTATGCAAGATGGAAGCACTCGAAGAGAAACGTTTTGGTTTGCAATTTGGTGATTGGTCAAGAGGCATCTGCATTAAGGGTTATGTAAGATCGCATGATTAATCTGAATGACGCAGTTTAGACTAAAGCGCTATTTTTAGGACAGATAGATGAAGTTCTCAAATGCAATAAAAAGTAACAAAGGTTATAGTGAATTAAATTTAGAAGTTTGCTTTCATATTTTTTACCTTACACACACACATATATATAAAGAGTCAATTTTCTGTAAAAAGCAATCCATAAGACAACCCTACTTCTAAGCTGATAGTTTTCTTGTCTCAGCAATTAATCAAAATCCAATCTTCTTCAAATGTAGACAACCTGATCACAAATATGACACTTTAATGAAAATTCAGTTTTAAATTATATATCGAATTAAATCCACATTCGTCTTCATTATTATGGTTAATTTCTTTATCCCTGATACATGTATGATAAAATTTTATCTGTTCAGGCTATGTTAATTAATATCTAGAACAAGGACAGCCAAAATTTGTGAACTACTGGTAGGTTACTGGAGGATTTTTGATAGCTCATGCAAAAATATATTTCTTTTAAGCTAAAATTAAAAATCAATATTATACATACATAGTTATGTAATAAATTCGAATCATAATTGGCAGGTCACATGACGAATAACACTGAAGCAACAAATTGCCTTAAAACTGAAATTATTCAGCTTGTAAGGATCTTAAGTTTTACTAACGTTTATTTTATTTTAAATCTTTACTATCACTTCTTATTTTCTACTTCCGGCCAGAATTATAAGCGTTAAGGTTTTTATGCAAAGTTTGTCTGGCGAACGCCAAGTATTTAAGTGGTGGCTTTTTGCCAAGCGAGAGAGAGGAAGCAGTGAGTCGAAGCAGGCCGCTTACCTTAGAAGTTACGCAGTTGCTTGTTGCCTTCCAGGCCAGAGGTTTTAATCCTCTTGATAAATTTTAAAAAGTTCTCTGTACTACATACGCTTCCTGTTAATATAAGGCCAATCTTCCACGTTTATTATTTTAAAGTTAAATTAAAGTTTAGTTCTATTTTTATATTTTTACGTTAGACCCCAAGTAGCGGGTCGGTGTATTCCGAAGTACAGAAGTTATTGTAAATAGAGAAAATAAAGGGTTTTATATACCCTTCTTGTGTATCCTGTCTACTTCCCACAATTAGTGAACATAGCTTTAGTAAGCTCTCTGTTCCGAGTCAGGTCCTTGCATGTTCCCGAAGAAGGTAAGAAGGAACATTGACTCTGATAGTGGCGCCCAACGAAGAAGAATAACCATGGCCGAGTTTCAAGAAGAACCTGTGCTGCCTGCAGAAACGGCTCAGAATCCAGAAATGCCAGCTGCCGCCCTGGAAGGATTTGGTTACATCGTCCAGACCATGCGCGCTTCGATGAAACCAGAAGCAACATTTAATGGAAACTCACCGGTAACCAGTTTTTTGGAAAAATTGGATGACCACTTCATGCTCTACCCCGTGCACGAATTTCAAAAAGTTACCTTAGCTACCAGCGCTTTGAGGGGCCAAGGGCTTAACTGGTTCAAATGTATAGGCAGAAGTCTCTTGGGTCAAGCAGGAAGTCCCACCTATACTTACGAGAATTTCAAGACTTCCCTACTAAAAGCCTTCCCTGTTGTAAGGGATCGTGCGAAATTAGAAACGGAACTTTTTAGTATATATCAGCAAAGAATAGAAAATCTCTCAAGCTTTATTTTAAGAAAAATTCACGTCTTCAAACTCTTGTATGGAAACCGTCCGGATCCTGAAATAATTCAAGTGATTTTGCCGAGGTTACTGCCCCAAGTGCAAGACTTTATTGAATTAAGAAATCCGACTACACTGGAAAAGTTATTTGAGCTAGCAATCCAGTTTGAAAGTAGAAGAACGGCGGACGTCGAAAGAAGACGCCAATATCAACAGCGAAACCAATTTGGTACGCCAAGACTACAGCAAACTCAAGCACACGGCTACGGAGGCAAAGCGAATCAGTGGGCAAGGAAACCCGAGCATTCAAAAACAGCCGGCGAACGTCGACAGTTCAATAGCAACCCAGGAAAAAAGTCTCAAGGCCAGTGGAAAAAGAAGGAAAGCACGGAAATGAAAAATAATTTAAACTAAAACGGATTTCTGCTGACGGGAGGGTGCGGAAATCCGAAGGCCACGAAAACCCCTCTTCCTTCAAGTTAAATACAGTAATGGTGAAAAATTTGACTCTTCTGAAGATTGAAGTGTTGGTGAATAATATCCCAGCCACCGCACTCCTGGATACAGGCGCGCAGAGTTCCTGTGTGGCAGAAGATTTTTTTAGGTAGTATATTCGGAAATACCGCATATATAATTCGGATAATACGACAGTGTGAGCGGCGCAAGGAGAACTATGTAAGTGTATAGGTAAAGTACCGCTATATGTCCGTATCAAGGACGAACAAGTAAAGGTGATGTTTTTTATAGTAAAGAATCTGCAAGCACATATAATTTTAGGAATAGATTTTCTTTCAGAAGCACAAGCAACACTGGATTTTAATGAAGCGTCCCTTAAGCTGACAATGAAACCAGTTCGTGCAGAAAAGGCTGAACCGCCGATGTTAAAACTTGACCACCTGCCTAATGACGAGCAAGGAAGAATCCGACAAGTGGTAAGTGAATTTTCTTCGTTATTTAGTGATATTCCAGGATTTACTCAGGTTACTAACCATAGTATTGACACCGGAGATTCAATGCCAGTTCGTCAAAAACCATACCGGTATGATAAGAATAAGGAAAAAATTATAGAATGGCATATTACCGATATGCTACGTAAAAAAGATCATAACGCCCATCTCAAGTAGTTATGCTAGCCCCGTGGTTTTATGTAAGAAAAATAATGACTATCCTTTGACGCATCCAAAAAGGTGGAGATTCGCTATTGATTACCGTAAATTAAACTCCATAACTAAATATCCGGTATATCCGTTACCGATCATTGAAGAAATTCTAAGGAACATAAAATCAACCAAATTTATGACGACTTTAGACTTAACGACTGGTTATTTTCAAATAGGGGTTAGGCCTGAGGACGTGCCTAAGACTGCTTTTATAACCAAGTCTGGCACTTATGCATTTTTGCGTATGCCGTTTGGCCTTTCAGGGGCCCCGGCAACATTTCAGCGATGCATGGACATTGTGTTAAGACCTGTTCTTGGAAAGTCCACATTTATCTATTTAGACGATATCATTATTACTAGTGATAATCTCGACCAACATGTACAGGATTTAAGACAGGTGTTTTCTTTATTAAATGAGGCCGGTCTAAAAGTTAATGTCGAAAAGTGCAAATTTGCAGCCCCTGAATTAAAATATTTAGGTTACAAAATATCTCAAAAAGGAATCGAGACAGACGAATCAAAAATAATCGCTGTACAAAAGTATCCGACTCCAAACACGGCAAAGAAGCTCCCTTCTTTTCTAGGACTTTGTTCATATTATAGGTCCTTTATAAAAGATTTTGCAGCTATCGCTGAGCCATTGTTAAAATTAAAAAGGAAAAAGGCAAGATTCTCGTGGACGGCCGAAGCCAATAGTGCTTTCGAAAAATTAAAACAAGCATTAACGCAAGCCCCTGTGTTGAAATTTCCTGAAAAGGATGAGAATTTAGAAATTTCAGCGGATGCTTCGGATTATGCGGTAGGAGCGCTACTTTCACAAAATCAGCAGCCCGTGGCATTTTTTAGCCGAACTTTAAATCAAACACAAAGAAACTATTCCGCGACCGAGAGAGAGGCACTTGCAGTTCTGTTAGCAGTGCAAAAGTTCCGAGTCTATTTTGGAAAGGCACCGATAACAGTGTACTCTGATCATGCGGCGGTAACTAGATTGAACTCAGGGAAAAATTTATCCCCAAGGTTAATAAGACGGGCACTCAAGCTGCAAGAATATAATCTGGTAATCAAGCATAGCCCCGGAAAGGAAAATATCGTAGCAGATGCCCTATCAAGAATTAAAATAGATGAACAAGGTAATACCGTAAAGGTGGCAATGCTCACAGCATGTACAATAAATTCCCGAGAAACTGTAATAACCGAACTGGGGAAGGATCCTGAGTTTGGAAGCATTTATGAGTATTTGAAGGATCCTGAAAATTTTAGCCACCAAGATATTGTGGCGATAAGAAATAGGGCGGCCCATTACGAACTAATAGATGGTCTATTATTCTATACAAAAACTACGAATTCCAACAGCGAATTTCGACCTGTTATCCCAGCTAGTCTTAGATTAAATATCCTGCAGGAGCTCCATGACAGCCCTTCAGCTTCTCATGCTGGTATTCGAAAAACTATCCAACGCGTACGCGAGGCAGTCTACTTTCCTGAACTGCAAAAGTTAACAAGGGCGTATGTCCAGTCCTGCCCAACATGTCAAGTAGTTAATTATATTAATTTCCACCCGGCCGGGTTTCTAAATAGTATTAAATCCGAATTTCCAAATGAAATAATTGGCATCGATTTATTGGGCCCTTTCCCAAAAAGTCAGTTAAACAAAAGTCGCTATCTCCTTGTTATGGTTGATCATTTTAGTAAATGGACCGAAATTGTTCCCTTAAAACGAGCCTCCGCGAAATTAGTTACTGATTCTATTTTAAATAAATATATTTTAAAATACGGGGCGCCCCTAAAAGTTATATCGGATAATGGTCCTCAATTTGTAAGTAATATATTTGAAGACATGTGCCAAAAACTGGGCATACGTCATTTAAAAATGGTTCCGTATCGGCCGCAATCAAATATAGCGGAACGGGTCAATAGAAATATAGTGAAAATTATCCGTAGTTATGTTAAAAATTTTCATAAAAGCTGGGATAACTATGTCAATGAATTTGCTTTCGCCCTTAGGACCGCAAAACATGATACAACGGGCTAAACTCCTGCTGAGTTATTTCTAGGCAGAAAGATTATAACGCCGTTAGATAAATTATTTTATGTGCAACAAAAAGCCCCAGAATTTAAAATGGGTGATATAGAAAAACTAATTAAGGAAGCAAAAAAGAATACGGAAGCAGCACAAAGAAAACAGAAGCTCTATTATGATTTGAAACGACGGGGAGTAACTTATAAAGTAGGGGATGAAGTTTTAAAAATTAAGCATTCACTTTCTTCAGCACCAGAAGATAAGACTGCCAAATTTTTTCCACGATTTGAAGGACCATATGTTATAGAAAAAATAACTCACGCTGTAGTAGTGTTACAAGCCAGAAATGGTGAAACCTGCTCCGCAAATATTGATCAAATCAAACCCTACTTCGATCGTAATAAAATGCAAAAATTTTCAGATCTTTTGCAGGATCCGGCACGACAGACACCGCAGGCACAAGCTCCAGAGGTGGAAAAACGACAAGTACAAGGGCAAGCCATTAAGAGGCAGGAGCAAGTGAAAAGAAAATTTCCCCGCGGAAAAATTGAAGGTAGGAAGAAAAAGAAGCCGTTCCACCGTCCAGAAAAGAGAGTTCACGAACACCCCCAGAATGAAGAAGGGAGAAGGACGACGTATGTGAAGAGAACTAGGAGAAATGACGGCAACTATAACCCGGCTCTAAAATGGAAGATCTACTCATCCGACAGGACTCTCCGCAGCAAATGTCACCGAACTGCGGAAGGGCCATCAGCGGCGGAGGAAAAGTTACAAAGAAAATTTGAACGGCCAGCAACGAGGTCCAAGCAGGAACACGAAAGAACTTTCCCGGTTCCGCCAAGACCAGCTGCCATCAAACGGCCAAGACCACAAGCAGAGGAGAAAAAGAAGGTATTCAAGGGTGACCGAACTGGTGAAAAAAGGAAGCTTCCAGAGGAAGGCACTGAAGGGCGAGCCCGTGCAAGAAGGAGGATAAATCAAACAACTGTCTGCAATACCTTTAAGGAATGGCCCAGAAAAGGATGTCCGAATATCACAAAGATAAGTAAAATTTTATGTTACTTTGCAAACTTAAGTTAATCTTTCATTCTTACTGCAAGTGGCAGATTTCAAGAAGTTTTACCTCATGCGAGGTCTACCTTTATCGCCAAAAGGGCGAGAAATGAGTTGTTACCGATTATGATATTATGTTTTTCAATTACTCGCGCGTAAAACTAAAGTTGATGTATAATAGCGTTGTGTAAAGACTTAAATATTGTAAAAAGTTATTGTATAAATTTTATTTAAAACATTCTAGCAAGAAAGAAGTTTTAGTCTGAAAGACTTTTTGAAATGTAGTATTTCAATGTAGAAAGAATTGGCACTTGCTTTGAAAAGAATAGAAGTTAACAATGTACTACTAATGTATGTCTTCAAATGTGTAAAATTAACGGCATGTTGATATGTTCTTATATACAATGTGAACTGTTATTTTAAATGTTAAGAAATACCGTGATATGGTAAAAGTGAATGTTAAAATTTTTTTTTATTCGTGTGACTGTAAAAAGACTAGATCATGGTGAATATGTGTTAAAGGTTGAATGATGTAGTTAGGCTCTCTGACGCTACACTTTAGAGTTAGCCACTTTTAGAATAGTACCTCAGGGTTTAGAGTTTGAATTAGGGTGTGTTAAGAGGTCTTGTTATGTTGAATTTTAACACGTTAGTGTTTTGATTGTAGGAGGAAGTGTGGAACACGTAGACAGAAACACATTCGTGTTTGGTGTTCTTTTACAACACATGTCAGAGAGCACGGGGAGAGATAATTAAAATAGTCATGAATGAAATAAGAATGTTAAGTGAAATATAATTATACATGTTACTTGCCATTTCATTGTATAACATTTCATTAAACTAGTTTTCCTTCCAGATCTCTGGAAGGAACCAGATTTGAATAAGAGCTCCTGTTTGGATGCAGTACAGATGGAAAAAAAAAAATTGTGTATCCTGGGAGCTGCTATTGTAAAAACAAATTTCTTTCTTTTAAATTTCTAGTTTCTAGCAAAAAATATTTGTAAAAGATTGGCCTCACGTTAGATTCTAGAGCTAAAAGTTTTCAACAAGGTCGTTTTAGACCTCAGTTTCAAACTAATTAACTCTGGCGGGAAGTATGTAAGGATCTTAAGTTTTACTAACGTTTATTTTATTTTAAATCTTTACTATCACTTCTTATTTTCTACTTCCGGCCAGAATTATAAGCGTTAAGGTTTTTATGCAAAGTTTGTCTGGCGAACGCCAAGTATTTAAGTGGTGGCTTTTTGCCAAGCGAGAGAGAGGAAGCAGTGAGTCGAAGCAGGCCGCTTACCTTAGAAGTTACGCAGTTGCTTGTTGCCTTCCAGGCCAGAGGTTTTAATCCTCTTGATAAATTTTAAACAGTTCTCTGTACTACATACGCTTCCTGTTAATATAAGGCCAATCTTCCACGTTTATTATTTTAAAGTTAAATTAAAGTTTAGTTCTATTTTTATATTTTTACGTTAGACCCCAAGTAACGGGTCGGTGTATTCCGAAGTACGGAAGTTATTGTAAATAGAGAAAATAAAGGGTTTTATATACCCTTTTTGTGTATCCTGTCTACTTCCCACAATTAGTGAACATAGCTTTAGTAAGCTCTCTGTTCCGAGTCAGGTCCTTGCATGTTCCCGAAGAAGGTAAGAAGGAACATTGAACCTGATAAGATGCATCCGGAATTATCCAAAACTGAATTGGAAAAATATTCATTTAGCTGTGTCATGGAAAATTCATCAGAATCATAAGTGGCTTTTCTCTAAGAACATCATTTAAACTGCAGAAATTTGAATTTTTGCCTTGAGAAAAAAGTTACGACTGATATTTTCAAAGCGTTTACCGTTATAATAGAACATGTAAATTTTCAACAAATTCAAGAGTCTGTTTATCTCCAATGTTGACAGCTAACCAGTAAGGTCTTTTTTCACCATGTTTATCAGTATTGAGGACAACAGCACAGGGAGCACTTTCAATCACAAGAATTTAGTCAGAAGGGAAAACACCCGCTATCTCAAAGAAATAGAGTGTCGAGATAAGATTTGATGAATTCATCAGTTTCCACAATCATATAGAATAATTTGAACATTATTGATTTCAAATTCGGCGTACTCTAATAAGGAAACAGTTTGTTGTACATTTACAACCAAATTTTATTTCTAATCTTAGGCTGCTATGTCGAACCAGCTTTAAATGAGAGCTATTACAGAGGTCAGCTGACAAATCGAAGCGAAATAAGGAATATCTCTTTGAAAATTCCGATCTTGAAAGGTGAAAGTCCTCTGTCATCTGCATTCATAAATAAATTCTGGTAAGTTCGTACAAAGTGATTTTTCTCCAAATTACGTTGAAGAGGATTATGAGGTACTGGTTGGCCGTCAATAAAGTTCATACTATCTGAATTCAAAAGGAAACTTTTTATAATTTCCGTTAAAGACATCATTATCGACACGTGCCACCACAATACGATTAGGCGTTTGACCTATGAAAATAATGCTTTGAATGAAACTCGTATTTCCAGTTGGAATGGAATATGCGTTGCAGAGCACTCTATTACTGGAATATTTTGGCTGTTGATCTTTTTAGGCCTTGCATGCCCCAAAACAGTGGTCTTCAAACTTTGTCAACTCAGGGAACCCTTAGAACTATAAGGCTTTTTCGGAGTATGAGACACCTTCGTGTATTCATTTCGGTAAACTATTTCTGTATTTTAGTTTTATTATGGGTTCGATAAAATCATTCCACGACAGAAGCTTTGGTTGCATTATGTGTCCTGAAATGTGAATGTTTTTCCTTTTAAAAAAATCTTGAACTTGCTTATTGGTAAACTCTTTCTCTGCATCTGTTTGTAAAGATTCGAGTGTACATTCCGAAAATATCTTGCAGATTAGTTAGACCCAGATGTTTTATTTCTGAAAGGGATAGCCCAAACGTATTTGGAAAAGATATCTATACAGGTCAACAAATATTTGTACCCATCATTAAAAGAGGCCAGGGATAGCATATCCACTAAATTAAACTGAAATTGGTAGTTTAAGCCTTCTACGATTACTTTGTTCCTGGCAAATTTGTACCTCAGAGACTGTGCAAAGAATAAGAATCCTAGGTTTGCAGCCATTTCTGGATTTTTGATTTAACGTGATTTTTTAAAGGAAAAATGTATATATGTTTAGTAATAACAGGGAAATTATATCCGAGTTTCTAAATAACTCGCATATACACAGATTCTGGTGCTGTGCTGGATTCATGCTAGAAGCGGCGAAGAATCGCAATAAAAATCTAATAATGATAGTCGATAGTCCAAGCAAAAAAGTGTGTACACTCAAGGCGAAAGTAAGAAAAGAAATGTTGAATGAAAGAAGGTGTGTGTGTGATTATAGCAAAGCCTCGAGGGCTATCTGCCTAAGGGGAGGGATGCCTTCGTGGAGGACTTTCTAAGGAGAACTGGCTCGTATACAAGTTACACATGGGGAAAACCCCGAAAACGCCCATGCAGCCAGCCCGTTCGCGGGATTAGAACCTCGGACCGAACTATCAGTGTTCAGCGATTTTCCGCTGGTGGACCTGAATGGTGGCCGCTCGGCCGCTGGTGGACCTGAATGAAAGAAGGAAATGAATGTTTTTCTGGATAGCTCTGTATTGGGTAGAAACTCTTTATTTCATATGAATGGTGACTGGCTAAATGGCGGTCAGGTCATTTTTCAGACGGTGAGGTGGTAGTGAGGTCGTCTTAAACACGTAGTTCAAGAGGTCGTTGCCACTAAAACGAAAAAAAATTCGTGGTTGTCACAAAATAAAATTGAAAAAATATTGTCGTTGCTGCAAAAAATAAAAATTATCAAATATGACGGCATTCAAACGTCTACGCAACTTCCGGGAAAATCCAAGATGGCGACGCCACATCCGGATGTCACGTGATCCATATGGCGGAAATGACTTATGCGGCGGCTTCCTTTCGCCGCACGAAAACCTCCGGTTACTACTTATAGTTATATATACTTAACTTAAGGTTCTCCGGAAGTCTTCTTTGATCAGAAGCCCAGGGTGTTCCGTCCTTGCATATATGACCCCCGGAGAGCAAAATTTCTGCTTTCGAATATTAACGCTGGATGATCACGTTTGATTGCTCGAGGTCATGGCCAAGTTTAAGCGTAGACACACATTAAAATATCAAAGTTTTGGTTTGGTTTATATGATTACGGCAACGCCTCAGGGACTATCTGTCTAAGGAAAGGGATTTATTCGTGGAGGGCTTTCTAAGGGAAACTGGTTCGTAAAGAAATTACACACGGGAAAAATTACGAAAACGCGCATGCAACCAGCCCGTTCGCGGGATTCATACCTCGGACCAAACTACCAGTGTTCAGCGACTTTACCGATCGGCCGCTGGTGGGTTGAAAATATCAAGAGGCAAGTCTGTAGGAACTACAAACAGGATTGAACTTCACGTTTGTCCATGGTTTTAGAATTAAAATTTGTTTATAATGAGAGGCGTATTGATCAAAATGATCCTCGTTTCAAAAAGTCACATCTTGAGACGAGGAGAGAACGGGAAAGTAGTCAGTAGAGGCAACTCTAAGCAAGAAGAAATAGGATGACGGCAAGATTTTGACGACACGATGGAATGTGCAAAGATGTATCGAAAAATCACATCAACTTCACAACAGCTAGCGGAAAAATTATAAAACTTATTCTACATTTAAAATTCTTCTAGTCTTTTCTTTAACAATAATATGCAATGTTGTGTTTCAAAATTGGTAATACAAACAAAGAGTGATGTGTGGCATAAATATTTATTGTTTACGTACTAATCCCTCACAACAAAACATTTTTTTCATCCTGTTTTAAACCATGGAAATGGAACATCGAGTGATGAACAGGTGGAACAAATGGCTTGACCTCAAACGCTGATTTTAATTGAGGCACCCGAGTGAAGGTTATGTGAAATTTAAGGAAGAGTGGAAATGAGTGACAGCCAAAGAAACTAAATTTATTACTTACGTCGCAACATTCCGTACAGCTTTGTTTTCAGCCTAATTTCGTGTTTCAAATGCTAATAAATAAATAAACGATCATACAACAGTTTGTAATTTATTAAGGCAAAAAACTGATTGGTAAAATCTGATGGGATATTTTTCTCTAGAAAACACTACTGTCGCATTATATTACTAATCATTGATACTATAGATATGTATGGGATTGAATGAGTTTTCTCACACTTACACTAGCACTCTGTCGTTCAGAAAAATTTCACATAAATTTCATACGCCAACAGGTGAAGCAGAGATATGTTGCAGACATAAATTTTTTATTCAACTAGGTCCACTACTCAAAGCAAAGATGATGCGCAGCGCGGAACAATGGATTCGAATGATGGTAAACTGGCTAACTGTACGAATGTCTTCGTAGATTTTGCTACGAGTAACAAAATACCGACCAATAAATTCCTTAATAAAGTCCTCCATGAAGGCCTCTCTTCCCGTAGGCAAATAGTTTTCTCGTGCTTTAGCATAATCAACTAAGCAAACAAAGAAAGAAGATGCATTACAAATATGTTGAAATATACAGTATGGCATCGCATGAAAATACTCATTTAGTTAAAAATATTATTAATTGAAGCATTTTTTACTGTTTTTTTTTTTCAAGTTAGAAGTATCTGAAAAAAATCATGATGAAACAGTAAAGTTTGACATATTAATAGCCAATCAAATAATTAGTCAAGACCGTCCTTTAATTAAGAACCAGTTAGCCATTTTCAAACTTTCAAACCCAAAACGTTTTCTTTCTGACGCCGGCTCTCCTACAATAAAATTGTGAAATGTAGGTTCAAAAAGAATATTACGAGTATATTACACTAATTATGAGGAGATTTGAAATGAAGACAATTGCTGTTATCGGAAAACGTTTTTCCAGCATCGCATCAATATATTGGTATATACGGAATTACCACTTTTCTACGTGTATGCTCTCATGATTTTACTGGAAGTAAGTCCGATTGCAAATCGGAAGATGTGTGGCTCAAATCTTGGAGATAGCATACTGAATTTTTCACATTTCCCCCCCCCCGGCAAAAAAAGTTACCCTCCTTCCCCTCCCCCAGCAAAAAAAAGTTACTAACTCTGCAGTGGCGCCCAATTATGGCGCACTGCTGAGTGGCGTTTAATTATGGTAAACGATCGTTTGTCGCCTGGATTTGGCCGGTTGGATTTTATTACTGACTTCCTAGTTAAGTGGGGAAAGAATGTAAGGAACGGTTGAACTTCCTCGTGCATGCTCATGTGGTGTAACTAGTAGCACATCATCTAGCAGTCGGAAGATCGATAGTTCGAATCAGCGGATATCATTGCATGTGTCAATTTTAAAAAATAGTTCAGTAAACTGCAACTTTACTACAAAAGAATGTTTCAAAGGAAGCAGTAGTCCAGTGTTAACGATTTTAAATCAAAGTACCAAAAGGATCGCCTATCAAGCCTCGGTTTCATTTCTACCTTTATACAATACAGCAAAACTGTCCACCAACTTCCAGTAGTTCGCAACGGCACGGCTCAAAGTGCTGATTAGCAAGACAGACTGATAACTTGACGTAACCGAACCAACCTTCTAAATATCTGTATTCTTACTGTAGATGAGACAGTTTGTTTTTTATTTGAAAACAGCTTAGCACATAGAGGTATCTGCCTTACAATGGGCATAACTAGAAAAAAAAACCCATGCTACCAGTCCTTTCGCCAGGATTCGATTGAACTGCCAATATTTAGCCATTTTAACCATTTGGCTACTAGTGGGCATAGCTAAAATGAAAGCAGAAATATATAACAGAGTGCGAGGGGGGGAACTTTTACGTGAACTAACTCACTATAATTTAAAAAGCAACACAAATTTGAAAAAGGAAAAAAAAAAAAAAAAAAAAAAAAAAAAACTTCGTCGTGGAAATACCTAGATTCGAATTCCTGAAATCATCTGTGCTCATTTATCGGCACAGTGAGCGGAGTTTCTTCCGTATAAGCTCTAAAATGACCAGAAATAATTTTTACAGAAAAGTTTATAAAGAAATCTTCTTAATTATTAATGATGGACTTTTGAACGAATTACTGTTACTGTATTTGCTCAGAAAATATGCAATGGCTAATCATTAGAAAAGTATTAATAATTGTAGTTAAGAGACGGAATATTCGAGAGTTATTATTATCCTCGGATTTAACAACTGCCCCCATACTCATTTAAATGGAGGTGAAGGAGAATTGGTGACGTCTATTTTCAGTCGGCGGAAGTTCAGCCGAAAAAGAACAGTGGACTTAACCATAAGCCATATGTCCTCAAATCTATGCCCGCGAACACCATTGCGCCCGCCACTGAGCGCCCACGATAAAAAAGTTATGTAAAATTGAATTTTCAGTAAAATGTTACATAAAATTTGTTTACGTAATTTATATAAGTGATATTAATATGAGGTATATAAACGTACGTGTTTGAAAAAATATTGGTCTAAAACTATATATTTATCATTTTAAATGGGCTTACTAGACGTTCCAGTTAGCTAGGGATTGTTCCACTTTCAAGTTATGTTCTCGCTGTCCCGAAAAAAATTTCATTTTGGCCCTCTTATTCGTTAAAAATTAAAAAATCAAATATAATTCCTTTCAACAATGAATAACACAGAATCACAAAACAGATCTCTACTTACAGATAAACATCTTGATGATTTCTTACAAGCAAGAATATCATCATACTTTCCTAATTACGATGCAATGGCCTATGAAATGCAATGCCAAATACAACACTGACAATACACAATTGATGAATTATACTTTATGAAGAATTTTTAAACTAACGAATTGTAAGTCAAAGACTTTGTAAATATTTATCGGTACCATTTAGTAATTATTTATTTGACGTAAGAATGCAATCAATAATTTTTATGTCTTAAAATTATATTTTTGGAATATCATTTTTGCATATTATGTATATTATTAGCTATGTCAACCTGCAAATTTTACATTGAAAGAATAAATGCGCCCGCCACCCCACCGATATTCTAGAATGTGCTCTATACAGAAAAGTTGGGGATGCCTGTCATCAGCTAATTGTCCCCGAATGTCCGATGTTTTTCACATTTGGCGATAACCTGCTAAACATGGTGTATTAATTCCAGCATTCCTTTCTTCGATAGAGCAGTTTATGGGTATTTTCTCCATTTGCCTTAAATGAAATTACTCAACAGCAGTGAAGTTCAATTCATATGAATTTGATCGTGTCTAAAATAAATTATTACTTAAAACTGAAATGAAAAAAAAAAAAAAAAAAAAAAAAAAAACCTTTAGTTTTGCTAAACTACTTCAGGCTTGAAATCACCCAACAATGGTGAAATACAAGTTATATGGATATGAGACTGATTCAAAATAAACTCTAATGTAATCTTAAATAGAACATAATAATCTTTCAGATTCACTTAAAACTAAAATACAGCATTACCTTGGGTCGATTTCGAAGAGTCCGGGTTCCACCATTATCCCGGACTGTTCGAAATCGGATTAACTGAGAAACTAAAAGCATACAAAAAATTGTAATAGGTTCTACAAAAAATTTTTTCCCATTCTTTCTATCTTCCAAAGGGGGGTTGGAAACTCATGATTTACAAATTTAAATACCTTTATTAGAAATTAATTTTTTTAAACTTATTTTTTTCTCCAAATTCATTTCTTATTGCTTAAAAGTTGCAATATCGATGTCTGCAGATGTTTTTTATTTGGTTTTTCTCTTCAGACATTTCTTTGTAGCAATGAATTTATCGTTTGGTGAAATGTAAACTACGTTCAGCTTTTCAGAAAAATGCAAAGCTACACTAAGACAAAGTTTCAAGCATTCCGGTATTTTTTTTTATACTTGTTCAACTGTTAATAGTGATAGTAATGATAACTGTTCAACTGCTGTCAGAGTTCACGATCGAATGGTCTGACTCCAGGTTACAACAATACATACATTGATATTGTATGTAATTAATTAATTAATACAGTACATACATTAATAATGAGGAACCTCAGAAATAAAAATTAAAATATGATCATTGTATCGCATAATTTTGAAATCTTACTAAAAGAGCCTTGATAATATAATGGGAAAAATTTGATAACTTACGCATTAAATATAACTTTCAGTACTAGTGTTTTAGAATTCATTTTTACTTAGCTCAAACAAAATTTAGGTTTTCTTGAAATTTTTAATCCGAAGTAATGGAGGCAGAACTATGTGAGGTATTGCTGTATGTAAACTCGTATTCCTAATATTTATTAAAAGTAATCGGTTTGTTCAGCTTGCATGAAATTTCTATTTTTGACATATTTCAAAAAACAGTAAATAACGACAAATCTTCTGTAGCTAGATTTTAATTTGATGAAATAAAAATTTATACAAGAAATTCTAAAAATTATTTCACCAATATGAAAGACGACTTCTGATTATCATTTAAAAATAAATCGAAATATCCAGCCGTACACATTTTTTATCATTTAACTCACTCTCATATTTCAGTTTTCACTTTAAACATGGATATTACGTTCAATATTAATACATAGTTATAAAGATACTAAAAGTAATAAAAATGATTATGCAAACTGAATTATATAGTGTAATTTTGAAGAATAAACCGAATTTACTTTCCACAGGATTCAGTTTGTTTAACAGCTTGTGGCAAAGCACTCAAGACTATCTACCTAAAGGGAATGATGCCTTCGTGAAAGACCTTTTAAGGAAAACTGGCTTTCATTCATGTCACTCATGGCGAAAAGTAAGAATTCGCGCATGCAGCCATCTAGTTCGCATTTTTTAAAATTCTGAACATTTTAATAAACTGAAATACCATTTCAGAAACACTGCTTTTGCAATATATGAACAAAGATATGTCTTATTCCTTAGAAACATACTTTTTTTTTTTTTTTTTTTTTTTTTAAATTTTACTACACAGTTCTTTAAGTGGCTTTCTCCTAGTGTTAGAATACTTAGCAGAATTGATTAAATGAGTCTTTAATACACATTTACATTTTATATATTCTTTCCCTTTTTCGTGAAAAATAAGTTGGGGGCGGTCAAGCTTCCAAATAATCTCGCATGTTATTGTTCAGTTTAAGATCTCTTTTTTTTCCAATGCTTTTAAAAGCCTTAGCTATTCTTTAACCCATCTGCATTTTCCGTTGTTAAAGTGGAAACATTAGGTATGAGATTCAACTAAAATATCAAAATGTAGCCATTTGGCTTATATGTTATGCTTGTATTTTCGTATTTTAATAACAATCAGAAATCATAACAGATATTAATGAAGTAATTTTATAATGCATGCTATGAAATTTCAATAAATAGCAATAAATTATGACAGCTTTATTGATGTGTTACCGATTTTTAAATAGTATGTCGAAGAAAGAAATGCCACGCTAGGTGAATAAAGTAATTACTTTTAATACTTATTAAGAAAAGGCGTTAATTATAAATCCACTATTTTACTTAACATTGCCTTACTTTGTCAGAACATTTCTTTCTTTAAATCAAAATTACGAAGAATAACATTTTAGCCTTTTCAATTCAAATTTATTTACCAATTTAGTTTTTAAACACTGTAAGATCTATATAGATTGATTTGTAAACTTGGTAACTTCGTTTGAAATACGGAGAAAATGCACGTAGTCTGCTCTGTAGGAGCTAAAGTTGTTAATTAATATGTTAAGTTTGGTAAACGGTCGCAAATGTAAGCAATTTGAAATAGCGGGCTTAAGAAAAAATTAAGGCACGAATAAGGCAGGGAGAGTTGCGAAGATTTGGCTAAATGAGAAGGGTTTATTTACTTGTGCCCTTTCTTTTTCCCGTTCTCTGTGGAGGAAAAATTTTCGGCTGAAAAAACAAATTTTTCCTTTTGCTTGATCTTTCATCCGATGAAAAGACATCAAACCGGAGAAATAACAGCTTTTCCTGCCTTATATAAATATTTCTAGCCATCCAACAAAAAAAAAAAAAAAAAGAATAAAAATTTGAGTATAAACATAGTTTGAACCTCCTACTGAAAGACTTTTTTCGTAATAGTTTCTTTGAAGCATTGGAATACTGATTCTGAAGTTGCAGACATTGCAGAAGCCGGAGAACATAAAGGGAAAAGGAGTTCAGGCAACAGTGTAAGTAAATATACTTGTTGCTTTTGTATTCATTACATTTGCCCTAGAGATTATGTTTTTTTATTTATCATGATGAAAACTGAGAAGAAGCATGGTACAAAAGTTATATAAATCAAATAGAAAGAATCATCCTAATACTATATTAGAACATTTTTTATCATTCAAAAAGAATGCTAGCTACCATTATGATATTCCAAGAACTCAAAAATTATCTTCACACAAAAATTTAATACTAATAAACTATAAAACAGCGGCAAAAATAACATAAATTAAGAGCCAAAACAATTACAGAAACAGTTTATAACTCTGGTAACTTCTGATTTTTTCCTGGGTTTATTAATTGAAAATAGAAATCATGACTTACCAGATATGATGATAAATTCTTTTATTTATAAGTGCAGGTTAGATTACACTTACGAATCCACAAAAAATGAACAACGAAACTGTGATCACAAATCATTACACACTTTGTATAGTTTCCTACCTAATACGGAATTTCTGTGCATCTTACAAAATTAAAATGAGACACTTTCAGGCTGACTTTAATCTGAAAAACAAATACTGGAGCCAATCTTTTTACATTTGCGTAGCCAATCTGTATACGGATGTTGGCTAACTTGCTCGGTTGTCTGTAAGTATTATTTTACGTCCAATTCACTATTCTGATTCTCACTAACTACATCTTTAATACGACCGAGCAATGCAAGCCAACATTTTGCTTCCATCCGCGCCATTGCTACGCCCTGTCTTCACTGCTCGAAACCCACGTTCGCCCCTTTCTCACTGCTCGCCACTCCTTTCGACCCCCTGCCGGCTGTCAACATAAACCCCTGGCCTAAGGATGCCACAATGACTTCATTTCCTTCCAGGTGGGGAGAAAAAGAAAAATCCTTTTGTTCAATAGTTGTGCTTAACAAATATTGTAAAAATGCAATAAATGACAAATAAAGAAACTTACCAAGTACGTAGCAGCACTATTTAGAAAAGGTGCTCCCTTCCCCATTTAAATGACACTGTAAATTTTACTGCTGCCCATAAAAACCTAGGCAAATATCTACTGCCTACTTAGAAGGAAATAAAATTAGACTATCTCCTCGTAGCATCCCTTAGAAATGAAATACGAGGCTAAAAATCTGATATACATATGAAACTGAATTTAGAAATTAATAACTAAATAACACTATTTATATTGCTCAATTACACTCACATAATTTTATTTATATTTCTTGGCGATTATATCCAAAATCGCATAGGCAATGCAATCCTTTTTTTCGTAGTTACTTTATGTAGCAGTTAGAGATATGAATAGCTAAACTGCGTAAATTGGGGCTTATTTGCTTTCACCCGTGTTTTCCTATTTCAGTATTTCCCACTTCAGGCTTTCTAGAGATGACAGTAAAAATCATGCTACTTCGGTTTATTATTATTATTATTATTATTTTATTTTTGTTCTTTCCTTCTGCAGGTGTTCGTAGCCAGAGCATCAAAAATCGTGCCATTTCAGTCTTTCTTTGATATCATAAGCAAATTCTTTTCTTTCCCAAATAATTGTCAAAGAAGTCAAACCACATCATAGCTTAAACGTAACCTCGAATCACGTTTTCGGATTTTACGTTGACCTTGAAATAAGAGGTTGAAATCGTAATTCCTCTTACCTAACCTATCAAGAAAGCCTGAAATGGAAAGATTTTCAAAAATATGTCACGTGGGAAATCCTGAAATGGAACATAACCCTTTCATCCATGTCCGGTACAAAATTAATCAAAGTTGTGTCTAGCAAAATTATTAAATGAAAGCCTAAGTTCATTGTCTCAGCAATGCCCCTACGCAGAGGACACACAGGAAAGACAATCGGAAATTGTCAACAGGAGTTGTTGATAAGGGGAGTGGAGTATTGAGTGCGTATCACACTAAATTCATTGACCATACATTAAATTAAGTCTATTTATTGCCCAATGAATATTTACCAGCGGGAAAAAAGGAGGGAAAATCCTTCACACTGTTTGCTTTCGAAGCAGGATTTCCAAAATAAAATTCACATATTTTTAAATAACTCTGAAATAAATAGTCCCGGAAACAATCGGGAATTTTTTTTTTTTAAATTTAAATAGGATCGTTTTGATTTTTAATGAATAATCGCGGTGAGAATTTAGCGCCTTAAATGAAAGCGAGAAATGAGAACCTTTTAGGATTGTCTTAGCATTAAATCTAATTTAAGAATATCGAAAGACTCAAGAAATCGTCAGTGATATTGCTATCACAATTTCTTGTAAATTAATTTACTAATTGTTTAAAAAATATGCTTTTCCAGGGGAAGGAGAATGTTGAGCCATATACATAGAAATAATTTTTTTCAGACCATTTGCCAAGTAGAATTACTGTATTGTGTACAAATGAAAGATGTGTCCTCCTTCCGGCTGAAGTAAATATTTTCCATGGCTCAACATTCTCTTTACCGTGGAAAAGCATATTTTTTAAACAATTAGTAAAGTAATTTACAAGAAATTGTGATAGCAATATCACTGACGATTTCTTGAGTCTTTCGATATTCTTAAATTAGATTTAATGCTAAGACAATCCTAAAAGGTTCTCATTTCTCGCTTCCATTTAAGGCGCTAAATTTTCACCGCGATTATTTATTAAAAATCAAAACGATCCTATTCCAAGGTAGCATCGAATTGTTATCAAATAAGGGATATTTCGATGTTTATTGTATTTACTATCTTCATTGTGTGACACTAATGCTGTATCGAAATTTTGTCTGAAGATGAAGGGACAAGGAGTCATTACGACATCATTTCATACATATTTCACAATTACGTAACCTCGAATCACGTTTTCGGATTTTACGTTGACCTTGAATTAAGAGGTTGAAATCGTAATTCCTCTTACCTAACCTATCAAGAAAGCCTGAAATGGAAAGATTTTCAAAAATATGTCATGTGGGAAATCCTGAAATGGAACATAACCCTTTCACCCATGTCCGGTACAAAATTAATCAAAGTTGTGTCTAGCAAAATTATTAAATGAAAGCCTAAGTTCATTGTCTCAGCAATGCCCCTACGCAGAGGACACACAGGAAAGACAATCGGAAATTGTCAACAGGAGTTGTTGATAAGGGGAGTGGTACTATCGGAGGATGAAATGGCGCGATTTTAAGCACAGGATGAAACCGATAAGGTTAATTGGTAGTAACATGACAGGGTTCATTTCCATGCCTTCTAAATCAAATATTTAAAAAAAAAAAAGTACCAACTTGAGTTACACGGCATCCCATTCCACGATACAGATATTCGAACATGAAAACAGAAACATTTTTCAATCATCGTCGATAGCTGATAAAAATAAAAATGAAAAACCTAAGATTTGAGAAAAATGAGCTTCACACAAATGATCTAAGTAAAATGAACACCCTCCCACTTGCCATTAAGGGAAAGATATTCGTCGATAAAGTTCAGCGGCAAGTTGCGCAAAATGTAGAAAAGGGCATGTTCCAAATATAGATCAGGGAGGAAAGAAAGCACAGCAGGGAGGGATATGTCCTTGAGTACAGAAGTAGTGACTATATCGATTGAGGATCAATGCCCTTCGGATGCGTCTCTTAATTCTTTTAGAATGTTTTGCGGCATTTCGCCATATTCCATTCTATTGCGAAAATCTGGATCTAAGATAAGGGCGAAAAGTTCAAGTCGGGACAGCGGCTATCTTCTTGGAAATCAGAACTCTTGGGTATTTACGAGTTTTTGCACATCTTGACTTCGAAGACCTCTGATAGTACGCTCGGCCACATTTTAAAAAGTAAAAATAAATAAATAAAAAAACCAAATTTCCTCCTATTTTGAGAAACCGGCCAACATCCCGGACGATAGCATAGGATCAGCTGCTGTTAACTGTGCGCGCTATTAGAATACTACATCAAAGTAACATAACTGATTCGTTTTGCTTTTCTACAAAAACTACTTTGATAAAATAGGTTAAACTGAAGCTAGGATTTCTTTTAATACAATATAAATTTGCAAAAATTAAAGGATACATGAAAACTATCAGAATTTCTAACAAAATGGCTATTTTTAGCAATACTGATTTAAACTAAATCCTTACTGGCCATGGGAGATTTCCCTATTATTTTAAGAGATTCAACTTATAAAATAATGAACTTTGCGTTTCTTGTAATGCAATTGGAGACGCGAAACATTTTGTGGAGGACTGTCCTATTTTCGCCGACCAGAGGAAGCTTTACAAAATTGATAATGATAATTTTGATATATAATGATAATTTTCATATTAAAGCTTTTATATCTTTTGCACAAGATGTCCTTAAATTTATTAATGCGAATCCAGGTGTAATTGGAATTCTGATCTGATGCTGGCCTTTGTGTTAATTTTTTTTTTTTTTTTTTTTTTTGTATGTTTGTAAAGGCTTTTTATATGTTTTCCCGTATTTTTGTTTTGTATTTGAGTAGTATTTGTATCTTATTTATATTTTGTATTATGTATTTTGTATTTGATGTTCTTTTTGGGGTCACTCTTTTTTTGACCATGAGGCCACTTCGCGGCCAGGAGGGTCTGAGTGTACCCCCAATGTATTACAATATAAATTTGGAATATCACTAACTAATATACTGATGATAGCAAATTAATATGTTAAAAAATTCTAAGTGCTAATAACACGCATCGACTACGGCTTTTACATGAAATTTTTGAGCTATTACCTTTGTTTTAGAGCGGGACACAGGAAAAATTAGTTATACCCTTGGTATTCGACTTCAGGATCTTTCGATTGCAAGCCGGACGTACTACCAGTTGCATGACAAAAGTGCGCTGTGGGGGAGGTGAAAATGTCTTAGATTCTCCTCGAACAGCGACTGAAGATACGGAAACAATACCTAGGTCGCCAAATTAAAGTGGTTTTATTGTCCAGCACATTTCAGCCAAGCTCCACTCAATTAGATTTTTCTGGAGCACAAAAAACGTGCGAAATCAGCTATGCCCTGGCCGGAATTCGAACTCGGGATCTCCCGATCTATAATCGGACGTAATACCAATTACACTACGACGGAAATGGCAATAATTCTTTATATTCTTCCCCGCTTAAAGGGTAAAAGGGGAGAGAAGAACGAGTTGGGCAATTCCAGCTGGTGACGAATTATCGTCCACAGCATTTTAGTCGGGAGTCACTGAAGAGCTATCAGGTTCTTTTGGCTCCCCCGAACATGGAGCACTTGATACACGCGAGCTACTAAACAGATACGTCTTGATCATCCTTTATAATACGTCATTACTAGATGATACTTCGCAGACACATAGAATTAGTTGTCACGATTCGTAGTACAGGAGAACTCGTTTATTCGAGGTAACTAGGGTACAGCTATTTCGTATGATGCCTTTTTTTTAATGATCCATGGTAGTTGTATACAGCGACGGTATTATAGTAGCAACTTTTGGCTTAACTTATAATGTTATAGGAAAAATATGTACCATAATCCTACCCATATTGTAATATATTTATATTTTTTTTTAAATAACGAGCGATTTTTAGTTTTTTAAACTCTATTTCGAACTTCGATTGCAGCAGAATGTCTACTGTGCTCTCATTTTAATCCCACAAATTAAATTATGTAGATCAATGATTGCTAAAAATAAGAAATGCTTTTTTTTTTTAAATTTTTTATTATAATTACTATTTTTACTTCCTTGCACGAAGTAAAGGAAGTATTGTAATCATGAAAATTTTTGGGTATCATATTTCAAGGAAAATATCCATTTTGACAGCTATCGAATTCAATTTAACGATGTTTTTGCGCGACATCTGTACGTAAGTATAAAATAAAGGACTCCCCCCCCCAAACGGATGTTTAAGTGTGGCTAAGCCTTTTTTTCCCTTACCATAGCAGATAGCAGCCATATTTGTTTACATTTGAAACTTAACAGAATAGTGAGAGTAGTTTCTGCACCTTTGTGTCTTTTTGCCGAGTGGGACCAAATATCAAAAGGAAACTTCTGGTTTTGTGAAACGAAAAATCTGCTTTCTTGCCTGCTGGCCCAATTGCTTGTTTTTGCGCAGAACTCTAATTTTAATTGTTAATTTTTTTAACTGTTTTAAGTGTATTTGGTGTTTTATGTTTTTCTATATCTTTCAAATTTTAAGGAAGATATTTTGAGTTTTTATATACTTTTGCCTTGCCGCGAAGTGAGAACTGAAATAATTGAATGAGAAATATATCTCTAATGAAAGTCGAAGAAATAAGTATTTCGTATTAGCAGCAAATATTGTCGAGAATCTGTCTCGGACAGAGAGAAATATTTACCAGTCGCGCATACGCATTAAGTAAGCGGCGCTGAAACATCTGTGAAAAAAAATTTCTTTTTTATTTGTTTAATTTCTTATCGTTTTAGATTAATTTACACATCGTTTTAGATTTATTATAGTATTTGAATAGAACATGTGGCAAGGATTAGATAATTCAACAGATGATATAATTTATTTGCATTCTGAACTATAAAATGAATGAGATGTAACGCTGTTAACTGAATCTAGCACTAGAGTGTCGTTATGGTTAAAAAATATAGTGAATTTTAAAGAGTGCATTTATTCTATTGTGGTTTATGCGCTATCGACGAAGTAGATTTAATTCAGTTCAATAAGTTTAAATGAAATGCAGGAAAAAATGCGTATAATTTAATATTCCGTACAAGGAAATCATGTGGTGTACACATCAGATTTTTTTATAATTAGCATATATTTGTATCTATATTATATTTTTATTAGTAGTATATTATGTCCCACGAATAATCCACAATGGCTCACCTGACGTGGACCATCGAGTATTTTAGATAAGCGTTCCGCTTCAGAATATCTCCAGGAAAAATTCCTGGATTTGGTAAATGATCTCTGAATTTTTTAAATAGCCGAACTTATTAGTATCACTTCACACAGTCATGGAAATAACTTTGTGAGATCAGAAAGGTATTCAATAATAAAATAACTGTTTTAGATTATACTTTAAACACCCAATAAAGAACGGTTTTTGACAGAATCATCCATACAAAGAACTGTTTATGAAAAATGTTTAGGCTTTTACATCACTCACATTTCGTATTTGGAAAAATGAATAGTGAAGTTCAGATCCAAAGGTGATCCAGCTACCGAATTTTAAACGGATTACTGTCTGAAGATATTGCAGAATGAAACAATATATATAAGAAAGCTGAATTTTTAAAGAAAATATTTTGACGAAATATGTTAAACTATTCAATGAAATATAGTATTTTGATAGGCGCATAACGTCTGTAAAATTGAAGACTTACACGAGTATAACTGAAACTAAGCGAAATGGACAGGGTCCCCCCCCCGCCCCCAGTTTTCAGAGGATTCGTGTTTCTTTTAACTCTACGACATAACTGAACTTCGTTCACTCGAAAAAATACAACAACAAAACGTTTCCTTCGATATAAACATTATGAAACCTCTCCAGTAGACATCAATTTCTCAAAGTATTTTTAAGAGCATAAATAAACAAGAGAACACGCTTTAACATCGATAAAGGACATCACCATTAGTCATATGCTTTAAGAACCACCTTCAGATAAGATCAGAATCATTTGGAACTGTGAATTGTCTTTGGAAAGTTGCATCACAAGATGTAGACAGCTGAAGGGGAGGGGAAAACAAACCACTTTTTTAAGTCAGGAAAATTTTATTTGTCCTGGAATGGCATCAGAAAAATCTAGTCATTTCGTTGTACCTTCGTGTTGGAATTAGAAAGCAAATCTAGCTAGCAGTCGGGAGGTCCGGAGTTCAAATTTTGACGACAGCACTGCTCATTTTTCCTTTTACTTGTTCCGACAAAAATCTAATGACTCTAGAGATTTACTTGCGGATGAAATAGGAAAAATGTGCAAGGAAAATTAAAAGTGTTGTATTTTAACCGCGTAAGATTTGACCCCACCCTCCATAAGAAGTTACAGTGGATGGACAAAAATATGGAAACACCTTGTGAAATGCATGTTTGAAAAGAAAGATTGATTTTAATGAAATATGTAGGTGGCGCTGGCGTTTTTGACTACTGACGCCACCTATACAACTTCGTAAATGTGCTAAACAGTTCAGTTGTTGTCGGAGTACTGTTATGTGAGGTTGTCATTGCATTATGTCAGAGTTAACAGACTTCGAACGTGGGCAAATTGTTGGAGCACGTATGGTAGGTGCTTCCGTAAGCAAGGTAGCCGAGGTGTTTAGTGTTTCAAGAGGTACTGTATCGAAGATTTATTCCGCATATTTGAAAAGCGGAAAAACATCATCTGCTAAATCACAGCGCGGACGAAAGTGTGTCCTGAGTGATCGTGACAGACGATCATTAAGGGCAATTGTGACGAAAAATAAGAAGACAACAGCTGCAAAAGTTACTGCTGAAATGAATGTTGTGTTACCGAACCCTGTGAGTACCAAAACAATTAGAAGGGAGCTTCATAAACAGGGAATTGCTGGCCGTGCTGCAATTGAGAAGCCACTCATCAGTGATGCTAATGCCCGTAACAGGAAAAGGTGGTGTTTAAGTCATAAAGCCTGGACTATAGAGCAGTGGAAGCGAGTAATATGGTCTGACGAGTCTTCTTTCACATTGTTTCCCACTTCTGGCCGAGTTTACGTCTGGAGAACGCTATCTCAAGCCTATAATACAGACTGCTTGTTGCCAAGAGTGAAACATGGCGTGGGTTCTGTTATGGTTTGGGCAGCCATATCGTGGTTCTCTGCTAGCCCCATGATAACTGTGTCAGGGCACATGACTGCCAAGACTTATGTGAACATTTTGGCCGATCAAGTTCATCCCATGGTACAAACTTTGTTCCTCGATGGTGATGGTGTCTTCCAAGACGACAAAGCCCCTGTTCACACAGCTCACATTGTCCAGGACTGGTTTTCTGAGCACGAGGATGAGTTGTCCCATCTCCCCTGGCCACCACAGTCACCAGACCTGAATATTATCGAACCTTTGTGGTCTACATTGGAACGGAAAGTGCGTTCTCGTTATCCACCGCCAACATCGTTATGTGAACTTGCCACCGTTTTGCAGGAAGAATGGTATAATATTCCCTTGGCAAACATACAGGAACTGTATTTATCCATTCCGAGAAGACTGCAAGCTGTTTTGGATGCCAACGGGTTTCCTACACCATATTAAGCAAAGAAACATGTTTTTTTAAAGGTGTTTCCATACTTTTGTCCAACCCCTGTACTTATGAAAGACGAAGAAGAAGAAGAAAAAAAAGTCCATAAAGAGTTACTTATTATTATAAATCACATAATGTTCCGTAAATGTCCATGCGCTTCCAGTTGCAGAATATTCTCCTGGGATGTTGTCAATTTTAATCATTAGCCACTAATAAATTTTCTCTAATATTGGAGGAGGGGGAGGAAAAACTTAAACGAACAACTTGCAAAATGATTTATAATTTGTACAAAACTTTGATGTTTCGTTTTTGGTAGATTCACAAGGTTTTGAGTGATTATTTTAATACTGCAATCCTAATTATGAACACAATTACTTAACAATCATTTCTTGAAGAGAAATAGTTCGCTATTTTTGTGCTAGCCCATACATTAACGTAAATACAAGAATGGCTTTAGATGACGTAAGCGAAAAGGGTTCTTTTGCATGAGGGTGATGCTAATGATAAGCTATCACAATTATTCTTCAAACCATAAAAATAACTGTTTTCTTTCCATTCGTATCTGAGCTGTTCTAAATACTAGTTATCTCAAGCGCGATTCAGTTCCCACCTGAACAGGCTGTGTATGTGGGCTTGTCTGCGATTTTCCTCGCAATACAAGGATGATTCCTTTGACCGCAATCCGGCGTGAGGATCGCTCCTCTATAATACAACACAAAGAATTCCTACTTTAGGAGGCGTACTTTTCCACTGATAGAGGCACATCTCCTAAAGCAGGACTCCTCATATGCTGTCAAAGTAGATTATTGTTTTCCTCAGTCGTATTTAGAATGAAGTGTAAGCCTCACAAATTTCCGACATCGAAAACGGTTCTCTTTTTTCGGAGTGAGCTTATGCTCTACGTGCCAAAATTATGTGCGTTTTCCATTTTACGCTCAGATACACAGGATTGGGCCTTCGCTCTGGCGTCCGCAACTAGGACCGCGTATTTGGAATCATCTAAGTTATGCCTCCTTGTCAGTCTATACTATTAACTGATAGTATATCATAAAACTAATACTCCGGGGCAGGACCTAGCCCTGGTGCCCGTAACAGAACTGCACGTTCTATCAAGACCTGAGTCGGTCTGAATACAGTGACAAGGAAACGTCTTGTGTTCCCTTGCAAACTTTCATTCAGTATCCTTCGTTAGTGAAAAAGCATTCGCAGTTTATATTAAACGATCAATATGATTAGCGTATGATAATAAGCCTATAAAAATGATGACTAAATGGGCCAGCTAAACATGCAGCAGGCTTAAGAGACAATTTCCCTAAAACAAAATCTTCCATTACTCTAAGATATTTTTAAGGCAGATGGTAATTCAGTGCGTGAAGCCACCCTAATCGATATAACGGTTAGCAAACCTGTCTGCCATTCAGATTAGCTCGGGTTCGAATCCCGAAGAAGGCATGGGTATTTGTAAGTGTATTCTCTCTGCGCTGCATGGGGGAACATAAAATATTCACGAACCGAAATTCCTCTCCATTGGTTTGGTCGCACGGAAACAGGAGTGAGAGATTGACGAATCCACGCCTCATGGTGTTCTCTATCAAAATTAGGGCAGGAGCTGCACATTTAGTAAGGTACGATTATACCTGTACCACCAAATGGTGAAATTCTGGTGCCCCCCCCCCACTTTTACCTCTACCTATTCAGTGCAAAGCTGGAATGTCAATCAGCACGGCTACGCACTAATACCAAACCTATAAAAATACAAAACTCCGAATATTAGACCTATAACAGAACTTTGGGAAACATGTTTCAAGTTTTTAAATGTTACTCGCATACGTGAGAATATTACTTCTTAATAACACTTTAAATACTTTCAATAAAACTCAGAAATCACTACAAGTTTTATTAAGTTTGAAATCAATCAAAAAGCAAGACACAACTTGCAACTAAAATTTTTGAAAGAACATTCTAGATCAGCTTTAACATCACAGCCGTAATTAATGCGGTAAAAATTTGCAAACCATGCAGCATTAAAAGTGCTTACATATATACAGAGCACTGCCATTTACTGAGACGGTAACGAACTCTGACATTAAACGTAATGAATAAAATATTCTCCTAATGGTTAACCTAAGCATTCTAGCCAAAATATTACGCTTTTAATGTACCAACGCCCTCGGCTCGCAAATTCTCCAAAAATATACTTTGATTCATTTATTGAGAATATTGCCCATTGGGGATATTTGAAATTTTTGAAGGTTCCTTCAAAGAGAAGTTATACATTTAATATACTTCACACAGTCAAAATGTTTTCATGAATATATGGATAATATACGGGTATTAATGCATTCGAGTAAGAAAACTGCCGAACTTCAAAACGTATATGAAACCACGATATCATAATACAAAAGCAAAACAGATTTAGACACAGAAGTTGAAGTAACTTTAGACTATTTCTGGGGAGATTTAACCTTCACTGCTATCTGTCATTATAGAGAGAAACTTCCACGCTAATTGGCGAAAGTCAGAGCCCCAGGTAAGAAGCGGAAATTAGTGTCTGTGATGTATCTGGAGCAGGGGGCACTTATAAATTGGTGGTAGGCCAAATACCCGGGATTTTGCGACCATATGGATTGGCTCTGATTTAGTTCAGATAAATGGAATTTTCTGCACAGTGAGTATATATATAATAGTACTACAATCTGAAGAAACGATTTCATGCCAAATATGTAACTGTTCGGAACAAATGGACAAAAAGCTGGATAAGAAAACGGCTACGCATATTCTTTTGTTCTCTACATGCATTCATCTTCGTAAACTTACAGAAATTACTACGCAGGAGATCTCATTACGCCAATAACCGACAATACAGAAAGACTATCCACAAAAAAGTGTATATGCAGTTTAACAAATGATATCTGTTGACTTTTAAGTTGGATCGAAGGATGGAGGCAATATGCACAGCCGGGACAAGGATAAGCCGGAACAAGTGCCTTACTTGCCTCAGGTGAACTAGAAGTTAAGTACTAACTAAGTAAGTTTTAAAGTACTTGTCTCAGGTGAATAACTAGAATTAGATAAGGAAATTTCGAAATTCATTTAAAAAAAGAAATTACGATCATTACCTTTCAACTTTGGAATACATCAAAAAGTACCAAAAGAATTTAACATTATAAACCATCCAGATGAATTAAAAGAATTATGACATTAATTTATTTTCAAAAGTGCTGAACTTTCCCAGTATGGTATATACTGTTTCCTAATATAAAAACATATTATTTGAACATATTGAACTAAAGGCACTGAATTTAATGTTCGCTTGTTTACGCTAACATACTGAGCTTTCATAAACTAAACTTATCCAGAAAACACTATGCTGCCGAAATTTTTAACCTTTTACTATTTCCTTTTAATTTGAAATATAGCTTTTTTTGCTTTTACTTCACCATACTTTACGAAGTCATCTAACTGAAAACGTACAATGATATAACAACTTAAGAGTTTCCTCAGCAAGCTTAAAGCATAAAGGTCCATTAGATTAGCATCGAGAATCTAAACAATACAGTTTGAAAATTAAAAATGTACCGCAATATCAGTGTTTTTAGTCTAAAATGTACCGTTGACAAGATGCATGGTTTGCGATTATTTATGGTTATTTCTGAAGCAATTAACATATTATTGGATGTATTAAGCGAATCGGAGTATTAGTTTAGGTCATTCTTTGTAAAGGCTGGAAATAAATACATAAAGCTTGCATTTTTTGGATTATTCTACTGTTTATAATGAAAAGATAAAATGAATTATTTAGCATCTAAGAAATAAAGAAGGAAGTTAAAGTTTGACTTTTCAAGACAAACTGCTCTCGCTAACTGATATTAATATAAAGTTTTACAAAGTGCAGTTACGTTACGTTTCGTTGACTCTAAGATAACCACTAAGAAAATCAACTTCAAAAGATACGATTCTTGATAAAAAAAATTTACGAAATTTAGTTTCGGAAAGATTGAAACGTTAAGAAAGAGAGACAAATAGTTATTGGTTAATAAAAACTGAAATAAAAATATAAAATACAATCAAATCTGATGGGGTAATATAGCATATTGCTGCGAGGCGCTATCATATTCGCGAAATTTAACGCTGAACCCTGAACTAACTTATGAGACTAGGATGATGTATCATTAAATCTCATTAATTTTATGACTGTGCTTGCACTGCAGATATAAAAATATTATCTGACAGCCGATCCATTATTGGCTATATTTAAATTAGAGTTAGCTACCACATAAAATTCGGCTTGAGCTCAAATAAGAATGCCTTGCAATAAAAATTCAGCTGAGTGATGAAAGCCGTTTACGAATGTTAAAGATTGGTTCACTGATTAATCAATTATAGTAAAGTGTGCGAAGCTACCTGCTGTAGAAGGGATGCTTTTAAAAAGGATATTCTAAGCGAATATTCAAGTTGGGAAATGTCTAGAAACTACATACGAAATGTCTAGAAACTACATACGAAATGTCTAGGAACTACACGCAACCAGGAACCGTACTATTTATACAAGCTGCAACTATATTACCCAGTCTGCCACTTGTGGACAAAGAATATAAAAAAACAAAAAGAACAGAAATAGTTATTAATAGTAAAGTAAAATTTCCAGGGCCAGGAATATCTTTTAAAATGAAAGTTACAAGTTTTCCTCAATCATATTGAAAGGGATTATTTGTTGATCACACACTGATTACACACACTAGCCAATGAAATAAAAACCAAAAATCAATGTTTTATTGGACCATCTTTTGCACGGAAAGCTGCTCTGATTCGTTTGGGCATTAGGTCTACATGCTTCTGGAGTGCATTTATGTCCATGCACTCCAGAATATCAGAATGTAATGCACTCCTTTCTGGAGTGCGTTACGTCCATGCATTGGCTATGCAGCTTTTCAGATCTTGTAAATTAGATGGAAGAGGAGAGTGCTGTCGGATACGTCTTTCCATCATATTCCATACACTTTTTATGGGGTTAAGATCCAGGCTATGCGGTGGCCAGGGAAGGTTTGGAGGTCAGACTGATGTTTAGCGAACCAAATTTGAGCACTTCTGGCACGATGCATAGTTGCATTATCATTCGTGAAGTATCCGTCGCCATCAGGGTAAAAATGCAGCATTGCAGGGTGCACTTGATCTGCCAATATGTCTAGGTATCCGTTTGTTTACCCTTGAGGAACACCAGGGCACCACGTTCATGCCAGCAGAACATGCCCCATATTATGATACTCCCACCAGACCCTTGCACAGTGCGAGCAAGGCAAGATGGATTCATGGCTTCATGGGATTCTCGCCAAATTCGACGCCTTCCATCAGTGTAAAATAAGGTGTAGCGTGATTCATCTAACCACATTACCCGTTTCCTATCCTCAGATATCCAGTGCTTCTTTCCCGACACCACTGTAAACGAATTCTTGCATGTCAGGCAGAAATGAGTGGTTTTTCTCACGGGCACCTAAAGCAGGCACCTCTAAAGCATCTAGTAGCGTAGATCCTTTAAAAATAATTTATGAATACAGTTTAGTTCATTAGTATCCAGTCTGAAATCAGTGTCAAAAATACATTCAACGTTACCAATTACTGTTGCTAGGCGCAAAAAACGTTTCAGCAAATAAAAAAAATAATAAAAAAAACATACGAGATTTTCATTAGGTCAAGCATAACATTCAAACACATGATCTCTCAAACAGATCATGAATTTGTTGATCAAAAAGGTAGGATGTTTTTCAAGGTTCTAGGAATTGAACTCTAATTCAATTCGTAAATTTTATAGGCAATGCTATCGGCAAGAGACAAGTCTTGACATGTTTATGGAGCTATCCCGTGCAACATTATTTAGTCCGATTCAGTTGCTTGACTGATATAGGCACAGTTTTGTAGTTTTGCAACCATTATCTCTTTGTAGTTTGTTTTTGCAACCATTATGTCTTTGCCTCAAGTGAACAAATATCTAGGCACGGCTCTGGCGATATGTAACACGATTTCCTCTCACCAGAAATCGTTACTTAAATGGCTGTAAACTAAATATCGAGATACCATTTGTGTGGTGCACATGGGAAGACTCGGCACAGTAGAACAACGAGTCCTGTTTCATCAACTATAAGGTGCTCGAAATTGTTCGCACCAGAAATCTGCAATACAATGTGCACGTGTGTAAAGAGATTAGCAGTATAAGTGTAACTTACCTGGATAAAAATTTGCAAAGGCACAGGATAAGAGAAACGGCATATGAGTGCTCATCACGTTCAACTGATTTAACGGTTTCAGACGTTTATCTGTGGGGGACAAGTATGTCGTGCATTGTAGAAAATCGGCTACACGGGTGTGTACCTTACTGAAGAAAAACGGCATGAGCAGTAATCCTCATGTGCACATTTGGAAAACTTCGAGAAATGTTTCGCCGTTGCCAATAAGTATCTGGCTACTAACAACTACCATTTTGAATATATTCTGTACTTGTAGAGGTTAAAAATAGCTTGTATTCACCTCATGATATTTTAATAAATTTAATATTAACCCACATCACATCACATCATAGAGATTTTGTCAGTTAAAGTGTATATAAATCTCTTTGGGTGGACTTCACATGTAGAAAGGCACTACGTGAGCTAGAATTCCTGAAGAGGTCTCAAAATGCGCAATATTTAAAGAAAGCAATGTTTTACATTTTGCGGATATTTTATTCAAAGTAACTAGGCCATTAGACTATTTTTCATACGTTACCTACTGACTACTGACTGCATCGCAAACTTAATGACCTACTGACCTAATGACTACCTAATGACCTACTGACTGCATCGCAAACTTATGCAAATGAGACGTTTCGTCGAACAACAGGCATCAGCAAAGATATGTAACTAGAAACATGTAAGCGAAAGTAGATATATAAATACAGCTTTTCGCTTGTAGACCATTAAAACATGCAAATTCAGACTGCAAACACGTGTGTCATCTAGAAACTCACCAATAGCTTTAGGGGCGAAAAGAAAGAAGAATGGTTAATACATAATGGATTATTAACAACAGGCAGAGCGTAACATTCGCGACTGTTAGTTGCAAAAGATATGTCAGGCTAAGAGATAAGAAAAACATTTAAATTCAGCGTGTTCATCTATTGTTGAATTAACAATGTTGATCGAGTACTGAAGTCTATAAATATTATAGAAATTATTGCATTTTTAATACAACGGTTTAAGAATTAAAAATGAAATACTAACTTGAGATTTACTTCTAAACTTACGATCTAGCGAATTCAGAATTGTTTTTAAAATAGCGTTCTTCCGATAGAAATGCTTTTCAATATATAATCAGGTAATCAAACTTATGCTGTTACAACGTAAGAGGTAAACCTCCCCATCAGCATCTCCCATGTTATGGAAACGTTTGTGATCATTGTGACTAAGCAGAGTAAAAGCACGTAAAATACGTCGTACGAAAATTCTATGAAGGAGCTGGTGACAGATAAAAGGGGATACAATGTAGGAGTAGTCATATATGTGTCCTTTTGGTCTGGTAAATGCATTCTATACTTTTTCACTCTGCATTTCTCTGTCCCAATTTTAAGTGTCTCTACTCGAATGTTTCTTAGTTTTATATCTTTAGTAAGACTGCTATGAAAGCAAGCAATACATCGTTGTTCTGAATTGTTAGAACTGCATCCAGTGCTGGTCATAGTTTTGTTTCCCAGCTTCTGTAGGCTTTTCATCCAAAGGAATGTTTTTCACCATAAGGCTAAGAGAGCTAGTTGCAAATAGGCGCAAGTGTCCCCTGTAAAGGCTAGGAAACAAACTTCACCCTCCAGTAACTAAGAAAAATAAGATCAATGAATACCGATAGACTCGGGACTTAACCCTGGATAGATTGCTCCGTATTCTGTCGTGACCTGTTTTAATAAATATCTGATAATAAATATCTCAATTGAGAAACTAAAGAATTTAACCATTCCTTTGTCGGGACTCGAACCACACAGATCTTCCAGTTGCCAGTTGAATATGCTAACTATTTACACCACTAGAGTATGCATGGCGGAATTTGACCTTTTAGTCACCCTTTTAGTAGGGAAAATGTAAAATTCTTAACATTGTCCCTACTAAAAGGGTTACTGGGGAAAGCCATTAGCTTTATTTGACCAAATCTGACTCCCATTTCAGTTCGAATGCTAACGTTAAGTTTAATTTTTTTTTTCTCATAACCCTAGTATGAGAAATCAGTGGGCTAATGTCTGAATTAAAACCACAGCCGTGATTCTGTTTCTCAGTGAAAGAATGAGCTAGCTGCTTGAAAGAGGTTTTTCTTTTTAGTCCAAAGGGGCTTTGTTTCTGAAGGACTATTGTTTTCGTTTTGCGATTTTGCGTTGAATCGCTATAAACGGCGAATCACTTTTCAAACTGTTGCCACCAAATGTTAGAGTCCTGCATTATATTTGAAGAAATTAAATAATGAAAATTCTGCATAAATGTATGTATATTTCTCGCATGGTGATAAAACGGCGTTACATAGAACCATCGAATTTTGAATGACGTAATCCTCCGACGAATATGGGCATGTGGAAGACAAATTTAAAATTTGGAATTTGTTTTATTATAGATTTCATACTTTGTAAAACTTTAACGAATTTTTGAGTAACAAACTCAAGGATTTAAAAGCGAACCATGGTACCACTCTACGGGTGAGGGGTGAATCTTTTTATCTCTAGCGCGCGGAACTGTGTATCGGAAATTCTAAAGATAGGCTCATTTTAAAATTATTTTGCGACATTGCTGTTGAATTGAATTTTAAGGTGTAAGTGCAAAGAACATGATATTTAATAAATAAAGGTAACACACAAAACCTTAAAAAAACGCCCCTTTGGACGTAATTTAAAATCGGAAACCTTTCAGATTTGTTGTTGTTTTTACTGTTTTTTTCTCTAAGTGATCTACTGGTCAAATTCTTCAGAGATTTTTTTATTTCATGCCACCACTAAAATCACTTCCTTTTTTTATTTTTTTTATTTTTATTTATTTATTTTTTTTTATTTTTTTAATTTTAGTTAAGCACCCACTAGAGATGCTGTTAGTCTCCTCGAAATTCACTTTTTCTTCGTAACACTTTCGCGACCGATTCAGTTTTCAAGATGTTGCCACCTAATGTTATCACGGTATACTGTTTAAAAAAATTTTAAATATTAAAAAATGAAGAATTTGTATGTATGTATGTTCCTCGCACTGTGGAAAAGCGAAGGCATCTAGAACCACGGAATTTTTAATGCATATAATCCTCCACTTGAACATGGGCACCTCGAAGCCCAAATTTTGAATTTCGAATTTGTTTTTGATTTATTTCATATTTTGTACAAATTTAACGAATTCTTATAAAACAAACTCAGCGATCTGAAGGCGAGAAGTGGTGTTCGAAGTAGAACATTTTTATCTTTAGCGCGCCGGACTGTTGGACCCTCGGCAAAATGTATGATATTTATCTTTCAGTTTTAATCCACAAATTCGGCTATTTGAAAGTAATGTGTTGCCCACTGTCTCAAATAGAATAATTACTATCTCCACGCACTAGCGTGTTGCCATTCAGTAAAGCGTAAGGTATTTAACCTTTAAGTTTAATCTTTCTGTTATTGAGTAGCAAACGAAGCGATTGAAAAGCAATAAGCACAGTTCTTAAAAATACCTTTTTTATAATTGTAATCTGATTGATTTAAATGCATTTAAATCATGAGATGTAAAATTGAATATTTTAATGAAATAACACTAGGTGGACTCATTAAATGCATTATATACTTTTGCCATTTTTCACGATAACTCTTTTAGGCGGCTGGTCGCTCGAGCGACGAATTTTCAAAGAAATAATATGGCGAATATATATATATATATATATATATATATATATAAAGCATGGCAACTGCTAATATTTTATCGGGAATTCTAAAGACATCCTGTTTTAAAATACTTTATAATTTTGCTCTTGAATTTTATGTGGCATAAGTGCAAAGAAAGCGATGCTTAATAATAAAGCTGAAAACGCAAGGGGGGGGGAATAAAAATCGTGTTAGCAGGAATGAGTCCAAGAGGAGATTGCTAACCTGTGATACTCAGCGAGGGCATAAAACATCCTTAACAGATCTTCAAGTGAGACGTTAAAAGTTTGAATTTCAGATCTACTTTTCTTTTTTGTGACGTCCAGATGATCAGGAGTCAGTTTCTCTTAGAAAACCCTACACGAAATGCATTCCTTAAAGCAAATATCCTTCGACAATTTATGAAAGAAAAACTTAATTCAAACGAAATCTGTCCTGGGATATCTCGATCTCTGTTGAGACGGGTTAAAGGCAGAAGTCCTTCTGATTAAATTAAAAGGCACAGAATAAATCTAACTTTTAAATTTGTATATACATTTTTATACTTGTCGATAAGATTAAACGAAATTAAATAATAAATTCATTTAATTAAATAATAAACTAATTAAATGAAATAAAGATTAAACGAAGGTTGATCAATTTTTTCATTGTTTTATTTTATAACATAACCCAAACTTTGCGCAACAATGAGCATAAAGTAAATCAACGCACAAAATAAGATAAAAACTTCACTGTAAGCAATGTTTTGGATTAAAAAAAAAATTACTAAATATTAATCAAGATTGATCAGCTGAGTACGTCCTCACCACACATATTTTTTCTCTTCGCCTTTTCTAATATCTAAGATATGAATTAATTATATTGAAAATTCAGTTACTGTATTTACAGTACGTACAGATACGTACAGTCATACTTTACGAAACACCTCGGAATAATGAATTCATCTTTTAAAAATGGAAATTAATGCAACTACACTCATGTCCATAAATTAAGGATAATTCGGAGTCACGCGGAAATCGAACTCTAAAATATATATATCACTTGTAAAATTACTACACACATCTTCAAGAATCATATGCAAATTTCAGGAAGTAACCAGATGACACAGATGGTACGTCACAATGATGAGAGTGTAAGAGAGTGATATATAAGAAATACAGGCAAAGAAGTAAAATTGTTCGCAGGCGCTTTATAAGCATTTCAGTGCAATAACCGAATAGTTAGGACACAAAGTACGCATTTGGATGATTTTTTACGTGGTAGAATTATCGACCGTCTGGAATGTGGGCGTACCCAACTGGAAGTATCAGACGAACTTGGAATTGCCCAGAGTGTCATCTCCAGGCTTTGGCAACGATTCCAAGATGTTGGTAATGTGAGTAGACGTTACAGCACAGGTCGCCCCAGAGTTACAACGCCGAATGAGGACCGGTATTTGGCAGTTACTGCCAAAAGAAACAGGCGGAGCACAGCCTCAGACCTGTCTCGTCAGCTCTCTTCAGCCACTGGTACGACAATTTCAAGTCAGACCGTGTACAGACGCTTAGGGCAAATTGGTCTATATGCTCGTAGACTTGTCAGATGCGTTCCACTTACTGCAACTCACTGTCGCCTGCGGTTAGCCTGGAGTAGAGAGCATGCATTGTGGACACCGCAACAGTGGGCTTGTGTGATGTTTACCGACGAGTCCAGGTTTCGCTTGCAGTCTGATTCTCGCCGGACTTTCATATGGAGAGCTCCAGGTACCCGTTACCACCAAGAAAACATCATTGAACGACACCGTTAAGGTGGTGCAGGAGTGCTCATTTGGGGTGGAATTAGTCTGGGTTCCAGAACTGACCTGCATGTTCAAATTGGAACCATGACAAGCCAAATCTATCGGGACGTCATTCTGGAACAACATGTACGTTTGTTTCGGGGCGCCATGGGCGCACAATTTGTGTTTATGGATGACAACGCCCGTCCTCACCGTGCAAACATCGTAAGCGAATGCCTTCAATCGGAAGATATCACCCGTATAGACTGGCCAGCATTCTCACCGGACTTGAATCCAGTAGAGCACGTGTGGAATATGCTTGGCCGACGAGTTGCAGCCCGTCAACCTCCTCTACATGTCTACCGGAACTTCGGAGAGCATTGCTTTTTGAGTGGTGTAATATCCCCCAAGATCAGATCGATAATTTGATACTCAGCTTGCCTAGGCGTTGTACGGACTATATTGCATCGTCTGGGAGACATACAATGTATTAACAATCATACCAACCATGTAATATTGGTTTTTTGTAATTTGCTCCAGGGAGAAAAAATCGCTAATTTTTTTAATAATATCAAACATATAGCATCTTTTTTTGCTCTTTACCTTTTGTTTAATAAATAAGCTTTACAAGTAAGTCAAATTTGTTTTGCTTCTAACTCTTCCTTTGCCTGATTTTGCATTATCCTTAATTTATGGACATGAGTGTATTAGACAGGACGGTTAAACTTTAAAAAAAAAAAAAAAAAAAAAAATCTAAGTTCTCTAATTTCTACCCAATGCAGAATGAACCTTTTATATTTCCTAAAGTTTCACCGCCTTGACATTGGCCATCTCAGTGGCAAAATCCGTAGTAATAATTACACCTTTCTCTTTAAATTTCGCTTTTACTGTTAAAAACAAATTAATTAGGAAGTGCAAAGTATTCCTGTACACTGCTTTTAATTCTCACTCTTTGTTAAGCAATGCATAATTTCAATTTAAAAGACAGCGATATTACGCCTCGTCGAATGGCAACACCGCTCAGAACTGGCAAATGACAAACCACACAGATAATAAATTAGAGATTTTAAACCATATGGAAACGAAGCAGTTGCTAGGCAGTAAAACGAAAACGGGACGCGGAAAATGGAAATTTATAAGTATTTAAAATGCAGTTCTTTTCATTTTAGTTTTAAATCCACAAATTAAAGTGACACAGCTGTTTACGGTTTTCAAATTGGGCAAAAATGAAGAAGCTTCTCTTCCAGAGTCACAATTATTTATATTAGAATTCCTCTCAAAAATACTTCTTCCTCTTTAAAAGTTATCCGTCTATTTTAAACAGTTTAATATTCAGGGATTCAATCTTAAAGTGTTCAATAAATTTTACTGTGAATATGCAGGACCTGATTTTCACAAGGGCAAATGGAGTATATATTCCGAGTCTCCAGATCCTTCTATATTATTTAAGGTATAATTCTAGATTTTTAAAAATACACAAAATGAGAAAAAATAATAAAGCAAGAATGAAATGTTAAACTTCGTATTTTAGTTTTTTATGTCTTCTTTTGAAAATCAGGCCCTCGGCCTTTAAAACAGCCGAGAAATACACAGTAAAATATAGTTAATCTTTTTTCATTTAAAAGTATATATAATTAAATTCTAATTTATAATGGGTGAGATGGCTTGATTTCTAATTAATTCTAAATTAATTTTTAAGATATTCAGGACATAATTACCTCTAAATGACCCATAGTTTCCCCAAGTTTCAAAGACAAAATTTTCATTCGTATATTTATTTCCTGAATTGATAAACAACTTAACAAAGCTAATTTGGACATATCTGTACAATTTCATTCAGATTTGTAGTAAAATCAATAAGAATTCTTTAGGCTCTTCTTTTTTCCAATTTTAATATAATGATAATAATAATAAAACATCCTGGTTTAAAATGTAAAAGATTATACTTTAAACAGCACTTACTTTGAATGAAAAATATTAAAATATAAGTTTATTTTATCAAACACATTACATGAAACGTGCTTTACATAATACATAATTTGCATCAGTGACATTTACTACGTTGTAAAAACTAGAAAGGGATCCCCTCTCTAACAAGTTTTGCTCTAAACCTTCTTAAATTGGGCCCTGCAAATACAACCAGTTTATTTTAGAAAATCCTCCATAGAAGCATCCATTTGCTTAGGTAGACAGCCCTCGTGGGTATTTTAATAAAAATGCTGATTTTGAAATAGATAGATACTTCTTACCCCTTTTTAAGGTCTTCGCTCTTGCTTTTAGGCGAGCTTTCTACAATTTTTATTTTTTACTTATTTTGCAGCATATTGCGCAAGATGTTTTCTTGACCAAAATTGTTATTACTGCTTTGCTTGATATATATATATATATATATATATATATATATATATATGGTCAGAGTAAGTCGTGATTAATTTTAATGTAAAAAGCCTCAGTTTCACGAAAAGAAGTGATGCAGCAAATGAAGTCCTTGCAGTGTGATGAACTAATTTGCCTTGGGAAACTCAGACTGTCTGCTCCGCAGGACAAGCACCATGTCGATGGAGTGATTTTATTATAACGTTTATACATGGTATTAGCATCCTGCATGCGTCACGTTAGCAGTCAGATTTAAACCGCTTAGCTTTCATCTGATTTTTCTAAATCTTAGGTCTATAAAAATGTAGATGTATTTCGTAATATTAGCGGGGGAAAAAATCCAGACTTTCCAGTACTCGGTCACCTGAACAAGTTTGTCGACCTCTGGACTAGATATATTACACACTGTTACAATCTAATATGTCCGCAAGCCAGGCATGATTCTTCTGTCATTGCAACATTATTTAAAAAAAGGTCACATGAACATCCGTCGGCTAAAAACACGTAAGTGAAGAAATTACGACATCCAAGAGAATGCTATTTAAAAAATTAAAGAAGCAGACAGAGGGATAAAAATGTTTCTGATATTCGCTTACTTCACTGTTTAAAGGATATTTTACACATTTATTAGACATCCGCTCCATTAGTTAGGAACTAGAGCATTATTGGAAATTAAGAAACGGTTGAAATTCGAACAGAATCTCTTTTTAGCTTAGGGATGCATTTTAACAGCTGAAAAATTAACATAGCAAAATTATTTTCGAAATCATGCGAATGTTGAGTAAGATTCCTTTATATGCATTAAAATACAATATACAAAACGACGAAACAGACTGAAACATGCATCGACTGTATGAATTCGGGTTAAAAGCAGAAGACTTTATATTCCCCACATAATACATGTTCTCCATAACATTCTTTCTTTTTTTAAAAAAAAAAGCTAATTGTGAGCATATCTGACTATAACGCAAAATGATTCTGTTCATTTGATATTCTAGGATCATATTTTGCTCCCAAGCACTAATTAAATAGAAACTGCTCCTTCTGATAGCTGATTTCGAATAACTATTACTCACTGTCGATTGGAATCCATCAAAAGCAAAAGCACGCTTACAGGATTTTGAACTGATATCTTTACCAAGCAAGAGGAAGGATGTGATCCGTGTAAGACACGATTTGGATTCCTCCCTCAAGTCGTTACAAACTGGAAGCAGACACAGAAATTATCGACTGCAGTTACATAAAAGATAACAATATTTATATTATTACAAACTTTACTAAACGAACTATTGAAAGCAAGTACATGGATATCTTTAGAAACAGATGTTTCCTACCTAAGACACTATTGGACAGGGTATAAATGCTTTGCAGAATACTGACGTTCAGGCTATCTGTTTTAAGAATAAATTGCCGTTGAAAGAAATGATCTAATCTTGTCTTAACAGCATTTCTCAGTATGTTCCATAGGCAACAGGCCCACCAGCGGCCGAGCGGTAAAGACGCTGAACACTGGTAGTTCGGTCCGAGGTTCGAATCCCGCGAACGGGCTGGCTGCATGGGCGTTTTCGTGGTTTTCCCCATGTGTAACGTGTATACGAGCCAGTTTCCCTTGGAAAGTCCTCCACGAAAGGCATCCCTCCCTTTAGGCAGATAGCCCTCGTGTGCTTTGCCAAAACTGAATAATCCAATCCAATCCAATCCATAGGCAACAGCAGAAAAGTTTCAGAAAGGAGGGGAGGGAGGGGGAGCGAATATTGAAGATAAATAATTGCATCAATAAACTTTTATTTAATTTTAAGTGTTCACAAATAAATTACAGTTTATAGTATTTCATCGATATAAAAACACATTTTTACTGGATTCCCGGGGGGGGGGTGGAAGCAAGTGCCCCATTTGCCTCATCCTGCGGACGCCCATGATATGTTACCGATTAGAGGAAGAAAGGGATGGTTCCATTGTTAATGCGGACTATTCTAACAAAATAATTGCTAACTAAATACCTACACGAGACCCTACGCACGAAGAAAAAGATGGAACAGAAGACCACTTTTAACCCTTTGCAGTGGTATTAGTAAATTTATACGTATGTATCATGCTGGTCGGGATCAATTTTCGTTGAACGAACAGTAATACATAATAAGCAAGATCGTGAAGCTTGTCGACTTAATATAATATAAGATCAGTGTCAGTGTGGTTCTTTGCTGTGGTGGCTGAAAGCAGACATATGACTGGAACGGTAAAAAAGTTTTGGTGGCTGATAGTAGACATACGACTGCAATGGTAAAAAAGCTTTGGTGGCTGAGAGTAGACATACGACCGCAAAGGTTAATAGGATACAAAATTAGGCAAAATTATCTCTAGACTGTTGTTCATTTTTTCCCCGTAGATTGATATGAAATAAACTTAAGATTGACTGTTTCTATGAAACCACCATCAATTCAAGATTGATTTTTAAAAGCACATAATTAGATTATCGTTCTACTCTTAGTTAAACTCATGGGTATCTATGTACTCAAATTTAAAAAATTATCATTGCTGAAATTCCACACCACGCGAAAGATAGGCAGATAAACCATTTGTGTGATTGCTTTTGATAGCACTGGATTAAATTCAAGCTATGAAATTTATGATGAATAGAATACGAAAAATACAATGAATCCATCGTTTAAGAACTTACCCCCCCCCCCTGTATAGGGAAGGCAAGATAATGATGGAAACATACAATAAACCCGCCCCACTTTCTTTCCTTTATGTCGAATTGGAGGTGTTCACAGACAACGCTTCGTAGGTACCTCGTTTCAACAAGTGCTTTGTTTATTCCGCAGTTATTAAAAAAATCCCAGCAATAACCTTGATTCAGAAAATTAGAAGGGGGAAAAAATGCAGTTTTTGTTAATCCATGCAAACGATTCTTATCTAAGCCATAAAGGATAAACTTCAGCATTACTTTAACATAAAAATTACAAAAGATCGATTAATGCTATTTTCCATCTTTCATTTTAAAACAGGGTCCAAATGTAATACAAATTACTCAAAGATTCTGCTATAGCACCAATTAATTACTACAATACGGGCAGGTGAAATAATTCGACTAGTATCCAATTTACGCTACTTAGTTTTTTTTTTCTTTTTTTTAAACGTGATATCACGATCACAGAACAATCTACGAAACGGCAAGAACAAGAAATAATTGTTACAGCAGACAATAGACAATGTTTATTGAAGCTGATACTACACCAGAAAGAGCGTGCAAAATCACTGAATGAAAACATACGAGATTTATATTAAGGGAAAAAAAAAAAAAAAAATACTCCGATGTTATAACAAAAATGCTCGTCCTTGAAATGGCTTTGAACTGAAAACCGAAACTTTCTCATTTCTTTTCATCTGTTTGTCGTTTCTATCTTCCAAAAATGACATTCATTCCCATTTTAACCAATAAAAGAAAAAAATAAATAATAATTATATATATTAAAAAAAACAGAGGAAAAGTTTTGAAAAATGAAAAAGCATACGTTAATAAATGCTGTTTGAAATCCACTTACTGTATTACTTGCATTATTTAACTATAACGCAGCTTGTTTTACTTGATATATAACTGGCAATTATTAGAGAATATAAGTTTAAAAAAAAGTAAGCAGATGAAAATCCAAAGCAACTCCTTAAATTAACAGAAGTAAAACACTTAAATTGTCCCAATGTGTGTCCATATCTGTGACATTTTCTGCCTATGATTACATTTAAACAAATATTTCCTTTATGGGATTTAAATTTTCAAGAGGAAATTGCAACAAACAGGATTCTATAAAAATTCTACCTTAAATGGAAAGAGAACACTTTCAAAGATGACAGCAAGGCATTTGTATTGTTCGTTAAAAAAAATGAAAAAAAAATATTACCAGAACAATTTATATTATGAAGAAAACATACATTTAATTTCATTAAAAAAAATTCTTGACACCTCTACTTCATTTCCTCACAAAAGTTTCCCTTCAGTTATTTCATTTCCATTTTATTCCTCCCCCACTAATTTTGAATATGTGGTTTCAACATTAAAAATGTAACATCTTATAAGCAGGAAATGAATAACAAAGGGTAAAAAACAAAGACGGAAGATTATAACTATGCAAGACTATTAAAAATTTTCTACAAATATTTGGAGAAAGAACCTTCATCTCAGTCTAATAATTAAGAAAATTCCATTTCAGAACTAGACTTTGCAAGCCTGGAAATACACATATTTAATCAGGTACAGGAAAGGTATGAAATTTGAATTATACCTGTCTTAATCCAGAAGAGGTTACTCGAAAATGTGACACAAAATATGTAAACTAAAAGAATTATACAACACTAAACAACTAGAAAACAATCTGATGAGACAGAGCAAGAATAAAATATCTCGTAATCAGAAACTCTCTTCCGTTCCTATCATTTTGTTCATGAAAGTATCGGAATAAAGTGCAAGATAAATGAAATCCGATACAAAATATTGTGTAAATTGACCATAACTAACTTCAATTACTAGTAAAAAAAAACTTAAACTAAGGTCCATAACTATCCACAACGTACATTCTTAATATTACAATAAAAAAATTGACCTAAACGTTTGCTTAGTAATATATTGTTTCTTCTATTTCATTGCCGTAGACCAAAAACCGCTAATCGGAAATAATGACAAGCCTCAGAGAAGTTTAATAAACTTTGACTGTCTCTAAGACTGCAGTCACGCAAGAGATAGTTTGCAAGATCAAGTGTAAATATGAAAACAGGTTTCATTATGGAGAGTTAATCTAAGAATGAAATGAACAAATAAAAACGGCGCATGAAAAAAAAAAGAAAATAATAATAATAATTTTTAAAAAATTAACGAAAGAATGTTAAAGAAAAAGTATAAACCAAAATATAAAGAAAAAATATAAACCAAAATATGAAATAGAAAATATAAATTAAAGCATTAAATCAAAAAATAAAGGCCAAAACAAGATATACAAAATATGAAATAAAAAATAAAATTCAAAACTTGTTTTGACCATCAGTATTTTCATAAGTAGCAAGTTTTATATCAAGATATAAAAATATAAACCAAAATACGAAATAAAAAATAAAGAAGAAACTGCTAAATAACAAATAAAACCCAAAATATTAAATAAAATCAGAAAGTAAATTAACCATACAATTCTTTAACATCTCGCACTCTTTTTCCGAATCTTTCTCGTTCAAGTTTAAAGAATGCATGTTTATTTGCTCAGAGTTTATCTCGCTCTTTTCAAAATTCACCAATGTTTTAGCTTCTCTCGTTTGGTTTCCCCTTTCTTTCTTCTTTTTTTTTTTACTCCATTGTTACGCTTTTTACATACTCCAATTTCCATATTTTCATTCAAACTTTAACCCTCCACTGATCCATAACATCATCAGGCTTTTATGTTTATCTTTTCAACCTATATCACAAGGTCTTAAATTAGGCACGAAAAAAAAAAGATAAATTTCCTACCTTGATACGGAAACTGCTCTGGAATCGGGAATTGGTTGGGATAATAGTAAAAGTTGGGATCCATTTCTAAAGCCAGCAGCAGCGCCTAACAATGCGGAACCAAGAGTACAATCTCGGACGCGACAACTAAAGGAAGAAAAATGAACAGCGGGGCGGGGATGACCAGAGGGCGATTAGAGTTGAAACATACTGCTCAAGTCTCCTCCTTTGCTGCGATGAGCACCGTTAACAAGAGATAAGCGACCGATTGCTAAATAGAATTAAAAAAAATTCGAAAACGCCGAAATAGAAGCTTATTCCCTCGCGCGTCCTTGAAGCGAACTACCGAAAGAAGCAGACGATGCTAAAGTAAATAACATTTCGAGTACGGTACATTGAAGTGAAATAATCGGGAAAAAGGTCACATTGGCCGTTCAACTTACAGGCAAGCCGACGTCATCAAAATGACTGACGCACACATCGGTCTGCACGTGCTACTAGATTTCAGAATACAATCTCCAGATGATACAAATTAAAAACCTGAAAATGGCTTTTTGACAAGAAAAGAATGCTTTAATGATACAGTTTCCTAAAGCTTCCGTTTCTCTCTTCTTGTTTGATCAAATTTTACCAATTAAAATTCGCAGTGTCCGTTTAGAACGAGGAGTTTACATTTCAAATGTTCCCTCCGTGTCCTAATTGTGCATCATTAAATGTTGAGATGCCCATATTTTTAGCGAACAGTGTAATTCCAATTTTTGCAATGACTTCGATTGGCGAGACAGCTTACCACCCGCCGAGCGGTAAAATCGCTGAAAACTGGTTATTCGACCGGGTTCAAATGCTGGTGAACGTACTGGCTGGGTGGAAGTTTCTGTAGTTTTTTTTCAGTGTGTAATGTCAGTATGAGCTAGTTTCTCTTAAAAAGTTCTCTGTGAAGGCATCTCTTATATCACCGGCGGCAGAGTGGTTAAAGACTGCTGGATACTGAGATTACTCCCCGGGTTCGATTCCAGGCGAACGAGCTAGCTGCATGGTTGGTTTTCCCATGTGTAACGTGAATATGAGACAGTTTCACATAGAAAATATTCTACAAAGGCAGACCTCCCCTTAGGCTGCCCTTGTGTGCTTCCCCATATTAAAATAACCTACCTAACCTAATTCGTAGTGCTTTACAGTAATCCAAGTGATCGAATCCAATCGACAAACGAAGGGTTAAACTTATTTTTCCCCCTAATGGCGGGCACTTGCTTATTCGACAATTATTGGCCACTCCTAAGGCCAAACGTGGTGTCATTTTATTGTGGAGACTCATAATAGGCGGCCACCGTTGTCTACTATGAAGGGACGAACAATTACAACCATGCCCTCACCGAGGTTTAAACCTGGGCCCTTCGGTATCGCAATCGGCTCGTCGTCCCCCCTAACCACTATGCTAATTGGACGATGGTGTGAAACTTAAATACAATTAAATTTGTTCCATTCTTTGAAGTTAGACTACGACAAACAGAAAATGAGTATTTATCATAACAGACCGAAAATATTCTAGCTTTCCTCCTCAAACTTTTGGCACAGAAAATAAAATTGCATTGTTCTAACAAAATAACAAAAATACGAATTTTGAGGAAGAAAAGAAAGCAGAACAAAACTAACAGTCATACAGATCCAACAAGGCCGAATGAATAAAACTCCTGAATACTGACAGTTCGACCAGTGTTTGGATCCCGGCGAAAGTGTTGCGTGCGTGGCGATTTTCGTGGTCTTTCCTATGTGGAACACGAATACGAACCAATTTCCCTTAAGGATGGCCTCCCTCCACTTAGCCACATGGCCGCTCGTGCACCCCGCAGTAATTAATTAAATAAAAGTAAACATTAATACAAAGAAATAGGGGGAAAACTTTGAGATACTACATTTCAGTGATTCACAGTTATTAGTTGCTTCTGTTGCTGTTGTTGCCTATGCTGACTTGTCTGACGCAGTCAGCCCAAGCCCACGAAATTCCTTGTGCAAGGAGCGCTAGAGTACGCCTGCCGTTGGCAACAGCCTTGAGCACCTTTCAGGTGACAGTGCAATTTAGCTCAGTTCCACCCCAAGTTTGATGGAGACCACCCCCGGGGGGACGGGTCTGGATTCTCCCACCCTTCTCCCCTTCCAACAAACCACATGAGAGGGCTTTCGGTTTTAGGGCCGCCATGCCGTACCGACACTATACATTTAAAAACGTTCATGCTTTCTCCGGGATTCGAGCCCGGGCCCTTCAGCACGGCAGTCAGCGTCGCTAACCACTATATACCGGTTGGGTGCATTAGTTGGTTTTACTTTTTGTAACTTAGCCTCTTAATCGTAGTACACTTTTCATAAAAATCTTTAAAAAATTGTACATTCTTTTTTTTTTTTTTTTTTTTTTATTTCTTCCATTTTGTTATTCATAAAATACCGAATCAGTTGATATTATTACTTCTCGTGAATTTTAATGCTTTTTAGCGGCATGAAATTATCTTAGACTCACACATTTTTCCATTTACTTACCCACGGTCCAACAGCGGTAAGTTTGCTGAACGCTGGTAGTTCGACCTGGGCTCGATTCCAGGCGAACGGGCTGGCTGCATCGGCGTTTTCGTCGTTTGCGCATTCTTTTACGAACGCATTTCTCCTCTTATGCAGAAAGCCCTAGCGTCCTTTGCCATAATCAAATGAACCAAACCTTTTACTTCCTTCATACATGTCATCTCGGCACGAAAGCTTTCACGAGTATGATCAAAATTAGTTTAAGCTTCTGCCTTATAAAAAAAGATATTTTACAATGTTGGTCTATGCATTTCTTAACTAAACTTTTTTTCTAGCTGCAAAATTTTTTATTATTTGTTTAGATGCGCTGCTAGGTTATTCTTTTTTCTCTGTAGGTTGTAAAATTTAAAGGAGAGGAAAGGGAAAAAGGGGTGGGCATGAATAATCAACTTGTTGATGCTTTAAAAGAACGACTTCATACTCTGAAAATGAGAATTATAAATTTTAACCGTTTCGTTTATTAAATCCGTTCTGAATTTTATATCAGATTTTCTAATAGTAATATATACACACACACACACGCACACGAAAAGGGGAAAAAAAAAAAAAAAAAAAAAAAAAAAAAAAAAAAAAGATGATTCACTATTTTAAAAGAATTATTTAGTTGGTATATATTTTACGTTTTAATTAAGTATTCATCTTGAAAAACTAGTCAACAAATCTATTTAAATGAGGGTTTTTGTTTCATTTACTTTGGTGGAAGTTTCGTAACGATAGCTATAAAAATAAGTTGAAAGTTGTTGTTCCTTTTAGCGATGTTACTCAAAGTATTGTATTCCTGCAAAAATTTTATCTCCGTTTCTTCCACTGCAACTAAAACCTACAAGTTCGTATTTTGAAATTGATTGTAAGACTAACTGATTGAGTGTAAGACGTTTAGTCTATAAAAATTGTTAGAACTTAAAATAAAATAAAAAGAACGCACCCAAAAATGCTTTTTTAAACGAAAAAATTTATGCGTATGGCTGCCAGAGTTTCTCCAATTTCAAAAATTTGGTGACTTTTACTAAGGTAGTTTCGCTGGTACATTACGTATTCAACACAGCTTGATCCAGAAAATGAAAGAATATTTTTTCCTCCATTTCTCCTCTTACTCGAAAACTAGGCTGGGTTATTTAAATATGGCAAAGCACACAATATCCATCTGCCTAAGGGGCCTTCTTGGAAGAGTTTCCGATAGAAACTGTTTTAAGTCTCTTATCTGCTCTACTAAGAATTATTTCAATTTGGGACAGATATGTGTGTGACATTTTACCTTTTCTTCGTAATTCTCAATTTGTTCAGGACCGCCGAAAGGAGAAACCACTAGGCTCGCGCGCTCTAAGTGTACGCTCAGGATCCCGTTAAGTCTAATTTCATTTAAAATCATTATTACGACTACATACAACTGAAGTTTACAGTTTATTGTCATTGATAGTATCTGAAAATACTGTAATGAAATTTTCGTGATATTTAAAAGAAAAAAAAATGTGAATTTAAAGAAAATGGTTTCATTTTAATAGAAAGAAAAAAAGTTGTTATATGTACACTGTTAGGGACATATAACAACTTTTAACTTGGGGGGGGGATTGACATTTTAAAAATCTGAACAAATTGCTAGTAAAATGCGTGATATGTCTAAACAAATTTCATAAATAGAACGAAATGAATGAACTATTCTCATTTATAAAGTCCTTTTAGCGTCTAGTCCCTTTTTTGTGCTTGTTTAGTAGTTTTTTAGCCAATATAAAAATATACCTTATTCATTTATTTTTCCATCTGTAGATATATGACAAAAATGTTTTAAACTTTCATACCAGTATTCAAAATATAGGGAAAATATTAGAAATCTGAATATAACAAAATATAAGATAAAAATTAAAAAAATTACTAAATATTGTTTAAAAATTTTGAAGCTTATGATAAATTTCAAAACATCGTTCGGTGCCCTACGTTGCAAGCTTTGCATTCATAATAAGTTAACTTGCGTCCCCCCCAGTTTTTCTTTAAGAAATGTTTTTTTGCGCACTGTCTTCTTGACATCTTGGTCAAAATATAAGCGAAACCCCAAGCGCAATAAAGCACCAGCCCTTTCTGCAGTTGCTTAAATGTTCAAATTCCCCTGATCCAACAACAACAAAAAGGAACGGAAAAGGCATATTTATCTATTATTTAACACGGGCACGCCATTAGGCATTACACAGAAAGGCCCGTGAAGCATTTTTTAGGGAAAACTTGCTCGTACCCACGTTACACATGCGGAAAACCATCAAAATGTCAAAGCAGCTAGCCCGCTCGTCTGGCCTCAGACCCCGGACCAAACTACCAGTATTCAACGGCTTTTACCGCTCGGCTGCTGGTGGGCTTGAAAAAGACATACTGAGGGTCAGAGCTCTGTGGAACATTTCCCTCGGGTCAGCGACTGGGAGCAATCCCGGCGTTCTGACTAGGCCAATATCTATCGACAGACTCGACTTCTGGGGGAAAATTAACAGTCTCCACAGTAACGAGAAGCATCACTTACACGGTGGTAGGTTCAGGCTCGGCAGGGACCATATGGTTCTGTCTTGTCTCTCCCTTGGTTGTGAGACGCTACATGGTTTGATACCGAAGGTTGTCTTTGGGTTTTTTTTTTTTTTTTTTTTTTTTTTTTGTGTGTGTGTGTGTGTGTGTGTGTGTGTCCGTGACGTTTTTGGTTTAACTTTTTATTCATTTGCCTAATATTTAAAAAAACACTGAATATATTTAACTTATCATTAAGATTAAAAGCGAATTTCAGAATGAGAACAAAAATTTCCGCGTTATTATCGTAATACACTCAGTTCCCTCGTTTTTTTTTTTTTTTTTTTTTAAAAAGACATTACGAGAATGAATGAATCCCATTTTTTAAAGACACTAGGTGTTGTAACACACAAATGAGTAAGGGAAACTTTGAGTACGTTTTTATTAAGATTGTCTAAATTTCGCTTTCATATTTTATTCAAACGTTCAGCATGTTGTAAACTGTTGATACCTGCTTTACAGTAATCACAAAGGACTCAACTTGCAGTAAAAATTTACTTGGCATTATTAAATATATTGCAACGAAAGCACGAAGCCAAACTTTTTTTTTTTTTTTCCAATTCGAATCCTAGAAGTTTCTAACATTTCTCAATTCCTTCCTATAAGAGAACTTAAAATATGAATTCTTCTGCATAATCAGAAGATCTAAACGAAATCTTATTTAATTTTCAAATATAATTTTCTATCCACGAGGCACCAGTCGCCAAATGTGTGTCATAGTACAAATATGGTAGCCTATTTACGAGTATATCACGCTATGAAGAACTAGCAATATTTTTATGTGCGCGATTCAGGATTTGGGCAATTCTCTGATTTTTTTTAGCGAAAACAGATTACTGTGGACATTGGGAGAACAACATTTCTTTCCATGTACTGTCGATCTATTTGCGTACAACGAACAACGAGCCACCTAACCGGGATAGGGATTAGCGACGCTGACTTCCGTACCAAAGGGCTTGGGTTCGAATCCCGGAAAAGGCATAGATGTTTGTATAGTGTGAGCGGCATGGGGGCACTCTAAATATGCGGCGAGCCGAAAGTCTTCTCGAGAGGTTGGTGGTAAGTAAAGAGGGGGGGTGGAAGAACCTCGGACCCGGGGTTATCTCCATCAAAATTGGGGACGGAACTAAGCAAAGCCGTACTGTCACCTAGACGGTGATCAAGGCTCTTGCCAACGACAGGCGCAATTTCGACCCCTTGCTACAATGAATTCGTGAGCTTGCTCTGATGTCAAAGACCTGATCTGATGTTACTGTGGACTGGGTGGGATAAGCCACAAACAAACGCGATCAACGATCTACTTGAGTTCCAAAATACATTAGAGAATTGTATAACTCTAAACATTTTTGGTTACTTTACCTTTTACCTTTTTTGTTAGTCGTTTCCTGCATCCAAGTTCTCCTATGCTATACAAGAGTAATATATACAGGAAGCATAGCTGGCCTTCATTTCTTACTACACAAGCTAAGCCCGTAAAGACCGTACGGCTAAAATCGATTTGGCTACGTGGGTCAGGGCCACGCCATCAAACTAAATTAAATCAGAGGACTGCATTTGTTCTCTCCATGTACACAGCAATCTGTTTTTGCTTAAAAAGACATCAGAGAATGCCACAAATTCGGCAGTGCGCAAATTAAGCATTACATATATTATATTAATATATGTATTATATTATACGATACATTTACTGTTGTTACAAGTTATTTTCTTATATTTATTTATTTTTTAATGTGGCTTTAAGTGTCGTTATTGTTCCCATCATCCAGTTAAATTTCGCTCTAACATTTATGTTTGGCCATAAGTAGCGCCCCGTTAAAGGAAAATTACCCAAGTTTTTTATTAAAGCAAAATTTGAAATATGTCGTTAATAGAAAACAAATTTAAGTCTAGATTTAAAAAATATATCTATATTTATTAAAAAAACTCCAAATTAAATTCAGTAAAGGAAGAACGTAATTAAAAGTTTAGAATCTTGAGGTTCGTTTTCTCACAGTTTCTCTTAGAAAGTCCTCAACGCAGGCATCTCTCCTCCTTAGGCAGATAGCCCACGCGTGCTTTGCCATAATTAAATAAACGAAACCATAATACCCTTCAGCTTTGTTCAGAGTTTTCACATGCGTTGTTCTGCCAAACGAATTGGGGATTTTTCAGCTATGAAAATAGAAAAACATTTAGGATTGTATTTCATTCATTTAATAAAGCTATTTATAGCAAGTTCCTTCATTACTAGACTGACCTGGTAAATTAGTTATTACAATGCAATTTATTGTAACGAAATAGGCACTTTATTGTAGGAAGGCAAATAGTGGTAGAACATACAGTGGAGCTTCTGTCGTCGTGACGAATAAGATAAACTGAATAGCATAAACTTCTGCCACCTACACGGACTGCCATTAGATACGGACAGTTTAGAATGAAGATATACCCTTTTAGCATAGTACATTTTACAGTAACCATAAAAATCAAATTTACAGTTGAAAATTTTATCACATTATAATTCCTTATTTTATTTATGACTATGCAAACCAAAAATATAATATTTTAAATAAATCCAAAACAATCTCCGGCCGGTGATGACCCCATTCATCGTTTCTCACGGAAACACCATGCAGCCAGATCGTTCATTAGATTTTCAGCCCCGGTTGAAATACCAACGTTTAGCGTCTTATACACTCAACAGCACCCCACCAGTGACCGATCTGTTAAAAATAACTAACTACTGGGTTATGTTAGTTTAGTTTTTTTTTAATTATTATTATCATTATTATTTTTTTTTTTTTTATTTGGCAGAGCACACGACGGCTATCTGCCTAAGGAGTGGAGTGCCATTGTGGAAGACTTTCTCCAAAAAACTGGCTCGTATTCACGTTGCACATGGGAGAAACTAACTATGCAGCCAGCCCATTCGTTTGCGCTAGAAGCCAGCACTGTATGTTGGGAATTCTACCCGGGTTCGAGCTAAGGCAAACGGGTCGGTTGCATGTTTAGTTTTCGTGGTTTTTACCATGTGTAACGTTAATACGAACCAGTTTTCATTAGAAAGTTCCCCACGAAAGCATCCCTCTCCTTAAACAGACAGCTGTATTCAGTCCAATATTTGTTTCATGCAAATAACTCATTTTGACATAGCTAAAAAGATTTATTACTTTCTGGTTACCCCCCCCCCCCCACCCTAACGAAGATCGCTAGCTCAATTTCGTGCTTGTAATTTGGTGAAAAAACGTTTATTTGCCTATCATTACGCCTCATAAGCACTGCTCTGTTCATAAACAATAACAAAATAAAGCATTTTATGAGAAAGATAAAAATTTTACAAAAAAAAAAAAAAAAAAAAATCTATATGGCCAATTTTTACAATTTTGCAGCTGTTTCATACTTTTCAGCCAATGGCCGTGCGTGGAAAGCGCATGGTTTGTTAGATTTTGTCGCGTGTATACCAGAAAATATGCCAGAAACATGGCCGTTCTACCGAACGTCGGAACTGGAAACGCAGACAGTGAGAAAGTACCACGTATTCTTTGAATCAATGCATAGTAATATAAAAAGTGCAGAAATATTGAAAAGAAAGAACTCATCAATAATCTTAGTAGTAAACAAAGAAACTGTGTTTAGTTCTGAGATGTCACTTGAAAAGAAAAAAAAAAAAAAAAAAAAAAAAAAAAAACATATTTTCCCGATAGCGGAGAGTTAATTCTACGAGGCAGAAAGGGATTAAAAATCTAGTTATGTTTCTTCAGTTCAAGCAAGAATTAAGTTAGATAACCAAAAAAATAAATAAATAAATAAATAAATAAATAAATAAAAATAAAAAAATAACTGCCTTCTCTATACACGGCATAAGTTAAATTAAAAACTGTCAGTTTTATAAAAATTAAAAAATCCAATTTTTTATACGGCATTCCTGTCCTTCTACTCATATTTAGGAAAATTTTATACTCATTATGAAAAATAAAAGACAAAATATGACCGGGATATCTAAGTTTAAAATAGAGAATAACTCGAGACTGATTTTTTTACCCCTTAATACCATTCAATGACATTCTTTTGCGATTTATTGTTACCATTGGCATGCGGAAAGAATTTTTATGCGAATCTTATAACTTTTCAAGTTTCGGTGTTTTATTACTTTAGAATCATTACTTATACAAAAAATTCATTAAACTAAAAATATTCAAAATTTTTAATTCCTGAAAATAACGTTGCTAGCTAGAACACGAACCTATTAAAAAAAAAAAAAGTGTATACTTTTCGAATAGCATATAGCGCTGCAAGCACAGAAATCTCATCTTCATAGTAATGCTCGTCACTTGATCTATTGGCATTAGAAACCTATTTAAGCTAGTATATTATTTCTAGTTATGTGCAAATGCAAACATTTCTATCTTTAAGTATGTACACTGCGGGAAAAAAAAAGGGAGGGGGACAGTTCTATATTTCTCGTTCTACTGGGCCGATTGACGAAATTCAAATTGCGTTCTTCATGTCTCGAAAGCGCGACTTAAAGCGCGAAAGCGATATATATTAGATTTACATAGAGCACTATTCTAACATAGGTATTTTGTCAAAAAATTCGACTTTTCCTGAAATAACATACCAATTTTTTTACATATTTCGATTCTACTACTTAAATTATGCCAGACTGCTAAGTTTTGTGAAAATCGCATGGATAGTTTATAAAAAAATTAGCTCTCAAAATTTTAGATCCTCACTGTTAATTGAATTTGGTATATATTTATTAATATCTCTTTTTTGTGAAACGTTTTTGAGTCTTCCTTACGCATTTCGAAATTTAAGTTCCTTCCAAATAAAATTCACCCATTTTTTATGATTTATTTTTAAAATTTGTATTTTTAAGTAATTTTTATAAATTTTTCGAAAAGCATTTTGAATTATAACCTATAAAATTTTTGCCGCCATCTTAAAGTAGGTGTATTTTTAAGCATACCTGCAAAAAAATTAATTTTTTATTCAAAATTCTGTAAGATATACACGAATTTACATGTTTTCGCGTTTTGAAATTTGGCATTTTTTTTTTTGAGCGATAATAACGCCAAATGTGGTTTATGGATTTTGTTACAGTGAATTGCCACAGCTATTTTTAACCCTAAATTTCCCAGAGCGAATTCCCTAAATTTTTCTATTTTTAACCCTAAATTTCCCAGAGCGAACTACCAGTGTTCAAATAAATATTTATGGAGAATTAGTTACGTGAAAATTTTCCCTCAATGATGCGTAATAAATATTTATTAATACTATAAGAAAAAGTACTTTTTTTAAATTACAGATGATATTATTCAAATTTTTAACTTTTTAAAAAAATTTCTTTCTTTCTTCCTTTTTTTTAAATATTCGTAAGAGTCAATTTTTACCTTTGCTGTGTTATCGTCTGCTACTTTACTTCATTTAAATTGAATTGTCTAAAACTGAGAAAGTTCGTTTGATGTTTATTTTCACAATGATTTTTAAGCAAACAGGACGTTGAGAGTTTGGGTCCTGTTCCAGCTTAAAAAAATTATTATTGAATTTTTACATTAATCCTCTAAGAAAGAATGTTTTAAGTAGTAATTTTCTTTTGTGTTGTATATTATATAAAAAACATGTTTTTTAATGTAGAAATTATTAGGCTTAAAAACTCTAAATAATAATATGATGTAGATTGTTTGCACCCGATATAAGAATCCAGCCACTCAGTGGTACAGGATAAGCACTGCAGGAGTGGTTTATTTCTTTCTCATTTAACAAAAATCTTTTAATTAAGACACAATAACACACTGAACAAATACTAATTCAGGAGTCAAACAACAAAAATCAGCGTTATATTTTCAAATTTTCACAGGACTAGTTTCGATGGTTTTACCGAACCACCACCCTCAGCTGCAAAAGCGCAAATGAATGAGATAGGATATAATGATTAGATAAGATAAGAAAGCCTGGACAGAATATAAGTTAGTGACGCCATCTGTTGATGAAACCAGAACTCAAACATAATTTCTTAAAAGGCCGAAGGCAAAGATGGATTGGAATTAGGATCGTTAAATAGAACAGAAACATTTTTTTGAATGTGAAATGCCTCTAGAAAATCCAGTTCTCCAATGGAAGATGATTTTTGAACAATTTTGGCAGCAGAAAAATTCAAAGTGTGATTTTCGGACCAACAAATGTTGGGCAACAGAAGACTTCTGTGTTTCCTTTTTTCTAACATATGCCTCATGTTCCTTGACGCAAAATTTTAAGGCTCTCTTAGTTTGGCAAATGTAAATTAAACCACACTGGCAAGGAATCCTATAAATACCCCAGGAATTCATATCCGGAATGGGGTCCTAGAGTATGGAACTCGGAATTTTATTGATGGGAGAATAAATCTCTGCAAAATATGTGCAACTTTATAGCTAAATGATGGAAAGAATGATAATTCAAATATTTATCCTCTGGACTTTGCTTTAAACTTTATTTAAAGTTAAAATGTCTAGAAAATGAAAAGCTGTCTTCAGCTGAAACGCATTTGATGCAACTGATATTTTAAAAAATCTGACAAGAATACAAAATTTATGGAAGTGTAACAATCGAAAAATCTTAATTTTCTTGTGTCAGCACTGAAAACAAATGTAGAAGGAAAGAAGGAAATTATGGGAGGGGGGAAGCAAAAATTTAAAGGGGAATCTACTTCAATGAAGTTGGGTGTTCAAAGAGAAAACACCTGAACGTGCACACCAGCAAATAGCAGCAATTGAGTTTGTTCTAATGGAAAAACCAAAAACCATATCATTGCAGATTAAATTGAAGAGCGACTAGTTTTCGATCCCATGATTTCTCAGTCGAATTATTTGAAGATTCAGGAACTTATCCAGTGACGTTATAAGGCATTACTCCCGCCTTCTTAGCGTGTCTTCGTGGTGTAGTGGTCTGCACGCTCCGTGTGTATTCGAGAGGTCCGTAGTTCGATTCCCCGCGAGAGCACTGTTCATTTTTAAATCTCTTGCTTCCAAAAAATCCTAACATCTCTAAAACGTTTATGGATATTATCTAAAGACGTTTTCCCTCTTGATGAAACCAGTCTTTCCTTTCATCTCATGCCTTCAAAATGCTTAGCCTCTAAAGATTCTTAAAGGCTCTAACTAAATACTGATGAAATGGATTGAATTGGATTCTTAAGTTACAGCAAAGCAGGGCTATCTGCCTAAAAGGAAGGATACCTTCGTGAAGAACTTTCTAAGGGAAACCAGCTGGTATACATATTACACATGAGGGAAACCACGAAAACCCCCATGCAACCAGCCCCTTTGCCGGGATTCGAACCCCGGAGCGAACTACCAGTGTTCAGCAACTTTACAGCTCGGCCGTTTGTGGGCCTTTATGAAATGGAAGGCGATAACTTTGTTTTTAAATGAATGTCAGAAATACCAAGATGTTTCGAAAAGTTGGATGCTTTTTAATATGCTTGCAGACTACCTGAAGAAAACGAGCAAGCCATTCTTTATTAAGAAGAAAAAATAAATTTTTGCATAGAATTTAGTATTTTTTTTAAAATTTAAAACTTTTTTAATCTTATGATATTTGATTCTTGCGATTTCAAATAAAATATTTAACTAAAATATGAATAACATACAAAGAAACTAAATATAGGATGATAACACTGTTTAAAGCAATGTGTGCAAGTCATCCTAAGTTAAAATGCCGGTTATACATCTCTCTTATTTATATATATTTTTTGAACGGAACATTAAAAGGCGTGTTAACTGTGCTTTACTGTATTTTCTCTTTTAATATATGCAGTTTTAAAATGTACCGTAGTCTGGGTCACAAAGTATTCTTCCGAAACAAACGCAATTCAAATAAATAAAATCAAATTCTGGAAAATTTATATTAATAAATATATTTAAAATGCTCAGTTCGAATGAATAAATAGAAAATTTTAAAACAATTATCCGAAGAGACAATGCAACACAAACAATTAAAATAAAAGTCTAAAAATTAAAAAATTACCTAAAATAATAACTATAACTAAAAAATATAGTATAAAGAAAACCACGTGAAAAAATAAAATAAATAAATAAACGATGCACCTTATATTTAAACTACGCAGTTCGAATGATTAAATAGAAAATTTTAAAAGAGTTATTTGAAAGAAAACATGCAACTTAAACAATTAAAATCATTGGATTGGATTAGATTATTAAATTATGGCAAAGCACATGAGGGCTATCTGCCTAAAGTGAGGGATGCCTTCGTGGAGGACTTTCTAAGGGAAACTGGCTCGTATACACGTTACACATAGGGGAAATCCACGAAAACGCCCATGCTGCCAGCTCGTTCGCGAGATTCGAACCTCGGTACGAGCGACCAGTGTTCAGCGTCTTTAACGCTCGGCCGCTGGTGAGCTCAATTAAAATGAAATTCGGAAAAAAAAAAAAAAAATATTACTTAAAAAATAAAATCTGAAAGGTTTCAGATTTTAAATTACGTTCAAAGGGGCGTTTCTTTAACGTTTTGTGTGTCATCTTTATTTATTAAATATCATGTTCTTTGTACTTAAACGATAAAATTCAGTTCAGTAGCAATGTCACAAAATAATTTTAAAATGATCATATCTTTAGAATTTCCGATCGATACACAGTTCCGCGCCCGCTGGAGATAAAAATGTCCCCCCCCCCCCTCCGTAAAGTGTTGTCATTGCTCGCTTTTAAATCGTTGAGTTTGTTACTCAAAAATTCGTTAAAGTTTTACAAAATATGAAAACGATAATAAAACAAATTCTAAATTTCAAATTTGGTCTTCCACATGCTCATATTCGTAGGAGGATTACGTTGTTCAAATTTCGATGGCTCTATGTACCGTTGTTTTACCACAATGCGAGAAATATACATACATTTATGCAGATTTTTCATTATTTAATTTCTTCAAATATAATGCAGGACTCTAACATTTGGTGGCAACAGTTTGAAAAGCGAAACAGACATTTATAGTGATTCAACGCAAAATCGCAAAACGAAAACAATAATCGTTCAGGAACAAAGCCCCTTTGGACTTATAATAACAATTATAATTAAAAATATAATATAAAGAACATTATTTGAAAGAAGGAACGGTTCTGACTTTTTCCGCTCACGCACGATGTAAAAAGGGAAATGAAAATAGGCTGCCATATATTAAGAATTTCGCCAATTGAACTATTCTTAGCGCTAATTGAAAAAAAGCGCCAACATACATTTTTTAATTTCTCCGTAAATTTCACACCAAATTTTACAAAATTTAATATTTAGGCATAATTTGAGTCGTAGAATTGAAATATGTAAAAAAATATGTGTGTTATTTCAGAAAAAGTCCGATTTTGTGTCAAAATACCTATGTTAGAATAGTGCTATATATAAATCTAATATATATCTTAAGTCGCGTTTTCGAGACATGAAGAACGCAATATGAATTTCGTCAATCGGCCCAATAGAACGGGAGATATAGAACTGTCCCCACCCCCCTTTTTTTTCGAGTGTACATCCCCTGAATATGATTTCCAACTTTAAAATGAAATATCTCGGGCAATTTTCGTCGTACAGGAGTCACAGTTTTTATGCTCTATTTATTATAATTTGTATGAAATTTTAATAAATACAGCGCAAAGTGGGTTAAGACTGGCTACAGGGGTAAAACTGGGTATCTTGACTCTGACTTAATTAGCTCTACTTTCTAGCGAACAGATTCTGAAATACATTCCAATAGTCAAAAAGAAGCAATCATATTGGCGTGTTGTTGCTATGGGTTCACGGCGTCTGTGTAAATGAGTTTGATTTTTTATATTAACTTTCTAATGTTCTTCTGTTTTTAAATTATCCTTGTTTAATAGTCATCACAGTTAGAAAAACTATATTTAGTCCAGCTCATTATACGTCTACTAAGGATTTATACTCTAATAAACAATAAAGATTTAGTCCAATAGTAGCGTGGTTCTGTTTCGCTTTTTTAACCTCTATACTCAGGGTAAGACCGAATACTGCTCAGTTGCGGTCCAGTCGTAAATTACCAAAGGGGGGAGCGGAAACGGGTACGTTTAGAGAAAGGAGAGACTCTATTCGACGGATTTGAAGAAAAATGTTGGGGCCGATTAAACATCTCACTTATCTCCATTCTTTTTTATAAAATGGAAAATACTGCATTAAAAAAAATGAATGCAATTTTGTGTCATGAAAATGGATTATTGAAAGATAAACTGTACGTCAAGTATATCTTTTTTTAAAGGCATAGGAACAGAAAGATACATGTTTGTTACATCAGTGAATTTGTATTGTAAATATTTGATTTCTGTATTTCGAATGCTATGTTACAGGAACACGAAATATCCGAGTATCTGAGAAATAATCTTAACTAAAATGGCTTTCAACCTTTTCACGTCTAAGGACCGTTTTTCAAATTGCAAATTCGTTGCGGGACGCTGCTTTTTGGTTAATTTTCTAACGCCATCTAAACATTTAATTGCTTTTATTCGGAACTTGTGAACAGAATAACATAAGCTAGATTGCAGAAAATTCTTAAGGATGAAAGTTAACAGCACTGAAAAATATATTATTGATGCAATTTTTGATTATGTACTTAATAGTTATATATGAAATCATTAAATTATATATATATATATATATGGAACGAGGTATAAAATATTAAAGGAAAATATCCTAAGAATAGAATGTTCATCCTACAAATAAAAAGTAGGGAAATAGAAAGTAGGAAAACCACGGTAACGTATAAAAAATCAAATTTCGTAATTTTTACAAAATTGATTTTTTTTTTTTTAAATTTTCAAATGACAAAACATGAATATTTGCTTCATTTGAAATTTTTGTAACTCGAAGTATGACAAAATAAATACTAGGTAAGGACTTTTGTGTAAACTGCAAATTTTTAAGCACGGTGTATACTGCAAATTTTAAAGCAAAGTTGCGAACCTTGAATTTTACTTAGCATTAAAAATCATCAGCTTGCTTGAAGAGATTATTTAAGTAACTTGCTTTCTACCCGTCATTTGCTTCAGGTTTAATACAGTTTTTAAAATTACTTTAACTGGCAATAATATTCTCAACAATAACAAGTTCTCCGCTCCTGATTTAAGCTGATAAGAATCCCGTGATTTTGGAAATATTTTTAAAATTTCTGATCTTGTCGAAAGCCCAGCGTGCAAATATTTGAGCACATTTGCCACAGCTCAATACAATTGTTTCGCAATATTTGTTGTTTCAAATTTTGCGGTTTCAATTAGCCGCTGTATTTTTTCAATTAAAGAAATGAACCGAAAATTTAAAACAAAACCGAGTGAGAATGGACTATGGTATGTTAGAAATACAGCACTGCAACAAGTAAGCCAACAGCACTGCAACAAGTTCTTCCAACTGGAAAGCCGATCACCAGCAAAAATCTGCAACGTTGAAAAGACATTAGAGGTTATTTCGAAGCATGTGAGATAAAAAAATGAGCAATGCCCTCGCCGGGACTCGAAACAAGGACCTCTCGAATTCGCGTCGAGCGTGTTGACCACTACCCCACAAAGGCATGCTAAGAAGGCGGGAGAAATACCTTATGTGCTGCCCCCTTCTAAAGGGGACTAGGGATTAGGGGACCCAATCACCAAATTTTGGTGGTGGAAAACTGTCATCCACCAACTTTTAGTTCGAGTGCCACTGTTGAGACATTAGGTTATTTCGAAGCAGGAGTCGTGAAAAATGAGCAATGCCCTCGCCGAGACTCAAACCACGGACCTCTCGAATTCGCGTCGAGCGTGCTGACCCCTACACCACGAAGGCATGCTAAGAAGGCGAGAGAAATACCTTATAACGTGACCCACACTTCACTGTTTAAGTCGTGTTTTAAGAGAAAGGCAAGACTTTTATTGCTCTGGTCACCTTTGAAATTCTATATGACGCCACAAAATACCAAGCGTTGTAATTTTTCATTCCTCTAGAAGATTAGGGCCCTCCAATGACCGAGCGGATACGTTCACTGAATACTATTAGTTAGACCTGTGTTAAAACCCCAGCAAACGGGCTGGTTTCATGAGGTCTTTTGATTATTTTTACAAACTATTAATCAGACTATGAGCCAGTTTCCCTTACACAGTTCTCCACGAAGGCATCCTTCTAAGTAGATAGATAACCTTCGAGAACTCTGCCATAACAAACTGATTTAAAGCATGATTTCATGTACATTTGCAAATTAGTATTATAACTTGTGTGTATGCGTTAGGCAGATAGTCCTCGTGTGACTCCCAAGGGTTAAATTCAAAAGTCAAAGTACATCATTTCCATACACCGAAGAACACCGAAACACCGAAAGAAGGAAATATATACACTCTTAATATACAATGTATCATTTTATTGCCATAACAGAATTTTGTTATATCAAATCAAATTAACTGCAAATTCTCAATGTGAGTTAATTCTCTTTGAGTTATAAGGTGTTTCTTCCGCCTTCTTAGCGTGCCTTTGTGGTGTAGTGGTTTGCACACTGGGCCGCGGTTCCTGATGTCCGCGGTTCGATTCCCGACGAAGGCGTTGTTAATTTTTTATCTTTCCTGCTTCCAAAATACCGAATGTCTTTACAGTGTGTAATATAAAAAGATCTAGGTAATAACTTGAATGGATGACAAGATACAATAATGCATAAGATGAAAAGACTTCAAGAAAAAAAAATTATGAATTTTTATTTAATAATTACTGACCAAAACAATTAAATATTTCTTTCCAGAGAGGAGAAAAAGTAATAATTATCTTCGTATATGAAAAAAGTTCAGTTTTGTTGATGAAATAACGAAAGAATGATTGCTATACAATGATAATGATTCCTAGTAGTGGGGGTTTACCACACAATTTACAATGGAATTAAATGATAAACTCCTCGGCACTGAAACAAAAATCAGTCCATCAAATAAAGTAAAATATAAATGATTTGTATGAGCTGAAATATAATATATTCTTTCAATTTTCCTGAATCGAAAACTTTATTTCAGTCTTTTTTTTCATCTTTTTTCTCATTCTAATATTTCCAAAACTCTGCTTCTTAAAATTTTAGCCAAACCACACTTTTAAAAATATATCCTTTTATACTATAACTTGAGATTATACATACGCCTCGAATTAATTTTTTAAAATTTCACTTATACCGAGCATTATATTTTGTTCCTACTTGTAAACAATAAAGTAACTCAATAAATGAGAAAACATAAACCCTCCTCCACTGTATTTCAGGTCCGACATACTGTAAACAAAGGGTGCCGATCTGCAATAACTATAAATGCTTCAGCAATTATAGTAAGTGTAGCCACCCGTAAAATTCCCAAAGTAAATTAAATATGGATACAACAGGACAAAGATATTCTCCTCAGCAAAGGTCATACTCGGCAAAGGTCATTCCAATAATATAGCAAGAAAAGGATATGCCGTATACTCAATTTTCCGAACATCCCCTGTTTCATTTCCTGACGCCTCTCCAGTAAACTTTTTGCACTGAACTATATGTAGCTGCTTGAATCGTTTACGTTAAGTTAATGATGATCCTTGTGAAACTTTACAGATGAATGGCATAAGCTGGATCAATATGTACTGTTTCTTAAAATGAAAATTGTAATAAAAAGCTACAGTACAAGGCAAGAAATGATAGGTACAGAATTAATGAGATTAGTAATTATTACTGATCCAGGCAATTAATTACCGTAAACTTACATCAACCACACTGCGTTAGCTCCAACAATAAATTTTCGAGTTAGAAAATCGTGTGCACAGTGCGTTATGAAAATATTATGCCATAAAAATATATTTAAAGAAACCTGACTGCAGACGCGTAAGATATTTATAAGTGAAAGTAATAAAGTAAATCAGTTAATTCATACTTAGACAATATTTTTGTTTATTACGATGAGTCAAAAGGAAACTCAGAGGCGCCATGCTGACCGAGCGGATGGCTAAGAAAAGCGATTATAGAAAGCAGACAGTCGAGGCATGGCGCTAAGAATAAAACCTTATGTCAGGGATGTGCAGTTTTAAATTATACCGAAAGGTGATAATAAAGTTATTTTACTTTAAACACCATATTTTAAAATAATGCTTCTGGGTGTATTTCAAAGTTGAAAGTCAAGAATCTTGATTTCTTTTTAGAACAAATTCCTAATTTTTTTTCGGCTAATTCGGCGTCTTTTCTGAGGTAGATGCGTCACTCGTCTCACCCTTTTTACAGCCTTAATATTCGTTTTTAAGTCTTTGGTGTTTGAGCGGAGTCTTCACAAAAACGTTCTCGTAGATCATCATTCTTAAATTTATTTGGTCTTTCCTAAAAGCAGGTTATTATTAACATCAATTTTATCATTTCTAAAGCCATAAAAAAGGTTTTAAACTATTTTTCCCAAATATCGTCGCACACGAAGGCCTTTCCATAGGATGTGCACTATTTCTCCCATTCTCTCATAGCAGTCATTGTTTGCCCCGTACAGGCGTTAGATGCTTTTTACTGAGTTCTATTTTAACGCATAATAAAAACAAAGTTACGTTGTAACTTAAGATACGTATGATGAGTAAGTATCTCATTTATAAAGTTCCTCTAAAAAGAAAAACTGATAACTTGTTGACGTTTCTACATACCTGCAGTTCACTGAAGTTCACAAGCACCTTTATATAGTACAAAAGATAAATATAGCAATGTTAAAATGTAAAACATAGTTTCTCATGTACACATTTCTAGTAAATGCCTTAGAGTAGTTTTACCGAAATCATTCCCTAAATTTTATTCGATATGCAAATACATTTATCACCTTTTTGACGTCAGTATTTACGAAAATTCTGGAGCTACGTTACACGCTACCAAGTACCTATCATCCACTCATCAGTGACTATGGATTTGGCTTTCACCAATATACTTCGATTACGATCAACTGTATCGGTCGGTATAATTTAATTTTAGCAATGTAGTTAAATATACTGGAGTGCCCCACACCAATGAATTTTCGATCTCCAACTGCTTTGTACCCGTGTCTTTCCCTTTATTTTAAAATTTCTCTGATTTTGCTCATGGCTCCACACTGGTGGTCTATAGACCGACTCGGATGACCGGTGACCAACAGCTCTGACGGGCACTGATATGCTCCATTTTAATTTTAAATTCAAAAATTTAAATTGACTGCATCATGCCACACTAATGATTTGGGTTACATGGTGGCAAAAACATCGCGAAGAAAACAAAGCAAGGCGAAAGCATCATTGGAGAAAGGAAAGCAACGCGGAAATATCGCAGTTCTTAAAACATTGTGGTCTACGACATCGTTGTCTAAAATAAAGTGGCTCAGAAACATCGCATTTTTAAAGCATCGCCGTAAAAAATATCGTGGTAAAAAATAAAGTATCTAACAAATCACCGCATGAGGATACTATCGCAAGCATGTGCTTTTTCAGGCTTTAAAAATTGTAAATACACTCATGTCCAAAATTATGTTTACATGCATAAATTCACGGATTTCTCAGAGACTATGACTTATAATTTAATGAATTTTCGTGGAATCATACATAACATGATGACACATAAATGCAAAAGAAAAAATTGAAGATCACCTCATATGATATAAAATTGTAGCATGAAACAATAAAAATGGTAATAAAGTGTGACAAAGAGAGTTAAGAAAAAAAAAAGGAATGATTCAGAAAAAGAATTAAGTCTTACGAATTTAATATGGAATATGATCTCCCCTGACTTGTACACACATATCACAACGTGTTTTAAGGCTGGAAATAACGTTGTTAACCACAGTTTGGGGAATTAATCTCCACTCTTCCAGCAATGCCGTCTTCAGAGCATTTACATCTCTAGGAGGAGGATGTATACGTGCAATTGCTCTTCCAAGGTAGTCCCATAAGTTCTCTATCGGGTTAAGGTCAGGAGAGTTTGGTGGCCAGGGTATTCGCTTAATGTCTTCACTTTCAAGGAATTCATCAACGAGGTTTGCTCGATGTGGACGGGCATTATCATCCATAAATAAAAAGTCAGGTCCATATGCACCCCTGAAAAGTCTTACATAAGGATCTAAGACCTCATCCCGATATATCTGGCCTGTCACAGATCCGCTGCTGAACACGTGTAGGGGCGTACGTCCATCGATCATTATTCCACCCCATACCATCACACCTCCACTACCGAAACGGTCACGTTCCACAATGTTCGAGAGATCATTTCGTGTTCCTGACTCCCTCCAGATATAAACACGTTTAGAATCACCAGTTAAACAAAACCGTGACTCATCAGTAAAGAGAACATGGGACCATTGATGTTCAGTCCAGTTTTGATGTTCTTTACACCAATTAAAGCGATCCCTCTTATTCTGTGAAGACAGTAAAACATATACCCTTGGCTTTCTGGCATAAAGGCCTTTTTCATTAAGCGTTCTGTATATTGTTTGCCGTGATGCAACAGTTCCAGTGGCGGCTGCAAGCTCTGAACTTAACTGGCGAGCAGTAGCCTTTCTGTTACGACGGGCAGTTAATGCCAGATACCGATCTTCAGAAGCAGTTGTCATTCGTTTCCGACCTTGTCCAGGCATCCTTACAACACTTCCATCATTTTGAAACTGTTTCCATAGCTTAGAGACTGTCTGTCTTGAAATATTCAGACATGTGGCTGTTTCCATGATTACCTGCCCTGCTTCTAAACGGCCGATAATTCGCCACTTAGCAGATTCTTCCAAATGATACTTCGAAGCCATAACAAACCGCTTTGAGTCCCTACACACTGAAATTAAACGCTATGTTGCAGAAATTCACTCAAATATTCAGTTTGCGCAAAGCGCTTGATTCACCTTTGGATGACGTAACGCCTAGATTTGCATATCACAAGCCGTTTGATTACTTTTGATTGGATAATGCTAATTAGGCTTGGTTTTCACACATTCCCTGCAAATACGGATCACATTGATTCGATATTTCATTCAATATCATCATTTTTGGGTATGTAAAGATAATTTTGGACATGAGTGTATATTCGCATAATGCTTTGCTGTGCTAGCAGGGAATAAGAAATATTTTAGTCTCTACATTTCATATTTCTGGATTAATTAATAATTTGTTTTTCTTCTAAAAAAGCAAGAAGGGAACTTAAGTATTCAAAAACTGAAAATGAGTAGAAAATAAATGCAACGTATAGCAATTAACTGAATTTTAAATTTATCCACTTGACTATTAAAAGTCATTACTTAATTAATCTCTTTTATAAAGTTTTGTATTAGCAGCTTTTAATGAAACATATAACCTAAAAGAATTAGGAAAAGAAAGATTACTAACTGCATGAGGATTAATTAATAATTTTTTTGCTAAAAAAGCAAGAAGGAAATTTACGTACTCACAAACTAAACATGAGTAGAAAACTTAATGCTACATCAGTTAACAAAATTTCAAATTTATGTACTTAACTATTAAAAATCATTATTAAATTAAGCTCTTTTATAGAGCTTTATATTTATTGGATGTTTTTGATAACAAATATACGCAAGAAAAATTAGAAAAGGGAAGACAAGTTAATGCATGAGATTATCTATATCAAAACTGTTTAATTAAATAGTAAATCGTAAAATTATATTCGTTCACCTTTGTTGATGCGATATTCTTTTAGTAAAAATTAAGTCTCGTTTTGTTTCAGTTTATCCGTCTTCTTAAAGTGTCATCAACATTTTTATATGTACAACCTGCAGTTAATCGTTTGGATCATTATCAGGAAACATGCCAGGCGATAGCTGCATAATATTTCAGCTTTGGATTTGTATTTATTAGATTATGGCAAAAGAGCTATCTGCCTAAAGAGAGGGGTGCCTTTGTGGAGAATTATCTCAGGATCTGGCTCACATCCGTATATTAGGAAAACAACAAAAATCTGAAGCAGGCAGTACGTTCGCTATGTCAAACTACCCGTATTACAGAATTACGCGTATTTACCCCTCTGCCACTTGTGGCCACTTGGGTACGGTAATATTAATGGAAACTGATTCGTTTTTATACAGCATTCATCCAGAAGACTCAAAATTATACCTCTAAAATTTAAACGCAGATTATTTTCAGAAATAATATATAACTACACTTTCTCTTCATAATACGAGCTAATCTTTCGCCTTTTACTCAGCCCTCTTGGCAACTATCTTTCTAAGACGACCAATATATGAAATCGTAAATAGTCGCTTTGAAGAGGATTCTTTATATTTCAACATTTCTTTCATTCAAGTCATTTAAAAATATTATTAAGTTTCTTTCGGTTTGTATTCGAAAAAATTTTTTATTTACAACTTATAAAACAACTTTTAAGCTTACAACTTAGGCCTGAAAAACTCACGCCTGCTATATTATCGTCATGCGATGATTTAGCTATTCTGTTTTTCGCCACATTTTCTACGATGATTTTTTTTTAAAGTGCGATGTTTTTGAACCGCTTTATTTTTGACAGGGATGTCTCCCACGATGTTTTCGCATTGCGTTTTTTTCCTCCTCGACGTTTTCGTCTGCGATGTTTTTTCCGCGTTGTTTTCGGCGGACATTGTGATTTTCCCTTTGCATTCTATATATATGATACTTCAGTTCATATGATTTCTTTTTATTCCGCCATTTTTTTACTGCTATCTAGAATGTGCGTGCGTATTTTTTTTATTGTAATTTAGAATTTGGTGCCTAGTATATTTATTAGCATGTATGCATTTTTCATTTTTTGTTGCAATATGTGTGCGCAGTGTATTTATTTGTATATGTATTTTTCATAAGTGTAACACACACTTTATGTGTATCTAGTTGTATATGGATGGAGTGAGTGGCAGTGAAACTTATTACTCCTTATGCTTACTTGAGTTCACCTCTATGTACGAGTGTATGTGTGTGTGCACTCTCATTATATTATTGATTCGTACAAACTTTAAATGCACTTTTATAGACATGCGTGCATAACGTATTTTTGTATATATATTTGCTTGTATATATAATATGTATTACTATGATAATGAATATACTTCTTTCTAAAACTAAATAATTTTAAGAATTGTAACAGTTTGTTTAAGTTCAACATGGCATCAGATACTGGCTGATCTACCATCTCGAACCTATGACAGATATGAATTTCTCCGAAAAGACGATGCCCAAATTCCGTGCGACGTTCACGCCTGGATCGTTATCTTGGCGATGTAAATGACAATGTAGAGTTTATTTCATTATTTTGTAGCATGTGTGAGCTAAGTAAATAGACATTGCAACCGTAAATATAATATAAGGAGAATAAAGAATGAACTACTGAAATCTACCGGGCCTTTAATAGCATGACTTTGTCGCCAGGTTAGCGACATTTTTCATTTACTTGTCAGTTCGAAGATATTTTGGAAGCACATAGAAAACGCATTTTCGGGACCGATACTTCGAGAATGGCCCACTATAATTGCTATCATTGCATAGTAATCACGGACGTAAATATGATTACTAGAACAGCAATTTTATTGTGAGCGAAAAAAAGGGCAAAATTCGCGAGGCACTTGTATGGTGTATGCTGAAACTCCCGAATCTCTCGCGGTCAAAGATTTACTCTAATAATTTCGCAAAAAATATTGCAGTCGATGATATAAATTAACATTTTTGAGCGAGAAGAGTGTATACCCGAAGCGAAACAATAACACAAACAACCAATATGTAATTAAAAAAACATGCTATACATTTTCAATAGAAATTTCTATTTATAAGCTAATCAAATTCTGAAAACCTACTCAATACCGTTAATTTAGATCAAGATTACCATTCAGCTGGACAGTGTCTTTATACAGTCTACTTTACATGTACAGATTTTCGTTATTAAGTAACATGTTAACATTTTTTATTTATTATTTACTTTAAGGATTATTCGGCATCGTGTTTGTTTCTCGTCACTGACAGGTAATGGCGAGCGTCTTTATTAACTTCCAGTAACAACTTTTTGTCGTATTTCACAAATCCATCAAAACTCGGATATTTCAAAGTTCAGTCTTCCACTTTGGATTTTGGAGCAGGATCACTTTGCAGCGTACATTTGCAGAAATTCTAAAGGAAAACAGCATAAAAATTATTTAAATATTATCCAGCAATTATAATAGAAATTAAAACACAATAGAAAAAACCGAAATTAGTGAATTTATCCGACATTTGCGAAAAAATCTAAAATTAGCGATATTTTTTTAAATCTCTTAAAATTTGTGAAACTAATAGTGGAAAATAACGCCACGATAAAGCTGCTACAAACATTGCTATTTTCCTGCCATTAGAAACCTTTCACACAAAAACAAGATAACGGCCGCTTTCAAGTTGAGGATTTTGTTTGCAGTACATTCTTTGTGCAGTAAAGGGAGCAGAAGTGCTGGAATATACGAAATTGTCCCCGATTTTAATTGTTTGTTCCGAATTGAAAAATATCTCCGAAAATGTCTCGAAATGGACATACAATTTTTAAAATTACATCAAGGCAAGAAATTGCTAGCTTCTCTTCTTGGTTAAATCAAGAATTCGGTTAACATTATCAATTCGGTTAACATTATAAATTCTTTTATATAAAATAAAATTTCCATATAACAGATAAATTCTTTGAATAAGACAAAACTGATAACAAAAAAGTGCCAAGAAATATAGAAATGTCGTCATACAGCTTGGTTTCGATTTTAAGTAACCATTTAAAATCAGGCAAAAAAGCAATCTTAGTTTGACGTAGATTTTGAATAACTCTATCGATTTTGAGGACGATCAGACACAAAGTCATTCTTCTTCAAGAGGAAAAAAAAATCTATGAAAACATCTACGTCACACTTAAGTTGCTTTTCTGCTTAATTTAAAATATCAAATTGTCATATTCTCTTCTAATGATGGACTATGAAGACTAACATCGGGCAAATAATATTCAGAAACATTATGAACAGTTCATAAATGAACTTTTGCGTTAAAGGCATTATGAACAGTTCATAAACAAACTTTCTTAATTACAATGCTGTGAAAATACTTATTTATATGATTCTTGATGTATTTATATTAATTTAGTTAAGTTCCATTACTATTTTGAAGCATATTTTTTCACATCCTTTAATGTTACCAAAATAATGGTGGTCAAATGTGATCACATTAAGCGGCGCCTATTGTATTAATATTTTTTTAACTGAGGATGTGTATTAATTATAAAAAAATAATCTTAATTATTAATTGCTTCCTTCAAATATCGTTACTGAAGAAAGGACTCTCTATATTTAAAGATGAACTAAAATACGAATATCCTAACATTAAAAAAAAAAAAAAAAAAAAAAAAAATGCTGAAAGCAATATTCACTATGATATCTTCTCGACTGGGTCGAGAGCTAAGAATAATACAAAGAAACATCCTTCGTCAGATACATACAATCGAACATTATTCACGCTTACGAGATATTAACTCTTAATTCTAATAACTTTAAACTTTTAACTCGAGTTTTCAACTCTTAATTCAAATTAACTTACGAGTTATTAAAATATTATTAACACTTATGATTATTACTCTTATTATTAACTGTTTCAATCGAATATTATTAACGCTTTCTCAACAAAATTAAGCAATTTTTAATTGTAAAAGGGTACTGGGATCTAAGGAAAGAGATCAGGAATTCTAGAGACAATCTTTGCGTATCATACTGTAATTCATAATCAAACATTTCAAGGTATGGATTATACTTATAAAATTATTCGTACAATATTCGAGCCAAAGTTAACTTCCACTCACAGAAAAACTGAAACGATTATAAAAAATATATTTGCGCCTTTACATAAAAGATCACCTTTACAAAAGGTGATCTTTTACGTAAAGTAGCTAAAGTATTTCTCATAACAGATTTTAGTTCATCTCTAAATCTCATAAAGCTTGATCTCATAACAACATTTACAAATGCACCAAATCATAACGCAATTATGTTACTTACATTAATTTTTTTTAATTGCAAACTAGAGATAGAAATAATAAACTTCTAGATTTTGTGTTGTCTCCACGGAAAATTCTAAAATAACTGCCAATTCAGTTACCAAAATACACTCTTAGACAGGGAAAAAAAAAAAAAAAAAAAAAAAAAAACAACGACGCACCGAGAAGATATAAAGCAAATTGGACACAGTTTCGATGGAAAATCCAGAATTTTACATTTTGGCTGCCAATGAATGAACGGTTGTCGCTACAGCGCATCTGATCTGCGCAACTGGCAGGATATTTAAGAGGAGAAATTACGATTCCAGGTCATAAATTCTTCACGAATTTCATTCCGTGCACTCTGGTAGACAGTAACTATGCTTCGCATACAGGTGCGCGAACGATATGCGCAGATGTCAGAATTTGAGAGAGGTCGTGTAGTTGGGCTCAAAGAAGCCGGTTGGTCTTATCGGCGAATAGCTCAACATTTGAGCAGGAGCGATGCCACTATTAGACGATGTTGGCAAGAATGGGTGAACCATGGCCGCACATAGCGTCAAGAAGGAAGCGGTAGGCTTAGAGAAACGACAGAACGTGAAGAGCGAGCAATCGTCAGAACGGCACTCACAGCCCCAGATGCATCATTATCATGGATTGTACGTGCAACTAGTGCTTCAGTGACCGCAAGAACCATTCATAGACGGCTTACAGAAAGGGGGCTGAGATCACGGGGCCCCTTGCGTCGACTACCATTGACCTCTGTACAACGTCAAGCCCGTTTGCAGTAGTGTTGGGGTCATTCGGACTGGATTGTTACTGACTGGAGTAGAATAGTCTTCAGTGAAGAGTTCCGCTTTGAACTGAGCCCGATGACCAGCGAAATCGAGTCTGGAGACGCCCCGGACAGCGGTGTGATACCAACCTGACTGTCTTCCGGCAGACAGGCCGACAACCTAGAGTGATGGTCTGGGGCGCATTTTCATTTCATAGTAGGACCCCTTTGGTTGTCATCCGTCGCAACCTTACAGCACAGCGGTAAGTCGACGAAGTTCTAAGGCCCGTTGTGTTGCCCTTCATGTCACGCCAGCCTGGGCTTACATTTCAGCAAGATAATGCCCGCCCCCACAATGCACATATTTCTACTGCTTGCCTTAGTACTTGCTGAACATTACCTTGGCCAGCCAGGCCACCGGATTTCTCTCCTACTGAGCACGTTTGGAGCATTATAGGCAGGGCCCTCCAACCAGCTCGGGATGTTGACGATCTAACGCGCCAGTTGGACAGAATTTGGCACGATATCCCTCAGAAGGACATCCACAACCTCTATCAATCGATGCCAAGCCGAATAATTGCTTGCATAAGGGCCAGAAATGGACAAACGCGTTACTGACTTTTTCACTTTGTGAAGCTCTACCACTTCAATAAATCATCCAATTTTTCTCAAACTCTAATCATTTGTTTTTCTGTACATATACATTACGTCTACCGATTTTCGTCCCATTCGGATAACTCCATTTTGCATTTTGGTGCGTCTTTTTTTTTTTTTTTTTTTTTTTTTTTTTGTCTAAGAGTGTATTAAAGAAAAGTCATTTAGAGAACAAACTCGCAGAAAGGTGAGCGCATAATATTACAAACTTTTATGGCCTTCTTAAAAAAAGTATAAACAGTGCGTAATAGGCTATAATCAATATTCAAAATATAATCATTGATGTAGGGTGTGCTCTTTTATCCTAGTAGATCAATTTCCAAATGAAGAATGAAACCACCTTAAACAAAATATATACATTTTTATATGGATAATTTTACATTTTTATTTACACTTATATTTGTAAATTTTGATGAGTTACGAAAGGAGTTCTGCAAACTAATAATAAATGCTCTTGCTAGGGCAATACGACAAGGGAATTCATGCTCACCACTGAAAAAGCGTGTTAAATTCATACCTATTGCAGTATTCTTGGCAGTCTCCCACAGCATTCACCATGAGGTTTTTGGAACAACTTTAATCAGGTTTACTTTTTCTCGTTTTTATTATTTTTTAATTATTTTTTAATTGGTTAATTGATTTAGTTTAATATTTAATTGATTCTTGCTACCAATTTTAAGCCTATTTCCATTAAAAATATTTCTAATTTTAGCCTATAAACCTTCCCTTCTTTTGTATAATTTTTCCTCAGTCTGAAACCTTCTTATTTTTGCAAAATTATCTTTAAATTCTTTATTTAATTTACTTTTAAAGTGAATCAGTTTTGTTTCTTTAAATTTTGACTAAATTTAAGAAATTTTAGCTAAAGTTTTTTAATTTTGGCTTTTGGTTCCTTAAATTTTGAATTCCTTAAAAAATTGATTTACTTTTGATTTGAAACCTTTTTCTTTTTTTTCCCCCTTCATCACTTATTTTAGCTATTTCTTTAGCTCATTATTGTGCTCAATGGTTTTTCTGGTTTCTAATTTCGAAAATTCTTATCTTATACTATTTGTTTTTACAGTATTATTTGTTTAGAGCAGGGGTGGGCAAAGAGCTACCCGCAAGCCACATACGGCACGCTAATAGATTTTTGTGGCCCGCCAAGATAAAAAAATCCGCCTTGAACCGAGATTTCTTTCCTGTGCGCAACCGAAGATTCATATCGTATTTTCCACTAGGACGGCCACATCAATACATGCATAGTGTAGACACGAAGTGCAGTGCTTTTCTGTTTGATCTGGCTAATTTCAATTCTGTCTTCGCAACAATAAATATATAAATTCCCAACTTTAGTGAAACCATGAACCGTCCTAAAACATATAAAATCGGTGATGTGTTTAATGAAGAATGTACACACAAATATTCCTTTGGTAATACAGGAAATAAAGCAGTGCGTTTACTATGTCATGAAACGATAGCGACATTTAAGTACAGTCTGAAACGACACCAAAGTAATAAATAAATTAAAATTAGAATAATAAATAAATTACATAAAATTGCCACTATTTTATTTAATTTATATTTATTGATTTTTATAGTACAGTTTACGCCTTTTCTTAAATGTAAAGTTAACTAATGAATGCAATCATTTTAAAAAGTGCGGCCCTCCGCTACCCCAAAGTAACCCCCGAGCCGATACAATTGCCCACCCTTGGTTTAGGGTTACGTTGGAGCAGATTATATCTTAATGAGATATTAAAACTTAAAAAAAAAAAAAAAGAAAAAGAAAAAAAAAAAAAAAAGAAATCGCGTTCTTCATTACGGTTAGAAATCTTTTAAATTGATTTACATTATTATTTTAAATTAATTTATTTTTCGTTTGGCATTTACCTTTGAATTATTTTAAGAATTTATAATCATCCAGATGTAATTCAGAGACCTTGAAGTTCTTCGGCTGCTCCTTGAAAAAGACCCAAGAATTTTCAACTATTTATTACATTGTTTTCATTATTTTTTTAATTGTGGGGGGTTGTGTGCTTGTTTCAGTTATTATGTATGTTAAAAATATACAAGAAAGCCTAGTAAGGCTAATGTACAAATTAAAATAAATAGCTAAAAAGCTATTAGTCAAAAATTACACAATTTTAAGAGAGATACCATTGAGCATGAAGAATACAAACTTTGTTAAGAGAAGAATTAAAAGAAACATAAGAAAAATAATAACGTCTCAAAATGGGTCCTGCTAAGACCAAAGGCAAAAAAATTAGAAGAATAAGACAAACATACCTGCGTCCATAGCAATGTCCTGACCAAAGTAAAGTGAGCAAAACTGCTGATAAAAGGTTGCCGTAATTAGAAGAATTCCAAAGGAATGCTACCAGAAAAGAAAAGTAGCAAACTCTCCAATTAGGTGAGACAACGCTGAAGGGGGGAAACAAACGAAAAGAAGCAATAGCCAATGGTACGTAACGACCAGTGGGGAAAGACCTTGAATTTATAAATGGGGGATTTTCGAAAGTTGAAGACGGATGCTATTCTTATAAAATGGCATCTTGTTCAAACTCGGTCATGAAAAAATTTTGTGAAGGCGAAAAACAAAATGGCGAAAATCAAGCAAATGCTTATCTGGCCAAAAGCAGTTGAAATTGGAAAAAATCAGTAAATTGTTAGTAAAAAGTCGTAATTCTTCGCGCTAGAGGGCTAACAAGCGAGTTCAAAACGAAAATGGCCCTTAAAATTAATAAAAGAGTAAGCATGGCCAGAAAATAGTGATATTAAATAATAAATTTAATAATTTAACTGAAGTTCTGTGCCAAATTAAGAAAGAAAAATTGAGGTAGTATTAGGAAACTATGTTTTATTTTTACATTAGGATCATGTGAATTAGCCATCCATCATATACCTTCCCTTGGGATTTATGTAAAAAATTTCCCAATTCAAATAATCTAAAATAAAAGGTAAATGCCAGCATTTTTAAGGAATTTTTAATGATTGTTTTTGGTATAAGATTGCTTTGTAAGATTTTAATGAAGTAGAGTACTTCTTGGAGGAGGTCTGCGTTATTACAGATTCTTTTAATTCTAAGAAGTTGTGCATTAATAGTATTGATAATGACCCTTTTAGAAATTTAGAAATGTTAGAATTCCAGTTAGTTAATTTTAGTGTATGAAAATTGAAATCTCTGCGTTTGTCAAAAATTTTAACAAGATTGTAATTTAGAATTTGAAGATCTAGGTAAAGTATATCATTTTCAATTGCATGAGGCAAGTAGGGTAAATATTAGCATTTTCTACTTTGTTAAAGTTGTTAAAGGCAATAACATCATCAATGTATCGAAAAATGTGTTGGTAATACTTATGTTCTCATTATTAAGTGAACGTACAAATTTTAACTCTTGAGTGAAAAGGAAGAGCCCACAGATTGCAGTCGAGCAGTTCCCGCCCATCGGAATTTCCTGTACTTGCTTAAAGATAGTGTTATCAAATTGCAAATAATTGTTAAAAAAAAACACTATTGAGGAAAAGTTTCCATTCTTCTAGAGTAACTATTTAAGAATCTGCGGAAAGAAATTGGGGAGAGTAAGTAGGCTACTATGAATTTCTTCTAAAGGTAAAGTGGTATAAAGGTTCTCGAAGTCGTAACATTGAATGTGTTCTATAATATATATATATAATAAACAAGTGCTCCATTATTGTGATAAAACTGCGTTATTATTGAAATAAGATGACTTGGTGAGAGTTGCAACGGATTGGGTCAGAGAGGACTGCATCATAACTTGAAGACTTTGCTGCGTAGTTAGCAAGATTACACTCGAAGAACACACATGACGGTAAATTCCACACAAAATTTTATTTTTGGATAATGCACATTATCACTGTTGATGCGCTATGCACCTCCCAATTTTGTACAGCTCACATTTCTTAAGGAATGGACTAAATTTAGAAAAGTCAATTCTACGAGGCTAGCGGCAATACAAAGCAGCGAAGCGAAGCAAGAGAAAAGACGGAAGAGAGGGAGCTGTTACGCAATTGACCTTTTATACGAATTCCATTTCAGATCATATTACAGTTTAATGTCCAGATTTTATCGGTAAGTGGGCATCAGAACTGCAGGAAGACAAATTTATTGCTGTTATTTTAACATGAAAACGAAGTTAAAGGGCTATTATTAATTTATTATTTGAAAGATTTTGATAGATAGATATTTTGGCGCAGTCGACAGGATTGGATTACGTGCTACTAACCTCAATGGAACATTTATTCCTTAGTTGGATTTCTGTAAAATAATATCTGCAAGTTTATCATTCTAAAAATTAGATATCATGGAGTATTCAAATATGGTGTGCTATCATTACATATATATATATAAATTTTTTTAATTAAAAATTTTTTTACAACCCACACCTACCTTTTTAAGAAATTTTTCCTAATGTACTCAAATTATATATATATATATATAAAATTTATTTACTAATGGATTATTTAGTATACTATCTCCTTTGATAAAGGTAGTTAGAATTCTATTGAAATGAAGTAACTTATAAGCATATTTAAAAATTGTATTTTGAAAAAATTTTTAATTTGAAAGATCAAAAATGAATCTTGATACACATATATAATTAAAAGAATGAAATAGGAATACTTCTACCTAAAAATCCAATAATAAAGTAAAATTATTAAACTAAGAAGATTTGCTAATATTTATCTAATAATATGCACTAAAAACAATAATAATATGCACTGTGCTACAAATTAATATATGTGTCTCCTCTCAAATCCAATAATTAATAGGTTTATTATATATATATGTTACGGTGAAACACCGAAATCTGGAGAATGTCGACTTTCACCGGTGAATGTTAACATTCACATAGTCGCTTGGTGTATGTCCGAAATATTTTCCAAATACTCTTATTTCTGATTTACACCGGTGAATGTCGACATTCACCATGTACTAATGGTGAATGTTGAACATATAAGAATATTATATTTCCTTCTCCGTAATTCATTCGCGAAAAAACGCACTTGAGACTCAGAATAAGAACTTAAGAATATAAGAACTTAAAACACACAGTACATTCAAAATGAGAAAGGAACATAATAGAAGTTATAAACTTACCAAATTATGTGATTCAAATCTTACTTATTGCAACAACTTAAACTATTATGACACTTCGAATTGCACAAGACGCCCTTGCTTTTACAACTGCATTTATTTGTGGAACACTTCCTTTTGGAATGGCAGCGTGTACATATACTCCTCTCTTTTCGACCTACACCAGAGCATATCTGTGATTGTCGACATACACCGGTGAGGGTCCGAATGTACAAGAATGTAAAGAAATATTCGATCTTTCACCGACGTATTTGATGAATGTTGAGATTCTCCGGTGAAAGTCGACATTCTCCAATTTCGGTCTTTCACGGTAACATATACGTCGCTTCGAAAAATGTGTGAGACATTTAATTTGCAAGAATCTGAGGTTAAATAGATAATAACCAAACCTAAAACTAATTTATTCCTTCAGTCAATTATAATTAAGCGCAAATGCAACATTGATTAAATAGTAGTCATTATATATATATATATATATATATATATAAGATAAAAAGATAGGGGAACTAAAATAAAGATTTTAATTTCAGATGGTCCCTTAACCCCCATTTTAATTTGGTTATTCAGCTTTACATCCTAAAAACAGTAACTGCTAATAATAAATCGCTCTAAACTGTGCCATTTCAGTATGCTCATGAAGCAAAGCTTACATAAAGCTTTGACTAATAATGATTTCAAATTTGGGAAACAAAATTGATTATTAACCAATGAGTACAAAACTAAACCAAAAGCAAATCACTCAGAATGGAGATTTCATTTTGGTCACGTCGTATTCACTTTCTGGCTTCTCTGCTGTCAACTCGCTCAGTGCTTCTTTCTTTAAATGTATTTCAGATGTCTCAATGTAGTTTTTCAGGAACAGGCGGGTTTTCGCGCCAGTTTATTTGTGTCTGCATGTCAACAAATAAAGAAATAGTTTCTTTAAAGGGGATTTTTTTCGCCAATCAGTGGGAAGATGGTTGGGTTTTGTTTAGTTGATTATGGCCTGGTACTCGAGAGTTATCTGCCTAAGAGAAGGGATGTCTTCGGTGAGCATTTTCTAGGGAAAACTGGCTTGTATACACATACACATAGGGAAAACAATGAAAACGCTCATGCAGCTAGCCTGTTTGTCGGGATTCGAACCTCGGACCAAACTAAACTGGTGTACAAAACTTAAGCAACAATGTAAAAATTTAGCAGATAGCCATGAAATTGCAGAAAAGGAGGTCTGGAGATCAGTACAATGAAGACGTCAGTAGAAACGTCATGCGTAGGCAAATATCAGGAACGAAACGTCAGAGGCGACGTGAGCGTACACAAAATGTGTGTCAACAGTAGAATAAAAGGAAGGACGGAGACGCAATTCAACATATTCGCTGCAAGTGCCAGTGAATCAGTTCGTGAAATATGGCTAGAAGAAATCACCTGGATGACTTCACACATGGAAGAATGATTGGAAAGCTGGAGGAGGGGCGTACTGTCACCAGTGTAGCTGCAGAGTTCGGAATCAACAAAAGTGTCGTTTCGCGCGCTTGGAAAACGTTCCAAACCACAAGTACAGCTGTTAGAAAGGTTGGTGGTGGCCACCCGAGGACGACAACTGCAGGGGATGACCGATATATCGTCCTCCAGGCGAAAAGAGGCCGACAGCAGTCAGCAAGCGCCATTGCTCAGCAACTCTGTACAGCAACGGGGCGACAAGTGTCGCTGTTTACTGTGGCCACACGCTTTCACAAAGGGGGCCTATTCGCCCGCCGTCCTGAACACTGCCTCCCGTTGAAAGTTGGCCACCGACGCCACCGTTTACAGTGGTGCAGAGAGCACAAAAACTGGACAACTGATCAATGGAGTCGTGTCCTCTTTACGGATGAGAGTCGGTTCAGTACCTGAAGCGATTCTCAACGCGTTTTGATTTGAAGAGAGGTCGGGACCCGGTTTTATCCCAGTAACATCCAGGAAAGACACCGTAACGGTGGTCCTGGGGTTCTTGTCTGAGAAGGCATTATGCTGAACAGGCGAACTGAGCTCCACATTTTCGACAGAGGGTCTGTAACCTGGGATCGCTATTGTGAGGAGGTACTTCTTCCCCATGTGCGTCTGTTCCGAGGTACCATTGGCCCAGACTTAATTTTTATGGATGACAATGCACGGCCACATCGGATTCTTGCTGTTGAGGAGCTACTGGAAAGTGAAGATATCACTCGAATGGATTGGCCAGCGTACTCCCCAGATTTAAATCCCATCGAACATGTGTGGGATGCTTTGGGGAGACGCATTGCAGCAAGCTTACATCCTCCGGAGAACACCCAACAACTCAAACAGATGCTGATTGAGGAATGGGCACTCCTACCGCAAGAAATGTTGCACCAGCTGGTTCTGAGTATGCGGAGACGGTGCGAAGCAACCATTGCAGTGAGGGAAAGCATATCCCATATTAAGGAACATCTGCTTGTTGTTCTTCCTCTTGGATAGACAATCATGAGTCACGATACTATGCGTTCAATAAAGCTTGTTTTTGTTTGATTCCATACCGTATGCATTGTATTCCATTTTCAGCTCCGATGCTTTCGTCATCCTTTACGTACATAATACTCTCCTTCATTTCTGCATTTCATTTCTCTCAGTTGATTTCTCGTGGAGTTATGGCAAAAGCCCCTGCTGTTGCTTAAGTTTTGCACACCAGTGTACCAGTGTTAATATGGGAAGATGCAAAGGTTGAGAATTGTCCCCAAGTCTCGCGCAGTTGGTAGGCTAATAAGACCTACTCCCCTTAATTAATATTTTTTCGAAATACGAAAACTGCTGATAGAAAATTCATTTTAATGCCTTCGGGTAAACACATTTATGTAAAAATGATTTTTAAAAGGCAAAAATCAAGGAAACACCAGTTGAAACAAAGAACAAAATGTTTTAGTTCCAAATTAAAGAAAGTACTTAATTACATAAGTCACGCAAAGCTAGTACACATATTTAACACTCACATTATAACAATAAACTTTTAATTGCAAATATGTACAATAAGTGGCTATATAGTACACTGAAACATTCGTTTTTAGATAATAATTTATTTTTTTAGTTATTATTATTATTTTTTTTTTTTTTTTTTTTTTTTAGAATTTACATTTAAGGCAGAGTTTAACATGCGGTTTTGTGTTATTATAAACAGAATAATATATTCATATTTTCTTACAACTTTGAATACCTATTCGGTAAGTAGGTAACTATAATATATAATATATGTTAAATTGTGTTCCCTCACCCCACCCTCCAAAAAAAAAAAAAAAAAAAAAAAAAAAAAAAAAAAAAAAAACGGATAAACTAAATGCTAAACCTTCGTTTTTTAGCATTTGTTAAACATGTCCATTTTGTAACTTAAATGTTTTTCTTGTGGTCTTAACTTAAAAATAAATGTGATTATTTAAGATTTCTTAACATCTTTAGAAGAAACGGAATAACGTAACCAGCACGTACAATTCATACTTTCAATTTGTATTCAAATCTGAAAAGAAATACTCTAGAAAAATCACCAAATTCTAATTCTCAGATGATTTTTCAACCAGAAGTAGTTGCACATTTTCAGGATAAAATACAAAATTAAAGTAACGAATAATGTACCATTTAAACAAGCTTTCAACATGTAGCATACAAAGTGTTTCTAACTACATTATGGAACAAAAATTGGAAAAACGCTAGTAAAAATCTAATTCTTTTTAATTAAAAGAATAAATATGTATTTTCTAAAAGCAGTAGATATCATATTTTTTTTCTTTTTATGGCGGACACTAGCCGTAGATATCATATATTAATAAATATAAAAAGTAAACATCTGCAACTTTGGAAAAAATTACATTATTACATTATTAATAAAATGTAATTACAAAAATGAGAGTAATAATTCTTTTTTCAAGCAAGTCAAAATTAATATCATCACTTACGAGTTTATAGTGACAGCAAGGTTTTGTTCCTATTTTTAAGAAACTTTTCTGAAACCGTCTACCTATAATATGTTTTAAACCATAATTCACAGTCGAAGAGCCATTTTCACTCCTCCATGGAAGTTTTTGTTCTGGATTTCAAAATTAATCTAACTAAAAAAACATTCTCATTTAGTAAATACAAACATAACGTTTGTATTTGCCAAATACAAAAGCTCAACTTGAATCGAAAAAACTGACAAGGACAAATTCAGATGATTTATGAAACTGCTGAAATATGTTGAAGAAAACGTATGAAAGAGAGTCGGGAAAAGACAATATCCCCCCCCCCCAAAAATCCGAAAGCTTTTTAAATTTTATATTACATCCAAAGGAGCGGTTTTTTTTTAATGTTTTCTGTGTTACCTTTATTTATTAAATATAATGTTCTTCGCATTTAAACCATAAAATTCAGTTCAACAGCAATATCACAAAATAATTTAAAAAGAGTATATCTTTAGAATTTCCAAATACACAGTCAGGCGCGGAGATAATTTTTTTTTTTTTTTTTTTTCCCGTACAGTGTGGCCATTTCTCGCTTTGAAATCGTTAAGTTTGTTAATCAAAAATTCGTTAAAGTTTTACAAAACATGAAATAGATAGTAAAACAAATTCCAAGTTTGTACTTCTAGATGCCCATATTCGAGTGGAGGACTACATTATTCAAAATTTGATGTCTTTAGGTACTGTTGTTTTCTCAGAGCGCGAGAAACATACAGATATTCATGCAGATTCTTCATTATTTAATATCTTTAAATATAATGCAGGGCTCTAATATTTGGTGGCAACAATCTGGAAAGTGAAACGCCGTTTATAGTGAACCAACGCGTATGCCAAAAGGAAATTAATAGGCCTCCTGGGCTAACGCCCTTTGGGCTAATAATAATAATAAAAGATGGAATGCCAATTCCTTAGCTCTGATGACAAAATCCCTGAAAACTTGGCCATATTGTGCGTAATGGCAAGTTATTCAGAGAGTAGGAACTATAAGAATGGAAATACGACTGAAATATACATCAAAGCACAGTAGTGTAACTCCAGGCGATATCAATGAGCACATACCATTATCAAACGTTTCCTGAATTTTGTGGCTTTTATGTTTTGAGGGCGTATAAGAAAAGGAAGGTGGATGATTGCGCAAATCTCTTGAAAATGCCTCGTTTTTTTTTTTTTTTTTTTTTTTTTTTTTTTGTTGTATTCTGGACTACATTCTCATTTTTATTCATAAATGAAAAAGTAAATTTTAATAAGTCAAATATTTGTTTACTGCTCTGTCATAACATCTGTATCATATATTTTTGTTTATTTGTCTGTTAGGACATTTATGTAACACAAGAGTGAGGTCCTCATGATCAGGTAGGAAATGTCTTTTAGAATTCTTAACCATAGTTGATAGCAAAACCACAAAAATCCTCACGACAGAGAGGTGCAAGGTGCACTTTACCGCAATGCACGTCCTTCCCTTTCCCAAAACTACAAGCACAAATTGAAGTAACTCAAATGGTGCTGTCACATTATTTTTCCATTTATTGTGAACAAACTGGGAAAATGATATTAAAAAAGAAAAAAAAAAAAAATCTAACACTTTTCTAGGTATTTGTTTAAATTATTCAAATTAAAATTACATTCAAGCAACTTTATAAGAAGTTCTTTGAAAATAATCAGGTAAGATTGTTGGCAGAAAATCTAGAGGTGAAAGTGCTGCAAGAATACTTTATAAACTCTTACACACGAAAACAAAATCATTCATGTTCTTATGACAACATGCTAAATGGATTTTTAACCACAAGTTCATAATATCTGCATTTTTGAGAAAACAACCATGCCACATAAAAAATTTCAACTTCTAATTGCTTTGTTACACTTTAATTTTATGATGTACAAGATGGAATTCAAAGCTGCCTAAAAGGATCATTTTCACTTTTCTTCAAAAACTAAATGTCATGCATATTACTTTAAAGGAAAAAAAAAATACTTGTAATATGAAATTTTTCGTGTATTTTATAAGAAGTCGAAAGATACAAATGACAGAAAAAAGTAATGACTGCAAACGTAACCAAATTATATTTTGTGTTTAAAAATAAGCAGTTGAATATATAAAGTAAACAATCATAGATTTCTTAAGTTGACACATGCTAATCATCCTTTCTGTAATTCTCTTATTTCTATATCATGTGCGGGCCGTTTATTTGTAATTTATATTAAAATAAATTTCTCTCACTTCTTAAAAATTATACGAAATACACACGAGAACACTCCAGCGAATATATTTCTGTCGTAAGAGCAAACCATTCGTATGTGAACCGATTTGGTTAATATCTGTTAACCATTCAGAGGTTAAGATGACAAGTTACGCGTGAGGTGTTATGAAATATTTAGGTGAAGATCAACGAAAATGCTATGAGACATCAGTCGCAATTTAGTGCCTTTAAAACGCTTCACTGGCGCAATGCACCAGAAAATGAAGTACACACACGCACGTAATTTATTCCTTTCCCGCACTTTCTACTTAAAAAAACATACAAAGTAGGTTTTGTTTATTTTTTTTATTCCGTCCAATCCCAACGCTCTCGTGAAAGACACTTTGACCCGTGCTCAGTAGAAAAACTTGATTAGTAGCAAAAATCTCGAATCAGATTAGATGACTCTAGGTCACTGAACTTGAAACATGACATAACCACACCGTATATTCATAACCCAAACATATAGTGATAATAGGAAAGTTAGTGCTTACTTCTTTCATGGGATGACATCCCTTTTTTTTGAATTCACGTGGGGGTGTGGAAGCTTAAATTTTGGATCCAAGTTGACAAAATCCCTAGCTCACCTGCTTATTCTAATGAGCAAGGAGCCGCGCAAGGCGAGCGCACCAGCGCATTCCATACTTGAACAATTTCGTATTAATTGGGTACGTAGCGCCATCTTGTAAGTAATCCATAAGTTAAAAACTGGGTCTTTGCCAAATGCTTGATACTACGCCACACTTTTGGTTGTCTGCCCTAATTAATATGTGTATAACCGGAAAGTAATTCCGAAAAGACTCTGCATATGATGAAAGAGTAACTCTTTAGAGGATTTAAAGAAATGAAAAATATTGTATAATTTAATTTAGTGTTTAATCGAAATAGAAATTAGGTAGATTTTTTTTTTTTTTTTTTCATTTTTCTTCCAAAAACGTTTTTTATTTCTTTTTTTTTTTTTTTTTTTTTTTTTTTTTCAAATAACATAGACATGGTAATATGGTAATTTTGCCTAAGTACTAGAAAATATTAAAACCGAACTCAAACTTAATTGACCTTCATTTTTCAATTTCCGTTCCCTAGGCGAATGGGCTGCATTCACAGGCACTTCCAATTTTTTTTTTTTTTTTTACCCAAGTAAAATATGAATACAGCCGGTTTCCCTTAGAAACTCCTCCACAAAGCCATCCTTTTGGATCACTGCAACCACAATTCCTAGGCATGCTGAAATCCTTCGATTTTTAGACTTTTTTTAGCTTTCTGATCGTTTTTCAGATATTTTGAGTATAACTTTTGCTTTCATTAAAACGCCCTGAATACTAGAAATGATTTGAATAAGATCCATTGTTACTTCTTCGCCGTTATACCCTGGGTTGAGGTATTGCTGAACCTAGCTAACTGTTGAACTTTCGCCACAATTTCGAGGAAAACACCCCACAATTTTGAGAACTTCCCACCCATCTTACACTACCAAACTGTGTATTTTGAGTACTTCCTTGCTGCACGGACATTATACGCTTAAAACATCCATGTATTCTCTGGAATTCGAATCTGGGCCCTTTGTTACGGCAGTCAGTGTCACTAAACACTATACCATCTGGTCGGCTGTCTCTCTTTCTCACACACACATATACATACGTACATACATAAAACACGCGTTAAGTCAGTGGTCTCAAACCCCTGTCTCCGACCGCTGAAGGAATTTTTTACGACCCGTTAATACATCTTCCGCTAAATAATTAGCATTATTATGACAAGAATTTGAAGGAAAAGCTTAAGATTCTATGACTGGAGATTTGGAGATGAATGATTTGAAGTTCAAATTTACATTACTTTCATCAGCCTTAAAAGCAAACGTGAGTAATACCCTAGAAAAATTTACAAATGAAGCTAATTAATCTGCAGTGTGATTTTATATTTTATTCAAACATTTGAAGACGGAAATTTGAGTAACTTTTTTTTTGGTGCTTGTCGAAAGATAACCGGGAAAGGAAAACTTCAGTTAGGAATTTTTGAAATAAAATACTCGTTTTGTTTGGGAGTGCATTTATTTTCGAACAGAATACCCCTTGCAGTTAAAGATTAATAAACCTAAGAAAAGAACTAGATTGAACATGAGCATCTATAATGCGTGATAAAGATACTTGGATCGTACAGATATGGTTGACACAACGGCTCTCACAACGAAACTATTACACGATATGATAGGGAAAACAGGTGAAATAGACACAAGGGGGCGTGAGGTACTCAGAATGCATAGAGGGCGCTGGCCACAGGAACGGTATAAGTCAGCTCCCGCCCCTTTCGCCGTCATGATTCTTCAGACAAGAAGTATATCAGAGCTGGAGTTCCCCAGGGATCTAATTTAGGGCCCGTAATCTATCTCTTCTATGTTTCTGACTTACTTAAATCGCACTTAGATCACAACCACTTTTTAGGTTGTTATGCCGATGATACGGCTTTCGCCGTTAAGTCTCGTAAGCCCGATCATGCAATTCAAAAACTGCAAAATATCATGCCTAACCTTGAAGAATGGTGTCAAAATTGGATAATTTCAATAAATGCGCATAAATCTCAGTTGCTGGTCATTAGACGTAGTCACCCGAATACCTTTTTTTTTAAGAGATTGTACCTCTTCAACGAAGAAATTCCTATTGTGCAAAAGGCCACTTATCTCGGTGTAGTCTTTAATAAATCCCTGACATTTACTGATCACATCCAGAATGTTAAAAAGAAGGCCCTGGCTGTTAATAGCAGTCTAAATTCCCTACTTGGTAACTACTCAAAGCTCAACCTAAATAAGAAAAGGCATATCTACACGACTATGATAAGGCCCATCTATTGTTATGTCTCGCCGGTCTGATCAACTGCCTCAAAAAAGGACCTCGCACTGTTGCAAATTATTTAGAATAAATTCTTTCGTACAATTACCAACGCCTACTTTTATGTAAGAAATGACACCTTACATAGAGGCTTAAACTTGGAAAATGTTGAAGAATTTCTGCATAAGATGAAAGCTAACTTCTTTGACCGTTCATTCAACTGTGACCATTTAAATAACTTTCAAGTTTTTAATTACGAAGTTCTTGAAGGTGATAACACTTTACGCCCGTACGCGGTTTTCCTCACCCGCGATTGTAACTTCCAAACTGGTCAAGGGGGACAAATCGTGGTTTTTGCACAACGCTCCCAGTACTTTTTGCGGCTACAGTCACGTCAGCAGCTATCGTGGCTGCAAAGCCTACAAAAACAGATTCGAAAAGAAGAAAGCTCAACCACTTCCCGCTCCTGAAAATTCCAAATCGAACTTTCCTGATCTGACAAAACCTGATGAAACTCCTGTTCAGAAGAAGCTTAAAACCTCATACAGTGAAATAGCTAAATCCCCCACGAAGAAAGTTCCAAATTCTTTAGATAATGCATTCTCCTGGATACTAGATGCAAAAATTCAAAAACTCTTAGCCAGTTGGCAGAAGTGTATTGATTTGGGTGGGGATTATTTTTAACTGATGTGCTACCCATTTTTTGTTAATAAATTGTATTCCGCTCTGTGGCAGCATTTGTGTTATTCATTTCTGTACGACCTAAATAGTTTCAAGTAATTTTTCTGTTATCAAAATCGAAATGCCCCAAAGTGTTATAGCTGAAAATTGTAAGAAATAGAGAAGTCTTCAATCGTTTGCATAAAATTCTTTGTATTTTTGATGTATGCATCAAAGAAACATTTCCTAAATAAAAAAATGAGAATAGGTTATTCTCATTTATGCTCAAGATTTGTTTCACTCGGAAAAGTTAAATAATTTGTTTAAGTTAAAAATAAGTTATTTAGGGTTAATTCAACATATAAAAATTCTTTTAAATACATGTCCGTCTCGAAAGTTTAATATTTAGCTGTCAATACGTTTGAATTACAAAGTGTATCAAACAGAAATTTCTTGCAGGTACTAACCTTTATATTTTAGGACAGAACACTAGAAGGAAGGGGCTCCCAGATCAAGGCAGCCTTAACACGGTTAAATCGCCCCAACCCCTGGAGGCTATCCGAGGAGGCGTCAACCCAGAGGGACTTAAATGTTTCACATGGCACAATTATGAATACGCAAGAACAGGGTGTACGGCAAAGCATCCATCGAAAAAAAACAAAGTCACACAGTTAGACATCAACCGTCCCTCAGTGTTGACCCAGAAGAACCCATTCCCCCAAGGACAACCTTCGACATCTGACAATGTAATGTCACCACAACCACGGGGCAGACAAGACAGTACCAGTATAGTCCCTGCCGAGGCTGAACCTACCACCGAATAAATTATGGCTCTAGTCATTGTGAAGACAGTTTATTTACCACAGAAGTCGAGGAGGTCGAGAAAAATGCTTAAATCTCCTCAGATATTCCTGCAGTATTACAATATTTCACAGTAGTTATCTTTTAACTACTCAAACGTTCAAGAGAACTAAATACAAAACAGCTAAAGAAAGCTAATCCGCGAATTCTCTACAGTCAACAAGAGCAGTTTTTTAAAATAAACTCTTAAAACAACAAACTAACTAAAATTATCGAATTGAGAGGTTTTACTCCTTTTTATAAGATTTTTAAATCGCGCGCGAGAATTTTCTGGAACTTTCTCGAAATCAAAAAGAGATATTTATTAAATGTTAAATGCATGTGCTCTTGTATTTTTAATTTTCCGGCTTAGCTTACCTTTAATATTCGTCACGAGCTGCATTGTACGGGGAATAAAACAATTTAATTTATAACTCAACTAACATTAGCTATTTAAATACCAAATCCACAACACTGCCGCCTTCCCAAGGACTGCAGTAATCAAAGAACTCTGCAAACTACTCGGCATTGACAAAACCCAAACGACGCCATTACATCCCCAGTCGGACGGCATAGTAGAGAGGTTCAATCGAACCATCCTTAATAACCTCTCATTAGTGGTTTCCAGAAACCAACAGGACGGGGACAAGAAATTACGGTTGATCTTTACATTATGGTAACTTGGCGATTTTTTGGCGAAAATTTGGCAACCAACTCTCCTACAGCAACCCTCTATTTTTTTCCCCTGCCGCCATTTTGTCTTTAAACCCGGTAAAAAGAACATATATGAAATTACCTGATCGCGAAAAAGTATTTACCCTTTACAAATATGAACATTTCCACATATAAAATAAATAAAATATCCAAAAACTTTTACCTCTAAATCATCTATTACATTATACACGTCACCAACGAATTCATACCGCAAGTATTACAAATACTTAGTATCAAATATTTAAATTATTTCCATGCACGTTTATTTCAACTTAAACGTATACCAAATTCCTACAAACATAAAATTCACAAAATAACTATCATTTCATTAAAATATAATTAAATTCAAAAACACTACTTAAAATATAAATGAGCACATACATTAAATTAATAAAAATTACCTTACAATCCTAATTACTTTAAACTAAATCATTGCTAATAACAATTTTCCCAATAATACCAAATTCCTTTCCACCTTACATTTAGAACAATGCATAAAAATAATATCCTCATATAATTAAAAATACTAACTTACCTAATCTTCTTCAGAATCTTGATTACGTGGCGGATACACTTTTCTAATTCATTCAATAAAATTATTGAAAGATTTTTTCTGCGAATTTTTCCTCCATACTTCCTCCGCTAAATAAAAAGCAAATTTCTCTTTATCACAATGCCTAAATACCCATTTCGAATTCACTTTACTTAGGGCCATGAGATCCAAAAATTACACAACACTGTTTCACACAACACAGAATAAAGCTAAATACAAAATTTCCACATTTTTTCCCCGATTTCCCCCCTTTTCCGATTAAAGAACCGTAATTCGTCCATTAATATCACATGACATATCCCATGATCTCTCATTTCCCTCACGCAAAATAATGCGTAATCGGAACTGAGTACTGCTCACATTATTACCAAAGTCCCAGGTAGTAACCTTTATCGCCTCCAAAATGTCGCCAAACTACCAGTTATCATATTGTAAAGATCAACCGAAATTACCACTGTTTTTACTGGCTTACCGCAGTGCTGTCCACGAGACTGATACGTAGTCGCATGGACCTCCGACCTAAGGTTCTACACCAATCAGAGTTATATGTCCATGCGACGGAAAAGAATATGCCATCCACCGCCAGCGGCATTCACTGAATCAATGATAGTAATATTACAATGCTAAATTGACAATGTCATCTATACAATAATTGTTACATAATACCGGCTATTCCCCATCACAGACGCTCTTCGGTCGTGACCTTCGTGTGCCTTTTGATCTATTGTTTGGTCGCCCTCCGGATGCTCCTTCATCGTCTGAGGAATATATTCAAGATCTCCAGGCCCGGTTTGAAGTGATGCACAACTTTGCACGAGAGCGAGTCAACTTGGCGACGGAGAAGATGAAGACCCGATACGACACAAGAGCTAGTGAACATCAATTCCACGAAGGAGACAAGGTGTGGTTGTGGAATCCGACTCGACGAAAGGATTTTGTCCAAAATTACAGTCACCTTGGGATGGCCCGTACACAGTCCTTAACAGGCTGAATGACGTCGTGATTCAGATTCGTAAGTCTTCGAACAATAAACCTAAAGTCATTCATTGCGATAGGTTAGCTCATTACTATGGTCATAGTCCGTAGTGTAAATAATTGTAAATAGTTGTAAGACCATAGTCCTTTTTGTTTCTAAATGTGTATTTGATTTTATTTGTATTTAATATAGCATTTGATTTGTATTTAGTATTTGATTGTATTTATTGTTCATGTTTTTTTTTTTTTTTTTGTTATTGTAATGTAATGCTTATTATTGCATTTATGCTATAGTTGTAAGTTTGGCTTCCTGTCCAGGGATTGAACTGCCCGGGACGTGCAGTCCTTGGGAAGGGGGCAGTGTTACGGATTTGGTATTTAAATAGCTAATGTTAGTTGAATTATAAATTAAATTGTTTTATTCCCCGTTCAGTGCAGCGCGTGACGAATGTTAATGGAAAGCTAAGCCGGAAAATTAAAAATACAAGAGCACGTGCATTTAACATTTAATAAATATCTCTTTTAGATTTCGAGAAAGTTTCAGAAAATTCTCGCGCGCGATTTAAAAATCTTATAAAAAGGAGGAAAACCTGTCAATTTGATTATTTTAGTTAGTTTGTTGTTGTTTTAAGAGTTTGTTTAGAAAACTGCTTTTGTTGACTGCAGCGAATTCGCGGATTAGCTTTCTTTAGCTGTTTTGAATTTAGTTCTTTTGAACGTTTGAGTAGTCAAAAGATAACTACTGTGAGATATTGTAATACTGCACGAATATCTGAGGAGATTTAAGCATTTTTTGTTGTGATAATAATAAATTTTGTTCATTTTTCATCGGACTTGTGCATTCATTTCGTAACGAAACCGTACGCCCGCAACAATATAAATTGGAATTTTCTCTTTATTATTATTGCTATTTAAGTATGTCTTGACAATTACTTAGTAAAAAAAATTTGTTTTGTCAAAATTTTTCCTTCCAATTTCGACCCGTTAGGTGCTTTTAGATTATGCATTCGGCCCGCATGCAGCACTCCATAAAAATTTGAGAATTTCTTCAAAGATTTCATCTTTTTCAAATATTAGTCTGAAGAAATCATTATAAACTTTATCAGATCTCGTAGAGTTGAGTAGAGTAAACTAACGAGACCTAGAAGCCTGTGTGAGGAATTATCCTCAATTACGACAAAGTCCAGAGAAGGATGTAGAAAACCTGTTTGTCGTTATGAAAATTTTATTTTTAGTCATTCAGCTGAGGCGCGGCGCAAAAGCAAATTAATTAGGGTTTTTAAACGTGCGCTTGGAGCTTCAAGAGTTACTGGAGTTCCAACGCCGCAGAGGTTCTTTTAGATGCACTTGTAAAGCAGAAGGCTTGCCGTGTTCTTGAGTCGCCGTTCCTCATCCAACGTGGTGTTTGAAAAGCCAATAAATTCTTGAGTTCTACTGAAAGTATAATCGTAAGTCAACATTATAGTACAATAGTCATTAGCGACGGAACATATAATGTTTTTTGGTCCGTGGAGCCGGAGCTGGATTAAAATTGGTGAATAAGTGTATTTCTATATCTTTATTATTAGATAATGGAATTTTCAATACTTAAGACGAAAAAGCATGTAGCTAAGTTAATTAAACTAAAAGAGAGAATAACAGGGAGTTAAGAATGCTGATTACGCACAGTTAGAACTTTTAAAATCCAAATTAAGTAATGCAATGACTGAAATTTCGGAAATTTTTAATAAAATGTTTTTAGTTTGTGAACAGATGGATATTGATGTCTTTATTGAAGAACAACAAGATATGCAAGATACTGTTGATAAGTTATTTTTAATGCTAACCAGAGTTAAGGTTAAGAATGTTAAAGATATCAGTCTGGAGCCTTGTGAAACAGCGTGCATTCGCTTACCTAAGCTAACTCTTCCTATATTTAGCGGTAGTGCTAAAGAATGGTTATCATTTTTTGATTTAATTAAAACGGCGATAGTGGATAATGACAAATTAAAAGGTGCACAAAAGTTACAATATTTAAGAAATGTTCTTTAAAGGGAGATGCATTAAGGATTGTTTAGGCTTTAACTATTTGTGATAGAAATTTTGAAATCGCATGGGATTTACTGTGTCAATGATTTTTCACACAAGAGAGAATTACTTTCATCATTGTTAAAAAAAAATCCTATAAAATCCTATTTTTAATCAAATTTACAAACTGAAAATCCCAGTCAGTTATTAGCTGTAGTAGATAACGTGAGAGAATGTGTATGCAGAGTCGTAGCTAGGGTTTTCAGCGCCCACGGACAACTGAAGATTTCGCGCCGCCTACTGCTTGCCAAGGATGGAAAACAATTAATTCTAAAACGTCGTAACATCAGTTTGGCGCCCCTTGGTTTCTGCGCCCGGGGACAGATGCTCCCCTTGCCCCCCTCTAGCTACGCCCCTGTGTGTATGTTCATTTGAGAATTTGGGGATTCAAAGTAGAACAATTCGCGGATACTATTTTGATGTTAATAGTACAATTAGATTCTTCTACAACAGGATAGTGGGAAAGAACGTTAAAGCGAGAGGAAATACCAACCCTGAATTACGTGTTAGAATTTTTGAGATCTCATGCCAGAACTCTGCAAGCGGGTAAGAAACAAAGTGTTAAAAAATAAACTGGGAAAGACAAGTTAACTTCATTGGCTTCAGAGATTCACACGCAGTATACGGATTGTAAAGCCAGTATCAGTATTAAAATACAATAAGTTTTTAAATCTGAATGTTCAGGAGCATGTTAATTTTGTCACGAAAAACAATCTGTGTTTTAATTGTTTAGGTTCAAATCATAAAGCTTTCGAGTGTAGAACTATTCATAAATGTAAAAAGTATTTTAAAAATTATCACATATTACTTCATCTCAAAAAGAACTCAAACTGAGCCAAAAAGCACGTAGAAGGAGTTAAGAACAGTTTAAACGAGTTATCGGTGAGGACTCAGCCATTTTTCTCCGGAACAGTCCCTCGTACTCGATCGGCTAAGTCAGGGGAGAATTTCATGAGTTCTAGTCCAGTAATTAAATCTTGTGTATCAGACTTTAATATTCAACGTGAAGTTTTGTTATGCATGGCTGTTATTAAATAGTGTTAGATTCATCTGGTGAATACCAAATTGTGTAGGATCGTTGGATACGAAGACTAATAGAATTGCGCAAATAAACTTCGTCCCGCCTTTTCCAGCGAAAGTGTCGTTTACAACACCAGTATTTATCATCAATAAAATTATTGGAACATTACTGCATCTTACATTAGATAAGAAATACATTGAGGAATATAATGATGCGGATCCAACATTCTACAAGAGTGGATCTGTTTATATATTTTTAGGCGTAGGGTAAAAATATATTTACGGGTACCCCTTGGCGAAAATTAGCGATTTTTAGCAGTGAATGGATACCGAGTTTGTGCTATTCTTTGACTTGTTATTTTGGCTTGTGTAGCGGCGATTTTTGCGCCAAAAATCGCTGCCACACAAAGCCAAAGCAACAAAACAAAGAATTGCACAAACTCAGTATCCATGTACTCATCGACCTATTTTCACTTGAAAAAACATCAGAGAATTACACAAACTAGGCATTGCGCACCTCCTTGACTTTGACTATGTACACATCGAACTATATTCACTTAAAAAGTCAAAGGAGCAGCCAACAAAAAATAATAAGGGGACCGGAAAGTAATGTTGTTTCTGGGCATGTCGACAACAACATGCTAAAGGCAGAAGTGGAAGCAAATCCATGTCAAACACTCTTAACCAACCTTGGTCGACCATCCAAGAACATTTAAAGCAGAATGGAAAAATAAGCAAAGCATGTATTTGAGTCCCCCATAATCTGTCCGAAAAGAACAAAGCCAACCTATCCATCACATGCAACGTATTGCTTCAACGGCACCATACAGAACCGTTTTTTGATCGTTTGATTAGTGGAGACAAAAAAATAAGTCCTATACGATAATCCAAACTCAAAAGGCAGTTTTAATAGGTTACAAAGGGTTTACATCCCGAAAAGGCGCTTCTGGGTGTTTGGTGGAGTATTCGCGGAATTGTTCATTTTGAATTGCTGAAATCTGGAAAAACTGTTAATGTAGACCTTTATTGTGAACAATTGGATCTAGTGAACCAATCTTTAATCGAAAAATATCCGGCGATTGTCAACGGAAAAGGCGTCATTCTGCAACACGACAATGCAAGACAGCACTGTGCAAGACGAACACTGGAAAAATATAATGAATTGGGGTGGGAGATACTGCCTCACCCACCATATTCGCCCGATATCACACCCTCGGATTTCCATTTATTCCGATCCCTACAACAGTTTCTGGGTAGAGTAGACTTTAAGGTACCCCTTGTATTATGGCGAAGTTGTTGTTTGATTTACTGCCAAGTTGTTGTTTCATTTATGGTAGCCTGAGTAGCTGAATGTTATAAAAACCCTATTGTGACGTAATCGGGTGCATGATTCTGGGAAATTTTGAATCATGGGATGCTTTGTAAGCGTTTTTGTGGTGTATGTTGGTTTGATTCTTTAGACGGTAGAATGGCCGAATGTAGTAAGATTAATTTGAAGTTTCTGTACGATTTGAAGCGAAAGGGAAAAAGAGCTTTAATTGACTGGTGTGTAAATGAAAGTTTACTTAGTAGTCATTATAAGTGTCCTGTATGTAGGAAGGATATGCTTCTAGTCGAACGTAAAAACCGTTTAGATGGATTTGAATGGGTTTGTAGGAAGAAAGGTTCAGATGGTCACTATGTGAAGCGTTCGATCAGAAAGAGTACCTGGTTTGAAAAAAGTCATTTGAGTATGATTGATATTTTGATTTTACGTGGCTTCGAGTGTACGAAGCGAACCCGAAAATCATGGTAAGTGAATATTTGCTTTTGGTAGTGCTTAAATGTATAACATGTTTTTCCTTTTTTATGTTATTTTATTGTTTGGTTTAAAATGTAATTTATTGAGATTGTGTATTTTTTGTTTGCCTATATTGTAGAACAGGGATGTTAAACTCATAGGTACACTTGGGCCAAACAAAAAAGGTTTTAACTTTAGGCGTGCCGGAAAAAAAAAAAAAAAAAAAAAATCAATATTCATAGAAACTTAGATTTATTCCGAATAATACAATAATAAACACATATATATATTTATATAGAAAAGAACAAGAAAAATGTAATGTTTACATCCTGATACTTGACATCTCTTCTCTGCTATTATCTTTCCTATTTCGGGAGAAATTTTGTTTGCAGTGATAACTTTCAACGCTGACCCAAGGTGAGCATCATTAATACGGTTTCTAATAGGAGACTTATTACCTTTCATGACTGAAAATAACTGCTCGCACCGATAAGTGCTACTAAACATGGAAATAATTTCATATGCGAATTTTCGAGTATTTTTAAACCTGGCTGGTAAATATTTGTAAAACTCAGGCACGCCCACTTCAATGAATTTTGCTTTCAAATTTGAGTTGCATTTAATCTCGATCACCTCCATTTGCATATGGCTCGGTACTGAGTCAATACTTATTGAGAAAAATCGAAGGAAAAAAAATTGTCTTAGGGAACTAAAATCATTAAACCTCGTTTCAAATTCAGTTGTTAAATTTGCAATTTTTTCTGCGTATTTTTGATACGAACAAGTATCATCTAAACTTGATTTGTTCATGCTGCACGTCGGGAAGTGCGTCAAATCTTCATTTTTAAGTTGTTTTTCCCAAAGAACTAGTTGACATTTGAATGCTTTAATTATGTCAAACATGTTCGTAATGATATGATCTTTTCCTTGTAACGATAAATTTAAATCGGTTAAGTGTTTGGTTATATCAACCAAGAAAGATAAATCTTGTATCCATATTGGATCGTAAAACAAACTTACGTCTTGATTTTTCGTTTTTAAAAACTGACATATTTCTTCTTTCAAATCCCAGAATTGTTTGAGAATCTTGGAGCAAGATAACCAACGTACCTCGGTATAGTAGGACAAACCCGAATATTCACTATCTAACTCACTTAAGAAAGCAGTGAATTGACGCTGATTTAAACCTCGAGATCTTATAAAATTTATAACTTTTTTTATATATGACAAAACATTCTCCATATTTATTACTTTCGTGCATAGAACTTCTTAATGTATAATACAATGCATATGATGAATGTTTGAACCGTGACTTTCACTAAGTTTTTTTTCTTAGTAATGCTACCAAGCCCTTGTTTTTCCCGGTCATTGATGGAGCGCCATCTGTAGCTACAGAATTTAATTTTGCCAAAGGTAGATTGTATTTCTGCAGAAGTCAAAAACACAAGTAAATATATCTTCTCCTGTGGTAGTACCAGGCATCGGTATTAGTTCCAGTAATTCCTCAAAAATGTTAAAATTCTTGTCACAAGAACGAAGAAACACTGCTAATTGAGCTTTGCCACTAAAGTCCGTGCTCTCGTCACAGGCAATGGAGAAACTTTCGAAACTAGATGATTTTGCTTTGATCTGATCACTTAAATTCGCGGCTAAATCAGTAACTCTTTCCGCAACTGTATTTCAAGACAATGAAATTGATTGAAAAGCCTTCACATTTCCAGCACAAACAATTTCTCCAGCTTTCATTAGGCATTCCTTGATAAAATCACCGTCAGTAAAAGGCTTCGAATGTTTAGCTATCAACTCGAACAAGACGTTGCTTGCATGTACCGCCGCTTCACTTTCTTGCAATACTTAACTAAACATGGACTGTTGCTTTTTCACTCCTAACTTGAGCTCTTTCAACTTTTCTTCTCTCAGTAATCCTTCGTAATTATTATATTTCGATTTGTGTTGTTCGTAATGACGTTTAGTATTATATAACTTTGGTACATTAATAGTATTATTACATATCAAGCAGATTATTTTATCTTTTATTTCACAGCAAAAATATTCTAATTCCCATTTTACTTGGAATATTCTATGTTCGTCAGCGATTTTTCGTTTAATTTTACTACCACTTGGTTTTGATATAGACATACTGAATACAAAAGGCTGGAATAAACACAGTTAACGTTAAAAAGTTAACAAAAATTTATTCTTTCGACAAGAGATAAAGCAAAATGCTGAAATATTTCTTCAAAAATATTCTAACAAATGTCATCGAATCCCATCTCAGATCTCTAGCGTCTTTAGGCTTAGCCCTGGATACTAATGTTTCCTGGTTATATCCCATGGTAGAGTCTTGTCTGTCTGCTGAGATTCTTCGAGTATGGCAGAGAAGCGTTGTGTTCAGTAAAGAAGGATTACGTCTCACAAATCTCCTGGAATTTTTGCGTAAAGAGGTCGAAGGAGAGCAGAGAGTTAAACTAGCCAGGTCTGGATTTGAAATTTCTTCTACTTCGCGCAATGAACATTCTAAAGATGTAAAAGTTAAGACCAAAAAACCAATCGCTAGCGCAGCAAGTCTAGTTGCTGTCACAGAACAAAAATGTGTTTTTTGCGGAAAATCTCACGAAAGCAAAGAATGTTTTACAGCTCGATCGATGAGCTTAAAGGAAAGATTAGACAAATTAAGAGAATTAAAATGCTGCCTCCGCTGTCTTAAACCAGGGCATTTTGCGAAGAAGTGTCCACAGTTTATTCAATGCTATTTGTGTAGGCGATCTCACCCTATAATTTTATGCCCGGAGGTATCAGAAAACAATGCTGACAATAAGGAAAACCGAAACGAGTCAGTAATGTTACAAAGTACAATGTCCTCTCCCTTATGTATGAATGAAGTCACTCTTATGACGTTAATGGTTGAAATAGTTGTAGGCACTGTAAAGAAGGTGGTCAGGTGCCTCTTGGATTGTGGATCCCAACGATCTTACGTTTTACAATCCACAGCTGAAGCTTTAAATCTGAAAAGCACTTCCTCTGAAACTTTAACTCACGCGTTATTTGGCGGAACAAGGACTGAGTCAAAAATTCACAAGATATATTCTATAGGTCTAAGCCCGGTTGGGAAAACCAAGGTGTACCAATTTAGTTTTCTGGATCAAAATACCATTTATGGAGGCATACCACGCATACCTAAAGGACCGTTATTGAAGGAATTAAAAAGACACAGAATTTGGATTTCAGATGTCGGTGAGGGTCACCCGGAAATACAAATCCTCATAGGGAGTGATATTTATGGGCAAATACTTACTGGTGAAGTAATTCAGCTTGAGTGTGGTTTGACAGCCATAAATACTAAACTGGGATGGACGCTGTGCGGGGAATTGAAAAGAACGATTATCCAAAGTTTTGAGGGTACCCCATCTATGTTAGTAACTAATCTTCTTATTCAAGACATGGAACCTTCCTTTATGTGGAAGTTAGAAACTATCAGCATTGCAGAGGATGCGCAAAGCATTTCCAGGGTCGCAGAAGATCAAGCAGCGAAAGAGCAGTTTCTTAGGGGCCTTCGCAGAACCGGGGATGGTAGATATTGCGTGAGTTTACCTTGGGCTATAAAATTCCCTCCTGATATTCCCTCTAACTGGCATATTGCAGAAAAGAGGCTCTTTGCTACTACGAGAAAATTAAATAAATTTGATGAGTATAGTACAGTATTTAACGAATGGCTAGCGGAAGATGTCATAGAAATTGTCCCAAAATCAGTAAAGAATGACGGAGGGCATTATTTACCACACCATTCAGTAATAAAATTAGGTAGCCTCACTACCAAGATTAGGCCTGTATTCGATGCGTTGAGCAAAGTCGTTGGTTCGCTTTCGCTAAATGATTGCTTGATAAAAGGTCAAAACCTTGTAGAAGAAATCTCAGCCATTCTAATGCGGTTTAGGGAAAAGGCAATTGGTGTAACATCCGATATTAGGCGGGCCTTTTTACAGATTGAGGTAGAGCGTGAGGATCAAAATTATTTAAAGTTTTTGTGGTGGGTAAATAATAGAATTGAAGTGTTTCGTCACAAGAGGGTTGTTTTTGGGTTAACTAGTAGCCCCTATTTATTGGCAGCTGTGATTTCATTTCATTTGTCCCACGTTTCACCTGAATTCAAAGCTGTTGCGAATAAACTTGCCAAATCATTTTATGTTGACAATTGTGTCACGTCAGTCGATGAGCTAAAGGTTTTTATGAGCCAGTCGATTACTATTATGGAAGAAGCCAAAATGGATCTTCGAATGTGGACTTTTAATCAATATGGTGATCAAGAGCTAGCAGCTGAAGATAGTGATCCAGTCTCCGCAGTTCTAGGCTTGCGGTGGGACCGACGAGATGACAGCCTTACAATATCCGTCCAAAGAGAAATCGTTAAAAGAGACTTATCAAAAAGGAGACTATTCTCTCTAAGCCATGCTGTTTTTGACCCGCTAGGTTTCTTTGTGCCCGTCATATTACCTGCGAAATTAATTCTTCAAGAGTCTTGGGCAACAAAATCGACCTGGGATAAGCCATTACCGGATGAACTTCAAACAAGATTTGAGAGATGGTACGAAAGGTTGCCTAGTCTTTCCAGCCTTAAATTACCTCGTCGCATGGCTCATGGAATTAAGGATTCATGGACTCTACACGTCTTTTGCGATCCAGTCAAGCTGCTTATGCAACTGTCATTTACTTACGAAGTAAGGAAGAAGACAAAGTTTTCGTGAAATTCGTCATAGCAAAATCACGGGTATCGCCCTTAAAGAAAATAACTATTCCGCGTTTGGAGTTGCTAACCGTGCTCTAGGTGCACGCTTGGCAAGGTATACTGTTGAAACCCTGTGCTTAGTCGATGTCCCGATATATTACTGGACAGACGCTACTGTGGCTCTTAGCTACATACAACGAGAGGAAAACTGGGGAGTATTTGTGAATAATAGAGTAAAGGAGATTCGGAAACTCTCGAAGCAGGAATGTTGGAGACATATCCCTGGGAACTTGAATCCGGCAGATGTGGCATCTCGTGGCTTTACGACTGAACATTTGCGGCAATGCATTTCACAAGAGATATTCTAGATATGGGAGGGCCCCGAATTTCTGAAAAGCTCTCCGAAAGAATGGCCAGACTTTGAGTTTACTCCAGACGAAAATTCTGTTGCAGCAGAAATTAAGAAGGGAGTAATTGTCAATTTGAGTATAAAATTAGAAGATTCTGAGTGGTACAAACGTTTTTCGAGTTTTTCTAAAATAGTTCGAGTATTCTGCTGGGTTCTACGCTTTACTAATAAACTCTTAAAGAAGCCCTCGTATTCTTCGGATACCAGTTTACCAGTTTTACTTACCAGTTTTGCCCGAACGCCGCTCGGGTGCAGCGAAAGGGGACTTTTCTGATTTGCCCGAGCGCCGCTCGGACAGCATGTTTTTTTACGCCGATCCACTGATTTGCCCGGCTTTTTCTCATTTTTTTAGTTTCCATTGCTTCTAATAGATGGCTCTAGTTGTCCAGTAAAGACTGGCTTTCAAAATAAGTGTAAACCGGTTTCATCTGGTTTTACTGCTTTACGCGGGAAAAAGTGCAAATTTAGTTTACTGTATCACGCGTTGCGAATACTTTCTTTCCTCATTTTGTGTTACAATGAGTGATAGTGAGCGGCTTATTACAGAATATAATTATGATATTGGATCAGACAGTGAATCGGAAATTCCGCTAAATGATTCAGGCAGTTGTGAAAGTTCGTTATCGGACTTCTCTAGTGACGAAGAAACGGAAAGTTCGGATAACCTAACTCAGGTTCGGAACTTTTGCGAAATTGATATCAATAATCCTCCTCCACCACCGCCAAGATTTCCTTTCACAGCGAATCCTGCTATCCATTTGAATATTGATGTAAATGACGGAACTTTACAGTTTCTTGATATTTTCTTCGATGATAACCTACTTGAAGTGATAGTTTCGGAAACCAACAAATATGCAGATCGAAGTATTCGAAACTGTAATCTTCGAAGAAATAGTAGAGCAAAAAAGTGGGAACCAACATCAAAAAACGAAATTCAAGTGTTTTTTGCATTGAATATTTTACAAGGGATTGTAAAAAAACCTGCTATTGAACTATATTGGAGTAAGCGACATTCAACTTCAACGCCATTTTTCTCAAAAATTATGTCTTACCGTCGTTTTCACCTAATTCATCGATATTTACATTTTTCCGATGATGCGAAATTTGATGCTAAAACATATTAGTGTCCGAAATTACAAAAACTGTGGCCTGTAATAAAACACTTGAATGCACGTTATCAAGAAATCATGACACCTGAAAGAGATGTAACAATAGATGAGAGCTTGATGCTCTTCAAAGGACGACTGCACTGGAAGCAATATATATCACTAAAGAGATCACGATTCGGTATAAAAAGTTTTATGTTATGCGAGTCAAAGTCTGGTTATGTATATCAGCTTATTATATACACTGGAAAAGACACACCTTTCGATAATAATTACCAATATTTGTGCAAGTCATCTCAAGTTGTGATGACACTTATGCAGCCACTATTGAATAAAGGATATTGCCTAACGACAGATAATTATTACACATCTCCAGAACTGGCAGATATTCTTCTTAGCAAACAAACAGGTATGTATGGAACACTCAAACTCAACAGGAAAGACGTTCCAAAGGAACTGCAATCAAAAAAACTAAAAAAAGGTGAAGTCCGTGCTTTCCAAAGAGGAAAAGTGTGTATCATCAAATGGATGGATAAGAAGGTTGTAAGTCTTTTATCTACAATACATAATCCCGAAATGATCGAAGTGCCATCTCACAATGATGAGGTCAGAAAAAAACCACAAGTAGTAATGGAATATAACAATACAATGGGAGGTGTAGACAGACTAGATCAACATCTTACCAATTATCCCATCATAAAGAAGAGAGGAAAAAAATACTACAAAAAAATATTCTTCCACCTTTTTGATATATCACTGTGGAATGCTTTTGTTTTGTACCAGAAGCACGGCGGAAAATACACCCATTTGAATTTTAGACTAGATTTAGTTGATCGCTTGATTGAAAGGCATGGAACAGTAAATGAAAGAATAGGACGACCAGGAATTTTGCCCAATCCTTTACGATTGACGGAAAGACACTTTTTAGAAGTGATTCCTGCCATCGAAATGAAATTGAGACCGACGAGGCAATGCTTTGTGTGTTGCTCAAAACGGAACGAGAGCGGAAAACGGATCAGAAGAGAAACAAGATATTTTTGTCCTGATTGTGATGTTGGACTTTGTTTATCTCCATGCTTTAAAATTTACCATACAAAAGCTGATTTTTGAAATAAAATGTAAGTATTAAAATATTGCATGCTCTTTCTCTCGCTTCCATTCCTGTAAAATGTTCTTTACAGTTCAGTTAGTTGTTCTTAAAAAACCCACTTTAAGTAAAAATGCCATTTTTTCGCTTAATTAAAAATTTAAAATAAATTAATAAATGCAATACTTGTAACAATTTTGACTGTGGATTTGAGTTTATACAATCGATTTTAATACAAAATTGTTTATAAAAAATGTGCTTATTTTTGGACATAATATGGCAGAAAAACGAAACTGTTAAGTGGTTAACAGAAGAAGAAAAAACTAACGTCGAAACATTTTTTGTGGAGTTTAGAGCAAAGGAAGCACTTTCAAGAGAAAGGAGATTCCGTCCATGGATTATTGGTAGTGAGAGACAACGACGGAGTCCTCAGAGTGAAAACTAAAATCATTGAACGTGATGATGAATTCTGCTTCCTTTATCCCCTGTTGCTTCCGTCCAAGCATTACTTAACCGAATGCCTCATAAGAGAGTATCATGAAAAGAACTGTCATGCGGGAATGCAGATATTAGCTGCTAAGTTAAGAGAGCGATACTGGATCATTTCCGTCGAAACGTAATATAAGATCTTGCGTAAGTCGATGTGTAGTATGTAGGAGATTTACCGCTAAGGCTTTATCTACCCCTCCGATCCAGTTACCCCTTGACAGAATAAGAGATTCGGCAGTCTTTGAAACAACTGGAGTCGATCTTTGTGGACCTTTACTTCTGAGACCAAAGAGTAAAGCTTGGATCGTCTTGTTCACCTGCGCCGTAGCCTGTCACCTCTCTGAGTACCGAAACGTTTCTACAGGTTCTGAGACGGTTCATTGCCAGACGAGGCCGTCCTGCGACAATGTATTCAGATAACGGAACCAATTTTACCGGAGCAGACAATGCTCTGAGATGCCTGGATTGGAGAAAAATCACAGAAAACGAGTGTTTTCCAATAAAATGGAAATTCACCCTCCCCTACGGCTGCGTGGTGGGGGGGATGATGGGAGCGCTTAGTTCGTTCCACCAAGACTCTTCTCGTGCGAATTCTAGGGAGATCGTCGGTGAATTTCGAGGAGTTACTGACCGTCCTGTGTGATGTTGAATCCACATTAAACAACCGTCCTTTAATATACATCTATGATGATTCGGAAGGGCTCGTACCTCTGACACCTTCCCTGTTTTGGCAAGACATAAAACAAGTGGGGGTACCAGATCTGGATTACATCGATTCCCAGAAACTGAATGTGCGTGTAAATTACTGCAATACGTTGAGACAAGAACTGAGAAGTCGCTTCCGCAAGGAATATCTGGCTCAACTAGTGCAGAAGGCAAGCGCTTCATGTCAAAACCTAAAGGTGGGGGATGTAGTCCTCATAGAACTAGACAATAAAAAACGTGTAATGTGGCCAATAAGCAAAATTGTAAAAATATTCAGTAGCAGAGATTGGTACAGGTAAAAACAAGCAGTGGATATTTGGTAAGACCAATCAAAAAACTGTATCCACTAGAAGTTTCAACTACCAGTGATCCTGTGCTAACTCTGGCAACTGAAAACAGATCTAGATACGGTAGACTCTTAAAACCAAGGACATGCTCATAGAAATAATGTACAATATAGACGTTTTGGACTTATATCCTCTTCTCTTTAGCAATGACTTTAATTAGAAATTTATTCTTTATTGATCTCATTTTAGTATGATCTGTCATATATATTGTATGTTAACCGAGTTTCTTTTATGTGTTTTCTAGCCTAATACATAGTACTGTTTTGTTTTATTCGTAATGTTAGAAAACTTTGTGCAATGTCTGATTTTGAGAAACTCAGGGTGGGAGGATGTTGTACCTCTCATCATACAGCGAGGATAAGTCTGGCAACAGCTGCAGGAAGAAAAACTTGGCATTGCTGGAATGGCAACAGCGGATGATATTCTATAGATTTTAATATTTTGATTTTGAGTCGACGTGTTTCTTTTGCGATACTTTTGCGTTATCATTTGAGTTTTGGGTGAATGAAATGGAATCCGCTGTCCCGCTGTGGATATTAGTAAAATTTATTTAGAAAATTAGCTGCATTGGAAAGGATGAAACCTTGTGTTTGTATTTCCGGTATTTTACCTCCTAAAGTTGCGTCGAGTTCAGAGTATTATGCCAGGCTTATTCACGCTGGTGCAGATAAGTTTAAATTTTTGTTATTGTGTTTATGGTGTATAACTTGCAAATATATGAATAGAATTCTATTAAATAAACATTTAAAATTCTAGAATGGTGTTTAAAATTTTAGATGTAAAGTATTCACATTTGCTATGTCGGAGCCAGTGGCAGTCAGGTGTAAAGTAAAATTGTTTTTGCTCCACGTCATAACAGTTGGGCCAAGAGTTCAACAGAGCTGTTTCCAATTCTTCTACGGTTCAGAACTTACGAAGTTGCAGGATGTGCCGATGTAGAGAAGATATTCAGACAAATTCGAGTTTACCCAAAAGATAGAAATTGGCAACGAATTCTATGGCTGGATAGTCTTGGTGAGCATTTGAGTACATTCAGATTAGTAACCAATTGCGTTCTATTAGAGTAATGAAACAACTTGCATTAGATGAATAAACCAGTTTCCCTTTGGCATTAAAAATTGCCCTTCACGACTTTTATGTAGATGATTTACTTTCAGGTACACAAAGTGAAGAGTCTTAATTCAGCAGTTAACTGAAATAATGGAAAGGTGTCGATTCCGCTTAAGGAAGGGAATTTAGAATAAATCAGCTGTTTTGGAGAATATTCCTGAGTAATTACGAAAACCCAGTACTTCTCTGGAAATAACCAGTGATAAGAAAGTGAAGGTATTGGGCATTAATTGGCTACATTTAGTGATACATTCATTTTTCAGAATGCATAAATGATAAGGAGTGCACCAAGAGGAATATTTGATCAGAGGGTAGCCAAAATCATTGATCCAATAGGATGGTTAGCGCCAACAATGATATACGCGAAAAAATTATTACAATAGTTATGGAGTTTTTTGCTTGGTTGGAATGAAATCGTTGACAAGAGAATAAGCAGAAAATAGAAAAGTTTCTACTTAAAATTACCCTTACTATCAAGCTTACAAATTCCTAGGTATGTCTTGAGTCCTAAGTCAATAATTATAGAAATTCATGCTTTTTGTGACCTTCAGAAAAACCTTATTGTGCAGTCATCTATCTCAGAACAATCAGCTCTGATTCTTCAGTCAAAGTTAACCTTCTGACATCAAACACCAGAGCTGCTTCCTTAAAAACCTAGTGTCTTCCAAGACTAGAATTGTGTACTGCGTTACTTTTAAGCAACCTCTTACATGCATAAAACTGCCAATTAACAGTATTTAAGCATGGACAGACTCACGGGTTACACTGGCATGGGTTCTATCCGAGCCTCGCCATTAACTACCTTTTGTAGTAAACCAGGTTCCGAAGATTCAGTAAGCTGTTCCAGGTATTTAATGGAATTATGTCGCTGGAAAAGAAAATCCTGCAGACTGTGGGACCAGAGGTCATATTCCATCAGAATTCTTACAATGCGAGTTATGGATGAAGGGACCGCAGTGGTTAAACAAAGTTATAATTCATGAACAGCAAGATTTAAGTACAGAATTAGAGAATGAGGTTACGTTAAGGGAACTGGAAAAAGAGTTCTATTTCAAATGTTTTCAATTTGAAGAAGCTAGTGTATTTTCGATTGTTTTCATCATAGTTAAAGTTATGTAGAGTGCTAGCGTGGTGTATGAGATTTAAAAATAATTGTAGTAAATTACCTGCAGAGTGTATAAGGGTTTTGTATCTACCCAAGAACTTTGTGAAGTTACTTTTATGATTGTAAGGATTGTACAAAAATTTGAATTTTCAGAAGATTTATTCTGTTTAGAATCGGGTAAACCTTTGAAGACATCAAGCAAGCTAATGTCTTTAAATCCTTTCTTAGATTCCACACGGATACTGCTTGTAGGCGGAAGGCTCAGAAACGATACAGTTTCAGATAAATAGAAACATTCTATGATTTTACCTAAGAATCATAATATTACGCGTTTGATTACTAAGCATTATCCTGAAACGTATCTTCACGCGGGTATCCAACTACTTATTTCTATCATACGACATAGATTTTGGATTGTGAGTGCCAGAAATATTAGAAAGTTGTAGAGACATTAGGTATGTTTTGGAAGCAGACAAGATGAAAAATTAGCAATCGCCTACACCGGGAATCGAACCACGGACCTCTGGAATACCGGCCCAGCGTGCAGAAACACTACACCACGAAGGCACGCTGGGAAGGCCTGAGAAATACCTTATATACTTCCTCTTTTAAAGGGCAACTGGGGTTTTTTAGGGGACCCAATCGCCAAATCCTGGGTGAGGAGAATCATCATTCAATACCCTTTTAGTTCGGGCGCCATTATAGAGACATTAGGATTTTTTCGGAGCAAGAGAGATGAAAAATTAGCAACTGCCTTCGCCGGGAATCGAGCAACGGACCACTGGATACCGGCCGTGCGTGCAGAACCACTACACCACGAAGGCACGTTAGGAAAGTGGGAGAAATACCTTATATAACTGTAGAGACATTAGGTATTTTTTGGAAGCAGGCAAGATGAAAAATTAGCAATCGCCTTCGCCGGGAATCGAACCACGGACCTCTGGAATACCGGCCCAGCGCGCAGAACCACTACACCACGAAGGCACGCTAGGAAGGCGGGAGAAATACCTTATAAAGTGTTTAAATCAACGTGTTATCTGCCGTAGATTTAGAGCGCAAAATGCAACGCAGCTAATGGTAGATCTACCTGCTTCAAGAGTTACTCAAAGTAATGATTTTTCTCGTGTAGCAGTCGATTTTGAAGGACCATTTAACATCAAATAGCGTTCTGGTAGAGGAGTTAATATTTTTAAGTGTTATGTATATCTATTTATTTGTTTTGCTACCAGAGCAATACATTTAGAATTAGTTGCAGATCTTTCACCAAAATCATTCATTTAGACAGTTAAGAGGTTTATAGCTCGTAGCCAAACCGTGTTAAATTCATATTGATTGTGCAACGAACTTTATAGGAGATAATAAACAGTTAAAGAAATCTTTTCTACTGTTCAACTCGATCATCAGCTTCAGGGTTATATTTATTTAGAGAATATTAAGTGGTTATTTAGTTCACCTTCCGCACCTCATTTTCGAGGTCTTTGGGAAGCGGGGATCAAGTCCATGAACCATCACTTAAAAAGATGTTTAGGAACACTTATTTTAACATACGAGGAATTTTTGACATAAATAACACAAATTGAATCATGTCTTAATTCTGACCTTTGGTACCAGCTTCAAGTGATTGCAATCATCTGGAGGCCATAACACCAGGACACTTTTTAACAGGAGCGACTTTAAGCGCTCTTCCAGAACCTAACCAGATTCAAGAAACCCTGAATTGCAGTGATCGGTGGAAAAACTTACAAATTCTGTTTCAACACTTCTGGAAGAGATGGAGTAGTGAGTATTTGTCTAGGTTACAGCAGAGACCTAAGTGGCGCAAGTTGCAGCAAGATCTGAAAGTGGGCGATATGGTTCTTATTAAGAACAAGAATCTACCTCCGCTATGCTAGAAATTAGGTAGAATTGTTAAAGTGTATCGTGGTCTGGATGACAGAGTTCGAGTGGTGAGGTTGTAAGGATCCTAAGTTTTACTAACATTTATTTTATTTTAAAACTGTACTATCACTTCTTATTTTCTACTTCCGGCCAGAATTAAATGCTTTAACTTGTTTATGCAAATTGTCTTGCTAACGCCCAAGTATTTAAGTTGTGGCTTTTTGCCAAGAGTTAGAGAGAGAGAGAAGGAGATTTAGGAAGCAAGCATCTTGCCACTGCAGTTCTACGAGTTTTCACTCAGTTGCTGGTTGCCTTTAAGGCCAGAGGTTTAGCCCTCTTGATATTTGAAAACGTATTGTAGTTTCAGCAGCTAGGCGTACTACATACGTACCCTTTTAAATAAAGGCCAGTCTTAGTGCTAGGCATTTGTATGCTAATTCAAAGTTAGCTTTTAGTTAGAGTTTTAGTTAGTAGTTTTATGTTCTTACGTTCAGACCACAAGTGGTTGGTCTCTGTATCCCGAAGTTCGGGATTACCTGTAAAGTATTGAAAATAAAGGGTTTCGTATACCCTTCCTACTTGTGTTGTCTACTTCACACATTGTTGAACATAGCTTGAGTAGGCTCCCTGTTACTATTCAGGACACATCATGTTTCCAAAGCAAATCAAGAGAAACACAAGTCCTGACAGTGGCGTCCGAAGAAGAATAACCATGGCCGAGTTTCAAGAAGAAGCTGAGGTGCCTGCAGCAGCGGCTCAGAATCTAGAAATGCCAGCTGCCGCCCTGGAAGGATTTGGTTACATCGTCCAGACCATGCGTGCATCGATGAAACCAACAGCAAGCTTTGACGGAAACTCACCGGTGACCAATGTTTTGGAAAAATTGGATGACCACTTCATGCTACATCCAGTCCATGAGTTCCAGATAGTCACCTTAGCTACCAGCACTTTGAGGGGCCAAGCGCATAATTGGTTCAAATGTATCGGAAGAAACCTCTTGGGTCAAGTGGGAAGTCGCACTTACGAAAATTTCAAGACCGCGTTAGTAAAAGCCTTCCCTGTCGTAAGAAATCGTGCCAAATTGGAAGCGTAACTCTTCAGCACATACCAGCAACGAATCGAAAATCTCTCAAACTTTATTTTAAGAAAAATACACGTCTTTAAACTTCTGTATGGAAGCCGGCCAGATCCTGAAATAATCCAAGTAATTTTGCCTAAGTTACTTCCCCAAGCACAAGACTTTATTGAATTAAGAAATCCAACGACATTGGAAAAGTTATTTGAGCTCGCAATCCAGTTTGAAAATAGAAGAACGGCGGACATTGAAAGAAGACGCCAGCACGAGCAACGAAGCCAATTTGGTGCTCCAAGACCACAGCAAAGGCAAGAGCACGGCTACGGAAGCAAGTCGAATCTGTGGTCAAAGAAAGCCGAGTATCCAAAAACAACCGGCGAACGCCGACAGTTCAATAATAAGCCAGGAAAAAAGTTTGAAGGCCAGCGGAAAAAAAAGGAAGGCATGGAAAAGAAGAAAGAAGATTTTAACTAAAACGGATTTCTGCTGACGGGAAGGTGCGGAAATCCGAAGGCCAAGAAAATCCCTCTTCCTTCAAGCTCAATACAGTTATTGTGAAAAATTTGATTCTTCCAAAGATTGAAGTTTTGGTGAACAATATTCCAGCCACCGCACTCCTGGATACAGGCGCGCAGTGTTCCTGTGTGGCAGAAGATTTTTTTAGGAAATACTTCCGTAAACATAGAATATATAATTCGGATAATACGACAGTATTAGCTGCCCAGGGGGAACGATGCAAATGCATAGGTAAAATACCACTCTATATCCGTATTAAGGACGAGCAGGTAAAAATTATGATTTTTATCGTAAAAAATCTACAAGCATATATCATTTTAGGGATAGATTTTCTTGCAGAGGCCGAAACAACGCTTGATTTTAACCAAGCGTCCCTTAAGCTGACAATGAAACCAGTGCTGGAAGAAAAATAGAACCGCCCACATTAAATCTCCACCACCTGCCTACGGGAGAGCAAGAAAAAATTCGCCAAGTGGTAAGTGAATTTTCTTCTTTATTTAGTGATATTCCCGGATTTATTCAAGTTACGAACTATGAAATCGACGCAGGAGATTCACTGCCAGTTCGCCACAAGCCGTATCGTTATAATAAGACTAAAGAAAAAATTATAGAATGGCACATTCGAGATATGTTAAGTAAAAAGATCATAACGCCCACCTCAAGTAGTTATGCCAGCCCGGTTGTGTTATGTAAGAAAAATAATGATTATCCAGTTACACATCTAAAACGCTGGCGTTTCACAATTGACTATCGTAAATTAAACACCATTACTAAATTTCCGTTATATATCCGTTACCTATTATTGAAGAAATTTTCAGGAACATAACTTCTACGAAATACATGACTACGTTAGATTTAACGACGGGTTATTTTCAAATAGGTGTAAAACCAGAAGATGTGCCTAAGACTGCTTTTATAACCAAGTCTGGCACTTATGCATTCTTGCGTATGCCGTTTGGCCTTTCAGGGGCACCGGCAACATTTCAGCGATGTATGGACATTGTGTTAAGGCCTGTTCTAGGAAAGAACACATTTATATATTTAGACGATATCATTATTACTAGTGATAATTTGGATCAACATATAAAAGATTTGAGAGAGGTGTTTTCAATATTAAATGAGACCGGTCTAAAAGTTAATGTTGAAAAGTGTAAATTTGCAGACACTGAATCAAAATACTTGGGATATAAAATATCTCAGAAAGGAATCGAGACGGACGAATCAAAAATAATCGCCATTCAAAAGTATCCGCCACCAAATACGGCGAAGAAGTTGTCTTTTTTTCTAGGACTTTGTTCATATTATAGGTCCTTTATAAAAGACTGTAACTATTGAACCATTGTAAAAATTAAAAAGGAAAAAGGCAAGATTCTCGTGGACCGCCGAAGCCAATAGGGCGTTTGAAAAATTAAAACAAGCGTTAACGCAAGCCCCTGTTTCGAAATTTCCTGAGAACGACGAGAATTTAGAAATTTCAGCGGATGCTTCGGATTATGCGGTAGGAGCAGTACTTTCCCAAAATCAGCAGCCCGTGGCATTTTTTAGTATAACTTTAAATGAAACTCAAAGAAATTATTCCGCGATTGAGAGAGAGGCACTTGCTGTTCTGTTAGCAGTGCAGAAATTCCGAGTCTATTTTGGAAGTGCGCTAGTAACAGTGTATTCTGATCATGCGGCGGTAACTAGATTATACTCAGGGAAAAACTTATCCCCAAGGTTAATAAGATGGGCAATCAAGTTACAGGAGTACAATTTGGTAATCAAACACACCCCCGGAAAGGAAAATATCGTAGCAGATGCCCTATCTAGAATAAAAATAGATGGAGAAAGTAGTACTGTAAAGGTGGCAATGCTCACAGCATATACGATACATTCCCGAGAAACTGTAATAACCGAACTGGGTAAGGATCCGGAATTTTAAAATATTTATGATTATTTAAAAGATCCTAAAAATTTAGCCATCAAGATATTGTGGCGATAAGAAATAGGGCGGCCTATTACGAACTAATAGTTGGTCTATTATTTTATGCAAAAACTACAAATTCCAACAACGAATTTCGACCTGTTATCTCAGCTGGTCTTAGATTAAATATACTGCAGGAGTTGCATGTTTCGCCTTTGGCATCTCATGGTGGTATTCGAGAAACCATCCAACGCGTACGCGAGGCTGTTTATTTTCCTGAGCTGCAAAAGTTAACAAGGGCGTATGTCCAGTCCTGCCCAACATGTCAAGCAGTTAATTATGTTAATTTCCGCGCGCCCGGATTTCTAAATAGCATTAGATCATAGTTTCCAAATGAAATAATTGGCATCGATTTATTGGGCCCATTCCCGAAAAGTCAGTTAAATAAAAGTCGTTTTCTCCTTGTTATGGTTGACCATTTTAGTAAGTGGACCGAAATTGTTCCGTTAAAACGAGCCTCTGCGAAATTAGTTACTGATTCTATTTAATAATAAATAACTTGATAAACCTGATAAATAAATATATTTTAAAATACGGAGCGCCCCTAAAAGTTATATCGGATAATGGTCCTCAATTTGTAAGTAATATATTTGAAGACATGTGCCAAAACTGGGCATACGTCTTTTAAAAATGGTCCCGTATCGGCCGCAATCAAATATAGCGAAACGGGTGAGTGAGTGAGTGAGTGCCACCAAGGAAGACCACTGACCTGGTCTTAGCCTCACAGTGTGATATCTTCCTGGCAGAAACCATCTACTCTCTGCTCCACCCTGCTCCGGAAACGCAGCCGAATAGACGGCTAAGAGCCTCATAAAGTCTACATGTAAGCTTGGATATTGTTGTACGGGGAAAGAGTATCCTGTTATGGACTACTTAAAATTAAGCAAAGAAGCAACCAAAAGACTGTTAAGAATCGTTGTTTGAATAGACAGAAACTTGTGTTAGATAAAGTAAAGATAGGCGGACTCTGCCTGAAAAATTAACTGCCGTAGATTTTCTGGACTTGCTAAATGTCTACATGCGGGTGCTAATCCTGATTAACCTGTCATATATTTATGGGGCTTTTGTAAAATCGTTGGTTCTGCATGGAGGAAAGACGTAACCTATTAAATTATTGCACATAATAAACTTAAAAAAAAGGGGGGGGAGAGAGATTAAAAATGATTAAAAAAATCCTAGCGCCCAAACATAATTTAACGTAGATTACTTTCCATGTGCCTGACTCTTATGTAAGAACATTTAAAAGATTGTGTACCTGTTATCACTAAGATAACAAATTCCTGCATAATTTAGTTCTTTGCGCATACTTAAATTGTAGTTGTTTTACAAATTGAACCATTCACCTACATTTTCTTTCGGAGTACTTGCAGACAGGATAATACATACATAAGTACAAAACTGAATATTAAAGCGAGAGATTAACATGATACTGAGTACAGAAATACAGAAAGCTGATCCCTAATGCCTGCATACATAACACTTAAAAATGCATACGTAATACATGAAAACTAAAACTAAAACTGATAAACATAATACATAAAAACTGATCATTAAGTAATGCTATGTAGTCTAAATCCTAGCCAAGTACGAACTGACCTTCATAGTACATGCAGAGAAATAATAAATACAGACTTGACCACAGAAAAGTACAGCACCATACTCAGTAAAACTGATTTTTGATTCCAAACACTTGAATACATAATGCTGATACATAATTACAAAGAGAACCTTACCTACATTAATTCCATAGTTACTTTTATCACCTTAGAACATGCACATAATTTATAAAAAACATAATTAAGCACGTAATGCTGATCACCAGGGAAGAGATTCAAATATGCAATTGATCACATAAATACAGATATCTCTTCACTAAAATTTACATAAAAAGTTGAACATTTATTAAAATTAAGAAGGCAAAAATGCCATACCAATAATAATATCATTCACAAACTTGAGGTGATAACATAAGTTGACCTTGCCCTTCTTGAACCTATTTATCACGAACTTGTAATTTAAATACACGATTAGTAAGTGTAGGAAAAACTCATTGCTGTTGAAGATTTTACTGGTTCAATCTGGTTTTGCTAGTCCTAGACCTGTATATTAATTGCAAAAGTAAACATTTTAAAGAATATAGGTAGGTTGTTGCCATAGTCCTAATTATCTAAGTTAGTCTTGGGTTGAGAGGTCCGAGGTGTGTGCCCCGCATATTTATCAGATTGATTTAGTGTGATTTATACATTTTATGATTCAGAGCGCTAAGCACTTGATTATTTCTGTTTGGGGACACTTATCGTCGTATTAGAGAATACTTTCTCTGACAATGGCTGATTACCGCTTGTAGCTTTTTATTTGCTGTTTTGTTTGTTCTCATATTTGCCGCCCATTGTGGCCAGTAAGCTTGACTTGGCTTTCTTATATGGTACTGCGCCGTATTTGTGCAGTGTAAGACGTAGTGGTCTGGATCCCTCACCTCTCCACATTGACATCTTTCTGTGTCACTCAGGCTGAATCTATGCAGATAGGTCAGGAATGGGCCATGACCTGTATAAAACTGTGTCTGACTACCACTATTGCAATTTAACTCTAGCGTTGTTTTTGAGAAGAACATATATATTCTCCTTCCTGTATCTGCTAGGTCCCATCTGCCTTGCCATCTGTATATCAGTTGTTTTAGAGTGATCTTTTTGAGATGAGACCTAGGTAATTTATCTAACAGTTCTGTTCTTGAGACCTCCTTTGCCGCTTCTTTTGCCAGGGTGTCTGCTTCCTCATTGCCTTTAATGCCCACGTGAGCCGAAACCCACGTGAGGCATGGCCTTTCTGATGGCAGAAGACTGAGGAGGGTTTTTCTAAGTTCTTGGACATACTGGCTTCTGCTTTTGTAACCTTTGATTGCGTCAAGGCTAGAGGCAGAATCACTGTAAATAGTAATTTGGGTAAGTCTGTTCCTCTTCACATAATTAATCGCTGCTTTAAGTGCTGCCAGCTCAGCTTGGAATACTGAGTTCCTACTGCCAAGTCTTCTTTTCCATTTATACACAACTGTATCACCTTATAATACGCAGAAGGCACTGCCAGTATCCGTCTCGGTTTTTGAGCCATCTGTAAATATAGCTGTGTGATTATCTTTTGGTGTCACATAGTGGCCTAGAATACACTTTTTTAGATGTGTTTCAGCCGGATGTCCTGCGTCACTGGCTTGTGTTTTTCAAAGTCTTCAGCAAAGTGGTGCTATTCCCATAGAACTCCGTCCTCACCTAGCCTTAACACTCTTGCAATTAACGACTCCCTTTCCGCTTGCAGGTCTAGCGGAGGAATTCCTGCCAGAACCTGCAGAGCTGTCGTTGAAGTAGTTCTGTAGCCCTTGCAGATGAGCAAGAGTTGCAGCCTTTGCATGGACAGGAGTAATCTACGCATGCTTACGTTGAGTGTATTTCCCCAGATCGCTGCGCCGTAGAGAATAATTCTTTCTGTAATTGCTTGGTACCACCTCTTAAGCACCCATGGTGGTGCTCCCCACTGCAGTCTTGTTGTGCGTAGAATTGTGTTGGTGAGTGCGATACATCTTTTCCTGAGTTCTTTTAAGTTGGGAATCCAAGAGAGATTATTGTTGAGGATGAATCCTAAGTATTTTATGTTTGAAGAGCATTTTACTGAGCTACCGTTGACTCTAATGGTAGGATTTTTTTTCATTACTCTTTTTCGCCCTATAAATAGCATGGTAGTTTTTTCTGCTGAGATCGTAAGTTTATGTATTTGTTCCCACTCTAAGAACCTATTTAGTGCATTTTGTGTAATTTTCTCGATATTCTTTTTTCCCGAAGTTACTAGAAGGAAATCATCCGCAAAAGCTTGCAGATGTACTCCGCTCTCCATCTCAAAAATTTAGAACGCTGAATTAGCTACTAGGTTCCACAGGGTTGACCCTAGACAGGAACCCTGTGGACAGCCTCTCTCCAGTTTTTGATGGATTATTCCATCGTTTGTAGTTACTTGAACTTGTCTGTCTTCAAGATAAATCCTTATCCACTTTAAGATCTGAATTGGGCAGTTTATTGAATCTAATTCTTTTGTTACATCAGGCCACCAGACATTATCGAAGGCTCCCTTTATGTCTATAGATATTACTATTGAGTGATTGTCTTCCTCTCTGTTCTTTTTCAGCACTTTCAGGAGATCCGCTACTGCCTGTTCCGTAGATATTCCTTCACGGAAGCCATACTGTTTTTTATTAATTACTGAACTTTTATTCAGGAAATAATTTAGTCTCATTAGAATGATCTTTTCTAGAACTTTGCTAATTGTGGGAAGGAGACTTACTGGGCGGTAGGAGGTCGGATCCGAGGGATCTTTTCCCTTTTTGTGAAACAGAGCGATCTCTGCCAGCTTCATATCTTTCGGAAAGTGTCCTACTTTCCAGCATGCTTTGCAGGCTGAGTGGATCAGCTCTGGAAATTCATTATGCAATTCCTTGAGTATTATATTGTCTAGGCCATCCGGCCCCGGTGCCTTTTTCCTTGCCAAACCATTTATGATTAAGTCTACCTCCTCTATTGTTGGTGTAAGATAGTCTCCATTTTTGGAAGACCAGAATTTTTCCTGAAATTGCGTCCTTATTAATGTATGCATTTCTGAGTCATTGGCGGGATCATCTGAAGGAAAAACCGTTTTCAGTATTACCGAAAGAATATTTCTTGTATTTGGTGCGTCAGGGGCCACATTCGCAGTCAGTTGAGTCGGTCTAAAGACCTTACCTGCGGCGAGTTTTTGTATTTTCCCAAAAATTTCCGGTATTCTACTACAGTGTTCCTGCCAGGAGTCGGATTTGGCCTTTATTATCTGTAGTTTGTATTGCGCAAGTGCCTTCTTGTACGTATGCATTTTTTGGTCCCTTTGTATGGGATCTGTTTCTGACTGTGCCAGTCTTCTGAACGCCCGAAGTCTGCTTCTGTTTGCCTTTAGTTTGTCATTCCACCAGGAAAGTTCTTTCTTCTGGCTGGGTGTTTTTTTCTCATGCGCTTGTTTTGCTGCACTTGTTAGAGTTCCAATTAAATGCCTGTAGGCATCATGCAGTCCGTCTATGGTGTTGCTTGCTTGGAAGTTGAAAATCAATTGATCTACATAAGGACGAAGTAGATTAAGGAACTTCTGATGTCCTCCATAAGCTGTCTTGAACCTCTGTTTCAGAGTATAAGTTAACTGAGCGCTCATTAGATAGCTGATTATTCTGTGGTCGCTCAGAGAGGGAATGTCCATATTATGCCATTCCGACATCTGATTTGCTAATTGTGAAGAAACCATGGTTAAATCCGGGCAACCTTCCGCCCTTATAGTGCGGAAGGTGGGTGGTGAGTCTGACGTGTTTATGATGCTTAATCTGTTTGTCATTCCATATTCCAAAACCATTTTGCCTCTTACGTTTTCCACTCGCGCGCCTCATAAGGGACTTGAAGCATTGAAATCACCTGCTAATAAGATTTGGTTGTTCCCTTTTCTGACGACAGTGCTGATTTCTTTTAATAGTGGATCTAATTCCTCACTTGGTGGAAAGTACACATTAGTAATTTGAAGGTGTCCCGTAGTTGTCTCTAGCTTAATGATGGTAACTGAGTGTTGCGTCTGAGAGGTAAGGAGGGGAGATAGCGGACCATTATAGATTATGACAGCCTGTTGAGAGGTTGACTGGAACGCCTTGCTTGTGGGTGGATTTCCTGGCAGATGACTATGTGCTAAGTACGGCTCTTGTATGAGAGCGATATCCGCATTTTCCTTTGTCATAATATCCATGAAGTTAAGCGTTGCAGATCTAGCTCTCTGCAGGTTGGCTTGGAGAAACCTAAGTCCTGTGATTTGTTGACGGAATTGGTTACTGCCTACATCCGTTGTTGCTGTGTTTTGCTGCCTCGTTGCAGTTCCTGCCGGTACACGGGACATTTTGAAGAACTTGCCGGATGACTTGCGTCAAAGTCTGTTCTATTATGCGTATTGGAGTGAACACAATTCGCACAATTTTCCTCTTCTGCCGTACACTCTTGTGTTAAATGACCTTTTTCGCACTTAGTACAGGCTGGTGGGAATTTGCAATTTTTACTTAGGTGGCCAAAGGTTTGGCAGTTGTAGTAGCGGGTTATTTTTAAGTATTCTCTAAACGGACACGAAGTAAATCTAATATAAACACGCTTGTGGTCGAAAAGCCTGTCTTTGAAATCTGCTGTTACTTCCAGTATCCAATTACAGCTAGTTTTGTCCCTAGGTCTCGAGCCTTTTGGAAAGATAACTGGCGACCGCGTTTCTGGTAAAAGATCTTCAAATGCTGCTTTTATTTCGTCTGCCGTTATGTCCCGGGGTACCCCAAATACTATGAGACAGCTCCTAAACGGACGGGGAATCCTTAGTTCTAAGTGCTCTGTCAGCACGCTGGACTCTTCAATTACTTTTTTAAGTTTGTGCAGGTGTGTGGCCTCTTTGCACCTAATCAAGAGTTCTTTAGATCTCGTAGCCCTCACTTGCTGTATGATGATGCCAAACTTATGAGGTTTGATGTTGTTTAGAACTTGCGCTTTCACACTATCTGGTGTGCGCTCTGAATCTTTCCCCTTAATAAGTAAAACGTGCTCAGAAGGCTTTTGCTTAGGAATGGCTGTTGCTTGTATGGAAGGGGGCTTCTTTTTCTGAATCTTACCGGCCACAGTTGCGTAACTCCGGCGGTCTTGTTGTCCTGTAGGATGGTTTTCTTGTAGCTCCGGGACCTTAAAACTGTGCTCTCTTGCTTGAGAGAAGAGACTGGCACTAAGTTGTCGTTCTAGTTGAATTATTTGTCCCTCCTGTCGTGCAATTAAGATTTCCTGATTAGAAGCTATAGCCAGGATTTCTGTGATATAATTGGAGACCGCTTCGTGGTCTGCGATTTTTAGTTTAGAACGGCCTCTGTACTCTGCTAAAAGTGACTTGATGTGCAGAGTCAAAGTGTTAATCCTATCTAATCTGGAAGATGGATGTTCTAATCTCACTGGGCTCACACACATCGAGCTGGTAGTCCTAATTGATCTAGTTGGGGAGGTTTCTCTTGACCCCATTTAACATGAAATAGTAATATTAACTTAAAAATAAAATACTCAGTGAGTCTCTCAACCTGTTAAAGTTCTAATCCTAGCACAGAGTGCTCACTCGTTCGATGATGAGAGTCGGAGGAACACAAAGCAAATGTAAGAACAGTATATAGCACTGAAGTTACGGTATTAGGTGAGAACACTTCGTTTGCTTACAAGAACTAGCGCTAATGGCAGGAAGATGAACACTAATAAAGAAGGGGGAAAAAAACCTTCCGCAGCGCACTATAACATTAGAAAATTGGAATAACAAATAGCAACAAACAATACATATAATAAGCAACATACAATAAGCAAATTACTACTACAGGTAGACAATAAAATTGTAGTAAAAAAAAAAGGTTAGACATATAAGTAGACAGTTAATCACGATAAATTCAAAACCAATTGATATTATGCATTCATTAATATATTGTATATATTAACAATAATGAAAATAATAAAAATATTATTAGTTGTTATAATAAGCAAAATAAAATTATATAAGATAAATTATTGCACACTAATTAAGAATCATTAATATAAATTAATGCACTCTTAATAAATCCAATATTAGATTAATAAGTCAGCAGAATTTTAACAGTACCTACTATTACAGAAAGATTTATAACAACGCTGAAGATTAGATAATTGCGTTAGAATGTTGTTTTTTAGAGTCTGCATTTAGAATAAAATAATTCACGTTGTGAACTGAACTACTTGAAGACTTCGGAGTAATTAAATTCAGAAAAGTCTACCTTTTGCAGTTCTCCCTTGAATGTGTATAATCCAAACAGTAGCAATACAAGTTGGGTAGTTATCTCACATCTAGGAAATGCCGTTATCCTTTCTGCTGAAACTTGAATCCTCTCAAGGTCGAGAATATGGGGGGATTTTTAACGATTCTCAACAGACCCCCAACTTCTGCAAGCACCATGGAGGTAAGAAAGGAAGGAGTGGCCAACCGGCACTAGAAGTGAAGCACTGCTTCGAAGCTTCGGTCACCAGATGCGGAGTTCTTTGTTTACATTCAGAAGCTCCCTTGACAGTGTTCTGACTGTATTTCGACACACGATAGTTCCATACAAATCGAAAAAGGGACACTTTCGCATGAAAGAAACATTCATAGTGTGATGGATAATAGCAATTTGTATAGTTTAGTGACATTTACGCAAAAATCACATCTTGGTTATTTTTCGATAACTAACAACAGCGATTTTGATTATGAATTTGTTTTATAAAATTCTAAGCTGTTGAACTACAAAAATATAAATTTTAACAAAAATGTTATGCTTAAAGAATGAAAAATACCTTACGATAGCTTTAAAATTGTATACGTCTTTCGATACCCTTGATAGAGTATTCGTTACTTTTATTTTATGTTCCAAATGCCAAAATGTTTTAAATAAAATTAATTTTTTTCACATCCACATATTATTGTAATATGCACCTTTTAAAATTTTTTAGAGGAGAGGCTTTACTGTTGGTCATTTTAAACTCATCATTTTAGTTTTATATATCCCCTTGGGCTTACACGTTTTACTTATTTGGGTTAATTAAAAATAAAATATAGTGAATGCATGGAAATTAAAGATTAGCACATGCCGGAAATGAAAAATATGAAATATGTATGGGTATTTATTCATGTTGTAGGGTTTATATTTATTTTAACTAACATTTATTTTAAGTTTAAACTATCTTTCCTGTCAAGCCTTACTTTCCCCTGGAACTGCCAATGCCAGAATATGTAAATTTGAGTAGAACGCGCAAGGATTCAAATTATCAGCGGAAGTATTCTGATTTAAATAGAAGGAAACAAGTTCGGTGTGAGAGATTTTCTTTCTTAGCGAGCGCGGAGGTAGTAAGCGAGAATTGAAGAACCCCGCGTTGCGGCCTATGTGCTTGGCGGGAAGTAGTGGAAATTGTTCCAGTGAGCTTCAAGTCTGCTGAATTAGCAGCGGTATTGTAAAACGCGGTGAGTTAGTTATTTTAGAGAGCCTCGTAGTTAGAATCTTGTCTTTATTTTCTTTTCAGGTTATTATTTTTATTTGACTGCCAAGTTGGCACCGTCTGTAAGCGTCAAGAGAACGCAATTGTAATTTATTACGTTGAATAAAAAGGGACTGAAACCCTTCACAAGCTTCTATCTTTTATACAAGTTTTCACAGTCACCTCTTGGTTGCGTGCAAGTTGGAGGCGCGCAACGTTATATTGGCGCCCGAACACTTATCGAACTGAAATGGCCGAAAATTGGATGTAAGCCACTGGACAACACCAAGAAATGACAACGCAGTTAGAAGGATTTGGATACCTGGTCCAGACTTTGAGAGCATCAATCAAGCCAAACGTCTATTTCGACGGAAAAAATTCAGTGTCCGTATTTTTAGAAGGTATAGAAAACCACTTTCAGCTCTACCCTGTGCCTGAAAGACAAAAAGTTGCCATCGCCACATCAGCACTAAGAGGACAGGCCGCGCTATGGTGGAAAAATATAGGCAAATTTCTTCTAGGTGAATTTGGAAGCCCGACGTATACATTTGAAAATTTCAAAAAATCGTTAGTAAAGGCCTTCGCCATAGTGAAAGATCGCGCACGGCTGGAAGCCGAGCTATATAGTTTCTATCAACGGGATACAGCAGATTTGACGGACTTTATTTTACGAAAAATCAAGCTAACGGATATGCTGTATGGGAAAAAACCCGATGCGGAGATTATTGAAATAATATTACCAAGATTGTTACCCGCTGTCCAAGACTACTTTGAAATTAGAAACCCAAGCACATTGCAGGAACTTTTCGAATTGGCGGTGAAGTTTCAAAATCGCAGAATAGCGGAAAAAGCGAGAGGGGAAACATATTCTCAAAGTACCCGAAGGAAGGAGGAAACCAGAAGTGGAAATCGCTCATATGGGGGAAAGAACTATCAAGCTAACGCATCGAAACTCGAAGGTCAAGGCCCAAAAAGAAAATTTGAAAATAAGCATCCGCGTACCCAGAAGACACAGATTGAAAGGAAAGCTTTAAACGACTAGAGGGGCCTGTGAAAGGGAGAGTCCAGACCCCGGAAGTTTTAAAAAAACCCTCAAATAGACATTTAAATACAGTCATCGTAAAAAACTCACAGCTACCAATTATACAAGTCCTGGTTGGCGATGTACCAGTAGAAGCCCTCATCGATACAGGAGCAGAAGGAAATTTCATGAGTGAAAAGTTTTTCAAAAAGAATTTTTATAGGATACGACTATTTAAAACCAGAAATACGGAAATTATAGCGGCGCAAGGAAAAACATGTCACTGCATCGGGAAAGTATCATTAAACGTACAGGTAAAAGAGGAAAATCTCAAAGTATTAATTTTTGTGGTGAAACACCTGCAACACTCTCTTATTTTAGGTATGGACTTTTTAAGGGCCGCGAGGGCCAAACTGAATTTTCAAGATAGTTCCGTGGTGCTGGAGATGGACCAGAGGGTGGTGGAACCTGTGGAGACACCTGAATTGGACCTTAGCCATTTGAATGACCAGGAAAGTAAAGCAATACAGCAAGTGGTGAGTAATTTTTCTCATTTGTTTTCAGAAAAGCCAGGAAACTGTCAAATCGTGACTCACAAGATTCAATTCAATGCCGAAAAACCTTGTAGGACTAAACCGTATCGCTATGACCGTATAACCGTATCGCTACAAAAAGACTTAATCATCGAAGAACATATTCAGGAGATGTTAAAGAATAAAATAATAACGCCCATAAATAGTGAGTACGCGAGTCCAGTCGTACTATGTAGGAAAAAGAACGAGTTTCCTCCATCAGATAAAAGGGCTTGGAGGTTTGCTATCGATTATAGAAAACTAAATAGTATCACTAAATTTCCAGTTTACCCTTTGTCGGTTATAGACGAGATCATTAGACAGATCAAATCGACAAGATATATGTGTACTTTGGATTTAACGTCTGGCTACTATCAAATAGCTATGAGACCCGAAGATATACACAAAACCGCGTTTATAACAAAATCGGGCACTTATGCATTTTTACGCATGCCCTTTGGGTTGTATGGGGCCCCATCAACTTTCCAGAGAGCTATGGACATTGTTCTAAAGCCTGTCCTAGGAAAATCAACTTTAATTTATCTAGATGATATAATTATAACGAGTAGTACGTTGGAACAACACATTAATGACCTCGAACAAGTTTTTAAATTATTAAAAGAGGCCGGTCTTACAATTAACGCCTCAAAATGCAAGTTCGCAACTAAAGAACTTAAATATCTCGGTTATAAAATTTCGCAAAAGGGTATAGAAACGCAAGATTCAAAAATAAAAGCTATTAAGAATTTCCCACCGCCCAACACCGCCAAGAAACTTTCGTCTTTCCTTGGATTATGTTCTTACTATCGATCTTTCATAAAAGATTTCGCTAATATTGTTGAACCACTCTTAGTAATCAAAAGAAAAAAGAGTAAATTTACGTGGACAGCGGAAGCTAACACAGCTTTTGAAAGATTAAAAGAAGCGCTTATTAACGCCCCTGTTTTAAAATTCCCTGAGGGGGACGAAAACCTGGAAATTGCGGCAGATGCGTCAGACTATGCGGTGGGTGCGGTTCTTATGCAAAATAAACATCCGCTGGCATTTTTTAGTAAAACATTGAATCAGACACAAAGGAATTATACAGCCACAGAAAGAGAAACATTAGCCGTATTAATGGCTGTACACAAATTTCGAGTTTATTTCGGCAAATCGCCAGTAACAGTCTTTTCGGATCATGCGGCTGTTGGTAGACTTTACTCGGGAAAAAACCTAACGCCCAGGTTAATAAGATGGGCTTTAAAACTCCAAGAATATAATATCACAATAAAATATAAACCGGGTAAGGAAAACAAAGTAGCTGACGCACTTTCTCGTATAAAACTGGACGACGAAGGAAATGAACTTAAATGCGCTGTGTTGACTTCAAAAATTTTAGATTCTAGAGATACGCTTATTACTGAACTGAAAGCTGATCCTGAATTTGGAAATATCTATGCTTATTTGAAAGACCCCGAAAGCTTTGAGCACACAGATATCGATGCGATAAGAAATAGAGCACAAAACTATGAAATAATAGATAATTTATTATTCTATACGAAAACAACAAACGAAAATCTTGAGTATAAGCCAGTCATCCCAGCCTCGCTTCGATTAAGCATTTTGAGGGAGTTGCACGAAAAAAAAACAGCGGGCCACCTCGGGGTCAGAAAGACTATAAAAAGGGTACGCGAGGCGGTATATTTCCCGCAATTATACAAAATAGTAACGGCGTATGTCAGGTCCTGCAATCAATGTCAGTTAATAAATGATATTAATTAGAGCCCGGCCGGGTACTTAAATAGCATTCGCGCTACATTTCCGAATGAAATTTTAGGAATAGATCTCCTTGGTCCCTTCCCCCAGAGCGAGTTAAATAAAAATCGTTTTCTTTTAGTAATAGTAGATCATTTTTCAAAATGGATAGAAATTGTTCCACTTAAACGCGCGTCAGCCAAAACAGTCGCAGATGCATTCTTACACAGATACATTTTAAAATACGGTGCACCGTTAAAAGTCATTAGCGATAACGGAAAACAATTCATTAGTCAAGTATTTGAAAACATATGCAATGGACGTGGCATACGCCATATCAAAATGGTTCCGTATAGACCACAGGCTAACATAGCAGAAAGAGTTAATAAAAACATAGTAAAAATAATTCGCAGTTACGTGAGCACACATCAAAAGCGCTGGGATGGCTACATAAATGAATTAGCTTATGCTTTAAGAACGGCACATCATGATACTACGGGAAAAACTCCAGCAGAATTATTTTTAGGCAGAAAGTTAATTGCGCCTTTAGATAAATTATTCTTTGTGCAACAAAGAGAGCAGGAGTTTAAACAACAAGATGTGCAAAAGTTGATTGATCAGGCGCTTAAAACCTCGGATACGGCAAAAAATAGACAAAAGTTATATTATGATAGAAAACGCCGTGAAGCAGATTTTAAAGTTGGGGATAAAGTATTGAAGCGGAAATTTTCTTTATCAAGTGCCCCAGACAATTTTATGGCAAAGTTAGCTCCAAAGTTTGAAGGCCCCTATGTAATTCAGGAAATCAAAGGGGTAGTATTATATCTTAAGAACGACAGAGGGGAAATCTGTAAAGCAAGTCCCGACCAGGTGAAAAAATACTATAATCCAAATGATTTTGAAATCCTTAAAAGTTTCTTGCAGGACTCAAGTCTAAACGAAATAGAAGGGCCAGAGACTGCAACAACTATTCCACCACCCAAGAAACGGAGAACTGAAGAGAGACCTCTCACTTCTACAACCCGGACGTCGGTATCAAAAAGAAAAAATGATTTTCAAACTCCGGCGTTTAAGAAAAACAAAAATACAGATGAACCGGGTAAAGAAACCGTGGTAAAGACGAAAACACCACCTACAAAGGATGGCAGGAGAAATTACACATCAAGGAGAACGCGCACACGGCCACAGAGTCAGGTGCCAGCAAGGCCGCCGTTCCGGAAACTGAAACGCCAACAGGAGGCACAAAAATACGAGGAACAGAAGAAATTCAAGAAGGACTCCAGACCGGAGGACGTCAAGATCAGCCGTCCCAGGGAGAAACGGAAAGGCCAACAACCAGACGATTACTCCGTCAAGAGGCCAGCATGTAGAGGACGCAAAAGAAAAAGTCAGGTGGACGACACTCGGAGGGCAGTAAGGAGAAGATTAACATCCATGAAACCTCTAACTTGGGACCAATTCTGCCAAAAACGGATGACGGAGTTTCAAGCATCGAAAACACAAAGATAAGTTAAAACCTTCCATAAATTTTTTTTCTCTTTTGTTCCGAAATGTTATGCATAAGTACGAAGTTCTATGTTTTGAGGAAAGTCAATATGTCTCGGTTGAGACTTAGTTTTGTTTTACTTTATTTAGCTAAGGCAAAAGTATTATTTTCTTCAAGTGTAAAAGCTAAAAACAAGCATTTTCTGTTGGTCGAAAGACTAATTCTGTTATGTTAAAGCCAAAATTTGGCCGAAGATAAAAATAACTTCGTATTCTTGTACTAATAAGAATTTTAGTTTCAGTGCCGCCAGCTTGGCGAAGAATGAGTAAAGTAAAAATTTATTTTCTCTTATTCATTTTATGGTAAATTGTAAAAAGCATATGTATTAAACTTTTGTAAATGTATGTAAATACTTGAATGTTATGTAAAAGTAGAATTTAGTCTAGAAGCATAAAATTGTAGATGCTAAAAGTGAATGCTTAAAAGCAATGAAGTCAAAATTTAAGTAGTAAATTGTAGATAAAGTCATGCTTTAGAGCGAAAGCCTGCATGTTTAAAGATGAATGAGGGTGAAGTTAGAATGAATGTGTTTTGTAGGGTTCTCCACCTACATTTGAATTTTTAAGACTATTAAAGTAGCTCATTGAGTTGTAGAATGTCGAGTAAGGTGTGTCTATTTGGTCGTTGAATTCTAACAAATCATGGTGGTTAGGGGAAGTGTTGTAAGACTAAAACACGAATATTCCCGTTGGACACCACACACGGTGGAGAGCCAGGGTAAAGTTAAATTAATGCTTGAAAAATTGAATGAATGTGAATTAAGCAATAACTAAGAAAAACGAATCGTTTAAAAACAAAAATTTATTGTGTCAAGAAAGTGTAAATTATAATGTATTTAGAAAGATACTGATACTTATTCCTTCCAGATGCTGGAAGGAAAGACCAAGATTGATTGATGAAGTCCAGGAAAATTTGCTGTAAGCAGAGAGAGTTAAAACGAGCAACAGAATACAATTTGTTACATAAGATTTTTTTGTGTAAACGATGTTCTCGCCAGTTAGTTCAGAATTAGATAAACTTACAACAGGTCGTTTGTAGGACCTGCTTCCAAGTTTTCCAAATTCTGGCAGCGGCAAATGTAGGGTTTATATTTATTTTAACTAACATTTATTTTAAGTTTAAACTATCTTTCCTGTCAAGCCTTACGTTCCCCTGGAACTGCCAATGCCAGAATATGTAAATTTGAGTAGAACGCGCAAGGATTCAAATTATCAGCGGAAGTATTCTGATTTAAATAGAAGGAAACAAGTTCGGTGTGAGAGATTTTCTTACTTAGCGAGCGCGGAGGTAGTTAGCGAGAATTGAACCCCGCGTTGCGGCCTATGTGCTTGGCGGGAAGTAGTGGAAATTGTTCCAGTGAGCTTCAAGTCTGCTGAATTAGCAGCGGTATTGTAAAACGCGGTGAGTTAGTTATTTTAGAGAGCCTCGTAGTTAGAATCTTGTCTTTATTTTCTTTTCAGGTTATTATTTTTATTTGACTGCCAAGTTGGCACCGTCTGTAAGCGTCAAGAGAACGCAATTGTAATTTATTACGTTGAATAAAAAGGGACTTAAACCCTTCACAAGCTTCTATCTTTTATACAAGTTTTCACAGTCACCTCTTGGTTGCGTGCAAGTTGGAGGCGCGCAACGTTATAATGTGCTTGAAAAAAGCATGTATCTGCCTTTAACAAAATACATAAATATTCATTAAATTATTTATAAATGTATTTGAAATGAAGAATAACCTTGTGGTGTTGCGCGGCCCCAACCTACACGCAACAATAATAGTGACTGCTATGAACTGGAAAGTACACAAAACTCTTAAGAAGGGTTTAACTCCCTTTTTATTCTACTTTAGAAGTTACAGATGCGTGCACTTGACGCTCACAAACTACGCCGACCCGGTTGTAAAATAAAAATAAGAAACTAAAAATGAATAATAACAAGTTACTACCTACGAGGCTCTCTAAACGTAACTAACCTCACCGCGTTCTAAGATACAGCTGATATTTCAGCAAACTTCTGAATATTAAGTTAAAAGATTCAACTATCTGCCGAGGCAAGCACACTGGCCGAAACGCGCGGTTCTTAAAATCTCTACCTAGCCACCTTCACGCTCGTGAAGCAAGAAAGCACACATTCGAACTCGTTTCCCTTTTATTTAACTCAAATTACTTCTGCTTAAAATTTGAATACTTTGCGCGTTCTACTAAAATTTACATACTCTGGCATTGGCAATTCCAGGGAAAAGTAAGGTTTGACAGGAAAGATAGTTTAAACTTAAAATAAATGTTAGTTAAAATAAATATAAACCCCACATTTGCCGCTGCCAGAATTTGGTAAACTTGGAAGCAGGTCCTAGAAACGACCTGTTGAAAAGTTTCCATATTCTGAACTAAGATTTAAGAGCCTCGTTTACATAAAACAAACTGTTTTGTCACAAATTAGAATAAATTTCTGTCGATAATCATTTTACCCTCTCTTCTTACAGCAACCTTTCCTGGACTTCAGCAATCAATCTGTTCTCTTCCTTCCAGCATCTGGAAGGAATAAGTATCAGTATCTTTCTAAATACATTATAATTTACACTTTCTTGACACTGAATAAAGATTTTGTTCGTTTTATTTTTTTTAATTACTGCTTAATTCACATTCATTCAAGTATTCAAACATGAATTTAACTTTACCCTGGCTCTCCACCATGTGTGGTGTCAAACGGGAATATTCGTGTTTTAGTATTGCAACACTTCCCCTAACCACAATCATTTGTTAGAATTCAACGACCAAATAGACACACCTTACTCGACATTCTAAAACTCTCTATTTTAACATTCTTAAAATTCAAGTGTAGGTGGAGAACCCTACAAAACACATTCATTCTAACTTCCCCCTCATTCATCTTTAGACATGCAGGCTTTCGCTCTAAAGCATGATTTTATCTGCTGTTTAATACTTACACTTTAATTCATTTCTTTCGAGTATTTACTTTTAGCATCTAAAATTTTATGCTTCTAGACTAAATTCTACTTTTACATAACTTTCAAGTATTTACGTATATTTACAAAATTCTAATACATATGATTTTTACAATTCACCATAAAATGAATAAGAGAAAAATAAATTTTTACTTCACGCATTCTTCGCCAAGCTGGCGCCACTGAAACTAAATTTCTCATTAATACAAGAATACGAAGTTATTTTACTTTCGGCCAGATTTTGGCTTTAACATAACAGAATTATTAACAGCAGGAACTGCTTGTTCTTAGATTTTATACTTAAAGAAAATAATACTTTTTGCCTTAGCTAAATAAAGTAAAATAAAACTAAGTCTCAACCGAGACAAATTGACTGCCGTCAAAACATAGAACTTCGTATTTACGCATACCATTTCGGAACAAAAGAAAAATTTTATAGAAGATTTTAACTTATCTTTGAGTTTTCGATGATTGGAACTCCGACATCCTCTTCTGGCAGAACTGCTCCCACGTTATGGAATTCATCGAAGTCAGTCGTCTCCTTTGTGTTTTTCGAGTTTCGTCCATGTTGATTTTTCTTTTTCGCCCTCTGTATGCAGGCCTTTTGGAGTGGTAGTCGTCGGGTTGCTGTCTTTTCCGTTTTGCCCCTGGACGGCTTGTCTTGGCGTCGTCCGGTCTGGAATCGTGCTTGAATTCCTTCTGTTGGTGGTGATCTTTTCGTTCCTCCTGCTGTCTTTTCGTTCTCGTGAACGGTGGCCTTGTTTGCTCCTGACTATCTGGCCCTGGAAGTGTTTTCCTCGATGCAGAATTTCTACTGCGATACGTTGTAACTGATCTTTTCTTCTTTACCAGAGATTCTTTACACGGCGGCGTTGCTTTCTTGTATTTCTTAAATGCTGGAGTCTGAACGTTTTCCTTTCTTCTTTTCGGTACCGTCGCATGACTTGTAGAAGGGCTAGGTTTCTCTTCAGTTCTCTGCTTCTTGGGTGGTGGAGCGGGTGACGTTACTTCTGCACCTTCCACTTCTTTTACGCTTGAGTCCTGAAAGAAACTTTAAAGGATTTCAAAATCATTTTGATTATAATATTTTTTCACCTGGTCGGGACTTGTTTTACAGATTTCCCCTCTCTCGTTCTTAAGGTACAATACGACTCCCTGGATTTCCTGAATTACATAGGGGCCTTCAAATTTTGGAGCTAACTTTGCAGTAAAATTGTTTGGGGCACTTGATAAAGAAAATTTCCGCTTCAACACTTTATCTCCAACTTTAAAATCTGCTTCACGGCGTTTTCTATCATAGTACAATTTTTGTCTCTTTCTTGCCGTATCCGAGCTTTTAATCGCCTGGTCAATGAGTTTTTGCACATCTTTTTGTTTGAACTCTTGCTTTCTTTGTTGCACAAAGAATAATTTATCTAGTGGCGTAATTAATTTCCGTCCTAAAAATAATTCTGCTGGAGTTTTCCCCGTAGTATCGTGATTTGCTGTTCTTAAAGCATAAGCTAACACATTTATGTAGCCATCCCAGCGCTTGTGATGTGTGCTAACATAACTTCGAATTATTTTTACAATATTTTTATTAATTCTTTCTGCTATGTTTGCCTGTGGTGTATACGGAACCATTTTGATATGGCGTATGCCAAGTCCAGTGCAAATGTTTTCAAATATTTGGCTAACGAATTGTTTACCGTTATCGCTAATGACTTTTATCGGTGCACCGTATTTTAAAATGTATCTGTGTAAGAATGCATCTGCGACTGCTTTGGCTGACGCGCGTTTAAGTGGAACAATTTCTGTCCATTTTGAAAAATGATCTACAATTACTAAAAGAAAACGATTTTTATTTAACTCACTCTGGGAGAAAGGAACAAGAAGATCTATGCCTAAAATTTCATTCGGAAATGTAGCGCGAATGCTATTTAAGTACCCAGCCGGGCTGTAATTAATATCATTTGTTAACTGACATTGATTGCAGGACCTGACATACGCAGTTACTATTTTGTATAATTGCGGTAAGTATACCGCCTCGCGTACCCTTTTTAAAGTCTTTCTGACCCCTAAATGACCCGCTGTTTTCGCGTCGTGTAATTCCTTCAAAATGCTTAATCGAAGCGAGGCTGGGATGACTGGTTTGTATTCGAAATTTTCGTTTGTTGTTTTCGTATAAAATAATAAATTATCTATTATTTCATAGTTTTCTGCTCTATTTCTTATTGAATCGATATCTGTGTGTTCAAAGTTTTCGGAGGTCTTTCAAATACGCATAGATATTTCCAAATTCAGGATCAGCTTTCAATTCAGCAATAATTGTTTCTCTAGAATCTAAAATTTTTGAAGTCAACACAGTGCATTTGAGTTCATTTCCTTCATCGTCCAATTTTATACGAGATAGTGAGTCAGCTACATTGTTTTCCTTACCCGGTTTATATTTAATTCTGAGGTTATACTCTTGAAGTTTTAAAGCCCATCGTATTAACCTGGGCGTTAGGTTTTTCCCCGAGTAAAGTCTACCAACAGCCGCATGATTCGAAAAGACTGTTACTGGCGCTTTGCCGAAATAAACTCGAAATTTGTGTACAGCCATTAATACGGCTAATGTTTCTCTCTCTGTAGCTGTATAATTCCTTTGCGTAGGGCTCAAAGTTTTACAAAAAAAATGCCAAAGGATGGCCATTTTGCATGAGAACCTAACCTACAGCATAGTCCGACGCATCTGCTGCAATTTCCAAATTTTCGTCCCCCTTCGAGAATTTCAAAACAGGGGCATTGATGAGCGCTTCTTTTAACCTTTCAAATGCAGTATTTGCTTCTGCTGTCCACGTGAATTTACTTTTCTTTCTTTTAATTACTAACAAGGATTCAACAATATTAGCAAAATCTTTTATGAACGACCGATAATAAGAACATAACCCAAGGAAAGAAGAAAGTTTCTTGGCGGTGTTAGGAGGTGGGAAATTCTTGATGGCTTTTATTTTTGAATCCTGAGTTTCTATACCCTTTTGCGAAATTTTATATCCCAGATATTTAAGTTCTTTAGTTGCGAACTTGCATTTTGATGCATTAATTGTAAGACCGGCCTCTTTTAATAATTTAAAAACTTCTTCTAAGTCTTTAATATGTTGTTCCATTGTACTACTCGTTATAATTATATCATCTAGATAGATTAAAGTCGATTTTCCTAGGACAGGCTTTAGAACAATGTCCATAGCTGTCTGGAATGTGACGGGGCCCCACACAACCCAAAGGGCATGCGTAAAAATGCATAAGTGCCCGATTTTGTTATAAACGCGGTTTTATGTATATCTTCGGGTCTCATAGCTATTTGATAGTAGCCAGACGTTAAGTCCAACGTAGTCATGTATCTCGTGGACTTAATCTTTCTAATAATTTCCTCTATAACCGGCAAAGGGTAAACTGGGAATTTAGTAACACTATTAAGCTTTCTGTAATCGATAGCAAACCTCCAAACCCTTTTATCCGAAGGAGGAAACTCATTCTTTTTCCTACATAGTACGACTGGACTTGCGTACTCACTATTTATGGGCGTTATTATTTGGTTCTTTAACATTTCCTGAATGTGTTCTTCAATGATTTGTTCTTTCTGTTTATCATAGCGGTAAGGTTTAGTCCTACAGGGTTTGTCGGGAGTTAACTGTATATCATGGTAACAATTTGACAGTTACCAGGCCGTTCTGAAAACAAATTCGAAAAAGTACTCACCACTTGCTGGATGGCTTGACTTTCATGGTCATTCAAATGGCTAAGGTCGACTTGCGGTTGTTCCACTGGCTCCACCACCCCCCGATCCATCTCCAGCACAATAGAACTTTCCTGAAAATTCAGTTTGGCCTTCGCGGCTTTTAAAAACTCCATACCTAAAATAAGTGTACTTTGCAAATTTTTTACTACAAAAATTAATACTTTAAGGTTTTCGTTTTTAATCTGTATTTGTAATGATAATTTGCCAATACATTGACAAGTTTGTCCTTGCGCTGATATGATTTCTGTGTTTTTATTTTCAAATAATCGTAACCTATTAAAATTCTTCTTAAAAAATGTATCACTCATAAAGTTACCTTCTGCCCCTGTATCGATGAGGGCTTCTACTGGTACATCGCCAACCAGGACTTGTATAATCGGTAATTGTGAGTTTTTTACGACAACCGTATTTAAGTATCTTCTTGAGGGTTTTTTCGAAACTTCCGGGGTCTGGACCCTCGCTTTTACAGGACACTCTACTCGTTTAAAGCTTTCCTTTCAACTTCTGCCTTCTGGGTACGCGGACGGTTGTTTTCAAATTTCCTTTTTGGATTCGATGAGTTAGCTTGATAGCTCTTTCCCCCATAAGAACGATTTGCGTTTCTGGTCTGCTCATTTGAAGATTGCCTACGGAGACCTTGAGAATACGATGCCCCTCTAGCTTTTTCCGCTATTCTGCGATTTTGGAACTTGACCGCCAACTCGAAGAGTTCCTGAAATGTGCTTGGGTTTCTAATTTCGAAGTAATCTTGAACAGCAGGTAGCAATCTTGGTAAGATTATTTCAATAATCTCCGCGTCGGGTTTCTTCCCATACAGCATATCCGTCAGCTTAATTTTTCGCAGAATAAAGTCCGTCGACTCTTCTATATTCCGTTGATAAAAACTATATAGTTCGGCTTCTAGCTTTGCTCGGTCTTTCACTATGGGGAAGGCATTTAATAATGATTTTTTGAAATTTTCAGAGGTATATGTTTGGCCTCCGAATTCCCCTAATAAAAATTTACCTATATTCTTCCACCATCCTCTTAGTGCAGATGTGGCAATGGCAACGTTTTGTCTTTCAGGCACAGGGTAGAGCTGGAAATGGTTTTCGAGGCTTTCAAAGAGTATCGCCACCGAATTTTTTCCGTCGAAATTGACGTTTGGCTTGATTGATGCTCTCATCGTCTGGACCAGGTATCCAAATCCTTCCAATTGGCTTGCCATTTCTTGTTGTTGGACTTGTCCAGAAGCTTCCATCCAGTTTTCGGCCATTTCAGTTCGACAAGTGTTCGGGCGCCAGTGTGGTGTTGCGCGGCCCCCAACCTACATGTAACAATAATAGTGACTGCTATGAACTGGAAAGTACACAAAACTCTTAAGAAGGGTTTAACTCCCTTTTTATTCTACTTTAGAAGTTACAGATGCGTGCACTTGACGCTCGCAAATTACGCCGACCCGGCGGTAAAATAAAAATAAGAAACTAAAAATGAATAATAACTACCTACGAGGCTCTCTAAACGTAACTAACCTCACCGCGTTCTAAGATACAGCTGATATTTCAGCAAACGTCTGAATATTAAGTTAAAAGATTCAACTATCTGCCGAGGCAAGCACACTGGCCGAAACGCGCGGTTCCTAAAATTTCTATCTAGCCAACTTCACGCTCGTGAAGCAAGAAAGCACACATTCGAACTCGTTTCCCTTCTATTTAACTCAAATTACTTCTGCTTAAAATTTGAATACTTTGCGCGTTCTACTAAAATTTACATACTCTGGCATTGGCAATTCCAGGGGAAAGGAAGGCTTGACAGGAAAGATAGTTTAAACTTAAAATAAATGTTAGTTAAAATAAATATAAACCCTACAACCTTAATTTTGAATTGTAAACATAAACTGAAATCCTGTTGACAAATATGTTATAAAACTATTTAAGCAAGAATTGTTAGTACTGGAAAGCAATCTGTTAAAAGGCATTGTAAAGCAAATGCTATGAGATGCGCTCTTAAGAAAGTAATAAAGAGGTTTGGAATATGTATTGTTGAAATTAATGGTAAAAAAATATCTGATAAGTATAATTAAAAGAATTATTCCCCTTACGTTTTATAATAACTCAGTTACAAGTTTTAAATAATACTTTAAAAAAATCCTTATTTTATTCCCTTTCAGAAATGTTCAGAAAAAGTTAAGTACTATTTAAAGTATTTCGCTAATTTATAATAATTCTCTAATTCAAAATGAACCGAATAGAGCATTAATTATAAAGTGACATAAATTTTTCGATCTTGTGTCATACTGAATTCGATTTAAAAGATGCCTCAGAAGCCAAAAAATCATGTCATATTTAAGAAAGTATTTTAGGAACAAGCTCTATAAATAGAAAATAAATAATGTATAATTTTAATATTAATAATACAATAAACTTTGATCTTAATTTTTGTACCTCAACCGAATATAATCGAATTACCTTAAATTTTTTTTCTAATGTAATTAACGAAAACGTGTGAAAATATTTCATTCAAATTAAACCATTCTGAGAAAACTGTTCTGCGAAAAGTATAGCATTTAATTCCATTCAGAATGAAATGTTGTTTAAAAATATGTTGTTTTCATATACTTAGGACTCTGAAGCTGTGGCGTAACTAGAACTCTTGGGCCTCCATGCAAAAAATTTTCCTGGGCCCCTTTCCCAATAAATTTAATGTGCTTAAAAAAATCAAGTATTCCAGGAGGCAATGTTTTCATGATGATTTTTATCACATCTGGATTAATTGTTAAAAAATAAAAGCTCGTTCTTAGGGAACCAGTTGAAAGGTACGTAACATGAAGAAAGAATAAAAAGGAAAAGAATTTCCCTTGACCAACTAGTGCAATAAAAATTTGCTTTAGTCTGGGTATGATTTTAATTCAGTTATTAAGACTTTTTGTGTGAGTGCGAGAGACAGATTTTTCTTTCCTTTCACTGAGATGCATACTGATAATAAATGAATAAGTCTATATAAAAAAGGTACATGCCGACGTATAGCATTAAGAAAAGGAAGAAAGCCTAGATTTGCAGAGATTTTTATATAAAATCCAAGAAGTGTTACATACTAATGTTTTAAATTTTTATATAAAATCTGCGCCTATCTAAGTTTTTTCGTTTAAGTTAGCAAACTTATAAATAATTAATTATATTATAAACTGACAGATAAGATAATTGATAAACGTACAGAAAAGCTATTATATTAATGTATAGTACTCTGTGATTTACTCAGCTTACGAACATGATTTATGCAATAATATACAAGTAATAAATAAGAACTTTTATAATGTAAATGATACATTTGTTACATATAAAACATATTTATCATAAACTTGATAAAGAAAACTATTTGAGCATCCAATTTTTGTAGAAAATATGTATGGTAACGTTTTTATCCGTCTTTTTAAGAAACCTCTTGGTACACTAAACTACATGAATGCATGATTTTTATAAAAAATATGAAAGCTAAAGTTTTTTTACTGTTTCCTTTTAATTTTCCTCAGTCCGTACTACTCTTCTCTAATTTTTTCCTCCCTCAACAAGTGTAATGATAACATCGGTGGCCAAAATTCATCATAAAAGAAAAAAAGTCCTTTTAATTTGCGTCTCCTAACCTTCATTTTCGCAAAATTATTTATCAATACTTGGACGTCCATTTTCTCAGCCATCTCAGCTTCAACACTCAATAGTGAAAGGTTTGACAACCGATCTTGTGTCATACTGTTACTTAAATATGTTTTATTATTTTCAGTATTGAAAATGACCTCTCACTCGTGGCTGTGGTTACAGGTAATAATAAATACAATATAAGTGAATTGCACACTCTAGAATAACTGCTTGTCATGTCATAATATTTTACCATTGCTAATTTAACTAAATCCTTAACGGATTTCAAATTTTGGATTTCTGTTCTGAAAGTATTTATAAATAATAAAAGTTGTACTTCCAGTGCAAGTCTTCTTTATATGTTTTATGTATTTTTGAAACATTATTAATAATTTCCATAACAATGACAGTGTTTTAGGTTCTTTATTTCTCTTTTATTTTTCAAATTTGGTTTCTATGCCCCATTTATTTGCAATAAACTCAGCTTCTTTCATAATGTCTTAAAACTGGTTTCTCATATCTTGCATATTAATAGAAACGCTTTTTTTAGATGTTGATGTCCTCCATTCAAGTCGATTGATTTTCGATTGTCGAGCCGATTGATTGGTTGATCAATCCTGCACTATAGCGCAGGATGTGTTTAAAAAATTTGGTTTTTAATTTTGGCCTGTTATGATGTTTCTTAATGTATGGAAACATAGATTATATTTATATTTCATATTTATCATAAAAATATTTAATTAAATTAATATTAGTAGACATTTGCATTGTTAATGGTGATAATTTTGGATTTTTCAGATAAATGGATTAAAAGTTTAGCTGAATTGAATATTTAGCAAGTTTAAAATTATAAGAATTTAGTTTATGTAATATTACAAATCAATAGCTTACCTTTATAATGAAGAATTAATTATATTTGAGATCACTTTTAAATTTAATTTTAAAGAAAAACTTTTGTTTGTTCTCGGCATAGACTAGACAAATGGCATTAGAATAAAAGCAAGTTTTAGTTTACATAAAATATATATAACTGTTACTATAGCTTTCAATTATCTTCACTTTTAACTCAATAAACAGTACTTTATACAGTGGCGTAGCAAGCATAACTGGCGCCCGGGGCAAAAAATCATTTTGGCGCCCCCCCAAAAAAACTTTCAGTAAGATAATGTATAGAATATATTCGTAATAAGAAAATAATGCAAATAATAATAAAATGCAGAATTTGCCATAAAATACTCAAAAATATGTTAAAAATAGTCACTATGTAACTACACTAGCCTTGGATTCGGAAATGCATCTGTGTCGGCGGAAAAATAAGACATACGATGATCTAGAGTTAGTTAAAAAGGTGTTATTTATTTTACATATTTATATAAGTGTTTTTAAATGTACAATTTTTTAAACAAAAGTTTAATATACATTATAGATAAATAGATATGTTCCAACTTGCCTACTACAACTCAACCCTGCCAGTCTGGTAACCCATAGCAACCAAAAACAAATTAATATTTTTTCTATTCAATTGTTATAATTATTTAACGATCTGTCTCAAAAAATTGTACTTCCATAATTGGGGACCCGTATTTATTACGAATAGCAACCTTCGATATTGCACGAATATGAAGTTTATATGTCAAAATTCTGAGCAGCAGCAAGTTATCCAGTGTGATGAGATGCAAGTAAGATATTTCACCTATAATTTCAAGCGTTGTGCCGCATTCCGGTGAGTCAACATATTTCTGTCATAATTTCAGCGGATATATGTATCGTCTGTTGCATTTGAGCCGCCTATTTCTCTGATTTCAAGTACCAAGAAACTGTGTCACTATATACATATTGATTATTTTTCTATACATATTATTATTGTGCATATTCTATACATATTATTATTGTGCATATTTGATTGATCTAAAGTGGTTGAAAACGATGCTGGTTCACAACTGGCGCGAGTGGCAGTTAAGCCACCTCCTTTTTGTCGCTGAGACCCATCGTTATGGTTCATTCAATTGGATGCGCAGTTTAAATTGAGTCGCATTACTGCCGACGAAACTCAATTTTATACAGCGATCGCCGCGTTAGAATCAGAGGTACTGCAATCAGCTCGTGAAATAATTTTGAATCCACCAGGGACGGACAAATACAAATCTTTTTTTAAAAATTAATTTCTGGTTATGAAGAATCCGAGACAGTTAAAATCAAGCAGCTGTTGCACGATTTATAGTTGTACTCATATCAATGAGGACTTCTCAATTGCTGTCTAAAATGTCAGACTTAGCCGCCAGTAACCTGACGGATAACATTCTTAAAACATTATGGATGAATAGACTCCCATCTAACATGCAAACCAATTTAGCGGCCAGTAGCGAGCCACTTAAAAATCTTCCCGAAATCGCTGATAAAATTCACGAGCTGGCTATTCCAGCGCAAATACACGCAGTGCAGGCTCCTGGTCCAGGTATTATGGCGTTACAAGCTTAAACTGATGATTTGTCCAAACAGGTTGCTCAAGTTAGTAGCCATCCAAGCTGAACATTTTCAGCGCAACCGCTCCACATCACGTGGTCGAAATACACGTCGTAACCCACTGAGGAAACGTTATGAAAGCTCTCCTCCGGGTATTTGTTTTTACCATCACAAATTTGGAAATAAAGACAAACAAATGCCGCCCACCGTGTTGTTATAACGACCAGGGAAACGAGAAGGGCCGTTGCTCAAAGTCGTGAACGACAGCGGCCGGAATTTTGCACGCCTTTTCATCATCGGGAAGAATTCGGGCTTAAGGTTTCTTGTAGACACCGGGGCTGATGTTTCCATCGTTCCACCACATTTTCACGAACAAAAGCGCCTTACCAAGTTACAACTTTATGTAGCAAATGGAACTCTTATTCAAACTTTTGGTGAACGCCTGATATCTGTCGATTTAGGATTGCGCCGCAACTTCCAATGGCCATTCATTATTGCTACTGTTTCAAGTCCTATTACTGGCGCTGAATTTTTACAAAAATTTTATTTGCTTGTCGATCTTAAGAATCACCGTTTGATAGATTCCACAAATAACTTCAACTTATCCGGGAGTAATTCTCAATAGTCAAGATTTGAGCATTAAACTGATTTCGAATAACTCTCCATGGCATCAACTTCTCAGAGAATTCTCTACAATCACGCCCCCAGTTACGGGTATTTCCGAACCCAAGTACGATGACTACATTATATTATAACTACCGAACCTCCAATTGCCGCTAAACCAAGACGCCTACCTCCGGACATAGCCGCCAAAGAGGAATTTCAATACATGATGGAACAAGGAATTTGGGGTCCTTCAAAAAGTTCATGGGCTAGTCCGCTCAATCTAGTTCGGAAACGAAATGGTAAGTGGCGATTATTGCTGGTTAAATGCAACTACAATTCCTGTTCGTTACCCAGTCCCGCACATTCAAAACTGTAAGCAGATTTTAGAGGGAAAAGCTATTTTTGCAACCCTTGATCTTGAGCGGGCGTATCACCAAGTGCCCGTTAATCCAGCTGATATTCCAAAAACTGCGGTTATTACGCCTTTCGGATTATTTGAGTTTCCGATCATGACTTTCGGCTTATGCAATGCTGCTCAAACGTTCCAACACTTTATGAATCAGGTGTGAAACGGTCTCGACGTTTGTGTACCTTATGTAGATGACGTCTTAATCGCCTCCTCTTCAGAGAAAGAGCACCTATCACATTTGAGAACAGTTTTTTAACGTTTTCAAAGGTACGGTGTCAGTCTCAATCCTTCCAAATGCGTTTTTGGCCAACCAGGAGTATCCTTTTTTGATTATGAAATTTACGCTGATGGCGTTCGACCCTTTACAGATAGAGTCACCGCTATCCGCGATATGCCCGAACCATCTACAGTGAAAGACTTAAAAAGATTTCTTGCTATGCTCAATTTTTATCGACGTTTCTTATCTCATGCAGCAACCATACAAGCACCTCTAAATTCTTTTTTTTTTTTTTTTTTTTTGGTTGGAAGCAAGAAAAACGATAAACGTGTTATAAGCTGGACCACAGAATCTCGCGAAGCGTTCCAATAATGCAAAAATGAGTTAATTTCGGCAACGAATTTGCAGTATCCTTCCGCACCTAAACCATTATCACTCTACGTTTATAAGGTATTTCTCCCGCTTTCCTAGCGTGCCTTCGTGGTGCAGTGGTTCTGCACGCTGTGCCGGTACTCCAGAGATCCGCGGTTCAATTCCTGGCGAAGGCAGTTGCTAATTTTTCAATCTCTCTTGCTTCCAAATATCAGTATGTCTCTACAGTGGCGCCCGAACTAAAAGGAGTGTTGGTTGAGAATTTTCAACACCCAGGATTTGACGATTGGATTCCCTAAAAACCCCAGTCGCTCTTTAAAAAGGGGAGTATATAAGGTACTTCTCTCGCTTTCCTAGCGTACGTTCGTGGTGTAGTGGTTCTGCACGCTGTGCCGGTACTCCAGAGGTCCGCGGTTCGATTCCCGGGGAAGGCGTTTCATATTTTTCATCTCTTCTGCTTCCAAAAAATAACCTAATTTTTCAACACGTTGACGCATCAACAACAGGTATAGGAGCAGTTTTGCAACAGAAAGATCAAGAATTATGGAGACCACTTTCATATTTTTCTAAAAACCTCTCACTAGCACAAACCAGATACAGCACTTACGATCGCGAATTATTAGGAATTTATGAAGCTGTCAAAAATTTTCGACATATGCTAGAGGGACGCGTTTTCATGATCTTCACAGATCACACACCCTTAACCTATGCTTTTCAACAGCGTTCGGATAAAGCTTCTCCTCGTCAAATGAGTCACCTAGACTTCATAGGGCAATTTTCAACAGATATCCGTCATATTGAGGGTTCGCAGAATACTGTTGCAGACACCTTGTCTCGTATTGGAGAACTAGCCGTTCCTTCGCCAATAACTTTGCTGCCCTCGCGAATGAACAACACCGGGATCCAGAACTACAAACCCTCTTGAAAAGCAAATCTTCCACCAATCTCAACTTGCAGCCTATGCAGCTGTCACCTGGAAAATCACTTTATTGTGATGTTCAGGATTCAAGATTTCGACCTTATGTTCCCTCCGGGTTTTGCCATGCCATTTTTAGTCAATTACATCGTCTGTCACATCCTGGCATCAAGGCTTCGAGGAAATTGATACAGCAAAGTTTCGTATGGCCTAGCATGCAAAAGGACATAGCCAACTGGACACATTCGTGCTTGGAGTGCCAAAGATCCAAAATTGTAACACACATCACCAGCCAAAGTAAAAATTTTAATTTTCCCTCATTTCGCTTCAATCACGTGCACCTCGACTTGGTCGAGCACTTATATTTATTATCAATAGTATAATACATGAATACAATTAATTACTATGTATACATTTTTCTTATCTTGGATGAAGTAAATTTATCATTTACTTCATCAAAGTCGATCCTCTCAAATTTTTCTCTTTCCACACTTAAAAATGCTAGATGACTTAGGAGATCTTGTCCCATCGTTGATTGTAAATATGTGAAAATTTATTTTAATTTGCTGAACGAACATTCCTAGTTAACATTTGATAATGAAATAGTAAGTAGTATTTGAAGTGCTGCTTTTAGGTTTGGAAAAACATTTTCTCTATAGATCTGCAGTGGAGTTTTAAGTTCTCTTTCTTTTCTTCTGCAGAGTAACGTCATGCAGTCACATTCACTGCTGAAAACAATTAGGGGATATTGTGGGTTCAGTATGAAATAACCATATAATAGACAGCCGTTTTGAACAAAAGGAAATAGAAGAGATTATGAAGGAAAATTATAACGTTTACCAAGTTGGGAATATGCAAATTTAGTCTTTGACGTCGAAAACTATGCGTTTTAGATAAGGAGTAAGGAGCGACCTGCTGTATTTCTTTTGTAATAAGAGATTAAAAACAATTGACATGCGTTGAATGCCTCGTAGAAGTGAATATACGATGTCTCAGAAAGATGACATAGTTGAATCGGTAGCCAGGAAGGCCATCAGTCGTTTACAGGAGAGTCAAACGCAATCCATTGTAGCGGAAGAGTTAGGATTTTTCCAAAATGTCATTTCCAGATCATGGAATTGGATTTTGGAAGCTGGATATGTTTGAGAAATGCGGGACAAGGTCGTGTTATCGTTTTAAAATAAAAAACGAGAGATATATGTGCATTTCGTTTAAAACAATTAAAATATATCTCTACTTTGGAGAAATAAAGTGGTCCGAAAGAACGTTTTGATGTACTGCAAACATTTTATTACACATTTTATCAGATAAATCAAGAAAATAAATAATTAATTATATTACAATGGTTATTAATTTTAAATATATTTTCCAGAAATCGATCAAAATAAAAACTGAAATTTTCCGAAAAATCTTGTTTGGAGACCATTTGGCGCCCCTCTACTAGTGGCGCCCGGGGCATCATGCACCTCCTTGCCCCCCCCCTCGCTACGCCACTGCACGTTACTGACTTACAGTGAAGAACAGAGGAGAACTCTAGCTCCATTCAAGTTTTTATTCCTGATATACTGATACTGAATGAGACCTAAAAACACTTTTCTTTTAAAATATATCTCCCCTTATGATCCCTGACACAGCCGTTTACTTTCCCCTTCCGTAATTAACGTCAGTCTCTTGCTCTTGACCGCATTTGGAAAGCCCCCCGTATTCGCTGTACCCCCTGCTGAGAAAATGCTAAATCACTATTGGCTGATGGGCTTAATACGTAATAATGCCACTTATTTGGTCACGTGACAAGCCGATTGCATGTATTGTGAAAAAGTGTTTTGAAATCGGCGTAAAATGTAATTTGTAGTTTGCTGGATAAAGCGTAATAAATTTTGTATGCATAAACAATTCCGAATTAATAATAAACCATTAAAAGGTACAACTGCTAAAGAGTATAGAACACAAAGCTCTTCAGACATAACGCTTGAATTATTTTATTTGGACGCCATAAGAGATATTTACTAGAAAGAGAAATTTCGCCAAACAAAACTTACAATAACGTAAAAGAAATTTCGTTACCGAAGCATAAAAGTATTTATAATTGTACTTTAGATTTTCAAATATTGGAAGCTGTGAAATAACGTAAGAGATTTTTAATTTAACAAAAGATATTCAATTTTTGAGGCGTTGCAGCTTTGCATGAAGGGATTTTTTTATTTATCTTATAATAAAACAAGACTGGTATTGTATTTTTGAAAGTTTTCGGCAGAAGAACGGTTTAATTCAACGGTTCATTCGTATGTCAGTATTTTCTGGAACCAAAATTATAAAATGGAGGATTGTTAAAATTTACAGTTATAAGGTATTTCTCCCACCTTCTTGGCGTGCCTTCCTGGTGTAGTGGTAGGGATTCTGCACACTGGGCCGGCATTCCAGAGGTCCGTGGTTCGATTCTCGGCGAAGGCGTTAGTAGATAGAAAATGGGCGTTCTGCATCAGGTGGATCAGTGGATCAGGGGGCGTGGTCAATGACATCACAGAGGGCGGGGCCAAAGGCAACGTCATCACACTAGGAGGCGTGGTTTCGAGTGGAGTTGAGTTGTTGGTAGACTGCTGGTTGAGTTGTAGACCTCCTGCTTTTCATTTAAAGTTAGTTTTTTTAATTTGGCAACGGAGTCATGGCGTCCTCTAGGGATGAAAAATGAAAATAATCTGTTTAGGAATTGCTCATGGCGTCCTCTACGGACGAAAAAAGAAAATAATTTATTTTAGAAATTTCTATTTTTTTAAAAAAAATGTTCTATGATTCAAAATATAGAATTGAACTCTCAAACAAAATATCTCACCAGCTCAGTAGTTTGAAGATTTTGACCACTAAGCTGATGTGATACATTCAGATTCAGGTAAAAAAGCCTATTTAAGAAAATGGAATTTGAATCGACTCATCAATTTATTCTGATACTTTTATCCTTTCTAGTTTTTCATGAAACTTTAACTTATTTCTCAGGTTTTCTGTTTCATAATAACATATTCATTTACTGTCATATTTTTTTTAATACTTAACGTTTCTAATTTGTAATATTTTATTTAATTTCCACATACTATTTTTTTCATACCTTTCATAAATTTCAGAATACCTGATTTTTAACTTATACGTTATATTTCACAAACGTTCCCGCACATGCTGTTTATTTGTTACATTACTTAATTTTAGATGCAATTTCACACTTTTTTTAACGTTATAATGTTCAATATATTCTGAATTTTAACTTCATTTACTTTTTTTAAACCATTCTAGTATTCTATACACACTTTAACTTAGTGGTATGAAATTGTATTTAAAAAGAAACGTTTATTTTTCATGATCTTAGTTCTTTTACTAAATTTTCTACAGAATTTCTAATTTCTTTCACGTGTTTAACAATATCTTCCTTACATTACCGAATATTTTTAAAAAAAACTTAAGTCTATAACTGTTAATTGCTTTTCTTACGTTCATGATTTCCCTTCTGTGTTTATATTTCTTAATTCTAGCTTAATTTATTTATTATAATGTTTTTATTTCTGTCTCATCACTCGTAATTCCAACATTTTATCCCTTTTTATTCATTTTAACGATATGGATTGTTTTCATTTACTCCATATTCAAATATTTCCTTACAATTTTTATAATACTTGTTTTATTCCTAGATCATAATAGAACATCTACAGGTTTTACTCAGAAATTTCCATTCACAACTTTACAGTTTAATACCATTTATATCTAAATGTATTTCTTTCTCATATAGTTTTATGGTCTTCAAAGTTTCTAACATCATATTTAGTTTTAAATCCCGATTACCTTTAAGTGTGTTGATAATTTTCATTTCTAATTTTACAACCACGTTCAGTGTTTCATCCACACATACCAAAATATTTCTTACATTTTCTGATATTTAGTCTATGTCATATTTCAGTACTTCAAATGAATTTACACTGCTCACACTATTATTTTTTCATGTTTTAGCGACACTAACTATACTAATTTTACTATTTTTCCTGCACTAATTGCATCTATGTCAGCACTCATGATAAACTAGCAATTGTTTTGCATCACATGCATAAAGAAATTCTTAAAACCAACTTTTTCAATATCGTACTCAAATTACTGTTTTCCAGATAGGAATTACCAGTATCCTTTGGTTTTACTCTGTTACATCTTTTTAAATTTTAACATCTTACTTTTAATTCTAACACACATCTTTTAAACAGTTTTTTCTTTTAATGATAGCCTTACCTTATTTGTTCAAATTAATTCTTTCATTCACCTTCTTTACTACCTTTCAGTACCTTCATAATTCACTATGCAAACGCAATGTCTTTCACTGACATTCTGTTTAATAATACCACAAGTTTCCTTAATTGACAAAAAGCGAATTATTTCTCATTTCAAAATAGAACTACTATATTTTTGCACAAACATTTCCTTTATCCATTCAAGCCACCCCTTAACCTGCAACTGATGTAGCGATAGGAAAGGAGATACTTATCATATGCTCTTTCGACATTTGAGGTTTCTAGAACTTCTTTGACAAGTATATCAATACCATCAGAAAATATACTTAACACTTTTACCCAGTTTAAAGGCAACATACTGTTATAAGAATGGTTTTAGTTAAATTTATAACACAAATAAACGCATTTTGTGCTAAATAGGCATAAACATTTAGATTCACAGTATTTCTTTTTAATCCGATGTAAGACTTGAATTTCATTCATGATACGGATTGTCTCTTGATTTTTTTTTTTTTTTTGTTGTTGTTTACCTTACACTAATAGGAAATTTTTATTTTACAAGTTCAGCTTTTAATGAAATAGAAATAAAAACTACGATACACCTGCTGATTTTAAGAAAAGGAACTTTGATATATTTCTGGAAATCTAAATGCTTTTAGAGTTTTCTTTCAATAACGTTGATTTTCATTACTTTACTAACTTCAATAATTCTCTTATTAGCTAATATGAATGAAAGAAGATTGTCAAAAATGTGACACAGTATAATTCTTACGAACATATGTACCTTTACCAGCATACAGATATTACCGATTGAAATGAAGAAAGATACAGATATTTTACTCCAATCTACATTAAATTTAAAAAAAATATTTAAACTTTCAAAGAATAAACGAAAACTCAATAGATATTGTCATGTTTGTATATATGAGATAAAAGTTTTATGAATGGTATTTAAAGTAATGCTTAGAACTTCATAAATGCGAACATTCACTATGTTAATACACATATCATCAGTTATTTACATTAATCAATGTAATATTAATCATTACATGTACTATATGCATATATATTTAAAGTTTAATTGTCTTACAATTGAATAATTAACTATTGAGAGAAAGAGGTTCATATCTTACACTATTTAATTCACATGGAACAAATTTTTCCATCAACCACATTGAACCAAGTTTATTAAATTCGCCAAAGCTCTTTTATTTCTGCATTTTCACACTCACGACACATTTTAAATGTAACTATTGATTGCCATTTCAAACACCGATATCATAACTCAGTGTAAAACTACATCATAACTCATTTTTTCCCTACTAACTACAATTTTATATATTCAAGAAGTACATCTAAGACATGATCATTTTCTATGTTCTAGCAAATCGATTCAATTGCGAACATACTATTAAGACTTGCGATTTTAGAAGACTTGCATGTATTAACGATGTCAACGTTTCTTCGTTTTTATGATTCACATCAAATCATGTCGCATTCGAATGTGGTGTAAGAGATCACTTTTTCTTTTAAACACTTGTAAACAATGGATGCAATTTATAAGAAGAGAAGTATCATGCTGTTTCAAAACATCATCATCAGCATATTTCTGTTTCTTTTGACACCGGCAAAATTTTAAAAAAAAAAAAAAAAAAAAGGTTCGTGACATTTTCTTCAAATTCTGTTTTACTTGAAAAAATGTCCGAACATTCAATACGATGTAAAGATTCATATTGTTTTAAATTCTTATGCTCACTAAATATTTTTTATCACGATTTACTCTTAAAAGTAACTTTATAAATTTTCATATCCTATTTACATGAAAAGAACTTGTGATTATTCACTACAAAATTCTAAGACGAGAAGCTTCGCGACTTTTCAAACTACAAACTTAAATTTCTTAGGACATACACTACATCTGATGTTTCTTTCATGAGATTTCAAATATCTCTTGAGATTACTCGTATTCAAGAAACCTTACAAATATATCACATAAGTTCAGCGAATAATCGCTTCATAAACTCTTAAATTTTCAACACGAGTGAATCACTTGAAGCATATACTGCACTGTAAACATACAATACTTAAAAAAATTGTTATAAAAAATAAAAATACATTCATTTCACCAAGAAGCTTTTCTATTTAAATACATTTATTTATTTCCAAAGAACAAGTTTCTGTATTATACATAAAATATACTTAGAATTTTCTTTCATTAGTTAATATCAAATTAACAACAATATCCATTTACTGATATTTGATATACATGTTTGCTTTAAAATTAAAACTAAAATTTCAATATATTTCTATTAAAAAAAACATAAGGAAAAAAATAGTCATAACATCAACCAAAGGCAGAAATTTAAATAGAATAGCTGTACTTATATTAGTGCATTTTTTAATCTTCATAACATTTCGATTCAAAAAACCTATTACAAAATAAATGAAACATTTTTTTCTGCCTTAAAGAATCTCTTATATTTTTAAAATTAATACATAAAAATATATCTTCCCCAATATATTTAATTCTATCCTCAACACTTATTATAATGCAATCATGTCTTGTTTGTGAAGGATGATTTACAATACAACCTTCGCATTTAAATTGTTTTTTTTAATAGAAATATATTGAAATTTTAGTTTTAATTTTAAAGCAAACATGTATATCAAATATCAGTAAATGGATATTGTTGTTAATTTGATATTAACTAATGAAAGAAAATTCTAAGTATATTTTATGTATAATACAGAAACTTGTTCTTTGGAAATAAATAAATGTATTTAAATAGAAAAGCTTCTTGGTGAAATGAATGTATTTTTATTTTTTATAACAATTTTTTTAAGTATTGTATGTTTACAGTGCAGTATATGCTTCAAGTGATTCACTCGTGATGAAAATTTAAGAGTTTATGAAGCGATTATTCGCTGAACTTATGTGATATATTTGTAAGGTTTCTTGAATACGAGTAATCTGAAGAGATATTTGAAATCTCATGAAAGAAACATCAGATGTAGTGAATGTCCTAAGAAATTTAAGTTTGTAGTTTGAAAAGTCGCGAAGCTTCTCGTCTTAGAATTTTGTAGTGAATAATCACAAGTTCTTTTCATGTAAAAAGGATATGAAAACTTATAAAGTTACTTTTAAGAGTAAATCGTGATAAAAAATATTTAGTGAGCATAAGAATTTAAAACAATATGAATCTTTACATCGTATTGAATGTTCGGACATTTTTTCAAGTAAAACAGAATTTGAAGAAAATCTCACGAACCTTTTTTTTTTTTTTTTTTTTTAAATTTTGCCGGTGTCAAAAGAAACAGAAATATGCTGATGATGATGTTTTGAAACAGCATGATACTTCTCTTCTTATAAATTGCATCCATTGTTTACAAGTGTTTAAAAGAAAAAGTGATCTCTTACACCACATTCGAATGCGACATGATTTGATGTGAATCATAAAAACGAAGAAACGTTGACATCGTTAATACATGCAAGTCTTCTAAAATCGCAAGTCTTAATAGTATGTTCGCAATTGAATCGATTTGCTAGAACATAGAAAATGATCATGTCTTAGATGTACTTCTTGAATATATAAAATTGTAGTTAGTAGGGAAAAAATGAGTTATGATGTAGTTTTACACTGAGTTATGATATCGGTGTTTGAAATGGTAATCAATAGTTACATTTAAAATGTGTCGTGAGTGTGAAAATGCAGAAATAAAAGAGCTTTGGCGAATTTAATAAACTTGGTTCAATGTGGTTGATGGAAAAATTTGTTCCATGTGAATTAAATAGTGTAAGATATGAACCTCTTTCTCTCAATAGTTAATTATTCAATTGTAAGACAATTAAACTTTAAATATATATGCATATAGTACATGTAATGATTAATATTACATTGATTAATGTAAATAACTGATGATATGTGTATTAACATAGTGAATGTTCGCATTTATGAAGTTCTAAGCATTACTTTAAATACCATTCATAAAACTTTTATCTCATATATACAAACATGACAATATCTATTGAGTTTTCGTTTATTCTTTGAAAGTTTAAATATTTTTTTTAAATTTAATGTAGATTGGAGTAAAATATCTGTATCTTTCTTCATTTCAATCGGTAATATCTGTATGCTGGTAAAGGTACATATGTTCGTAAGAATTATACTGTGTCACATTTTTGACAATCTTCTTTCATTCATATTAGCTAATAAGAGAATTATTGAAGTTAGTAAAGTAATGAAAATCAACGTTATTGAAAGAAAACTCTAAAAGCATTTAGATTTCCAGAAATATATCAAAGTTCCTTTTCTTAAAATCAGCAGGTGTATCGTAGTTTTTATTTCTATTTCATTAAAAGCTGAACTTGTAAAATAAAAATTTCCTATTAGTGTAAGGTAAACAACAACAAAAAAAAAAAAAAAAATCAAGAGACAATCCGTATCATGAATGAAATTCAAGTCTTACATCGGATTAAAAAGAAATACTGTGAATCTAAATGTTTATGCCTATTTAGCACAAAATGCGTTTATTTGTGTTATAAATTTAACTAAAACCATTCTTATAACAGTATGTTGCCTTTAAACTGGGTAAAAGTGTTAAGTATATTTTCTGATGGTATTGATATACTTGTCAAAGAAGTTCTAGAAACCTCAAATGTCGAAAGAGCATATGATAAGTATCTCCTTTCCTATCGCTACATCAGTTGCAGGTTAAGGGGTGGCTTGAATGGATAAAGGAAATGTTTGTGCAAAAATATAGTAGTTCTATTTTGAAATGAGAAATAATTCGCTTTTTGTCAATTAAGGAAACTTGTGGTATTATTAAACAGAATGTCAGTGAAAGACATTGCGTTTGCATAGTGAATTATGAAGGTACTGAAAGGTAGTAAAGAAGGTGAATGAAAGAATTAATTTGAACAAATAAGGTAAGGCTATCATTAAAAGAAAAAACTGTTTAAAAGATGTATGTTAGAATTAAAAGTAAGATGTTAAAATTTAAAAAGATGTAACAGAGTAAAACCAAAGGATACTGGTAATTCCTATCTGGAAAACAGTAATTTGAGTACGATATTGAAAAAGTTGGTTTTAAGAATTTCTTTATGCATGTGATGCAAAACAATTGCTAGTTTATCATGAGTGCTGACATAGATGCAATTAGTGCAGGAAAAATAGTAAAATTAGTATAGTTAGTGTCGCTAAAACATGAAAAAATAATAGTGTGAGCAGTGTAAATTCATTTGAAGTACTGAAATATGACATAGACTAAATATCAGAAAATGTAAGAAATATTTTGGTATGTGTGGATGAAACACTGAACGTGGTTGTAAAATTAGAAATGAAAATTATCAACACACTTAAAGGTAATCGGGATTTAAAACTAAATATGATGTTAGAAACTTTGAAGACCATAAAACTATATGAGAAAGAAATACATTTAGATATAAATGGTATTAAACTGTAAAGTTGTGAATGGAAATTTCTGAGTAAAACCTGTAGATGTTCTATTATGATCTAGGAATAAAACAAGTATTATAAAAATTGTAAGGAAATATTTGAATATGGAGTAAATGAAAACAATCCATATCGTTAAAATGAATAAAAAGGGATAAAATGTTGGAATTACGAGTGATGAGACAGAAATAAAAACATTATAATAAATAAATTAAGCTAGAATTAAGAAATATAAACACAGAAGGGAAATCATGAACGTAAGAAAAGCAATTAACAGTTATAGACTTAAGTTTTTTTTAAAAATATTCGGTAATGTAAGGAAGATATTGTTAAACACGTGAAAGAAATTAGAAATTCTGTAGAAAATTTAGTAAAAGAACTAAGATCATGAAAAATAAACGTTTCTTTTTAAATACAATTTCATACCACTAAGTTAAAGTGTGTATAGAATACTAGAATGGTTTAAAAAAAGTAAATGAAGTTAAAATTCAGAATATATTGAACATTATAACGTTAAAAAAAGTGTGAAATTGCATCTAAAATTAAGTAATGTAACAAATAAACAGCATGTGCGGGAACGTTTGTGAAATATAACGTATAAGTTAAAAATCAGGTATTCTGAAATTTATGAAAGGTATGAAAATATAGTATGTGGAAATTAAATAAAATATTACAAATTAGAAACGTTAAGTATTAAAAAAAATATGACAGTAAATGAATATGTTATTATGAAACAGAAAACCTGAGAAATAAGTTAAAGTTTCATGAAAAACTAGAAAGGATAAAAGTATCAGAATAAATTGATGAGTCGATTCAAATTCCATTTTCTTAAATAGGCTTTTTTACCTGAATCTGAATGTATCACATCAGCTTAGTGGTCAAAATCTTCAAACTACTGAGCTGGTGAGATATTTTGTTTGAGAGTTCAATTCTATATTTTGAATCATAGAACATTTTTTTTAAAAAAATAGAAATTTCTAAAATAAATTATTTTCTTTTTTCGTCCGTAGAGGACGCCATGAGCAATTCCTAAACAGATTATTTTCATTTTTCATCCCTAGAGGACGCCATGACTCCGTTGCCAAATTAAAAAAACTAACTTTAAATGAAAAGCAGGAGGTCTACAACTCAACCAGCAGTCTACCAACAACTCAACTCCACTCGAAACCACGCCTCCTAGTGTGATGACGTTGCCTTTGGCCCCGCCCTCTGTGATGTCATTGACCACGCCCCCTGATCCACTTGATGCAGAACGCCCATTTTCTATCTACTGGCGTTGCACATTTTTCCCCATGCCTGCTCCAAGAAATCCTAATGTCTCTACAGTGGCGCCCGAACTAAAAAGAGTGGTGAATGATGATTTCTTCCCACCCAGGATTTGGCGATTGGGTCCCCTAAAAAACCCCAGTCGCCGTTTTAAAGGGGAAGTATATAAGGTATTTCTCTCGCCTTCGTGGTGTAATGGTTTTGCACGCGGGGCTGGTATTCCAGAGGCCCTTGGTTCGATTCCCGGCGAAGGCGTTGCATGTTTTTTATCCTTCAAAAATATACCCAATGTCTCTACGCAGTAATAACTGAAATTCTGAAAAAGAATATCTTTTTGATTATTTAAAACTATAGAGAAAGTTTTGATGATGTCCGTCTTTTAAAAAGGTACAAAAAGACAAACTAGAACGTTACTTTGTCATTGTCACCAATAACGTATGAAAAAGTATTGTTTCAGTTTTGAAAGTGGGCATTCAGTTGCATACTAAGTTATGCGAATAACAGAAAAAAATAAGCATTCAAAAACTTGTACACAGTCATTATGATATTTCTAGGAAGAGTTTGGCATAATGAATTAATAATTTCAAAACGTTGTGCAGTGGATTTATCATTCGGAAAGCGCTTTGTAAGAATTGAATTTGCTCAGAATATCGTGTTATGCCTCGAGTAATAAGAAGAAATGCTTACCAGCAAGTGTCGAAATTCGATAGAGGCTGGAAGCATCGAGGAGACCGCACGTCACCTGGTTGCATTCGATATCAGCATAGGAACCCTGCATCAAGTGTGATGGTTTGGATAGCCATCCACGGCACGCACATCTCTAGTTCGGATCGACGGTAATTTGAACGCAGATCGGTACATTTCTGACATTTTACATTCAGTGGTTGTGCACTATTTTTGAGGCCTGTCAAACGCAATCTTCCAAGAAGATAATGCAAGACCACAAATTGCACGTTGTGTTCTGACTTTACTCGATACACAGAGTATTTAATTGCTGCCCTGGCCTGTACGGCCTCCAGATCTGTCACCCATTGAAAACACCTGGTCATGGTTTGCTGAGGACTGGCCCACCACCCCTCTCCAGCTAATACATTTGATGAAATGTGGCATAGACATGAAGCAGCATGGAATGAGTTGCTCGTTTCTGTCATCCAAGCCGAGTTCGACTCAGTGCCTAACCGGATAAGAGTCGTTTTAACTGCCAGGTATGGCAGCTGTTTCTACTAATTTCACACCCTGTAAACAAATTACAAATTTAATCTTTTTGTCTTCATGCCATACTGTTTTACATACGATAAATATATTTTTTTTTCTTTTCGTATTTGCTTTCCTTCATGGTGTTGCAATTTTAATGGCCAGTAGTGTGTTATTGATTAACATTTATCTAAGAGTCTTCAAGAGTACTTTACATAGTTCAAAGTTCATAAAGCTATTGAATTTTTCTGTATAAAAATTATTAATTCAGGGTAGATAGCTCCTGAAGACTTCATGCAGCCATCAATGGACTTGATCACACATTCATATTAGATAATTTTCTTTTATACTTTTTCCAAATACCAGTAGTCTGCAATTAAAAAACGTAGTGACTTACAAAATAGTCAAAATGTTCTGAAGTAAACATTGACAAGCGAAAATAATTATATTCACATGAAATATGTGCATGGCACTTCATTTTGTTACTAATAAATATCACAGTGTCTTGGATCAAAGTAATATTTTAGCAAATGGAAAATTAATTTCGACACTATGATAAGGAGATGCAGTTTTTTATTATCCTAGTGGCCGGGATATCTATGAAGATATAATTAATGGCATCTTGTATGTTTATTACAACAAAGTGAAGTATAGTAAAACAACCCACCACTGGACAGTTACAGGATCGCTAAATATGTGCACAATGATTTTCTGCTTCGAAGACCGTCAGGTACTTATCTCTTTTGGAGACTATTCTTTACGGTTGTATCACAAGTTGTAGAGAAATTAGGCATTTTTTTTTTTTTTTGAAGCAGGCAAGCTGAAAAATGAGCAATCGCCTTCGCCAGGAATCTAACCACGGACCTCTGGAATACCTGACCAGCATGCTACCGTTACACCACGAAGGCACGCTAGGGAAGTGGGAGAAATACCTTATAAAGTCAGGCCCTAATGGGACTCTTTCAATAACTGGCAAGAGTAGGGATCACTATCACCTGCTTCAGGCCAGTATACCGACGAAGCATCGAAGCATCAAAGCTTCGAAGACATGGAAAGTTAGGAACTGTCTATTAATGGGGTATATCTGATAATATGAAGATTCCATTGCTGGAGGCTCGACTTATATTTTCATCATCTTGGGAAAACATTTTGCATCATGACATACTTCATGTGCATGATAAGGTACATAAAACTGTTTTGAGTGATATTAGTTGTAAAATTAGAAAGACACTCAGCACTTCCTTGTTAAAGAGGCTGCTCTATAGTTCTCAGGCATTGCTTAAGATTACATAAAGCAGTCAGGCTGATTTGTGATGAATTATTAACTCTATCTCAGATTTTATTATACTTATGAAAGCTACAGATCTGATTTAATAAAAAGCACCAGAAATAATCATTGTCTTATTGACTAACCATTTAGTCGTCCTCACACCATTTGCCATTGCGCGTAATGATATAAAATTAATGCCTTAGCTGCATTGCTCAGTGAACATCATGATATTCATGAAATTTTGTAAGGGCTAAAACAAACAGAAGTGTAAGCAAACGTCTTTTAAAAAGATTATCTTCCCTAGAAAATACCAGCCAGGCTTTTGACAAATATACAGCATGTCTTGTGAAAAGAAAATAGTTACAAAATCTTGTTTCCAACACTAATAAAGCACCTAATTATATATAAAATTTCAAAACATGATTTACACAATTGATGTTCAACATAGTCTTACGTATCTATTATTTGGCTTCATAAAATAATATTGTTACGGTTCCTGTATCTATTTAGCTATGTTTAGTAGAATTGTAATTAAAATTCTTTATTTCCCCGTGCAATGCAGCGCGTGACGAGTTTTAAGAGAAAGCTACACCGAAAAAGTAAAATACAGGAACACACGCATTTAAAATTTAATAAATAAATAGCTCGTAATTGTACTCTTTTGCTTTCCAGGAACCTCGAGAAAATACCAGACTCTTCTTATGCATGATCAAAAAGCTTCTAAAAGCCGGAGGAAAACATCTCAGTTCAGTTGTTTAGATAACTGTTGTTGATTACTTGTAGCGAATTCGCGGTGAGATCGGATTAGCTTTCTCTGTACTTTGGATTCAGTTCTATTTAACGTTTTAGTAGTTTAAAATATAACTACTGTGTGATATTTTGATATTGTACGAATATCTGTGAGGAAACATTTCAACATTTTGTTTTATTTCTTGTGACAAAACTAAATTTGACTTTTCATCGGATTTGTGCATTCAATTTATTACGAACCCGTACGCACGCAACCATATGTTGTGTAACTGTAATAAAGCTTGGTAGGACTAAGGCTGGATTTCCTGCTAATTTGTACCTTCGAAATTTTTTGTTTTGTTTTTTGTTTTGTGGAACTTTTCTCTTCGTCATAAGATCATACTTTTAATGTATCTTTAAAAGTTAATTATTTCATTCTGACAAGTATTTTGCTTGAGAGATGCTCTCTTACTAAATGATATTTGCTAAGCCTCATATTTGCTTTTCCAATTAGAAAATACATGCAAGGCCAAGCCAGCCATGGACTTGCCCGAGATCAGCTTACAAATGTTTTGTGGCTTTAACTATGGAGCTAGGTAATAGTGATGCATGTTTAGTAAAACTCTTAATCTTTATATTTATAATAAAATATATCATAAATATACTATACCTACATAAATGTATATCATAGAACATTTGATTAGATACAGCTAGGATAACTTCTCTTGTTGATGTTATTTTGCACAGATTTTTAATCAAAGTTGTCTCTGAAGTAATGTGCTATAGCTCTGTTTTGAGATTTAGAATTACGTCAGACAAAACTGGGCAAAATTTATAATTTCCTACATCCAAATTTTCCAATTTGATGGAAATAAAGCTTATTTATATCATCATGTGAAGTAAAATTCTGAGAAGAAAACAAAATTCTGAATGAAAAATTAATAACAAAAAATTATAACAAAATCATAACAATTTTATGAAAAATTAATAACAAACATCAAACAGCAATACTAGTTTTCAGGAAATGATGAATAAAGTGAAAGAAATATTAATTAGGAAATATGTAAATTGACATGCACATGTATGTTTCAAAAGTGCATAAAAGCTGACAAGTGAGGTAAAATGTCTTTCATCAAAGAGTAAAACCTTCTATTAACGATTTACTATGAATAAATTATTAGTAGTTATGTGTACATTTGAGAAAAGCATCAGTGCAGCGAACATGTTCGACTGATATTAACACTTAACGCACTTACTATTTGGCTGTTAACAGACACATATGTAAAAATTACCTCAATTAGTTTTCAGAATGAGTGTGGATGAATCTAAACAATGCAGGGACATTTCTTTAGATCAAATATTAGAAGAAAACGATAATTGAAGTTTTTCTAATTTGTAGATTTCCACGGTGATTTCATTTTTTGGTTAACATTAATAATAATAACTGCTGTAATCATAAAATACTGACGGCCATTAAAAGTGTAACATCACAGAAGAGAGTTGATAAAGCCACATTCATTATACAAATAACTTTTAATACATGGATAAACTGTACACGTGTAAACAAATCAGATTTAAAGTACATGGTTTAAAAAATAGTTAGACTTCGAATATACTACCTCATACAGCTATTGCATAAAACTGCTGTATAAAGATAAACAGATACTGGATGTGCACCTGGAATATGTGAGAAAAGGAGATTTCATTTATTACCAGCGTTTAGCTGGTGTAGGCCATGGGTAGCTTGTAGTGTGCTAGTTTTCCTGGTATATTCAGTAAGTAACAGATCTGATGAAATCATACATCAAGGGAAAAATAGATCAATAAAAAAATGGTGGGAATTTAGTTGTTCTCTGTTATGTGCCAGACATTGCTTATTGATCACTAGTTCTAAACAACCTCTCAAGATAATGATAGCAATGAGCTTCAAAAACCTCAAAGCAATAATAAATGATTCATCAGATTTTAAAACACTGCCTTTTTTATTAGTAGTAAACCATACAATAATAAGTTTAAGGAAATGAACCAGAAACTAAAAAATTAAATGTTTTATGTATGTCTCATTGATGGCATAGACCACTTCCGAATGGTTATTGATTTCACATTTTTTGTACCCTGAGTTTCCAGACTGCATCATATAACACGTTTGAAGTCTTCCATTGGGCAAACGCTAAGGAGTACATTTTTATACATACCCGGAGCTCACATAATATACACAGCAAAACATTTGTTATACGTAAAGAAAATTTGGATAATTTCTCATTCTTTACTTGAATTCAATCATTATAATATGTGTAATACTTTCAATATTAGAATTTTTAAATCTGATAAATCATTTACAGTAGCCCTAAACAGTGGTGACTGTTCAACTGCACATTAAACATAAGGGCATTTTTTAAAAAAATTATTTGATTACAGCATAGTAACTTGGCTATGGGTGTAGATACTTTCATGGAGAAATTGGCTTATATCTATTTCATGCATGGGAAAACTGCGAAAACACACGTGCAGCCAACTCGTTCGCCAGGATTTGAACCCCCAGGTTGAATTATCAGTATTCAACTACTTTACCGCTTGGCTGCTAGCGAAGCCAGAGCTAGACACTTTATCACCTAATGCAATAACTGCTGCTTGCAAATTATGCCTTCCAGTTCCTGCCAAAATTCTAAAAATTTTGACGCTCCTATGTCTTGCTGCCCATTGCACTCATACAGGTTGCCCTGGCCACCGATGAGCATTAAACGTGAAGGCAACTGGAATGTAATGGACCATACGATTACACTTGGTTTCAGACCTGTATGGGGATGCATAATGCATGACATAATGTGGCATTTTGTTGATGCAGACATGAATGTGATCCTTGATGGTGTTATGTAATAAGATTCATCTAGAAAAAATGAATTTATATTATTTATCCTTCTATTTTCAAAGTTCTATGCAAAACACACGAGGGCCGCTTATTTTTTCTACCAAAGGTAGCTGAAGCAAAATGGTCACTTTAAAAAACTCCTTGACGCAGATAACATTGAACAGTATATATGAAAATTAGTTGCTATGTAGCACTTCCCTAGTTCTGAGCTGAAGAATAATATAACTGTAACAGCCATACATACAGATGTATGTTATCTTAATCAATGAGTCAAACTAGTGAGTTCAGCTTTTTTTTCCTTTTAAAATAATAAAGTATCAATGTGCTTTAAAAATAATAATTCAAATTATGACAAAGGTACACAACGCCTCCTCCCCCCAAAAAAAAGCCTTTTTATGTCTCGAAAGCGCGACTTAAGATATACATTATATTAGATTTATATATAGCATTGTTCTAACATAGGTATTTTGACACAAAATCGGACTTTTTCTGAAATAACATACTAATTTTTTCCATTCTCCGATTCAAATTATGCCTAAATATTTTGTAAAATTTAGTGCGAAATTTACGGAGAAATCCACAAATTTATCTTGGCGTATTTTTTTTCGTTTGCACCAAAAATAATTCACTTGGCGAACTTCTTAATGTATGGCAACTCATTTTCTTTCCAACCATTATATAAATCTAATACATATCCTAAGTCGCGCTTTCGAGATATGAAAAACGCAAGTTGAATTTTGTCAATCGGCCCAGTACAACGACAGATATTGTCGATAATTGTGCTTTTTTTTTTTTTTTTTTTCGCAGTGTACCTATTGATTATCTATTACATCTCAGATTTTCAGAGATAGCTCTTTCCCAGCAATGATGCCTGCATGTTTTCTTTGGTGGTTAAGTGCCAATAAATATTTGATTGTAACAGTTATGTATAACCATAACTGACTCCTGTTAATTGTGTATTTAATTTTATATTACATTTTTGTTAGCCATGTTCTCATTTTAGAAATATGGGTCACTTTGATTTGCTAAATAATGAAAACAGAAAACTGTTCGTTTTTCCTAGTTTCAGTCTGCTATGTTATTGGATACCAAAAATCTCAGAGAATGAAATTGTAATCATTCCTAAAGCATACTATATTAGTAAAGTTCTGATATATGCAGATAAATCATTATGTGGAAAAAAGGAGATTGGTTTGTGTTAAGCACAGTATATTAATTTTTGTCCATCACAGTTCACAAAGTGCATAACTTACTCTAAATAATTCTAAAATGATGAATTTCGGTACTAACTATCTGAATCTCACCAAAATGCTATGAAAAAGTACTGATGGTCTACACCATGTTACGAAGAAGAATTTATGTGGCTACACCTGTCACTAAAAAGGATTTATGTGGCAACCCAAGTATACACATAGCATTCTAACAGACAACTTTGCACTTCACCAGATACATGTATTTTCACCAGTGTGGTTGCAGATTATGACCCATCCTATGGGAATTTCAGCCCTTTAGCATTGGGGTGAACGACGTACTGCAGTTTCAATTGTCTCTGGTGAAATCTTTGGCGACGTAGCTTTCTACATGCATAAAAAGCATCATATGCTTCTCTTTCCTTTCTCCTTTTAGGATTCTAGTGCCTAAATTCTGCAATTTTCTGATTTCTTGCATTTGAGTGAAAAGATTTATAAGGAGAAAAAGGGTGAAAAAAAGCGTACAATTATGCGTGTCTTGTAGGGAAAAGCAGAATGTTCTTACATTCTTCTTTTTCCGTACAAGACAATGTTTTTACATTCAATAGGCGGTGGTGGATGCATCGTTGAAATAAATTTAAAGATATGCAAACAAACATTCCTCTCCTAACGCGCCAGTGAGTTTGTAAATGCTCTTCAAAGTTGCCAATGAGTTTATGACTTTTCAGTGGGTCTGTGGCAAGAATCTAAATTCATATATCTTTTAGCTGTTGTTAAAGATGGAATTAAAACATAAATTTAATTAAACACAGGAATTTTAATTTAATAACTTAATATGTTTAAACACAAAAACTTATTGCTATGTTTCCATTAATGGAAGAGCATTCATCATCAAACATAAATATTGTACAAAATGTTGTCTAAAATATTAAATGGTAAATTTAAGATACATTCAAAATACAATTTGTCACAGTTTAAGATAATCCCCATCTTTTTTTCTTTTCTTTTCTCTTTTTAAAGGTAATGAAGCAGAAATAGATAATGGAAATGGCACTGTGTATTTTAAAATACAAATGAAAATTTAGGGTAATACAAGCAATGTTTATGTCTAAAAAATGTTTTCCTAACTACCTTATGCATACTAAAGGTTATAGGGTCGTTCTCTCTAGTTCAACATAAACTAGATTAGATCCTAAAATGACCTGGCGAATTCTCGTACAGGCGTGAAGAAACTACCAACTCAGAAGAAGGGTGAAAATAACTCTTTATTAATTCAAAGTAGTTAATAGAAAGGCACGGTCTTCGTGCGTTACATAGGCACCGTCAAACTTGCGGTGAAAACTAAAAACGTAGAATATGATTTAACTAAAAACGTAGAATATGATTTAAGTCCAACCCAAAATAAATAGTGCTAGATAGCACTTAAGTTACGCCTAACAGGTGGACTTACAAAAACCTAACAGGTATGATGATAAATCTGATATGGCCAAGAGCGTAACAGCGAAACAACAACGTAACGTGTGCTGGCTAGCGAAAACACGCTCTGAGTAAACTAAGAGATTCACCCGTTTAAACACGCACTTCATTTAACTTTAAATTTACATCCTGGCGAGAGAATGTGAGGCGAAGTTGAGAAGTTCAGTACAGCTATCAAACTTCAAATAAATTTGTTATGCAAAATAAGGAAAACCCTACACCTTCCCTCGCCAGAATTTAACTCTCGCATAAAAAGGCCTGGATAAGATATTTACACTCATGTCCATAAATTAAGGATAATTCGGAGTCACGCGGAAATCGAACTCTAAAAAAAATATATCACCTATAAAATCACTACACACATCTTCAAGAACCATATGCAAATTTCAGGAAGTAACCAGATGACACCAATGGTACGTCACAATGACGAGAGTGTAAGAGAGTGATATATAAGGAATACAGGCAAAGAAGTAAAATTGTTCGCAGGCGCTTTATAAGCATTTCAGTGCAATAACCGAATAGTTATGACACAAAGGACGCATTTGGATGATTTTTTACGTGGTAGAATTATCGGCCGTCTTGAATGTGGGCGCACCCAACTGGAAGTATCAGATGAACTTGGAATTGCCCAGAATGTCATCTCCAGGCTTTGGCAACGATTCCAAGATGATGGTAATGTGAGTAGACGTTACAGCACAAGTCGCCCCAGAGTCTCAACGCCAAATGAGGACCGGTATTTGGCAGTTACTGCCAAAAGAAACAGGCGGAGCACAGCCTCAGACCTGTCTCGTCAGCTCTCTTCAGCCATTGGTACGACAATTTCAAGACAGACCGTGTACAGACGCTTAGGGCAGATTGGTCTATATGCTCGTAGACTTGTCAGATGCGTTCCACTTACTGCAACTCACTGTCGCCTGCGGTTAGCCTGGAGTAGAGAGCATGCATTGTGGACACCGCAACAGTGGGCTTGTGTGATGTTTTCCGACGAGTCCAGGTTTAGCTTGCAGTCTGATTCTCGCCGGACTTTCATATAGAGAGCTCCAGGTACCCGTTACCACCAAGAAAACATCATTGAACGACACCGTTACGGTGGTGCAGGAGTGCTCGTTTGGAGTGGAATTATTGTGGGTTCCATAACTGACCTGCATGTTCAAATTGGAACCATGACAAGCCAAATCTATAGGGTCGTCATTCAGGAACAACATGTACGTTTGTTTCGGGGCGCCACGGGCGCACAATTTTTGTTTATGGATGACAACGCCCGTCCCCACCGTGCAAACATCGTAAGCGAATGCCTTCAATCGGAGGATATCACCCGTATGGACTGGCCAGCATTCTCACCGGACTTGAATCCAGTAGAGCACATGTTGGACATGCTTGGCCGACGAGTTGCAGCCCGTCAACCTCCTCCTACATGTCTACCGGAACTTCGGAGAACATTGCCTTTTGAGTGGTGTAATATCCCCCAAGATCAGATCGATAATTTGATACTCAGCATGCCTAGGCGTTGTACGGACTGTATTGCATCGTCTGGGAGACATACAATGTATTAACAATCATACCAACCATGTAATATTGGTTTTTTGTAAATAGGTGTTTTTTGTAATTTGCTCCAGAGAGAAAAAATCGCTAATTTTTTTAATAATATCAAACATATAGCATTTTTTTTTTTTTTTTTTTGGCTCTTTACCTTTTGTTTAATAAATAAGCTTTAGAAATAAGTCAAATTTGTTTTGCTTCTAACTCTTCTTTTCCCTGATTTTGCATTATCCTTAATTTATGGACATGAGTGTAAATTCTAAATCTACATGTGAGTTCATCTTCACAATCTTAATCTACATCTTAACTAAATTTAAGGTTTTACAGATGGACAATGTGGCACATAATTACAATATCTTCTTTAGCATTTCTTGTCCTCTCTCCTTCCAAGTATCTGGAAAGAAAATATTTTAGTATGTGCTTAAACATAGATTACACTACCACACTTTCAACATTTTTTTTTAAAACAGTTCAACCTTTCCTACATTTACTCATTTCAATCTTTCTACCCACATTAAGAATCCTCCTTGCTCTCCAGCATTGTGTACTGTAAAATGCGAGCGTGCTTTATGTACAACGAGTACAACACTTACTGACTCCCCACATTTACTTGTTTAGGATCAAAGCCAACTTATACTCAAGGCCTGCCAGTGTGAAAATATTCTTTTGTGTTTTCGGTGGCCTTCGTGATGTTCCTACTAACCGCAAGATGGCGCTACTCTTCTGCTACACTTTGCAGTGTTTACAGTGAGCGGAAATGCACCAAAAACGAATTCTGTCTTGTAATATGGCAAAGTTTAAAAACGATTAATCCGTAATAGTCAGATATTGTTGGTTTCTTTTTAATAAAAATACTTTTAATTAGAAGAAAAACATGAAATTTTAAGCTAACCCACTTTTTCTTCCATATATAAACATCAGCTATTTGACCTCGATTTTAATTCTTGCTTGCATCTAGACATGCGCTATTCTGAATTGTATGCATTACAGCTATTTATTCTAATTTAAAAGTAATTTAAAGCATATACCGTATTTACGCGAATCTAATGCGCATCGTTTTTGGCCAAATGAAGTATTCAAAATTGGGGTGCGCATTAGATTCGATGGCGCATTAGATTCGAGTGCAAAGTTCGCCGATGACGTCAACCAAATTTAAATTGTAACAATGGATTACTGTATTTCTCGACTACATTTACCGTTACATTTATCGTTGACACATTATTGCATAGAGGATACAAACTGCAGAGTACGTAGTCACGAAATGGAGGGCAAACAGAGAAGAATGTCATATGACGCTACTTTCAAACGTAAAGTAATTCTTTATGGTGAAAAAAATGGCAATAGAAAGGCAGGGAGAGAGTTCAACGTAGCTGAGAGCAATATTCGCTTGTGGCGGCAACAGAAATTGGCACTGTTTGCAACTAAAGATTCAATAAATTCCTCATACTATTGGTGCGCATTACATTCGCCGACAAACAATTTTTTTATTATTTAAAGTTTTAAAATGGGGATGCGCATTAGATTCGCATAAATACGGTACCTTATTCTTCAATTATTTATATAGTAAGAAGTTAGCAGATAGCTTCAGAACATATACTACTTCGGTGTAAAATTTTCAAAATATTTCTATCGGTTGTCCTGGGCCAAAAAATAATTTAGTAGCCTCTATTACATATTAATACATTATGATCATGATCATGATCTAAAATTTGTACATCTGTTTCCATGACATAGGAGTAAAAATATTACTTAAAGTGATTAAATTTTATGCACTGAAGAATTTTTTAAAATTATTATCAAATAACTGTTTTAGGAAATCTTAAATAATATACGTTTAAATAACGCTGATTTAGACCTCTGTGCAGTATTTGCAACATTGCAGATATTCAAAGCAAGATTAAAATTGTTAGTGAAAAAAAAAAAAAAAAAAAAAGCAATCTTATTTTGGCATAGATTTTGAATGAAACTCCAACCTAAAGTTGCTTTTTTGGTTAATTTTAATATTACACAAGTGGGTTTCTCTTCGAGTTTCATTTGTATTTTATATTTCATTAATGTTAACATTAAAAAATTAGAAATTTAATTAAGTGTATGCCGCAATTTACATTTTCAGTGTTAGAAAATCTTGAATTTTTTCCAATGAAAAATGAAATTTTTGAGAAAGCTATTGATCTCAGTTTTTTATAAAGAAAAAGAGACACATGCATTATAAAATATATTTTAACAGCACAACAAAGCAACATAATAACTCTCATAATATATACTTAAGAAAAATTTTAGTTCTGTATATCAAGGATAAAATTTGAAAACTTTCAATGGCTGAATATAAATAATATATCCATCACACATACCCACAATACTAAGTAGAATGAGGTATATACATAATTTTAGATAAAGAGGCATATAAAGTTAGGCAAAAAGGCAAGCTTATTAAATGTACCCCTTAAATATACAGCAGCTAGGCATTTTTGCCAATATACCACATTAATCAGAATGACGTGTATAATATTTTATGTCTGGTAGTGTGAAATACTGATGTAGTAATAGAATGATGTCGTAATACAAGAATAATGTGTACATGAAAAAAAATTACTGAATTTCTCAAAGCAACATTATCACTATTAAACACACATACACATGAGTGCCATCTAAAGCCTTGATACATTAAGTACATGCAGCTAGTTGACATAAATCCATGTATACCATTCCTATTCCACATTAATTAGAATAGAGTAGCCCACAAAGTTTTGAAAATAACAGTGTCAGATGCACAAATATTTTAGATTTAAATAAGCAGAACGTGGAATTTTAGAACTAAGTGCAATGAGGTATATACGCAATTTTAATCATATATGATTATAAAGTTAGGAAAAAAGCAAGCTTATTAAGTATAGCCCTTAAATATATACAACAGCTAGGCATTTTTACCCACATACCACATTAATCAGAATGACGCACACAAAATTTTATGGCTGGTCGTGTGAGATACTGATGTAGTTCAATATCAAGAATAACGTATACAAGAAATAAAATTACTGAATTTCACAAAGCAATATTATCACTATTAAACACACATGCACATGAGTGCCATCTAAAACCTTGATACATTAAGTACATGCAGTTAGTTGATAGAAATCCATGTATACCATTCCTATTCCACATTAATCAGAATAGAGTTGCACACAAAGTTTTGAAAATAACAGTATCAGATGCACAAACACTATAGAATCAATGTTACTACAATAATTTCATTTAAATAAAGTACATTAATAGACAGCTGCTGTTCACTTTAATAAGTACATTAATACAATTAATTTCATTTAAAGAGATTAATGTAAGTATTGTTCATTATGTACAGGCATGTGTTTTAAATCTTTGACAGAATAGATACAACCCGAAAACATGCACGATTTAGTTCAAATCTATATGCATATCATACCTACATAACATTAATCATATATAAAATTTTGAAACTTAAAATAATGAATATCAAGTAATTCGATATCATCGAAAGCATGTAATAAAATATCTAAATTTTCTTTTAAATCAAAGATTTAAACAAAACAGCAAAATTTAAAAGAACCTAAAATTTTTACAAGTAAATTGACATCTTTATATTGGTAACTTGGTAAATATTATATATCATTTTTGTTCCACCACTATTATATGCACCAAGGTTATTCACCAGATGGCAGTTTTCATTAAGAGCAGCAGTAATTTTAGTTGAAACAAACTTATGCTGCTTTTCATAAAAGAGAAATATGAAAAATATTTTAGCCGCTGGTAACTTTTAGTCAAAAGATAATTTAACTACAATACTTAGAGTTTTATAAATTAAGTTTAATGATTGTTCTTTTGAAAGAAATCTAAAATTCCAAAATATACTCACCAAACAATATATAATTTCTTAATGACTATCAGATGATGGATGTAAAATTTGAGATGCCAATTATACGACCACAGCTCCAACAAATTATATACTTGTATACCTAACTTTAATAATGGTTTAGAAATAAAAATTATGCAAAAATGCTTGTAACTAAAGACTTTTCTCGTTGTCTTTACTGTAAAGTCCTATCAGTATGTGTTTGTATGCATACATAGGCATATATATATAAAATATAATTTGATAACATATGAGCTCACAAATTATTTAAATTCTTTTTTATGTATACGTTACATAATTTCATATTTCATATTCAGAATACTTATTTTCGATCATCATTTTAGAATGTGTAAATGAAACACGTACATACATTTATTACTTAATTTTACTCTTTCAATAAATTTTTCGGAAAAAGAATATACAAATTTAGCGGTATATATATATATCGATAAATCAGTTTTACTTGACAAATTTATCCAATTACTTTCAATTATTCTTAAAGTTAAGTAATCCTAAATGTATGTCATTATGTAAGGCTAGGATACTAGGAAATAAATTAGAACACTGAAAGAAACTAATAAATTGATGAAAATATAAAATTTTAAACTACCGATAATTTTAAGGTATGTAGCAGTTATAATTCGAAAAGTTCGTCATTTTCATAAGTTTATTTCTTTCTACATTTATAAGATTGTAGGTAGAACCGTGCGAAATAATCAAATAAAATTATCACTTTCAGCTTATCACAGTGGATTTTGTTAACAAATGAAATTTTAAAAAATTTAAATACAAATAACATATTTTGAACAACACTCAATTTTCCATTACTTGCATTTGCTAAATGTTAAACAGCAGTAACTTTACGTTTTCGAGATATGATCTTGATCCATCTTTCTTTCACAGAGATTCCTCTCCGGGAAATTTATGGAAAGACACATTTTTGGTTTTCCTGTGGTCGGAATTGCAGTATGGCACGCAACAATATGTTACTATCAGTAAACAGCGATACTTTTTAATAAAATACACTTTTTGGTAATAACGAGCCACGTTACAAATAGTGAAATTATAGCAAAAGTGTAGCAGAATGCGAGCGCCACCTAGTGATAAATTTCGCGAAAGCCACTAAAAACTGGGAAACGGAATTTCGTTCAGTCTGGCAGGCCTTGAGTATAAGTTGGCCTTGTTAGAATTAAATCAACTAGATCTTAGACAGACACCCTACAATCAAATCTCCGCCTGAGGTGCTAACACTAGTGAAAATTAACTTGGCTGGAGAGCCTAACATTTTACTTTACATTCATTCTAAATTAATCTTTACTTTCTTTTAGTACAATTCATAAGTAACATAGACTACTCTTTCATTCAAAGCAAATATTTCAAGCATGCAAAATACTTTTAGTATTTATTGGCTCCTGACTCCAAATTAATCTTTATAATTAGAACTCCGTTTCTTCAAATAACGTTAATCCACATTTTAAATCAAAAATAATCTTTATTATCGTTTTTCTCAAATGTAAACAATTCCAAGAACAACAAAAGTGAACAATCTTTTTGTTGCCATTCTCAAAACTGCAAAAAACAAATAAAATGATATTAATCAGTATTTAAAATTTCTGTATACGTTTAAGCCACAACAGTACTCCCTTCCCAGCAACTAAGTTACGGTAGAGTATATTATTAACTTTAAAACACTATTTATAAAAAATATTATTGATACATGTAAATGCTAATCCCGAAATCGCACAGGGGTTTTATTCTCCTTCCTATACGCAACTGTTTTGCAGGAAACTTGTTAATTTTAGGAGGTAAGTCTGTTGGAGGTTTGACAGGTTGTCTTATTGACGTTGTTGGTTAGTTCGTAGTAACATCTAGTGTTTGCAAGAAATATGCAGGCTTTAATCTATCAATAGACACTGTAACATCTTTGTGACTGATTTTTACTATAAAATATTTTTCTTTTCTGTTTCACTTAAAAAGGACCATCGTAAGAAGGTTCTAATTGCTTTCTAACTCTATCTTTCTGAATAAACACATGTGATGTTGTTTTCAAGTCTTTAGGGACGAATATTTTTTCTTGGTGCAATTTGTTCCATAGTTTTTTTTTCGCTGTTTCACAAAAATATCAGGTGGTGTAGGAGTTGTGCTATCGTGGAAAAATTCTCCGGGTAATCCTATATTTTGTCCATAAACCATTTGAGCAATGGTGTATGCAGTCTTCTTGCATAGCTGTGCGTAATCCATGAAGAACAGTTGGAAGTGTTTCGCTCCAGGCCAGGATATTGTGTGCTATAAGTGCGGTCTTGAGAGATCTATAGAGGCGCTCGATCTTCCCATTTGCTCGGGGGTGGTAAGCCGCTGTATGTTGCAATTTTATTCCACACATTTTTGATAGGTTGTTGAACAACTCTGAACTAAACTATGCTCCACGATCTGTGACTAGGCGACATGGCGTTCCAAATCTTGAAATCCAGTTAGAATAAAATGCTTTGGCAACTGTGTCTGCTAAAACGTTGTTAAGTGGAATCTCTTCCATCCAGTTAGAGTACCGGTTAGTGCAAGTGAGACAGTAAATATTCCCATTTGATGGTGGTAGGGGTCCAATGAGATCAATATGCACGTCACAAAATCTTTCTGAGGGCAGTTGAAAATCACCGACACTTGATTTTGTGTGCCGATCAATTTTACTTTTTTGGCAAGAAATGCAAGATCGAGTCCAAAGCTGTACATCTTTACGGATACTTAGCCAAATAAATTTTGACGATAAGAGTTTTACAGATGACTTAATGCCAGGATGGGCTAATTATGCATTTGATGAAACATTTTCTTGCGATAACTATCAGGGATATATGGTCTGATATTATTCGTTGAAGTTTCACACCACAAAGCCTTCCTTCCCAGAAGGTAGCGGATACTGCTTGAAGTTCAGGGAAATTGCTGATGTCTTCAAATTTTGCAATTCTTTATCCATAATTTGTTCATCTGCAATTTTGTCATAGTCGATCAAAGAAATGTCTTCAATTCTAGATAACGTATCTACAACGATGTTGTCTCGATTCCTTTACATCCTCTAGGATCTTTTCCTAGAAGTACTGCTAGATAGTCTGCGGGACCGAGCGTTGTTTTTAAATCGTGGTCTCTTTGTATAATGAACAATCATTTCGGTAATTCGCTGTTCAAGGGATTGAGTTTTCATTAAGAGTTCTTTATTCGAGAAATTACTAGCTGTTGATACACCACAAATCTCTTTAGAAGGCGTCATATCTTGAATTTTGTCAGCCATGATCACCAACAAGTTGTAAGGTCCCTCACTTGAAATTCTAAGTTACTGTTGGAAGTGAGGAACCTAGGAACTGATAAGCGAATAATCGCTAGAGCTCGAAGACAGGAAACAACAAGAGAGAAGGGTAAATAACCCTTTATTATTTCTATAAGATTTAACAAAACTCCGCCTGGGAGTGAACAAATAAAGTCCGCACTTTGGACTTGAACTTAAAAGACTAAGAATTAAACTTAAACTAAGATTAACTAACTAAGTATAGCCAAAGCTATCAAGGTTCAATGAGAGTTGGCCCCTTAACTTATTTTACTACGAAGCTTAGCAAGGACCTGAGTACGGCCGAGCGTAAAACAGCTTTGAGAGAGAGAGCGGCCAAAAAGGCAGACGCGCGTAGTTCAGAAACTCTGTTTCTCTCTCTCCTGCTCAGTAAGTAACTTCGTGGTTTAACTACCGCTTCTTCTCATTAAATATTCAGCAAATTCCAAAACTACGTTCTGGACGGAAGTAGTAAGTTGAAGTTAAGAATTTGACAGGAAAGGAACTTTAACTTAAAATTTAACTTTTAATAAAATTAACATAATCCTTACATAGCTTCCGACCAGACTTTAAATACTCGAAAAATAAGGTCTCAAAACGACCTTGTTTAAGACTTTAAAGTCTGAAAACTGACATTAACTACACTCTTCCAACTTTTACATTAACTAAATGACTTTAAAGTTTCGTTTTTAGGGCCAACTTTACAACAATTCTAAAAGCTAGACTAAAGCTAGGAAAAATAAAATTTACAATGTGTCCTTTCTGGACATTATATCTTGACATACATCTTCTTCCTATATAGATTCTTTATTCAGCTAGACTTATTTCAGGTCTTGATCCTTCCATATCTGGAAGGAAATGTCATTAGTAATGCATTTTACAAAACTTTACTTTAAATCCTAGCTTTACGCTTTTAATTCATCATTTGGTCCTTATGCACTTTTATTCATACTACAGATTTATTTCATCCATGCTCTCCAGCAAATGTACTGAAATGTACTTAGGGTCTTCTATGTTGTGTTACCGCGAACAAAATACCGCTATACAACACCTAACTTTGTTAAATTTGACACACTAGACCTGCCAAGACTCCCTACACGAAAACTGTTTCCTACTGTAGTAAGCAAAAGCTTATATTTTACTTTTAAACGTGTTAACTGGAGAGCCTAACATTAAACACATATATATCAATATTCCATTCTTCCGTAACTCCCATATACAGAAATAAAAATTTATTTTCTATGTACTTTTAATCTTTACGATATTTCAACACGACGATCAAACATTTCTACATGAACATGATCGTTTAAATATTTACACATCACTTTTGAATTCATTTTACATCAACAGTCATAGTTGCTTAATTACACTTTACCAAAATTTACACGAAATCTTAACTTTACGTTAACATATTTTTGTATTCCAATAGTCTTCCGACTAAATTTATTCAGAATTTACTTCTCGCAACTTGCGAGTTCTTAACAAAAAGTATTTAACGCTAGTAGCTTCTCGCCAAATTACTAACATAAAAATCTATGCTTACGAACATTTACAATCAAGATATCGCTATCTGCGATTTAAGTTTTCTCAACATATTTAGCAACTTATAACAATATGATATAATTTGAACTTCAAGGAAAAATTAGCAAAGAAATTTTCACTTATCTTTTTCTGTACTTCTGCATCCTGTCTTTACAGAACTGATCAAATGTAGAAAACCTGATAACCTCCACTCTTCTTCTTGATGTTCCGTTCCATTTAGTTCCAGTGCTTTCCATTTTTCCCCTTTATGTAGGAATCTGGGACTCTTGCGGGCAGGTTGTGGATTCTGGAATGCCAATTTCCGTTTTTACTCCGGTGGGGCTCTCCGTCCTTCAGGGTCTTTGCATCTTCTCTTGGCCCTTCTAACTTGTTGCTCCGGCACGGTTGTGTCTACAGGTCTTTTCTGGCTTTTCGGTCTGCACGCTAGTCCTCCTTGGGTCTGCCTTGTAGTTGTTGATGCTGGAAACTGTGCTGTACTTTTAGTTTTAATTCGTCGTTGAATTTTCTCCTTTCCTGGAACCTTGTTAGCAGGCCTCCCTCGTGTGGTTGATGGCACTTGAGTTTTTGCAGCCTCATCGATTGTGACTCGTTGATCTGTCGGCGCTAACTTTCTCCTTTTCTGTGCGCTTGTAGCCTTACTGGTATGGCGCTTGTAGCCTTACATATCCCCTGATAATTTTCACAATATTCTTATTTACGCATTCCGCTATATTCGACTGCGATCTATATGGTACCATTTTTAGATGGCGTATGCCAAGTCCTGTGCACAAATTTTTAAATATACTACTAACAAACTGTTTTCCGTTATCTGATATTACTTTTAGTGGGGCACCGTATTTTAATATATATTTATTTAAGAACGAATTTGCGACTATTTTAGCTGAAGCTCGTTTAAGAGGGACTATTTCTACCCATTTTGAAAAATAGTCAACGATTGTTAAAGATATCTGTTTTTATTTATTTTTGTCCTAGGGTAGGGTCCTAGCAAATCTATTCCAAATATTTCGTTTGGAAAAGTGGTCTTTATGTTTTTTAAATACCCGGCCGGGCTGTAATTAACATCGTTTATTAATTGGCACATATGACACGACTTAACATACGCCGTAACAACTTTCTGTAATTGCGGAAAATAAACCGCTTCGCGTACCCTCTTTAGTGTTTTTCGTATCCCGAAATTTGCTGCAGAAGGTAGATCGTGCAACTCCTCTAAGATACTTAGACGTAGACTCGCTGGGATTACTGGTCGGTATTCCTGATTTTCATCAGTTACTTTTGTGTAAAATAACAATTTGTCGATTATTTCGTAATGCTGTGCCCTATTGCGAATAGCTATTAAATCTATATGTTCAAATTTTTCAGGGTCTTCCAAGTATGCGTAAATATCTTTAAACTCTGGGTCCTTTTTTTAATTCTTCGATTATTGTTTCACGGGACTCAATAACTCTTGAGGTGAGCATGGCACACTTGATAGTGTTTCCCTCTTCATCAATTTTTATTCGCGAAAGGGCATCGGCGACCAAGTTTTTCTTTCCCGGAGTGTGTTTTATAATTAAGTTGAACTCTTGTAATTTTAAAGTCCAACGTATCAAGCGAGGCGATAAATTTTTTCCTGAATACAAGCGACCCACTGCCGCATGATATGAGTAGACCGTTATCGGTGAACTTCCGAAGTAGACACGAAACTTCTGAACTGCTAATAACACAGCGAGCGTTTCTCCCTCAGTAGCGGAATAGTTCCTTTGCGTAGCATTCAAGGTTTTCGAAAAGAAAGCTATAAGTTGCCCATTTTGGGTGAGCACCGCTCCAACTGCATAATCGGATGCATCCGCTGAAATTTCTAGACCTTGCTCGCCTTCTGGGAATTTAAGGACTGGGGCATTGATTAGGGCATTCTTTAGATGTTCAAACGCGGTGTTCGCTTCGGCTGTCCAAGAAAATCTACTTTTCTTTCTTTTTAGCACTAGAAGAGGCTCAACTATTTTCGCAAAGTCTTTTATGAACATTCTATAATACGAACATAAGCCCAAAAATGAAGACAATTTCTTAGCCGTATTTGGGGGAGGATAACTTTTAATTGCCTTAATTTTTGAATCATCAGTCTCTATTCCCTTATTCGAGATTTTGTACCCGAGGTATCGTAATTCCTTCGCCGCAAACTTTTATTTATTTTGAAACCGGCCTCGTTAAGTAAAGAAAAAACTTCTTCCAGATGTTTCAAATGTTCCTCTAATGTTTCACTGGTAACTATGATATCAAGATACATTATTGTACTTTTACCTACAACTGGCTTTAAGACTATGTCCATAGCTTTATGGAACGTAGCTGGCGCTCCGCTCAAACCAAAGGGCATTCTTAAAAAGGCATAGACGCCTGACTTTGTTATAAACGCGATCTTCTGGACATCCTCCGGCTTCACGGCTAATTGAAAGTAACCCGACGTGAGGTCTAGGGTTGTCACTAATTTAGTCGAGCGAATGTTTCTGATGATTTCATCAATTATTGGTAGGGGATATGTGGGATATTTTGTTATACTGTTTAACTTACGATAATCAACTGCAAACCTATACGCGTCCGGGTGTTCAGGCGGTAGCCCGTTCTTTTTTCTACAAAGGCCACCGGACTTGCGTAAGGGCTCGTGCTTGGTACAATTATTTTATTCTTTAACATAGTTTTTATATGGGTTTCCAAAATTTCTTCTTTTACTTTATCGTACCGGTAAGGTTTTGACCTGACTGGAGGGGCATTCCCCCTGTCTATGGAATGACTAACTACCTGACAAAACCCAGGTTTTTCGTTAAACAAAGAATTAAATTTTCTAACCAATCCTTCAATTTTCTTTTTCTCTTCCAAATTCAAATGTTCTAGTTTCAATTCCGGCATGGAAACTTCACCTTCTTGTACCGGGTCCATGTGCACCTGAAACGTAGAATTCTGAAAATTAAAGATTTGCGCCGGATGCGCGTAAAAAAATCGATCCCCAATATCACTGATGTGAGTAAATTTTTCACGACTAAAAAATTAATTTTTAGGACCTCGTTTTTAATCTGAACATGCAGTGCGGTTTTCCCCAAACATTCGCACTGTTTGCCTTGGGCGGCAATTACTTTCTGTCCCGTGGCTTTAAACAGTCTGTAACGACGAAAATGTTTTTTGAAAAAATTTTCCGATAGGAATGAACACTGTGCCCCATGTGTCCAGGAGTGCAGTGGTTGGTACATTATTTACCAAAATCTGTACCTCCGGCATAGCAAGATTTTGTACTACGACTGTATTTAGACAAATTTCTGAGAGGTCTTCTGTCCCACTCGGTGACCGTTGCCCCTTCTCGATCACCGGTTTGCGTTTAAAGTCTGGTTTCCTGCCGCCTCTTTTCGCTGATTTTTATATCCACCGCCCTTAGATTTATCTGCGCTCTTGCTATTAAACTTTTCACTTTTTCCCGTCTGCCGATATGCCTTGTACTGAACTTGTGGTTTCTTTTGGAGAGTAAATCTTGAGTACTGGCCAAACGGACTTGCACGCGCTTTCTCTGCGTTTCTTCTACTTTGAAATTTCATTGCAAGCTGGAACAGAATTTCCAATGTTTGCGGATTACGCACTTCGAGAAAATCTTGCGCTGACGGTAGAAGACGCGGTAGAATTAGTTCGATCATTTCTTTATCGGGCCTTTTCCCGTATAATAGATTAAAAATATGAACTTTTCTTAAAATGAACTGTGTCAAATCCTCGAAACCGCCTTGGTATTTACTATACAATTCTGATTCAAGCTTCGCACGATCTTTAACAACTGGAAATGGTTTTATTAATGCAGATTTAAAATTTTCCCAGTTATATGATTCAGATCCTGGGTCTCTCAACAAGAACTTTCCTATACTCTTCTGCCAGCTAAGGGCTTGACCTTTTAAGGCTGTCGTAGCGATGATCAATTTTGTAGCTGATTCACAGGGTGTAAGGCGAAATGTAGGTCTAGTTGCTCCAAAAATGTCAGGACTGAGCCCTTGCCATCGAAAGTGGCTGTTGGTTTCATGGCTGCATGCAGCGTTTCCACGAGGATTCCAAACCCTTCTACTGGATTCGTGGATGTTGTAGGGACCTGAAAGGTCGAAGGGGTCAACGTAAACTTCCCGGACTCTAACGACATGGTCCGTTTAGAATTATTTTCGGGCGCCAATTGTAAGGTCCCTCACTTGAAATTCTAAGTTAATGTTGGAAGTGAGGAACCTAGGAACTGATAAGCGAATAATCGCTAGAGCTCGAAGACAGGAAACAACAAGAGAGAAGGGTAAATAACCCTTTATTATTTCTATAAGATTTAACAAAACTCCGCCTGGGAGTGAACAAATAAAGTCCGCACTTTGAACTTGAACTTAAAAGACTAAGAATTAAACTAAAACCAAGATTAACTAACTAAGTATAGCCAAAGCTATCAAGGTTCAATGAGAGTTGGCCCCTTAACTTATTTTACTACGAAGCTTAGCAAGGGCCTGAGTACGGCCGAGCGTAAAACAGCTTTGAGAGAGAGAGCGGCCAAAAAGGCAGACGCGCGTAGTTCAGAAACTCTGTTTCTCTCTCTCCTGCTCAGTAAGTAACTTCGTGGTTTAACTATCGCTTCTTCTCATTAAATATTCAGCAAATTCCAAAAACTACGTTCTGGCCGGAGGTAGTAAGTTGAAGTTAAGAATTTGACAGGAAAGGAACTTTGACTTAAAATTTAACTGTTAATAAAATTAACATAATCCTTACAAAGTATTATATTACGCATAGAATCCGGCAAGTTTTCTAACCATAGCGTTTTAATTAAATTTTCGTACACATCCGATATCGCAACAGATTTTAATTTTTATAATAACTGACAATTTCAAGTTGTCTAAATCGATTCCCGTAAGATTTTTAATTTGAGTATTTTCGCTTTCCTTAAATAAATCCAGAAGCCTTCTTTTGGATTCTGAATATTTAGTAGCGGAATTACTTGTTACGATATCCCAGATGTTCTCAACATATTTGGGTTCTAACTGTGATACTAAGAAGTTAAATTTCCTTTCTTCCGAAACAATTTTATTTATCTTAAACTGAGCCTCAACGGGGAGGGAAAAAAAAAAATCTGGGCTATCCAACCAAAATGGAGAAATTTTGACACTTACCTTACACAGTTGGTGTGCAGGATCTTTAACAGTTTTATCGTCTTCAGACATATTCACTTTAAAATCAAAATTCCAAGTCACCAGTTATTGGCTCCCGACTCCAAATTAATCCTTATAATTAGAACTCCTGTTTACCTCGTATTAGAATGGCGCCGACATGGATGACGCAGTTTCGGTTTAAATTATCCTTAATAAATTCAACGAATCTTGGTGTATTTAAATCGAACTGAAGACATTTAATGATATAACATTCACACGTAAACATTTAGTAATAATTCAGGAGTACAGATAAGCATAAAATAATAATTACAACAGTTACAGGTCAGCTACGCTTTTTAGCGACCGAATTCTACGAACGACAAATCTCAAAAGCGTGTTGCCAACGCAGGGCAACGAAAAGGTAGAAATTAATTCGACAGGCGTGAAAGTGAACAACTCCGTTTCTTCAAATAACGTTAATCCACATTTTAAATAAAAAATAATCTTTATTATCGTTTTTAGCAAATGTAAACAATTCTTAGAACAATAACATGAATAATCTTTTTGTTGCCATTCCAAAAACAACAAAACTGAATAATCTTTTTTGTTACCATTCTCAAAACAACAAAAAACAAATAAAATGGCATTGATCAGTACTTAAAATTTCTGTATTCGTTCAAGCCACAACAGATTTAAGAATTCAAACATTTTTACATAAATAATTTCTTACTTTACTCAGCTGAAAATAAACATAAATTAATTACATGCAAAGCATTTCTAAAAATTTTTATGAGTAACGAAGTTAGTTTTCTCGATAATATACAACCATTTTCCTACCAGTCTTTAGGACCAAAGCAATGGCGTAACTAGAACTCTTGGGCCCCCTATGCAAAAAAATTTCCTGGGCCCCTTTCCCAATAAATTTAATATGCTTAAAAATAAAAAATAAATAAATAAAAAATTTAAAAAAACGCGAAAAGTTTAAAAAAAATCAAGGATTCCAGGAGCCAATGTTTTTATGACATCTGGATCAATTGTGAAAAAGTAAAAGCACGTTCGTAGGAAACAGTTAAAAGGTACGTAGCATGAAGAAAGAATAGTTTGGTTTATTTAATTATGACAAAGCACACTAAGGCTGCCTGCCTAAGGGAAGGGATGCCTTCGCCGAGGACTTTCTAAGGGAAACTGGCTCGTATACACGTTACACATGGGGAAAATCACGAAAACGCCTATGCAGCCAGCCCGTTCATGGGATTCGAACCTCGGACCGAACTACCAGTGTTCAGCGACTTTACCGCTCGGCCGCTGGTGGGCCTGAAGAAAGAATAAAAAGGAAAATAATTTCCCTTGACCAACTGGTGAAATGCAAATTTGCTTTAGTCTGGGTATTTGACGTCATATGATTTTAATCTAGTTACTTAAAGACTTTTTGTGTAAGTGCGAGAAACAGATTTTTCTCTCCTTTTACTGAGATGCATACTGATAATAAATGAATAAGTCTACACTGACTACCAATAAGTATTTGGACACCTGTGATAGAAAAGAAAAACTAACTTTATTCAAAATCAATAGTTGGTAGAGCCTCCACGAGAGGTAATTACAGTGTGGACCCTCCGGGGCATACTTTCCCCAAGTCTTTGTATGACAGCTAGTGGTATTTTCTTCCACTCGGCTTGGAGAAGACATAGAAGTTCCTTCACCTATTTTGCACGGGTAGTGCACCCCTGAATTCGGCGATGCAACTCGTCCCAGAGGTTCTCGATAGGGTTCAGGTCTGTACTCTGGGCAGACCAGTCCATTCGATGAACTCCATTGGCACCATACCAAGCCTTGGTTAACCCCGAAACATGACAACTGGCACTGTCGTCCTGAAAGTAACAGGGGTCCAACCCGTAAAACTGCCACAACGTAGGAAGTACATTGTCATCCAAAATAGTGAAGTAGGCATCGGAGTTGAGCTTACCATGAATGGGGACCAACGGTCCCAGCCCATACCAGGAGAAACACACCCAGACCATAATTCCACCTCCGCCGAACTTGACTGTTGGCACAATGCATTCTGGCAGGAGACGTTCTCCAGGTAGACGCCACACCCAGACCCTGCCATCCGAACGGTAAAGGGTGAACCTTGATTCGTCACTCCAAAGAACCCGTTTCCACTGATCTACGGTCCAATTTCGATGTGCTTTGCACCACATTAACCGAGCAGCGCGGTTGGACTTTGTGATCAAAGGCTTATGGGCAGCAGCACGACCATGGAAACTAAGCAGATGTGCTTCCTTACGGATGGTATTCATTGAAACAATACTCCAGGATGCCTGTTGAAACTCCTTGTGGATGAGGGCCATCGGTTGGGTGCGGTTCTTCCGAATTTCTCTGGACAGCACTCGTCCGTCTCTATCTCCCAGTTTCGTTGGTCTGCCGACTCGGAGCACATTCCGACAATCACCGCTCACCTTCCACTTCTTAATCACATAGGCCATTGTCGATTTTGGGTACTTCAGATCGCTAGATATGTCCCTTAAGGATCGGCCACATTTGTGATACCCGATAATTATACCTCTCTCGAAATCAGAGAGCTCCGAACTGCCAGGCATCTTGCATGCGACTAAAGCCGATGCTGTTTCCTACACGATTTATACCGGCGGAGTCCGTGACGTACCTTAGGACCGCAGATATCGTCATTTGCATAGGTGTCCAAATACTAATTGGTAGTCAGTGTATATAAAAAAAGGAACATGTCGACGTATAGCATTAAAAAAAAGGAAGAAAACCTAGATTTGAGGAAATTTTATATAAAATCCAAGAAGTTTTACATACTAATGTTTTAAATTTTTATACAAAATCTGCGCCTATCTAAGTTTTTCCGCTTAATTTAGCAAACTTATAAATAATTAATTATATTATAAACTGACAGACAAGATAATTGATAAACGCACAGAAAAGCTATTACATTACTGTATCTCTGTGATTTACTCAACTTACGAACATGATTTATGCAATAATATACAAGTAATAAATAAGAACTCTTATAATGTAAATAATACATTTGATAAATATAAAACATATTTATCATAACCTTGATAAAGAAAACTATTTGAACATACAGTTTTTGTAGAAAATATGTATGGTAAAGTTTTCTTGCCTTTTTAAAAAAAACCTTTTGGTACACTAAACTACTGGAATACATGATTTTTATAAAAAATATGAATGCTAAACATTTTTACTGTTTCCATTTAATTTTCCTCAGTCCGTACTGCTCTTCTTTTCTAATTTTTTCCTCCCTCAATAGATGTAATTTATAACATTGGTAGCCAAACTTCATCATAAAGACAAAAATTATTTTAAAATTTGCGTCTCCTAACCTTCATTTGCGCAAAATTATTTATTAATACTTGGAAATCCCTTTTCTCAGTCATCTCAGCTTGAACGCTCAATAGTGATAGGTTTGAGAACAGATCTTGTGTCATAGTGTTTCTTAAATACGTTTTTGTTTCAGTATTGAAAATGGCCTGTCACTCGTGGCTGTGGTTACAGGTAATGATAAATACAATATAAGTGAATTGCACACTCCCGAATAACTGCTTGTCATGCCGTAATATTTTAACATTGCTAATTTAGCTTAATCCTTAACGGATTTCAAATTTTGGATTTCTGTTCTGAAAGTATTTATAAATAACAAAAGTTGTACTTGCAGTGCATTAGCAAAGTCTTCTTTATTTTTGAAATATTATTAATAATTTCCGTATTTGTTAACAATGAGTGTTTTAGGTTCTTTATTTTTTAAAATTTAGTTTCTATGCCCCATTTATTTGCAATAAATTCAGCTTCTTTCATAATGTCTTCAAACTTGTTTCGTATATCTTGCATATTAATAGAAACGCTTTTTAGATGTTGAGCTTTATTCAAGTAGATTGATTTTCGATTGTCGAGCCGATTAATTGGTTGATCGATCCTGCATTATAACGCATGACGTGTTTAAAAAATTTTGTTTTTAATTTTTGGCCTGTTACTATGTTTCTTAATGTACGAACACATATATTATATTTATATTTCTTACTTATCATAAAAATATTTCATGTTAATATAACAATACGTTATTAATATTAGTAGACATTTGCATTGTTAATGGTGATAAGTTTGGATTTTTCAGATAAATGGATTAAAAGTTTAGCTGAATTGAATATTTAGCAAGTTTAAAATTATAAGAATTTAGTTTATGTAATATTACAAATCAATAACTTACCTTTATAATGAAGAATTAATTATATTTGAGATCACTTTTAAATTTAGTTTTAAAGAAAAACTTCTGTTTGTTCTCGCCATAGACTACAGAAATGGTATTAGAATAAGATCAAGTTTCGGTTTACTGTTCTGAGTCATCCGCCAATTTACAAGTACATTTGAGGGGTAGCGTTTCGCACTTCAGCGCAGCTGTTTAATGAAGAAAGGGACCCCACCTCCACTATAAATTTCCAGTTTCTTCCCAAGTTGAGTCACAGTAAAACTTTCATCCATGATTTTACTGTAAAGATGTCCATTTCCCTTTTAAAACGCTGAAAACTTTAAAACGCCATTTTTTTTTTTTTTTTTCCCTTCAGTGAAATTGTACTATTATTATTGTCATGTTCCTATGACACATAATACATCACCTGCAATATCTTTCTGCATTTCCTTTGTTCTATAAACACATTTCAGTTAATGTATAATTATTAAATATTTAGCAGTAAAAATTATGGATATTCGAATATTTTTAGGAAATTCTTCACAAGTTTACGATGAAATCATAAACAGGTAGAAACAAATTTTATTGATATGTATCACCACAATTTTTCTTCCTTTTATTTTATATATATATATTGTGACAGTTTACATTAAAAAAAAAAAAAAAAAACCTGGCAAAGGTTTTTTTTTTTTTTGATAAAGATGGAAGTTCCCGAAAGATCACTTTACGCAGCATTTCTTCAGCATTAGTGTTCATTCCACCTCTAAGGAAACTACTCTGAAATGTAGCAAGAATGCTCCAATGCAGCAGTTTGCACTTTTCCCCAAAGCATGGAAACACAACTTCTTAGTACGATCAGCATATGTTTCGAAGGATGTTTCAGGTATTTCTGTACTTTGACTATGAGCATGACAGCAGCTTTTTTCCATGTACTGAGAAAAGTTATGCTGTTTCCACGGTGGGCTGTACACAGCTAGAAGGGCAGACAATGATTTGCAGGACAGATGCTTCAGCTTTTCATAAATGTAACCATCTAAATCCAGGATAGACCCATGTGTCTGTAGCAAAGCTATTTTTAGTTCAAAAAATTAAAATCCCCATTACATACTCGAAAAGCTGAAGGTAATGGGAATTTTCTCAGCCAAGAAAGAAATGCTGGCAGGTAGTTCTGCCATTAGAAATGATAGCAAGTCTCAACAACAGTGTTAATTTTTTTTTTTTTTTTTTGGTAGTACTAAAAATTCGAGCGTCTTTATATATTCCGTATCCGTTTCCCACACTCGTTTGTCGAAGATGTTATTGGTAACACAACTGAATTTCGAAGAATTTCTTTGACCATGCCGTCTTACTTTTATTGCGTTTGCTTTGGCGTTTTACAATATTATAAAATTTGACAAAGTAGGGTATCTAACAATCGTTTATAATTTTGTTACAATTGGTATACTGAAAGAATTTTCACACAAATAATTTGTAAGTTCTCAAATGCTAAAAATACTTCATTAATGCTTTAATGAAGTTTTATTATTCTAGTATCATAACCTAAGTCACACAAAAAAATGTATTACTCCAAACTTTTTAATCTATGCAAGTAATGTTACAAGTTGGCATATGCTTATACTCAAGCTTGCTTACTGCATTCTGAAACACAAATTCTGTGCACTTCTGTAAAAAAATTCGCCGAAAAAAGTTTATACCAATCAATACTTTTCCCAATGATATGCACAGCAATGCTCGTGATTAAATATATTAAAATCAAAAAATCTTTTCTAAACTGATATTTTATTTTTAGGTCATGTACAAATGTTAATTAGGTACACGTCAATCTGCGTACGGTGCCTGAATGTGATCTTCAATATTAAAATTAAATATTTCATTCTAATGTTTCGATAATTTTTGTTATACAATAGCCATACTTTTTGTATTGTATTTCTAATAATGAGCATAAAATTTTCCTAAATATAAGTACACGAAACTGGGAAAAAATAAAAATAAAAATTTCGTAGCTTCCAAAAAACTGATTTTTTTTAAATACAAAAACATAAATATTTCAATCATTTAAATTATTTTGTGCTGACAATAAAAATTAAAAAAAAATATTTTGAGCACTATTTAATTTTGTTTAAGAAACCAATATAAAAATCATTTCTTTTTATTGAAGTATATTTTTACCTCCTGACAAAATATACTTAAATGCAACATTTTATATTGGAAACATCAAAATGATGCAATGATATTAAATATAAACCTCTGCATTACTTATATTTTAATAATAAGTCTAAACCAAAAATGCTTTCCTAAACTTCAATTTTGATATCTGGAGTTTCGTTTTTCTAAATCCTAATGAAATTATCACGAAAACTTACAATTCAAATGCAAAGAAATAAACAATTTCAAAAAAAAAAAAAAAAAGCAAAGGAATCGCAGCTACCAGGATTTAGGGTTTATGAATGGCTCCCCATTTTTAAAAGTTTTAAAGTTTAGCATCAGGATTGTGTTCATATTTTTACTACCTGATATAAATTTCAAAACTATGCATCACATATTAATTTATTATATTTTCATTTTGTGTCTCATACTTCACTTGTTAAACTATTAGCATTGCTGTAGATAGCATAATTTTCAATGGTAAATATATGTTTAAAATAAGACGTTTAATTAAGGCAAAAATATGGGGACTACATTTTTGCCTTAATGCCTAAAGGGACCAATTTTTGCCTTGTATGTGCCTAAAGGGAAGAATGTTTCATGAAGGGTTTTCTAAGGAAAATTGGTGCATATTCATTTTATACATAGGGAAATCCATGAAAACGCCTATGCTGCCTGTTGGTTCATTGGGATTTAAAGCCTGATCGAACTGCCAAGTCTTTATGGATCTTATCCATTGAGCCAGCAGTGGACAAGTACATAAGGTTTCTGTGTAGGAATATCATCAGTACAAGACATACAAAATGCATGTAAACTTGATAAACAGTACTACTGATTTATATTTGCAAATAAATCATGCCAGAATGCTTGTGGTAGTAAATTAACCATCCCTGTAAAATTCAACAAAGTACTCAATAAAGAATTATGAATTTATAAGTAGATTTTTATTCACTGGGAGTCAGATTTTCCTCTTTGCTGCAGAGTTGAAAATGAGGAAAAAGAAGTAAAAGAACTAATTTTATTTGTGTTGTGGTCAGCTCAATGATTTTTTTTCAAAGCAGACTTACCAAAGTTCGGCATCAGCTGTATTCAAACATGTGTGTGAGTAAGGCTGAAATAAGATTGATGGTTACAACTATAAGGTGAAAGAGAACATGGGCAAAAGTTACACAATGCACAGTGTAATGTAAAATATGAACATGAAAACTCAGTAAGTATGAAGAATATGGAAAAAGAAAAATTTTAATCATGGGCATTAACAAGAATTGTTGAAATGAATGACCAGCAACTGCAATACACACATCACAAGAATGACGGATCTCATTCATGAGATACTGATTGAGCCTCTTGAACACCCTGTTACCAAAGTAAGCGCCACTGTTGCAGAAGTATGTGACATGAAGGGCATCTTTGAATCCCTTCGTCATTATGATATGTTTGTTGCAGTTATTGGCCATTCGTTTAAACAATTCTTGGAAACACCAAAAATTATTTCTTATAAATAGCCATGATTAAAATGACTTTTCACTCTCCATTAAATAGTTAGTTACATTTGCCATATTCTATCACCAATAAAAGATGCGACCATCAGCCTTGTATATATAATTATTAAAAAAAATGCACACAGTGCACAATTATCAACTGAATCAAAATTTACCTTTGCTCTAAACAGAAACTATTGAAAGAAAAAAAACAACTCTGGTGAGCGTTGAATTATAACATCAATACAATAAATACTGTAACACCACCAAAATATTCAGCAAAATTGTGCCTGACATTTTAAAAATTCCTAACATGAAGAAAGATAACAAATGATTCTAGAGATTATCATTCAGAACTAATGAAGAAAAAAGTAAGCTTCTTGAGCCTAAACTTTTATTGTATACCAGTAATCATTATTGTTTCATTATTATTTAAAAACTGAAATAATCTAAAATACTAGATTAACGGCGACACAAAATTCTTTCATTAGATGCACTAACATTTAAATTCATCATTTTACAATTCAAAAATTATTTTTAAAGCATTTTTGCTGCCTTTAATAGCTTAAATGAAATGGTTTACCACACAAAAGTACAAATCCAAGCATAGTGCCATTTCTTATGTCATTTAAAAGTATTGCAACTAAAAAATGAATAAATAAATAAATATTACAATCAACAACAGTTTCTTAGTTGTTATTTCTTCCAGTTCAAAACTGAAGGTTGTTCACTTCTTTGTTGTTCTACTTTCAAGTTCTAAGACAATTTTTCAACTGGGGCGGAATATATTCAGCCTTTTAATTCAGCTGTAAGTATTTATTTTTAGTTTATGAATATAAAAAAAACTACTTCAAGTTTTGGTATTTATCAACATTTTCTATTCTTTTTTCTATTTAATTTATAAAAGGCATTAGAAAATAATCTAAATCTAAATAAATGTATTTTTTGAGCTTTAGAAAGGATGATCTTCCAGCAATAGTGAAAGCGGTGCATGGGACAAAACAGGTCGGAGAAACATTGTTCTAACAGCTATACCTGACAACTTATTGACTAGCAAAAAACAGAAAATACTGCATGTGGATCAAAATCATAAAAGTTTTAACTTTTGAAAGTCAAACTAAGAGGAACAACTTCACCGTTTTTTCAAAGGATAAAGTCCTTCCTAATTTCCTAAAAGTACTACCATAAGCTTTTTACCCAATCTTTGCTAATTAATACAAATTTGGGAGAAAGTGAAAGAATTACTTCGAAAATATTATTCCCCTCTCAGTTTAGCTGCAGTATTAACTGTTTTACATCATATATTTCCTAATAAAATAACAATGAGAAATTTCTGCTGTGCCCTCTTTCTCTTGACACCCTAAGCATATGCTTATTTTGTTTAATAGTTAATCCAGCTATACACCAAGCTATATGATACCTGCCATTAGCTGCACTGTTTATGTGCAGCTATTCTCTTATGAAAGCTTCAATTCTGTAGCTTTCTAGGAATTGCCATTTTATTGATATTACAACCATCAGCATTTGTAGAATGTCTTTAGCTGATTCCATGCAGTTTTATTTCACTTCTCTACAAAGCTAAGGCTTTTATCAGTCAAACTATGTGTTTGACTTTGTCTTGATTGAACAGATGTAACTTCTGAAGCTTTTTAATTTGTAGTAAGAGCATGCAAAGCTGAATATGTCATCTTTAACACTATCAAAATTTCACAAACGCATTTTCCATAACAAAAGCAGCTGATTATTTCAACTCTCTGAAGCTATGTTTCTCACCCATATCGGGTTTTAAAATTTGCTATGATGTGTCTGAACATTACTACCTCTTTTTATATCTACTTGAGCATACAGTGCCATGTCAATGGTTAAATCTCTTACTTCCTAGGGGTGTCCAGATAATTTGCATCATGTAGTATAAAAATATAAGCACATAACACCAGATAGAACTAATGAACAAATTCCTTAAATAAATTAATGTATTTTAAAATAGTTTTATTTTACAGAGATGAAAAGATAAGCAGTATCCAAAGCTGTTACTTTGTGATTCATTCATAATTCCACAATTATTATATTTACTTTCATAATTCTAATGCTCTCTTATCATAATTTTACAGAATGAATGAAGGGTACATGATTCAATACAGGAAAACATAACATTTCATAAAAGTTAAGATACTTCCTTTGCAAAATCCCTAACCAACTCAGGTTATCACAAATCCATACAATATTATGGCTATTAAAGTACTAATATAATGGCTTTATGTAATGCATAAAACATTGATAGATTATAAAGTTATGTAATATTCAAGGACATACACTGCATCTACAAATGTCCTTACCCAGCCTTAATTTTCGTAACTGTTGACTCTAGTTATATACTTTGAATTACAAAAATGTTTGGTACTTACCTATTCATACAACTACATAAGTGCATTATGTTATTTTTTACAGAAGAAAAGGTAAAAGTTACTTATCAGATGCAAGTTGGAGATTTTCGAGCCTTTTTCTTAGAAAGATTCCCAAACTGTCAACGTTTATCATAAGTCGGTAAAAACTATCAACATATAAAAAGAAAACATACTTTAGCAATTCAAAATATAAATTTGAATTATTAAATAAGAATTACATTATACATTAAAAAATTTCTCCTCCAACTTTTTCTGTAAATTTTTTGCACTTTTCTCCTCTTGAAGTATAGTGATCTGGTTTCACATAAAAATAAATAAATAAAAAAATTATAAAAAAAAAACACACAGAATTGTGAAGCCTTGGTTTTGTGCAATCCTCTGGAACAGTGGATATCAAGGAAATGCATTTGATTGTTTTTCCTCTAAAAATTTCAAAAAAATTCTGTATTCTTGCAAAAATTTTACAGCAGTTTCTTTCATTGCTGGGAAATTCTCCAAGCTCATATTTTACAATGAAGTTTAAGGCAAAAAGGTATTATGATTTGTTTATGAAAAGCACCGGAAAATGAAATACAATAAAATAGACAGCATAAGAAAATGGCGGCATTGCTTGATTGTTATCAGCATAGTTGACAGATTTTGGCACATTATGAAAATTTGGCGACTTCTACTATGGTGGTTGCGTTAATACGTAAGTACCACGTTTTAAATTATGCAAATATTCATGTTTTGCTATTTTTAAATTTTAAAAAATCAATTTTTAAAAATTTTAAAAAAATTTACTTTTATATGCTCTTCCGATTTTTATACTTAGAAAAATGTTACATTTATGATTATTTAGAAAAATGTTCCACTTATGATCTACAAAATGTAACCTGCATATAATAAAAATTGATAGGGATATTTAATTTCAAAGTTTCAGGCAATTTTTTAGAATTCTTATGTGCTGTCAACAAATTGAAATATTTAAATTTACATGTAACTAAAAATAACATAGCAGTTTAGAAAAAGGTTTCTGGCGGCAAGCATTGATATGCAAACTCTTGTGGAAAGCTTTGATCAATGTAAAATTTTTAAAGAGATTTTAATTTATAGCATAGAATGCAAATGGGAAAAGTCAACAGCGAACTAGTTCTCTAAATCAGAGATTCCCAAACTTTTTAGAATCACGACCCCTTTTTAGGTTCTCAAGTTGTATTGCGATCCCAAATTCTTAGGAATAAGTATTTCATATTATGTCTGGATCCCTGATATGCAGTTTTCAGAAACCTTGTGACCCCAAAACGTTTTTCATGACCACACCCCTGGTTTGAAGAATGGTGCGCTAAACGAAAGAATCAATCTGCATATTCTATGTAACAAGAAGGAAAAATAATATTGCAATGAGTTTAGGAAAAAGTCATTGATTTTAATAGATTAAGTGATGTGCACTGATATGCAAACTATCGAACTAACTTTGATCAATACAAAATTTTTAAAGAGATCTTAACTTTTAGCATGTGGTGCAAATGGCAAAAGTCCACTGCAAAACAGTTCTTTAAAAGAAGAATAGAAAGAAACAATACAGATGCAATGAGTTTAGGAAAAAGTCTTTGATTTTAATAGATTAAGCAATGAGCACTGATATGCAGACTATTTCAAAAAGCTTTGATCAATAAAAAATTTTTAGACAGAGCTTAACTTTTAGTATAGAATGCAAATTGCAAAAGTATACTGCAAAACATTTTTCTAAATGAAAGAATCAATCTATTTATTATTTCAAAAAGGAAGAAAAAAATAATGAAGCAAAGATTTTTTTTAATACTCAAAAATCGAAACTTACATTTCAGAAAATGATGGGAAAAACTCCCTCAGCCTATCATAAAATAAGATACCACAATCATCATCAATAACTGCAAAACAAACAAAAAAAACAGTCTTATAATACTCTGCATTTGGTAGTACACAATAACAAAACTGGAAAATTATTAATTCATAAAACTGCAAAACAGTTAATGGTAATTTTAAGAAACAGCCATCCTTACAATTCAACAGGAAATCATAAAATGACAAATTCTAAGGTGAAATAATAAAGGTTGCAATGCTCGACTGACTAATATTAGTTTGAAATGTCTGCGCTCAACTACTACCAAGAACTGTGTTCTTAAAACAAAACGCTTTTGAACTCTCTTAATATATTTGGTATTACACACACGCATAGTTAATACAGTATAAAGTCCAAAATCTGGACGTCCATTATCCGGAATGATCTAAAATCTGAACCTTACAGCCACAAACAATTTTTTTTTTTTTTAATGCTTTATGCATGCACATTTGATTTTTCTTTCCATAATAAAACATGTAGAGATTTTTCACTTAAAAATTCCGATTCTTAATTTTACTTACGCACTAAATAAAATACCTCGTTATGGAAAAACAATCATGTAAGCATAAATTTATGAGATTAATAATTTGGCTCCGTAGCTGAGTAGCTGCTTGGCATACATCTCAAACCCAAACATTCACCTATTTTACATCCCTGACGGCGACCTGTTGAGTTATTATTTATTATAAATTGCTTTCATCACTGCATGTTGATCAATACATGACAGCTTCAGTAATAACTCATGCAGCGATGACTGAACTTTTTTTTTTTATATTAGGAATTGAATAACAAGAGTATGGCACCTTTTATGCTAACATTACGCTTGGCGATGATTATAGATTTTTAAATGCTCTAAGAAATGTTGACGAGGGAAAATTCAACAAAAATTTCTTTTCATATGCTAAAAATAGATTTTGTTAATGAAGCTCATATGCCAAAAGATTACATTTAGTGCTACTTTAATTAAGAATAACTGATATGTTTATTCACAATAAACCCAGAAGCGCCAGCAGAATATGTCAGCACCGGATGGCAGAATTTAGGGAAGGCAAAAATTTTTTAATTTGGGGAAGCACCAAGCGGCAAAATTAAGGGATGAGGAGTTTTTATGATTTAGGGAAAGCACTGGGATCCAAAGTTTAGCTGCAGTGAACATTTAGAACTTAGGAAGGCGCTTTGTAGCAGAATTTAGGACCCGTAGAGACTGCACCAAGCGGTATCTTGCGCCAGCCCTAGATAAAGCCCTAAGTATATGTCAGAGTTTATTTATTCAAGACTCAGATTAGTTTTAAGCATGTGCAAGAAATAACCGTAGGTATAGTAAATAACTAAACTAATACAATTCAGGCTTAATTCAGTATGCAATAGGAGCAAGAAAAAATTTAGCGAAACAACTTGGCTTTCACCGCCAATCTTGTGATACACAAGCCAATAATGTATAATGAACGCTATTAAACTAGACTAAAATTATCTTTACTAGTTCTAAAGTATTTCAGTTAATGTTCAGTTCAAACTGCGCTGCTCTCTAATTTTCTAATTTGATCTTTGATCCAGCTTATTATTTTTTAGACTGTTATTATTACGGCAATTTTATAAAAACTAAGCTTGAACTTTCAATTATGTTGCACTCATTTACAAAGTACACAACCTGGGCTTTCCAGGTTACATCACAAGCATAGTCAAATCCTACCTAACCGGTAAACACTTTGTCGTTCGCGTGTCAAACACACTATCAAGACGTAGGGCAATATTTGCTGGGGTCGCCCAGGGAAGTCTGCTTGGACCCACTTTATTCAATATTTACGTAAACGACATTCCCACCACACAGAACATAACACTTGCAATGTATGCAGACGACACTGCGATCCTCTCACAAAGTGCATTCATTAGCCCAGCACTACAACGACTACAAGACTACGTAAACATACATGAGACTTAACTGAAAAAATGGAAGATCAAGGTTAATGTAGATAAGAACTCAAGCAATCCTTTTTACCAAGAACAAATTCAATAAAAACCTGTAACTTTACGTAGAAGATATCCCATGGGCCAAGCAAGTCCTTTATCTTGGGGTGATCCTCAGTAAAACTCTCTCATGGTATCTACTCATAACATCTATCCTTAAAACGTTTCGAGTTAGTAAAGCTACACTTCACCCCTTAATTTCTTGAAACAGTGTACTTTCAATAGATAACAAGTTGTTTATTTATAAAACAGTATTGCGTCCCATACTATGTTATGCCTGCCCGGTTTGGGCATATTCATACAAATCATATAGAAAAAAGTTGCAGCAGGCGCAAAATTGTGTCCTAAGACAGATCAGCAACTCGCCCTGGTACGTTCGAAATTAAAAACTTCATGATGAATTAGGCATTAAAGAACTGAAATATTTTTATTGCCGGCTTGCTTAGAATTTTTATGCTAACCTCGCAAGTATCAACAACCCTGTTATAAGGGTCTACGATTAGTATGCAAATGACCCAAATAATTGTAAACGGCCTATGGCTATACTTAATACTCGTATTGTTTAATTTGAATTACTTTACCTGTACTGTATTTTATGACTTATGCTATGATTTATGTGCACCAGTTGTATCGCATTATCTGTATTGTATGTATTATATGTATCTCTAGGACTCAGGGTCTCAGCTCTCCCAGATGGCATTTTCAGGTCTTTATTGGAACTCGGCGCACACTTTATTTCTGCTAGAATATCTAATTATTCCATTACTAAAAAATATGGTCATAATTTATTAAAAAATATTATACCTTATGTTAGTTACTCATGACAGCATTCGAAACAACCTACATGTTCGACAAGTGGTACGGTCCTTGACACTGGCACCCTGCTGTTACACCGCTTTTAAGTGTGACAATTATGTCAAAAAGAGTTTCCAATTCTGGAGCTGCTAAAGGATCTACAATCCATCTCAAAATCATGTGAGGAAAATCAACTGTATATGGCATAAGATAAAGAAAAACAAACTTTTTGAATTTCTTGTGGAAGCAACTTAAACAACTTACATTGAAAGAAATGTTTATATTAAGGTTAATAATAATATTAAGCTTATTTATATATAATTAATATTAAGCTTTTTTTTTGTAAATTTTGATACCCTTTAGATCATAATTGTTCTTTATTTCATAAATTACGATTTCATATTTTTAACTGTATAATTTCTGCATGCCATCTTACACCAGATTTAAAGTGATGATCTAATATCCGGAAAAATCCCAAATCCGGAATGGCCAAAGTCCCAACGAGTCCGGATTTCGAACTTTGTAATGTATACAGTTCAGATGACAATCTGAACCTGACCATCGATTCCTTTTCATAAACTTCCATAAAGGCCAGAGAAAAATTTCTAGTGGGCTTAAGTCAGGTGATCGTTGCAGCCATGTCGCAAGGATCACAGAGTTGTCTGCACACTCATAATGAATAATATTAGTTCCAGATAGAATTCTCAAAAACTGCACGGTCCTGCCGATTTATATGCTGCAGTTCCCAATCAACATTTCATTTCACAATCCACACCAAATAATTGTTAATTATAAATTAAACAATGTTATATACTACTAAATCACAAAGAAATAGACTTTTAACATTTTCCAGGAGACTGTGAGAATATATAAAATTAAGATTTTGTAATTTTTACAAAACTTATTTTTTTTTTTTTTTTTTAAATTTAAGAAAGGAAAACCATGAATATTTGCATCATATAAAACACCTTTGTAGCTGGAAGTATATCTCTATGACAAACAGTTCTAAAAGCAAAGGCCAAGCAAGGACTTGTTCGGACACAGTGTGTGTGTATACATATTAAAGCTCATATGTGTAAATTATGCAATAGTATGATTCATGTAATTAAGCAAATCAATTCAGGGAACTATATACTAATCAAACTTCAGTTAAGATTGTACAAATAAATCAAACATACAGATGAAAGACCAAAAAGCTGCTTTTAGAAGGCTCTCTCCTCTAGTTTAGGAACATGCTTAATTTTAAAACTATGATGCATTTATTACTTCTTTAACATGATAAATATTTTACGAAATATACGAGCATTGAAAGATGTTAATTAAACATTCAAGCATGACCTAAACTTCTCTGTTCTTCCCAAATCTGTTTCAGTTCTTCTGGGTCTGAAAATCCATGTGATGCTACTACATTTGCATATGCATTTTTACTGTATGGTTTTCTCCAAAAATAAAAATGCTCATTATGAAGAGGAACTATATTGCATTTCTTTGCTATTATGCCAAGGTAAACATCATCAAACTTGAAGTGCTTTGTAAAAAGACTAGTATAATACATATCTTCTAATGCAGGATAAGATAATACATACGTGCCAGCTGTCACATATGGAGGGTACTTTGAATATGGATATTCTGCTAATGTTACAAACCATTTGCTTGATTTATGTCTCATAGGTGATGATGAAAACACATATCCAGCAAAAAGCCTTCCATCAAATGCACTTAATACAGGATCAAGTTCAAACATTTTTCGAAAAGTAAAATTTTTATTTATATTACGACTTCTATGAAGTAAGTCAAGAGTTATCAGCCTATCAGACTGTGTCATATTTTGAAGAAATTTATCCAACACATTACGCCTACGCCTGAAGCCTACACGCTTATTAAAAGGATTACGTATGAATTTCAGCAAATTTTTTGTTGAAATATACATATCATCATCAGCAAATACAATAAACTGCGCTCTAGGGCAATTATGAATGACCCATTTGAATGCTAGCATCGTTTTTATTGTATTGTTGTAATATGTATCAAGAAAATCAGCCTGAACTATATCTTTAAACCTTACATACTCTTCATCAATTTCATCTTGAATAACTTTATCCTCAGACACACCAAGCATAAATATTCTGCGAATGGTAACATCAGAAAATCTGTTTTCCCAGCCCCATGTTTTGCGAATTCCATCTCTTCGCCTCTGGTTAAGTAAAGCTGATTTAATAATATATAATATAAGCACATCATCATATTTATCATGTTTCAATTGTAAACACTTTTGCTCATTCTTTATTTTATAGTTATAATTATACTCATTAATAGGATGATACAAAAATTTGTTATTTCTTCTTATTTCTGCTAATGTTTCCTCCATAGAAATATCTAATGGATATGTGAACCTACTATAATCAATTTCAAGAAGATGCAGGAGTAATCCAAAGTAGTCAACCACAAAGATTATTATACATGCAAGAATTAAATATTTTATTTTACTCTTCATGTAAATAAATCGCCCAAAATAAGATGGTAGTATATGCATCTTTCTGTAATATGTCTCCCGAATCAAACAATAGAATACCTGAAAGATGAAAATGTTCTGATAAATATATTATATATATATATATTGACACACACACACATACGTGTAAAAAATTTACATAATATTATAAAGTGGGAACATTAGTAGTAAATTTTTAAACAAATGAATGATTACATACTACATACACTCAGTTTACAAAGAATCACAATTTTCAGCCCAAAACTGCCAAATGCATATGCAAGAATGAAGAAAGACTGAAATTTAAGTGACAAAGCAAATTTAAATGCTTATGAAGAACTAAGAATATCAGATACATATAAAAATGAGAGAAAGAGACATCTTTTAATCCACGGTGTGCTACTCTTACCTCCTTAACAAGAAAATAGAACTGATCTTTGTAAATTTATAAGAAGTATAAAACAATGGTTTAATTTAATGAATTAGGTGAGTACAGGCTGAATTTTGTTGATGGCAAATTTTAGATACACCAAACAGATATTAGAGCTTTTTTTACCTGTTATATTCCTAGCATAATATACAAGAATTCTATACAAAATAAATGTAACTTGCATAGATGTGATCTTACCAGAGATGACCATGCTGTCTCACAAAAGGGTTGGTTTACTTAATTACGGCAAAGCACTTGAGAGATACCTGGCTAAGGGAAGGGACGCCTTTATAGGGACTTTACAAGGAAAACTGGCTCACATACACGTTACACATGGGAAAAATCAGGAAAATGCCCATGCAGCCAGCCCATTTTCCAAGATTCGAACCCTGAACAAATTACCAGTGTTCAGCGACTTTAGCGCTTGGTTGCTGTTTGGCCTCACAAAGGGGATCAAATAATTTGTATCCAAAAAAATTATAAAAAATATTAAGTGCATGAAATTGAAATTATAAAATATATTCTTCTTTAAGAATGTATCAACCTAGTAGTCTTTTTACACAGAAAATTTTTAATCATATAAATGAGTTTAAATTAATATCTTTTGAACTGCTGAAAAATACCATTTGTGATAAATAAAATATACGAATTTATGATATTATTTTGCAATGAATACAACAAGCAATACCTAAAATTCATTGTGTTTAATTGTTTAAAATGTTCTCAACACTTGAGCAATTTCAATGTTTTATTGTTCTGTGACCTTGCCTCATTGTTCTGCAGTCCTCTCTCAATACCTTAAAAATAACAAAAAATATATAATTATAATTTATTAATAAAAATTGAAATTCTACCAAAGATTGAGGAGTATATACAACCTCAAATGCTAAAAAGACTCTTGAGAGAGTCTTTTTTTAAATTTTTACAGAACTTTGCCTTTACAGAAATACTTCCTCAACTAAAATTCAAAAAGTGTCAGCCCATTTACAAAGGGAATTAGAAGAAATTCTATGTGACTCAAGCGAAAGCGATTTCAGTGAAATGAGTATCTCCAAATTTTACAAACATTTGCCTAAGTGATTCTTAGAAAGCTGCAAATTTGTATCGTACATGATTTCCATGTTCGTTGGTACATATGTATCAGTGGGAACAACTTTTCTTGGTAATGAAAAGAAATAAGTCCTCAGGGAGATCTGAAAATCTCAAGTGTGAGAGAGCATGTCTGGAGGAATCTGAAAATTGGCTACAGTAAAAGATGCCAGGTATCAAGAAAGAAACTACAAATATCCATAACCTGCTATTCATATTTCCTCGAGTTCCTCCTGCATTTTTTACAAACTACAATATTAGGTAAAATTTTATGTATTGATCCACTTTTTGACTTACTACATCATTAACTATGAAAACGACTTTTTGTTTCTTGTATCCTGCATTCTTGTACATTGATGACTATTTGGCCCACTTGCGATACTAAGTCTGACATGGCTTCACTAAAAAATACTCTTAGTGGTTAAACAGGACCAATGGATACAGCAATTCCTGACATATGCTTGAGAAGCATGTATTAAAAAAAAAAAAAAACACTTTTATTTACATAACTGAGTCAAGCATATACTTTCAAAAAGATAAACAGGGGTACTTTTAAATTACCCGCACCCCAACAAAAAGTTGCCAACTCATTGGTGACTTTGGGGAAGAAAACTCATTTTTATGGCTTGTAGATATTGTTCTATTTATAAAGAAGCATTTTATGAGAAACAGGAAATTCAATTAAAAAGAGAAAAAAATTATGGCCAATATTTACACTTTTACAGCCGGTATATTATATTCAGCGGAATGATGGTTAAATACAAAAAGTAGAAATCCATATGCATGATTACCCTTGCATGAGTTGGCTATTCTTAATTGTAATATCAAACATACACTGAAAACATTCCCCTTTCTGCCCAGCATTGAAAAGGCGGGGGCAATCCCAAAGTACCGAAATTTGTTGTAATTTTTTTTAATAAGCATCAATTCCACTTTTAGTGAGTTTAACTATAATGAACCAAAGTTTTTGACTTGTATACATAAGAAAGGTATCCTAAAATTTTCAGTTACAGTGTGATGGTAGATTTTCTGGAAGGTTATGATTTGTCAAATACAAGTTATACACATAAACAAGTACACAACAAACACAATTTAAAAACAATAAGACAGTTACAAAATCAAATGAAATAATATAATGATTAATGCTGAGATGAGCAAGTACATGAAACCCAGATAATAATATCAAATGTGAAACATGGATGAAATACATTAAATTTCACATTATTAAAATATCAGTATATTACTTTAAAAACTAAATCAAGTTAAGTAACAAAATACCAACCTCTGGCTGATCTTTAGAATATGGTAACTGGTAGTTTGGCGACATTTTGGAGGCGATAAAGGTTACTACCTAGGACTTTGGTAATAATGTGAGCAGTACTCAGTTCTGATTACGCATTATTTTGTGTGAGGGAAATGAGAGATCATGGGATATGTCATGTGATATTAATGGACGAATTACGGTTCTTTAATCGGAAAAGGGGGGAAATCGGGAAAAAATCTGGAAATTTTGTATTTGGCTTTATTCTGTGTTGTGTGAAACAGCGTTCGTTAATTTTTGGATCCCATGGTCCTAACTAAAGTGAATTCGAAATGGGTATTTAGTGGGATTGAAAGGGGTAGTAATAAGTGTTTCTTTAAGGTTGTGCGTGATAGAAGTAAAGATGTTTTATTAAGTTATTTATTTTACCTGGTACCTTGCTGTGAACTATAAGTATGGTTTTAAAGATCCTAAAACAGGCGCACATACGCTTGCTTTTTATTTAGCGGAGGAAATAAGAAAAGTTTATCGGACACATAATCAAGATTCTGAAGAAGATTAGGTAAGTTAGTATTTTTAATTATATGAGGATATTATTTTTATGCATTGTTCTAAATGTAAGTGGAAGTAAAGTAATTTGGTATTATTGGGAAAATTGTTATTAGCAATGATTTAGTTTAAAGTAATTAGGATTGTAAGCTAATTTTTATTAATTTAATGTATGTGCTTATTTATATTTTAAGTAGTGTTTTTGAATTTAATTATATTTTAATTAAATAATAGTTATTTTGTGAATTTTATGTTTTTAGGAATTTGGTTTACGTTTTAGTTGAAGTAAACGTGCATGGAAATAATTTAAATATTTGACACTAAGTATTTGTAATGTTTGCGGTATGAATTCGTTGGCGACGTTAATAATATAATAGATAATTTAGAGGTAAAAGTTTTTGGATATTTTATTTATTTTATACGTGGAAATGTTCATATTTAGAAAGGGTATATACTTTTTCGTAATTAGGTAATTTCATATATGTTCTTTTTAACGGGTTTAAAGATTCAGAAAATTGTCATGCATTTTCGTGAAATTTTTCTAATTTATGAGAAAAAAGGAGTGTACATGGATATGGTGAAGAGTGTGCGCAATGCCATTTTTGTGCAATTCTGGGATTTTTTTTTAAGTAAAAATAAGTCGACGTGTACATGGTTTAGTGATATTTTAATTAAATGATAGTTATTTTGTGAATTTTATGTTTGTAGGAATTTGGTATACGTTTTAGTTGAAGTAAACGTGCATGGAAATAATTTAAATATTTGATACTAAGTATTTGTAATGCTTGCGGTATGAATTCATTGGTGACGTTTATAATATAGCAGATGATTTAGAGGTAAAAGTTTTTGGATATTTTATATATTTTATATGTGGAAATGTTCATATTTGGAAAGGGTAAATACTTTTTCGCGGTCAGGTAATTTCATATATGTTCTTTTACCGGGTTTAAAGATTCAGAAAATTGTCATGTATTTTCGTGAAATTTTTCTAATTTATGAGAAAAAAGCTGTGTACATGGATATAGTGAAGAGTGTGCGCAATGCCATTTTTGTGCAATTCTGGGATGTTTTTTTAAGTAAAAATAAGTCGACGTGTACATGGTTTATGTGTATGTGTTATTTTGAAAAACACGTAAGGAGTATGGTATTGTGCACTTTTCCCCAATTTTGCAGTGAATATTTGTCATGATTAAGCAGTTTTGTTAGATAAAATTTCTAGCATAAGTGTAATTCGGCTAGTAGATTGTCGGAAGAAGTGTTGAGTAGACAAAAAGAAAAGAAACATGTCTTTACTTCGTGAAGACAAAATGGCGGCAGGAAAAAAAAAAAAAATGGAGGGTTGCTGTAGGAGAGTTGGTCGCCAAATTTTCGCCAAGTTACCATAATCTAAAGATCAACCCAACCTCTTTTACGAATTGAAATAAGTTGGTCTTGACCTCTTTTCCAATTATAAGGTCAAAACGCAAGCCACAGTTATGAAAATGTTACAATCTAAGTTGGTTAAAACATAGACAGTCTACTAAAAAAATTACACACTAATAGAAATGCATTACAGTTGAAACAAACAAGTTTTTTCTGTCTTTTCTTATTTCTCTCGCATTTCATCACCACGATGTAAATGAGTTAGGGTGAACAAGAAAGTATTTAAACTGAACTAGATAAAAGGGTAGTCAAAGCATGTTTTTGTAATTGAGTGTGCATGTTGTTATGTCTAGCAGCTGTACGAATTCCAAATCTCAACTTCACATTCTTGCCGCTGAAGTTAATATCACGGAGGTGTAAGTTTCCAATCAAACTGCTATGTTAAATTAATATGTGTAGTCTTTGACTACTAGCTTAGCTTTCAGTTTACTATTATCTTTAGTTTTACTGCCACAAGTGAATGGTGGAATTGTAAGCAAGTAAGGGCAATGTTTTCAATGATATTGAAGATGGCTTGTTAGAAGTATAGTTTAAGCAAATCAACCAAGAGTTGACAATAATTCAACAATCTTGAAAAACAAGGACAAAAATTCTGCATGCTTTGAAAAGGAAAGATTAAACAAAAAATGGTTATTTAATAAAGAAGATGTTGATCACATAATGCTTCAAAGGCTTAAGGACGAATTTATGAACAAATTTAATGCTTCAAAGACTTGATCACACAATGCTTCAAGCACCTTGAAGATTCCCTCTTAACATGAAGTGCTGAAGACCAAAGATGAGTAACTATTACAAGAACCATGAGTTCAAATGTTCATACAGATGGCTGGCTATATAGAAGAAAAGGCAAAACATGCTGGAAAGACTGTATATTGGGATATGAAATTAAACTGATTGAGTTTGTCTGATGATATCTTCAAGGGTGTTGAAGCTGGAAAATTTTATCAACTAACATCTGATAAAACATATAGCTCTAAAGCAGAAAAGTATGTTGGTGGTCAAGAGCTGAACACCTGAGTAATGTTCTGGATAAGTGCTAATATGTCAGGGTCATAGTAGAAGAAACTATTACTAACAGAAAAGTTTAAGAATCTCAGAAATATTAAAAACATCAAGCAATGACCAATGAATTAGTGGTCCGACAATAAAGGATGATGTTATCCTTCCCCCCCCCAGAAGAACTTTATCAGCGAGATTAAGAAGTGTGAGTAAAGGAAAGAAAAACTCTGCTTCTGTTGTACAAATACTCATTCTCAGGTTGAAAATGTCATTAAATCAAGTTCCTGCCTGTGACACGTCTTTCAACCCATGGATCAAAAAAAGATTCTCATTTTTAAAATCTATTATAGAAGGGATGAAATACTTCATTAATATATGCCCTAGAATCAGAGCAGACAATATTAGAACAGTCAAACAGTTTTGAAAAATTTTTATTTTGCCAATAAAGAGTGAAGCAGTATGTCAATGATCATAATACTGAACTATTTCTGGAAAGCTGGTTTGAATACTAGACATATGAAATTGGAGAAATTATGAACTTCTTAAGAACATGCTTCAGTTTATCAGTATGAACTCCACTGAAGTTGAAGACTCCATCAGTGCTGACTGAAAATAATAATTCAAACCTCATTAAATGAAACTATTACCGAGAATGCAAAGAATAAAAGAAATTCAGGATCAAGACCATGAGAATGATAACAAAGAAAATGTTCCAATAGTGGAAGATGGACTGGGTAATCATAACATTGTGCTCCGATTCCTAGAATGAATAGGAAATGTCAAACTGACAGAAGAAAAGGCACAAATTCTATAAAAGGACAGAAAACATGCTTATTAATAGTAGAAATTTTTTGTGGTAAACTGGAGCACAGAGACTATTTTCATGTTCTTTACAGTAAAGTAAAATAGATTTTGCTTACTTAACTTTATGAATATGCAATACGCACAATATGGAAACAAAAAAGAGATTCTCTAGCAGGCCAACTAATAAAAATTTAAGTTTAATTTCTCTTATCAAGTATGATTCGCACACACACAGTAGATGAGCAGTGGCCCTTCGTGCTTGTTTTAGTTGTACTAAATGGATTTTTTTTTCTTGTAAGAAATCATAATGGGACTGTGGAGGCTGCTAATTGATGAAAAGGAAAGCATTGCTTTTCTACAGAAATATGGTATTTTGCCTAGCAGTAGAGAATGCAAACCTTCACCTTTGATGAAGATGTACTTCGTAAATGAACGAATTTAACCGCTTCCCTTACAAATTTTTTTGAAAAAAATTGCAAAAAATCATCACATTTTTTTAATTTTATTATTAAATACAACAAAACAAAACAAATCAAAGGTACTTACGAATTATCGCAACCAGGTTGGCGCTATTTCTAAGTTTGAGTAAAAAAGTATGAATAGAAAGAAAATGTACATTTATTAATTACAGATAATTTTTAATACAGTTTTTTTATATTATTTTGTTTTAAAATATAAAATAGCAATTAAACCCTTCCGGTTTCGAATTTTAATAAGTTGCAGAATTATTTTTTCGGAGCAAATCTTTTGGCTATTGCTTTTAGCACTGATTGAAAACTGTATTCGCCATAACCATGTACACGTCGACTTATTTTTACTTAAAAAAACATCCCAGAATTGCACAAAAATGGCATTGCGCACACTCTTGACTTTATCCATGTACACTGCTATTTTCTCATAAATTACAAAAATGTGCACGAAAATGCAGGAAAATTTTGTGAATCTCCACATGCTCTTTTTACATAACTACGTATACCACGTAGGGTTGCCGTAAGTAGGGTCGCCAAATTTGGCAATTTATGCGAATTTTGGCCTGGTTGCTTTAATACGTAAGTACCATCAAAATATGTAGGTTTTAAGTTGAATTTTTTATTTTTTGAAAGTGTAAAAGCATTTATTTTTAATATTAATTTACTATCCCGGGCAAACGAAAAAAGTTAAATATTGATTTTTGTATGATAGTTTTTGAAACAAGGGACAACACAGAGTGATACCTGACATTCTACACTGGTATCTTTTCTTCCTGGATTACCATTGGAATTTCTTTCACAGGAGCACAGAGTACACTGTGTCGTTGGATTTGATATTTTTTCCACCTCTTCACAATCACTATCTGAAAAATCATCGCTTTCGCTATCTTGCATCATTGCCATTATTTTATTTTTTCAACGCATGCATCCTTCTTTATACATTACTAATCCACAAGTCAACGTATACTACACAATAGGGAAACATATGACCAGTCTCTCCAAAAGAACCGTGCAACCAACAAAATTTGGCAAACTGCCAATCAAAGCTGAATATTTCCTTTCATTTCCTCCAGACTGAGTAAAACCGTGATAAAAGAAATCATATTAACAAATTCTTCTTCACCCGAGTTTTCTCGGGATAATAATTAACTACAATATATATACGAACCTGAGATAACTCGGGATAATTAGGCAAGCGGTTAATGCATTAAATTTTGTGCACTGACATTGAATTTATGGAATTCTTTAATTTTATTAAGCAAAAACAGAATGCTGTGTACATGGGGAAAATAATGTACATAGTACTAAGTTATGCCGTGTTTCAGTTAGAGTTGACTTTACGGTATCCCTTGTATTATCGCGAAGCTGTTGTTTCGTTTCTTGCCAAGTTGTTTCATTTATGGTAACCTAAGTAATTGAATGTTATGGAAACCCTATTATGATATAATTGTTTGCATTATTCTGGGGAATTTTGAATCATGGGATGTTTTGTAATGGCTTTTGTAGTCTGTGTGTGTGGTTAGGAAGTACATTGCTTGTTTCATTGTTTAGACGTTAGAATGGCTAAATGTAGTAAGATTAATCTGAAATTTCAGTACGATTTGAAATGAAAGGGGAAAAGTGCATTTAATGACTGGTGTGTATATGAAGGTTTACTTAGTAGCCATTTTCCGAACAGTTTGGAATACATAGGATATTTTTTACTCTTATTTTTTGTGAATCTATGTGGCGACGCCGATACATGGATTCTACTTCAGATAATTTCAGAAAGTTTTTGGATGCTGTTAAGGAATTTTGTGTGCCACAGAGGTAAGTGGATATTTGCTTTGTGTAATGTTTAAATGCATAACAAGTTTTTTCTTTTTTATTTGCTTTGTGTAATGTTTAAATGCATAACAAGTTTTTCCTTTATGTTATTTTATTGTTTGGTTTAAAATGTAGTTTATTGGGATTATGTATTTTTTGTTTGCCTCTACTGCAGAACTGGGTGCTCCTTTGACTTTTTAAGTGAAAATATATTGATGTGTACATGGACAAACTCAAGGAAGTGTGCAAAGCATAGTCTATGCAATTCTCTGATATTTTTTTGAGTGAAAATAGGTCAATGTGTACATGGATACCAAGTTTGTGCAATTCTTTGTCTTGTTATTTTGGCTTCGTGTAGCAGCGATTTTTGGCAAAAAAATCCATGCCAACATTGCACTCTTCAATAATTTCCTTCTTTTTGTCACCTCCATAGTTGAATCTTCTGATTAACATTCCTAAAACTTGTAGAGACATTAGGTATTTTTCGAAGCAGGAAAGATGAAAAATGAGCAATGCCCTCGCCGGGAATTGAACCACGGACCTCTGTAATATACGCCCAGCATGCAGACCACTACACTACGAAAGCATGCTAAGAAGGCGGGAGAAATACCTTATATACTCCCCCTTTTAAAGGGCAACTGGCATTTTTAGAGGACCCAATCGCCAAATCCTGGGTGTGAAGAATCATCATCAAGCACCAATCGCTGCTACGCAAACCAAAATAACAAGTCAAAGACTTGCACAAATTCAGTATCCATGTACCACCAAAAATCGCCAAGGGGTACCCTAAAATATAATTTTACCTATGTTTCTGCAAATCTCTGACATTTTAAGCTGAAACAGATTGCTGTGTACATGGGAAGAGCAACACAAAAAAATTATATAAATAAATAAATCAGTATTTTATCATGGATGTTTCTTACATTTTTAATTAGTTGCTATTTTATGTAATTCTTAGTGTGATGGCATTTTTGCAAATGGCTTTATGTCTTAGCCTGATGGGCAACATTTTAAGATGGGGTGCAGATAATCACAAAGTACTGATTTAGGTATAGCATTGTTCTAACATATTTTTATCCCTAAATATCAAATCTTGTCAGAATCAAATGAGTACTTTTATATTTATTTATATTTGAAATCAGGTTACTAATGCAATGGTTGCACACTTAGCTGAATCACTAATAGGCAGACCCTGTTAAAAATGTTACAGAAGGGAACTAAAATAGAATTTTTGATACAAAAATCACTTCAGTTCATGCAATATTCTGCCCTTCTGTAATACATATGAAAAAAAAAAAAAAAAACTTACTGGCACATCTCTATATACTTTCACTCAAATTAATAACATGAGGGTTGCTATAGCTTGGTATGATGGATGTTTTCATTACTTTTCATTTTATAACAGTAATGATGGAAAGAAAATTTCGTGTGTAGATAACATGTTTTCAAATTTAAAAAATACCAGAATTCCGAATTAAAAAACATTTCAAAATATATACATAATAGAGTCTGAATATTAATCCTCGTTTACGGGCGGTCAAAATCAAAATTCTGAGAACTATCTTGAAGTTTGGAACTCCTTCCGCTGACAATGCCTTTTCACCCCACAACATATCCTGCCTCCTAGATTCTACACTAGAGCCAAGTTACCTACCAGGAAGTAGTTTTGCGCATGATAAAACAAATTTAAATAGCAACCATCAACCAAATTTAGTGTCGTTTGAATTAATTGGTTATCAGTTGCGTTCAGTGTTACTGCGGGTGTACTATTTAAAAACAAATAAATTAACAATATTTTTATTAATAGAAGTTGAATTTTTTAAATAATAGGCGCTTCGGTATTGCAAACGCCGCCGCCGCAATCATTATTATCTATTTAATAATAGTCAACATAAATAGATCTAAATAACAAGATGAAAATAGTTCAAAGTACAGTAAACGGGCAAAATTTATATAATACGTACACTACACTATATGTACAAAATATGATTGAAGTCATACGCAACGCGACTCGATGATTCATACTATTACTCGACTGCACCGAAAGTAAGTAAGGAGTAAGCAGTATCAATACGATAAGTACCGTGTACAGGTTACACAATTTGACATTACTTTTACAGAACTAATCAAAAGACAGTAAACTGTCTCTTCACTTCAGTTCTTTGACAATGTTGGAAAATAATTCATATGTCACTTCGGCGCAGTGGCTAATCGCACCGACGGTGTGAATAACTAAGGCTAAGGCAAAGAATTAGAGATTCTTTGGTAGACCTACTAGAGATACAGGCTGACTCGTCAGCCATTTTGAATCTAAGCTTTAGGGTTGCAATTTAGGTGTGGAGCGGCAACTTTGGCTCTTTAGCGCTGTCCGCTAAAATTTAACATTCTAGAGAATCCGAATTTCAGCTTTTTTCTGCACTCCTATAAAGATGTGTGGCTTTTCCCCCTTCTTTTGTCTGCAGTACAGATTCTTTCTCGTATTTTTTTTTTTAAATTGCCAAATTTCTCGTATGATTCAAGTTATTTTAAAAGTTTCTAAAACATTTTCACATATCATATTTCAAATTTGTATTTTTTGTTAAAAATGCTTTCTTTTTGAATTCCTTTATTGAATTTTCAATTTTTTCTTTTAAATACACGCATAATGTTATTTATCTCAAAATGTATTTTTTGACAAGAGCTTTCCCTCAACCTCCATTAATTTAGGATAAGGTTTAATCTTTAATTTTTGTTTTTTATTTTTAATATGTTATTTGAATTTTGTTCACATGAAATCAAACGTCTATTACTGTAGCAAATTTGTTAAAAATGTTATTTTGTGTGTGTTTCCAGAAAAAGCTGCTAAACACTTTATGATTTTAAATACTGATTCAAGATATACACCTTTAAATTATAATGCTTTTAGAATGAAGTGCAGATTGCTATAAAAATTACTTCAATGCTCAGATGACTGTGGGATTCATAGATTTAATAGAGTAAAAAATTCCATTAAAATTTTTTTTTTTTTTTTTTTTTTTGGTTCTTTATTTAGCTATAACCCTTTATAATAGCCTTAGGGTAGGGTTTGGAAATACGCGAGCTATCTCAGATCAAGGTTCTTTAATATCTCAGATATTGTCGGCCGAGAAAATCGCTACGTGTAGACGGGCCTTAGTTAAGGCTCCTCTAAACCAGGCTGAATCACCAACTTTTCTCTCTTGGCGAGGGAGTGAACGCGCTGCCAATTTTGGCGCGTTTATCGCACACGCTGGCTGAATGTCTGTTGTTTTTTTAATGATTTATTTTATAGACGCGCGGCATTCAGCGCATATAAACTTTTCGGATAATTTATTAATTCTCGAATAGTATATAGACGTTTTCACTTAAATAAAAATTTCGTGTATATTTTGTAAACATATTCAAAATAACTTATTCTTTAGATGTTTCAGTTTCGTTAGCAGACTAAAATTGAATAAAAACTTTCAATAGTGTCAAATGGGGAAATAGTTAAAGCGTAGAGTGTGCAAATAAATTTATCTAAATGACATTTTAACAAAAATTTCCTTAAAAACACTGTAAATTCATACTAAAAAAATAACTTAAGAATATGTTGTCATTTAAGTCTGAGGTATATGGAAATAATTGTGCAAGATTCTGAAGAAACACTTTCTTTTAAATGTGTGAAATATTTCATAACATATATGGAAGAAGAAAGTACAGCATTCTGTGTTTTGGATGCTTTTCATCAAATGTAATATAAATACGAACTAGAAACCGTAATAAAAAGTCCTTCCTCTTCAATCAGATCACCTTTGTGTTGCATTGTATTTGTAATACTTCTAAAAATCCAATTTTTACCTAAATTAAAAAACAGTTATTCCATAAAAGATAATAACTTTGAACATATATAGAATGAATTTTGTAATTTGAGTTATGTTACAAAATAATTCATAGTTTATATATTTTATACTAATAATTTAGATAAAACCTGTCCAATTTAAGAATGTGTGTTAACCACATTCTTAAATTGTAAAAGGACGACTTAACCACATGTAATTCATTTCAAAGCATAAAAGAAAGCTTATTTTTTATTTTACACAGCAACAGCATTTTCATGCAGTCAAGTTTTTTTAACTGCTAGTTATTATACATAACACTTAATTTTAAACCCATTCTTATTAGAAAGCATAACTAAGAAACTTCTTTTTAAAGCACCACAGTGATTGCAAAGAATGTCGTTAAATTTACAAAAGTATTGAAGATATATTGAACAGCATTATAACAAGAAAGTACTGTACAAAATATGTAAATTGCATAACTTCTTTTTTAGTATTTGCATAGTTTCCTCCAAATGAACCTTAATGGGAAGTTATCTTGCGAAAATTTAAAAGTATTAAAATGGCTTCTATTTAAGATGTAACTGCATTTATAATTATTTTGTAATTGCGAATAGATTATATTATTGCAATTAGATTATGCACTTACAACATAATTGCATAAAGTAATGAAATTAAGAGTTCACAGATACAATGTAATATAATTACAATGCAATTACCTAAAGTGTAATTATAATCACTTATTTAATACCACAATATTATTACAATCACAATGTAATTTAAATTGGGTACTATATTTGCATACCCTCCACTCAAAAGGAGGTACTGATAAGCCTGGAAGTTATTATCAACAAAAAGCCTGTTCAGGACAGTTTGATGACAATTTCCACCGGGCGAAAAGTACATTCTTAAGCCCAGGCAAATCATGACAATAAAAATCATTTAGTCTTATGATTCACTATATTTTAAACCCTAAATTTGAATTCTGCACCAAATTATTTACCTATATTTTAACATACTTTATGAATTATTAGAAGCGATATGGCAAATATCTTCTAAAAATAACTGTAAAATATTTGTATCCATTAATTGATTCAGATACACACTTTTATTATTTAAGTATATCAAAATAACAGTTTCATGTTCCTGAAATACAAAAATTATGGAAAAAGTTAAAGTAATATTCTTAGAAGCATATGATATTAGTCACCAGATGCAAAATTATAGTTATTTTTTTTGCCCTAAATACAATTTTATTACACAGTAGTCAAATGTGTAACTTAATAACATGTTATATAAAAAATTAATGATAATAAGTTTATCAGAAATGAATTAATTCTGCAAATAAACTTTCTGCACTTGAAAATTTTCTACACCTGAGGGGAGGGAGAGATCTAGTAAAATTAGATTTATTATAACTTCAGTTGGCCCAAACACCTTCTCTCTCTATATATGCATCACTAAAGAAATAAATAAAATTATCATGCTTAAAAAACAGATATACCATACCAGTTTTTTTTTTCCCCTTGTTACCCTTTACATTGAGAAATAACAAACACTGAAAAATACTATCCTTGAAATTTTGTTTAAATGAAGAAACACACACCATCTTTTTATTTAAGCATTACACTTCAAAAAGAGATACACATACCAATTTATTTTCACTAGCCTTTATACTGATAACATGCCATATAAAAATGAAAAGAAGTATCCTTGAAATTTAGATAAAACGAAGTAACACAATGGGAAAATTTATGCACACGGACATCTTTTTTCTACTGCATGTTGTCTGACATGATCCACAAGTGCCTAAAAATGTACCCAAAGAAACGCATTTCAATATTAACAAAAAATTGTTTACAGATTAAAATTCATTCATTTCATACCAGTATTATAAAGATCATGCATGAAACAAATCTGCTTTCCCATACTTTTAAGTAAAACTTTTATACTGGAAAATAGACTATATTTCTATATATTAGAAACAAGAAAATACTAATTTGAATGTTCTGCATTCATTCTAAACCTTTACTCCATTGCTAAATTGTATAATACTGTGATTATAAATAAACTTGCACAATCCTTGCAATTATTGAAGTCAGATTATATATATTTTATCTCACACTATTCAATTTATTCTCCTATTGACTTCAGATGTCAATGTCAAAATTCTGGAAGTTATTTTAACCAAGAAACAGTAGTGGGCACCGTGCATAAACAACTCATCTAACTTTTTAACAATATTGATTATAAAATAAAGAAAAAAATTATATATCATTCCAACGATATTGCAACTATAGTATAATGTTACATATATCTTTAGCAAACATTCAGATTTTATCTTGACTTTCCAAATTATTATTATTTTTTAATAAATTTCAATATGCTTATGATTTTCATGTTACATTAGTATAAATTCCACAATTAGCACAGGAAAATAAAATCCGCGCTTTATATTAGAAGAGAAATTTCTTTTCCACATTCAAAACATCTACATTGGCGATGTTTGGCGACGGGTACATTAACCCTAGACTAATTTAATTATAGCTATTATTACAGAAATTAGCAGATACTCAGGTTATTGTACACAAGAATTTCACTTTACTTGCACATTATAAACATCAGAGAAGATATAAACTCTAAATGAAGGCGTAATTAACATTATACTTACTAAGCAAAGTTCAGCGCCTGGACCAGGTTTCCAATTGTCTCTTCGGCAATTATTTACCCATATTTTTCTTCTTTCTTCATTTTTAGGAAATTTTACCAATGTATGACCTTTCCGTGAATGATTTGAACAATTAATAGCTGTACATCCGCCCATTTTACACAAAAAAAAACACAAAAAATTGTTGCACTGTAACTACACAGCCGCCATTAAATCTCCCACTTGGGAGCGCGAATGCCGCATATTCCTAAAACGTACTCGCCGTACCAACACCTCCTAGAACTAACTTAAGGCCACGGCGCGTTTCCCAGGAGGAGGTGTGACGTCAGTGTCAGTAGGGATTGTATTTCATTTAACTCTCCCCATCCATGACTGTAGTAGGTGGATTTCCTCAGTTTCGACGGTCACTTGGTCAGAAATCCTCCATAAGAACAGTCGACATTTTCTTTCTTTTTTCAGATATTTCTATATTATAAGTATTCCACTTTATTATTTGTTTTTCAAATTTTTGATATGGTTTACACATGCTGTGTACCTAACTGTAAAGGGAACTATCCAAATGGTCCAAATGTACAGGTTTTCTCTTTTCCAAAAGAGAAAGAATTCTTAAATAAATGGATAAAGGCGATTCATACAAGCATTTTCAAGCCAAAAAAATTTTCGAAGGTAAGTTGCGTTTTTTTTTTTTTTTTTTTTTTTTTTTTTCTTTAATGAATAAGTTTACACTTATCTGTGCTTTAAAAAGTGCTCCTGTGTTAAGTATGTTATAATTATCATAAACTAAAGCGAGTACATACATTTATAGAAAGTAAACATATTTAATCTTATTGTAAGTCTAATAGTGATTATATAAGTATGATGACTTAATCATACTATTAATTTAATTTATAGCAGATAGTACTGTTTATCATCATGCTAATCGTTCAATCTATAGCAGATGGCATTCTTTATCGTCATGCTAGTCAATTTGTAGTAAATAGCATCATTTACCAAGTTCAGTAAATTAAACAAATGTGTGACTTAAAAGTAGGATTAGATTAAATGTAGGATTAATAAAAATTCAAAATGGTAAATACATTTTGTATGTTGCAAAATGCTTGCATTTAAATATCTCGATACATTTGTCACAGGAACAGCGTATTTATTAAAATCCGAAGACCTTGAAAAATCTTGATAATATCTCTGTAACTAATACCAATTTTGTTTCTGATGTTAATGCGAAAAAATACGCTATTTAAATTTTTGTGAGTTCATGCCTGATATTCTTAAAATTCACTTAATATAACATAAATCATTAAATATGAAGTTTTACAAAATCTTGTATTTAATTCTAGTTTAGATAATTAAATCCGATTATAACAATCTTTGCATGCAAGTGTTTCGTATTTTTTGTACGTAAATAATTAAATTTATGCAACACTTTATTTGACAAAAGAATTTTCTATCTAATTAGACATTATTCTTCAAAACTAGTTCCTGTTTCACTTTATACAATTAATAGATAAGTATGATTTTCTTTCTATTAGTCGTGAATAAACATTAACTTATATTATTTTAGTAGAATAAACAAACCAAAATATGAATTTTTACCTGCTACAGGGAATGTATGCATTTCTATATATTTGCACGCATTAAAATTTACGAAATTCTGAGTTTCATTTATTTTTTGTCAAAGGTATTCATTATGTATTCCCTCTTCATTTACTTGTATAGTGCAATATCAATGCAACTTTTCTATGTGTATATGTTAAAGTTCATGAAATTTTTTATTGTGTTTTGATTTTTAAATTTAATTACTTCATATATATATATATATGTTAAAAATCCTAAAATTCTCTTTCTTCACCCCAAATATATTATTTTAAATTGTATATTTTGTATAGCAGTATGTCGAAGCAATTTTTTTTTTTTTTTTTTTTTGCAAAGAAATCGAATATATTGTCATACATATATACGCATGCATATACATACGTATGGAAATAAAAATGTATGGCATGATCTTTCATAAAGACTACAATTTAAATTCTTTCTAAAGATAGAAATGTAGTCTTTATGAAATATTATGCCATACATTTTTATTTGATAAAATGCAGTCTGTGAAAAAAAAAAAAAAAAAAAAAAAAGCAACATTTATCGTTCCCCGTTTACAGACAGTTTTGAATAATTCTGAATTGACTGCAAAGACAATTTCGATGATTTTCTTCTTTTCCTCTATTGGAACAATCCTTCCTCTTTTTCATTGACTGATTGAAAATAAGCATATACATATTATCTAAAGTATTTCTGTATAAATTGTTTCGAATTGTAATGTATAATTTAGTGCATTCTAAGGGCATTATATGTTAGTAATTTTATTCGGCAGTAATAATGCAATGCTAGTTCTGTTTTTCATTTGTTGTGTTCAATATCCCAGTTTAGGATTAGTTACATTTGCCTTCCACACAATACTGCTAAACCATGTTATAAAATTTCCCTGTAAAGATCAGAGGTTAGCTATTTAGATCTATATCAGACCACTATCAGAGATTTGATATTTGCCATTTAAAATGCAAAATAATATGCAATTCTCTCTGTGCACCTAATGTCTCAAATAATTATAAAAACTTATTTAAATCGTTGCAAGCTTAGCGTTATTTGTTTCAAACATGAGTATTTATTATTATTCGGCAACATATGTCAAAAATAAGATATATTACTTATACTTATCAAAGATGTTTATTAGTCAAGGCATAAATTGTTGTAAGTATAATTAATACGACCCTTGACCAGTAAATATCTCTGATTAATTATATTTGTTTTCAACTAATGATTTTATGTTGCTACATGATTCCAGGTAAATTAGCTTCATAATTTAAATCAGTTAGAATTTATCTCAATTTTTTAGGATCTATATCCTGCCTTCATGTCTTAAATTGTCTTTCTGTTTAATTATTGCGTACAAATAAAATTCCGATTCATTAAGTGTGAAGTTTCTTTCGTTAACAAGAGTTTCTCAGCGATTAAATTTAGTAACATCAGTAATAACTTTTAATGGAATTAAAATTTCTAGTTATTCGTATCGAAAACATTCTAAAAATAAAAATCTCGGTTCTTCACATTCTAATGAAAGCAAGGTATTTTCCAGATTTATAAACGATGAGAATTAAATATAAAAATTTCAGTTTTTATATAAGCCTGTCAAATGGATATTTAAGAAGGCACCCTTAAAGTTGGCGAGGACGAAAGTATCCCTACTGCAGTGACGTCACGAACTGCGCGCCGTGGCCTTGAGTTAGTTCTAGGAGGTGTTGGCCGTACCCCCTGCTGTGACAATGCTGAATCACTATTGGCTGACCGACTTGCTACGTAAAAAACATCACTTGTTTGGTCACGTGACAAGCCGATTGCATGGATTCTGAACTGTTGTGAAAGTGTAATTTGTAGTTTGCTGTATAAGACGTAATAAATTTTGTATGCATACACAATTCTGAATTAATAATAAACCGCTAAAAGGTACAGCTGGTAAAGAATATAGAACACAAACCTTTTCAGACATAATGCTTGAAGTATTTTATTTGGACGGCATAAGATATGTTTACTAGGAAGACAAATTTCGGCAAACAAAATATATAATTATGCAAAAGAAATTTCGTTACCGGAGCATAAAAGTATTTATTATTGTACTTTAGATTTTCAAATATCAGAGGTTGTGATATAATGTAAGAGAATTTTGATTTAACATTAGAGATTCAATTTTGAGGGAGTTGAGGCTTGGCATGAAGGGATTTTTTATTTATTTTTTAATAAAACAAGATTGGTTTTGTATTTTTGAAAATTTTTGACAGAAGAACAGTTTAATCTTTTAATATTTCATTGATATGTTAATATTTTCTGGAACTAAAATTAAAAAATGGAGGACTGTTAATATTTGCAGTAATAATCGATATTCTGAAAAAGAATATTGTTTTCGATTATTTAAAAATATTGAGCAACTTCTGATGACGTCTGTCTTTTAAAAAGGTACAAAAAGGCAAACTAGAACACTACTTTGTCACAAGTAATGTATCAAAAAACATTGTTTCAGTTTTGGATGTGGGTATTCAGTTGCATACTAATTTATGTGAATCACAGGGAAAAAATAAGCATTCAAAAACTTGGAAACAGTCATTATGGTATTTCTAAGCAAAGTTTGGCATGGTGAATTAATAATTTCAAAAAGTTGTGTAGTGGATTTGTCATTCGGAAAGCACTTTGCAAGGTTGGAATGTGCTCAGAATATCATGGTATGCCTTGAATAATAAGAAGAAATGCTTACCAGCAAGGGTCAGAATTCAATAGAGCCAGGATTGTTGCCTATAGAGTGTGTGGATTATCATTCTGTGATATCGCCCGTTCCACTAGTCGACATCCAACCACTGTTAAGCGAATATGGCATGTATGGAATGCTGAAGATTATATTGAACGGCATGCAGGATCTCATTGCCGTACCATGATTAATACCCGAAAGGACAGGCATATTGTGAGGTCAGTCCTCCAAATTTACAACCACATCACAGACCATTAGTCAGAAAACGGGTATATTTGCAGCATGCCCAGTATCTGCTCGTACGGTGTGTCAACGTTTGCATCAGCATGGACTATCAGCACAGTGTCCATTACTTTAGCTTTCCTTAACAATGCAGCACAGAGAAAGATGGCTACTGTGGTGTGTCCAACAACAAAGCTGGATATAGGAGGGGTACAATGTCGTCTTTTCAGACGAGTCCCGTTTCTGTGTGCATTATTCTGATGGTCGTATAAGTGTCTAGAGGCTCCAAGGAGACCACACATCGCCTGGTTGCATTCAGTATCAGCATAGGAACCCTAATGTGATGGTATAGGCAGCCACTGAGCACATGGCACACACATCTTTAGTTCGGATCGATGGTAATTTGAATGCCAGATCGGTACATTTGTGACATCTTACATCCAAGGGTTGTGCCCTATCTTTGAGGCCTGCCAAATGCAATCTTCTAACAGGATAATTCAAGACCACATGTTGCACATTGTGTTCTGACCTTCCTCGGTATGCAGTGCATTTGATTGCTGCCCTGGCCTATACGATCTCCAGATCTGTCACCCATTGAAAATACCTGCTCATGGTTTGCTGAGGACTGGCCTAGCAACCCTCTCCATCTAATACGATTGATGAAGTGTGGCATGGACTTGAATCAGAATGGAATGAGATGCTGATTTCTGTCATTCAAGTGAAATTCTACTCAGTGCCTAACTGGATAAGGGCTGTTTTTAGCTGCCAGGTGGAGCAGTTGTTTCGACTGATTTCGCACCCTTGTAAACCCCCAAGCTGCTTACAAATTTAATCATTTTATCTTCATGCCATACTATTTATGCACAACAAATATTTTTTTTATTATTATTATTTGCTTTCCTTCATGCTATAGCAATTTTAATGGCTATTAGTGTATTATTGATTAACAGTTATCTAAGAGACTTCAAGAGTAAGTACTTTACATAGTTTATAAAACTATTGCATATTTCTGTATAAAAAATTATTGATGCAGGATAGATAGCGCCTAAAGACTTCATGCAGCGATCAATGAAGTTGACAACACATTCATATTAGATGATTTTCTTTTATACTTTTCTCAACCACCAGTAGATTGCAAATAAAAAACAAAGTGACTTACAATTACAACATAGCCAAACTGTCCTGAAGTAAACATTAACAATATATACAAAGCCAAAATAATTATATTCGCATAATATGTGTATGACACTTTGTTACTAATAAATATCAGAGTGTCTTGGATCAAATTAATATTTGAATATATATTAATTAGGGATATCTTTGAAGATATAATTAATAGCATCATTATAACAAGGTAAAGTATAGTAAAACCACCCACTACTAGACAGTTACAGAATTGCTATATATGTGTACAGTGGTTCTCTGCTTCGAAATCAGGAACTCTCTATTTAATGGGGTATATCTGATAATGTGAAGTGTGCATTGCTGGAGGCTCGACTTACATTATCATCATGTTGGGAAAATATTTTCCATCATGACATAATTTATGTGCATGATAAGATACATAAAACTGTTTTGAGTGATATCAGCTGTAAATTTAGAAAGACACTTGGTACACTCCCTTATTAAAGTGGCTTTTCCATAGGTCTTAGGCATTGTTTAAGATTACATAAAGCAGTCAAGTTGATTCATGATGAATTACTAACTCTATCTCAGATTTTATTATACTTATGAAAGCTACAGATCGTGTTTAATAAAAAAACACCAGAAATAATCACTGTCTTATTGACTAGCCATTTAGTCGCTCTCATACCATTTGCCATTGTGCATAATGATATAAAACTAATGCCTTAGTAGCATTGCTCAGTCAACATCATGATATTCATGAAATTTTCTAAGGGATAAATCAAACAAAAATGTAAGCAAAAGTCTTCTAAAAGATTATCTTCCCTAGAAAATACCAGCCAGATTTAAGACAAAAATACAGCATGTCTTCTGAGAAGAAAATAATTACTTACAAAATCATGTTTCCAACACTAATAAAAGCACCTAATTATATATTAAAATTTCAAAAGATCTACACAATTGATATTCAACTAAGTCTTGTATATCTATTATTTGGCTTCATAAAGTAATATGTTGTCTAAAATGAAGTAGTCATATAAAAACAATATATTTTTGATGGTTATATAAAATTTCTTAATAGAATGGTTTTTCTGAGTAAATGAATTAGAGTTTAAAACAATAAATATAATAGTGCTATAATAAAGCTTCGTAGGACTAAGGCTGGATTTCCTGCTAATTTGGAATTTAAATTTTTTTTTCTGCTTTGTGAAACTTTTCTCTTCTTCATAACATCATGCTTTTAATGTACCTTTAAAAGCTAATTAATTAATTTTGACCAGTATTTTACTTGAGAGATGCTCTCATGGAAGCTACTAAATGATATTTGTCTCATACCTGCTTTACTGAATAGAAAATACATGAAAGACCAAGCCAGCCATGACCTGCCTGAGATCAGTGTACAAATGTTTTGTGTCTTTAAATATGAAGCTAGGTTAAGTGATGTATGTTTAGTAAAACTCTTAATCTTTATAATAAAATATATCATAAATATATTATACCTACATAAATATGTATCACAGAACATTTGCTTAGATACAGCTAGGATAACTTCTCTTGTTAATGTTATTTTGCACAGATTTTTTAATCAAAATTGTCTCTAAAGTAATGTGCTATAGATTTGTTTTGAGATTTAGAATGATGTCAGACAAAACTGGACAAACTTTATATTTTCCTAGATCCAAATTTTCCAACTTAATGGAAATAATGCTTATTCATTACATGAAGTAAAATTCTGAGAAGGGAAAAAAAACTTATGAAAGCATTTTAATGAAAAATTAATAACAAACAGCAATACCGGTTTCTAGGAAATGATGATTTAAGTGAAAAAAATATTAATTAGAAAATATGTAAACTGACGTTTAACATGTATGTTACAAAAGTGCATAAAAGATAAGTAAAATGTGTTTCATCAAAGAGTAAAATTTTCTATTAATGATTTACTATGAATAAATTATTAGTAGTTATGTGTACATTTGAGAAAGAGTATGAAAATCATCAGTACAGCGAATATGTTCTACTGATATTATCACTTAACGCAGTTACCATTTGACTGTTAATAGAGAAAAATATAAAAATTTCCTCAATTTATTTGCAGAATGAGTGTGGATGAATCTAAACAACATAGGGAGCTTTGTTCAGGAGTGGTGGTGATATTAAAGGTTTTCAATTTTTGTTTAGATGGTACGCGTTAGTCAAAAGGTTGAGAACCGTTGCTTTAGATTAAATATTAGAAGAAAATGATAATTGCAGTTTGTCTAATTTGTAGATTTCCACAATGATTTAATATTTTGGGGGGTTAACATTAATATAAATAACTGTTGTAATCTTAAAACACTGATGGCCCTTAAAAGCATAACATTATTGAAGACGGGAGATAAAGCCATATTTATTATACAAATAAATTTTAATACATGGTTTAACTGTACATGTGTAAACAAATCAGTTAGACTTAAAGTACATGGTTTAAAAAACAGTTAAACTTGGAGTATACCACCTCGTACAGCCATTGCATGAAGATAAACAGATACTGGATGTGCACCTAGAATATGTGAGAAAAGTAGATTTCAGTTATTACCAGTTTTCAGCTGATGTAGCCATGGGTAGACTGTGGTACATTAGTTTTTTTATAATCATAGGCCTGATATATTCAGTAGATAACAGATCTGATGAAATCATAGATCAAGGGATTAATAGATCAATAAAAAAAATGGTGGGAATTTAGGATTTGTTCTCTGTTATGTGCCATACATTCCTTGTTGATCACTAGTTCTAGACAACCTCTAAAGATAGACAGCAGTGAGCTTCGAAAACCTCAGAATAATAATAAATGATTCATCAGATTTTAAAAACACTGCCTTTTTCATAAATGGTATACATACAATAATCAATTTTTGGAAATGAACTAGAAACTAAAAAATTACCTCGCATGCTACATACATTTTATGAACGTTGATCACATAGCACACTTCCAAATGGCTATTGATTTCACATTTTTTGTACGAGTTTCCATACTGCATCATCTATCACATTTGAAGTCTTCGATTGGGCAAACATTAAAGAGTGCATTTTTGTACATAATGTACTGTTAATATGTTATGTACAAAATGCACCTGGTGCTCACATGGTATTTTTGTACATAATGTAGCTGGTGCTCACATAACATACACAGCAAAACATTTGTTGTACGTAAAGAAAATTTGGATAATTTCTCATTCTTTACTTGGATTCAATCATTATAATATGCATAATATTTTCAATATTAGAATTTTTAAATCTGATAAATCATTTACAGTAGCCCTAAACAATGGCGCCTGTTCAACTGCACATTAAACATGGAGGCTGTTTTTTTTGGGGGGGGGGGTGTTTAATTTATTTGATTACAGTATAGTAACTTGGCTAAGGGTAGAGGTACTTTCAAAGAGAAGTTAGCTTATACATATTTCATATATGCAGAAAACTATGAAAACACACGTGCAGCCAACCTGTTCGCTAGAATGTAAACCCAGGTCGAATTATCAGTATTCAACTACTTTACTGCTTGGCTGCTAGCGAAGCCAGAGCTAGATATTTTATCACCTAAATAGAATAACTGCTGCTTGCAAATTATGCCTTCCAGTTCCTGCCAAAATTCTAAAAATTTTGACGCTCCTATGTCTTGCTGCCCATTGCACTCATACAGGTTGCCCTGGCCACCAATGAGCATTAAACGTGAAGGCAACTGGAATGTAATGGACCATACGATTACACTTGGTTTCAGACCTGTATGGGGATGCATAATGCATGACATAACGTGGCATTTTTTTGATGCAGACCATGGATGTGATCCTTGATGGTGTTGATGTATTAAGATTCATCTGGAAAAAATTCATTTATATTATTTATCCTTCTATTTGCAAAGTTCTATGCACAACTATAGCTGTAGTTACTTATAATGTTCTAACGAGGGTTTGGTTAGGTTACTTGAACATGGCAAAGCATCTAAGGGCTGCTTATTTTTTCTACCAAAGTTAGCTGAAACAATGGTCACTTTAAAAAAAACTATTGCTATGTAGCACTTACTTAGTTCTGAACTGAAGAATAATATAACTGTAACAGCCATACATACAGATTATGTTATCTTAATCAATGAGTCAAAGTAGTGAGTTCATTCACCAACTCAGGTAGGAAAACCAGATCAAGTAGGATAGTGCTTTTTTTTTTTTTTTTTTTTTTTAACATAATTAAATATAAAGCATATGTGCTTTAAAAATGATAATTCAAATTGTGACAAAGGTATCTATTTATTATTAATACATGTCAGATTTTTAGAGGTAGTTATTTCCCAGCAATGATGTCTGTGCATTTTCTTTGGTGGTAAAATAAAAATCTCATAGATTGAAATAATAATCATTCCAAAAGCATATTGCAATGGTAAAGTTCTGATATATGCAAATAAATCATTATGTGGAAGAAAGGAAATTGGTTTGAGGGAAGCACAGCTTATTAATTTTTGTTCATCACAGTTCACAAAGTGTATAACTTACTCAAAATAATTCTAAAATGATGAATTTTGGTACTTTCTAATTTTCTGAACCTCACCAGAATGCTGTGAAAAAGTATTGATGGTCTAAACCATGATGCGAAGAAAAATTTATGTGGCTACACATGTCACTAAAAATCATTTATATGGCAACCCAAGTATACACATAGCATTCTCCCAGACAGCACTTCTCCAGATATTTTCACCAGTGTGGTTGCAGATTATGATCCCTCCTATGGGAATTTCAGTACTTCAGCATTCGGGTGGACCACATACCGCAGTTTCTGTTGTCTCTGGTAAAATCTTTGCCGATGTTGCTTTCTGCATGCATACAACATAAAAGGCATCACATGCCTCTCTTTCCTTTCTCATTTTAGAATTCTGGTGCCAAAATTTTGCAATTTTTTTTTTATTTTTTATTTTTTTTTATTAAAAAGATTTATAGGGAAAACAACGGTGAAAAAAAGCCTAGAATTGTGCGTGTCTTGTATTGAAGAAGAAAAATGTAAAACAATAGGTGGTGGTGGATGCATCGTTGAAATAAATTTAAAGATATGCAAACAAACATCCCTCTCCTAACTCACCAACAAGTTTGCAAATGCTCTTCAAAGTTGCCAATGAGTTCATGACTTACCACATCTGTGGTAAGAATGTAAATTCCATATATTTTATGGCTGTTGTTAAAGATGGAATTAAACACAGGAATTTTAATTTAAATATAGGAATTTTAATTTAATAACTTATATTATTATATTTGTTTCCCTTAATGGGAGAGCAAACAGAAATATTGGTGCAAAATGTAGTTTAAAATATTAATGGTAAATTTAAAATACATTCAAAATGCAATTTGTCACACTAGATCATCCCCATCTTTTAAAAAAAAAAAAAAAAGTAATGAAGTAGAAATAGATAATGGAAATGACACTGTGTATTTTAAAATATAAATGAAAATTTAGGATAATCCAAGCAATGTTTATGTGTCTAAAAAGTATATTCCTTACTACCTAATGCATACTAAAAGTTACTGATAAAATTAACTGACAAGTTACTTTTAAAACAAGAATATTAAGAGCGATTCAAAGGTTATATTTAATTTAATGGACAGTAGGCAATGTAGGCATATATATTTTGCTGTAAATTGACTGGCAAATGTTATTCAGTAAAGGCAAAGATCCCACGTGTGCTTTCTCTATATAACTACTTTGATCTAGTCCATCATTAACAATATTTTTCCTGGGATTCCATCTCAGAGTGAAAACTGAGATAAATTTAGGTGTATAATTGTAAACTTTGTAATCTTGTTCTTAAAAATATGGTTGTATCACGATAAAAGATTAATAAACTATGTTAAATATTGTTTTTCCAACATTCCATTAGCAAAATGCTATATGGATATAACCCTCTCAAGCAAGTAACCCATTTTCCTTCCTTTGTAATGATCCGGTATTTCTCAAGAGTGTATTGCATAAAGTGAAAATATATACTAACATATGAATTAATTCAGTTGTACATAAAATAACCTCTGACTTAACTGATTTTTTTAAAGGATTAAAACATAACCGCTCTAATCCGAACAAGTATGGCTGGAGTACGAGAAGCTTTACCACGTGACAAAACAAATGACGTCGAAAGCTCTATGTTACGTCTAAATTCTTCTAACCAATAGCAGCGAAGCAGCTCTCACAGCAGGAGGTACAGCGAGTACGTTTTAGGAACATGCGCGAATGCCTGATGATTCAGCCTGGTATATCAGGGGGGGCCCAAGAGCAATGCGCAGTGCAGGGAGAAAGTTATGCCACATACGCATGACGTCATGTGGGTGACAGAGTTAGTTCTTGGCGTTTGTTTACTTTCGTTGCATCAACAGTTTGATTTGATTTGTGTTGTTAATTTGCTATTATACCTAAGCGGAAGTGGCAAATTGTGCTATAGCGTTGTGTCAGAATTATACACGTTAATACTTTTTTTGGCGGAAAACACTTTTTACAATCAGATAAAATAACTATTCTTTTAATGAATTTATGTAGTTTTCATACATAACTGTGATGTAATTTTACATTTATTTTTCATTTTACTGCTATTTTACATTTAAATTGAAAAATTTCTCATTTTAAATCATTTTTTATCATAATCTTCATTTTGTGTATGAGACTTACATCGTAGTGAGATATTTAAACTCAGTGTCATGTTTACCAATACTGAGTACCTAAATGATTAGTTAATAAATTTGCGTATCCAACTTCATTCACATGTTTTGGTTACTTTCTTTACATCCCAAACGTAACTCTATGTATTGAAGCAGCGTCTGGGTTAAGCTTTGCGAACTAAGTAAACTAATACATGCCTCACCGTGAGGAAAGGACAATTTCTCGACCACACTATGCTGCAAACATCGAATGAGTGAGTGACATATTTCCTTCAGTGTTATTTAACTGATGCATACAGGTATGTGTGATGTAATTTTATTGATATAACTTACACATGCTTGAACCTGAAGGAAAACAAATCTGTGTATAATGCTAGAATACAAATAGCGAAAGAGAAAGTAAGATATTCTGTTCAGTGTTATTTAACTGCTGCATATGTTTTAATTTTGATTCCATATAACTTGTTTTTAATTATAAGAGAAAGAAAAATAATTCAATATTGAACACATATTTCGAGTATAACAAAAGTATTTTAAGAAACAAGCTAATAAAAATACATTAGTAATTAAAAATATTTGTGTACAGACTGAATTGAAATTAAGATGTGGTGGTGTATTTAATTATGGCAAAGCACACTAGGGCTATCTGCGTAATAGGTGTGATGCCTTCGTGGAGGACTTTCTCAGGGAAACTGGCTCGTATACACGTTACGCATGAGGAAAATCACGAAAACACCCATGCAGCCAGCCCGTTCGCGGGATTCGAACCGAACTACCCAGTGTTCAGCGCTCGGCCGCTGGTGGGCCGAAACTAAGATGTAAGGCAAGTTTATTATTATTATTATTGTGTGTATATGTGTAAGAAAATGTATTTTAATTGTTCCATTTTTAATGTATGAAAGGAAGAATAGGATGCCAATATCGAAGATTATTTACTATAGCAAATAATCACGTCAGGATAAATGTTATATAGAAATCTTGGGAGTGTAAGGGATTATAAGAGTACTTTTAGATTATACTGAAAATATACGCACTTCTGCTAAAATCTGAAGTGAATCAGTATGAAGTGACTTTTCACTTTAAAAAGAATGTGATAAGTATACTATTTAAAAGTATAATGACGGATATTAAGAAATTTGTAGAATTTTATGGTATTTAAATATGAATTTGTTAAGTCAAATCTTTTTATATATATTTTTGCTTGAGATATGTAATTTGAACTGAAAATCACGATCATATATTTCTCATGGAAAGTGCATGGGCAATGAAAATAAATAGAATAATACTTTTTGATTATGTTTCTACCATGGTCTTAGCAGTTATGCCATCATGTGTTCTGTTCAACAAGATTTATTTAGTGCAAACAATACTACGAAAAATATTGAAAAATACCTTGCTTTACAATATTTATTTCCCTTAATTAACTTAAATATCGTTTTTCATTTTCTAATGCTTTCCTTTACGAAAAGAATTTAATGTTTACAATTATTTTCAGCATTCGTACGAATTCTGTGCATAAAATAAACATTTTTTTTAACAAAATACTTAATCGGAAAGTATATACCCGGTATTTCCGGTATATCTACCACATATAAAATGATCATTTTGCTTTAGTTTACATTTTTTCCATTACCAAAATCATGTAGCAGACGCGTCGGCCGATGCGTCTTGTCTCCCGGGTGACGTCACTACCAGCAACCAATGGCACGCTTTTTCCGTTCCTGGCCTAACCTTAGTATATTAAAGAACCTTGCTGGTATATAGGAGCCTTAGCCTGGTATAAAGAATGCTTAGAGATTCTTCTTAGAGATTCTTTGCCTTAGCCACCCTACCGCGTATTTCCAAACCCTACCCCACTTTTCGAATTTTTGACGTCACGGAAATATCGACTAGTTTCACCTGGCAAGATGCCTACCCCACTTTTGACTACTACGGCGCGCTTTCGAAAGAATTGTGCTGCTGAATAGCGTGTTTAGGTGCTAATTGTGAGATTTTCGCAATTTAAATTATTATGAGTGGGAATTTACGCAAAATCTTTAGTGAATGGTTATTGTTTATCGCCGTAGTGTATTTGAGGAAAGAGGAGAATAATTCACTGCTGATGTATACATTAACAGAATGAAAAATCTGGAAAGTGACACTAGGCAATAAATGTGCTGCATTTCATCGCAAAATTCAGCGACGCCAGTAAAACAAACGAAAGTGTTCGAAAAACTTATCCACATCTGAAGCCACTATACAAAAATTGTATGTGTGCCAATACAGCGATTTAAATTTTAAATATTAAAAAAAAAAAAAAAAAAAAAAAAAAAAAAAAAACAATTGCAGAAAACTTCAGATCAAGGAATAAGAAAGAATTGCAGTGCCTCTATGTGCTTAAAAACTACGAAACATTCTGCAGACTTTCGTGCCAAAATCAAGGTTGACAAATAGATTAATACATTTTATTGTTTCTTTAAGTGTATATATTTCAAAATTATTAAAATAACTTGAACAGTTGTTTAATTGCTTAAAACAGCAATAAAGTTCATTTATAAAGATATACAAGGAACTTCATTGCTTTGGTGAACAACTGAAATTTACTAAATTACCTAACTTTATAACATTAAATATCTTTGTAACTGTGGTATTATGCTCTGTTTTATAAAAGCTTAACTACTTTATTCATTTGTTATACATTAAAATATTTTCTGATTTATTTACTAAATGCGTAATCAATTATCAGGATTACTAAATGTATTAAGAATTTCCATACATGCTTGTGCAGTGTGAATGCATGTTTGTGTAATGAACTTTGATTTTCATGAACGAAAAAGAAATACAATCTCCGAATAAGTACTTTTTTGTTTTCCAGTTCCTGTGTTTAGCTGTAAAAGTAAATTCACTTCAAGTATGTGTCTGTGCATTTGTGACGATGTAAATGCTGAAATGTATGTATAGTAAAAACTCAACCAAAAAAATATCCGGAAAGCTCTTGAAGTTTTGGATAGCCGAGCATATAAAAAATGAAATATTGTAATAAGTGAATGGAAGAATAAACTACTAGTCTAAAATCATAAAAACAATTCATCTTTTTTGTATCAACTTGACTATCAAAAGCCAATATTTAATATTATGCACGATTTTGAAAAGAATGTATGCTGCTGATCTTTGGAATATGATAACGGGTGCTTTTTACAATGGTTCTTATGTGGATTAAGAACTGCAAGTTGAGACTTTAAATATGAATAATAGTAATCTGAAAATTTGAAGTAGTAATTTTATATCCAACAATCTCTGCCAAATAACTTCCATGTTTGAAGTAATTAAAAAATATATTTTTAACCACTTATTATTAATTTTATAAAGTGCATTCTATAATTTAAATTTTATTTACTTTCATCTATTTTTAATGTTTGCCATTATAAATTTCATACTATGTACTTTTTTAAGATTTCATAGTTGCTAATTAAACTTCCTTTACAATTTATTTAGTTATTCTATACATACATTTATATTTTATGTAAGAAAGGGATTTATGTGCAACAGATATACAGTGAAAATCATTTAACATAAAACTGAGGGGACTGAAATATTTTTTCGTGTTAAAGAATATTGAAAAGAAAAAAAAAAGCATATTTTCAACAAAATTAAGCTTATTGGAGTACATTTTATTTACATAGATATGTATATATGCATGTATTTAATAAAAACCAATGAAACTAAAACATCCACAAGAACTTAATGGAATTTAATACAAAATTTTCAAGTTTTTGAAAAACAAAACATTTATTGAGTTTTGGGAAAATAATCTGATATTTTTCTTTGCAGTCTTTTTTAGCATCAAATTGTTCAATGTCACACATTTTGTTATTCATTTCACCATTGGAATGTGCGTCTGAATAACTGTCCATACTTTTTATGATGTTCCTCGTTTCGGATGAGGTGGGAACAGGAACTGCATTATTCATTTTATTTTCGTCATCAGAATCTGCATCAATGATAATTTTTTAGCTTTGAACAAACTCCAAAATAACTTTGTCTGCCATAATTGAGGCTGTACACACATTATGATAAACTACTGCAACGAATTCTTCCGATAGTACAGTAGACAGTTCATTAATAAACTTTCTCAAACATTTCATTAAGTGTCAGCTCAGTTTCAATATCCTATTTCTCCATTTCTTTCGGCGCCGAAGAATCTGATACTTTTGAGAATTGTATGTAATGAAAATAATTTTCATTCATCCTTGGAGTCGCTGAATTCTATGCAGTGCAACATATGAGCCAAACTCGCTAATTTTTACTCACACTGCCATGTACTCATCACTGAATTCCATAGCTAACTGATGAGAGATGAGATGTTTGTGTGGTGTTTGTAGACGTTGAAGGCGAAAGTACCGTAGATAAACAAAACTGGCTCGTGTCACAGGCTATTCCGAGGGTATTTCAAAGCCAAATTAGCCTCTTTTCTATGAAACATGTGAAACCACCTCTTTCATTTCACGCGCCGCTTAAATCTCGCCAGCGATGCCAGTGTTTTCTGTATTTTGTTCATTTCCAGAAAGAATTATCTTTTCGTGTTAAGCGATTTCTGTTTCGTGTTAAGAGAAAGAAATTGCATGAAAATACATAGTAGTTTGTTGGGACCGTTGCATTATTTATAACCGATATTTCGCCTTAAGCGTTTTCACATTAAACGTATTCCACTGTATACAGATGTGTTTGGACTATGTATGTACAAATAATTTTTTAAAAGGAAAATTTATAATCCTTCCAAAAATTTTTGTGCATTATGCTGCTAAAAATTGATCAGTAAATATATAAAGAAAGAAATTTAGAACCAATTTTTCAGAAAGAATAAAAATTGAAATTCAAATTAACTTGATAAAATCCTGTTTAGACTAGTAAAATCTTTTTAAATTGGAAGATATTTTTAATGATTTTACTCCCCCCCCCATTTTCCTTTGCTACTGCTGTTTGATAAGAGGTTCTAGTGAAGTTTTGTGTTAAAATTATTTTGAACTTTAAAAGATTTTCCACTGCAGGATTTTAAATTTTTTCTACATTTTTAAGGGCATGTTTTCTTTCTTTCTTTTTCGATTCTTTTTAGACTAGAAAAATATTTTTAAATCGGAAGATATTTTCAATGATTTTCCTTCGCTTTGAGGAGGACTAGAATTTTTTGGTGAACTATTAAGATAAAAAATATATTGAAATGGTTCATCAGCTGATTCTGGATACAGAAAAGCAAGGATTTTGTTTTAGAAGGGGAAATGTAATTACATTCGACATACCTCCTCTTGACGATATTATGTTAAAGTTGGTTGGATTCCTCACCTTTCTTGTTCTTTTATACTACTTTTTGGTTTTTCTTGTGATGGTTTATTTTAACATGTTGACTGGCGTGGGGGTCACCGGTGACCTGCACTTGACTTGGCTACAGCGCCGTGGGTGCCATTGGCAACGCGACCAATAGTAAAATACATAATTAAAATAAATATTGATACTGATAAATTTTTAAATAGTACCATTGTTACTATAATGGTTTGAAGAATAATAAATCGTAAAAATTTAAATTATAAATCACAAAAATGGTCTACAGATGTTTGGAGGTCGCTGGTGACCCCCAGCATGAAGCACAATTATATAACATTATGCTCTGTAGATAATATTTCGACATAATATATATCGCATAATAAAAATTTCAAGTTGGCGTCATGCGCAAATCACGTAAAATGCACGCGGCAGTCAACGTGTTAATTTTTACATTTTAAATTATCCTTGTTCTACATTTATAGGATTTTATGAAGATCATTTGAACTATTCTAACCTCCTTCGCTAAGCCTTACCCTACCCTAAGGCTACTAAGTAGCTCTACCCTACCCCACTTTTCGAATTTTTGACGTCATGGAAAAATCGACTAGTTTCGCCTGGATGGTAATTCTTGAGCATGCGCTGCAAGGCGAAAAGTAACGTAAACAGAACTTGGGCTTCCTTTTGTAAACAGTATGACACGTATAGCAAAGAATTCTTTGCATATAGTTTGAAAGTGCATTCGTTTATGTACTTGCATAATTTAACTGTTTCTGTAATAAGAGAACTTCATTCAGATGAAATTTATTTTAATATTATTATCTGGTTATAGGATTATACGAATACTATCGTAATCTTCACATAACTTTTCACATTGTATTTTGTCTTATCATTATAAAATATATTGTATTATAAAGATTAAATTAAAGCAAATTATTTTGTTAGAGTAATTAGAGATATGAATGTTCTAACTGGGTTCTCTTTTTATTTATTTACGCTTTGAAAACACGTTTATATTTGACAAATATTTAACTCCGTTGAAAACTTTTTGTTTGCTTAAAAACTATATTTATCAATAATGTAATAAAAACTCACTAATCTAGTGCTTCGTACATCAATATGACAAAGAATTCAAAATGTTTTAAAAACAGTTCTTTAATCTTTAATTTGTAGTAGATGCAATTAAATGGCACAGAAAAGAAAGTATTTCAATAAAAACGTTCTCCATGTTAATCAATAGAAAAATTATTTCTATTTCAGTGAGAAATCCGCTTTCAATGCTTATATAACAGAAAAATATAACATAAGCCTTTTGGAAGTTTTAAATATAAGCTAAAGGTTTATTATACAATTTTATGTGAGAAACGTAATAATTTAGTTTCATTCCTTTTAAATCAGCATATTCGTTTCCAATAGATAACTAAAATTTTTTGCAAGTTAGAGACTTTACTTGAACACACAGTAATCCGTCACTTAAAATATCAATTAATTGTTCTTTTTCATTTAGAGATACATTGGAATTGAAAATACCAAATAAATAAATAAAAAAAATTTTAAAATTGGGTCACAGATCCAACCTAATTCCTCATATGAAAATTTTTCAAAAAGTTTTCTGTCAATTTTATCATATGTTGTTTTAAACAAGAAATCTGTATTATTTTCTTTAGTAAATTCTGAAAACATGTTTCTGTTGTTTTTGTTCAATTCTCCTTGCCAAACTATTAGCTTAGTTTTAAAAGCTTCAATATTGGTGCTCATTATTAAAATGTTTGTTATGAAACTGAGTTTTCCTAACTAATCATTATTAATGAATGAACTTGCTGATGTATGTTTCTCATCTTCCAAAAATACGTAAACTATATTTCTCAAATCGAAAATATGATTCAGTATTTTTCTGTGTGAAAGCCAACTGACTTCGGTAATAATGTCTCATACACAGCACTTATCTCATTACATCGTATTAAAAAGTGACAACTGTTTAGGATCTTGCCTTTTAATCTAATTAATTGCAGTAATAATCCTGCAATATCATGTACAATTCTTCACAATGATGAAATATTATATGGGTAGCAATTTTCATTATTAACCCTCTTAGTCCTTTATAATTAATTACCTGTTAATGCTGCAGCATCATCTGTACAAACTGTGTCTAGGTAAGATTACTTGTTTCAAAATATCTGTTAATAATTTCAAATATTTTCTCTCCAGTTGTTTTTCCTTCCCAAATATTATAACATAAAAAATATTCTACTGCATTGTCTTCAAAAACGTATCTCAGATAAACAATGAATTGAGACATTTTAGTAATGTCAGTAGTTTCACCAAGTTGTATAGTAAAGACAGGATTTTGTATTCTATAGTGTCTGATATGACAGAAATTTGGTGAGAAACGATATCTTTTCATAATGCTATTGTTTTTAAATCATTGCTATTTTTCTGCTTGCATAAATGATGTCATTTTAATTGCTGAAGGAAGAAGGAGCGATTCTCCAATTGTATAAGGTTTTAAATTTTTTGCAAATAAATATGAAACTTTTAAGGATACCTGTAAAGCCTTCTCAGGAACTGTTGTATATTTTTCCAAAAATACATTTTAATTTTTCATGCTCTCAGCTCATTCCTTACAAAAAATTCTTCAGATTTATTTACTAAATCTTTATGTTTAGTTTCTGAGCTACTTTTCTGTTTCGCCGGCACAAATCGCACCAAGCAGACTTTGTTGGCGACAACATACAGTATACATATAAAAAATGTTGTACTCTTCTGTTTTGAGGGCCGCAAAAAAATTGTAGCGAAAATGTATGTGCAAAAGCGCCAAATCTAGCAAACGCACCCATTTAAACAGCGCATCAAATCTAGCTTATGTGCTGGTTTCAGATTGTGTAAGTTTATATAGTTTTGTATTTCTTAAGATGCCATTGAAATACTAGTTTAATTTTTAAATCCTTTTTGATATCCTATGGATTTAACAATTTGGGAATTGCCCATGATGAAAAGTTGGCAATAGAAGTTTGGGTAAAGTGCAGAATCACTCACTGCTTGACGCGTTTTTAAGAATTGCACATCGACCTATTTTCACTTAAAAAAAATCCCAGAATTGCCCAAAAATGGCACTGCACACCCCCTTGACTTTATGTATGTACACATTGACCTATTTTCATTTAAAAAGTAAAATAAAATTGACAAAAATTCAATTATTTTTACCCTTGTAAAATAACAATAAAAACAAATAAGTGAGCGATTCTGCACTTCTGAATTCCGATTCTGAGTATTTTCAAAGAAAAGGCATCATTCATTATAGAAAATTACGTTTGAACAACCAACGAGATGAAATTATCCTTTAGCGTCAGTAGCGAAATAGCGATGTACGCATCCATTCAGTTATGTTTAGCAATTTATATATTTGGTGGTCGTGTGTGCTTAATGCATGATATAATTAAAGAAAATAAGAGTAGACAATCTCCTATAACAAAAGAATATATTAAGTACTAAATTACAATTTAAATTACATTGCAGAGATCAACGCAGAGCTCGGAACACAGTTCATGCTACCGTCGCGTACAGTTGTCTGACGAGAAGTCTGAGTGAGTAATGACGTCGCTTTGCTGCTCCGATTAATAACTGGATTTTACACGTGGCGCCATCTCATGAATAGAAGTTGAAGTATCTGTCGGAACGCCACAGTACTCCCTCCCCCAAGTACCATCTGTACGTTATAAGTACTTTGGGTTAAATTTAACCTTTCTTCCAGATCTGGTAGTTTTAGGTTGCTCTTTAACGGGATATAAGCTTTCTTCCGGGAGTGATGTTGATGAGGAAGTTGTTGGATATTGCATTAGAAATGCTGGTTTGAGACGATCGATTCCAATCACTGATTGTTTGCCATTGCAGATGATGGTGAAATGTTTCGGTGTTCGTTTGACAACTTTGAATGGACCATCATATGAAGGTGTTAAATTTGGCTTAATTGCATCGTTGCGCACGAATACATGTGAAGATGTCTCAAGCGCAGGATGTACAAAATAGCTTGCTGGTTATGCGAAGATGCTGGGGTTGGCGAGATATTGCTCATGGTCTCACGTAAACGTTGAAGGAATGTTGGAGGGTCAATAACTGGAGTAGATTCTGGGTGAAAGAATTCACCTGGCAGACGGAGGGTTGCACCATATAACATTTCGGCACAAGTGCTACCAATGTCTTCTTTGAATGCTGTGCGAAGACCAAGCAAAACTAGGGGTAAGGCTTCTGTCCAGTGTGTGCTACTGTGGCACTTCAGACCTTGTTTGAGAGATCGGTGAAAGCGTTCCACCATCCCATTTCCAGATGGATGGTATGGTGTTGGGCGAATATGGCGAATGCCAAGAAGAGAGGTGAGGGATGCGAACAAGTGACATTGAAATTGTCGGCCTTGGTCAGTAGTGATGGTGGTAGGCATGCCAAATCTTGAAAGCCACTGGGAGATGAATGCTCGAGCTACAGTTTCAGCGGATATATTTTCAATAGGAATGGCTTCAGGCCATCTTCTGTACCGATCAATACAAGTGAGGAGGTAAGCGTAACCATTTGAAGGAGGCAATGGGCCAACCAAGTCTAAGTGCACATGATCAAAGCGTCTTGCTGGAAGGTTAAATTGTTGAATGGGGCTGTGAGTGTGACGGGATACTTTACACCGTTGACATCTAATACATGAACGAGTCCATTCTGTGATGTCTTGATTCATTGCTGGCCAGACAAATCTGTCTGCGATCAGCTTTTTGGTGGCACGGATTCCAGGATGTGCCAAATTGTGCAAGGCATTAAACACTTCACGTCTAAAACTGACAGGAATATAGGGACGTATTCTATTGTTCTTTATGTCACAGTAAATTTTAAGCGTTGGATCAATGTGCAGCGGTTGTAACTGAAGGGAAGTTTGTGGATTTGAGATTAGGTTCTTGAGTTCCTCATCATGCAATTGAGCTTTTGCAATTTTAGAGAAATCTGGGGTAGTGAGGTTGATATTGTTTACCCGAGACAAGGCATCAGCGACACAATTATCAGTACCAGAGACATATCTGATATCTGTACTAAACTGGGCGATGAAATCCAGATGTCGAAGCTGACGAGGAGAACATGAGTCAGAGTTTTTCCTAAAAGCGAAGGTTAATGGTCGATGATCGGTGAAAATGATGAAGTCGTGTCCTTCCAAGTTGTGCCGGAAGTATTTAACAGCACAGTACACAGCAAGTAGCTCCCTGTCATATGTGCTGTATTTCCTTTCTGCAGTAGTAAGTTTTCTGGAGAAGAATGCCATTGGGGAAAGTCCTTTAGTGGTATGGGCTTGAAGCACTGCTCCTATGGCCGTGTCAGATGCATCTACCATTATAGAGAGCTGATCACTAGGTGAGTGATAAGAAAGTGTGGCTGCATTTGCCAGATCGTGTTTGCATTGCACGAATGCTGCAGATGCAGATTCAGTCCAAGGGACAGCTCGTTGATCGTTTTTTTTTTTTTTTTTGCTATTCTTCAGAAACTCATGTAGGCAGGCTTGTGTTTTTGCGGCATTTGGCAGAAAGCGTCGGTAGAAATTTAACATTGCTAGAAAACGCTTCAGTTCAAAGATGGTTTTGGGCTGAGGTAGGTCGTTAATTGCTTTAACTCTTTCCGGTAAAGGCTTAACTCCATTCTGGGTGATAAGACATCCAAGAAAGGAAACTAAGGGTTGACCAAGTACACATTTGGATGGATTTAGTTTTAATCCATGATCTTTAAGGCGAGTGAAAATCTGACGCAGATGTTGAAAATGTTCTTCCGCATCTGTAGATGCAACCAGGATATCATCAAAATATGGGATGCAGAAATCGAGGCCAGACAGTACTTGATGTATGAAACGCTGAAATGTTTGGCCAGCATTGCGAAGGCCAAATGGCATATATAAGTACTCAAAGAGACCAAATGGTGTAGTCACTGCGGTCTTGGGCACATCTTCAGCATGCACTGGGATCTGATGATATGCTCTGGCAAGATCGAGGGTAGAAAATATGTTTGTTCTATGAAAAAGATGGGTACAGTCTTGGATATGTGGGACTGGATATCTGTCAGGGACTGTGACGGCATTAAGTCGTCGATAATCTCCACAAGGCCGCCAGTCACCATTAGACTTTTTAACCATGTGAAGTGGACTGGCCCATGGACTTTTAGATGGGCGAATGGTTCCCTGTGCTAGCATGAATTCAAATTCTTTGCGAGCAGCTTTTAGCATCTCTGGAGAAAGACGACGAGGCTTGGAAAATACAGGTGGGCCATGTGTTTCAATGTGATGATACACTTCTGGCTGATGAGTATGCTGACCTGATTTGGATGGGTTTAAAATGTCAGGGAATTCTGCTAATAACCGATGAAGCCGTGTGCTGCCCGATACAACACTTATGTTGGTAGGTACGTTCGATATGTGAGAAGCTTGGCCCTGTGATGTCAGCTGGGTTGTAGCATCAATTAAGCAATTATTCTTGACATCCACTAGAAGGTGGAAATGTGTCAAGAAGTCGACACCAATAATTGCTTGAGTTACATCCGCAATAATAAAAGGCCAGTTGAAAGTCCGGCGCAAGTTTAAATGAAGTGTCAATAGTTTGGTGCAATAGGTTGCAATTTGGGTACCATTGGCTGCATACAGTACAAGTTTATTAAGTTGGTGAGCATTTGTTTTAGTTCTCGGGAGCTCTGATATGTCAGCTCCAGTATCTACTAGAAAACATAACTGAGTTGAACGATCAGCCAGTACTATTCTGTCGATGTGGCGGACATTCTGTTGGCCAGCAGAAGACCGCCCATTTAGTTTCCCGCTTGCTCAAAAGTGCATGGAGCGGCACACTTGCGAGCTTGAGCGCCAAAATTCATATGATAAAAACATATGCCACTTGTGGGTTCTTTGTACTGCGTTCGAGTATTGTGACGAGATCGACTCCTGCTTCGGGCACGAAATTTATTACGTGGGCCCTGATTTGATCGATTGTATCTCCGTGAAGCATGAAGACTTGTAAAGAGTTCAGATACTTTTTTGGTCAATTCAGCCACTTGTTGTTCGAGGGATGAACTGGAAGGTGCAGCATTAGCAGCACTGACATAAGCTGGAGTAACAAGTTGATTAATTTTGTCAGCCATTGCTGCTAAACGGGTTAGATCTTCATTGGAAGCAGCAAGAATTATTTGTATGTTATTAGGGAGACGCGAAAGCCATAGTGACTTCAACAAGTCGTCACTAAAATGGCTTCCTGCCAGATCACGCATTCGTGACAGCAAGTATGAAGGTCGCTGATCTCCAAGTTCAAGTCCTTGTAGTAAAGTACGTATTTTTGAAGATTCACTTTCTGAATAGATTTCAATGAGCCGCTGTTTCAGTTTGGAGTATTTATCACAATCAGGTGGTTTGAGAATTAAGTCATGCACTGAATTCAGAATATCAGACTCAATTGCTGCAACTACATGGTTGAATTTTGTAGAATCCTCACTAATGCGAGCGATAGAAAATTGTGCTTCGATCTGAGCGAACCACAATGAAGGATTATTTTTCCAGAAAGGCGGTGGCTTCACCGCAACGCGTGTGATTTGTGGCTCTGGTGGAATATCGTCGGGCATACTGATGGATAATTTTCACTTTAATTAATAAACACTTAACAGCAAAAATATCGTAGCATGAGGATACACTATTTATATTTTACCATGATAACAATAAATATTTTAACCATGCAGAAAAAATTTACGTAACGATACACACACAAATAAGACAGGGTCAGCAATTACACACACAAATAATATTTTACCGAAATGCATTTGAAAAGAAACCCCTATTTGAGAAAAAAAATGATGCGTTCATTTTGTATTGCGCACACACAAAATCACCACTTCACACTGCTAAGGCACTTTCGAAGGAAAAAAGGAAATCACTCCTGTAGCACATGGGAAAAAATTCACTACTTTCGAACACTGAGGGAAGAATTTTGCCGTAGCACGTTGCACAAAATTTACTGATGTAGCACATTTGTCACAAAAGTTGAATGATCGAAGAATTATTGCACGACTGGCGAAGTCAGCGGAACGGAACAGATCACATTGATGATTTGCTGAAGCTCCTTGCGATGATATGCACGACTTTGAAAAAAACACAAGCATTATATATCAATACTTCTAGAAATAATTGAAAGGGTACGTTGTAGCATACGTTTAATGTCTATATTCGTTGTTATTTTTAGTCAGTTCTTCAGAATGCCTTAGATACACGTGGCTTAGGGTCGTTGAAAATCCATTGTCAGTAGCGTGCTCAGTCAAAAGGTCACCACTTTTGGTGGTCGTGGGTGCTTAATGCATGATATAATTAAAGAAAATAAGAGTAGACAATCTCCTATAACAAAAGAATATATTAAGTACTAAATTACAATTTAAATTACACTGCAGAGATCAACGCAGAGCTCGGAACACAGTTCATGCTACCGTCGCGTACAGTTGTCTGACGAGAAGTCTGAGTGAGTAATGACGTCGCTTTGCTGCTCCGATTAATAACTGGATTTTACACGTGGCGCCATCTCATGAATAGAAGTTGAAGTATCTGTCGGAACGCCACATATATAAATTATAATAATCATCTAAAATAGTTATTTACTCTTATGCTGCCATTCAGTCATGTTAGCCTTTTTCATATAAATTATAATAATGAAAAGTATATGAAATTAACCCTTCATCTAAATTAAAACATCAATCTTAGATAGTTATTTACTATTATACTTCATTTTTTGCCGCAATTATTAGGGTTACCGCAATTATTTTTGGCAGCATTGGCATCAACAATACTTTGGCGATTTTTTACGGCGTCGAAACCGAATAGTACCAAAAATGTTAACAAACGTTAGTTCTAAGAATTTTTTATTTTGAAGGCATAAATATTTTAATATGGTTTAAAATTTTGTAAAAAGCCAATAAATAAAGACAATAAATTTGTAAAAAGATGTTAAGAATTTACTTTGCTTTCATGGTTCAACATCCTGATTCGCCAGTTCGAATCACGTGACCTCATCTCACGTAAACTACATTACAAAAATCTAATTCTCTCAGCAATTATCTACATTAATTCCAACTTAAATCTTAATTTTGAATACAAGTTTAAATGCAAGAATTATTTCAATTCGTACGAATAGCTTACTCAGAAATTATGTAAAACAGCAGTGCTTTTTAATCCGGACTTCGGCGATTCCGGATTATCTGTTTTTCCGGATTATAGATCATCAATTTAAATCTGGTAAAATGGCATGCAGAAATTATAAAATTAAAAATATGAAACCGTCATTTGTGAAATAAAGAGCAATTATGATCTAAAGGGTATAAAATTTACAAAAAAGCTTAATATTTATTTGTTTACTTTATTAAACATTTCTTTGAACGCGCGCATGCGTAAAGCATACATTACGCATAGCCGAAATTAGAAAATTGCAACCAGAAAACTTTTTGATGTATATTCGTGATATTTATAATGACGAGGAATTTGATTTAAATCATATCAAAGACGGAGTACATCGAGATGAAATACTACATTTAGTAAGGAATTATAAGCCGAATAAAATAAAAACATCTGCTCTGAAGATAAGGATAGTGCTGACAGATCAACTTCCAGTTCATTGTGCGCCGCTATTCCCCCCCCCCGCAGAGCAGCGTGAAATTGATAAACAGATTTCGGAATGGTTAGAAAAACAAAGGATATGCCTCTATCCTTTTTTTGCAGCAATTTCACTTTTTGTTTAATGGATCGAAACATGCTTTTGCTTTGTAGATAGATCCTCTGGCAGCTCCAGAATCGGAAATTCTATTTGACATAATCGAAAGTTCAAGCTTACTTTTATAAAATTGCTATAACAGTCTGCAAAAAATAATAAGCTGGATCCAATGCGAAGATTAAGGAACAACGCAATCTGTAACATTAACTGAAATAGATAATTAGATAATTTTAGCTTAGCTTATACCGTCTGTTATACATTAAACGTGCATGTGTAAACGTATTATGCGCATGCGTAAAGGTATTTCGTGCATGCGTGAACACGATATGCATTGGCGCATGCGCATAGTTTGTAGCTTTCAGGTCCGGATTATAGATCATTCCGGATTAACGACTTTTGACTGTATGTAATTGTATGCCAGTATTGAAAGAAACAATCAGTCTGATAAGAAATGGCTGTGACTTGTTTTGAAAATGAGGCGTAAAAGGTAACCCAGCGAATATATTCCGTTTGGCATCAGTTGTACCGGCTACTGTTCCTAAATGTGGTTTTAATTTCAGTTTCATGCTTTCCATGTGCTAAGTTTTCACTGCATTTAACACACAATGGATGTTCATTTCCCATTGATAATGCAACATGTAAATAATGGTGTGATGTATTTAATAATGGCAAAGCACACTAGGGCTATCTGCCTAAGGGGAGGGATGCCTTCGTGGAGGACTTTCTAAGGGAAACTGGCTCGTATGCACGTTACACATGGGGAAAACCACGAAAACACCCATGCAGCCAGCCCGTTCGTGGGAATCGAACAACATGTAAATAATATAGTATAAAATAAACTCTTCTTGATATTTACTCAATTTTTTTTAAAGTAGAAAGAGAGCCAGTGGATGCATTTTTGTTTGCATTTTCATTAATAGTTTTTCTCTTTATTTGATGTTGGTCCATCCATCCCATTTCTCTTGTAAACATTGGGTATCTATTTTGGGCCATTTAACCATCATGAACAAAATTGCAACTAAAAAAAATGTTTTTATTATCCTTCGAGACACTACTAAATTTTTCAATACTTAGGAAATGTTATGTGCTTACTTGACAACAAATTTGATTAGAAATAAGAAACATAGTTTATAAATGATGTGTATTGCAATTACAATTTGCATGCAAGACACTAAGATAGCCGAAAAAAACTACATCTTCGCTGCACGTATGCAATTGCTTTGAATTCGAGCTGTTTGGAAATCAAGTATAACACACAAATCAAGTGGAAAGCAATAAAAATCGAAATTAAAATATGGAAATGTTTAATTTAAAATTCCTGGCAAATGTTTAAAAACATCCAAAATTCTCTTCAAATTCTATATATCTTTTATTTTGATCATGACTCCCAGGTTTAAATTTTGTAAAAAAGAATACAAGTTATCAATTGCATTTTGAAAAAACAAAAAAAAAAAAAAAAAAAAAAAAAAAAAAGATTTCAGACTTGTCTTCAACAGAACAGCAGGCAATAAATTATTTTCAAAAGTACGGGAAAGTGTGACTTATGTGACAATGTAAAAAGTGAATTACGGTTTAATATGTTATGTCCATGGCTTGTGTATTTTGTTTATCTAATTAAATACAAAATGATCCGTTCCTTCAAGCTTCTGCCAGAATATGCTATCAGATCTATCCCATTTCAGATGAACAGAAAGCAAGTGTATTCTTATTCAACAATTACAGTACTCTCGCATAATACTTACAAGGAATGAGTTAGGTTATTTAACTAAAGTGCAATCAATTTTATTCCTTATTTACATGAATGACGTATTACACAATGCTGTGTAGGCTGGTGACCTAGTGATGATGACTCAAAATGCATCTTTGCATTCAGGCATACACTCCTTATAAGAATATAACCATGCACTAAAGTCCTAGCTTCAGCATGTACATTTTGCTGTGCTATGCAATCTCTGTGGGTCCTAAATTCTAAACAAAAAACTTTTCCACTTCTAAATTCCAAAAATGTTGCTACTTGATATTTCTAATTCCAAAATTTTCCTCACCTGCCATAACCACACTGGCTGTGGCCTCAGTTATCAAATGTTCTAACAAAGTCAAATATTGTAACGTTATTATAGACCAGACTTTCTTAAACTCTGGATCGCAACCCCCATCTATAGCAGCGAGTCGCAAAAAATTTTAGTAGTTTTGGTATTTCTTTAGCTTAATATAGTAATTTTACAATTACCCAATATTTTTACACAATGTATCTGAAAATAGATAAAGATAAGACAAATACAAAGAGAAAAACAAAAATGTTTCGTTGCATTTTTTTTATAGTATAAATGTTCATTTTACTTGTTTCACGTGACGTTGTCATTTCATCTGGTACTTAATAAAAATTTTCACATTGTTCTATGTCTTAAAATTAGAAATTAAAGTTAATGACCTAAAACTGCAACACTATCTTACAGTACAAGTGAAAAAATTGACAGTTTCACTCATGCACATGTCGGGTTTTCGCAATGCTCATGGGGTCCCACAAACTTTTCGTAAATATTTTGGTGTCATGAAAAAAATCCGTCATAAAAAAGGGTCACGACTGGAAAAAAGTTTAAGAAGCTTTGCTTTAGACCAATCAGTTTCCTGACGCCAACCCATTTTTTTTGCCTGTTTTGTTTCTCAGCTGAATTATAAAAAGGAAAAAAAATAGTATAAAAGAACAAGAAAAACGAGGAATCCAACCAACTTCAACATAATAATATCGTCAAGAGGAGGTATGTCAAATTTAATTACATTTTCCCTTCTAAAACAAAATCCTTGCTTTTCTGTATCCAGAATCAGCTGATGAAACATTTCAGTATATTTTTTTATCTTAATAGTTCACCCGAAAATTCTGGTCCTCCTCAAAGCGAAGGAAAATCATTAAAAATATCTTCCAATTTTAAAATATTTTTATAATCTAAAAAGAATCTTAAAAAAAATGAAAACATGTCCTTAAAAATGTTAAAAAAAATTAAAATCCTACAGTGGAAAATCTTTGAAAGTTCAGAATAATGTTAACACAAAACTTTACTAGAACCTCTTATCAAACAGCAGTTGCAAAGGAAAATGGGGGTGGGGGAAGTCAAATCATTAAAAATATTTTCCAATGTAAAAAGATTGTACTAGTCTAAAAAGAATATTTGATATTTTACGTTTACAGGATTTTATCAATTTGAATTTTTATTCTTTGTGAAAAATTGGTTCTAAATTTCTTTCTTTATATATTTACTGATCAATTTTTAGAAGGATTATAAATTTTCCTTTTAAAAAATAATTTCTATATACATAGTCCAAACACATCTGTATACAGTGGAATACGTTTAAAACGAAATATTAGTTAACACGAAATAATGCAACGGTTCCGACAAACCACAGTCAAAAGTCGTTATTTCGGACACCCATAATCCGGACCTCAAAGCTACAAACGTTCTGCGCATGCGTCGCATTGTCGCACCCGCATAGGTGTTTACGTGTGCGCGTAAGACCTTTACGGATGCGAATATGCGTGTGCGCATGCGCATAAAACGTTTATGCATGCGCGTTTAATGTATAACGGACGGTATAAGCTAAGATAAAATTATCTAATTCAGTTAATGTTGCAGATTGCGTTGTTCCTTAATCTTCGAATTGGATCCGGCTTATTATTTTTTGCAGACTGTTAGAGTAATTTTATAAAAGTAAGCTTGAACTTTCAATTATATCAAATAGAATTTCCGATATATATTTGCTAATATGTAAAGGATCTAAAGCGAAAGTATGCTTCGAAATCCGAAATCTGTTTATCAATTTCACGCTCCTCGGCAGGGGTAACGCCGCGGCACACAATGAATTGGAAGTTGATCTGTCAGCACTATCCTTATCTTCAGGGCAGATGTTTTTATTTTATTTGGCTTATAATTCCTTACTAAATGTAGTATTTCATCTCGATGTACTCTGTCTTTGATATGATTTAAATCAAATTCCTCGTCATTATAATTCGTTTCCGATAGCAAAGAAAGTAACAGAGGTTATTGAAAACGAAAAAATTTCTATTGACAAATTAGTCGGTATTCTCGACACAGCAATTATAGGACTTAAACAGCGGAACTTTGTAACTGAACAAGAAATTACGTCTGTTTAATAGAATTAAAGAGACAGTATTATCACATGAAACGAAGCAACTTAAATAACTTACATTGAAAGAAATGTTTAATAAAGTAAACAAATAAATATTAAGCTTTTTCTCTTTGTAAATTTTGATACCCTTGTAAGGATCTTAAGTTTTACTAACGTTTATTTTATTTTAAATCTTTACTATCACTTCTTATTTTCTACTTCCGGCCAGAATTATAAGCGTGAAGGATTTTATGCAAAGTTTGTCTGGCGAACGCCAAGTATTTAAGTGTGGCCTTTTTGCCAAGCAAGAAAGAGAGGAAGCAGTAAGTCAACGCAGGCCGCTTACCTTAGAAGTTACGCAGTTGCTGTTTGCCTTCCAGGCCAGAGGTTTTAATCCTCTTGATAAATTAAACGTATTGTAGTGTTCACAGTCTCTGTGCTACATACGCTTCCTGTTATTATAAGGCCAATCTTCCACGTGTATTATTCTAGAGTTAAATGAGAGTTTAGTTTTATTTTTATACTTTTACGTTAGACCCCGAGTGACGGGTCATTGTATTCCGAAGTACGGAAGTTATTGTATATAGAGAAAAATAAAGGGTTTTGTATACCCTTCGTCTGTATCCTGTCTACTTACCACAATTAGTGAACATAGCTTTAGTAAGCTCTCTGTTCCGAGTCAGGTCCTTGTATGTTCCCGAAGAAGGTTAGAAGGAACATTGAACCTGATAGTGGCGCCCAACGAAGAAGAATAACCATGGCCGAGTTTCAAGAAGAACCTGTGCTGCCTGCAGAAACGGCTCAGAATCCAGAAATGCCAGCTGCCGCCCTGGAAAGATTCGGTTACATCGTCCAGACCATGCGCGCTTCGATGAAACCAGAAGCAACGTTTAACGGAAACTCACCGGTAACCAGTTTTTTGGAAAAATTGGATGACCACTTCATGCTCTACCCCGTGCACGAGTTTCAAAAAGTTACCTTAGCTACCAGCGCTTTGAGGGGCCAAGCGCTTAACTGGTTCAAATGTATAGGCAGAAGTCTCTTGGGTCAAGCAGGAAGTCCCACCTATACTTACGAAAATTTCAAGATTGCCCTACTAAAAGCCTTCCCTGTTGTAAGGGATCGTGCGAAATTAGAAACGGAACTTTTCAGCATATATCAACAAAGAATCGAAATCCTCTCGAGCTTTATTTTAAGAAAAATTCACGTTTTCAAGCTCTTGTATGGAAACCATTCGGATCCTGAAATAATTCAAGTGATTTTGCCGAGGTTACTGCCCCAAGTGCAAGACTTTATTGAATTAAGAAATCCGACTACACTGGAAAAGTTATTTGAGCTAGCAATCCAGTTTGAAAGTAGAAGAACGGCGAACGTCGAAAGAAGAAGCCAATATGAACAGCGAAACCAATTTGGTACGCCAAGACTACAGCAAACTCAAGCACATGGCTACGGAGAAAAAGCGAATCAGTGGGCAAGGAAACCCGAGCATTCAAAAACAGCCGGCGAACGTCGACAGTTCAATAGCAACCCAGGAAAAAAGTCTCAAGGCCAGGGGAAAAAGAAGGAAAGCACGGAAAGGAAAAATAATTTAAACTAAAACGGATTTCTGCTGACGAGAGGGTGCGGAAATCCGAAGGCCACGAAAACCCCTCTTCCTACAAGTTAAATACAGTAATGGTGAAAAATTTGACTCTTCCGAAGATTGAAGTCTTGGTGAATAATATACCAGCCACCGCACTCCTGGATACCGGCGCGCAGTGTTCCTGTGTGGCAGAACAGTTTTTTAGGAAGTATTTTCGCAAATACCACATATATAATGCGGATAATACAACAGTGTTAGCGGCGCAAGGAGAAAAATGTAAGTGCGTAGGTAAAGTACCTTTGTATATCCGTATCAAGGACGAACAAATAAAGGTGATGTTTTTTATAGTAAAGAATCTGCAAGCACATTTAATCTTAGGGATAGATTTTCTTTCAGACGGACAAGCAACACTGGATTTTAATGAAGCGTCCCTTAAGCTGACAATGAGACCAGTTCGTACTGAAAAGGCTGAACCGCCGATGGTAAATCTTGACCACCTGCCTAATGACGAGCAAGATAGAATCCGACAAGTGGTAAGTGTATTTGCTTCGTTATTTAGTGATATTCCAGGATTTACTCAGGTTACTAACCATAGTATTGACACCGGAGATGCATTGCCAGTTCGTCAAAAACCATACCGGTATGATAAGAATAAGGAAAAAATTATAGAATGGCATATTACCGATATGCTACGTAAAAAAATCATAACGCCCATCTCAAGTAGTTATGCTAGCCCGGTGGTTTTATGTAAGAAAAATAATGATTATCCTTTGGAGCATCCAAAAAGGTAGAGATTCGCTATTGATTACCGTAAATTAAATTCCATAACGAAATATTCGGTATATCCGTTACCGATCATAGAAGAAATTTTAAGGAACATAAAATCAACCAAATTTATGACGACTTTAGACTTAACGACTGGTTATTTTCAAATAGGGGTGAGGCCTGAGGACGTGCCTAAGACTGCTTTTATAACTAAGTCTGGCACTTATGCATTTTTGCGTATGCCGTTTGGCCTTTCAGGGGCCCCGGCAACATTTCAGCGATGCATGGACATTGTGTTAAGACCTGTTCTTGGAAAGTCCACATTTATCTATTTAGACGATATCATTATTACTAGTGATAATCTCGACCAACACGTACAGGATTTAAGACAGGTGTTTTCTTTATTAAATGAGGCCGGTCTAAAAGTTAATGTCGAAAAGTGCAAATTTGCAGCCCCTGAATTAAAATATTTAGGTTACAAAATATCTCAAAAAGGGATCGAGACAGATGAATCAAAAATAATCGCTGTACAAAAGTATCCGACTCCGAACACGGCAAAGAAGCTCTCTTCTTTTCTAGGACTTTGTTCATATTATAGGTCCTTTATAAAAGATTTTGCGGCTATCGCTGAGCCATTGTTAAAATTAAAAAGGAAAAAGGCAAGATTCTCGTGGACGGCCGAAGCCAATAGTGCTTTCGAAAAATTAAAACAAGCATTAACGCAAGCCCCTGTGTTGAAATTTCCTGAAAAGGATGAAAATTTAGAAATTTCAGCGGATGCTTCGGATTATGCGGTAGGAGCGCTACTTTCGCAAAATCAGCAGCCCGTGGCATTTTTTAGCCGAACTTTAAATCAAACACAAAGAAACTATTCCGCGACCGAGAGAGAGGCACTTGCAGTTTTGTTAGCAGTGCAAAAGTTCCGAGTCTATTTTGGAAAGGCACCGATAACAGTATACTCTGATCATGCGGCGGTAACTAGATTGTACTCAGGGAAAAATTTATCCCCAAGGTTAATAAGATGGGTACTCAAGCTGCAAGAATATAATCTGGTAATCAAGCATACCCCCGGAAAGGAAAATATCGTAGCAGATGCCCTATCAAGAATTAAAATTGACGAACAAGGTAATGCCGTAAAGGTGGCAATGCTCACAGCATGTACAATAAATTCCCGAGAAACTGTAATAACTGAACTGGGTAAGGATCCTGAGTTTGGAAGCATTTATGAGTATCTGAAGGATCCTGAAAATTTTAGACACCAAGATAGTGTGGCGATAAGAAATAGGGCGGCCCATTACGAACTAATAGATGGTCTATTATTCTATACAAAAACTACGAATTCCAACAACGAATTTCGACCTGTTATCCCAGCTAGTCTTAGATTAAATATCCTGCAGGAGCTCCATGACAGCCCTTTAGCTTCTCATGCTGGTATTCGAAAAACTATCCAACGCGTACGCGAGGCAGTCTACTTTCCTGAACTGCAAAAGTTAACAAGGGCGTATATCCAGTCCTGCCCAACATGTCAAGCAGTTAATTATATTAATTTCCGCCCGGCCGGGTTTCTAAATAGTATTAAATCCGAATTTCCAAATGAAATAATTGGCATCGATTTATTGGGCCATTTCCCAAAAAGTCAGTTAAATAAAAGTCGCTATCTCCTTGTTATGGTTGATCATTTTAGTAAATGGACCGAAATTGTTCCCTTAAAACGAGCCTCCGCGAAATTAGTTACCGATTCTATTTTAAATAAATATATTTAAAAATACGGGGCGCCCCTAAAAGTTATATCGGATAATGGTCCTCAATTTGTAAGTAATATATTTGAAGACATGTGCCAAAAACTGGGCATACGTCATTTAAAAATGGTCCCGTATCGGCCGCAATCAAATATAGCGGAACGGGTCAATAGAAATATAGTGAAAATTATCCGTAGTTATGTTAAAAATTTTCATAAAAGCTGGGATAACTATGTCAATGAATTTGCTTTCGCCCTTAGGACCGCAAAACATGATACAACGGGCAAAACTCCTGCTGAGTTATTTCTAGGCAGAAAGGTTATAACACCGTTAGATAAATTATTTTATGTGCAACAAAGAGCCCCAGAATTTAAAATGGGTGATATAGAAAAACTAATTAAAGAAGCAAAAAAGAATACGGAAGTAGCACAGAGAAAACAAAAACTGTATTACGACTTGAAACGACGGGGAGTAACTTATAAAGTAGGGGATGAAGTATTAAAAATTAAGCATTCACTTTCTTCAGCACCAGAAGATAAAACTGCCAAATTTTTTCCACGATTTGAAGGACCATATGTTATAGAAAAAATAACTCACGCTGTTGTAGTGTTAAAAGCGAGAAATGGTGAAACCTGTTCCGCAAACATTGATCAAATCAAGCCCTATTTCGATCGTAATAAAATGCAAATCCTTTCAGATCTTTTGCAGGATCCGGCACGGCAGACACCGCAGGTACAAGTTCCAGAGGTGGAAAAACGACAAGTACAAGGGCAAGCCAATGAGAGACAGAAGCAAGTGAAAAGAAAATTGCCCCGCGGAAAAATTGAAGGTAACAATAAAAAGAAGCCGTTCCACCGTCCAGAAAACAGAGTTCACGAACACCCCCAGAATGAAGAAGGGAGAAGGACGACGTATGTGAAGAGGACCAGGAGAAATGACGGCAACTATGACCCGGCTTTAAAACGGAAGATCTACTCATCCGACAGAACTCTCCGCAGCAAAAGTCGTCGAACTGCGGAAGGGCCATCAGCGGCGGAGGAAAAAGTACAAGGAAAATTTGAACGGCCAACAACGAGGTCCAAGCAGGAACACGACAGAAGTTTCCCGGTTCCGCCAAGACCAGCTGCCATCAAACGGCCAAGACCACAAGCAGAGGAGAAAAGGAAGGTGTTCAAGGGTGGCCGAAGTGGTGAAAAACGGAAGCTTCCAGAGGAAAGCACTGAAGGGCGAGCCCGTACAAGAAGGAGGATAAATCAAGCTACTATCTGCAGTACCTTTAAAGACTGGGCCCAGAAAAGGATGTCCGAATATTACAAAGATAAGTAAAATTTTATGTTACTTTGCAAACTTAAGTTAATCTTTCATTCTTACTGCAAGTGGCAGATTTCAAGAAGTTTTACCTCATGCGAGGTCTACCTTTATCGCCAAAAGGCCGAGAAATGAGTTGTGACCGATTTTCTTATTATGTTTTTCAATTACTCGCGCGTAAAACTAAAGTTGATGTATAATAGCGTTGTGTAAAGACTTAAATATTGTAAAAAGTTATTGTATAAATTTTATTTAAAACATTCTAGCCAGAGAGAAGTTTTAGTCTGAAAGACTTTTTGAAATGTATTATTTCAATGTAGAAAGAATTGGCACTTGCTTTGAAAAGAATAGAAGTTAACAATGTACTACTAATGTATGTTTTCAAATCTGTAAAATTAACGGCATGTTGATATATTCTGTTATTTTAAATGTTAAGAAATACCGTGATATGGTAAAAGTGAAAGTAATGTTAAAAATTGGTTATTCGTGTGACTGTAAAGACTAAATCATGGCGAATATGTGTTAAAGGTTGAATGATGTAGTTAGGCTCTCTGACGCTACACTTTAGAGTTAGCCACTTTTAGAATAGTACCTCAGGGTTTAGAGTTGAAATTAGGGTGTGTTAAGAGGTCTCGTTATGTTGAATTTTAACACGTTAGTGTTTTGATTGTAGGAGGAAGTGTGGCACACGCAGACAGAAACACATTCGTGTTTGGTGTTCTTTTACAACACATGTCAGAGAGCACGGGGAGAGATAATTAAAATAGTCATGAATGAAATAAGAATGTTAAGAGCAGTATAATTGTATATGTTACTTGCCATGTCATTGTGTAACATTTCATTAAACTAGTTTTCCTTCCAGATCTCTGGAAGGAACCAGAATTGAATAAAAGCTCCTGGTTAGATGCAGTACAGATGAAAAAAAGATTGTTGTATATCCTGGGAGCTGCTATTGTAACAAATTTCTTTCTTTTAAATTTCTAGTTTCTAGCGAAGTGTGTTTGTAAAAGGTTGGCCTCGCGTTAGATTCTAGAGCTAAAAGTTTTCAACAAGGTCGTTTTAGACCTCAGTTTCAAACTAATTAACTCTGGCGGGAAGTATGTAAGGATCTTAAGTTTTACTAACGTTTATTTTATTTTAAATCTTTACTATCACTTCTTATTTTCTACTTCCGGCCAGAATTATAAGCGTGAAGGATTTTATGCAAAGTTTGTCTGGTGAACGCCAAGTATTTAAGTGTGGCCTTTTTGCCAAGCGAAAGAGAGGAAGCAGTAAGTCAACGCAGGCCGCTTACCTTAGAAGTTACGCAGTTGCTGTTTGCCTTCCAGGCCAGAGGTTTTAATCCTCTTGATAAATTAAACGTATTGTAGTGTTCACAGTCTCTGTGCTACATACGCTTCCTGTTATTATAAGGCCAATCTTCCACGTGTATTATTCTAGAGTTAAATGAGAGTTTAGTTTTATTTTTATACTTTTACGTTAGACCCCGAGTGGCGGGTCATTGTATTCCGAAGTACGGAAGTTATTGTATATAGAGAAAAATAAAGGGTTTTGTATACCCTTCGTCTGTATCCTGTCTACTTACCACAATTAGTGAACATAGCTTTAGTAAGCTCTCTGTTCCGAGTCAGGTCCTTGTATGTTCCCGAAGAAAATTAGAAGGAACATTGAACCTGATACCCTTTAGATCATAATTGTTCTTTATTTCATAAATTACGGTTTCATATTTTTAATTTTGCAATTTCTGCATGCCATCTTACCAGATTTAAACTGATGATCTATAATCCGGAAAAATCGATAATTCGGAATCGCCGAGGTCCCGACGAGTCCGAATTAACGACTTTTGACTGTACTATGTAATTTCATGCATTTTGTTTCTTTTCACACGAAACAAAAATCGCTTAATACGAAAAGATATCCTTTCTGGGAAAGAACAAAATATAGAAAACACCCGCATCGCAGGCGAGAATTGAGCAGGGTGTGAAATGAAAGAGAGGTGCTTTAATTTGATGCTAAAAAAGGCAATGCAAAGAAAAATATCAGATTATTTTCCCAAAACTCAATATTTTGTTTTTCAAAAATCTTGAAAATTTTGTATTAAATTTTATTAAATTCTTGAGGATGCTTTTTCGTTTCATGGATTTTTATTAAATACATACATATCACTGCAAATAAAATGTACTCTAATAAACTTAATTTTGTTGAATATATTTTTTTTTTCAATATTCCACAAAAAGTATTTCAGTCTCCTCAGTTTTGTATTAAATGATTTTTACTGTATATCTAATGCACATAAATCCCTTTCTTACATAAAATATATATGTATGTACTATAAAATAACTAAATAAATTGTAAAGGAAGTTTAATTAGCAACTATGAAATCTTAAAAAAGTAGTGTGAAATTTATAATGGCAAACATTAAAATAGATGAAAGTAAATAAAATTTAAATCATAGAATTTACTTTATAAAATTAATAACAAGTGGTTAAAATATATATTTTAATTACTTAAAACATGGACGTTATTTGGAAGAGATAGTTGGATATAAAATTACTACTTCAAATTTTCAGATTACTATTATTCATATTTAAAGTCTCAACTTGCAATCTTAATCCACTTAACAACCATTGCAAAAATCACCCGTTATCATATTCCAAAGATCAGCAGCATACATTTTTTTTCAAAATCATGCATATTAAATATTGGCTTTTGATAGTCAAGTTGATACAAATAAGATGAACTGTTTTTATGATTTTAGACTAGTAGTCTATTCTTCCATTCACTTGCTTTTCTACAGTATTTCATTTTTTGTATGCTTGACTACCCAAAATTTCAAGAGCTTTCCTATTTTTTGAGTTTTTACTGTACACACATTTCAGTATTTACACCGTCAAAAGTGCACAGACACATACTTGAAGCGAATTTACTTTTACAGCTAAACACAGGAACTGGAAAACAAAAAAGTACTTATTTGGAGATTGTATTTCTTTTTTGTTCATGAAAATCAAAGTTCATTACACAAACATGCAATCACACTGCGCAAGCATGTATGGAAATTCTTAACACATTTAGTAATCCTGATAATTGATTACACATTTAATAAATAAATCAGAAAATATTTTAATGTATAACAAATGAAAAAAGTAGTTAAGCTTTCATAAAACAGAGCATAATACTACAGTTACTAAGATATTTAATGTTATAAAGTTAGGTAATTTAGTAAATTTCAGTTTTTCACAAAAGCAATGAAGTATTTCGATAATTATGAAGTTCCTCATATATCTTTATAGACGAACTTTATTGAAATTCTTCTTGTTTTTATTTAGTTCACATAGAAGCACTCCAATTCTTTCATATTCCTTGATCTGAAGTTTTCTGCAAGTGTTTTTTTATTAAAATTCCTGTATTGGCACACATACAATTTTTGTATAGTGGTTTCAGATGTGGATAAGTTTTTCGAACAATCTCGTTTGTTTTACTGTCGTCGCTGAATTTTGCGATAAATGCATTACATTTATTGCCGAGTATCACCTTCCAGACTTTTCATACTGTTAATGTACATCAGCAGTGAATTATTCTCCTCTTTCCTCAAATACACTACGGCGATAAACAATAACCGTTCACTAAAGATTTTGCGTAAGTTTCCACTCATAATAATTTAAAGTGCTCAAATCTTACAATTAAAGCACCTATTCAGCACAATTCTTTGGAAAGCGCGCCGTTGTAGTCAAAAATGGGGTAGGCCGTCTTGGCCAGGTGAAACTAGTCGATATTTTCGTGACGTAAAAGGTGACGGGTAGGGTTTGGAAATACGCGAGATAGCTCCCCTAAGGCTTTAGACAAAGAATCTCTAAGGAGAAGAATGAAAGCTTCCATAGACGCAATGTAAACCTGTTTCGCCTCTGCGCCGCTGTACCGAAGAGCCACGGCTATGCAGTGAAACATCAGCGCAGGGTGGAATTTAAACAGCGCAGTTTGAGGAGATAGTAAATTTTTTACTTTGAAATAACTCAAAATGTTTTATTTTCATACATTTCTGGACTTTTATGAGCAAAAGGATGTTAGTTGGAACTTTGGGCGAATTATAGAAATCCTGTCCAATTTCTACTTTTAATTTAAACAGCGAGCCATACGAAGACAAAATTTAAATGAAATAAATTTCTTAATTCTTTTCTTCTGTAAACTTAAAAAGGGGGGAAAACACATGCCATACAAAAGGTAATCTTTAGAGATTCTTTGCTTTAGAGGAGCCTTAAGCTCGCCTGTCCACACGGAACGATTTTCTCGTTAGTACAGGAATTCACTCAGCCAATCACTACGAAAGGAAGTGTTCCCGCCCTCTAAAGCGTCACACTGTCTACGATTTGTAAACAAAGCTTACGATATTGTCAAATAGTCAAAATAATGGATGACTATTTTAAATTGCTACTATAGATACAGCTACAATTTTGAACTTAGCTACTGCTACAGAAGGGGGAAAAATGCGTTTGGACTAGAAATTGGGTCAAACGACGAGAAATTCATAGTGCCTTCGTAATTCCCTGCTCTGGGAGGCATATAAGCAAAATGTACACTGCTAGGATCAAGGATCAAGGAAGTGTAATTTACGGAGTTCACATCCAATTACGCCTTTACCTCCACATCTTCAAAGGAAATTAAATCATCCGAAAGAGGGGATTGTCAAATAGGGTAAAATTTTGATAAGCCGAATGACTTGGAGTAAGTGCCTTCACACTGAATCAAAAAAAAAGGCAAAAAACTCAGAAGGTCTTAATTTTGCGCCGAAAAAGGGCCAGAATAATTTAGATAGGGGCAGCCATAAAAATTTTGACTAGAAAAATAAAAGGTGATGTTTCCTTGAACCTTGATAATCATTTTCTTTGCATACGTCAGATGAAGAATACGCAGGGGAATTCCGATGCGCGTTCTTCGAGGTGGGAGGGAAGGGGGAACCTGTTTACAGGTCGAAAAAGTAGTTCTGCCAGTGATCAGCTGGGAGGGAGAAGTTTCATTTTTGACCGCTATTCAATGCGGTTTTTAAAGGCCAAAAAGGACGCTGTTAAGCGCCTAAGAAAGTCCTTTTTAAAGGAAGAGAGAAGCTATAATTTAACAATCTTTTTCAGTTTTATTTCATTTGATAGGTTAAAGTATTTTAAATCAGTCCTATTTGACTGTGATGTTTCTTATCAAAGAAACGTTAAAGGAGGTTCCTCGAGTTAATGCCGTATGCATTAAAGAACTTTAGAGGCGGGCGGGGTTAAGGAACGAGAGGTAGTTATTCACGTGGCTATCAGTGTGCTCATATCTAGCCCGTTTAAATGGCAGAGCTGAATATTCCCTGTTAAGAACCGCTCTGGGTCTTTTCCGGGAAGAAGCAAGAGCAGGATCGTATACGGGTAGCATATGAAGCACAGGATTTGCAACACGTTGAATATTTTTGAAAAATTTTTCCGAAAGTCGCTGTATATAGCGATTAATGGGCATAATTTTGAGGTCGTTATGAATCTCTTCGTTCCGTACAAACCACGGAGCTTTTATAATTTGCCGAAGCATTTTAGATTGAAAAATTTGGACATGTTTTCTGTTAGTCAGTGCACATGGGCCCCATACGGGACACGCATACGTAAGAACCGGCCTAATCATTGATTTGTAGAGCAAGATTTTGTTATCAGTTGACAGGTCGCTATGACTAGCTAAAAGGGGGCGTAGGGCGATTTTTACAGCTGTCGCACCCGCTATGATTTTGCGGATGTGAGGCTGCCAAGTTAATTTTGAGTCTAGTAAAACACCTAGATATTTGTAAGAAGAGACCCAGGGAATGGGTTCACCGAAGAGCATTAAATTAGGTAAACTTGGGATGTTTCTTCGGATGAACATAGTGGCAGCACATTTTGCGACATTAATTTTGATTTTATACAGACCGAGCCAGAGTTCTAAGGTCGAAAGATAACTCTGCAATTGTGAGATTACCTGGAGGGTGTTGGAGTGTTGTGAAATGATGGCTGTATCGTCTGCGTATAACGCAAGATCGATATTTGGGGCCTTAAGAATATCATTTACATAAAGGTTAAAGATTGCAGGGGCGAGGAGGCTACCTTGAGCCACCCCAGCATAGATTGGGCGGGGAGAGGAGAATTCGTGGTTAACTCGCACGCGGAAACTGCGTCCGGTCAAGTACGAGTTAATAATTTTAATGAGATGGGCCGAAAAACCAAGCCGCATGAACTTGTAAATAATCCCGTCATGCCAAGTCCTGTCAAAGGCTTTGGCAACGTCCAGATAGACAATTCCAGTTTTCTCTCGCTTACGAAAGCCTTCATGAATGAATTCCACTACACGGAGTAACTGGTGTACCGTGGAGTGTTTAGGTCGGAAGCCGAATTGTTCCGGGATTAGTAAATTTTGATCCCGACAGAATTCATTCAGGCGATTAAGTAAGACAAATTCATAGATCTTAGAGAGAGAAGATAACAGACTTATGGGTCTATAATTGACGGGCAGGTTTAAATTTTTGTCCCGGTTTTGGAATGGGGACGACTGCTGCAATTTTCCAGCAGTCAGGGAAATAGCTTCTCCTGAGCATTAAATTTATGAGTACCGTGATCCATACCATAAACATAGGGGGAAGTTTTTGATCATGCGATTCGAAATAGAATCTATGCCAGGTGCCTTGTCAGGTTTCAATTTATCTATGAAAACCATGACTTCAGTAGGGTCCGTTGGCCTGAGTTCAGTTGTGATAGGTTGTGTTAAAAAATCTTTAACCCGTGCTTGTATGCGCCCCTGTGTAACCGGGCGGTTACAGTAGGAGTCGTGGTTTGTTGTGAATTGAGTTGCAAGGCTGTCAGCTATGACATTCGCCTTTTCTGAGTCAGTGTAGGCCATCTGTGCGCCATCGGCCGTTTGAAGGGGCGGAATGTATGTTTTATGTTTGCGTAATCGGGCGGCTGCGCGCCAAATCGATTTGTCTTCAGTCGTTAGGGACTCAATGTATGTTTTCCACTCCACTTGTTTTAGTAAGCGGGTTTCGATCCTTATCTCGTTCTGTATCTTGCGAAATTGGGCACGGATATTGAGATCTCGTGACCTTTGCCAAATTCTTCGCAAGTAATTTCGCTGCTTAATTTTGAATTTAGTCTCAGGTGGGAGCCTAGCACCTGGGTGTTTGCGTGGTTTTGAAGCCGCAGCTCTCGCTTCTTTCAGTAAAGACTCCAGATTTTTGATATGCCTGTCAAAGTCCGAATTGCTGGAAATTTTGATGGGAGGGAGTGAAGTTTTTTCCAAAATAAATCTAAAGTCGTCCCAATTTGTTGAGACTTGCTCCTCTAATTTTGAGTATCGATTTTGAATATCTAGGGTTATCAAAACGGGGTAGTGCCGAAAAAATATATTATAAAAGGCAGCCAGATCAAGAACTGCAGGGGACCCTCTAACAGGGTAAAAAGTCGGGAGGGTAGGAGCTATGATCTGTACATGGTTACTCTGGCACCATGAATTTAGACTAATACCATACCTGTTCCTATTAGAACAAAACCATGCGGCATGGCGTGAATTTAGATCACCAGCAATTATTAGGTGATTTGAAATATTCAAAAGTTTATCAAAATCACTGACAGGAAAAGCTGGCCTTCCACGTGCTCTAGACAGTGGAGGTAGATAAGCTGAGACTATTGTCAGCGGGGAGGAATTTTGAAGGAAAATTTTGATGATTGTCGCTTCCAAAAAATTTAAATCAGGGGACGGTATTATGTGGTGCTTTAACGAACGCTTCACATAGATACAAGTGCCCCCACAGGGATTTCTGCCCTGTGACACCCTGTCAGTACAATAAATGTCATAATTCCCAATTTTGGGAGTATTCCCTGGGGTAAGGTGAGTCTCTTGGACTAAAAACACGTCAATATCGTGCTCTACTACAAAATCACGAACTTCGTGAATTTTCGATGTTAATCCATTGGCATTTCATGTGCAAATGGTCAGTTCTCTGGTGGTGTTTGAACTGTTATTCATAAAATTGAATTTTAAGCCGTTATTAGAGGTTCATCACTGAAAAACAGAAGTCATGGGTCTGAAAAAGCCTAATTAGGTTGAAAGCTCAACATAGCTTTCATAAATATAAAATGCCCTCATTAAAGCATCTGCTTGCCTGAGTTTAGGCATTGCTTTTTTGAAGGCAAGGAGCAGAATATGCTTGTCTACCGCTGGGTCGCGGGAGATTTCAATTAAGCATTTTAGTGTAGATGAAAAGACATCGTCGGAATCATTGCTACACTCTGCTGTGGCTGACACTGCTGGGGCTTCTGCAGCCGGCAGTCTTGGATTCGTGGAGTTGAATCCGTGCTCGGTGGTGTTCTTCACCATCTGTGCATAAGATGGTGAATTGACGTTGCTTGGGGGAGCAGGCATGGGACGTCTTGTCTCAGCAGTTGCTGGGGGCTTAGAAGAACCCTGCGGGGGGGCTGTCTGAGCAGCTGCCCTAGTCTTAGGCGCGGAATTTTTACCACGAGCCCGTTTGTTACCTGGGTAGCGGGGACAAGATTTATATGAAGCAGGATGATCTCCACAGCAGTTGCAGCAAGTGGCAGGTACATCTTTGGTACACTCACGTGCCCAATGGTGACCAGAGCATCTGACACAACGGATTGGAAGGGTGCAGAGTTCCGAAGAATGTACACTGCTAGGACAACGGCTTGAATTTGGCCAATGACAGTCCAGATGAGGGTTTCATTAACTCCGCCCATATGAGTGACGTTATATTTCTGACGTTTGTTTACATTCTACTGTTCAGAGTTACTTGCGTTTTCAGAGTTACTTAAAGTGCGTTTTGGTGAGGTAGAGAACGCGAAGCTGCGTGGTGAATTCTTCGACTCGCGTTTGTTTACTTCGGCGAAGTGCAACGTGTTAAAGTGCGGGTTTTCTTCCCGTATTGTGGTGTTTAATTTGTGCTTTAAATAAAGCTAGTAACAGAGTGTCTTGTTCTCCTGGTTTTGTTTTTTTTTTCAGTGAAGTTTCAGGTAGGAGAATTTTCCTTTACATTTTCCTTTTGCGCTCTGACACAAGTGTGATGAAGCAGGATGGAATGGAGCTCTGACCTGGACTGTCAGTACAAACCGCCCATATCGTCAGAGCGTTTATTAAAAATTTGTCATGAAAAAGGAATAAGGAATTACACTGTTTTTCTTAAAGGTATAGAGAAGAATATTAACGTAAACAATCCTAAAATTTTGAAAGATGAGATATCTAGCAAAGTGGCTTTAGTTAAAAATATTGACTTCATTAAAATTATAAGAGATGGAAGGCTTCTAATAAATACCTCGGTGGCTGAATGTGCATGGCAAGTTTTAAACATATTTGAATTGCATAATGTTAAGGTCTCCTCGATGCTTGCCGTGTCTGAATTGACAAGCAAATTTCTTCTATCATCCATTCCAGTAGAAGTTGAGCTCTCTGAGCTAGCTAACGAGTTGAATCATAATAATGAGATTGAAGTATTGAATTTAAGATTTTTAGCGAAACGTTCTGACAGTAATAAGAAACCTTCAGAAAGAGTACTTGTTACGATTGCAGACACTACTTGCCAGAATATGTAAAAATATGGTTGACAAGACATAGGATCACAAGGTTCTACGATAATCCAAGGCAATGTCCTCAATGTCTGAGGTTTGGTCACGGGATTAAAAGCTGCAGAGGATTAGTCAGATGCAGCAAATGTAGCGAAAATCACACCAGGGCACAGTGCCAAAGCGAGCAGATCAAGTGTGCATTGTGCAGTAACTCACATGAAGCATCCTCGAAGAATTGTCCCAAATACATCGAAGAGGGCAATATTCTCAAATATAGTGCTGACCATCATGTTCCCGTAGTAGAAGCAAGGCAGGCTGTAGCAAGCAAAAATTCCTATGCGAAGCTGGCAGGAGCTCACGTGACTACTCCTGCAAAGGAAGATTTTCTGAAAGTCATGACTCCAATAATAGCTACGCTGCAAGGATCTTTTGAAAGTGCGTTAAAACAGCAGGCTGACTACTTCGAAAAAATCTTAGCAGGATTGGATCAAAAATATGAAAGCATGTTCAGCAAGCTCGATACAAAGTAGAGCGAGATATCAGAATGCACTAGAGATAAGCATATTGGGAAAAGAGCTCTTGAGTCTGACAGTGACCTGGACTTGGAGAAGCATAATACGGAAGTAGAAGTAGCAAGAAGTAAGGGCAAGAAGCCCCATTCTAAATCGGAACCTATAACAAGGGAAGCCTGCATTCAAAGCAAGTTTGACATGAGCATACCAAAAAAGTCTGGCCAAGGTTAGAAACCGAGACTATACTCATGAAATAATTATTTTTTTTCTTCCTGCTTCTCTTTTTGCTTCCTTTTCTCATCTAGTTCGATGGGACCTACGTTTTGTTCATGGAATGCAAGAAGTATCTCCAACAAAAGAAACTTTATTATTAGCAGGAAAGAATTCTTCTGCGACGTGTTAATTATTCAGGACACCTGGCTTTCTAATTTAGACGATTTTTGCTTACCCGAAAAAGTTATTTTTCGCAAAGATAGATTAAGCACCTACCAAGGCGGGGGTCTAATGATTGCCATCAAGAAACAGTGGGCAAGCTTATTTGTACAAGATAGCAGTTATGATTTAGCGGGAGGGGAAATTATAAGAGTAGATTTCCGTGCAAATAGTTACGATATTTCAGTGATCAATGTCTACCTTCCCAATGGCCAGTTCAGCGTGAAAGAGTGGGATAAAGTTCTGGCTACGTTCCCGGCAAGTTTATTATTTTAGGAGACTTCAACTGTCACAACCCGGCTTGGGGGTCAAGCAGGCTGTCAACAGGGGGTAAAGTGCTTTTGGAGTGGTGTAACAACAACAACCTTTGCATTCTAAATACAGGGAAGCCCACTCATGTAAGCCCTGGAGGAATTGAATCGTGCATTGACATCGCTTTGTGCTCTGCCGAGCTTTATGGACAATTGAAATGGGAAGTTTCTCCCGATTCCTTTAGCAGTGACCACTACCCTATAAAAATTAATTTTGCAAATGATAACAACGCCTCAGCTGCTGGCAACCAGAGAATAATCGTTCGCCATGACTGGAAGAAGTTCGCTACAGAAAGCAGTAACAGATTCAGGGCTTTGTGCCCTGAAGAAAGGAACCTGGAAAATTTCAACCGCATCTTGAGCGACACGAAAAAGGAGAACCTCAAAAAAATTGAGATTCAACGCAAAAACAGCCCGTGGTGGGACAAAGAATGTAACTTCATTCTTGGCCAGAAAAGGAAATGTCTTAGACTCGCTAAAGCTCATCTTTCAAGAGCCTACTGGATCTCTTACAAGAAATGGAATGCTTACCTTAAGAGGGTCATTAATATTAAGAGAAGGCTTCATTGGGAAAAAATTTGTAGTCATTCCAGAAAAAACGGCAATTTATTTAGGATAGTTAAAAATATTCAGAATAACAAAAGTCAGGTCCAGTTCTCTAACAATATCTTAAAGTACCAGAATGGCCACGCCTGGTCACCTGAAGAGCAAAGTGTAGTTTTTGCTAAGTATTATTCAAGATTCACTATTCAAAAGTTCATTCCCCTGGATTTCAGTTACGAAGAGAGTAGCTGTATTAATAACCCCTTCTCAGGTTTTGAGCTCGATAAAGCTATCAGGAGCCTCAAAAACTCTGCTGCGGGACAAGATGACCTTACAAGATATGCTATTACAGTTTTAGCTGATGATTGCAAGTATGCACTCCTCGAGGCCTACAACAAGTCATGGAATCTGGGTCTTATCCCTAAGAATTGGAAAGAAGCTATTGTTATTCCGTTTTTGAAACCTGGGGGTGACAGTGCGCTGGTTTCTAGCTACAGACCTATTTCTTTAACGCAAATTCTTACCAAAGTCATGGAAAGGATGATTCTCAATAGATTACTTCCGAGGATCCAGCAAAGTAAAAGACACTCTAAAATGCATTACGGCTTTATTCCAAATAGAAGTTGCCTGGTCTTGCTTAACAAATTGTTCAGTAGTATCCTGCACCACAGGAAGCAAAGGAAAGTTGTTCAACTGGTGGCTCTTGATCTCAAAGCTGCATTTGATTCAGTTTGGCATGATGGCCTGCTCTATAAAATCATGCAATTCGGAGTTAAAGGGAATAGTATCCTGTGGATTGCCAATTTCTTAAACCAGAGAACTATTAGAGTAAAGTGGAGAGGGGTTCTTTCAAGAAGCTATGATATTATCAGCGGTGTTCCTCAGGGCTGCATTTTGTCTCCCATTTTTTTCACAATTTTCATGCACGATATCTATGAAATTATCCCGGCTAATGTTGACTGCTACGTGTATGCGGACGACATATTCCTCTACAGTGGAGATGTCTCACCCTCCAAGGTAGTCAGTAATTTGCAGCGTGCGCTGTTTAAAGTGCATAGATGGGCTAAAGAGTGGAACTTGTGCATTTCTCCAGAGAAAAGTAAATCGATTATTTTCGGCGGGACAAGGAGTAGTGAAGAGAATCTTTTGAAGCTTGATGGTGTTAGCATCCCTACGGAAGATCATATTAAAATTCTGGGCATGTGGTTTGACAGTAAATTGAGCTGGAACGTCCATGTTAATAAAATAGTACCGAAGCTGGAAAGAATGCTGAATGCTTTTAAATTTATCGCGAGCCCCAGGTGGGGTGCTAGAAAAGTGGATCTCGTCAATATTGCAAATGCTACAATAAGAGGAAGAATAGAATACGGCAGCTGTCTCCTTTTGTCTACCTCTCAACAAAATAAGAAAAAGCTCGAAATAGTTTATAATCACGCTTTAAGACTTGCTATAGGGGCGCCTATCAGCACTCCTCTCCCGCTGTTATATGTTGAAGCAGGGGTGTTTGCTTTAGATACAAGAAGATGCATCACCGCAATGAAGTTCCTAATAAAAAATATCACTCTGTCAGCAGCCTCTCCTATTGCGGATAATCTGAAAAATTGTTTGCAAAGCTGCAAGTACAAGTGGAGCAAATTACGGAAGCCCATTAGCCAGTGTGTTAAAGATAAGCTAAGCAATCTCGATCTAGATCTCAGTAATTGCATTACTTTTAACAATGAACTAGATTTTTCTGAAGAAGTTAAGTGCTGTTTCAAAACAAATGAGTATGAGTTCCAGAATAAAAATCTTTCGGATGTGGAGATACAGCAATTTTTCCGTTCCATTATTAATGATTATGTGAATCAAGGGTTTAAAATCTATGCTACAGACGCTTCCAAGTCCGATACAGGGGTTGGCATTGCGGCTGTAGATCGTACCACAGCAATAGTCAGTCAGCGCATTGACAATAGAAACTCCATCTTTTCAGCTGAGGCTTGGGCCATTTGTAAGCTTCTTGAGATACTGAATCCTCGAGATAAGATCGCTATCCTTACAGATAGCAATTCTGTCGTCAGCGCGTTGAGCTGTGTTCATAGGAGATCCAACTCTCTCATTCTTAAGCTCTTCGAGCGGATTAAGTCTTTTCATTACCTCACAGTAATCTGGGTTCCTGGCCATAAGGGCATAGGGTTCAATGAAAGAGTGGATAAAGTTGCGAAAAGAAGAAATATGAATAACTTGGGGGATATTTCAGCAGAGGATGCGTGTAGGTTCATCGAGAATACTATTAAGAAAGAGCAAGTCGACAGCTGGCGGACTTCTTACACCGGCCGCAGATTCAGCTACTGTAATGTTCACTGTGAGTGGAGTAAGGGTTTAAACATCGACAGGAAAATGGAAGTTGCAATCAGTAAAACAAGATTGCAAATGTTGGACACGACTCGACTGTTGCACAGGTATCGTAGAGCGAATTCGCCATTTTGTGACTCATGTTATACGATTGACAGTACTGAACATGCAATTATTCACTGCACAAAGTACGATAGCGCCAGAAACATTATGCTCAAGAAAATGAAAATCAGCAATATTGACCTCTTAGCTGATCTTTTAAATCACTGTAATAAGAAATCTTGGAGGTATTATTTTTTAGGCAAATTTGTCATCAAATACATCTTAAAGAATTCCTAAGCACTTTTAGTGTACGGGTTTGATTTTCGGACTGACGTTCCCCCCTGAATTGGAGGGAATGCGTCCTAGTGGTATAACTTGTAAATAATGCTATTTTGAGTTGGAGCATAAGGCGCCAAAGGGAAGCCAAGCTTCAAGAAGAAGAAGAAGAAGTGCGTTGTTTGAATGAAAAACATTTTTACTTTGCGACGTAAATTTGTTCTAGTGACACTATTTTTAAAATTTTCTTTAAAGTATTATTTCCTTACTGTTCCAGAAAGAATATAAATTTATGTCTCAAACATTAAAAAATTTCTCACTATATGCGTGAGTGTGTATACACACGCATGCTCACATACATATATTTTCAATATATAATTAATCATATGTGAATTATATCTATCAATATGTGTGTGTTTTATGCACATAAATATGAGTGAGTGTGTGTGTATGCGTGTATTCATTTTTCAGAATGTCAGATTTCCTAGCAAATAGTCTACAAAGCTTTTTTCTCTTAATTTTTCCCATCTTCATATTCAGTTTTTTTTTTAAATAATTAAGATTAATGTATTCATATTTAATATTTCTTCACAACTTGATTTATCAATTAAAAATGCATTTATTTAATTTTCGATAAAGTGAGATGTTAATTCCAGTAGTATATGATTTTTAATAGTAGAATAATTTCTTTAAAGAAGCTTTTGTTTGTTTTTATTTTTTAATTCCTTTATATGTGGTGTGGTGTATTTAATTATGGGAAAGCACACTAGGGCTATCTGCCTAAGGGGAGGGATGCCTTTCGTGGAGGACTTTCTAAGGGAAACTGGCTCGTATACACGTTAGACATGGGGAAAACCACGAAAACGCCCATGCAGCCAGCCCGTTCGCGGGATTCGAACCTCGGACCGAACTACCAGTGTTCAGCGTCTTTACCGCTCGGCCGCTGGTGGGCTTTAATTCCTTTATAAGAAAATTACTTAATAATATTAGAAATAATTAATCTGTTACTCCTTACACATGTCTGATATATGTTAAGAGAAAATTTTCATTCAATAGCTTTATAAATTTATTTTAAGCAGTATTTTAATTTAATGAGAACTACTGTTGATAAGTGAATTTCCATTGCTTTCTTTATACATTTAGTTTAAAATTCAGTTTTCAGTGCATGTAATTATTTTCCTTCGTGGCCCTCGAGCCCAACAGCGCGAGCGGTAAAGTCGCTGAAAATTGGTAGTTCGGTCCGAGGTTTGAATCCCGTGAGTGGGCTGGCAGCATGGGCGTTTTCGTGGTTTTCCTCATGTGTAACATGTATACGAGCCAGTTTCCCTTAGAAAGTCCTCCACGAAGGCATCCCTCCCCTTTGGCAGTTAGCCTTCGAGGCTTTCCTGTAATCAACTAACCTAACCTTCATGGCCCTCCCCACACAGCCCAACAGCGGCTGAGTGGTAAAGTGACTGGAACGCTGATAGTTTGATCTGAGTTTGATTTCAGTTGGACAGGCTGGCTACATGAGCACTTACCTGGTTTTCCTATGCGTAACATGGATATGAGAGTTTTCCCTTAGAAAATCCTCCACAAAGACATCCCTCCCACATAGACCTTGTATGCTTTCCATAATCAAACAAACTAAACCAACCCTCCAAGAAGAACAGCTCCTCAAAAGAAATTCTTCATATCTGTCAAGCAAATGACATTCGTTAATGTAATAAACTGTAATCATACATACTAAATCAAACTTGGAAGTTGTTATTAATTATGCTTACAAAGTACTTAATACCAGATTTTGTTGATTAATTTGCATTTTTAGAAATAGTTGAATAAATTTCTGACCTTTAATAAATACAGTGAACACTCTCTACGATGACCACCAGCAGTTCTACATGATTTTAATTTTGTGTAAATCTTGTCATTTCAAAAAGAAGATGTTCAGTACCAGAATTTGTATATTGAGGAGAAGTAGTGTTTCAGAAGTGATCACAAAGAAAAAGTTTATTGTGTTAAAATGATAATCTGTTCCTAACTTTTTTCAGGGTTTGATTTGGTTTATGTGATTTATAGCAATTTATAGCTTGAGGGCTATCTGCCTAAGCAGAGGGATGCCTTCATGAAGGACTTTCTAAGGGAAACTGGCTCGTATACACGTTACACATGGGGAAAACCATGAAAACATCCATGCAGCCAGCCTGTTCGCGGGATTCGAACCTCAGACCGAACTACCAGTGTTCAGCGACTTAACCGCTTGACGCTGGTAGGCCCCTTTTTTTGTAGGGAAGGAAGTGTAGGACATAACATATCTAAATAGTCCATGTTAAGATTTAATCTAGGAAATGAATAATGTTGAAGCTGAAATTAAAATTATATAAATTTGAATATCATGTAGTGTTAATTTCAAATTTCGTTTCCAATTAAATTGGATTAAATTGGAACAATTAAATTAAATTAAATTGGAACGAGAACGCTGAACAAGCCTTTATTGCTGCCAAAAATGCCATTGCTCAGGCTACCCTTTTGAGACACCCTATTGCCGGAGCCCAGCTAAGCATCTGGGTAGATGCCTCAGACGTCGCAATAGGCGGCACACTTATGCAGTTGTCTCAACAAACATGGGAACCTATAGCATTTTTCTCTATGAAACTCAATAAAAGTCAACAGAAATGGTCTGCGTACGATAGGGAATTATTTTCTATTTATTCTGCAATTAAGAAATTCCGACACATGTTAGAGGGTAGAAATTTTATAATTTATACGGATCAAAAACCGTTAATATACGCTTTTAAACAGAACCCTCATAAATGTTCACCTCGACAAATGCGCCATTTAGATTTTATTTCTCAGTACTCTACTGATATTAGGCATGTGCAAGGTTCAAAAAACGTCGTTGCTGACGCTCTTTCAAGAATCGAAATTGATTCCATAACAAAATCTCCATTTTTGGATTTTAAAAAATTTTCGGAAGCTCAACGGCATGATCCGGAGGTACAAAACCTTCTCAAAAACAACACATCATCTTTGAAACTGGAATTTAAACCGTGCCAATATTCTGATGGTAATATTCTTTGTGACATATCAACGGACATTCCTCGCCCATTTGTTCCGAATTCCTTTCGCAGACTCATCTTTAATCATCTGCACAATCTGTCACATCCAGGAATTGCAGCTACTACGAAGCTTATTTGTTCTCGTTATGTATGGCCCGATATGAAACGTCATATCAAAAATTGGGTGAAATCCTGTGAATCTTGCCAAAAATCGAAAATTACTAGGCATACTAAAGCACCACTGGGCACATTCTCTCTTCCTGATGCACGTTTTTCAGAAATCCATATGGATATCGTTGGACCGTTACCTCCATCAGAAGACAACGTGTACCTTTTAACTCTCATAGATAGATTCTCCAGATGGCCTGAAGCCATTCCCATCCCGGATATGAAAACGGAAACCATTTGCAGAGCCATCTTCAACTGTTGGATATCTCGTTTTGGCTGCCCATCGATCATAACAACAGACCAAGGTTCTCAAATGAGATCCGCACTTTTTGCAGAATTTACGCGCATTTTGGGTACGAACAGAATCACAACAACAGCCTATCATCCAATGTCCAACGGCATTGTTGAACGATTTCATCGACATTTAAAATCTTCTCTCAAGGCTCACGAAACCAATAACTGGACCGAAACACTACCAGTTGTTATGCTTGGTATTCGTACAGCCGTAAAGGAAGATCTACAGTCATCTTGTGCTGAACTGGTGTACGGCACAACTCTCAAGCTGCCTAGTGATATGATAACGTCATCTAAGATATCTCCGTATGACACACAATTTATCACGAATCTTCGGCATAGAATGCAAAAATTGAATCCAATAGCAACATCTGCACATTGCCAAGAAAAGTGTTACGTAAGTGCTACCTTAAAGTCATGTACGCATGTATACTTACGTGTCGATCGAGTAAAGCCACCTCTGTGCCAACCATATACAGGTCCGCATAAAGTCCTTTCTAGAACGAACAAAACTTTCACAATTGATATTAACGGTCTGAAATCTACTGTGTCTATAGACCGTGTGAAACCAGCCTATTTGCTTTCGGACTCTAATTTGCCTGAACTGAAAACAAATAAAGACTTAAAGACAGTTCAGCAGAATAAATCTGCAAACGAACTCTCTAAGACACAAACTGTCACCAGATCGGGAAGACATGTTCACTTCCCTAAGAAACTTGCTTCTTAAATAACAATTTAAAACATTTTTTTAAAATTCATATCTTAAAACATATTTCTTGTTATTTCATGTTTATTATATGTGTCAATACCTTGTTATATATTGAATTGCATTTTGATCTTTTCTAATTTTATATTCTAATTTTGTAATCATGTAAAAAATACCCGACAGTACGGATCCTCTGAGATAATTTCATAACCTATGTCGTTCCTTTGAATAGCCATTAAAGGAACTGGGGGGAAACTCTGTGGTGATGGCGATAAGGAGCGCGCCTTGCGCCCTCCGATAAGTGTGGCAACCCTAGAGGAGAAGTTTCTTACGAGTAGCGAGCAGAGCGAAACAGGCAGGCTGTCGGGCAGTGTGCGCGAAGTTCCGAAATAAAGCTTAATTTTTATTGTGCACTATGTCTCGTTAATATTTATATCAATGCAGTAGGAACATAAATCTGTGATATGGAATTCGAGGATTGGTGGTAAAACATATAGTAAATCCAACCATAGACTCATGTTATACGATTGACAGTACTGAACATGCAATTATTCACTGCACAAAGTACGATAGCGCCAGAAACATTATGCTCAAGAAAATGAAAATCAGCAATATTGACCTCTTAGCTGATCTTTTAAATCATTGTAATAAGAAATCTTGGAGGTATTATTTTTTAGGCAAATTTGTCATCAAATACATCTTAAAGAATTCTTAAGCACTTTTGTGTACGGGTTTGATTTTCGGACTGACGTTCCCCCCTGAATTGGAGGGAATGCGTCCTAGTGGTATAACTTGTAAATAATTCTATTTTGAGTTGGAGCATAAGGCGCCAAAGGGAAGCCAAACTTCAAGAAGAAGAAGAAGAAGAAGTGCGTTTTTTGAATGTACATTTAGTTTTTCGGAATAAAAGTGTATATATATGCGTATATATCTGTATATAACCGATTTAATGTTTGTTTCGGAATATTAAGGATTATTCTACTGTTCCAATACAAAATTAGGTCTAGTCAGATAGAAGTTACTGATAGCTGGAAGATGCATGTAAAGTGTGGTTTACAAATTATTCTGCATATTGATAATCAGAAACTTTTAAGTGATAATGACTTAAATCATCTACTATATAAAATGTACCTGCGGGAATTAAACCAAGTGAAGTTAATGTTAAGTTAGTGAATCCAAGTGCTATTTTGTGTCAGTAATTAATGCAGTAAATATTTTGAATCAAAATGCCACCAGTAACTATTGCAATGAATTGACATAGTGTGTGTCAAGAAATCCTTAAAATACATTTCACGTATATCTATCTGAATATTTACAGCATTAATTGTGCTTTGATTAAGAAATCAATATGCTTTACAGGATTCAATATGCTTTCTTAGAAATAAACTTCATTTCATTATTAGAATGTAAAGAGTATAAAAGATGAAAAAGTGTGTCCACTCTAATGAACATACTGGAATGTAATTTAGCTGTGAAACTACTGAAGTTAAACGATGAACATGTTATTTAATAAGAACTGAATATATTTAAGATATGCTACCAGCTCTGATATTTCAAGACTGTTGGATATGCTTATCTGTGAAGATTAAATCACTATTAACTGACAAATTATGGTTCTGGTAAAGCATATATCATATTTGGAATCGTAGAAAGGAAGTTCATTGTTTTTCTAAAATGTAAAGAAAATAATACTGAATAACTGTAAGTGCTTAGTGTAATAGACCTACTGAAATCTAATTTAGCTATAAAACTGCAAATGCTAAATGATGCTGAACAAAATTTAGTAAGATATACTACCAGTAATGATATTTCAAGACTATCGAAAATGCCTAACAATGAGGTATCATTACCTGTTCTAAGGTGTAACGCTGAATTGAATAAGTATACTTTTATTTCCAGGAAACATACCTTCAAGTGAATTGCTTGAATTAATCAAATTCAATTTAAAAAAAATCACTATTAACTGACATTATAGTTCTGATAAAGCATATATAATATTTAGAATTTTCATTGTTCAGTATGCATTCTTAGAAAGGAAGTTCATTGTTTTGTTGAAATGTTAAGAAAATAATAGTGAATAACTGTAAGTGCTTAGTGTAATAGACCTACTGAAATCTAATTTAGTTATAAAACTGCAAATGCTAAATAATTCTGAACTGAATGCTAATTTAACAAGAACTGAATTTAGAAAGATATGTTATGCTATTTCAAGAGTGTGTTCTAAGGTGTAAAGTTGAATTGATTCCAATAAGTATACTTTTATTTCCTGGAAACATACCTTCAAGTGAAATGTGTGAATGTGTCTTTACAGTTCTTTACATCTAGTTAAATACAGTGAAACTTACATAAGCCAAAACTGAATGGATTAAAAAAAATAACTTAAAGTTGTATTTCAAATTTTACATTTTGTCATATTAAAGACTGATTACCTGGGATTCCACTGATGGTTGGACTTGATAAAATATGTCTTGAACAGGCAAATTTTTTTTTTCTTTTGAGAAAAAGCATTTAATATTGATTTTCGGTTGATCTTTACATTATGATAACTTGGCGATTTTTTGGCGAAAATTTGGCAACCAACTCTCCTACAGCAACCCTCTATTTTTTTTTCCCCGCCGCCATTTTGTCTTCACGAAGTAAAGACATGTTTCTTTTCTTCTTATCTACTGAACACTTCTTCCAACAATCTACTAGCCGAATTACACATTTGCTAGAAATTTTATCAAACAAAACTGCTTAATCATGACAAATATTCACTGCAAAATTGGGAAAACGTGCACAATACCATACTCCTTACGCGTTTTTCAAAATAACACATACACATAAACCATGTACACGCCGACTTATTTTTACTTAAAAAAACATCCCAGAATTGCACAAAAATGGCATTGCGCACACTCTTCACTATATCCATGTACACTGCTTTTTTCTCATAAATTAGAAAAACTTCACGAAAATACATGACAATTTTCTCAATCTTTAAACCCGGTAAAAAGAACATATATGAAATTACCTGATCGCGAAAAAGTATTTACCCTTTCCAAATATGAACATTTCCACATATAAAATAAATAAAATATCCAAAAACTTTTACCTCTAAATCATCTATTACATTATACACATCACCAACGAATTCATACCGCAACCATTACAAATACTTAGTGTCAGATATTTAAATTATTTCCATGCACGTTTACTTCAACTAAAACGTATACCAAATTCCTACAAACATAAAATTCACAAAATAACTATCATTTCATTAAAATATAATTAAATTCAAAAACACTACTTAAAATGTAAATGAGCACATACATTAAATTAATAAAAATTACCTTACAATCCTAATTACTTTAAACTAAATCATTGCTAATAACAATTTCCCAATAATACCAAATTCCTTTCCACCTTACATTTAGAACAATGCATAAAAATAATATCCTCAAATAATTAAAAATACTAACTTACCTAATCTTCTTCAGAATCTTGATTACGTGGCGGATACACTTTTCTAATTCATTCAATAAAATTATTGAAAGATTTTTTTCTGGGAATTTTTCCTCCATACTTCCTCCGCTAAATAAAAAGCAAACTTCTCTTTATCACAATGTCTAAATACCCATTTCGAATTCACTTTAGTTAGGGCCATGGGATCCAAAAATTACACAACACTGTTTCACACAACACAGAATAAAGCTAAATACAAAATTTCCACATTTTTTCCCGATTTCCCCCCTTTTCCGATTAAAGAACCGTAATTCGTCCATTAATATCACATGACATATCCCATGATCTCTCATTTCCCTCACGCAAAATAATGCGTAATCGGAACTGAGTACTGCTCACATTATTACCAAAGTCCCAGGTAGTAACCTTTATCGCCTCCAAAATGTCGCCAAACTACCAGTTACCATATTGTAAAGATCAACCTGATTTTCTTACATTAGTATGTATTTGTAACTGTGAAGTTTGTGCATTTAAAAATTGTAATGACATGCAGATTATTATATTTTCATTTATTTCCAATTTCATTGCAAGTATTTTTTTACAATTTATTGCCTGATTTTATACATTACATGTATGAGTAATAAATAATTATTGTAAATATGCTATGTAACTTATATTGTGATCTTGATATTGAAACAACTTATATATTATATATGTATGAGTCATGCATTAACTCATGGCAATTGAAATTGAATGGTTAGTAAGAAATTAATGATAATAAGATGCATTGATGTATCTAATAAGATGTATTATTGATGACAGTACATAAAATTAATTAAAACTGTAAGATATATGGTTAAAAGGTACTATTTTATTTTCGGAACCAGATTTTGTATGGATGGATGGATGTATTCATGGTTACGTGTGTGTATGCACACACACTTATACACACGTGCATAGGCGCACCAGTGGCAGAGTGGTAAAATCTTTTGAACTCTGAATTCGAATCCAGGCAAATTCTTTGGCTTCATGCGCGTTTTCGTGGTTTTCTCCATTTGTAAAGTGTATACCAGCCAGTTTCCTTTAGAAAGTCCTCCACAAAGGCATCCCTTCCCACAGGCAGATAGACCTAGTGTACTTTGCCATACTAAACTAAAATGAAAACCAAACCACTCATGGATACATACATTACATGTCTGAATCCAGTCCCGATAACAGAAAAGTACCGGTTAAAATTGGGCTTTTAAAGATTGTGAAAAGAGTTTTGAATTAAAATCGAGACTATAATTTCATTATCTTGTAATAAATACATTGGACTTAAGATTGCACTGTAACTATTTAATATGAGTTCCACTAAGCTGTCAATAATGCTTTACATTAAGTACTGAAATCAAGATCAGAATGTTATGAATTAGTATTATTGTTCGCATAAGTGCTTCACATTTATAAGTCCATTCTATTATCAATAATTTAATATCCATTCTTAATAAATAAGAACAATATGATACTAATTATTACATTTATTCATTTACAAGTTCTATGAATTGCAATAATTTCCTTTTCCAATATCTTCTTTTACAAAATACTTTCAGTCTATAATTCCTTTTTTAAATGTTAATTTCTCTTCATCATAAGTAAAATATATGCACACATTATTGATGAAAAATTATTTAATTAAAATGTTCAAAGTATATGTTACAAAAAACAAACATATTGACGTCTATAACACATTTATTAAAACTTATTTATTTACTACACTGAAATAATCAAATTCTCAGATTAATAGATAAAGTTTGAAAAGCAGGGGTCTAAGAAATCGTGTAACATTTATTTTACATAAGAATGACTGTATATATGTTACGGTGAAACACCGAAATCTGGAGAATGTCGACATTCACCGGTGAATGTCAACATTCACATAGTCGCTTGGTGTATGTCCGAAATATTTTGCAAATACTCTTATTTCTGACTTACACCGGTAAATGTCGACATTCACCATGTGCCAATGGTGAATGTTGAACATATAAGAATATTATATTTTCTTCCGTAATTCAGTCTCGAAAAAACGCACTTGAGACTTAAAATAAGAACTTAAAACACACAGTACATTCAAAATGAGAAAGGAAAATAATAGAAGTTAAAAACTTTATGAATTATGTGATTCCAATCTTATTTATTGCAACAACATAAACTATTATTACCCTTTGAATTGCATAAGAGGTCCTTGCTTTTACAACTGCATTTATTTATGGAACACTTCCTTTTGCAATGACAGCATGTACATATACTCCTCTCTTTTTGACCTACACCAGAGCATATCTGTGATTGTCGACATACACCGGTGAGGGTCTGAAAGTACAAGAATGTAGTGCAATATTCGATCTTTCACCAACGCAGTTGGTGAATGTTGACATTCTCCAATTTCGGTCTTTCACGGTAACATATACATAATGATAACAAGTTATCTTTTATTCAGACATTCCATGCTAACCTGTTTTTATTGCATTCGAGTTTTAAAACTAAGTATTTTTAATGATTTTTCTACTACTGTTTCAAAATTCTGATTTTTATGCTAGTCAGAAATGATTTTCTTCGAGTATACAGAATTAAATTATTTATTTCTGGATTAGTCATCGAGTAGTTTAAAATATAATACTTAGTACTATTACAAAATTTAAGAACTCCAAATTTTAACATGCTGCTTTTTATCACATAAAAAAATTAACCAAAATGTAAACTTGTAATATTGAAAAATTTCTCTCTTAAGTAAAATTATTGCCACTACATAATTTCAGCACGAACTAAATATTACAGTATATTAAAGAATACAGTGTATTGCCTGTAAAATTAATGATACTTACAGATTAACACAACCACCTTAGCTCAATTTGGATTTAACACGTGAAAATGTAAAAATTATTCATTGGGTGCAAGTTGATGGTTTTCACAACTTTTCTTAAATAGATACCCAAATTATTGATATCTATCATAAGTTGGCTAAGATTATCAAATTATGAAAAGAAAACATACTTTAGAATTTGAAATATAAATTTTAATTATTAAATTAGGAAATAAAGCATGTTCATCTCCAAATCTTTCTGTAATTGGTTTGCCCTATTCTTTTCCCCAAGCGGTTTGTTTTTGCTTGGAAAAAAAATTAAATAATTTCTGAGACTCGGCATTACACAAACTTCAGCAGCATCGGCTATCTACCAAATGCATTTCCTTTTTCTTTCTTTTAGAAATTTTGTATTCCTGTAGAGTTTCCACTGTAGTTTTTTCCATTGTTGATAAATTCCAAAGAGCATATTTTAAAATTAAGGCAAAAAATATCACAATTTGTTCATAAAAAATGTTGAAACTTGAAATACAACACAAAGAATGTATACAAAAATGGCAACATTGTTCTATTAAAGGATTGTTATGAGCATGGTTGCTAGAGTTTGACACATTTTAAAAATTTGACGAGTTCTACTGGGGTGGTTGCAAGTAATAAATTAATTGCATTGTAATATGTGCATTTTTACTGTTAAGAATATAAAATTTTTGCTTATAATAAATATCTGAACATGCTAATTATTTATTTGCCCTCTTATGTAATTTTGATAAATTAGACACTATTCATTTTACATCAGTAATCTTCAGACTAATTTTAAATTTAGTTTCAGTGTGAATTTCTTTTCTTCTCTGCTTTCTTATGTTTAAATTGACGTCATGTAAAGCAACATAAAAAATAAAACTATTAAAAAATATATGAAAAGCAAACAAATGAACAGATATGAAAATTTATCAGTTCAGTTTCATAGATATTCCGTACAATAAATACCTAAATTAATAGGTGAAACTAATGAAACGTACAACTTCACATACAGGATCTGTCAGAAAAATACATAGAAACTTTAATAGATGATATCTATATATTGGTTTCTAAGTTGAATTATCTTTATAATATGTAGTATGATATTTCCTTAACATGTTCGTACTCTCGAATATATGTACAGTCAAATGTCGTTAATCCGGACTCGTCGGGACTTCGGCGATTCCGGATTATCGATTTTTCCGGATTATAGATCATCAGTTTAAATCTGGTAAGATGGCATGCAGAAATTACAAAATTAAAAATATGAAACCGTAATTTATGAAATAAAGAACAATTATGATCTAAAGGGTATCAAAATTTACAAAAAGAAAAAGCTTAATATTTATTTGTTTACTTTATTAAACATTTCTTTCAATGTAAGTTGCTTCGTTTCATGTGATAATACTTTCTCTTTAATTCTATTAAACAGACATAATTTCTTGTTTAGTTACAAAGTTCCGCTGTTCAAGTCCTATAATTGCTGTGTTGAGAATACCGACTAATTTGTCAATCGAAATGTTTTCGTTTTCAATAACCTCTGGGTCACTTTCTTCACTATCGGAAGAGAATTATAATGACGAGGAACTTGATTTAAATCATATCAAAGACGGAGTACATCGAAATGAAATACTACACTTAGTACGGAATTATAAACCAAATAAAATAAAATCTCCTTGTCATCTGCCCTGAAGACAAGGATAGTGCTGACAGATCAACTTCCAATCCGCGGCGTGAAATTGATAAACAGATTTCGGATTTCAAAACATACTTTCGCTTTGTAGATACAAATTACATATTAGTAAATATATATCGGAAATTCTATTTGACATAATCTTTCTAATCTATCATAATCTAATAATGACGTTTCTGCCCCCCCCTCTGCCGCAGAGCAGCGTGAAATTGATAAACAGATTTCGGATTTCAAAATATACTTTCGCTTTGTAATAAATATATATCGGAAATTCTATTTGACATAATCGAAAGTTCAAGCTTACTTTTATAAAATTGCTCTAACAGTCTGCAAAAAATAAGCCGGATCGATTTCGAAGATTAAGGAACAACGCAATCTGCAACATTAACTGAATTAGATAACTTTAGCTTAGCGTATAACTCCGTTACACATTAAACGCGCATGCGCACAAACATATTCGCAGCCGTAAGGGTCTTACGCGCTCTCGTAAACGCCTGTGCGCATGCGTGAACGCGACGCATGCGCAGAAAGTTTGTAGCTTTGAGGTCCGGATTATAGATCATTCCGGATTATGGGTGTCCGAATTAACGACTTTTGACTGTAATACATGACAGTGAATCAAAATGGATTTGGAGGACTCTGAGGGATGTTGTGTAGTACAAGAAATCGGTTAGGCTAGAGGTCCTTCATCAAAAAATTATGGCAGAATGTGCAGCAGTCGCCTCAGACACATCGACTAAACATTGTTCAAATAGCTGCTCAGTATTGTGCTATAACTCTAGCTGTTAATGGCTACCGCTGTGACTGAGCAATCTAAGTAACTGTACAGGTACATATTCATAAATATTTTTTATTAAACCTAGCATAGCATCTGATATGTATGATTTAATTATAATTAAGTTCAATACTAAAGCACAAGAATTTTTGGCTAATCTTTAGAATATGGTAACAGGTAGTTTGGCGACATTTTGGTAAGGTGATAAATGTTACTAGCTAGGACTTTAGCAGTGTACATGGATAAAGTCAATGCCATTTTTGTGTAATTCTGGGATGTTTTTTTAAGTGAAAATAGGTCGACGTGTACATGGATACCGTGTATGTGCAATTCTTAAAAACGCGGCAAGCGATTCTGCACTTTTTCCCAATTTCGCACCTAATCTTCGTCATGATTAAGCACTTTTGTTCCATAAAAGTTCTAGCATAAGCGTAATTCGGCTAGCAGATTGTTGGAAAAAAATGTTGAGTTAAAAAAAAAAAAAAAAAAACTAGCAGGTTGCTGTAGCAGAGTTGGTCGCCAAATTCTCACCAAGTTACCATAATCCGAAGATTAACCGAATTTTCTTTTATTATTAAAGTGTGTGCATTTTTTTGATGGGCCGTTTATAAATATAGATGAATTTTAGTTTAATAGAACCGAGGCCAGACCACCAGCACCTGACTGGTAAAGTCACTGAATACTAGATATTTAGCCCAGGGTTCCAATTTTGCCGAATGCATGGGTGCTTTCATGGTTTTCCTCAAGTGTAATGTGTTTAAGAGCCAGTTTCCCTTTGAAAGTCTTCCATACAAGCATCCCTCCTGTTAAGCAGATACCACTCGAGTGCTTTGCATAATTAAATAAACCAAACCAAACCGAGGGCAAAAAAATCACTAAATCAAGGGCACTAAATCATGCTACTTGGCCGGTCAAAGAGATAATGTAAGAACCTAAAACAGTATTAAAATTAATACACTGCAATTTTGTGGATGCCAATTGCCTCATATTTAGCACACATTTCTAATTAGCATCTATGTTCCCCAAAGCCTTTTATCATTTGAGCAAAGGATCTTTTGTCAAACTTGTGACTATCATACATTTTTCTGTAAACTTTAATTTAAAACTGTGTAACTTCATGTTCCCTTAAGTCAAGGATGAATATTCCATAACATGTGAAGAAAACATATATTTATTTTCTCATATGTCGAACCTTTTTCAGTATTATACTCAAATATAAGACTTCATACTATATTTAAAGTTTATATATATATATCAATAAACTAGAGCCTGATCTTTACATTAAAAAAAAATCACATCACAAGAAACGAAATTTGAAATTAACACTACATGATATTCAAATTTATATAATTTTAATTTCAGCTTCAACATTATTCATTTCCTAGATTAAATCTTAACATGGACTATTTAGATATGTTATGTCCTACACTTCCTTCCCTACAAAAAAAGGGGCCTACCAGCGTCAAGCGGTTAAGTCGCTGAACACTGGTAGTTCGGTCTGAGGTTCGAATCCCGCGAACAGGCTGGCTGCATGGATGTTTTCATGGTTTTCCCCATGTGTAACGTGTATACGAGCCAGTTTTCCCTTAGAAAGTCCTTCATGAAGGCATCCCTCTGCTTAGGCAGATAGCCCTCAAGCTATAAATTGCTATAAATCACATAAACCAAATCAAACCCTGAAAAAAGTTAGGAACAGATTATCATTTTAACACAATAAACTTTTTCTTTGTGATCACTTCTGAAACACTACTTCTCCTCAATATACAAATTCTGGTACTGAACATCTTCTTTTTGAAATGACAAGATTTACACAAAATTAAAATCATGTAGAACTGCTGGTGGTCATCGTAGAGAGTGTTCACTGTATTTATTAAAGGTCAGAAATTTATTCAACTATTTCTAAAAATGCAAATTAATCAACAAAATCTGGTATTAAGTACTTTGTAAGCATAATTAATAACAACTTCCAAGTTTGATTTAGTATGTATGATTACAGTTTATTACATTAACGAATGTCATTTGCTTGACAGATATGAAGAATTTCTTTTGAGGAGCTGTTCTTCTTGGAGGGTTGGTTTAGTTTGTTTGATTATGGAAAGCATACAAGGTCTATGTGGGAGGGATGTCTTTGTGGAGGATTTTCTAAGGGAAAACTCTCATATCCATGTTACGCATAGGAAAACCAGGTAAGTGCTCATGTAGCCAGCCTGTCCAACTGAAATCAAACTCAGATCAAACTATCAGCGTTCCAGTCACTTTACCACTCAGCCGCTGTTGGGCTGTGTGGGGAGGGCCATGAAGGTTAGGTTAGTTGATTACAGGAAAGCCTCGAAGGCTAACTGCCAAAGGGGAGGGATGCCTTCGTGGAGGACTTTCTAAGGGAAACTGGCTCGTATACATGTTACACATGAGGAAAACCACGAAAACGCCCATGCTGCCAGCCCACTCACGGGATTCAAACCTCGGACCGAACTACCAATTTTCAGCGACTTTACCGCTCGCGCTGTTGGGCTCGAGGGCCACGAAGGAAAATAATTACATGCACTGAAAACTGAATTTTAAACTAAATGTATAAAGAAAGCAATGGAAATTCACTTATCAACAGTAGTTCTCATTAAATTAAAATACTGCTTAAAATAAATTTATAAAGCTATTGAATGAAAATTTTCTCTTAACATATATCAGACATGTGTAAGGAGTAACAGATTAATTATTTCTAATATTATTAAGTAATTTTCTTATAAAGGAATTAAAGCCCACCAGCGGCCGAGCGGTAAAGACGCTGAACACTGGTAGTTCGGTCCGAGGTTCGAATCCCGCGAACGGGCTGGCTGCATGGGCGTTTTCGTGGTTTTCCCCATGTCTAACGTGTATACGAGCCAGTTTCCCTTAGAAAGTCCTCCACGAAAGGCATCCCTCCCCTTAGGCAGATAGCCCTAGTGTGCTTTCCCATAATTAAATACACCACACCACATATAAAGGAATTAAAAAATAAAAACAAACAAAAGCTTCTTTAAAGAAATTATTCTACTATTAAAAATCATATACTACTGGAATTAACATCTCACTTTATCGAAAATTAAATAAATGCATTTTTAATTGATAAATCAAGTTGTGAAGAAATATTAAATATGAATACATTAATCTTAATTATTTAAAAAAAAAACTGAATATGAAGATGGGAAAAATTAAGAGAAAAAAGCTTTGTAGACTATTTGCTAGGAAATCTGACATTCTGAAAAATGAATACACGCATACACACACACTCACTCATATTTATGTGCATAAAACACACACATATTGATAGATATAATTCACATATGATTAATTATATATTGAAAATATATGTATGTGAGCATGCGTGTGTATACACACTCACGCATATAGTGAGAAATTTTTTAATGTTTGAGACATAAATTTATATTCTTTCTGGAACAGTAAGGAAATAATACTTTAAAGAAAATTTTAAAAATAGTGTCACTAGAACAAATTTACGTCGCAAAGTAAAAATGTTTTTCATTCAAACAACGCACTTCTTCTTCTTCTTCTTGAAGCTTGGCTTCCCTTTGGCGCCTTATGCTCCAACTCAAAATAGCATTATTTACAAGTTATACCACTAGGACGCATTCCCTCCAATTCAGGGGGGAACGTCAGTCCGAAAATCAAACCCGTACACTAAAAGTGCTTAGGAATTCTTTAAGATGTATTTGATGACAAATTTGCCTAAAAAATAATACCTCCAAGATTTCTTATTACAGTGATTTAAAAGATCAGCTAAGAGGTCAATATTGCTGATTTTCATTTTCTTGAGCATAATGTTTCTGGCGCTATCGTACTTTGTGCAGTGAATAATTGCATGTTCAGTACTGTCAATCGTATAACATGAGTCACAAAATGGCGAATTCGCTCTACGATACCTGTGCAACAGTCGAGTCGTGTCCAACATTTGCAATCTTGTTTTACTGATTGCAACTTCCATTTTCCTGTCGATGTTTAAACCCTTACTCCACTCACAGTGAACATTACAGTAGCTGAATCTGCGGCCGGTGTAAGAAGTCCGCCAGCTGTCGACTTGCTCTTTCTTAATAGTATTCTCGATGAACCTACACGCATCCTCTGCTGAAATATCCCCCAAGTTATTCATATTTCTTCTTTTCGCAACTTTATCCACTCTTTCATTGAACCCTATGCCCTTATGGCCAGGAACCCAGATTACTGTGAGGTAATGAAAAGACTTAATCCGCTCGAAGAGCTTAAGAATGAGAGAGTTGGATCTCCTATGAACACAGCTCAACGCGCTGACGACAGAATTGCTATCTGTAAGGATAGCGATCTTATCTCGAGGATTCAGTATCTCAAGAAGCTTACAAATGGCCCAAGCCTCAGCTGAAAAGATGGAGTTTCTATTGTCAATGCGCTGACTGACTATTGCTGTGGTACGATCTACAGCCGCAATGCCAACCCCTGTATCGGACTTGGAAGCGTCTGTAGCATAGATTTTAAACCCTTGATTCACATAATCATTAATAATGGAACGGAAAAATTGCTGTATCTCCACATCCGAAAGATTTTTATTCTGGAACTCATACTCATTTGTTTTGAAACAGCACTTAACTTCTTCAGAAAAATCTAGTTCATTGTTAAAAGTAATGCAATTACTGAGATCTAGATCGAGATTGCTTAGCTTATCTTTAACACACTGGCTAATGGGCTTCCGTAATTTGCTCCACTTGTACTTGCAGCTTTGCAAACAATTTTTCAGATTATCCGCAATAGGAGAGGCTGCTGACAGAGTGATATTTTTTATTAGGAACTTCATTGCGGTGATGCATCTTCTTGTATCTAAAGCAAACACCCCTGCTTCAACATATAACAGCGGGAGAGGAGTGCTGATAGGCGCCCCTATAGCAAGTCTTAAAGCGTGATTATAAACTATTTCGAGCTTTTTCTTATTTTGTTGAGAGGTAGACAAAAGGAGACAGCTGCCGTATTCTATTCTTCCTCTTATTGTAGCATTTGCAATATTGACGAGATCCACTTTTCTAGCACCCCACCTGGGGCTCGCGATAAATTTAAAAGCATTCAGCATTCTTTCCAGCTTCGGTACTATTTTATTAACATGGACGTTCCAGCTCAATTTACTGTCAAACCACATGCCCAGAATTTTAATATGATCTTCCGTAGGGATGCTAACACCATCAAGCTTCAAAAGATTCTCTTCACTACTCCTTGTCCCGCCGAAAATAATCGATTTACTTTTCTCTGGAGAAATGCACAAGTTCCACTCTTTAGCCCATCTATGCACTTTAAACAGCGCACGCTGCAAATTACTGACTACCTTGGAGGGTGAGACATCTCCACTGTAGAGGAATATGTCGTCCGCATACACGTAGCAGTCAACATTAGCCGGGATAATTTCATAGATATCGTGCATGAAAATTGTGAAAAAAATGGGAGACAAAATGCAGCCCTGAGGAACACCGCTGATAATATCATAGCTTCTTGAAAGAACCCCTCTCCACTTTACTCTAATAGTTCTCTGGTTTAAGAAATTGGCAATCCACAGGATACTATTCCCTTTAACTCCGAATTGCATGATTTTATAGAGCAGGCCATCATGCCAAACTGAATCAAATGCAGCTTTGAGATCAAGAGCCACCAGTTGAACAACTTTCCTTTGCTTCCTGTGGTGCAGGATACTACTGAACAATTTGTTAAGCAAGACCAGGCAACTTCTATTTGGAATAAAGCCGTAATGCATTTTAGAGTGTCTTTTACTTTGCTGGATCCTCGGAAGTAATCTATTGAGAATCATCCTTTCCATGACTTTGGCAAGAATTTGCGTTAAAGAAACAGGTCTGTAGCTAGAAACCAGCGCACTGTCACCCCCAGGTTTCAAAAACGGAATAACAATAGCTTCTTTCCAATTCTTAGGGATAAGACCCAGATTCCATGACTTGTTGTAGGCCTCGAGGAGTGCATACTTGCAATCATCAGCTAAAACTGTAATAGCATATCTTGTAAGGTCATCTTGTCCCGCAGCAGAGTTTTTGAGGCTCCTGATAGCTTTATCGAGCTCAAAACCTGAGAACGGGTTATTAATACAGCTACTCTCTTCGTCACTGAAATCCAGGGGAATGAACTTTTGAATAGTGAATCTTGAATAATACTTAGCAAAAACTACACTTTGCTCTTCAGGTGACCAGGCGTGGCCATTCTGGTACTTTAAGATATTGTTAGAGAACTGGACCTGACTTTTGTTATTCTGAATATTTTTAACTATCCTAAATAAATTGCCGTTTTTTCTGGAATGACTACAAATTTTTTCCCAATGAAGCCTTCTCTTAATATTAATGACCCTCTTAAGGTAAGCATTCCATTTCTTGTAAGAGATCCCGTAGGCTCTTGAAACATGAGCTTTAGCGAGTCTAAGACATTTCCTTTTCTGGTCAAGAATGAAGTTACATTCTGTGTCCCACCACGGGCTGTTTTTGCGTTGAATCTCAGTTTTTTTGAGGTTCTCCTTTTTCGTGGCGCTCAAGATGCGGTTGAAATTTTCCAGGTTCCTTTCTTCAGGGCACAAAGCCCTGAATCTGTTACTGCTTTCTGTAGCGAACTTCTTCCAGTCATGGCGAACGATTATTCTCTGGTTGCCAGCAGCTGAGGCGTTGTTATCATTTGCAAAATTAATTTTTATAGGGTAGTGGTCACTGCTAAAGGAATCAGGAGAAACTTCCCATTTCAATTGTCCATAAAGCTCGGCAGAGCACAAAGCGATGTCAATGCACGATTCAATTCCTCCAGGGCTTACATGAGTGGGCTTCCCTGTATTTAGAATGCAAAGGTTGTTGTTGTTACACCACTCCAAAAGCACGTTACCCCCTGTTGACAGCCTGCTTGACCCCCAAGCCGGGTTGTGACAGTTGAAGTCTCCTAAAATAATAAACTTGCCGGGCAACGTAGCCAGAACTTTATCCCACTCTTTCACGCTGAACTGGCCATTGGGAAGGTAGACATTGATCACTGAAATATCGTAACTATTTGCACGGAAATCTACTCTCATAATTTCCCCTCCCGCTAAATCATAACTGCTATCTTGTACAAATAAGCCTGCGCACTGTTTCTTGATGGCAATCATTAGACCCCCGCCTTGGTAGGTGCTTAATCTATCTTTGCGAAAAATAACTTTTTCGGGTAAGCAAAAATCGTCTAAATTAGAAAGCCAGGTCTCCTGAATAATTAACACGTCGCAGAAGAATTCTTTCCTGCTAATACTAAAGTTTCTTTTGTTGGAGATACTTCTTGCATTCCATGAACAAAACGTAGGTCCCATCGAACTAGATGAGAAAAGGAAGCAAAAAGAGAAGCAGGAAGAAAAAAAATAATTATTTCATGAGTATAGTCTCGGTTTCTAACCTTGGCCAGACTTTTTTGGTATGCTCATGTCAAACGTGCTTTGAATGCAGGCTTCCCTTGTTATAGGTTCCGATTTAGAATGGGGCTTCTTGCCCTTACTTCTTGCTACTTCTACTTCCGTATTATGCTTATCCAAGGCCAGGTCACTGTCAGACTCAAGAGCTCTTTTCCCAATATGCTTATCTCTAGTGCATTCTGATATCTCGCTCTACTTTGTATCGAGCTTGCTGAACATGCTTTCATATTTTTGATCCAATCCTGCTAAGATTTTTTCGAAGTAGTCAGCCTGCTGTTTTAACGCACTTTCAAAAGATCCTTGCAGAGCAGCTATTATTGGAGTCATGACTTTCAGAAAATCTTCCTTTGCAGGAGTAGTCACGTGAGCTCCTGCCAACTTCGCATAGGAATTTTTGCTTGCTACAGCCTGCCTTGCTTCTACTACGGGAACATGATGGTCAGCACTATATTTGAGAATATTGTCCTCTTCGATGTATTTGGGACAATTCTTCGAGGATGCTTCATGTGAGTTACTGCACAATGCACACTTGATCTGCTCGCTTTGGCACTGTGCCCTGGTGTGATTTTCGCTACATTTGCTGCATCTGACTAATCCTCTGCAGCTTTTAATGCAGTGACCAAACCTCAGACATTGAGGACATTGCCTTGGATTATCGTAGAACCTTGTGATCCTATGTCTTGTCAACCATATTTTTACATATTCTGGCAAGTGGTGTCCTGCAATCGTAACAAGTACTCTTTCTGAAGATTTCTTATTACTGTCAGAACTTTTCGCTAAAAATCTTCTTAAATTCAATACTTCAATCTCATTATTATGATTCAACTCGTTACCTAGCTCAGAGAGCTCAACTTCTACTGGAATGGATGATAGAAGAAATTTGCTTGTCAATTCAGACACGGCAAGCATCGAGGAGACCTTAACATTATGCAATTCAAATATGTTTAAAACTTGCCATGCACATTCAGCCACCGAGGTATTTATTAGAAGCCTTCCATCTCTTATAATTTTAATGAAGTCAATATTTTTAACTAAAGCCACTTTGCTAGATATCTCATCTTTCAAAATTTTAGGATTGTTTACGTTAATATTCTTCTCTATACCTTTAAGAAAAACAGTGTAATTCCTTATTCCTTTTTCATGACAAATTTTTAATAAACGCTCTGACGATATGGGCGGTTTGTACTGACAGTCCAGGTCAGAGCTCCATTCCATCCTGCTTCATCACACTTGTGTCAGAGCGCAAAAGGAAAATGAAAAGGAAAATTCTCCTACCTGAAACTTCACTGAAAAAAAACAAAACCAGGAGAACAAGACACTCTGTTACTAGCTTTATTTAAAGCACAAATTAAACACCACAATACGGGAAGAAAACCCGCACTTTAACACGTTGCACTTCGCCGAAGTAAACAAACGCGAGTCGAAGAATTCACCACGCACCTTCGCGTCACAACGCACTTCTTAACGCCGAATAACAGAATGTAAACAAACGTCAGCAATGTGACATCACTCATGTGGGCGGAGTTAATGGTGACCCTTATCTGGATTGTCATTGGCCAAACTTAAGCTGTTGTCCTAGCAGTGTACATTTTGCTTATATGCTGATAACTGGACCTGCAAAGTCCAGTCCTATTTTTTCGAATGGTCTAGTTATTACAACTCTATCTCTAGGTAAGTCTCCCATCGTTTGGTTTATGGTTTGGTTCCTTGTTTGAAAGCACGTCATGCATTTACTTATAACGCGTCTAACTCTATCTTGTCCGGAAGGTATCCAGTATAATTGTCTAATAAGAGAAAGTGTTGTTTGAACGCCCGAATGAAGAGATTTTTTGTGATAATAATATATGAGTAATTCAGTGAAATAATGTCTTTTGGGTAAAAGAAGTTGATGTTTCTGGTCTTCTGAAAGATTGGAGAAACGTAGTCTCCCACCAACTCGTAAAAGATCATCTTCATCAAGAAGTACATTTAAGGAATAAACCTTACTATTACTTGGAACTGATCGTTTTGATTGCAGGCACTTAATTTCAGGTTGAAGTTCAGAATGTTGTACACATTTGACTAGCACTTTTGTTGTTCATTCTGTAGTTCAGAAGCACTCAAAATCTTTTTTTTATTAATGATGGATTGGTTCTACAGTTGTTCGCAAACCTTAAACACCACGCAGTAGTTCTAATCAATTTGCTGAATGACGAATACATTTTAATGAATTCGTTCTCAATGGAATTTTCACCTGTGACTGTTGAGTTCACTACAGCTCCCCTTCGAAGTTCAAGCTCTTCAGGATCCTTGAAATCTCTTACTGATTCTGCAAGTTTAGGCCACGAATCGATGCTCTGTAATAGCCACTTAGGTCCATGCCACCACATGTCACTATTTCGTAGTTCAGACAACGTTATTCCTTTCGTGGAATTTGTCTTTGTTCCTCTGGTCAGCATATCAGCCGGATTTTCATCTCCAGAGCAATAATTCCAGGACTCAGGGGATGTTTTATCTCGTATTTCCATTACTCGATGTTGGATGAATGGCTTCCATTTATTTAAATCGCCCTTTATCCAATGTAACGTAACAGAAGAGCCTGACCAAAAATATACATTCATCTGGAATCTTTTCTCTAACTGTTCTTTCACATTCGACGCTAATCTTGCTCCGATGAGCGCCCCCATCAGCTCTAATCTTGGAAGGGACAGCTTCTTCAGTGGAGCTACTCTTGTTTTGGAAATGACAAAACTACTTCCTATTTCACTGTCCGTCGTGACGTATCGCAGATATATCACAGCTCCATATGCCTTTGTAGTGGCCCAGTTATTGCATGAGAAATAATTATTTTTTATTTCATATATTTGTTCATGTGTTTAATTATTTTATAAAATTACTTTAATATTTTGTTAATATTCATATTTATATTTCTTTTGTGCTGAATGGCAATAATTAGTTTATTTATATTTAAATTTCTTTATGCTGAATGGCAACTAGTTCTAGTTCTGATTCATGATTGCTAGGTTTTGGTTTCAAAACGTTGCTCGAAGCGTCGCATTTCGATAGCCGAAAAATAAAATGCAATAACTTAGCTATTTGTTTATAATTCATGCTGTTCCTAGTCATAAATTAATTTTAAACATTAGTAGCCAAGGCTACATCGTGGTGATTAATTTTCGAAATGTCAACAAATGACTCTTCTGAAACTGCTATGAAAGATACGATGCAGTCACCGGAGCTTCATAAGGTGAGTGTAAAAATACCTCCTTTTTGGACTGATAAACCGGAAATATGGTTTTTTCAAGTTGAAGCTCAGTTCAAAATTAATAATATCGTTTCAGAAGAAACGAAATTTAATTATTTAGTTTCACAGTTTGAACCTAAGTTCGTCGAAAATATTTGGTACATTGTAACGAACGATAGTGCCACAAAATATTCGGATGCTAAAATTAGGTTATTACATTTATTCAAAGAAAGTGAAAATGTACGGATTAAACGTTTGATTACTGGTATCGAACTTGGAGACATGAAACCAAGCCAACTTTTGCAGAAGTTGAGATCAGTTGCTACTACAGATGTGTCTAAAAATCTAATCAAAACTTTATGGCTGGAGAAGCTACCTGACTCAATAAAAAATATATTATTAGTTAGTGATGAAGATGTAACCAATTAGCGTCTATGGCAGATAAAATTAGTGATATGAATCGGAAACCAGAAGTATTTAGTGCTAATGCTCCTTCCGTTCCCGCAAATGATTTGTTGCAAAGAATTACCTTTCTTGAACAAAAAATTGATCAAATAACCATTCGCTCAAGACGCAGGGACTCGGATTTACGTAATTCACGTTCACGATCTCGAAGCCGATCTCGTAAACGATATGACCCTACTGGCAACTTTTGTTTCTATCACTTTCGATTTGGAGCAAAATGTATTCCAGAGAAATGCCAGCCTCCGTGTGCTTGGGTAAAAAACGATTCCAAAAACCAGGAAAACTCGAATCTGCAGTAGGTTCAGCGGCAAACGCTGCTGCAGAAAATATGAAGGATTGTCGCAAATTTCGTTTATTCGTTCGTGACCGAAGATCAAATTTGCACTTTCTTATTGATAGCGGAGCTGACGTAAGCATAATTCCTGCTACTTCACAGAATAAATGTAAAACTGAATACAAACTGTATGCAGCTAATGGCACAGATATTTCCACTTATGGCATAAAAACGCTAACTCTTGATTTGGGATTACGTCGTGATTTTCAGTTTCCATTCATAATTGCTAATGTCACAAAAGGTATTTTAGGAGCTGACTTTCTTCACAAATATAAATTGCTTATCGATATAAATAAGAAAAAATTAATTGATGGCGTAACACAGCTTTGTGTCCAGTGTGATGTCGCTGCTATTTCCAGTGATTACTCAGTAACCACATTAAATAAATCCATAAAAATTTTCGATTTACGGTCGAAATATCCCGAAATTTCTAAACCTAACCTTTTTCCTACACAAATTAAACATGGTGTTACACATTTTATTACGACTGATGGTCAACCCGTTTATTCAAAGGCACGACAGCTCGATCCAAAACGCTTAGCTATAGCTAAAGAGGAATTTTAATTTATGCTTGACAATGGAATAATTCGTCCATCAAACTCCCAGTGGTCAAGCCCCTTGTACCTTGTTACGAAAAAGGATGGTTCATATCCTCCTTGCGGAGACTACCGACGATTGAATGCGCAGACGATACCTGATCGATACCCAATTCCTCGCATTGAAGATTTTCATCATATTTTAAGAGGTACAAATATTTTTTTTAAAATTGATTTATTCAAAGCTTATTTTCAAATTCCCATTGCAGAAGAAGACAAATGTAAAACGGCTATCATCACTCCTTTCGGTTTATACGAATTTAATGTAATGAGTTTCGGTTTAAAAAATGCTCCTGCAACGTTCCAAAGATTTATTCACGAAGTCTTTAGAGGATTAGAATTCGTTTTTCCTTATTTAGACGATATACTCATTGCATCCTGTACCCATGAAGAACACGAAAATCACCTTAAATTAGTTTTCGAAAAATTACATACATTTGGGTTAAGAATTAATGTTTCAAAATCTGTATTTGCTGTTCCACAAATCGAGTTTCTAGCCTACCTTATTACACCTAAGGGTTCCCGTCCTTTGCCAGAAAGAGTTCAAGCTATTACTAACTACAAACGACCAGAAACAATTCATGAACTTAGAACTTTTCTTGGAATACTTAACTTTTATCGTCGTTATATAAAGGATGCAGCGAAGAATCAAGCATTGTTACATGCGTATCTCAAGGGAACTAAAAAGGGGGACAAGCGTAAAATCGAATGGACTGAAGAAGCTGAGAAACAGTTTGAAACGTGCAAGAATGACCTGGTGAACACGGCACTGTTGTCTTTTCGCAATTCTGAACTACCTCTGGCGTTATTTACAGATGCTTCAGATACGGCGATTGGCTCAGTGTTGCAACAATATGAAAACTCCTCGTGGAAGCCAATAGCATTTTTTTTCTAAAAAATTAAGTGATAATCAGCAAAAATATAGCACCTATGATAGAGAACTATTAAGCATATATTTTTCACTTTAAGCATTATCTAGAAGGAAGAGTATTTACAATTTATACAGATCACAAGCCCTTAATATTCGGCTTTCGTCAAAAACTTGACAAAGCAGCACCTAGACAGGCTCGCCAACTTCAATACATCTCCCAGTTTTCGACTGATATCAAATATGTAAAAGGTGAGAATAATATTGTGGCGGATACATTATCTAGAGTTAATGAAATTTCATCGATAGATTATGATAAAATAGCTGATGAACAAACTCAAGATGAAGAACTGAAGAGTTTGCAAACCACTACTTCCTTGAATTTCAAGCAATGTTCTCTACCTTCGGGGAAATATTTGTGGTGTGATACATCAACTAAACATATTCAGCCGTATATTCCTCAGGCTTTCAGAAAACACGTCTTTCAACGAATTCATGGTTTATCACATCCAGGAATAAAATCGACTATGAAATTAATGACATCAAAATTCATTTGGCCTAACATAAAAAAAGATGTACAGTTGTGGACAAGAACCTGCATTCCTTGCCAAAAAGCTAAAATCAGTCGGCATACCAAAACAAAATTAGGTGAGTTTGAAGTACCACCAGGAAGATTTTCTGTCATCCATATCGATCTCATAGGACCACTTCCACCATCTAAAGGGAATATTTATTGTCTTACTTGCATAGATAGATTTTCGAATTGGTTGGAAGCAATTCCTTTAGAAAATATTTCCGCTGAGAACGTCGCAAGAGCCTTTTATAGCAACTGGATTGCGCGTTTCGGAACGCCAAGTAAACTCATTAGTGATCGTGGATCCCAACTTAAAAGTGATACATTACGAGCTTTGTCCAAAATCTGTGGCATCAATTTACAACACACTACTGCCTACCACCCCTCATGTAATGGCAAAGTTAAGCGCCTTCATCGAACATTAAAAACAGCATTAAAAGCCCACAACAACATATCTTGGACGGACACGTTACCAGCAGTACTTTTGGGTTTGCGTACTGCTATTCAAGAAGATACCAATCATTGTATTGCGCAAGTAGTTTATGGCCAGAGTCTCAGACTTCCTGGAGAGTTTTTCAGCGAACCAAGTATCCAGAGAGCATCCGAGACTTTTGCTAATAACCTCCAGGAACAGATGGAAGTTGTCGGACCGAGACTAATTCGTAAAAATTCATCTGAACAGATATTTGTACATAAAGACTTAAAAACTTGTTCTCATGTGTTTCAGAGAATAGATCGGGTAAAAAAACCTCTGGAACCTCCTTATGAAGGACCATTTCCTGTTATTGATCGCAAGGACAAATATTTTACTATTAGCATAAAAGGAAAACATGTTAATGTATCCCTGGATAGCTTGAAATCAGCATATATTTTAGCAGAGGAAAATTCCAAGTTGATACAACCTGACTACAGTAACTTGCAGAGACCGGACTCAAATTCCCATGTGAATCAAAAACATTCTCGCATAGGCAGAACTATACGTTTACCTGTTAGGTTCAAGGACTGACTAAATTATTTTGATAGTGGTTAACACTGCAATACTAGTTACTACCTATTTCTCCATCTTCGTAACGTAACTTAGTTACTGGTGGGGGAGTAGTGTAGTGGCCCTGTTATTGCATGAGAAATAATTATTTTTTATTTCATATATTTGTTCATGTGTTTAATTATTTTATAAAATTAACTTTAATATTTTGTTAATATTCATATTTATATTTCTTTTATGCTGAATGGCAATAAGTAGTTCATATTTATGTTTAAATTTCTTTATGCTGAATGGCAACTAGTTCTAGTTCTGATTCATGATTGCTAGGTTTTGGTTTCAAAACGTTGCTCGTAGCGTCGCATTTCGATAGCCGAAAAATAAAATGCAATAACTTAGCTATTTGTTTATAATTCATGCTGTTCCTAGTCATAAATTAATTTTAAACATTAGTAGCCAAGGCTACACCTTCTGACTTGCGTCGGTAAAGCAATGCATTTGAATATCTCTCAATTCAGACTAGTTAGTCTTTCGGAAGTAATGTCACGGAATTTTTACATCCTGAATAGCTGACAGTTCATTAATCCATTTTTTTCATTCTGTTCATTTCTATAACTGAGTGATACTGCTGATGAAGCAGTGGATCATTTCTTAACCTTTTAACCAGTTTATTAAAGCGAACTTCTGCATTTACGTAACTCGTTTTTAATTCAGACGAATGTTCATTCCAAGGGAGTTTAACCTCATATCGCTTTTCTTTAAATTTGATTGTTCTGTTAAATTTCTCTAAAATGTCATTGTCTATTTTACTAATTTCCTTCCCTTGTTCTATTCCCAATGTTTCTAATTCCCAAAACTGCTTTAAATGTGTTGAGACCAATTTGTCGTCAACAATAATGTCCATGTTTAACAATTTACCGTTAGAATCAGTCCGGCCTTGAAGGCACCATCCAAATATTGTTTCGGAAGCTATACGTTTATTTTTAAAACGTTTAAGTCTACCAGTTATTACTTCATGATAGTAATCTGCTCCGATCAAAACAGTAATATTTTTATCACTGAATTGACAAGAATCAGCTAATTGTAATCCTATTAACTCTTTGTTAATTTTGGAAACTGGGATATCAGGGAAAGGCAAATTAGTTGCACATATTTTGGTTAGTTTCCAAAGCTTTAATTTCTATACTTAGGGATGGTTTACTTCTGTTTTCTAGTTTAACTTTCACAACATTGTAAGTTTGTTCTGTTGCCTGGTTAACCCCAAAGGCAAATGTGGACAAAGTCTTCTTTCGAATAACAGGTAATTTACACGTCTCTGAAATGTCCCGAATTATAAAACTTCTCATCGATCCATTGTCCAATAGAATACGAACTGGTTCTAAATTATCCTTCTCAGAAAATGGACGTATCATCACAGTACACGTTTGTAGCAATGCACTGCGGAAAGTTTCGGTTTTTAATTGACTAATCTGAACATCTTCTTTACTGGATGGAATTGTCGACACGACCTTTTTTTTCTCCGATTTGCTTTCGAGTTGGAAACAAATAGACCTATTGTGTTTTTTATTACATATTTCGTACATTTTTCTTTCCTTACACTGCTTAATTTTATGCTGAGATTTTAAACACAAAAAACATCGGGCTTGAGATTTTAAAATATTTCTTTGCTCCTCCACGGTTTTAATTTCGCAGCGCTCCGAATCGTGTAGTTCGTCACAATATATGCATTTACTGCTAGCGACTGGAGCAACATATTCATACGTTTTAGGCGAACTTCTTACAAACTGTTTACTGCGCTTGTTGTTTACATTATCGTGAGCGGCGTGGAGACGATCGTTTGATTTATGCCTCCAGTTATGAATCATTTCCGCTCCGTGTTTTGTTTTTGTTTCTCTACTTTAATTTAACTGCGTAGCTCTTTCGCGGCTTTCTATTTCTTTACAAATAAATTCCATTAATTCGTTAACATTCCATGTTTGATCATTGTTTCTACTGCGACCGTATTCTAATGTTATCTCTGATGGAATTAATTTTAGCAATAATGGGCAAAGTAAACTACCGTAAGTTTCTGATACGACGTTCATTGACTTTAAGAATCTAATTTGAGTTTCACACTGATCATATAAATTCCTAAGATTTTCTATATCCCTTACATTTCTAACAGGGGAAAGATTTAACAGTTTATTCATGTGAGCATTTATTACCAAATTTTTTCTCCCAAACCTGTTAATTAACAGTTGTATAGCTGAATCGTAGTTCTCATTTGTAAGCGAGAGTCCGGAAACGGCATTATAAGCTACCCCACCTAGTACTGACTTTAAGTAACTGAACTTACTTACTTTCGATAATGAGTCATTGTTATGGATAGCTGCCTCGAATTGACTCCAAAATTCCTGCCAATTACTAGAATCACCAAAAAATTTAGCGATAGTCAATTTTGGAAGGCGAATAATTTTATTATTTTCAAGTTTGGAATCTATAGCGGTTTCATTAGGATCCGAATTTTCGAGTTTGTGTAATTTTCTCAATTGTTTTCTTCCTCTAAATTGCCACAGTTGGATTTTTTCTTCATATTCTAGAGCGGATGAAACTTCAAGTTCAAATTCATCCTCTGGGACCTTCAACTCCTGTTCTATTTGAGTGTTTAAATCACTGAGAATGTTCGCCTTTTCGTTTAATATGTCTAAAGTTTCTTCTATTACATTTATACTAACGTCATCTTTGCTTAATTCTGTCTCAATTTTCTTTAGTACCTTGGACACTGCTGTCCTTAATACTTTGCGTTTCGATTTAAGCTTAGCCACAGGATCTTCCATAATTACTTTAAAATAGAAAACTTATCCTACCTGTTTTTTGCAGGCTTCGCACACTTCACACCGTGCTAATCCATACTTACGAATCCATATTTTCGAATTTTAGCCGACTTCCCGGCATATAGCATCAAAAAATGTTTATGTACGCACTAATGTACACTATTCGAATCACGAATGTCGCTGCCTACGCATCTAACTATGAATCTAATGACGTATCTAAATGCCACGTCTAAATTTCTGCAAGCGGTGGTTCAGCTACAATTCTATGATCAAATACTCAATCTAGCTTAAAGGATTTATTAAAATACTAAAATTAATCTAATCTAGAATATAGAATCGAATCTAATGTTACATCTCATGAGCAGCGTTCTAGCTGCGTCATAACAAATCGAAAGTCAAGTTCTCACTGTTGCCATTCTGAGGCGGAGAAAAGTTTGTTTCTAATCAAACCGGAACATCGGCATAGTGAAAGTTTCTAGTCAAACCGGAACAGCACTTATTGAACAGGTACGAACCCTTATGATTTTCATTTAATCACATTATTAATCATAGATGAATTTGATTCTGGATGTTCTGTTGCATTTTGTGTAACAAATAAAATTGATTACAGTGCACTCCGATTATTTTTTAATTCTATTACAAGGAAGTGTGTTTCTGTCTGTATCAAAACTTGTAAAAAATGAAAAACCACCAAACAAAAAAGTTAAACTACAGAAACCTGTATCAAATAGTACAAAACCAGTAGGTTTTGTACTATTGTACAGGAAAGCAATTGATAATTGAATGGTCTCCAGTCTTCTGATTGTGAAGCTGTCAATATTCATTCGGATTTTGATCGTTCATATGGAGGTGATTTATAAGTAGTGATATTCTATGTTTAAAAATTATTCACATAAGAGCAAATATATTGATTTGATTTTAAAATTGGACCTGTTATTAAGTCCCAATGGCCCTTGTTTCCGAGATTGTCTGTTTTTAAATAGCTTTCTGGAAACAAGTGCCTTTAGGACATTTAGAGAACAATTTTTGGTTAATCATTGGATTATGGTAACTTGGCGATTTTATGGTTAAAATTTGGCGACCAACCCTGCTACAGCAACCTGCTAGTTTTGTTTTAGACGCCATTTTAATTTCACGAAGTAAAGGCATGTTTTTTTTATTACTCAACATTTTTTTCCAACAATATGCTAGCCGAATTACGCTTATGCTAGAACTTTTATGGAACAAAAGTGCTTAATCATGACGAAGATTAGATGCGAAATTGGGAGAAAGTGCAGAATCGCCCACTGCTTGCCGCGTTTCTAAGATTTGCACATACACTTTATCCATGTACACGTCGACCTATTTTCACTTAAAAAAATCCCAGAATTGCACAAGAAAATCCTCTCTTCTAGTGTGAGGCATTTAGAGGGGCCTGGAAGGGGAGCTGATGAATGATGCGTTACTGATAAGCAGGTCCCGTTGTTTGGGTGTGGCATATTTAAAAATCCACACAAATAAAAGGATAAAATAATCTAAAAAAGCCGAAAAACGGAAAAAAAAAATTCTACAAATACTGGTCAGGGTGGTATAACAACCACTAATTTAATAGAGCAATTAATTTGGTTTGAAAGAATAGCAACTTACTGGCCCTTAGTTTCGATATCAGCTATGAAATCACTGTTGTAAGGTATATTAGCCAACAATCATCGGGGTTAAAACCTTTCCTGCCGCACAAAAGACAATCCTGAAAAGGAAAAAAGTATATTTAACTGACTGATAACTTATAGCCAGAATACCACTGAGATCAGTAGTTTATCTGGCTCAATCAAATTTATGCCAGATGGGCACGATAACATAGAACTATCTTCACATAATGTCCGCAGTAAGGAGGAGCAAAGACGGATAAAGAATAGGAAGACCAGCAACGCAAGAGCTCACTAGCAAGTACCCGGCCCGGTAAAGGCGTGACTAACTGGGAGTCATAAAATGAGTGTAGAATGTGAATAAAACTAGTGAATTTAAGAAATACACAGTACAATAAATGAGTAAGATAAAAAATTAAGAATGCTAATAAACACATTGGGTACATAATTTACAGGTGGGCACTAGGTGGAAAAGTTCAGGTCCCTGATAAGTTGGGCCGCAAGTGGGCGCAGTTTGGCGTCCTCATTCAATATTTCGTAGGTAAAGATATCAAAATTACTCATATGGTCACAGTTCAGAGCTTTCGTGAAGAATTTCCTGTTGATCTTATTCAGGTGCTGTTCTAGAGTGTCTAGTTTTAAGTCACAGTGCAGTGTAGCATTGCTCACAAAAAAGTGAGCATGGGTGATAAGCCTTAAGACTTTGTTTTGCATGATTTGAAGTCCTTTTATATCCTCTTTGGTAGCCGTGCACCAGGCCGGCGACGCATAAGTCATCAATGGCCTAATTGGCGTGATATATACTAGCCTCTTTTTCCTGAGGTCTAAGCTAAAATAATTACCCAATATAGGGATGAGACTATTTACAACAGTGAAAAGTTTTCTTATGACCTCTGTTATATGATCTCCCCATTTTAATCTTTCATTTAGCATTACTCCTAAATATTTCGCCTTACTAACTCTAGGAATCTCTTCAGAGAATCAGAAGAGCTTGCTATTAATAGTCAACTGTGTATTTTTCCTCCTTATCAATAATAATTGCGACTTGCTGGCATTAATAGCAATTCTCCAAGTCGTACACCACTTTTCTACCACTGGTAGAAGCTCCTGTAATTTCTTGTTGCATGGTGTGCGTTTGCGGACTTTACGGCTAATGCCGTATCGTCGGCATAGTACCCAAGAAAGAAATTTCTGCCAATGTGAGCCCTAGGGAAGTCATGAACATAAAATAAATACAGGACGGGCCCTAAAATGGACCCCTGTGGGACGCCTGCATTCATGGTGCGTAAACTGGAGATGTCCTTTCCAATAGCCACAGTGAATTTCCTATTAGTGATGAAAGACATAATTAGCTGAATCAGCTTTCTATCCATAGGGAGATTTATAAGTTTATAAATAAGCCCCTCATGCCAGACGCGGTGGAATGAAAGTATATTTACTCCAGGTGATATGAATTTATTGCAAAAATTTACGTTTTTTCCGAAGCGCTACAAAAGTGCGACCACCTGTGTCAGTTATCGCAACGCCCTCAAACTCCACACTCAGAGACACTCTCTTACTTCAGTTCAAAGTTGCAGTTGAAAACACAGAGTAAAAAATTAGGAACTTGAAACCATTAAACAAACTGAAAAATTACAAAAAACACTTTACACATTAATTTGTAATATTTACAATCAAACAATATTTTTTACTTTATAATTAATCAATCCTTTATAATTTATTATTATTTTCTACATTTCCACACTAGTAGGCAAGCCATCCTTGAAACTGTGAATAAACTGCTTCCTGCATAGTGCAGCCATCTGGTGGTGAGATAATGAAGTGAACATTGTTCTAACAACCCCCTTTAATTGTTAAAATTCATAAGTGAAACCAGTTGTTTATTATTTGGAGTTTTTTTTTTTTTTTTTTTTTTTTTTAAATTTGTTAATCTGGAAATCAACTGTGCATACTTCTCAGGTATCTGTTAACAATATATTAAGAAGAGGATTTCAGAACTTGGTCATTGAAAATTTTAACGACTTTTGTTAAGCACACCTTTATAAAATGCACTCTTTTCTAAGTATTAATGCATTTTAATTGAGCAGTCTTAACTTCATTTTGTTCATCATATATGTGGCATCTTTTTTTCATAAATTTAAAAATAATTGAAATTAGAATAATTAAAATTTCCTACAGTGCTATCAAAGATAATGTTGCTTAAAAATTTGAAATTTAATTTGCGAAAAATGTACTCGAAATGTCAGTAAATTCAAAAATAGCATGTTCAATAATTTATTTGCATATCTATTTTTATGAAAATAATATTAATAATAGTTGATTTGGAAAAATGTTTTATCTGAATTGGTTTTGTCCCAATAATTTGGATAAATGAGATTCTACTTGAATATTTTACTAGATGTACTTCTTAAAAAAAAAAAAAAAAAAAAAAAAAAAAAAACGAAAACTTTATTTTATGTAAATGTGAAAAAACAACAAGATTTTTGAAAATTAATTACACTTGAATGCAATTTTTCGTTATTTGCTTGCTTAAACCTTAATTTTCGTTTACTTTATTTTATTACCTCTTTTATGCTTTGTAAGTTACGTTTATATCATTTTAGTTCAAAATAATCTTAGACTCAACTATTAGACTGATAATGAGCAACACGATTAATTTGGTTTGGATTTTTTTATTTGCCAAGTAATTGATAAAAAGCTCAATATGGTAATCCAAGCAAAATTTTATGAATTTTGGAATTTCTAAGCAGCCAATAGCGTTGCAGAATTAAGGGATTTTTTTTTTTCCTCTGAAGAGTGTTGCCATTGCTCGCTTTTAAATCGTTGAGTTTGTTACTCAAAAATTCGTTAACGTTTTACAAATATGAAATCGATAATAAAACAAATTTCAAATTTCAAATTTGGTCTTCCACATGCCGTATTCGTAGAAGGATTACGTCATTCAAAATTCGATGGCTCTAGGTACTGTTGTTTTATCACATAGTCCTTCAGGGACAATGCTCCTTTGGATTTTGGCCAAGCTTCACAAAGAAGAACAACCGCAACTAGCAAGCAATCGATTATTTCGTTTAATAACTATTTTTTGGGCTAAAGCCCGCATTTTCGTTTTTTTTTATATTTATTCTAAGTAGCGCAAAAGCGGTTATTTTTTTTATTTACAGCCAGCTGCCTCATAGGACATGGCAAACTACCAGCCGTAGAACCAACCAAGGAAACAGAAATGTAGGTAGATGTTCTTTGCTTTAGTTGGTCGATTAGTTTACTGATGGTAACTGTGGAAAATATTGTAAATATCTGTTAACCCTTTCCTCTATGATTCCATTTTGCCAATAGTTACTTTGCATTTGTTAATTTCAGCAAGTGAAAGATATAAATTTATTGCATACGTAGATACCATTTAGGGACCGACCAGAGGTGCCTGTGTCTCCAGAACTATGGGTTGGGTATCCTTACATTAATGTATAATTTTGAATCATTAAAAAAAATGAAAAGGCTTATCTTCTTTGTTATCCAGCTGTATCTGAACTTTGATTTTAACAAGTTCATTGTTGAAAAACCAGTTTCAGAATGTTGAATTTATATAGAGAAGTTTTATCTATTCAAAAGTTTCCTTTAACAGTGGATATTTTTTCTGATCTACAAGTAGCAGAAACGCAATTTGTGATACGTTTGTTTCTAATTGTATATCAGACTGAAAATTAATTACTTCTATTTCTAGATCAGAAAGAACTTTTCACACCCCTTTGCAATTAGTTGCCATATTTTGAAAATATTAGTATTATCAAATGAATTTAAAATAAATGAAGCAGTTGCCTAAATTTCAAGACACTCAAAGATGTAATTGCCGAATTATTTTTAAGCTCGACAAGATTTTAAGAATGTTTCAGTTTTCTTATATTTCTTAATATAGTTCTCCAAATTTCTGAAATGGAAAAAATTGCATTCCTTCATAGTTAAAACTTAACATTCCTCTTATTTGTCGAAATTATGTCATATTTTCTACAAAATTAATTTTTATTTAAATTGCATTTACCACTTTTTAAAAAAATTCAGTAATAGATTACCCGCCCTACTGAAGTTTAAGATTATTTATTTGTTTTGGTTATTATGTATGTAACACAGAGTATAATGCTTTATACTCCATGGTATGTAATAATTGCTAAACCATACAACTAGGTATGGCCAATAATTTCTCATTTCGAGATTCTAAAAATTTTATGAAGCGTCTGTAACAGAAGATTTAAGCATCATTGATACATTACTAAAACTTCAGAATGTAGCATTACAGTTCCATAGTCAGCATAAAGTTCATATGTCGGTACATTGAACAGACTATTATGAAATGGTATGGTGCGAGAGTTTTCGATTTTTATGCGTGATAGCTTCTGGGTAAGATGCACTGTTCATTAAAATTGTCTGCGAAGTCAGCATTTTTCTTGCGTGATGTGATAATAATGATAGTTGGCTGGCTTATTGTTATAAATATAAACTTGAGCTTCAAACTACTGTAAGCTTAAAGAAACACTTTTTGTAATTCATGTTTTACCTGTTGTCAGTATTCAGACACAGCTTCTATTCTACCATTTGTGGAATTTCTCAATATTGGACATCTTAGATAGCAGACGAAATTTCATTCTAATTTTTAGGTTCTATAGTACAATAGGTTGAGCATTCCTACATTGGCATGTAACTTTGATTCATTTGAAAGAAAAAAGTGTAACTTAGTTATCTTCAATTTTTGGTCAACATTTACAGATTTCGTTAATTGTAATAACTCTTGCATGAAACTGCATTTAGAATTTTTGCAACGTTTTAAAATGTTGTATCATTCAATGGCATTTGATGTGTTTTGGCTTGCTGTATTAAAGCTGAGCTCAAACCCGGGCAGCTAAACAATATGTTCTTTCCCTGAGTGAAATATTGCTATAATTTCATTCAAGTGACCTGGTAATATTTCAGGATAATTTTTTGTACATCAGACTAAGCTGTCCTCTCTCATTGATGAGAGTACCTAAGTAAAGAACTTAAAATTAGAAACGGTTCTTACGTTAAAATTCTGAATGAAATATTTCTTTTATGGTATATGACTTTTGTTTCCAAGATGTTCTTCAAAATCTGTTTTTAGAGTGGTGTTTTTGTGCCCTTTTTTAAAAAAAAAATCTTTAAAAGTATATATGTATAGCTCTATTAATGTTAATACATTGCAATTTTGATTCTTACTCTATTTTGATCTGTTATGTCACTAATTCTGTGTGTGAATTAAGATAGTTTAATATATAACACCTGCTTCAAAGCTAACAGTAAAGTTTATTTTGTTTATTTGTGATTTAAAATTGCTTGCTTATTGTCTTTTTGTGCCGTCTTTCTACCAGCACTGAAATTATTTACTCTTCTCGAAGATCATTATCCCTTTTATTCTGTGTATCCGTAATAAATGTCTGCATTTGTTTCTTTCATTATTCATGTTGTACCCCTACATTAAAAACCCCTTACTCTTTCTGTACTTCTGTCGTATTAGGAAAATCATTTGCTTTTCTATCTACTGCAGTCATGATTGAAGTGAATGAAGTTGTTGGCCTAATTTTAAATGCACTCAAAACATCTAATTTAGAAACTAATTTAAGCTCGATGAGATTTTACAAATGAGTGTTTCAGTTCTCCAGATTTTCAAAGTGGCAAAACGTACATTACCTTATGGTAAAAATGTATATTCCTTATATTTGTAAAATATTTTCACAAAATTAATTTTGATTTAAAATGAATTTATAATACCCTTTAATTCAAAGACTTTAGATTAGTTGTCCCCCCCCTCAAGTTTAAGATTTAGTTATTATGCCTGTAAGAATGGCTAAATCATAGAACCAGGTATGTTCAATAATTTCTTCATAAGTTTCGTTTCTGGATTTTTAAAATTCTTCTATGAAACTTTTGTAACAGCCGGGCAGCCTGACAGAGTGTCCCTTCCCTGAGTGAAAATTTCTATCGTTTCTTTGAAAGTGACCTTATAATATTTCAGAATAAACCCTCGTAACACTAATAAATGTATATAGATTTTTAATGTTTATATAATGCGTGTTTGGTTCTTACAATATTTTGAGCTATTATATTACTACTTCTGTATGTGAATTAAGACAGTTTAATATAAAATACCTACTTCAAGGCTAAAAGTAAAGTATTTGAATTATGTTTTACCTTTCGTCTATTTTCAGACGCAGGTTCTATTCTACGATTTACGGAATTTCTCGGTATTGGACATCTCACATAGCTGACAAAATGTCATTCCTATGTTTAGGATTTATAGTACAATAAGTTGAGCATCCCTACATTAGTATATGACTTTGATTCCTTCGAAAGAAAAATTAGTATCTTAGTTTTCTTGAATTTGTGGTCAAAATTTTAGTATGTAGGTAATTGCAATAGCTCTTCCACGAAATTGCATTTAAATTTTTTGCAACATTTCAAAATGCTCTATCATTCAATGGCATTTGATGTGTTTTGGCGTGCTGTGTTAAAGCTGAGCTCAAACCCGGGCAGCTAAACAATATGTTCTTTCCCTGAGTGAAATATTGCTATAATTTCATTAAAGTGACCTGGTAATATTTCAGGATAATTTTTTGTACATCGGACTAAGCTGTCCTCTCTCGTGGATGAGAGTACGTAAGTAAGGAGCTTAAAATTAGAAACGGTTCTCACGTTAAAATTCTGAATGAAATATTTCTTTTATGGTATATGACTTTTGTTTCCAAGATGGTCTTCGAAATCTGTTTTTAGAATGGTGTTTTTGTGCCCTTTTTTAAAAAAAATCTCTAAAAGTATATATGTGTAGCTCTTTCAATGTTAATATATTGTGAGTTTGATTCTTACTCTATTTTGATCTGTTATGTGACTAATTCTGTGTGTGAATTAAGATAGTTTAATATATAACACCTGCTTCAAAGCTAACAGTAAAGTTTATTTTCTTTATTTGTGATTTAAAATTGCCTGCTTATTGTCTTTTGGTGCCATCTTTCTACCAGCACTGAAATTATTTACTCTTCTCGAAGATCATTATCCCTTTTATTCTGTGTATCCGTAATAACTCTGTAAATTTTTTTTCTTTCGTTATTCATGTTATATCCATACATTAAAAACCCCTTTCGCTTACTGTACTTCTGTCGTATTAGGAAAATCATTTGCTTTTCTATCAACTCCATTCATGATTTTAGTAAGAATGTTGCACATTGCTGGAGTTCAAAACAAAGAAGGCTACTTTTGAAGTTTTATATATTAAGAAACAATATTATATATTTCGTTTAATTATTCTTTAATATCAAAGTAGTTAAAATATAATGGTTCCTTTTTTCCCCCGTGGCCTCTTCTAGTGTAATTTGTCATCATTTTCTTGCACTCTTGGATTGCAGAACATGATACCGTGAAAGAAAATGAACGATGATGGAAAGAATGGAGAAATAATGCAGAGCAAAAAGACATCTGTGGCTGGTAATTCTTGTTTTATATCAACTTTATTTTAACTAGAAATGCTTTAATGTTATAATTTGTACGTCCCTTTTCACATGTTTGCTTTGCATTGGCGTTTTACTAGTTATTTATTTTACATAAAAGCTTCACATTATATTTTAATGCTTAGGGTAGCATTTATGCATTAATTTCTTTGGTTTTGAATTCCATATTGAAGTGTCTGAATTGTTTCTTTCTTTATATTGTATTGTAATATTCGAAGTGAGGTTGAACTGTTAATCACACTGTAATTATCAGAAGTCTGAGAATTATTAGAGTTTTGTTGCTTTGTAGTGGTTTCAGAATTACTGCTGTAGTTTAATGTTCTCCCAAGTGGCCTCCTTTTGCATTACGAGGAGGAGGCTAAACATTTTCCTCTCTCTCTCTCTGGCCTAATATTTTCCCTGTCCAACGGGGTCTTCTGTTCCCAACAGGCCAGTGTAATTGCACTGCCTGTGTATAAACCAATTTGGTTTCAGATTTTTCCAAATTTAGAGTCTCTCTGTCAGGTGCTGTTTATCTTAAAACCATTGAAAGTTAAATGTTGGACAAAAAAGAAATGTAAATAAAAATTTAATGAGTACTCGTAAAGAAAGTTAGTGGAACCGAATTGTCTTCTCTTAAGGGATGCTCAAAATGTGCTTTTTTTTAGTTGTTTTAAGCATACTTTATTATATGTTTTCTTTAATCTGAACTATTTTGGCATATTGTGAAGTTTTATGAACCAATTTGCAAAGATCTATTTAAAATTGATTCGATAAATAAAAATTCATCTTGAAATCAAATCAGAGATGTTTTATTATTATAGAAGTAAGATTCTGCAGATTAACTTTCAACTTTGTTTTGTAAAGCACTCTGAAAGTTTCTTTTGCACTTCTTTCCATTGCTTTGGCAAATACATGACAAAATTATTTTTTTGAAAAAGCTGATGTCTCTTGCTTATAAGAATGACTGATGCAACTGTAACCGTGTTGCTGTAAAGAGCACATGTTTCCCAGTAGCTCTTTTAAAGTGTCCGGTTTTTTCTTTAATTGCATCAATCTCCGCTAGAAGATCAGGCATTGCTTTTCTGTTGTTTAACAATTCCTTCATCTTCTCTTCAGTTAAAAGCTCTTCTTCGTAATGAGCGCTTTTATTATCAAGGGGTTTTATAAGCACCCAATTCTTCTTTTGTAATTTTCTGATTCATTGTTTGACTTCTCTATCTTCCATATGTGAAAATTCTTGGGCATCCTTTGCTTTTGAGATTTGTAAGATTTTTTGGACTTCATTTTCAGTCGATGGAAACTGTTTAAAGTAGGAGATAAATTCTTTCCGGTGTTGATGGATGAATGTTGAACCACATATGAATGAAATTCTAGCAGTGGACAAATGAAATGGATTGCTTTAAGGTACTGCTATACGCGAAATCACGCTTTACAGGTCTGCGCTCAGTAATTAACTGCTGTGTTCTAAACGATAGGCTACGAAACGTGACTTGAAGAATCATATGAGGTATGTAGAATGCAGTTTGGGAGTTCAGTCGTGATAAATAAACAGTCTATACAGATGACCGGAAATAATAAAAATTTAGATGGATTTACTATGAAGTATTTTACTCCTGGACCATGGATTAGTCATAAACAGTACTTGTGTCAAAACACATTAAAGTATATGGATTCCCTGTGTAAGAAAGGAATTTCTCTCTGACAGTATGCAGTCTGTATCATAGCTGGAATAGCAAGGTGTTACGTCTTCAGGGAAACAAAATCTGTTATTCTGCAATTTTTAATGAAAATGTGTGTTTAAATTTTGTTGCCTAGGTAGCAAAATTAGATAACCCTATTTTTAACTCTTTTTATATGAAAATGAAACCAATTACAGACAAAGAAATAAAATTGCATTCCTTCCCTTAGTGCAGTTAAGCGCAAATTTAACTTAATGAGAGCCAATTTTGAGTTTATAAAATTTTAGCTAGCTACAATTATCTAGTGAACTTTTAATATTTCAGTTATAAATGCATTACACAAAGTATAAAAATGTGTGATATAATATGTTAAAGAAAAGGTATAATCTTTGTATTATATACAAAGAATTCAGCAAGATGAAAGTTAAATACAGGGAAATCATATTTTAATGTGAAATTTAACACTGCATTTTTTCTGCGAGTTTTTTTCCCCTTTGGTACATGCAATGTTATGGCTAAATCCTTGCAGTCGTTGGGATGTTGATTTGTCATCCTGTATCTAAACATTGATTTTAACAAGTTCATTGTTGAAAATCCTCTCTCACATTTTTAAGTAGATCGGAAAGAGGAATTTATCTTTTTAAAAGTTTAATAGTTCATGATTTTTTTTATCTAAGACTATTCAAATGGCTTGGCTTTTTGTGATATTCTTGATCTTAATTAGGATAAAAATAAGTTATTTCGATTACTAGATAAATAGAATTGTTATTTCACATATTTGCAATCTTTTACCATTTGTCTTAAATACTAGAGTATTATGCAATGGGTTTGAAGTGAATGAAGTAGTTGGCCTAATTTTAAATGCACTCAAAACATCTAATTTAGAAACTAATTTAAGCTCGATGAGATTTTACAAATGAGTGTTTCAGTTCTCCAGATTTTCAAAGTGGCAAAACGTACATTACATTATGGTAAAAATGTATGTTCCTTATATTTGTAAAATATTTTCACAAAGTTAATTTTGACTTAAAATGAATTTGTAATATACTTTAATTCAAAGACTTTAGTTTAGTTCTCCCCCCCTCAAGTTTATGATTTAGTTATTATGTCTGTAAGAATGGCTAAATCATAGAACCAGGTATGTTCAATAATTTCTTCATAAGTTTCAGTTCTGGATTTTTAAAATTCTTCTATGAAACTTTTGTAACAGAAGCTGGGATGGAACCCGGGCAGCCAGACAGAGTGTCCCTTCCCTGAGTGAAAATTTCTATCGTTTCTTTGAAAGTGACCTTATAATATTTCAGAATAAACCCTCGTAACACTAATAAATGTATATAGATTTTTAATGTTTATATAATGCGTGTTTGGTTCTTACAATATTTTGAGCTATTATATTACTACTTCTGTATGTGAATTAAGACAGTTTAATATAAAATACCTACTTCAAGGCTAAAAGTAAAGTATTTGAATTATGTTTTACCTTTCGTCTATTTTCAGACGCAGGTTCTATTCTACAATTTACGGAATTTCTCGGTATTGGACATCTCACATAGCTGACAAAATGTCATTCCTATGTTTAGGATTTATAGTACAATAAGTTGAGCATCCCTACATTAGTATATGACTTTGATTCCTTCGAAAGAAAAATTAGTATCTTAGTTTTCTTGAATTTGTGGTCAAAATTTTAGTATGTAGGTAATTGCAATAGCTCTTCCACGAAATTGCATTTAAATTTTTTGCAACATTTCAAAATGCTCTATCATTCAATGGCATTTGATGTGTTTTGGCGTGCTGTGTTAAAGCTGAGCTCAAACCCGGGCAGCTAAACAATATGTTCTTTCCCTGAGTGAAATATTGCTATAATTTCATTAAAGTGACCTGGTAATATTTCAGGATAATTTTTTGTACATCGGACTAAGCTGTCCTCTCTCGTGGATGAGAGTACGTAAGTAAAGAACTTAAAATTAGAAACGGTTCTCACGTTAAAATTCTGAATGAAATATTTCTTTTATGGTATATGACTTTTGTTTCCAAGATGGTCTTCGAAATCTGTTTTTAGAATGGTGTTTTTGTGCCCTTTTTTAAAAAAAATCTCTAAAAGTATATATGTGTAGCTCTTTCAATGTTAATATATTGTGAGTTTGATTCTTACTCTATTTTGATCTGTTATGTGACTAATTCTGTGTGTGAATTAAGATAGTTTAATATATAACACCTGCTTCAAAGCTAACAGTAAAGTTTATTTTCTTTATTTGTGATTTAAAATTGCCTGCTTATTGTCTTTTGGTGCCATCTTTCTACCAGCACTGAAATTATTTACTCTTCTCGAAGATCATTATCCCTTTTATTCTGTGTATCCGTAATAACTCTGTAAATTTTTTTTCTTTCGTTATTCATGTTATATCCATACATTAAAAACCCCTTTCGCTTACTGTACTTCTGTCGTATTAGGAAAATCATTTGCTTTTCTATCAACTCCATTCATGATTTTAGTAAGAATGTTGCACATTGCTGGAGTTCAAAACAAAGAAGGCTACTTTTGAAGTTTTATATATTAAGAAACAATATTATATATTTCGTTTAATTATTCTTTAATATCAAAGTAGTTAAAATATAATGGTTCCTTTTTTCCCCCGTGGCCTCTTCTAGTGTAATTTGTCATCATTTTTGTGCACTCTTGGATTGCAGAACATGATTACTGTGAAAGAAAAAGAACGATGATTAAACAGTGGAGAAATAATGCAGAGCAAAAAGACATCTGTGGCTGGTAATTCTTGTTTTATATCAACTTTATTTTAACTAGAAATGCTTTAATGTTATAATTTGTACGTCCCTTTTCACATGTTGCTTTGCATTGGCGTTTTACTAGTTATTTATTTTACATAAAAGCTTCACATTATATTTTAATGTTTAGGGTAGCATTTATGCATTAATTTCTTTGGTTTTGAATTCCATATTGAAGTGTCTGAATTGTTTCTTTCTTTATATTGTATTGTAATATTCGAAGTGAGGTTGAACTGTTAATCACACTGTAATTATCAGAAGTCTGAGAATTATTAGAGTTTTGTTGCTTTGTAGTGGTTTCAGAATTACTGCTGTAGTTTAATGTTCTCCCAAGTGGCCTCCTTTTGCATTACGAGGAGGAGGCTAAACATTTTCCTCTCTCTCTCTCTGGCCTAATATTTTCCCTGTCCAACGGGGTCTTCTGTTCCCAACAGGCCAGTGTAATTGCACTGCCTGTGTATAAACCAATTTGGTTTCAGATTTTTCCAAATTTAGAGTCTCTCTGTCAGGTGCTGTTTATCTTAAAACCATTGAAAGTTAAATGTTGGACAAAAAAGAAATGTAAATAAAAATTTAATGAGTACTCGTAAAGAAAGTTAGTGGAACCGAATTGTCTTCTCTTAAGGGATGCTGAAAATGTGCTTTTTTTTTAGTTGTTTTAAGCATACTTTATTATATGTTTTCTTTAATCTGAACTATTTTGGCATATTGTGAAGTTTTATGAACCAATTTGCAAAGATCTATTTAAAATTGATTCGATAAATAAAAATTCATCTTGAAATCAAATCAGAGATGTTTTATTATTATAGAAGTAAGATTCTGCAGATTAACTTTCAACTTTGTTTTGTAAAGCACTCTGAAAGTTTCTTTTGCACTTCTTTCCATTGCTTTGGCAAATACATGACAAAATTATTTTTTTGAAAAAGCTGATGTCTCTTGCTTATAAGAATGACTGATGCAACTGTAACCGTGTTGCTGTAAAGAGCACATGTTTCCCAGTAGCTCTTTTAAAGTGTCCGGTTTTTTCTTTAATTGGATCAATCTCCGCTAGAAGATCAGACATTGCTTTTCTGTTGTTTAACAATTCCTTCATCTTCTCTTCAGTTAAAAGCTCTTCTTCGTAATGAGCGCTTTTATTATCAAGGGGTTTTATAAGCACCCAATTCTTCTTTTGTAATTTTCTGATTCATTGTTTGACTTCTCTATCTTCCATATGTGAAAATTCTTGGGCATCCTTTGCTTTTGAGATTTGTAAGATTTTTTGGACTTCATTTTCAGTCGATGGAAACTGTTTAAAGTAGGAGATAAATTCTTTCCGGTGTTGATGGATGAATGTTGAACCACATATGAATGAAATTCTAGCAGTGGACAAATGAAATGGATTGCTTTAAGGTACTGCTATACGCGAAATCACGCTTTACAGGTCTGCGCTCAGTAATTAACTGCTGTGTTCTAAACGATAGGCTACGAAACGTGACTTGAAGAATCATATGAGGTATGTAGAATGCAGTTTGGGAGTTCAGTCGTGATAAATAAACAGTCTATACAGATGACCGGAAATAATAAAAATTTAGATGGATTTACTATGAAGTATTTTACTCCTGGACCATGGATTAGTCATAAACAGTACTTGTGTCAAAACACATTAAAGTATATGGATTCCCTGTGTAAGAAAGGAATTTCTCTCTGACAGTATGCAGTCTGTATCATAGCTGGAATAGCAAGGTGTTACGTCTTCAGGGAAACAAAATCTGTTATTCTGCAATTTTTAATGAAAATGTGTGTTTAAATTTTGTTGCCTAGGTAGCAAAATTAGATAACCCTATTTTTAACTCTTTTTATATGAAAATGAAACCAATTACAGACAAAGAAATAAAATTGCATTCCTTCCCTTAGTGCAGTTAAGCGCAAATTTAACTTAATGAGAGCCAATTTTGAGTTTATAAAATTTTAGCTAGCTACAATTATCTAGTGAACTTTTAATATTTCAGTTATAAATGCATTACACAAAGTATAAAAATGTGTGATATAATATGTTAAAGAAAAGGTATAATCTTTGTATTATATACAAAGAATTCAGCAAGATGAAAGTTAAATACAGGGAAATCATATTTTAATGTGAAATTTAACACTGCATTTTTTCTGCGAGTTTTTTTCCCCTTTGGTACATGCAATGTTATGGCTAAATCCTTGCAGTCGTTGGGATGTTGATTTGTCATCCTGTATCTAAACATTGATTTTAACAAGTTCATTGTTGAAAATCCTCTCTCACATTTTTAAGTAGATCGGAAAGAGGAATTTATCTTTTTAAAAGTTTAATAGTTCATGATTTTTTTTATCTAAGACTATTCAAATGGCTTGGCTTTTTGTGATATTCTTGATCTTAATTAGGATAAAAATAAGTTATTTCGATTACTAGATAAATAGAATTGTTATTTCACATATTTGCAATCTTTTACCATTTGTCTTAAATACTAGAGTATTATGCAATGGGTTTGAAGTGAATGAAGTAGTTGGCCTAATTTTAAATGCACTCAAAACATCTAATTTAGAAACTAATTTAAGCTCGATGAGATTTTACAAATGAGTGTTTCAGTTCTCCAGATTTTCAAAGTGGCAAAACGTACATTACATTATGGTAAAAATGTATATTCCTTATATTTGTAAAATATTTTCACAAAATTAATTTTGACTTAAAATGAATTTGTAATATACTTTAAGTCAAAGACTTTAGTTTAGCTCCCCCCCCCTCAAATTTAAGATTTAGTTATTATGTCTGTAAGAATGGCTAAATCATAGAACCAGGTATGTTCAATAATTTCTTCATAAGTTTCGTTTCTGGATTTTTAAAATTCTTCTATGAAACTTTTGTAAGAGCCGGGCAGCCTGACAGAGTGTCCCTTCCCTGAGTGAAAATTTCTATCGTTTCTTTGAAAGTGACCTTATAATATTTCAGAATAAACCCTCGTAACACTAATAAATGTATATAGATATTTTAATGTATATATAATACGTGTTTGGTTCTTACAATATTTTGAGCTATTATATTACTACTTCTGTATGTGAATTAAGACAGTTTAATATAAAATACCTACTTCAATCAAGGCTAAAAGTAAAGTATTTGAATTATGTTTTACCTTTCGTCTATTTTCAGACGCAGGTTCTATTCTACAATTTACGGAATTTCTCGGTATTGGACATCTCACATAGCTGACAAAATGTCATTCCTATGTTTAGGTTTTATAGTACAATAAGTTGAGCATCCCTACATTAGTATATGACTTTGATTCCTTCGAAAGAAAAATTAGTATCTTAGTTTTCTTGAATTTGTGGTCAAAATTTTAGTATGTAGGTAATTGCAATAGCTCTTCCACGAAATTGCATTTAAATTTTTTGCAACATTTCAAAATGCTGTATCATTCAATGGCATTTGATGTGTTTTGGCGTGCTGCATTAAAGCTGAGCTCAAACCCGGGCAGCTAAACGATATGTTCTTTCCCTGAGTGAAATATTGCTATAATTTCATTAAAGTGACCTGGTAATATTTCAGGATAGTTTTTTGTACATCAGACTAAGCTGTCCTCTCTCGTGGATGAGAGTACCTAAGTAAAGAACTTAAAATTAGAAACGGTTCTCACGTTAAAATTCTGAATGAAATATTTCTTTTATGGTATATGACTTTTGTTTCCAAGATGGTCTTCGAAATCTGTTTTTAGAATGGTGTTTTTGTGCCCTTTTCTTAAAAAAATCTATAAAAGTATATATGTGTAGCTCTTTCAATGTTAATATATTGTGAGTTTGATTCTTACTCTATTTTGATCTGTTATGTGACTAATTCTGTGTGTGAATTAAGATAGTTAACAGTAAAGTTTATTTTCTTTATTTGTGATTTAAAATTGCCTGCTTATTGTCTTTTGGTGCCATCTTTCTACCAGCACTGAAATTATTTACTCTTCTCGAAGATCATTATCCCTTTTATTCTGTGTATCCGTAATAACTCTGTAAATTTTTTTTCTTTTGTTATTCATGTTGTATCCATACATTAAAAACCCCTTTCGCTTACTGTACTTCTGTCGTATTAGGAAAATCATTTGCTTTTCTATCGACTGCATTTATGATTTTAGTAAGAATGTAGCACATTGCTGGAGTTTAAAACGAAGAAGGCTACTTTTGAAGTTTTATATATTAAGAAACAATATTAGATATTTCTGTTTGTGTATAATTTTTCTTTAATATTAAAGTAGGTAAAATATAATGGTTCCTTTTTCCCCCCTAGCCTCTTCTAGTGTAATTTGTCATCATTTTCTTGCACTCTTGGATTGCAGAACATGATACCGTGAAAAAAAATGAACGATGATGGAAAGAATGGAGAAATAATGCAGAGCAAAAAGACATCTGTGGCTGGTAATTCTTGTTTTATATCAACTTTATTTTAACTAGAAATGCTTTAATGTTATAATTTGTACGTCCCTTTTCACATGTTGCTTTGCATTGGCGTTTTACTAGTTATTTATTTTACATAAAAGCTTCACATTATATTTTAATGTTTAGGGTAGCATTTATGCATTAATTTCTTTGGTTTTGAATTCCATATTGAAGTGTCTGAATTGTTTCTTTCTTTATATTGTATTGTAATATTCGAAGTGAGGTTGAACTGTTAATCACACTGTAATTATCAGAAGTCTGAGAATTATTAGAGTTTTGTTGCTTTGTAGTGGTTTCAGAATTACTGCTGTAGTTTAATGTTCTCCCAAGTGGCCTCCTTTTGCATTACGAGGAGGAGGCTAAACATTTTCCTCTCTCTCTCTCTGGCCTAATATTTTCCCTGTCCAACGGGGTCTTCTGTTCCCAACAGGCCAGTGTAATTGCACTGCCTGTGTATAAACCAATTTGGTTTCAGATTTTTCCAAATTTAGAGTCTCTCTGTCAGGTGCTGTTTATCTTAAAACCATTGAAAGTTAAATGTTGGACAAAAAAGAAATGTAAATAAAAATTTAATGAGTACTCGTAAAGAAAGTTAGTGGAACCGAATTGTCTTCTCTTAAGGGATGCTCAAAATGTGCTTTTTTTTAGTTGTTTTAAGCATACTTTATTATATGTTTTCTTTAATCTGAACTATTTTGGCATATTGTGAAGTTTTATGAACCAATTTGCAAAGATCTATTTAAAATTGATTCGATAAATAAAAATTCATCTTGAAATCAAATCAGAGATGTTTTATTATTATAGAAGTAAGATTCTGCAGATTAACTTTCAACTTTGTTTTGTAAAGCACTCTGAAAGTTTCTTTTGCACTTCTTTCCATTGCTTTGGCAAATACATGACAAAATTATTTTTTTGAAAAAGCTGATGTCTCTTGCTTATAAGAATGACTGATGCAACTGTAACCGTGTTGCTGTAAAGAGCACATGTTTCCCAGTAGCTCTTTTAAAGTGTCCGGTTTTTTCTTTAATTGGATCAATCTCCGCTAGAAGATCAGACATTGCTTTTCTGTTGTTTAACAATTCCTTGATCTTCTCTTCAGTTAAAAGCTCTTCTTCGTAATGAGCGCTTTTATTATCAAGGGGTTTTATAAGCACCCAATTCTTCTTTTGTAATTTTCTGATTCATTGTTTGACTTCTCTATCTTCCATATGTGAAAATTCTTGGGCATCCTTTGCTTTTGAGATTTGTAAGATTTTTTGGACTTCATTTTCAGTCGATGGAAACTGTTTAAAGTAGGAGATAAATTCTTTCCGGTGTTGATGGATGAATGTTGAACCACATATGAATGAAATTCTAGCAGTGGACAAATGAAATGGATTGCTTTAAGGTACTGCTATACGCGAAATCACGCTTTACAGGTCTGCGCTCAGTAATTAACTGCTGTGTTCTAAACGATAGGCTACGAAACGTGACTTGAAGAATCATATGAGGTATGTAGAATGCAGTTTGGGAGTTCAGTCGTGATAAATAAACAGTCTATACAGATGACCGGAAATAATAAAAATTTAGATGGATTTACTATGAAGTATTTTACTCCTGGACCATGGATTAGTCATAAACAGTACTTGTGTCAAAACACATTAAAGTATATGGATTCCCTGTGTAAGAAAGGAATTTCTCTCTGACAGTATGCAGTCTGTATCATAGCTGGAATAGCAAGGTGTTACGTCTTCAGGGAAACAAAATCTGTTATTCTGCAATTTTTAATGAAAATGTGTGTTTAAATTTTGTTGCCTAGGTAGCAAAATTAGATAACCCTATTTTTAACTCTTTTTATATGAAAATGAAACCAATTACAGACAAAGAAATAAAATTGCATTCCTTCCCTTAGTGCAGTTAAGCGCAAATTTAACTTAATGAGAGCCAATTTTGAGTTTATAAAATTTTAGCTAGCTACAATTATCTAGTGAACTTTTAATATTTCAGTTATAAATGCATTACACAAAGTATAAAAATGTGTGATATAATATGTTAAAGAAAAGGTATAATCTTTGTATTATATACAAAGAATTCAGCAAGATGAAAGTTAAATACAGGGAAATCATATTTTAATGTGAAATTTAACACTGCATTTTTTCTGCGAGTTTTTTTCCCCTTTGGTACATGCAATGTTATGGCTAAATCCTTGCAGTCGTTGGGATGTTGATTTGTCATCCTGTATCTAAACATTGATTTTAACAAGTTCATTGTTGAAAATCCTCTCTCACATTTTTAAGTAGATCGGAAAGAGGAATTTATCTTTTTAAAAGTTTAATAGTTCATGATTTTTTTTATCTAAGACTATTCAAATGGCTTGGCTTTTTGTGATATTCTTGATCTTAATTAGGATAAAAATAAGTTATTTCGATTACTAGATAAATAGAATTGTTATTTCACATATTTGCAATCTTTTACCATTTGTCTTAAATACTAGAGTATTATGCAATGGGTTTGAAGTGAATGAAGTAGTTGGCCTAATTTTAAATGCACTCAAAACATCTAATTTAGAAACTAATTTAAGCTCGATGAGATTTTACAAATGAGTGTTTCAGTTCTCCAGATTTTCAAAGTGGCAAAACGTACATTACATTATGGTAAAAATGTATATTCCTTATATTTGTAAAATATTTTCACAAAATTAATTTTGACTTAAAATGAATTTGTAATATACTTTAAGTCAAAGACTTTAGTTTAGCTCCCCCCCCCCCTCAAATTTAAGATTTAGTTATTATGTCTGTAAGAATGGCTAAATCATAGAACCAGGTATGTTCAATAATTTCTTCATAAGTTTCGTTTCTGGATTTTTAAAATTCTTCTATGAAACTTTTGTAAGAGCCGGGCAGCCTGACAGAGTGTCCCTTCCCTGAGTGAAAATTTCTATCGTTTCTTTGAAAGTGACCTTATAATATTTCAGAATAAACCCTCGTAACACTAATAAATGTATATAGATATTTTAATGTATATATAATACGTGTTTGGTTCTTACAATATTTTGAGCTATTATATTACTACTTCTGTATGTGAATTAAGACAGTTTAATATAAAATACCTACTTCAATCAAGGCTAAAAGTAAAGTATTTGAATTATGTTTTACCTTTCGTCTATTTTCAGACGCAGGTTCTATTCTACAATTTACGGAATTTCTCGGTATTGGACATCTCACATAGCTGACAAAATGTCATTCCTATGTTTAGGTTTTATAGTACAATAAGTTGAGCATCCCTACATTAGTATATGACTTTGATTCCTTCGAAAGAAAAATTAGTATCTTAGTTTTCTTGAATTTGTGGTCAAAATTTTAGTATGTAGGTAATTGCAATAGCTCTTCCACAAAATTGCATTTAAATTTTTTGCAACATTTCAAAATGCTGTATCATTCAATGGCATTTGATGTGTTTTGGCGTGCTGCATTAAAGCTGAGCTCAAACCCGGGCAGCTAAACGATATGTTCTTTCCCTGAGTGAAATATTGCTATAATTTCATTAAAGTGACCTGGTAATATTTCAGGATAGTTTTTTGTACATCAGACTAAGCTGTCCTCTCTCGTGGATGAGAGTACCTAAGTAAAGAACTTAAAATTAGAAACGGTTCTCACGTTAAAATTCTGAATGAAATATTTCTTTTATGGTATATGACTTTTGTTTCCAAGATGGTCTTCGAAATCTGTTTTTAGAATGGTGTTTTTGTGCCCTTTTCTTAAAAAAATCTATAAAAGTATATATGTGTAGCTCTTTCAATGTTAATATATTGTGAGTTTGATTCTTACTCTATTTTGATCTGTTATGTGACTAATTCTGTGTGTGAATTAAGATAGTTTAATATATAACACCTGCTTCAAAGCTAACAGTAAAGTTTATTTTCTTTATTTGTGATTTAAAATTGCCTGCTTATTGTCTTTTGGTGCCATCTTTCTACCAGCACTGAAATTATTTACTCTTCTCGAAGATCATTATCCCTTTTATTCTGTGTATCCGTAATAACTCTGTAAATTTTTTTTCTTTTGTTATTCATGTTGTATCCATACATTAAAAACCCCTTTCGCTTACTGTACTTCTGTCGTATTAGGAAAATCATTTGCTTTTCTATCGACTGCATTTATGATTTTAGTAAGAATGTAGCACATTGCTGGAGTTTAAAACAAAGAAGGCTACTTTTGAAGTTTTATATATTAAGAAACAATATTAGATATTTCTGTTTGTGTATAATTTTTCTTTAATATTAAAGTAGGTAAAATATAATGGTTCCTTTTTCCCCCCTAGCCTCTTCTAGTGTAATTTGTCATCATTTTCTTGCACTCTTGGATTGCAGAACATGATACCGTGAAAGAAAATGAACGATGATGGAAAGAATGGAGAAATAATGCAGAGCAAAAAGACATCTGTGGCTGGTAATTCTTGTTTTATATCAACTTTATTTTAACTAGAAATGCTTTAATGTTATAATTTGTACGTCCCTTTTCACATGTTGCTTTGCATTGGCGTTTTACTAGTTATTTATTTTACATAAAAGCTTCACATTATATTTTAATGTTTAGGGTAGCATTTATGCATTAATTTCTTTGGTTTTGAATTCCATATTGAAGTGTCTGAATTGTTTCTTTCTTTATATTGTATTGTAATATTCGAAGTGAGGTTGAACTGTTAATCACACTATAATTATCAGAAGTCTGAGAATTATTAGAGTTTTGTTGCTTTGTATTTGTTTCAGAATTACTGCTGTAGTTTAATTTTCTCCCATGTGGCCTCCTTTCACATTACGAGGAGGAGGCTAAACATTTTCCTCTCTCTCTCTGGCCTAATGTTTTCCCTGTCCAACGGGGTCTTCTGTTCCCAACAGGCCAGTGTAATTGCACTGCCTGTGTATAAACCAATTTGGTTTCAGTTTTTTCCAAATTTAGAGTCTCTCTGTCAGGTGCTGTTTCTCTTAAAATCATTGAAAGTTAAATGTTGAACAAAAAATAAATGTAAATAAAAATTTAATGAGTACTCGTAAAGAAAGTTAGTGGAACCGAATTGTCTTCTCTTAAGGGATGCTGAAAATGTGCTTTTTCTTAGTTGTTTTAGGCATACTTTATTATATGTTTTCTTTAATCTGAACTATTTTGGCATATTGTGAAGTTTTATGAACCAATTTGCAAAGATCTATTTAAAATTGATTCGATAAATAAAAATTCATCTTGAAATCAAATCAGAGATGTTTTATTATTATAGAAGTAAGATTCTGCAGATTAACTTTCAACTTTGTTTTGTAAAGCACTCTGAAAGTTTCTTTTGCACTTCTTTCCATTGTCTTGGCAAATACATGACAAAATTATTTTTTTGAAAAAGCTGATGTCTCTTGCTTATAAGAATGACTGATGCAACTGTAACCGTGTTGCTGTAAAGAGCACATGTTTCCCAGTAGCTCTTTTAAAGTGTCCGGTTTTTTCTTTAATTGGGTCAATCTCCGCTAGAAGATCAGACATTGCTTTTCTGTTGTTTAACAATTCCTTCATCTTCTCTTCAGTTAAAAGCTCTTCTTCGTAATGAGCGCTTTTATTATCAAGGGGTTTTATAAGCACCCAATTCTTCTTTTGTAATTTTCTGATTCATTGTTTGACTTCTCTATCTTCCATATGTGAAAATTCTTGGGCATCCTTTGCTTTTGAGATTTGTAAGATTTTTTGGACTTCATTTTCAGTCGATGGAAACTGTTTAAAGTAGGAGATAAATTCTTTCCGGTGTTGATGGATGAATGTTGAACCACATATGAATGAAATTCTAGCAGTGGACAAATGAAATGGATTGCTTTAAGGTACTGCTATACGCGAAATCACGCTTTACAGGTCTGCGCTCAGTAATTAACTGCTGTGTTCTAAACGATAGGCTACGAAACGTGACTTGAAGAATCATATGAGGTATGTAGAATGCAGTTTGGGAGTTCAGTCGTGATAAATAAACAGTCTATACAGATGACCGGAAATAATAAAAATTTAGATGGATTTACTATGAAGTATTTTACTCCTGGACCATGGATTAGTCATAAACAGTACTTGTGTCAAAACACATTAAAGTATATGGATTCCCTGTGTAAGAAAGGAATTTCTCTCTGACAGTATGCAGTCTGTATCATAGCTGGAATAGCAAGGTGTTACGTCTTCAGGGAAACAAAATCTGTTATTCTGCAATTTTTAATGAAAATGTGTGTTTAAATTTTGTTGCCTAGGTAGCAAAATTAGATAACCCTATTTTTAACTCTTTTTATATGAAAATGAAACCAATTACAGACAAAGAAATAAAATTGCATTCCTTCCCTTAGTGCAGTTAAGCGCAAATTTAACTTAATGAGAGCCAATTTTGAGTTTATAAAATTTTAGCTAGCTACAATTATCTAGTGAACTTTTAATATTTCAGTTATAAATGCATTACACAAAGTATAAAAATGTGTGATATAATATGTTAAAGAAAAGGTATAATCTTTGTATTATATACAAAGAATTCAGCAAGATGAAAGTTAAATACAGGGAAATCATATTTTAATGTGAAATTTAACACTGCATTTTTTCTGCGAGTTTTTTTCCCCTTTGGTACATGCAATGTTATGGCTAAATCCTTGCAGTCGTTGGGATGTTGATTTGTCATCCTGTATCTAAACATTGATTTTAACAAGTTCATTGTTGAAAATCCTCTCTCACATTTTTAAGTAGATCGGAAAGAGGAATTTATCTTTTTAAAAGTTTAATAGTTCATGATTTTTTTTATCTAAGACTATTCAAATGGCTTGGCTTTTTGTGATATTCTTGATCTTAATTAGGATAAAAATAAGTTATTTCGATTACTAGATAAATAGAATTGTTATTTCACATATTTGCAATCTTTTACCATTTGTCTTAAATACTAGAGTATTATGCAATGGGTTTGAAGTGAATGAAGTAGTTGGCCTAATTTTAAATGCACTCAAAACATCTAATTTAGAAACTAATTTAAGCTCGATGAGATTTTACAAATGAGTGTTTCAGTTCTCCAGATTTTCAAAGTGGCAAAACGTACATTACATTATGGTAAAAATGTATATTCCTTATATTTGTAAAATATTTTCACAAAATTAATTTTGACTTAAAATGAATTTGTAATATACTTTAAGTCAAAGACTTTAGTTTAGCTCCCCCCCCCCTCAAATTTAAGATTTAGTTATTATGTCTGTAAGAATGGCTAAATCATAGAACCAGGTATGTTCAATAATTTCTTCATAAGTTTCGTTTCTGGATTTTTAAAATTCTTCTATGAAACTTTTGTAAGAGCCGGGCAGCCTGACAGAGTGTCCCTTCCCTGAGTGAAAATTTCTATCGTTTCTTTGAAAGTGACCTTATAATATTTCAGAATAAACCCTCGTAACACTAATAAATGTATATAGATATTTTAATGTATATATAATACGTGTTTGGTTCTTACAATATTTTGAGCTATTATATTACTACTTCTGTATGTGAATTAAGACAGTTTAATATAAAATACCTACTTCAATCAAGGCTAAAAGTAAAGTATTTGAATTATGTTTTACCTTTCGTCTATTTTCAGACGCAGGTTCTATTCTACAATTTACGGAATTTCTCGGTATTGGACATCTCACATAGCTGACAAAATGTCATTCCTATGTTTAGGTTTTATAGTACAATAAGTTGAGCATCCCTACATTAGTATATGACTTTGATTCCTTCGAAAGAAAAATTAGTATCTTAGTTTTCTTGAATTTGTGGTCAAAATTTTAGTATGTCGGTAATTGCAATAGCTCTTCCACAAAATTGCATTTAAATTTTTTGCAACATTTCAAAATGCTGTATCATTCAATGGCATTTGATGTGTTTTGGCGTGCTGCATTAAAGCTGAGCTCAAACCCGGGCAGCTAAACGATATGTTCTTTCCCTGAGTGAAATATTGCTATAATTTCATTAAAGTGACCTGGTAATATTTCAGGATAGTTTTTTGTACATCAGACTAAGCTGTCCTCTCTCGTGGATGAGAGTACCTAAGTAAAGAACTTAAAATTAGAAACGGTTCTCACGTTAAAATTCTGAATGAAATATTTCTTTTATGGTATATGACTTTTGTTTCCAAGATGGTCTTCGAAATCTGTTTTTAGAATGGTGTTTTTGTGCCCTTTTCTTAAAAAAATCTATAAAAGTATATATGTGTAGCTCTTTCAATGTTAATATATTGTGAGTTTGATTCTTACTCTATTTTGATCTGTTATGTGACTAATTCTGTGTGTGAATTAAGATAGTTTAATATATAACACCTGCTTCAAAGCTAACAGTAAAGTTTATTTTCTTTATTTGTGATTTAAAATTGCCTGCTTATTGTCTTTTGGTGCCATCTTTCTACCAGCACTGAAATTATTTACTCTTCTCGAAGATCATTATCCCTTTTATTCTGTGTATCCGTAATAACTCTGTAAATTTTTTTTCTTTTGTTATTCATGTTGTATCCATACATTAAAAACCCCTTTCGCTTACTGTACTTCTGTCGTATTAGGAAAATCATTTGCTTTTCTATCGACTGCATTTATGATTTTAGTAAGAATGTAGCACATTGCTGGAGTTTAAAACAAAGAAGGCTACTTTTGAAGTTTTATATATTAAGAAACAATATTAGATATTTCTGTTTGTGTATAATTTTTCTTTAATATTAAAGTAGGTAAAATATAATGGTTCCTTTTTCCCCCCTAGCCTCTTCTAGTGTAATTTGTCATCATTTTCTTGCACTCTTGGATTGCAGAACATGATACCGTGAAAGAAAATGAACGATGATGGAAAGAATGGAGAAATAATGCAGAGCAAAAAGACATCTGTGGCTGGTAATTCTTGTTTTATATCAACTTTATTTTAACTAGAAATGCTTTAATGTTATAATTTGTACGTCCCTTTTCCCATGTTGCTTTGCATTGGCGTTTTACTAGTTATTTATTTTACATAAAAGCTTCACATTATATTTTAATGTTTAGGGTAGCATTTATGCATTAATTTCTTTGGTTTTGAATTCCATATTGAAGTGTCTGAATTGTTTCTTTCTTTATATTGTATTGTAATATTCGAAGTGAGGTTGAACTGTTAATCACACTGTAATTATCAGAAGTCTGAGAATTATTAGAGTTTTGTTGCTTTGTATTTGTTTCAGAATTACTGCTGTAGTTTAATGTTCTCCCAAGTGGCCTCCTTTTGCATTACGAGGAGGAGGCTAAACATTTTCCTCTCTCTCTCTCTGGCCTAATATTTTCCCTGTCCAACGGGGTCTTCTGTTCCCAACAGGCCAGTGTAATTGCACTGCCTGTGTATAAACCAATTTGGTTTCAGATTTTTCCAAATTTAGAGTCTCTCTGTCAGGTGCTGTTTATCTTAAAACCATTGAAAGTTAAATGTTGGACAAAAAAGAAATGTAAATAAAAATTTAATGAGTACTCGTAAAGAAAGTTAGTGGAACCGAATTGTCTTCTCTTAAGGGATGCTCAAAATGTGCTTTTTTTTAGTTGTTTTAAGCATACTTTATTATATGTTTTCTTTAATCTGAACTATTTTGGCATATTGTGAAGTTTTATGAACCAATTTGCAAAGATCTATTTAAAATTGATTCGATAAATAAAAATTCATCTTGAAATCAAATCAGAGATGTTTTATTATTATAGAAGTAAGATTCTGCAGATTAACTTTCAACTTTGTTTTGTAAAGCACTCTGAAAGTTTCTTTTGCACTTCTTTCCATTGCTTTGGCAAATACATGACAAAATTATTTTTTTGAAAAAGCTGATGTCTCTTGCTTATAAGAATGACTGATGCAACTGTAACCGTGTTGCTGTAAAGAGCACATGTTTCCCAGTAGCTCTTTTAAAGTGTCCGGTTTTTTCTTTAATTGGATCAATCTCCGCTAGAAGATCAGACATTGCTTTTCTGTTGTTTAACAATTCCTTCATCTTCTCTTCAGTTAAAAGCTCTTCTTCGTAATGAGCGCTTTTATTATCAAGGGGTTTTATAAGCACCCAATTCTTCTTTTGTAATTTTCTGATTCATTGTTTGACTTCTCTATCTTCCATATGTGAAAATTCTTGGGCATCCTTTGCTTTTGAGATTTGTAAGATTTTTTGGACTTCATTTTCAGTCGATGGAAACTGTTTAAAGTAGGAGATAAATTCTTTCCGGTGTTGATGGATGAATGTTGAACCACATATGAATGAAATTCTAGCAGTGGACAAATGAAATGGATTGCTTTAAGGTACTGCTATACGCGAAATCACGCTTTATAGGTCTGCGCTCAGTAATTAACTGCTGTGTTCTAAACGATAGGCTACGAAACGTGACTTGAAGAATCATATGAGGTATGTAGAATGCAGTTTGGGAGTTCAGTCGTGATAAATAAACAGTCTATACAGATGACCGGAAATAATAAAAATTTAGATGGATTTACTATGAAGTATTTTACTCCTGGACCATGGATTAGTCATAAACAGTACTTGTGTCAAAACACATTAAAGTATATGGATTCCCTGTGTAAGAAAGGAATTTCTCTCTGACAGTATGCAGTCTGTATCATAGCTGGAATAGCAAGGTGTTACGTCTTCAGGGAAACAAAATCTGTTATTCTGCAATTTTTAATGAAAATGTGTGTTTAAATTTTGTTGCCTAGGTAGCAAAATTAGATAACCCTATTTTTAACTCTTTTTATATGAAAATGAAACCAATTACAGACAAAGAAATAAAATTGCATTCCTTCCCTTAGTGCAGTTAAGCGCAAATTTAACTTAATGAGAGCCAATTTTGAGTTTATAAAATTTTAGCTAGCTACAATTATCTAGTGAACTTTTAATATTTCAGTTATAAATGCATTACACAAAGTATAAAAATGTGTGATATAATATGTTAAAGAAAAGGTATAATCTTTGTATTATATACAAAGAATTCAGCAAGATGAAAGTTAAATACAGGGAAATCATATTTTAATGTGAAATTTAACACTGCATTTTTTCTGCGAGTTTTTTTCCCCTTTGGTACATGCAATGGTATGGCTAAATCCTTGCAGTCGTTGGGATGTTGATTTGTCATCCTGTATCTAAACATTGATTTTAACAAGTTCATTGTTGAAAATCCTCTCTCACATTTTTAAGTAGATCGGAAAGAGGAATTTATCTTTTTAAAAGTTTAATAGTTCATGATTTTTTTTATCTAAGACTATTCAAATGGCTTGGCTTTTTGTGATATTCTTGATCTTAATTAGGATAAAAATAAGTTATTTCGATTACTAGATAAATAGAATTGTTATTTCACATATTTGCAATCTTTTACCATTTGTCTTAAATACTAGAGTATTATGCAATGGGTTTGAAGTGAATGAAGTAGTTGGCCTAATTTTAAATGCACTCAAAACATCTAATTTAGAAACTAATTTAAGCTCGATGAGATTTTACAAATGAGTGTTTCAGTTCTCCAGATTTTCAAAGTGGCAAAACGTACATTACATTATGGTAAAAATGTATATTCCTTATATTTGTAAAATATTTTCACAAAATTAATTTTGACTTAAAATGAATTTGTAATATACTTTAAGTCAAAGACTTTAGTTTAGCTCCCCCCCCTCAAATTTAAGATTTAGTTATTATGTCTGTAAGAATGGCTAAATCATAGAACCAGGTATGTTCAATAATTTCTTCATAAGTTTCGTTTCTGGATTTTTAAAATTCTTCTATGAAACTTTTGTAAGAGCCGGGCAGCCTGACAGAGTGTCCCTTCCCTGAGTGAAAATTTCTATCGTTTCTTTGAAAGTGACCTTATAATATTTCAGAATAAACCCTCGTAACACTAATAAATGTATATAGATATTTTAATGTATATATAATACGTGTTTGGTTCTTACAATATTTTGAGCTATTATATTACTACTTCTGTATGTGAATTAAGACAGTTTAATATAAAATACCTACTTCAATCAAGGCTAAAAGTAAAGTATTTGAATTATGTTTTACCTTTCGTCTATTTTCAGACGCAGGTTCTATTCTACAATTTACGGAATTTCTCGGTATTGGACATCTCACATAGCTGACAAAATGTCATTCCTATGTTTAGGTTTTATAGTACAATAAGTTGAGCATCCCTACATTAGTATATGACTTTGATTCCTTCGAAAGAAAAATTAGTATCTTAGTTTTCTTGAATTTGTGGTCAAAATTTTAGTATGTAGGTAATTGCAATAGCTCTTCCACAAAATTGCATTTAAATTTTTTGCAACATTTCAAAATGCTGTATCATTCAATGGCATTTGATGTGTTTTGGCGTGCTGCATTAAAGCTGAGCTCAAACCCGGGCAGCTAAACGATATGTTCTTTCCCTGAGTGAAATATTGCTATAATTTCATTAAAGTGACCTGGTAATATTTCAGGATAGTTTTTTGTACATCAGACTAAGCTGTCCTCTCTCGTGGATGAGAGTACCTAAGTAAAGAACTTAAAATTAGAAACGGTTCTCACGTTAAAATTCTGAATGAAATATTTCTTTTATGGTATATGACTTTTGTTTCCAAGATGGTCTTCGAAATCTGTTTTTAGAATGGTGTTTTTGTGCCCTTTTCTTAAAAAAATCTATAAAAGTATATATGTGTAGCTCTTTCAATGTTAATATATTGTGAGTTTGATTCTTACTCTATTTTGATCTGTTATGTGACTAATTCTGTGTGTGAATTAAGATAGTTTAATATATAACACCTGCTTCAAAGCTAACAGTAAAGTTTATTTTCTTTATTTGTGATTTAAAATTGCCTGCTTATTGTCTTTTGGTGCCATCTTTCTACCAGCACTGAAATTATTTACTCTTCTCGAAGATCATTATCCCTTTTATTCTGTGTATCCGTAATAACTCTGTAAATTTTTTTTCTTTTGTTATTCATGTTGTATCCATACATTAAAAACCCCTTTCGCTTACTGTACTTCTGTCGTATTAGGAAAATCATTTGCTTTTCTATCGACTGCATTTATGATTTTAGTAAGAATGTAGCACATTGCTGGAGTTTAAAACAAAGAAGGCTACTTTTGAAGTTTTATATATTAAGAAACAATATTAGATATTTCTGTTTGTGTATAATTTTTCTTTAATATTAAAGTAGGTAAAATATAATGGTTCCTTTTTCCCCCCTAGCCTCTTCTAGTGTAATTTGTCATCATTTTCTTGCACTCTTGGATTGCAGAACATGATACCGTGAAAGAAAATGAACGATGATGGAAAGAATGGAGAAATAATGCAGAGCAAAAAGACATCTGTGGCTGGTAATTCTTGTTTTATATCAACTTTATTTTAACTAGAAATGCTTTAATGTTATAATTTGTACGTCCCTTTTCACATGTTGCTTTGCATTGGCGTTTTACTAGTTATTTATTTTACATAAAAGCTTCACATTATATTTTAATGTTTAGGGTAGCATTTATGCATTAATTTCTTTGGTTTTGAATTCCATATTGAAGTGTCTGAATTGTTTCTTTCTTTATATTGTATTGTAATATTCGAAGTGAGGTTGAACTGTTAATCACACTGTAATTATCAGAAGTCTGAGAATTATTAGAGTTTTGTTGCTTTGTATTTGTTTCAGAATTACTGCTGTAGTTTAATGTTCTCCCAAGTGGCCTCCTTTTGCATTACGAGGAGGAGGCTAAACATTTTCCTCTCTCTCTCTCTGGCCTAATATTTTCCCTGTCCAACGGGGTCTTCTGTTCCCAACAGGCCAGTGTAATTGCACTGCCTGTGTATAAACCAATTTGGTTTCAGATTTTTCCAAATTTAGAGTCTCTCTGTCAGGTGCTGTTTATCTTAAAACCATTGAAAGTTAAATGTTGGACAAAAAAGAAATGTAAATAAAAATTTAATGAGTACTCGTAAAGAAAGTTAGTGGAACCGAATTGTCTTCTCTTAAGGGATGCTCAAAATGTGCTTTTTTTTAGTTGTTTTAAGCATACTTTATTATATGTTTTCTTTAATCTGAACTATTTTGGCATATTGTGAAGTTTTATGAACCAATTTGCAAAGATCTATTTAAAATTGATTCGATAAATAAAAATTCATCTTGAAATCAAATCAGAGATGTTTTATTATTATAGAAGTAAGATTCTGCAGATTAACTTTCAACTTTGTTTTGTAAAGCACTCTGAAAGTTTCTTTTGCACTTCTTTCCATTGCTTTGGCAAATACATGACAAAATTATTTTTTTGAAAAAGCTGATGTCTCTTGCTTATAAGAATGACTGATGCAACTGTAACCGTGTTGCTGTAAAGAGCACATGTTTCCCAGTAGCTCTTTTAAAGTGTCCGGTTTTTTCTTTAATTGGATCAATCTCCGCTAGAAGATCAGACATTGCTTTTCTGTTGTTTAACAATTCCTTCATCTTCTCTTCAGTTAAAAGCTCTTCTTCGTAATGAGCGCTTTTATTATCAAGGGGTTTTATAAGCACCCAATTCTTCTTTTGTAATTTTCTGATTCATTGTTTGACTTCTCTATCTTCCATATGTGAAAATTCTTGGGCATCCTTTGCTTTTGAGATTTGTAAGATTTTTTGGACTTCATTTTCAGTCGATGGAAACTGTTTAAAGTAGGAGATAAATTCTTTCCGGTGTTGATGGATGAATGTTGAACCACATATGAATGAAATTCTAGCAGTGGACAAATGAAATGGATTGCTTTAAGGTACTGCTATACGCGAAATCACGCTTTATAGGTCTGCGCTCAGTAATTAACTGCTGTGTTCTAAACGATAGGCTACGAAACGTGACTTGAAGAATCATATGAGGTATGTAGAATGCAGTTTGGGAGTTCAGTCGTGATAAATAAACAGTCTATACAGATGACCGGAAATAATAAAAATTTAGATGGATTTACTATGAAGTATTTTACTCCTGGACCATGGATTAGTCATAAACAGTACTTGTGTCAAAACACATTAAAGTATATGGATTCCCTGTGTAAGAAAGGAATTTCTCTCTGACAGTATGCAGTCTGTATCATAGCTGGAATAGCAAGGTGTTACGTCTTCAGGGAAACAAAATCTGTTATTCTGCAATTTTTAATGAAAATGTGTGTTTAAATTTTGTTGCCTAGGTAGCAAAATTAGATAACCCTATTTTTAACTCTTTTTATATGAAAATGAAACCAATTACAGACAAAGAAATAAAATTGCATTCCTTCCCTTAGTGCAATTAAGCGCAAATTTAACTTAATGAGAGCCAATTTTGAGTTTATAAAATTTTAGCTAGCTACAATTATCTAGTGAACTTTTAATATTTCAGTTATAAATGCATTACACAAAGTATAAAAATGTGTGATATAATATGTTAAAGAAAAGGTATAATCTTTGTATTATATACAAAGAATTCAGCAAGATGAAAGTTAAATACAGGGAAATCATATTTTAATGTGAAATTTAACACTGCATTTTTTCTGCGAGTTTTTTTCCCCTTTGGTACATGCAATGGTATGGCTAAATCCTTGCAGTCGTTGGGATGTTGATTTGTCATCCTGTATCTAAACATTGATTTTAACAAGTTCATTGTTGAAAATCCTCTTTCACATTTTTAAGTAGATCAAGAGGAATTTATCTTTTTAAAAGTTTAATAGTTCATGATTTTTTTTATCTAGGACTATTCAAATGGCTTGGCTTTTTGTGATATTCTTGATCTTAATTAGGATAAAAATAAGTTATTTCGATTACTAGATAAATAGAATTGTTATTTCACATATTTGCAATCTTTTACCATTTGTCTTAAATACTAGAGTATTATGCAATGGGTTTGAAGTGAATGAAGTAGTTGGCCTAATTTTAAATGCACTCAAAACATCTAATTTAGAAACTAATTTAAGCTCGATGAGATTTTACAAATGAGTGTTTCAGTTCTCCAGATTTTCAAAGTGGCAAAACGTACATTACATTATGGTAAAAATGTATATTCCTTATATTTGTAAAATATTTTCACAAAATTAATTTTGACTTAAAATGAATTTGTAATATACTTTAAGTCAAAGACTTTAGTTTAGCTCCCCCCCGTCAAATTTAAGATTTAGTTATTATGTCTGTAAGAATGGCTAAATCATAGAACCAGGTATGTTCAATAATTTCTTCATAAGTTTCGTTTCTGGATTTTTAAAATTCTTCTATGAAACTTTTGTAAGAGCCGGGCAGCCTGACAGAGTGTCCCTTCCCTGAGTGAAAATTTCTATCGTTTCTTTGAAAGTGACCTTATAATATTTCAGAATAAACCCTCGTAACACTAATAAATGTATATAGATATTTTAATGTATATATAATACGTGTTTGGTTCTTACAATATTTTGAGCTATTATATTACTACTTCTGTATGTGAATTAAGACAGTTTAATATAAAATACCTACTTCAATCAAGGCTAAAAGTAAAGTATTTGAATTATGTTTTACCTTTCGTCTATTTTCAGACGCAGGTTCTATTCTACAATTTACGGAATTTCTCGGTATTGGACATCTCACATAGCTGACAAAATGTCATTCCTATGTTTAGGTTTTATAGTACAATAAGTTGAGCATCCCTACATTAGTATATGACTTTGATTCCTTCGAAAGAAAAATTAGTATCTTAGTTTTCTTGAATTTGTGGTCAAAATTTTAGTATGTAGGTAATTGCAATAGCTCTTCCACGAAATTGCATTTAAATTTTTTGCAACATTTCAAAATGCTGTATCATTCAATGGCATTTGATGTGTTTTGGCGTGCTGCATTAAAGCTGAGCTCAAACCCGGGCAGCTAAACGATATGTTCTTTCCCTGAGTGAAATATTGCTATAATTTCATTAAAGTGACCTGGTAATATTTCAGGATAGTTTTTTGTACATCAGACTAAGCTGTCCTCTCTCGTGGATGAGAGTACCTAAGTAAAGAACTTAAAATTAGAAACGGTTCTCACGTTAAAATTCTGAATGAAATATTTCTTTTATGGTATATGACTTTTGTTTCCAAGATGGTCTTCGAAATCTGTTTTTAGAATGGTGTTTTTGTGCCCTTTTCTTAAAAAAATCTCTAAAAGTATATATGTGTAGCTCTTTCAATGTTAATATATTGTGAGTTTGATTCTTACTCTATTTTGATCTGTTATGTGACTAATTCTGTGGGTGAATTAAGATAGTTTAATATATAACACCTGCTTCAAAGCTAACAGTAAAGTTTATTTTCTTTATTTGTGATTTAAAATTGCCTGCTTATTGTCTTTTGGTGCCATCTTTCTACCAGCACTGAAATTATTTACTCTTCTCGAAGATCATTATCCCTTTTATTCTGTGTATCCGTAATAACTCTGTAAATTTTTTTTCTTTTGTTATTCATGTTGTATCCATACATTAAAAACCCCTTTCGCTTACTGTACTTCTGTCGTATTAGGAAAATCATTTGCTTTTCTATCGACTGCATTTATGATTTTAGTAAGAATGTAGCACATTGCTGGAGTTTAAAACAAAGAAGGCTACTTTTGAAGTTTTATATATTAAGAAACAATATTAGATATTTCTGTTTGTGTATAATTTTTCTTTAATATTAAAGTAGGTAAAATATAATGGTTCCTTTTCCCCCCCTAGCCTCTTCTAGTGTAATTTGTCATCATTTTCTTGCACTCTTGGATTGCAGAACATGATACCGTGAAAGAAAATGAACGATGATGGAAAGAATGGAGAAATAATGCAGAGCAAAAAGACATCTGTATCTGGTAATTCTTGTTTTATATCAACTTTATTTTAACTAGAAATGCTTTAATGTTATAATTTGTACGTCCCTTTTCACATGTTGCTTTGCATTGGCGTTTTACTAGTTATTTATTTTACATAAAAGCTTCACATTATATTTTAATGTTTAGGGTAGCATTTATGCATTAATTTCTTTGGTTTTGAATTCCATATTGAAGTGTCTGAATTGTTTCTTTCTTTATATTGTATTGTAATATTCGAAGTGAGGTTGAACTGTTAATCACACTGTAATTATCAGAAGTCTGAGAATTATTAGAGTTTTGTTGCTTTGTAGTGGTTTCAGAATTACTGCTGTAGTTTAATGTTCTCCCAAGTGGCCTCCTTTTGCATTACGAGGAGGAGGCTAAACATTTTCCTCTCTCTCTCTCTGGCCTAATATTTTCCCTGTCCAACGGGGTCTTCTGTTCCCAACAGGCCAGTGTAATTGCACTGCCTGTCTATAAACCAATTTGGTTTCAGATTTTTCCAAATTTAGAGTCTCTCTGTCAGGTGCTGTTTATCTTAAAACCATTGAAAGTTAAATGTTGGACAAAAAAGAAATGTAAATAAAAATTTAATGAGTACTCGTAAAGAAAGTTAGTGGAACCGAATTGTCTTCTCTTAAGGGATGCTGAAAATGTGCTTTTTCTTAGTTGTTTTAGGCATACTTTATTATATGTTTTCTTTAATCTGAACTATTTTGGCATATTGTGAAGTTTTATGAACCAATTTGCAAAGATCTATTTAAAATTGATTCGATAAATAAAAATTCATCTTGAAATCAAATCAGAGATGTTTTATTATTATAGAAGTAAGATTCTGCAGATTAACTTTCAACTTTGTTTTGTAAAGCACTCTGAAAGTTTCTTTTGCACTTCTTTCCATTGTCTTGGCAAATACATGACAAAATTATTTTTTTGAAAAAGCTGATGTCTCTTGCTTATAAGAATGACTGATGCAACTGTAACCGTGTTGCTGTAAAGAGCACATGTTTCCCAGTAGCTCTTTTAAAGTGTCCGGTTTTTTCTTTAATTGGATCAATCTCCGCTAGAAGATCAGACATTGCTTTTCTGTTGTTTAACAATTCCTTCATCTTCTCTTCAGTTAAAAGCTCTTCTTCGTAATGAGCGCTTTTATTATCAAGGGGTTTTATAAGCACCCAATTCTTCTTTTGTAATTTTCTGATTCATTGTTTGACTTCTCTATCTTCCATATGTGAAAATTCTTGGGCATCCTTTGCTTTTGAGATTTGTAAGATTTTTTGGACTTCATTTTCAGTCGATGGAAACTGTTTAAAGTAGGAGATAAATTCTTTCCGGTGTTGATGGATGAATGTTGAACCACATATGAATGAAATTCTAGCAGTGGACAAATCAAATGGAATCCTTTAAGGTACTGCTATACACGAAATCACGCTTTACAGGTCTGCACTCAGTAATTAACTGCTGTGTTAAAAACGATAGGCTACGAAACGTGATTTGAAGAATCATATGAGGTATGTAGAATGCAGTTTGGGAGTTTAGTCGTGATAAATAAACAGTCTATACAGATGACCGGAAATAATAAAAATTTAGATGGATTTACTATGAAGTATTTTACTCCTGGACCATGGATTAGTCATAAACAGTACTTGTGTCAAAACACATTAAAGTATATGGATTCCCTATTTAAGAAAGGAATTTCACTCTGACAGTATGCAGTCTGTATCATAGCTGGAATAGCAAGGTGTTACGTCTTCAGGGAAACAAAATCTGTTATTCTGCAATTTTTAATGAAAATGTGTGTTTAAATTTTGTTACCTGGGTAGCAAAATTAGATAACCCTACCTATTTTTAACTCTTTTTATATGAAAATGAAACCAATTACAGACAAAGAAATAAAATTGCATTCCTTCCCTTAGTGCAGTTAAGCGCAACTTTAACTTAATGAGAGCCAATTTTGAGTTTATAAAATTTTAGTTAGCTACAATTATCTAGTGAACTTTTAATATTTCAGTTATAAATGCATTACACAAAGTATAAAAATGTGTGATATAATATGTTAAAGAAAAGGTATAATCTTTGTATTATATACAAAAAATTCAGCAAGATGAAAGTTAAATACAGGGAAATCATATTTTAATGTGAAATTTAACACTGCATTTTTTCTGCGAGTTTTTTTCCCCTTTGGTACATGCAATGGTATGGCTAAATCCTTGCAGTCGTTGGGATGTTGATTTGTCATCCTGTATCTAAACATTGATTTTAACAAGTTCATTGTTGAAAATCCTCTTTCACATTTTTAAGTAGATCAAGAGGAATTTATCTTTTTAAAAGTTTAATAGTTCATGATTTTTTTTACTAGGACTATTCAAATGGCTTGGCTTTTTGTGATATTCTTGATCTTAATTAGGATAAAAATAAGTTATTTCGATTACTAGATAAATAGAATTGTTATTTCACATATTTGCAATCTTTTACCATTTGTCTTAAATACTAGAGTATTATGCAATGGGTTTGAAGTGAATGAAGTAGTTGGCCTAATTTTAAATGCACTCAAAACATCTAATTTAGAAACTAATTTAAGCTCGATGAGATTTTACAAATGAGTGTTTCAGTTCTCCAGATTTTCAAAGTGGCAATACGTACATTACATTATGGTAAAAATGTATGTTCCTTATATTTGTAAAATATTTTCACAAAGTTAATTTTGACTTAAAATGAATTTGTAATATACTTTAATTCAAAGACTTTAGTTTAGTTCTCCCCCCCCTCAAGTTTATGATTTAGTTATTATGTCTGTAAGAATGGCTAAATCATAGAACCAGGTATGTTCAATAATTTCTTCATAAGTTTCAATTCTGGATTTTTAAAATTCTTCTATGAAACTTTTGTAACAGAAGCTGGGATGGAACCCGGGCAGCCAGACAGAGTGTCCCTTCCCTGAGTGAAAATTTCTATCGTTTCTTTGAAAGTGACCTTATAATATTTCAGAATAAACCCTCGTAACACTAATAAATGTATATAGATTTTTAATGTTTATATAATGCGTGTATGGTTCTTACAATATTTTGAGCTATTATATTACTACTTCTGTATGTGAATTAAGACAGTTTAATATAAAATACCTACTTCAAGGCTAAAAGTAAAGTATTTGAATTATGTTTTACCTTTCGTCTATTTTCAGACGCAGGTTCTATTCTACAATTTACGGAATTTCTCGGTATTGGACATCTCACATAGCTGACAAAATGTCATTCCTATGTTTAGGAATTATAGTACAATAAGTTGAGCATCCCTACATTAGTATATGACTTTGATTCCTTCGAAAGAAAAATTAGTATCTTAGTTTTCTTGAATTTGTGGTCAAAATTTTAATATGTAGGTAATTGCAATAGCTCTTCCACGAAATTGCATTTAAATTTTTTGCAACATTTCAAAATGCTCTATCATTCAATGGCATTTGATGTGTTTTGGCGTGCTGTGTTAAAGCTGAGCTCAAACCCGGGCAGCTAAACAATATGTTCTTTCCCTGAGTGAAATATTGCTATAATTTCATTAAAGTGACCTGGTAATATTTCAGGATAATTTTTTGTACATCGGACTAAGCTGTCCTCTCTCGTGGATGAGAGTACGTAAGTAAAGAACTTAAAATTAGAAACGGTTCTCACGTTAAAATTCTGAATGAAATATTTCTTTTATGGTATATGACTTTTGTTTCCAAGATGGTCTTCGAAATCTGTTTTTAGAATGGTGTTTTTGTGCCCTTTTTTAAAAAAAATCTCTAAAAGTATATATGTGTAGCTCTTTCAATGTTAATATATTGTGAGTTTGATTCTTACTCTATTTTGATCTGTTATGTGACTAATTCTGTGTGTGAATTAAGATAGTTTAATATATAACACCTGCTTCAAAGCTAACAGTAAAGTTTATTTTCTTTATTTGTGATTTAAAATTGCCTGCTTATTGTCTTTTGGTGCCATCTTTCTACCAGCACTGAAATTATTTACTCTTCTCGAAGATCATTATCCCTTTTATTCTGTGTATCCGTAATAACTCTGTAAATTTTTTTTCTTTCGTTATTCATGTTAAAACCATACATTAAAAACCCCTTTCGCTTACTGTACTTCTGTCGTATTAGGAAAATCATTTGCTTTTCTATCAACTCCATTCATGATTTTAGTAAGAATGTTGCACATTGCTGGAGTTCAAAACAAAGAAGGCTACTTTTGAAGTTTTATATATTAAGAAACAATATTATATATTTCGTTTAATTATTCTTTAATATCAAAGTAGTTAAAATATAATGGTTCCTTTTTTCCCCCGTGGCCTCTTCTAGTGTAATTTGTCATCATTTTTGTGCACTCTTGGATTGCAGAACATGATTACTGTGAAAGAAAAAGAACGATGATTAAACAATGGAGAAATAATGCAGAGCAAAAAGACATCTGTGGCTGGTAATTCTTGTTTTATATCAACTTTATTTTAACTAGAAATGCTTTAATGTTATAATTTGTACGTCCCTTTTCACATGTTGCTTTGTATTGGCGTTTTACTAGTTATTTATTTTACATAAACGCTTCACATTATATTTTAATGTTTAGGGTAGCATTTATGCATTAATTTCTTAGGTTTTGAATTCCATATTGAAGTGTCTGAATTGGTTCTTTCTTTATATTGTATTGTAATATTCGAAGTGAGGTTGAACTGTTAATCACACTATAATTATCAGAAGTCTGAGAATTATTAGAGTTTTGTTGCTTTGTATTTGTTTCAGAATTACTGCTGTAGTTTAATTTTCTCCCATGTGGCCTCCTTTCGCATTACGAGGAGGAGGCTAAACATTTTCCTCTCTCTCTCTGGCCTAATGTTTTCCCTGTCCAACGGGGTCTTCTGTTCCCAACAGGCCAGTGTAATTGCACTGCCTGTGTATAAACCAATTTGGTTTCAGTTTTTTCCAAATTTAGAGTCTCTCTGTCAGGTGCTGTTTCTCTTAAAATCATTGAAAGTTAAATGTTGAACAAAAAATAAATGTAAATAAAAATTTAATGAGTACTCGTAAAGAAAGTTAGTGGAACCGAATTGTCTTCTCTTAAGGGATGCTGAAAATGTGCTTTTTCTTAGTTGTTTTAAGCATACTTTATTATATGTTTTCTTTAATCTGAACTATTTTGGCATATTGTGAAGTTTTATGAACCAATTTGCAAAGATCTATTTAAAATTGATTCGATAAATAAAAATTCATCTTGAAATCAAATCAGACATGTTTTATTATTATAGAAGTAAGATTCTGCAGATTAACTTTCAACTTTGTTTTGTAAAGCACTCTGAAAGTTTCTTTTGCACTTCTTTCCATTGTCTTGGCAAATACATGACAAAATTATTTTTTTGAAAAAGCTGATGTCTCTTGCTTATAAGAATGACTGATGCAACTGTAACCGTGTTGCTGTAAAGAGCACATGTTTTTCAGTAGCTCTTTTAAAGTGTCCGGTTTTTTCTTTAATTGGGTCAATCTCCGCTAGAAGATCAGACATTGCTTTTCTGTTGTTTAACAATTCCTTCATCTTCTCTTCACTTAAAAGCTCTTCTTCGTAATGAGCGCTTTTATTATCAAGGGGTTTTATAAGCACCCAATTCTCCTTTTGTAATTTTCTGATTCATTGTTTGACTTCTCTATCTTCCATATGTGAAAATTCTTGGGCATCCTTTGCTTTTGAGATTTGTAAGATTTTTTGGACTTCATTTTCAGTCGATGGAAACTGTTTAAAGTAGGAGATAAATTCTTTCCGGTGTTGATGGATGAATGTTGAACCACATGTGAATGAAATTCTAGCAGTGGACAAATCAAATGGAATCCTTTAAGGTACTGCTATACGCGAAATCACGCTTTACAGGTCTGCACTCAGTAACTAACTGCTGTGTTAAAAACGATAGGCTACGAAACGTGACTTGAAGAATCATATGAGGTATGTAGAATGCAGTTTGGGAGTTTAGTCGTGATAAATAAACAGTCTATACAGATGACCGGAAATAATAAAAATTTAGATGGATTTACTATGAAGTATTTTACTCCTGGACCATGGATTAGTCATAAACAGTACTTGTGTCAAAACACATTAAAGTATATGGATTCCCTATTTAAGAAAGGAATTTCACTCTGACAGTATGCAGTCTGTATCATAGCTGGAATAGCAAGGTGTTACGTCTTCAGGGAAACAAAATCTGTTATTCTGCAATTTTTAATGAAAATGTGTGTTTAAATTTTGTTACCTGGGTAGCAAAATTAGATAACCCTATTTTTAACTCTTTTTATATGAAAATGAAACCAATTACAGACAAAGAAATAAAATTGCATTCACATTACACAAAGTATAAAAATGTGTGATATAAATATGTTAAAGAAAATGCATTACACAAATTATAAAAGTGTGTGATATAATATGTTAAAGAAAAGGTATACTCTTTGTATTATTTACAAAAAATTCAGCAAGATGAAAGTTAAATACAGCGAAATCATATTTTAAAGTGAAATTTTACACTGCATTTCTTCCGCGAGTTTTTTTTTTTTTTTTTTAATGTGTTTGATTTTAATGTGTTCAAAAATTTGCTAAATAAAGTTTATCTTTGTGTGACCTTGCATCAAAGGCACCGATATTAAATTTGTTTTGGCATTCAGTGGTTAAATTTTAAAATAAAAACTTCTTATTGATGTAAAAGAAGGAACAAATTATATTTATCTTGGTAATATGTCTTACGATATTATCTTAAGTTATCGTGTCTTATGATTATTTATGGTGTCTCATGATCTTGCAGTAACTTAAAGTGCATTTCATAGAACTTGTTGTTTCTTAAGTTGCATTACCGGTTTTCATAACTTCTTGTCATCTTTACGTTTTACTGTTCCATGTTATCAAATATATATAAAAGATAAATTTCTAATCAAATATTCTTCCATTCACAGCGCAGTGATATTATGTGTGTTCGCATTTATTATACAGTACTGATCATTATTCATTATAGAGTTTTATATATTTATTATATATATTTAATTTATATCATTATGCATTATATGATTTTGCTTTTAGAATATATCACAATATGTATTTCGAGTTGCTGCTAATAGAACTATGTTTTTCATATGTTAATGAGATCTGTGTGTTTTTTAGGTTAATTATTTTCATAAAGGAATTAAAATAAAATCATACCCTTTTAATGTAATTCACATTTTATCATGAAAAAAAAAAAGAATTTTTTAAAGTCACATTTGATAACAATATAAAAAATGTTGATAGAAACTTTAAAATTATTCCTATTTTTATTCGCACGTATTAAATATTCTTCACAAAATTCCATTTCTCAGCACACACCATCACAATTAATTTAATCATTTTCCAAATAAAAATGAAATTCAGTATGTCGCAGAGTAAGTACCAAAAGTAGAACTGCATGAAACGCACAAGAACATATCCATATTTAGCCAATCACTATTCACTTCTAACTGTTACTAATTGAATAAAAGAAAATACAAGTTCTATGAATAAAAGAACAGTTACACTAAAGAAAAAAAATTAATATGCATTACATCTTAATTCTATATAATTATTCTTTTGTTTTCCACTTGCCCTTGACATTAGTTGATGACAACTGATTCATGTCAGAAATATTGTTCCTTATAAAAAAATACACACATAAATTTTATGTTTTATATATAGAAAAATTTATGTACTCTTCTTTTATAGGGACTGTATTCAGAAATGTATGTATGTGTGTATGCACTTTTATATGTGTGTTTATACACAAACATACATGCATAAGTACATATCTACGTGCATGTGTGAACGCATTCATGCATACATTTCTGAATTCAGTCCTGATAACAGAAGGGTACCAAATTTTGCCGCAGTTGTTAAATGAATAGTCTAAGGCAGAATGGTTCTGGTTTATTTGATTACAGCAAAGCTTGCTCAAGCTCATCTATAGCTAAAAGTATAGATAATGCCTTTGTGTAGTACTTTCCATTGAAAACTGGCACATATTAATATTACATGTGTATAATCAGCTATGAAATATGCACCAAGAAACTGAAATTATCAACAGTAATTTAATATCCTTTATTCTGTGTTACATACAAATAGTACATTGTGTTTGGACTAAGCTATATGAAGCATACACAATCAACCTCATTCAAATACTAAATATTTAAGTATTTTCTGATTATCCAACCCCTAGTTTCAGCATTTTATAAAAGTGTTAGGTTATTTTTTATGCATTCCTGGTACACATGCGACCAAAGACAGCGCATACAAATGGTTATGATTTTATAGTTAACCATCATTTCACTGGCAAATACTTTTTTATCATAATGAATTACAATAGAATTCTGGAGTCGATGTACTTATAAGAAAGAAAGCGTTGGATTTCTTTAAAAATACAATGTTTCCCTAAGAATAAAGAATCAAAAATGTTCATTCTATGAAATTGTACTTTTTAACTGATAAAATTTTAAAATCTACAATCTGAATATTAGAATATGGTTGGAAAATTACCTTAAAATTTCTTGTTTCTACCAAAGTGCTTTTAATATTCTGTGATGGAATGGGATTGCTCTTATGAAAATTATGTTTTGGTACTTAAAATGTTTTCTTGTTTGCTTAAGAATTATAACCAGGTAATGAGCTCTTACAACAAATTTTATCTGATTGAGGGTTCGTAGCGGTCCTTACAAGTGCTTGTAAGTCCTTATATTTGAAAATAAAATATAAAGGCCCTTATAGGTGCTTACTTTTTCTTTAAAGCCCTTTATTTTTTTGTTTTTAGTGCTTATTTTTTGCTTTTAGTGCTTTTTTTAATGAACGCGCATTTTCCCCCCTGTACCAAAGCCGAAACTAAATAAACAACTGTTCTTCCTTATATGGAACGTCAAATTTTGAATCATGCTCCCGGAAATAGCTTTTCCCCCTTTCTCCGCATTAACGTAACTTATGGTGCGCGCGAGAGTACAGACAGGTGCACGTTGTTCCGTAAATTGTACTTTTGCAAATTGTACTTTTTAAATGATAAAATTTTAAAATCTACAATCTGAATATTAGAATATGGTTGGAAAATTACCGTAAAATTTCTTGTTCCTACCAAAGTGCTTTTAATATTCTGTGATGGAATGGGATTGCTCTTATGAAAATTATGTTTTGGTACTTGAAATGGTTTCTTGTTTTCTTAAGAATTATAACCAGATAATGAAGCTCTTACAACAAATTTTATCTGATTAATATAATTTATGCTTTTTTTAATGAAATGGCTGTTGTATATAATGATTGTCATTGTTTATCTAAGAGGTGTGTTATATTTTCCCATGAAACCGTTATGGCATAATAAATTTCATTTGATCATTTGATTCATTTGATATTTCTCTCATTGTAAACTTATTCTGTAAATTGAACTGTCATTTAAAATTTAAAAAAAAAGTTAATTGTTTTCCATGGTTGAGGTAATGCTCATTCTCTTAATAAATATTGCATAGCTCATATTTTAAATTGCTAGTCTAATTTTTCTTTTAAGGTTATGCAATTGTGTATAATGTAATTAGACAGGTGCTTATTTTTTTTCCTAAATTGTGCTTGAAAAGTGCTTATAGGTGCTTATTTTTTTAACTAAAATGTGGCTATGAACCCTGTGATTAATATAATTTATGCTTTTTTTAATGAAATGGCTGTTGTATATAATGATTGTAGTTGTTTATCTAAGAGGTGTGTTATATTTTCCCATGAAACCATTATGGCATAATAAAATTCATTTGATAAGTATAATTTTTTTTTTTTTTTGGTTGTTGAGTATTATATTTCTATTGCAAAGATATTATGGTATATTGATGATTAACTTCAAACTGTTAATATTTTTACTCAACCTTCAACCATTTTTGGCAAACAAAAAGTGATAACAATGTATGTTAGCCCCAATAATGGATAAACGTGATATCAAAACATACTCATAATTTCTCGGTGATTTCTTATAACACTGAGAAATTTAAATAAACCACTTTTATCTGTTGATTATCGAACCAAATAAATAGTTCCTCCCAAATTTCCACAAGTTTCAACATATAATTTTCAAAGTTTTTTATATGTTATATCAGTAGAGTTTCTGTTGATCATGTAACTCAAAAAGAAATATCTCTTTCTCCAAATATATGTCGGAATAATTTTTGTAAAGACAATATTTCCATCAAACTTCTTGACTGACAGGAAAAAAAAAGTGTGTAGATAATGTGTGAAGTTATTATAGCATAGGAAAAGACATGACACACATTTTACAACAAATCTAACTTTTTTTTTTTTGTTTGTTTGTTTTGTTTTTGTGTGTGTGTGTGTCTTTGGTTACTCTAAATGCTATAATTTATTTAGTAAATTTAAATAATTCTTTGGCATAATGTAATTTATATCATCTATGTTGCTCCAATTATGTTTCAATACAAGACCACATGCCAGTGTAAGATTTCCTAAGTGGACACTTGGTTTCTAATCTTTGTGTAATATAATACGGAGAAGCTCGTACTGTGAATTTTGATATGTATAATTTATTCTTGTATTAGATTGGAATGGACTCAGTGTTTTCATTTAGGATGTTTCATATTCAAAGATGGTGAAATTCATACAATGTAATTAATTAATTGACTTATCACACAGACCTTTTCAATAGACTTATTCTTAAATTTTTGGTTCAGACATAATGTTAATAATTAAAAACAGCATTAGAAAAGCAAAACTGTTTAAAAGAAAACTTCAGTTATTTTTAAAATTGATAGTTTATATTTAAATCCTTTTGTTAATATAAAAACAACAATAAACACATTTCTAAATAATAAGGTTATTAAGAATCCTTAAGAAAATTTGAAACATTTATAAAGGTTTGCAAGGTGAAAACATAATCGATTTTGTTATAAATCACATGGTTTTGACATGTTTTGAGTATGCTCCTGCTGATCCTGTTATGAACAAATCTTAACAGATAAAGATATAACACGTGAATATAGAATCTAAAGGAAAGGTAAGGTTAGATTAGGGTCTTTAAATATGACTAAGCACATTGGTTATCAGCCTGAAGAAGAATGCCTTTATGAAGAACTTTATGGGGGAAACTAGTTCGTATTCGCAAAAGAAAAAAAAAAAAAAAATGCACTGCTTCTTCACCCGGGTTTGAGCTGAGATTGAACTACCGGTTTTGACCACCCGTAGGAAAAATATAAAGAAAATGCTTTTAATATTATGTAATCAAAAGTTAACTACATGTTATATAGCAGGATTGCTTTCTCAAATACTGAGGTATGGAATACTTAATCTGCTCTTTTTTTTTTTAATTGTTTGGTAATTGTATTATTCATTGCATGTATTTTCTATAATACATATAGAACACTAATATTTCTATTACAAGTGTCTTTTTTCATTTTTAAATGCTTTGCTATTTGATATTCTCAAAATTGCATCTGATAATTAGTGCTATTATGTATATAATAGATATATATTATGTATAAATTAAAATATAATGCTAATACATATGATGCTATGTATTATGTGTGCTATTATTTATAAATACAATAAACGTATATATAGATCAATATATTTTTAGTATATAATGATTCAAAATAATTTTTATGGAAAAAAAAAAAAAAAAAAAAAAGACACTTTTGATAACAAAGTTTTTTTGGAAATCCCAAGTTAAACACATACGAAATCATTTGTTTACAATCATAGGGCGTTAAAATCAAAACAGCCACACAATGCTTACAACAGCCAGCAGTTCCTCCTTTTCATGAACAAGAAATGTTTTTAAAAAAATTTTATTTCTCCTTTTTCAACAATGAAACGTCCTTCGATTTCATGCAATCATTACGCTATAGAACTTATCCTTCAATAGGAAGCCAAAGTTTGTACATTGGGTTTTTCAAGTAAAATTCCGTGCTTTACCAAGTGATACGCTTTTTAAAACTCCCTCTGCTTCAGTAATACAGCGAGAATTTACGACTCCTTGAACAAAATCAAACATTTTGGAAAAGTTAAGCAACTCCATTTTTGGATGGACGAAGTCAGATCACAAACCAAAATACCGGTTTTTATCCGCCATACTAATGTGTGAAAGCGCCACCGATATGTGAATTAAATCGCGAATAGAAAGAAAAGGAAAAATAGTAGAAAATATCCTAAAAATATTATTGTGTCCATGGGTGTAGTCAAAAGGAGAGGAAGATGTGATCATTTACAATAAATAGTGTCTCACAATGGCATGTAGTGAGTATGTTTAGTAAAGCTAAATAGATGTGATGATGAGGGGAGAAAATGGATAGTGTTGAAATGCTTCGTATTCAAAGTATTTAGCATGGAATACAAGGGAATATGTATGCTTTCATCATAAGACACACAGCAAAAGATCCATAACATCAGACAAAAATATATACAGTCCTTAATCCAGACTCGTTGGGACTTTGGTGATTCCGGTTTATCGGTTTTTTCGGATTATTGATCATCAGTTTAAATCTGGTAAGATGGCATGCAGAAATTATAAAATTAAAAATATGAAACCGTAATTTATGAAATAAAGAGATCTAAAGGGTATCAAAATTTACTAAAAAAAAAAAGGCTTGATATTTATTTGTTTACTTTAGTAAACATTTCTTTCAACGTGCGCATGCGTAAAGCATACATTACGCAAAGTCGAAATTAGAAAATTGCAACCAGAAAACTATTTGATGTGTATTCGTGATATTTACGATGACGAGGAATTTGATTTAAATCATATCAAAGACGGAGTACATCGAGATGAAATACTACATTTAGTAAGGTGAGTATAAGCCGAATAAAATAAAAACATCTGCCCTGAAGATAACTGAAGATAAGGATAGTGCTGACAGATCAACTTCCGGTTCATTGCGTGCCCCGTCGTGCCCCCCCCCGCGCAGCAGCGTGAAATTCATAAACATATTTCGGAATGGTTAGAGAATCAAAAAATATGTCTTTATCCATTTTTTGAAGCAATTCCACTTTTTGTTTGATGGACATCGAAACATGCTTTCGCTTTGTAGATCCTTTGGTAGCTCCAGAATCGGAAATTCTTTTTGACATAATCGAAAGTTCAAGCTTACTTTTATAAAATTGCTCTAACTGTCTGCAAAAAATAATAAGCCGGATTCAAATAGAAGATTAAGGAACAACGCAATCTGCAACATTAACTGAAATAGATAATTAGATAATTTTAGCTTAGCTTATACCGTCCGTTATACATTTAACGCGCATGCGTAAACGTATTATGCGCATGCGTAAAGGTATTATGTGCATGCGTTAACTCATTATGCGTTGACGCATGTGCAGAAGGTTTGTAGCTTTGGGGTCCGGATTATTGATCATTCCGGATTATGGACATCCGGATTAAAGACTTTTGACTGTATTACTTTAACTAAAATAACTAAAGACAATAAACATAGATCCGTGGTATTTAGTAATATATTTATTATAATTTACTACAAGTTTATTTATTGTCAGTTTGCTATCATAATTTATCACTTGTTAATTAATGCTAGTTTAACACATTGAAGAAAACAGTACTTATATTATCTCGTAATTCAAAGAATTTATGTAAAGCAATGAAGAAGAATAGATCCCTCACATTTAGACATTAAACAGATAGGAAACAACAGTATGAGAAAAAAAATCGATGAGGTATAATTTTTAAAGGGAAAAAAATATTTAAGAGATCCGAGGGGGAAAAAAAAGAGCGAAGTAGCGCATAGCGCAACCTAATATACACGTCGTTTCGCAAAATCCCCATTCCCCCTATCTGGAAATTCCTCAAAACAAGACAGAGCTAAGGCCTTATAGATAGGGCTTAACCTTTAAAATAGGGCGGGCTCAGAAGGGAGAATTGTTGACAGACGGGAAGTGATAACGAAGTTAGCGTCTGTTTGGAATTGTTACGACAAAAAGAGCTGCAAGCAGTGTGAGCAATTTCAAGCATTGTTTAACACTAAAAACTGGTGAAAAAATATATTAGTTAATTTAGAAGCACTTTACTAATAGAAATTTAATTTAGTTTAGATGAAAGAAGGATACTTATCTCAAAATTCCATGCTTTCGTCGTGTATCCTCGCAGTGTCCACTCTGTCTCTGTCATTAACATCGGAGCTAAATTAAGGAAAGAAGAGTTTAAACCCATCGCTACGGAGTTAGATCTAACCGTTGCGGAAGATGTGAAAATTGTTGATTTAAAAACTTTTATAAAGAAATAATAAAGTTTTGAAAACTGATCAAGAGTTAGTAAAAGCGTAGTTGATTACGCGCTTAAGCAAGGAGAAAAAACTCAAAGTCGAAAACAAGTCAAAAATTGTGTTACAAAAAATTGGCGACAACGAAACAAAGGTAGAGTTAGGTAAAATCAAACTAGCGCAGTTGGAGAAATCGGGAATATCAAATCGAGTTGTCCCAAAATACGTCGTTTTCGACAGTAAAGCTATCAAAAGACAGCCGTCAAAGACCTAATCAATGATATCTCAGTTGATGAATTTAAGAATGCTGAGAACACACTTTGTATGTTTGGAACAGAAAAGATCATTTACATGCATAAAAGACCCCACTAGTCGTGCGATGAGACTAATCGTAGACGAAATGGAATTCTCAGAGCCAAAACGAACGTCCTACAGCGTCAAGATGAAGAAAATTTCCAATATCCCTCTCATTTTACCTTCAAAACACCCTCTTGTTCAGAGACTAATTTATGAGACACATGTAGAACTCCAGCATGCTGTTGTCAGCATTTTAATGACAAATTTTAGAGAAAATTTTTGGATATAAAATCCAGAAAAAATTTCGAAATATTATCAAATATTATCAGGAAATGTGTAAGATGTAAAAGATTTGCTACACTAAGAGGAGCCAGGATTTCCACCCAAATTCAGACTTAGAGAAAGAGCCGTTTTTGAAGTCGTCGGTGTAGATCTAGCGGATCCTCTCTATCTCCGTAATGGATCTAAAGCTTGGATAGTCTAGATTCATTGCTAGAAGAGGTAGACCTTATGTAATTTATTCCGACAACGGAACTAATTTGGTACGGACTAACAGTGTTCTTAAGAAAGTGAAGTAGAACGCCATATGTTCAGCTGTTTCTATTTAAAGGACACGACGGATATTCAAACCTCCGACTGCTACCTGGTGGGAGAGGCTTGTGCGAATGGTGAAAGAAAATTTTAAGAACAATATTAGGCCGAACTTTCTTAAATTAATGACTGTGAGCAAATGATTAATACACGACATATCACATACGTACCAGAGGATAATCAAGATCCTTCACCATTGACCCCTGTGATGTTCCTCCATGAATTGGCGTCATCAGGAGTTCCTGAAATTCACTGCGTAGACTACCAAGAACTATACCGCCGAGCCAAATATTGACAGAGAATAAGGCGTGATCTAAGAAACAGATTTCATAGTGAATATCTTGGTCAGTTGAGCCAACATGCAATAAAGAAGGAAAAATATCAACAGTTGCAAGTAGGTGTGGTATAATATTTAATATTGTTGGCAGCACTAAAATTATACTACATTGAATGGCAACAGTCATTGTTAGTTTAAATATTGATCTTACAATGTAACAATTGTTTTATGTGCAATTTTAGTCGATTACAGCTTCATTTGAGCTTCTCTTATATTTATAAAAGTAGGCGATGTCGTTCTGTTGGAAGACAGCCAGAGACGACGCACTCATTAGTGTTTAGCCAAGATAGTAGAGTTTTTACCCAGTATAGACGGAAAAGTTAGACTAACGAGGTCAAGACAAGAAATGAGCTCTGCTTCCCCCAGTGGCCCGGCTTTTCCCGTTGGAGATCTCTACTCCCGAATCTGCTGGTCCTCTGTTCCACAACAGAACATCTCGAGATAGAAACAACCCTACGACTGGTCAGGCTTATTGTGTTTCAGAACCTGTTTCAAGTCTGTTTGTGTTTCAAAACCTGCTTCAAGTCCTCACGTGATAACCAGAGCTGGAAGAGTTGGTCTCCCTGATCGACAGGACCTGTGTGTATTGAGGTCCTCCTTAATGGTGGGAGGAGGTGTTACATCTAAACTCTGGACTATCAGCGCCGTTATATCTATAAAATCTAGAATAATCAAAATAAAAACGTATATAGAACTCTGATTTGCATTGAACTAGAACCAGAACAAGAACTAGAAAGATTGTATGAAGGAAAGAGCGTAATGTTCATCTAAACGTAATCTATTAATTGTGTATAAATATAATTTATTTGTGTTTCACAGAAGTGTCAATATTTTGAAGAATCTTGGAATTTAGATATTTCAGCGATCAGAATGATGTTTCCTCGGCCATCCGGAAGATAAAAAAGGTTAGATAATTTTTCTTGCCTTTATAGAGAATTTAGAATTACAATTGAGTGAGAATCTACAATTTCGTTTCCACTAGATGGTTTCATAAATACATTATATTCACTTTTACCCTTTGAAGTTAAATAAATGTCACAATCTCGACCTAGCTTTTGTGGTTTAAAATATGATTCTCCTTGTTTAATTGCAATATGTGCCATCAATTTGAAATCGAGTAAATCGAATATTTCATCTGATACAATTAATTCATACAATAATTTAAAAACACTCACTTAGCGCATCTGACAATAATACTCAAACGTAGTATTTCATCCTGACGTAAATTAAACATAGCTTTCTGAATGTAATTTTTGCGATTTTTGAAAACTGTTTAAACACTCTTGTGGCGTTGTCTGAAATTCTTTCAACACTATACACTATTGTTCTAAGCTTATCATAATTGTGCATGTCTTCTTCAATCAAATAAACTATTAAATTATTCTCTCTCACCCAGAATATTTAAAATAATTTCTGATTTTAGCTCATCTGACTCATTTTGGGGTTTAAATGCTTTCTCAAGGGACTGGAAAAAATAATTAAATGACTTTACTCTCGAAGGTACTGGCAAAGAATATGTATTGTTAAGAGCAAGGTGGTTAGAATCGAACAAGGAGGAGGCTATTCTATGCTCCTTGGTTAAGAAGGAAAACTTCTCCGCAACAAAAGTGGCTCCTTCCCAACGTGGAGGGAAACGGCTGCCCATGAGCGAAATATCTATCTTCAAAGCGCCTTCAATGTTCGAAGGTCACGTTTATCAAGAGTCCATAAAACGGATATCGTTTTAATTTTCTTTAAGCTTTGAAGGAAAAGAAAATATTTTTTTTGCGCAAGTAAATTAAATTAATGGGTTAGTTATTTTGAGCCCCCCCCCAAAAAAAGGTGCAAAAATCCGAGTCTAAATTATTACGAAAAGTAAAAGAAGAAATGTTTCTCAACGAACGTTTCTTCTTACATGTTCCTCAATTTGGAGGTGGAAATTCTCATCACGAGTAGAGGTTCGCTTATCGCTGTTCGCCGTGCTTGGCTAGAAACTCTAGCTTTTGCCTGCTGTCATGAAATGTAGTTGCTTGCAAGTGCTCGAATGCTTCAGTAGGTCCGGAGACAACATGGAGGTAAGAAAGGAAGCGAGTGGCCAAACCGGCACTAGAACCGATACACTGCTCCAAAGCTTCGGTCACCAGGTGGGGTGTTTTTCGTTTACATTCAGAAGCTCGCTTGACAGCGCTCTGATAGTATTTCGACAAACGACAATTCAATACAAATCGAAAAACGGGATACTTCCGCATAAAAGAAACATTCATTGTGTGATGGATAATAGCAATATGTATAGTTTAGTGACATTTACACAAAAATCACATCTTGATTATTTTTCGATAACTAACAACAGCTATTTTGATTATGAATTTGTTTTATAAAATTCTAAGCTGTTGAACTACAAAAATATAGATTTTAGCAAAAATGTTATGCTTAAGGAATGAAAAAAAAAAAATATCTTACGGTACCTTTAAAATTGTATACATCTTTCGATACCATTGGTGGAGTATTCGCTGGATGCTTCAATTTAAATGACGATCTTCGACGATGACTTTTATTTTATTTTCCAAACGCAGAAATGTTTTAAACAAAGTAAACTTTTTTCACATCCACATATTATTGTAACATGTACTTTTTGAAATTTTGGATAAGGTATATTCATTATGAAAATGAATATTTAGACAAAATAATGCATAAGACAATTAACATTATATAACATTACATAACTAGTTCTAGAATGGCTACTATGTGGAAGGCTATCAAATACTGTATTTTTAAAGTAAATAATAGAAGCATATTTCTATCGTAGTTATACGAGAACTGAATAATATGAGATTATAGTATAGTTTGTATAGGAGAATATCTGAAATAATATTTTCACAAGCATACACATAATGTTTCAATACTTGGGTTTTCAAAGCAGAAAAAGTTGTAAAATAATACACATCCAGAAATAAGTGTCAAAAGTAGCTAGTTATCTGATACATATGTAGATCATATGAGCAGGAATGTGATATATTAATACATATATAAAATCGGATCGAAAAGTAATTGCCCTGCGTTCTCGCAATAGACGCACATTACTCAACTTTTAATGCTAATTTAGCAACATAGCAGAACCAAATTAGCAATCACATACCAAACAAATATAATATAAACACATCTTAATCCCGTTTTCCCCATGTATTTTCCTTTTCTCTCTAGCACCTATTCCCCACATGATATTTACTTCCATTGGCATAATGAAATGTCGCCCATATCCTTAAAGCAGCCAAGTTGGCGCAACCAAGGCTGTTCTCCGAAATTTTTTAGATGAGAGGATTTATTGTTGCTAATTTTACTTTTATATATCTGAAAAATAATCACTTTGGGCTCGCACGTTTTACTTATTTGAGTTAATAAAAATAAAATTACCAAAAAATGCTGCAATCCTTGCCAAAATTTATAAATATACACACAGATATGCCAATAAGTTAACTTTTCCTTGATTTGTAACCACACATTTGTCTAAAATTATATACAGTTTTACACAAATGTGTGGAACAGAAGACGGATGTATTTGCGAATTCGGCGGAAGTACCATGTGTGGTCAGTTTATAATGAATATCTAAATTTTATTTAAATAATATAATAAATAGTATAATATAATATTTAAATAATTTATAATGATTATCTAAATATATAATAACCTTAAGATTGAATTGTAAACATACACTGAAATCCTGTTGACAATTACGAGATATTATTCGGAGAACGTCCTTGGTCGCAAAATAATTTTAAAATGAGCATTTCTTTAATATTTTCAATACACAATTCCGCGCGCTGGTGTGTGTGATTATGGCAAAGCATCGAGGGCTATCTGCCTAAGGGGTGGGATGCCTTCGTGGAGGACTTTCTAAGGGAAACTGGCTCGTATACACGTTACACATGGGGAAAACCACGAAAACGCCCATGCAGCCAGCCCGTTTGCTGGATTCGAAACTCGGACCGAACTACCAGTGTTCAGCGACTTTACCGCTCGGCCGCTGATGGGCCCTTCCGAGCGCTGGAGATAAAAAGTTTTTTTTTTTTTTTTTTTTTTCTTTTTTTAGGAGGGTCTCAATTCTAACCAAAAACCTCTCGGGTTGTCGTAGGAATTGGCGAAAACTTCTTGGCGAATTCGTGTAGCAAAATTTTACCACCACCATTTTAGTTTTTTGACAGTGTTGCATGCCAGCCGTTGCTCTTGCATAATATTCTAGCATTGTGTACAAAGTTATTTCATTCTGGTTAGATTACTCTTAAAAATGAAATTTGCACTTTTTGCGAAAAGATATTTTTAATTTCGTTCTAATTTATTTCGCCAATTATGTAATGTGCATGATGTACGTCCTGAATCAGTCGGAAGTAGTTTAATTGGTTCATCTTACGGCATAAATTCATTAACCTAATCAACAATTAAGAGAACATATTGGGGATATGCACGATATTGTACTTGAATGTGATGAACTTACATTTTCCAACTTCGAAGGCAAGAAAATCTGTAGTTTATTTTTTTTTAAACCATTTGCAACACTGGATTAAGGAAATAAGATTTAGTTAAACATGAAAAATAATTATAATAATGAAATAGCGTACTGATTGCAATGTACGTTAATTGTGCTTATCGTTTATAGAACAAACTTTGTGCAAAATCGTGTTTCGCTGTAATTTCTTTCATCAGTGAAATGTACATGCCGTGTCTCTTGGAAGAGACAAAATTTACTTCTCTTAATAGAAATTTAGCCGAAATATCATAATTTCTAAAACTTATTTCATCACTAGATTTGAAGAATGAATAGGATGCATTTAAACGTATAATAGTAATAAAATTGAGCATATGTGTTGATAGCACTTGTTTATGTACACACTAATGTACACTATTCGAATCACGAATGTCGCTGCCTACGCATCTAACTATGAATCTAATGACGTATCTAAATGCCACGTCTAAATTTCTGGAAGCGGTGGTTCAGCTACAATTCTATGATTAAATAATCAATCTAGCTTAAAAGATTTATTAAAATACTAAAATTAATCTAATCTAGAATCGAATCTAATGTTACATCTCATGAGCAGCGTTCTAGCTGCGTCATAACAAATCGAAAGTCAAGTTCTCACTGTTGCCATTCTGAGGCAAAGAAAAGTTTGTTTCTAATCAAACCGGAACATCGGCATAGTGAAAGTTTCTAGTCAAACCGGAACATCCCGGCCCCCGTTGGACAATTGTCCAACATCATTTGGAAATGGGAGTGGACTGATATTGGAGACGGCTCGACGAAAGATTCCATCTGAAGTTCTGACGTCTACGACTCGTACTAGGCCATCTGAACCAGGAAAGGTTTCCTCGATGCGAGCTAGTGTCCACTTCATGGGTGTCTTTTTTTTATCCTTTAACAAGACTAGTTGTCCTGCCTTGAGATTGGATCTCACTTGATTCCATTCTGAGCGGTTCTGCAAATGATTAAGATATTCCACGCTCCAACGGTTCCAGAAATTAGCTCTTAAGTTTTTGAATTAAAGTCCATCTAGAAGACAAGGTCAAAGAATCTACAGAATCATTCGGTTCTGGTATCGACAAAATTGGAGCTCCTCTTAGGAAATGACCTGGAGTCAAAGGCTGAAGATCTGTTGGATCAGCCGAAATAGGTGACAGAGGTCGAGAGCTCAAGCAGGCTTCTATTTGTGTAATTAATGTATACAGCTCTTCAAAGTTTAAAATTGTCATTTTCGCGACCTTTGTCAAAATTCTCTTCATTGATTTTATATTAGCCTCCCATAATCCGCCAAAATGCGGGGAAAGAAGGAGGAATAAATCTCCATGTTATACCTTCTTCGGAACTAAAGCGCTGAATAGGATCCGATCTACAAATTCTAAAGAGTTTATCAAGAGCATTCTTCGTTCCCTTGAAGTTTGTAGCGTTATCACTCCAAACAATGGATGGTTTAGATCGTCTGGCAATAAACCTTCTGAGGCATGCTAGAAATGCTTTAGTAGACAAATCCGATACTACTTCTAGATGAATAGCCTTTGTACTAAAGCAAATAAATATCGCGATGTATGATTTAAACGTAACTCCAGATCTTTTCAAATTAGGCTTGGTGATAACTGGACCTGCAAAGTCCAGTCCTATTTTTTCGAATGGTCTAGTTATTACAACTCTATCTCTAGGTAAGTCTCCCATCGTTTGGTTTATGGTTTGGTTCCTTGTTCGAAAGCACGTCATGCATTTACTTATAATGCGTCTAACTCTATCTTGTCCGGAAGGTATCCAGTATAATTGTTTAATAAGAGAAAGTGTTGTTTGAACGCCCGAATGAAGAGATTTTTTGTGATAATAATCTATGAGTAATTCAGTGAAATAATGTCTTTTGTGTAAAAGAAGTTGATATTTCTGGTCTTCTGAAAGATTGGAGAAACGTAGTCTGCCACCAACTCGTTTTGACTGCAGGCACTTAATTTCAGGTTGAAATTCAGAATGTTGTACACATTTGACTAGCACTTTTGTTGCATTCTGTAGTTCAGAATCACTAAAAAACTTTCTTTTCTTAATGATGGATTGGTTCTACAGTTGTTCGCAAACCTTAAACACCACGCAGTAGTTCTAATCAATTTGCTGAATGACGAATACCTTTTAATGAATTCGTTCTCAATGGAATTTTCACCTGTGACTGTTGCGTTCGCTACAACTCCCCTTAGAAGTTCAAGCTCTTCATGATCCTTGAAATCTCTTACTGATTCTGCAAGTTTAGGCCACGAATCGATGCTCTGTAATAGCCACTTAGGTCCATGCCACCACATGTCACTATTTCGTAGTTCAGACAACGTTATTCCTTTCGTGGAATTTGTCTTTGTTTCTCTGGTCAGCATATCAGCCGGATTTTCATCTCCAGAGCAATAATTCCAGGACTCAGGGGATGTTTTCTCTCGTATTTCCATTACTCCATGTTGGATGAATGGCTTCCATTTATTTAAATCGCCCTTTATCCAATGTAACGTAACAGAAGAGTCTGACCAAAAATATACACTCATCTGGACTCTTTTCTCTAACTGTTCTTTCACATTCGAGGCTAATCTTGCTCCGATGAGCGCCCCCATCAGCTCTAATCTTGGAAGGGACAGCTTCTTCAGTGGAGCTACTCTGGTTTTGAAAATGACAAAACTACTTCCTATTTCACTGTCCGTCGTGACGTATTGCAGGTATATCACAGCTCCATATGCCTTTGTAGTGGCCCAGTTATTGCATGAGAAATAATTATTTTTTATTTCATATATTTGTTCATGTGTTTAATTATTTTATAAAATTAACTTTAATATTTTGTTAATATTCATATTTATATTTCTTTTATGCTGAATGGCAATAAGTACGAGGGCTATCCAGAAAGTAGATTACGTTTTGGAATAAAAAAATAAACAAAGTATAGGAAACAAATTTTATTATATACAGATGAAAGCCACACTCAAATACTACTTTTCTACATAGTCACCATACAAATTAAGGCATTTATCGTCGCGATGTACGAGCTTGGAAATTCCTTCGTCGAAAAATTCGGCCGCCTGCGCCTTCAACCACTTCGTTACCTCTTCTTGCCTTCCATCTTGCACAAAACTTGTGGTAACCGAGCTTTTCGCTGATGATTTCGTGCAACAAACTTCGCGAAATTTGTGGAAAACTTAAAGAAAGTTCCGTTATTGCGAAATTTCGATTTTCACGGACTTTAGCATCGACTTTTTCGAGAAGTTCGGCGGTCACTATGCTGGGTCTCCCACTTCGATCTTCGTCGTGAACATTGGTTCGGCCATTTTGAAATCTTATGACCCACTGACGCACTCCACCTTCAGTGATAATGTTGTCCCCATACACTTCACGAAGCTGCCGATAGATTTCTATCGGTTTACAGTTTTTTGCAGTCAGAAACCTTATTACTGAGCGCAGCTCGCGGGATTTTCAATTAATGCAGACATTTCAAACCGTCACAGTATCTGAACGGAGCACAGCACGAACCTCTCACTAGCACGGCTAGATGCAGACTGAGCTGCGCAACGCTCTGACCCCAAGATGGCCGCGCTAGCCCTGCCCCTAGCGGACACAGACGGAAACGTAATCTACTTCCTGGATGGCCCTCGTAATTCATATTTATATTTAAATTTCTTTATGCTGAATGGCAACTAGTTCTAGTTCTGATTCATGATTGCTAGGTTTTGGTTTCAAAACGTTGCTCGTAGCGTCGCATTTCGATAGCCGAAAAATAAAATGCAATAACTTAGCTATTTGTTTATAATTCATGCTGTTCCTAGTCATAAATTAATTTTAAACATTAGTAGCCAAGGCTACACCTTCTGACTTGCGTCGGTAAAGCAATGCATTTGAATATCTCTCAATTCAGACTTGTTAGTCTTTCGGAAGTAATGTCGCGGAATTTTTACATCCTGAATAGCTGACAGTTCATTAATCCATTTTTTTCATTCTGTTTTCAAAGTCAATCAATGGTAACGGATCATCCCAATCTACTCCAAGTTGCCAAATTTCCTGCATTAGTATTTTTGCCCTAATAGTGAATGGACTTATAAATCCAATGGGATCGTAAAGCTTTCCAATGGTTTTAAGAACTTCTCTTTTTGTCATTAGATTTGTTTCCCCTTGAGTTTGATTAGTTAGATTTTGTGATTCTATCTTCAGAAGGTCTTCCTTGTAATTCCATTTATATCCCAATACCTTCTGTTCCAGAACTTTCTGGAATTCGCCATTTTCGTATTCGTCGAAAACTTCCTGCAGATTCCCACAATTTGTTTTCCATTTTCGCATGTTGAAACCAGCAGCCTTCAATATATATCATGTATCTTCATATATGAGTTTAGCTTCATTTTCGTCTTCAACCCCACCTATCAAATCGTCTACGTATAAACATTCGTTCAATAGTTTAACTGCTTTCTGATTTGTTTCTTTAAAGGTATTTATGTGATGTTTGATAGTAGCGGCAAGCAAAAATGGGCTGGATGTAGCTCCAAACAAAACGCGGGTCATCCTAAGTATTTTCGTGTTAGGTTTCCCATCCTTATCTGTAAAGTTATTTGCCCACAAAAATCTTACAGCATCCCTATCTTGAGGTGACAGAGAAATCTGGAGAAAGGCTTGTTCAATGTCGGCAGTAAATGCTATGCTATGTATACAAAATTGTATTAATATCTCTAACAATGGTAGATTTAAATTAGGACCGTAATAGAGACAATCGTTTAAAGAATATTCATTTTTCGAATGCCTGGATGCATCAAATACAACTCCTACGGGTTTATCAGGTCGAATAACTGGCTGGTGAGGCATGTAATAAATTCTTCCTGTTTCTTCAGAACTTGGATCAATTTCCTCAGCTATACCATTTTTAAATGCTGTTCTATAACTGAGTGATACTGCTGATGAAGCAGTGGATCATTTCTTAACCTTTTAACCAGTTTATTAAAGCGAACTTCTGCATTTACGTAACTCGTTTTTAATTCAGACGAATGTTCATTCCAAGGGAGTTTAACCTCATATCGCTTTTCTTTAAATTTGATAGTTCTGTTAAATTTCTCTAAAATGTCATTATCTATTTTACTAATTTCCTTCCCTTGTTCTATTCCCAATGTTTCTAATTCCCAAAACTGCTTTAACTGTGTTGAGACCAATTTGTCGTCAATAATAATGTCCATGTTTAACAATTTACCGTTAGAATAAGTCCGGCCTTGAAGGCACCATCCAAATATTGTTTCGGAAGCTATAAGTTTATTTTTAAAACATTTAAGTCTACCAGTTATTACTTCATGATAGTAATCTGCTCCGATCAAAACAGCAATATTTTTATCACTGAATTGACAAGAATCAGCTAATTGTAATCCTATTAACTCTTTGTTAATTTTGGAAACTGGGATATCAGGGAAAGGCAAATTAGTTGCACATATTTTGGTTAGTTTCCAAAGCTTCAATTTATATACTTAGGGATGGTTTACTTCTGTTTTCTAGTTTAACTTTCACAATATTGTAAGTTTGTTCTGTTGCCTGGTTAACCCCAAAGGCAAATGTGGACAAAGTCTTCTTTCGAATAACAGGTAATTTACACGTCTCTGAAATGTCCCGAATTATAAAACTTCTCATCGATCCATTGTCCAATAGAATACGAACTGGTTCTAAATTATCCTTCTCAGAAAATGGACGTATCATCACAGTACACGTTTGTAGCAAAGCACTGCGGAAAGTTTCGGTTTTTAATTGACTAATCTGAACATCTTCTTTACTGGATGGAATTGTCGACATGACCTTGTTTTTCTCCGATTTGCTTTCGAGTTGGAAACAAATAGACCTATTGTGTTTTTTATTACATATTTCGCACATTTTTCTTTCCTTACACTGCTTAATTTTATGCTGAGATTTTAAACACAAAAAACATCGGGCTTGAGATTTTAAAATATTTCTTTGCTCCTCCACGGTTTTAATTTCGCAGCGCTCCTAATCGTGTAGTTCGTCACAATATATGCATTTACTGCTAGCGACTGGAGCAACATATTCATACGTTTTAGGCGAACTTCTTTCAAACTGTTTACTGAGCTTGTTGTTTACATTATCGTGAGCGGAGTGGAGACGATCGTTTGATTTATGCCTCCAGTTATGAATCATTTCCGCTCAGTGTTTTGTTTTTCTACTTTCATTTAACTGCGTAGCTCTTTCGCGGCTTTCTATTTCTTTACGAATAAATTCCATTAATTCGTTAACGTTCCATGTTTGGTCACTGTTTCTACTGCGACCGTATTCTAATGATATCTCTGATGGAATTAATTTTAGCAATAATGGGCAAAGTAAACTACCGTAAGTTTCTGATACGACGTTCATTGACTTTAAGCATCTAATTTGAGTTTCACACTAATCATATAAATTCCTAAGATTTTCTATATCCCTTACATTTCTAACAGGGGAAAGATTTAACAGTTTATTCATGTGAGCATTTATTACCAAATTTTTTCTCCCAAACCTGTTAATTAACAGTTGTATAGCTGAATCGAAGTTCTCATTTGTAAGCGAGAGTCCGGAAACGGCATTATAAGCTACCCCACCTAGTACTGACTTTAAGTAACTGAACTTACTTACTTTCGATAATGAGTCATTGTTATGGATAGCTGCCTCGAATTGACTCCAAAATTCCTGCCAATTGCTAGAATCACCAAAAAATTTAGCGATAGTCAATTTTGGAAGGCGAATAATTTTATTATTTTCAAGTTTGGAATCTATAGCAGTTTCATTAGGATCCGAATTTTCGAGTTTGTGTAATTTTCTCAATTGTTTTCTTGCTCTAAATTGCCACAGTTGGATTTTTTCTTCATATTCTAGAGCGGATGAAACTTCAAATTCATCCTCTGGGACCTTCAACTCCTGGTCTATTTGAGTGTTTAAATCACTCAGAGTGTTTGCCTTTTCGTTTAATATGTCTAAAGTTTCTTCTATTACATTTATACTAACGTCATCTTTGCTTAATTCTGTCTCAATTTTCTTTAGTACCTTGGACACTGCTGTCCTTAATACTTTGCGTTTCGATTTAAGCTTAGCCACAGGATCTTCCATAATTACTTTAAAATAGAAAACTTATCCTACCTGTTTTTTGCAGGCTTCGCACACTTCACACCGTGCTAATCCATACATACGAATCCATATTTTCGAATTTTAGCCGACTTCCTGGCATATAGCACCAAAAAATGTTTATGTACGCACTAATGTACACTATTCGAATCACGAATGTCGCTGCCTACGCATCTAACTATGAATCTAATGACGTATCTAAATGCCACGTCTAAATTTCTGGAAGCGGTGGTTCAGCTACAATTCTATGATTAAATAATCAATCTAGGGCTCATTTCGGATACCCGGCTCTTGGCTGAATTTGGCGAGTTTTTGGCCGCCATCTTGGATTTCAGAAATGCGAAAATGTTGACATGATGACGCCTGACATTCCCTATTTCTTCAATGTTGTACAACATAGTTAATGTTATATTACTAAGCATGATATGATAACTTACTAATTGTAATTCAGTCTAAAGTAATAGAACAAGAAATTTTAATTAACGTGTACTTTAACGAGTGAAATGTTTTGCATGAAACGCTATAGGGCGAAGAAGTACTTACGCTCAAACTGTAAACAATCGATTTAAAAGAAAGCTTCCAACCTAAAAATTTGACTTGCATGTAATTTCGGCATTATATTATTTGGCATTTAAATTAATAATGAATTTATATTTAAATTAATTATGTTATGCAGGTAAGTGTATGATAGTTAAACATGATATATATGGATGAGAAATGAAAAATTAGAACATTTATTAAGGTATTTGTAATATATGCTAAGTTCTTTTTAAGAAACTTATTTTTCAGTATATAGCACTCATTTTTTTTTTATTAATTAATCAATTTGAACATATATTTTCTATTTTTCCCTGTGTTAGAATTTCAACTTTTTTTTAATTAATCAATTTAAACATACATTTCTTAACTTATTTTTCAATATGCAAGAATTTCAACTCTTTTTAATTAATCAATTTAAACATATATTTCTTAACTTTTGTTTCAATATGTAAGAATTTCACCTTTTTTAATTAATAAATTTAAACAAATATTTCTTAACTTATGTTTCAATATGCTAGAATTTCATATTTTTTAATTTATCAATATAAACATATATTGCAAAATGAAGGTACTTACCCCTAGATGACATTGCTTGTACAATCTTTGTCTTCTTAAATTATGTTATTTATATTTATATAAAAATTTTACTTTTTCACAAGAAAATTTTTATCCAGGTTCTCACAGTTTCACCTTTTCACAAGAATATTTTTATCCAGGTTCTCACAGTTTCATCTTTTCACAAGAAAATTTTTATCTAGTTTCTTACAGTTTTGCAAGAAAATATGTATCCAGGTTCTCACAGTCAACAAGTTCACTAGAAACTGTGTATATGATAACCAGGGCTAGAAAGGGGGCATATGTCCGTGGGCACATCATCCAAGGAAGGCCAAAATGATGTTACGGATTTTTAGAGTTGAATGTTTTCCATTTTTGGCCAGTAGTCGGGAGGGGCACAAAATCTTCAGTTTTCCCTGGGCGCTGAAAACAGTAACTATGACTCTGCTGATAACTTATAAAATTTCATTTTTTCACAAGAAAAACTGTTATAGATTCATTCCTTGTTAAAATCCAATACTTCGTTTCACTGAACTCCACTCTTATAGACCGAGGCCTGTTCATCAGATCTGAAAAAGAACAATTTTTACAAGCATTTTGCATTTTGAAATTAGAAATGATTCATTTCCACATCACCTTAAGACTTACACGTACTTAAAAAAAGAAAAATCTTTTCTTCTGCTTTTTGACTATTCATTTTAATTGAAGCATTACCAAATTTTGTAAATTAAGAGTTTTTATAATTATATTTAAATCAATTATTTATAAAAAATATTTATGCGGGTATTATCATATAATTTCATTTAAAAAATAGGCACTATTTTCACATTACATGACGTTACATGCAGGTTAAAGTGATTTTTAATTAAATCTAAATTTGATAAAAAAATAGAAACAGTAAGAAATGTGATTAATGATATTAGTGAAACAAAATAGTTACAAATAATCCCAATTTTTAAGCTAGTACGTGTAAGACTAGGAGGTAGGAATCCTGATGCGTTTTTTTTTTACGAGGTTTCGCCAGGAGCCATAATCCTCTAATTTTAATGTGTACACATATATTTTATATTACTTACCATTCAGCACCACATTTTGCAGTTTTCAGCAGTATTACTTGGCAATTCACTATTTGGAGTTTTTTGTAGAGAAAATATCCATGTTGTATATGTTCAGAATACAAGATAAATAAACAAGATTTTAAATTTCATGATCGTCGAGATTTCCTGTGGTGGCAGCAGTTGCTCAGTTCCTTCGCTTTCAGGTGTGGCCCGCATCAGTCGTTTCAACTCGGATGTGTTTCTTGAAAGAAAAACCTGGCTATACCCCCAGGCACTGGGTTTGTCATCCGAGTTGATTTCTCCATCTGCTTCTTCCCTCGTCTAAGTAGCAGCAAAATGTTATTTTTGAAGTCCCTAAACAAAATATCCATATTATGCATATTCAAAATACAAGATAAGTAAACAAGATTTTAAATTTCATGATCGTCGAGATTTCCTGCGGTGGCAGCAGTTGCTCAGTTCCTTTGCTTTCAGGTGTGGCCCGCATCAGTCGTTTCAACTCGGATGTGTTTCTTGAAAGAAAAACCTGGCTATACCCCCCAGGTACTGGGTTTGTCATCCGAGTTGATTTCTCCATCTGCTTCTTCCCTCGTCTAAGTGGCAGCAAAATGTTATTTTTGAAGTCCCTAAACAAAATATCCATATTATGCATATTCAAAATACAAGATAAGTAAACAAGATTTTAAATTTCATGATTGTCGAGATTTCCTGCGGTGGCAGCAGTTGCTCAGTTCCTTCGCTTTCAGGTGTGGCCCGCATCAGTCGTTTCAACTCGGATGTGTTTCTTGAAAGAAAAACCTGGCTATACCCCCAGGCACTGGGTTTGTCATCCGAGTTGATTTCTCCATCTGCTTCTTCCCTCGTCTAAGTAGCAGCAAAATGTTATTTTTGAAGTCCCTAAACAAAATATCCATATTATGCATATTCAAAATACAAGATAAGTAAACAAGATTTTAAATTTCATGATCGTCGAGATTTCCTGCGGTGGCAGCAGTTGCTCAGTTCCTTCGCTTTCAGGTGTGGCCCGCATCAGTCGTTTCAACTTGGATGTGTTTCTTGAAAGAAAAACCTGGCTATACCCCCAGGTACTGGGTTTGTCATCCGAGTTGATTTCTCCATCTGCTTCTTCCCTCGTCTAAGTGGCAGCAAAATGTTATTTTTGAAGTCCCTAAACAAAATATCCATATTATGCATATTCATAATACAAGATAACTAAACAAGGTTACGATAATGAAAACATAAGTTAGCGTATATATAAACACTTTTATTAAATGTTTTAATATTTTTTCTAAAAGTGTTCTTTCTGTTGTTTAGTTTTAATCTTTTGTTAACTACATACTCTTTTTAACTAGAAAATAATAATTGAACATAGTACAAAAATACACAATTACCACAAAAGGGTGGCAAGTTTAAGAAGTTAATAATGTAAGATTGAATCCTTATATTTAAAATAATAAATAAGTGGTAAAATTAAAATAATAAACGTAGTATGAAAATACATAATTAAAATAAACAGGCTGGAAACATTAAAAGTTATGAATTCACCTGTATATTTTCTGACTGAAGATTCATTTCTTTCCATGATTCATTTCTCATTTCTGCAATATTCTTTACCTGAAAGGGGTGATAAATTATCCTTAACAATAAAATGTTTTCTGGTAAGAAGTAGGCTGGAAACCTTTAAATTAATCAACTCACCTCTATGTTTGTCAATTTATCTGTCAAAATTAATTTTCTTCTTTCTTTTATTTATTTTTTTGGATTACCTAATTTGCAATAAAGTTTTTTTTACTGAAAAATAAGTAGGTAAACTTATACTAATAATAACTAAATAAATTTTACAGTTGCTTTTACTGAAGAAGTAGTATTAAAATAAAGTGAAGCAATAATTTGAAACATAAGCTGTGAATGGTTAAAATTTTGTCTTACCTCTGTCATAGTATTTCATGACATTTTGTATCTGCAGCTGTGAAAGAAAGTTTATTTTAATGAAGGAATAACAAAATATATAAAGAATAGCTCTCACGTCAAAATAAAAGTTGAGAATAACTGAAATACACATTTACCTCTTTCTGTAAAAGATATGCAACATTTTCGCAACATTTCCATCCTTTTGTTTTCTGGGCTCTGTTTTTTTGGTTGAATTCTAAAAGGAAATAAAAAATAACAATTTCATGTGAAAAACAAAAAGGTATTAAATCAAAATTTGTGGACCATCTGAACATTTACACAAATTATAGTAAACAATTTACTTGTATGCTTTTCTTATCATTTATTCCAGTTTTAAAACTTGGTCTGTGTTCCCTTACTCTGAAAAATAAGCACATAGATTATAATGGTATGTAATTTAATATTTAAATGCAATTTTTGTATGTATATATATGTAAATAAATAAATTATGTCAAAAATAAAGTTATATTTGTTGGTTTTACCCCATTTATCATCATCTTCCTGAATGAATGGTATATCATCATCTTGTCGGGCTGATTTCTTTGGAGGCATCAGGTCCTCAATTCCTTCGCTTTCTGATGTTGGTTCGTCCAACATTTTAAGTTCAAGGCCGACTTTTCCATGGCCTGGATACACAGCTTTAATGTCCTGTAGAAACTGAGCAAGTCTTTCTCCATCATAAGTAAAGAGCTTCAAGCAGAACCGCCTGTAATAATGTACAGCCATGTACTGCGTGCAAATATCATCTGTTCTCTTGCTCTTTATAGACCTCTTAAAAAGTTTGTTTTCACCCTCAAGATCATTTATAGTGTTCTGTTTATCATCGGGATCTACGAATACGCCTGTAAATAAAGGATTAATGAATGTTAAGGATGAAAAACAAAATTTCACTCATTAAAAAAAAAAAAAAGACACATATTTACCTTTCTTGTGATTGGTAGTTTTATGTGTTGCTGCCGGAAATAAATTTTCTATCCTTTTATATTGTGGAGCAGAGTCAGTGTATATGAAGGTGGTTTCTGGGTGAACATGACGTTTAATGTAAGGCCACAAATGCCTTTTGCTTTTTCCTTTAACCTTGAAAAATAATCCTTCTTTGTCTTCTCGACAGTAGATGCCTAAAACTACGATGGTCATATTTTTGGTTACCCTGCCGCGGTTGTACTTGCGGCGGGTCAAAAATGTTTCAATTAATATAGATTTTCCTTTACCACCTAACATTCTGCTATGATGAGAGGCAAAAATTTCGCATACCTCACGACAATATGATAAAAAGTCAACAATAGTCTCATTTGCAATTACTGGTAATTTTTGCTTTTCCCTCCATAGCTTTAGCTGCTGATTTATGTAGCTAAAACTGTGATCTAGAACAAAGTACACAGTTATGACTAAAGCTTCCCTTATTGGGATTTTTGTACCTTCAAAAAAGGTGTTTTCAATGGGGTTAATCATGCCAGAGCAGTTGTTGCGATTTCTCAGGCTGCAGACCCAACGCCATCCCAGCTTTGATTCCTTTCTATTGTTGCTTCTCATTGGTGCCTGGCACTTGGGGCAAGGTGGTGCCTCATCCTCTCTGGGAAGAAGTCCAGCATCGGTGGCAAACTCGAGTGCAGCTGCCTCTGTATTAATTAAATGCATGTCAGTAATTAAACAGAAATATTTCAGTTTTTCATGCAAAGAAGCCATATTCAAAAAAGTCAGTACAGTGACAGAAATAGTTTAATGAAATTTATTGTTAGAAATTTCAGAAACTTGGCAATTATGCAAAAGTCAAAATTATCAGAAATAAAAAAGTTTAATAAAGATGAAAAGTAATTATAAGTTTAATTAAACAATATTAGTTCATTATAGGAAGATAGAGAAGTGAAAAGTTCAAACTAGAAAGTACTGTTACAAAAAAAAAAAAAAAAAAAAAAAAAGGAAAATAAAAATAATAGTAATGATATGTATCTATGAAAACAAAGTATTAAAACAAATTTCAAGTGAAAAATAATATTAAAAATGTAATGGATGAAAATAGATTAAAAGTAAACTTAGCTTTGGCAAAGTCCAAACCACGTTTTCACGTAAGTACCGAGGTACTGATTTTTTTCAGTACCTGACAGACAGACAGCTGCACGGGCTTAACCGCGGCAAAATATGATCGCGAAAAATCTTCTTTTTTAAATTTATTTAAAATATTTTCGGAAAAAAAAATATTTTACTTTACAAATAAATGTTTTTCGGTACATATGTTTTTTTAAAACATTTTTAAACAGAGATGCAGAAGAATAATAGGTATTGTTATTTTTGTGTGCAGATATGCGTGCGTGATGAACTAAAAAATGATCGCATTTTGCGTTGAACTGTTTCTACCGAATATTATCGCTGTGTGTTATATTTAAAGATATTTAATAATAAAGAATCAGCATAAATATACATATGTTTAACGTACATAACATTTATGCAGATACTGTGATAAAACAACGGTACCTACAGCTATGAAATTTTGAATATGTACGTCACCACCCGAATATGGGCATCTGAAAGCTCAAATTTGTAATTTGTTTTATTAACTATTTAACATTTTGTAAAGCATTTATGTGTTTTTGATTAAGAAACTCGATTTCTAAGCGAGCAATGGCAACACTGTTCGGCGCAAGACTGTCTATCGGAAATTCTAAAGATGTGCTCTTCTTTTAAATGTTTTGTCATATTGCTGCTTAAGAGAGAAGACAATTCGGATGTACAAAATTTAAAGACCGCATGTCTGTTGATTTTGAAAATTCATTTCCATTGAATTTAACAATTGTTTTCAGTTGGCGAGAGGTATACATCTCTGTTGTACACTATTATTGGTAACCTTTAATTGTTGGTTATTTGTTACATTTTTTTGTCTTTCATATTGCCCTGGCTGCATTGGAAATTTCGTGGTTTTCCTCGTGTGTATACGAGCCAGTACAATTACACTAATGAATCATATCACTTAAATAATGTGAATAATTATAGAATTATTATATAAGTGTAGAATAATTAGGTTGCTTGTTATGTTCACGAGTTGTGTGTAAATGCGTGGCTTTGTGTGATTATGTAATTAATTAATGAAGATTTCAGCAGCGGCCTGGCGGTAAAGTGTGTGAGCACTGGTAGTTCTGTCGAAGTTCGAATCCCGCTAATGCGCTGGTTGCTTGTTATGTTCACGAGTTGTGTGTAAATGCGTGGCTTTGTGTGATTATGTCATTAATTAATGAAGATTTCAGCAGCGGCCTGGCGGTAAAGTGTGTGAGCACTGGTAGTTCTGTCGAAGTTCGAATCCCGCTAATGCGCTGGTTGCTTGTTATGTTCACGAGTTGTGTGTAAATGCGTGGCTTTGTGTGATTATGTCATTAATTAATGAAGGGTTCAGCAGCGACCTGGCGGTAAAGTGTGTGAGCACTGGTAGTTCATCTCATTACACATATACTAGCTACGCATATATACATTATAGACATTGATGTAACTAGAATTCTTGGTCCCGTATGCAAAATAATTTCCTGGGTCCCTAAACCAATAAATTTAATGTGCTTAAAAATAAAAATTAAACTAAAGAAAAAAAACGTGAAAAGTAAAAAAAAAAAAAAAAAAAAAAAATCAAGTATTCCTGGAGCCAATGTTTTCATGATTTTTATCACATCTGGATTAATTGTTAAAAAATAAAAGCACGTTCTCAGGGAACCATTTGAAAGTTATGTAATATGAAGAAAGAATAAAAAGGAAAATATTTTTTTCCTTTGCTAACTGGTGAAATGCAAATTTGCTTTAGTCTGGGTATTTGACGTCAGATGATTTTAATTCTGTAATTTAAGACTTTTTGTGTGCGTGCGTGTGAGTGATAGATAATTGATATTGACAGACAAGATAATTGATAAACTTACAGAAAAAATATTACATCAATAGATAGTACTCTGTGATTTTACTCAACTTACGAACATAATTTATGCAATAATATACAAGTACATTTGTTAAATATAAAACATATTTATCATAAACTTCATAAAGAAAACTATTTGAATATACAATTTTAGTAGAAAATATGTAATATTTTTGCTGTCCTTTTAAAAATCCTTTTGGTACACTTAACTACTTGAATACATTTTTATAAAAAAACATGAATGCTAAAGATTTTTCCTGTTTCTTTTTAATTTTCCCTCAGCCCGTACTGCTGTTCTTCTCTAATTCCCCCCCCTCAATAAGTGTAATTAAAGCACTGGTGACCGAAATTCATCATAAAGACAAAAATCTTTTTTATTAAAATTTGCATCTCCTAACCTTCATTTCCGCAAAATTATTTATCAATACCTGGACGTCCATTTTCACAGCCATGTCAACTTCAACGCTCAATAGTGATAGGTTTAACAACCGATCTTGTATCATAGTGTTTCTTAAATATGTTTTTATTATTGAAAATGACCTCTCGCTCGTGGCTTTGGTTATAGATAATGAATGATAAATACAATATAAGTTAATTGCACTCCCGATTAACTGCTTGTCATGTCATAGTATTTTACCATTGCTAATTTAGCTAAATCCTTAACGGATTTCAAATTTTGGATATCTGTTCTGAAAGTATTTATAAATAATAAAAGTTGTACTTCCAGTACATTAGCAAAGTCTTCTTTATATTTTTTTCTGTATTTTTGAAACATTATTAATAATTTCCGTATTTGTTAACAATGACAAATATTCGTGATTTTCCGCATGTGTAACGTTTATGAAGTATGTTGTGGATGCATATGTGAATAAAGCGGGCACAGCCCGCTTATACCGCTGAACACTGGTAATTCGGTCCAACGTTCAAATCCCGGCTAACGGGCTGGCTGAATGCGTGTTTTCTTGATTTTCCGCATGTGTGTGATGTTTGCAGTATCTTCTGGATGCATACGTGAATAAAGCGGGTGCAGCTCGCGCAAAACCGTTTAACGCTGGTAGTTCGGTCCAACTTTCGAATCCCGGAAAACAGACTGGGTCCATGGGTGTTTGGGTGATTTTACGTATGTGTACCGTGTATGCAGTATCTTCTGGATGCATAGGTGAATAAAGCGGGTGAATCCCGCGAAAAACCGTTGAACGCTGGTTATTCGGTCCAACTTACGAATACCGGCTAGCGGGTTGGCTGCATGGGTGTTTTCGTGATTTTACGCATGTGTATTGTGTGCGGAGTATCTTCTGGATGAATACGTGAATAAAGCAGGCGTAACCCGGTCAAAACCGTTAAACGTTGGTAGTTCGGTCCAACTTTTGAATCCCGGCCAACAGGCTGACTCTATATGTGTTTCAGTGATTTTCCGCATGTGTATTGGGAATGCAGTATCTTCTGGATGCACAAGTGAATAAAGCGGGCGCAGACCGCGCAAATCCGCTGAACACAGGTAGTTCGGTCCAAAGTTCGAATCCCGGCGAGCGGGCTGCCTGCTTAGGTGTTTTCGTGATTTTACGCATGTGTGACGTGTATGCAGTATCTTCTGGATGCGCACGGGAATAAAGCAGGGGGAACTCGCGCAAAACCGCTGAACCCTGGTAGTTCGGTCCAACTATGGCATAACGGTGATATTTAACATAGGAACTCTTATACACGTCAACAATTAAAAGCGGGCGGGCTTGCCCGCTAGTTATTAATAATTTCCGTATTTGTTAACAATGACAAATACGGAAATTTAAGTTCCAAAAATGAAAACATCATTGCGATTTTTGTTATTCCAGTCATTCTGTATTTTAACTGAGTATTTAAAATGTCGAGAGCAGCATAAAAAACTGTTACTTTAAAAGACATTTCGGAATTTTCAAGCCTGTTATCCTCACATAACTCATCAATATTTTCTTGTTTTTATTTTCTTCTATTTTTCAAATTTAGTTTCTATGTCCCATTTATTTTATACACAAAAATTTGTATATAAATTTGTATATTTGTATTTTTGTGAATATACAAGAATTGTATATTCAAAACTCTGCTTCTTTCATAATGTCTTCAAACTTCTTTCTCATATCTTGCATATTAATAGAACGGCTTTTTACATGTTGGTGAGCTCCATTCAAGTCGATTGATTTTCGATTGTCGTGTCGATTGATTGATTGATAGATCCTGCAGATAGAGCGCAGGACGTGTTTAAAAAATTTTGTTTTTAATTTTTGGCATTTTGCCAAAAATGTTTAATAATTTGTAGTTAAGCTCATCGACACAACGTATATTTCAAGATGAGAACGCACACTCTGTCACATGGATTTTAAAAGTAGTACACATAAATACTTGTTTTATACTTTCCTAAACAAGTATAACGTTTAGTTAAAATAAAGTTGTATGAAACAAGTTTTGCGTACTTTGCAGAGAAATGCGCAAAACTTCATTTAATGAAAATAGGTTTGTGGTGGATCAAAAAGCAAAAATCAGTTAGGAAATGCGGATATATTTTAGGAGCATTAATATTTATGATTATTGTTATCTGCTTTATTTGCATCTTGAAAAACTATTAATGTCTCGGAAATTAATGACCTCAGATTTCCAGTTTTTACGCTGCTTATAAATTAAGCAGTATCAATTTTTTTATCTATCTATCATTAATTTATTAAAGACAAAAATATAAAAAAAATAAATATAATGTATGGGAACATATATTAACGGAAGCTATTTATGTCTTAGAAAAGTTATGCAGTGGTTCTGAAATGAAAGATAGTAATGTACAAAGGGATTATATGAGTGAAAATCGCTTCATTTATTATTAAAACGTATTAAATAAATTTTTTAATTTGCGAAAATTATTGAAATATTGTAATAACGGGGGAGAATTCTTTTCTGAAATATTCCATTCGTTTGTGTGGTGAAAATAGCAATGTAATTCGCGTTCTTTCAAATGTTGAAATGCAACTTAAAACTATTAGGTCCAACGCTGCCACTGATATGCTTAATATTTTCAGTAATTAATTTATCGAAATTTACGAAGTAGTATATACTTTTAGTTGTGTGATACCATTTTTATTATCATTATTATATTATTATTGACGGTTTCACGTACTGAATGCTGTAGAAAGTAAATTAAAAGCAAAAGTAAAGTAAATTGTAAAATTTAATTTCAAATAACAATTAGAAAGGCGTTCTTGCCCTCCCGCTTATTAGTGTAAATAACAGAGAAAAAATCTATCTGCCTTTAACTTTGCCATTTGGTAATGTCAATCGTACTTCTAAATCCAAACTTTTTCTGTCCCTAACCATGCCTCTTCGTGCGACTGCACAGGTTGCAAAAACTGTCGTTTATTACATTGTGAGAACTATACATTTAAACCTGCAATTTCTTCCTTATTTAATGATAGTAAGAGATTCAAGATATGAAAAAAATTAAACGCTACGGAATGACTTGCAAAGTTCATTCCAAATTAAGTATCAGAATCCTGCCTAGTTACTTCTCTGATTTATAATTTTCGAGTTGTGATTGCAAAAAGAGGAACATTTCCTTAAAGGGTGGGTCGCCTTTTTATTTGCGTACGCTCCGATCAAGTAGGAGACACCGAATTTACATACATTAATTTATTATTTACATTAATAATTTATCATTTATTTAATTATCCGTTTTAATTCTAAAAATAAAAATGAAAAGCAAAAGGGAATTTAAATTTTTTTTATTGAAACTCCAATTACGAACAATATATGTAAAAAATGAAAAGCAAAAGGGAAAAACATAAAAATAATAATTAATCTTCTTATTATATTTAATTATCCGTATATATGTAAGAAATGAAAAGCAAAAGGGAAAAAAACATATAAAAATAATAATTAATTACATTATTATTTATTTATAATTATCGGTTTTAATTCCCATTTAACATTATTATCGGTTTTAATTCGCATTTAACATTATTATTTATTTATAATTATCGGTTTTAATTCATATTTACCATTATTATTTATTTATAATTATCGGTTTTAATTCGCATTAATTCGCATTTATGCATTATTATTTATTTATAATTATCGGTTTTAATTCGCATTTAACATTATTATTTATTTATAATTATCGGTTTTAATTCGTATTTACCATTATTATTTATTTATAATTATCGGTTTTAATTCGCATTAATTCGCATTTATGCATTATTATTTATTTATAATTATCGGTTTTAATTCGCATTTAACATTATTATTTATTTATAATTATCGGTTTTAATTCGTATTTACCATTATTATTTATTTATAATTATCGGTTTTAATTCGCATTTATGCATTATTATTTATTTATAATTATCGGTTTTAATTCGCATTTAACATTATTATTTATTTATAATTATCGGTTTTAATTCGCATTTAACATTATTATTTATTTATAATTATCGGTTTTAATTCGCATTTAACATTATTATTTATTTATAATTATCGGTTTTAATTCGCATTTAACATTATTATTTATTTATAATTATCGGTTTTAATTCGCATTTAACACTATTATTTATTTACCTACGCTCCGATCAAGTAGGAGACAAACTTCTCAACTTCTAACCACGCAGCAGAAGCGAAGAAAAATGGTCACGTGACCTTCAACATGAGCACACAGAAGTTTTCCCTAAATCCCTCCCGATACTCCGGATTCTACAGTAACCTAAACGTCAGCAGAAAGTTGTCGGGGTAGGTAGCCGGGTTTGGCGGAAATCGCCACCACCGGCCGCCGTAGCGAGGTCGCCAAGAGCCGGTTATCCGAAAACTGCCCAATCTAGCTTAAAAGATTTATTAAAATACTAAAATTAATCTAATCTAGAATCGAATCTAATGTTACATCTCATGAGCAGCGTTCTAGCTGCGTCATAACAAATCGAAAGTCAAGTTCTCACTGTTGCCATTCTGAGGCAGAGAAAAGTTTGTTTCTAATCAAACCGGAACATCGGCATAGTGAAAGTTTCTAGTCAAACCAGAACAGCACTCATGGAACAGGTACGAACGCTTATGATTTTCATTTAATCACATTATTAATCATAGATGAATTTGATTCTGGATGTTCTGTTGCATTTTGTGTAACAAATACAATTGATTACAGTGCACTCCGATTATTTTTTAATTCTATTACAAGGAAGTGTGTTTCTGTCTGTATCAAAACTTGTAAAAAAAGAAAAACCACCAAACAAAAAAGTTAAATTACAGAAACATGTATAAAATATTACAAAACCGGTAGGTTTTGTACTATTGTACAGAAAAGCAATTGATAACTGAATGGTCTCCAGTCTTCTGATTGTGAAGCTGTCAATATTCATTCGGATTTTGATCGTTCATATGGAGGTGATTTATAAGTAGTGATATTCTATGTTTAAAAATTATTCACATAAGAGCAAATATATTGATTTGATTTTAAAATTGGACCTGTTATTAAGTCCCAATGGCCCTTGTTTCCGAGATTGTCTGTTTTTAAATAGCTTTCTGGAAATAAGTGCCTTTAGGACACTTAGAGAACAATTTTTGGTTAATCATTGGATTATGGTAACTTGGCGATTTTATGGTTAAAATTTGGCGACCAACCGTGCTACAGCAACCTGCTAGTTTTGTTTTAGACGCCATTTTGTTTTCACGAAGTAAAGGCATGTTTTTTTTTATTACTCAACATTTTTTTCCAACAATATGCTAGCCGAATTACGCTTATGCTAGAACTTTTATGGAACAAAAGTGCTTAATCATGACGAAGATTAGATGCGAAATTGGGAGAAAGTGCAGAATCGCCCACTGCTTGCGGCGTTTTTAAGATTTGCACATACACGGTATCCATGTACACGTCTCCCTATTTTCACTTAAAAAATCCCAGAATTGCACAAGAAATTCCTCTCTTCTAGTGTGAGACATTTAGAGGGGCCTGGAAGGGGAGCTGATGAATGATGCGTTACTGATAAGCAGGTCCCGTTGTTTGGGTGTGGCATATTTAGAAATCTACACAAATAACAGGATAAAATAATCTAAAAAAGCCGAAAAACGGAAAAAAAATTCTACAAATACTGGTCAGGGTGGTATAACAACCACTAATTTAGTAGAGCAATTAATTTGGTTTGAAAGAATAGCAACTTACTGGCCCTTAGTTTCGATATCAGCTATGAAATCCACTGTTGTAAGGTATATTAGCCAACAATCATCGGGGTTAAAACCTTCCCTGCCGCGCAAAAGACAATCCTGAAAAGGAAAAAAGTATATTTAACTGACTGATAACTTATAGGCAGAATACCACTGAGATCAGTAGTTTATCTGGCCCAATCAAATTTATGCCAGATGGGCACGATAACATAGAACTATCTTCACATAATGTCCGCAGTAAGGAGGAGCAAAGACGGATAAAGAATAGGAAGACCAGCAACGCAAGAGCTCACTAGCAAGTACCCGGCCCGGTAAAGGCGTGACTAACTGGGAGTCATAAAATGAGTGTAGAATGTGAATAAAACTAGTGAATTTAAGAAATACACAGTACAATAAATGAGTAAGATAAAAAATTAAGAATGCTAATAAACACATTGGGTACATAATTTACAGGTGGGCACTAGGTGGAAAAGTTCAGGTCCCTGATAAGTTGGGCCGCAAGTGGGCGCAGTTTGGCGTCCTCATTCAATATTTCGTAGGTAAAGATATCAAAATTACTCATATGGTCACAGTTCAGAGCTTTCGTGAAGAATTTCCTGTTGATCTTATTCAGGTGCTGTTCTAGAGTGTCTAGTTTTAAGTCACAGTGCAGTGTAGCATTGCTCACAAAAAAGTGAGCATGGGTGATAAGCCTTAAGACTTTGTTTTGCATGATTTGAAGTCCTTTTATATCCTCTTTGGTAGCCGTGCACCAGGCCGGCGACGCATAAGTCATCAATGGCCTAATTGGCGTGATATATACTAGCCTCTTTTTCCTGAGGTCTAAGCTAAAATAATTACCCAATATAGGGATGAGACTATTTACAACAGTGAAAAGTTTTCTTATGACCTCTGTTATATGATCTCCCCATTTTAATCTTTCATTTAGCATTACTCCTAAATATTTCGCCTTACTAACTCTAGGAATCTCTTCAGAGAATCAGAAGAGCTTGCTATTAATAGTCAACTGTGTATTTTTCCTCCTTATCAATAATAATTGCGACTTGCTGGCATTAATAGCAATTCTCCAAGTCGTACACCACTTTTCTACCACTGGTAGAAGCTCCTGTAATTTCTTGTTGCATGGTGTGCGTTTGCGGACTTTACGGCTAATGCCGTATCGTCGGCATAGTACCCAAGAAAGAAATTTCTGCCAATGTGAGCCCTAGGGAAGTCATGAACATAAAATAAATACAGGACGGGCCCTAAAATGGACCCCTGTGGGACGCCTGCATTCATGGTGCGTAAACTGGAGATGTCCTTTCCAATAGCCACAGTGAATTTCCTATTAGTGATGAAAGACATAATTAGCTGAATCAGCTCTCTATCCATAGGGAGATTTATAAGTTTATAAATAAGCTTCTCATGCCAGACGCGGTTGAATGAAAGTATATTTACTCCTTGTGATATGAATTTATTGCAAAAATTTACGTTTTTTCCGAAGCGCTACAAAAGTGCGACCACCTGTGTCAGTTATCGCAACGCCCTCAAACTCCACACTCAGAGACACTCTCTTACTTCAGTTCAAAGTTGCAGTTGAAAACACAGAGTAAAAAATTAGGAACTTGAAACCATTAAACAAACTGAAAAATTACAAAAAACACTTTACACATTAATTTGTAATATTTACAATCAAACAATATTTTTTACTTTATAATTAATCAATCCTTTATATAATTTATTATTATTTTCTACATTTCCACACTAGCAGGCAAGCCATCTTTAAAACTGTGAATAAACTGCTTCCTGCATAGTGCAGCCATCTGGTGGTGAGATAATGAAGTGAACATTGTTCTAACAACCCCCTTTAATTGTTAAAATTCATAAGTGAAACCAGTTGTTTATTATTTGGAGTTTTTTTTTTTTTTTTTTGTTTGTTTGTTTAAATCCGGAAATCAACTGTGCATACTTCTCAGGTATCTGTTAACAATATGTTAAGAAGAGGTTTTCAGAAATTGGTCATTGAAAATTTTAACGACTTTTGTTAAGCACACCTTTATAAAATGCACTCTTTTCTAAGTATTAATGCATTTTAATTGAGCAGTCTTAACTTCATTTTGTTCATCATATATGTGGCATCTTTTTTTCATAAATTTAAAAATAATTGAAATTAGAATAATTAAAATTTCCTATAGTGCTATCAAAGATAATGTTGCTTAAAAATTTGAAATTTAATTTGCGAAAAATGTACTCGAAATGTCAGTAAATTCAAAAATAGCATATTCAATAATTTATTTGCATATTTATTTTTATGAAAATAATATTAATAATAGTTGATTTGGCAAAATGTTTTATCTGAATTGGTTTTGTCCCAATAATTTGGATAAATAAGATTCTACTTGAATATTTTACTAGATGTACTTCTTAAAAAAAAGAACCGTTATTTTATGTAAATGTGAAAAAACAATAAGATTTTTGAAAATTAATTACACTTGAATGCAATTTTTCGTTATTTGCTTGCTTAAACCTTAATTTTCGTTTACTTTATTTTATTACCTCTTTTATGCTTTGTAAGTTACGTTTATATCATTTTAGTTCAAAATAATCTTAGACTCAACTATTAGACTGATAATGAGCAACACGATTAATTTGGTTTGGATTTTTTTATTTGCCAAGTAATTGATAAAAAGCTGAATATGGTAATCCAAGCAAAATTTTATGAATTTTGGAATTTCTAAGCAGCGACAGACAGACAGACAGACAAAGTAGACAGAGGTCTTTTGTTGCACCCGCTAAGTCTTTCTGCACCGATGGGCGAAAAATCAAGCATAGGTGCGAAGGAAAGTTATATAGAAAGGGGGGCAATTTCGTATTTCAGAAGAGAGTAAAAAGGAACTTCGTATATTTTATACGAGTTCGAAAGGCCAGGAAGAAAAGATGGAACAAAATAAAGTAAAAAATAAATGGCCCAAAAGTAATGGAGAGGAAAAAAATTTTTTTATTTATAATTAAAAAAAAAAGGGCCTATAGAAAGAAAAGGAAAGGAAGTAAAAGAATTTTGTTTAAAAAAAAAACACGATTGTGTTCATGAGTGTAGTCAAAGTTGTTATCATTTACATTAAATAGAGTCTTCCAGGCGTGTGTAATGAGTGTGTTTTGTAAAGCTGAATAGATGTAAAGATGGGGGAAAATTAATAATAAAATAATAAATATTGGGGGTCCAGTCACATAACAGTATAAGTCAAGTTTAGAAGCTAACTTTTGCTATAACAGGGAAACTAAAATTTAAAAATTTTTAAATTTAAACTTTTATTTTTTAACATGGAAACCAATATTAGCCTCTACCTTGAGACACAGTAACAGAAGACACAAAAGATCAAGATACATATAATATCATGCAAAGTTATACATTAAACTAAGTAACATCATCTATTGCGGTTTCCAACATATTTATATACTCAGAAAACACCATCAGATAAAATCATAAATCCAAAACAAGGCGAGAACATATCAGCAAAAATAAATAAGTAAATAAATTACGGAGTTTTTTTAATATTAATTAATTTTTTTAAAAAATAAGCATTTTATTTATTTATTAAGTTAATGGTCATAATTTATTATATGTGTACTATTTTATCAATTTGAGGCACACTGTATTAATATATGCTTTTAATTTAAATAGATAGGAAATATAGATGAAAGGAGCAAAAACTACAACTCTATACATTCATTGAGGCCCCAGATCATGTTTTTTTTTCCCTCTCGAGAAATTCCTCAAAGGGGCCCAAATGGGTAGGGCTAACACAACTGATAAGGATAGCGTCCCTACGAGATGGTAACCAAAAAAGAACCACATGATTTAAAGCAATTACTAAGTATTTAATGCCAGAACATAATAAATGAGCATAATAATAATAATGATCATAATAAATAAATGAATTTAAAGGTACTTTAGTGACAGATATTTGATTTAGCTTAGAGAAAAGAAGTTCTACTTATCTGAACGCTCCGTCTTAGGGGCGAATTCAAGTGCAGCGCTTGTCATGGTAATCGCACTTGCATTGCAAAACCGAATTCAAGTGCTACGCTTTTCGGACACGCCTACTGAAAATACGTCACTACCATAGAGGAATTTTGCGGCTACTCCTGACCTGCCGCAAACTCTTAACAGCGACTGTAAACAAGATGGCTAAAGTGATTTTGCTCAGTCGTTAAAGAAATCGGAGAAATGCTGATCGAATTCCTTGGCATTTAAGAGACAGTCGTAATGCTTTTGAAATGTCGGAGCGTGAATTCATCAGTTGATTCAGATTAAATCGGTTTGCTTCAATGAATTGAAACCTTTTCTGAAGGCAACTGCCAATGGATATTCTCTGCAAAAGCAGGTTTGTTTTTACTTTAGATTATGAAAACTGAAATACTTCTGGAAATGTTTCCGAATCAAAGACTATGCTTAAATGACCTATTTGAGAATATTATATATTTTTATACGTAAACACACAAATTTTTAATGTTATTGTATCAGGATTCTTTCTTTTTCATCCCTTTTCTTTTCTTTTTTTTTTCGTAGTAATGATCGAAATCGTTAATTACTGCGAATTTTGGAATGCAGTAATAATGTCACCATTAATTTTATGTTTTAATTACTCTAAAACGTAATCTCGGAGAAATTGTTTTTCTAACAGAAATTATGCATATGCCCGTCTTTGAGGTGTATGTATATATTTGGGATTAGTTTTTTGGAATATTATATATTTTTTCATGGTTTTAGATACGTGCATTTAATTTACATATGCTCTCAGAATTTCAGTGATATAGTAAATTAGTTCGCAGCAATAATTAATCTTTGATATGTATGCAATTAAAATTTCATAATTTAAATTAACTTTATATGAAAGAGAATATTTGTTAAATTCAAATTTCATTCTTTGCAGCAATGGCGCATGAGAATTATTTAAATTTAACTTTACTTTTTATTCTTATGAAACAATATATATATATATTCTGTAACTGTAGGGGAAAAAGCACCAATTTTTCTGTTCCCATGTGTAAAAGAGAAGCGCGGAAAACGAAGGATGCAAGCGGCAGCACGATCGCTGCGCTCCGTAAAAAAGTGAAAATTTTTCCTTTCCTCTTGGTGATTATCAATTAAATTTCTTTGAAAAATGTTTATGTTTCCCCTACAAAACCTATATCATTCCAATGAATTTCGGCTCCGATGTTGACGAGAATAAAACAGCGGACAATGTAAGGATATACTCCAAAAGCCTGGAATTTTAAGATAAGTACTTTTCTTTCATCTAAACTAAATCAAATTTCTATAAATAAGTGCCTTTAAATCAATAAATCTTAATTTTTCATCAGTTTAAAGCATTAAAAATACTTGAAATTGCCATTGCTTGTGGCTTCCTTTGTGTATCAACTCGAAACAGACGCCAGCGTTATCAGTTCACGTCTGTTAACACTTACAAAGCCCTTAAGGAATCTCGAGAGAGGGAAAATTTGGGGATGAGAGGGATAATTTGGGCATCGCGCTATTTCCCTCTCGGATCTTCTGGATTCTCTTTTCTTTCTAGATCGCTTGAATATAGTTTCGCCTTTAAATAATATTATACCTCACCGATTTTTTCTCATACTGTTCTTTGCTATCTGTTAAATGTCCATATGTAAGGGATGGTTTATTCTTCACCGCCTTAAATGAATTTTTAGAACTATGAGCTTATATAAATAACAGTGTGCCTCATTGTGTTATATTAACATTATTTAACTAGTAATAAATTATGATAGTAAAATAATTAATCTTGTAATAAATTATGATAGTTAAATTAATAAATACTGTTTAATTTGTGTTTTTAATACATATACTCAGTTATTTACACACATAAATATATATATATATATATTATTTTATTTATTTATTTATTTTTTTTTTTTTGGGTGTATGCGGTTGTGGTCTTGTATTGTATATGGCTCTATGTTGTTAATCTGCTGCTGCTTTTTGAAAAAATGTATGAAAATGTTGAGAATGAAAGTAGCATAAGTTACTTTGGTTAAATTAATATATACTTTTGTTTGATGACCTTTGTTGATATCTCAGGGTGCAAGCGTACATATTACTTTATATTCCATGCTAAATACCTTGATACGAAGCATTTTAATACCGTCAATATTTGTTTTTTCCCCAGTAACACATCTATTCACCATTACCAAACACACTCACTACACAAACACACCTGTGAGACACTATTTATTGTAAATGAAGACAGTTTCTTCTCCTTTTAACTACACTCATGGACACAATCGTATTTTAGGATATTTTCTACTTCATTTCCTTTTCTTTCTATAGGCCCTTTTTTTTTCTTTTTCCCTCTATTATTTTTGGGCCATTTATTTTAAATTTTATTTTGTCCCATCTTTTCTTCCTGGCCTTTTGAACTCGTACAAGATGTACGAAGTTCCTTTTTACTCTCCTCAAATACGAAATTGCCCCTCTTTCTATATACCTTTCCTTCGCACCTATGCTTGATTTTTCGCCCATCGGTGCAGAAAGACTTAGCGGGTGCAAAACAAGACATCTGTCTACTTTGTCTGTCTGTCTGTCTGTCCCATGTGTAAAAACTGGCTGTGTGATCACCGAGGCAAGCGGCAGCACGATCGCTGTGCTCCGTAAAAAAGTGAAAATTTTTCCTTTCCTCTTGGTGATTATCAATTAAATTTCTTTGAAAAATGTTTATTTTTCCCCTACAAAACCTATATCATTCCAATGAATTTCGGCTCCGATGTTGACGAGAATAAAACAGCGGACAATGTAAGGATATACTCCAAAAGCCTGGAATTTTAAGATAAGTACTTTTCTTTCATCTAAACTAAATCAAATTTCTATAAATAAGTGCCTTTAAATCAATAAATCTTAATTTTTCATCAGTTTAAAGCATTAAAAAATACTTGAAATTGCCATTGCTTGTGGCTTCCTTTGTGTATCAACTCGAAACAGACGCCAGCGTTATCAGTTAACGTCTGTAAACACTTACAAAGCCCTTAAGGAATCTCGAGAGAGGGAAAATTTGGGGATGAGAGGGATAATTTGGGCATCGCGCTATTTCCCTCTCGGATCTTCTGGATTTTCTTTTCTTTCTAGATCGCTTGAATATAGTTTCGCCTTTAAATAATATTATACCTCACCGATTTTTTCTCATACTGTTCTTTGCTATCTGTTAAATGTCCATATGTAAGGGATGGTTTATTCTTCACCGCCTTAAATGAATTTTTAGAACTATGAGCTTATATGAATAACAGTGTGCCTCATTGTGTTATATTAACATTATTTAACTAGTAATAAATTATGATAGTAAAATAATTAATCTTGTAATAAATTATGATAGTTAAATTAATAAATACTGTTTAATTTGTGTTTTTAATACATATACTCAGTTATTTACACACATAAATATATATATATATATTTTATTTTATTTATTTATTTATTTATTTTTTTTTTTGGGTGTATGCGGTTGTGGTCTTGTATTGTATATGGCTCTATGTTGTTAATCTGCTGCTGCTTTTTGAAAAAATGTATGAAAATGTTGAGAATGAAAGTAGCATAAGTTACTTTGGTTAAATTAATATATACTTTTGTTTGATGACCTTTGTTGATATCTCAGGGTGCAAGCGTACATATTACTTTATATTCCATGCTAAATACCTTGATACGAAGCATTTTAATACCGTCAATATTTGTTTTTTCCCCAGTAACACATCTATTCACCATTACCAAACACACTCACTACACAAACACACCTGTGAGACACTATTTATTGTAAATGAAGACAGTTTCTTCTCCTTTTAACTACACTCATGGACACAATCGTATTTTAGGATATTTTCTACTTCATTTCCTTTTCTTTCTATAGGCCCTTTTTTTTTTTCTTTTTCCCTCTATTATTTTTGGGCCATTTATTTTAAATTTTATTTTGTCCCATCTTTTCTTCCTGGCCTTTTGAACTCGTACAAGATGTACGAAGTTCCTTTTTACTCTCCTCAAATACGAAATTGCCCCTCTTTCTATATACCTTTCCTTCGCACCTATGCTTGATTTTTCGCCCATCGGTGCAGAAAGACTTAGCGGGTGCAAAACAAGACATCTGTCTACTTTGTCTGTCTGTCTGTCCGTCCATGTGTAAAATAGTATTTCATTCTCCAAAATATTAGTTAATTTTCTCCTAATGTATAATGTCTTGCCTGTTCGTACAGTGTGATAAATGTCATGGGAATTTTGGATACTTTCTATAGATCTTGCATAATAACTACACATGTAAGTTATATACACATTCGTAAATCTCTTATGATATGAAAAGTTATTGCAGACTTTGACATAAATATTTATAACTTGATATTCTCGCAACAGGTGACTTACCTTACTTCCGTAGACCATGATCAGAATTAAATAAATTTATAAGGTTATCATACTAAATTACACGAAAAGCAGCATGACATAAATAAATGCAAAGAAATTAAATGTATTTACTGTACTAATAGATTATTATATTACACAACATTGGTTTTGCCCATGTATAATGGGAGTGAAGGTTATACTCAGATAACCGGCACTTGGCGAACTTCCAGAAATCGCGTTCACCTACTTGAGCGATAGGCGCCAAACAGTGTTCGTGAATTTTTGGATCCCATGGCCGTAACTAAAGTGAATTCGAAATGGGTATTTATGTATGTATTAATTTAATGTATGTGCTCATTTATATTTTAAGTAGTGTTTTTGAATTTAATTATATTTTAATTAAATGATAGTTATTTTGTGAATTTTATGTTTGTAGGAATTTGGTATACGTTTTAGTTGAAGTAAACGTGCATGGAAATAATTTAAATATCTGACACTAAGTATTTGTAATGGTTGCGGTATGAATTCGTTGGTGATGTGTATAATGTAATAGATGATTTAGAGGTAAAAGTTTTTGGATATTTTATTTATTTTATATGTGGAAATGTTCATATTTGGAAAGGGTAAATACTTTTTCGCGATCAGGTAATTTCATATATGTTCTTTTTACCGGGTTTAAAGATTGAGAAAATTGTCATGTATTTTCGTGAAGTTTTTCTAATTTATGAGAAAAAAGCAGTGTACATGGATATAGTGAAGAGTGTGCGCAATGCCATTTTTGTGCAATTCTGGGATGTTTTTTTAAGTAAAAATAAGTCGGCGTGTACATGGTTTAGTGATATTTTAATTAAATGATAATTATTTTGTGAATTTTATGTTTGTAGGAATTTGGTATACGTTTAAGATGAAGTAAACGTGCATGGAAATAATTTAAATATTTGATACTAAGTATTTGTAATGCTTGCGGTATGAATTCGTTGGTGACGTGTATAATGTAATAGATGATTTAGAGGTAAAAGTTTTTGGATATTTTATTTATTTTATATGTGGAAATGTTCATATTTGGAAAGGGTAAATACTTTTTCGCGATCAGGTAATTTCATATATGTTCTTTTTACCGGGTTTAAAGATTGAGAAAATTGTCATGTATTTTCGTGAAATTTTTCTAATTTATGAGAAAAAAGCAGTGTACATGGATATAGTGAAGAGTGTGAGCAATGCCATTTTTGTGCAATTCTGGGATGTTTTTTTAAGTAAAAATAAGTCGGCGTGTACATGGTTTATGTGTATGTGTTATTTCGAAAAACATGTAAGGAGTATGGTATTGTGCACTTTTTCCCAATTTTGCAGTGAATATTTGTCATGATTAAGCAGTTTTGTTAGGTAAAATTTCTAGCATAAGTGTAATTCGGCTAGTAGATCGTTGGAAGAAGTGTTCAGTAGATAAAAAGAAAAGAAACATGTCTTTACTTCGTGAAGACAAAATGGCGGTGGGAAAAAGAAATAGAGGGTTCCTGTAGGAGAGTTGGTCGCCAAATTTTCGCCAAAAAAACGTCAAGTTACCATAATGTAAAGATCAACCCACTAATCATCAAATGCAATTTTGAGAATATCAACAAGCAAAGCACTTAAAAATGAAAAAAAGACACTTGTTATAGAACTATTAATATTCTGTATGTATTATAGAAAACACATGCAACGAATAATACCATGACCAAACATTTCAAAAGAAAAAAAAAAAAAAAAGCAGATTAAGTATTACCTACCTCAGTACTTGAGAAAGCAATTGTGGCATATAACATGCAGTTAACTTTTGATTACATGATATTACAAGCATTTTCTTTAGTTTTGTCCTACAAGTGGTTTAAACAACTCAATACTGGTAGTTTAATCTCAGCTCAAATCCTGGTGAACAAGCTGGATGTGCAGTTTTTATTTTTTTGCATGTGTTTTGTGAATACGAACCAGTTTTCCCTATAAAGTTCTTCATAAAAGCATTCTTCTTCAGGCTGATAACCAATGTGCTTAGCCATATTCAAATAGCCTAATCTAACCTTACCTTTTCTTTAGATTCTATATTCACATGTTATATCTTTATCTGTTAAGATTTGTTCATAACAGGATCACCAGGCTTCTACCAATCTGGCAGGAGCATACTCAAAACCATGTGATTTATAACAAAATCGATCATGTTGTCCTTGCAAACCTTTATAAATGTTCCAAATTTTCTTAATAATCTTATTATTTAGAAATGTGTTATTCTAATGCTGCTTTTAATTAATAACTTTATATCTGAGCCAAAAATTCAAGAATAAGTCTATTAAAAAAGTCTATGTGATAAGTCTATTAATTAATTACATTGTATGAACTTCAACATCTTTGAATATGAAACACCGAACTAACACTTTGAATATGAAACATTCTATATGAAAACACCGAATCCATTCCAATCTAATAGAAGAATAAATTATACTTACGAATTCACAGTATGAGCTTCTCTGTATTATATTACACAAAGATTAGAAACCAAGTCTCCACATGGGAAATCTTACACTGATATGATGGTCTTGTATTGAAACAGAATTGTAGCAACATAGATGATATGAATTACATTATGTCAAATTATGATATAAACATACAACCCTCTAGAGACTGAATTAATGGAAGTTCAATGGTTATGTAGAAATGATCTGCACCTACTTAATGGCTGGATAAGTCAGCAGATTCTGTGGACAAGTAAGAATAATTATATAAACGACACCAACATTCTGGATTCAATAAACAACGAGGATACAATGTTTACTAAATGAATTAAGAAGTTTTAAAACATAAAAAATCAACTAATTTTTTTCCTAAAATGTATTTTTGTGCGTAGAGTATTTTCATTATATCCTTAAAATTCTAATTTAGAATGTAATTGTCAAGAACTGAATCCTAATCATTAGTAATATAATAAGTAATTATTGCTGTTATTAATAAATCCTTCTTATAAAGTAATTGCAAATATTTCAAAAAACTTTGTCTGAATGCAAACATTTTTCTATGCAAATATTTTTAATTTTTTATTAATCAAGATTGCACACCATATTACTTATTTCCACTTCAATTCTTACCGTCAGTTCTAGTAGAATTTACAAATCAATTATATTTAATTAAGGATTGAATTGGATTATTTAATTATGGCAAAGCACACTAGGGCTATCTGCCTAAGGGGAGGGATGCCTTTCGTGGAGGACTTTCTAAGGGGAACTGGCTCGTATACACATTACACATGGGGAAAACCACGAAACCGCCCATGCGGCCAGCCCGTTCGCGGGATTCGAAACTCGAACCGAACTACCAGTGTTCAGTGTCTTTACCGTTCGGCTGTTGGTGGGCTATTTAATTAAGAAATGACCATCTAAGTTAAGAAAAGGCGTACCGTAACAACATTTCAATTATTGGTTCCGTATCTTTCATGTTACTCCCGATTGGCTAGCTACAGGATTTTTAATGAGTATTTGGATTTTACTAGTAACTTCACTTGGAAATCGCGCTTAAACTAGGTTAGTTGGTTATTTGAACATAGAAAGAACATGGGAGCTATCTGATTAAGATGCTTTCATAGAGAATCTTTGTAAAGAGAACCTAAAAAACTACGAAAACCAACCATGCAGCCTGGGTTAGACTGAGCAGCAAACAATTAGTATTTAACAATATTTTCTTTTTCAAATGATAGGCAACTGATGAGGCTCCCATTAAATCTCCAATTTAATATTTTATTTGTAAATATTTAAAATATTGTTGTATTCTTTGACACAAAAAGCAGAATTTAAGTTTTGTTAACTCGTTAGTAAACTACCAAGCCGTAGTGCAAATGAATATTCAATTTCTTTGGCAATAATTGTATTCACTTAATATTCTTGGAATATGAGCTAAAGAAGGAACGTTCTCGGAAGATTAAAGAAGTGTTTAAATCCAGTGATATTAGGTTTGTCTTACAAGCTCAGGATCAAAACGATTCTGCAATTGCCCGAGCAGTTGACTTGTAAATGGATGTGAATTAAGCAGATGACTTTTAATCTTATGTTATTCAGCCAGAAAACGTATTCCAAATGTTTTGTATTGCATGACAATGCATCTTTTCATTATTCAATAACCAGTAGGAGAACCGCTTGTGTTCGGAAAATAAGTATGTATATTCAATCGTCCTGCATGTTCTTCAAATTTGTCTTCTTGTGATTTTTTTTCTTTCTCAAAAACTAAAGTTGCCTCTCAAAGGAATGTTTTTTGACATTGAAGAGACAAAATTAATATGACATCTACTTTTAGAGGCATGTGAAAAACAGATCTCTACAAACCTTCTCTTCCATTACATGTTGTGCAGTCAGACAAAAAGTTACATCAGCGTAAATTCTATAATCTATTTTTATTATACTCTGATTACTTTATTAACATACAGTGAATATATACTAAATCTTTTACTTTAGCTTGAGTAATTCGGAATTTTTGACGGAATTTTGTCGGAACTAGGACTTAGAAGATAAGTCAAATTAAATATTTTGATAACCCAGTAAATTCAAGTTCGAAATTTCAATATTTTATTTTCGGAGGGAGGGGAAATGTTTTCAGTTTTGGTCCATTATACTAAGTATATTTGCTTCGATTTTTATTTTTCCATAAAAGCGAAAATTTAACGCATGGTATACATATAACGCATAGCTTCAAATTAAAATTTAATAATATACAGAGTGATTATAATTAAAGTTCCACATTGAAACGGTCATAAAAGGAAAACTACTGGATCAAATGTTATCAAACTTGGAAATCGTGTAAAGGAGGTCATGGGAATTTATTTTCCGTGAAAAAAAGGAAGTTCGAAACCTCACCACCAGGGAGGGAAATGGCGCTGTATGCAATATTGTTAAACGAAATATGGGTCGGAATCTAACTTAACCTTTTGTTAAACGGGTTTAATATGTTGTATACCCTTAAGAAACTTTGAAGTAGGCAAATTATTATTTAAAGACGTTAAATTCGATAAATGTCGAGTGCGCCATCCCTGTAAGTGAGAATTTCGTCCGTGAAAACCACGAATTAGCGATTAGAAAATGTGAGATCGCAAATCACTCTCATAAGTGCGTACAGTCTGGAAATCGTTTTTTTACAGATCGCTAATTTGTAATTTTTTAAGCCTGAATTCGGCACTAAAACATGAAGATACTGATTCAAAACGCTTTTAATCGATTTGGGCCAAAGAAATCTCTCATGTTATCTATCTAGTTCCATTGCATTCTCCTACTGCATTCGATTGCATAACAGTCATTTCACACCGTTTACTGTTGAATGACAGCTAGTTTTATAACTGAACCATTTTTTTCTGAAGAGCAGTCGACAGCTGGACCACTGCGATTGCAGTTCCTTAGAGCCAATATTAAAATGTTTCGTGATACATGAACTGCAGTAACGTGGCATTTTAGATACTACGATTTTTATGAGGGCTGGGCACCACCTCAAGAGTGTCGCATAGTTACTTAGGCAACATTTCACAAATGAACGTCTTATAGGCCAACACTTCCCCTCTTCCCACCAGACCTCAACCTCTGTGACTTTTGTCTATGAGGTTATCTCAAAAGCACTGTTTATGGTGATAATCTAAACAATTTGGCAGAAATGAAAAATGTGATACACTGATAACATTCCTCCTGATATGCTATGTGTAACGTGTATACGAACCAGTTTCCCTTAAAAAGTCCTCCACGAAGTCATCCCTCCCTTAAGGCAGATAGCACTCGAGTGCTTTGTCGTAATCTAATAAACCAAACCAAAACCAAACCTGATATGCTAAGAGCTGCTGTTGAGAATGCAGTAACATGATTTAACTTGCTTTCGGAAAATGCTGGACGCTACATTGAACATGCTTTGTAACACGTTTCGGAAAATATTAAACACATTTTAAACAGAGGTTTTCGTGTCTTATTTCATTTAACAATATTGTATACAGCACCATTTTTGCCCTGATGGTGAGTTTTGAACTCTTTTTTTTTTTTCCGCCGAAAATAAATTCTCATAACCTCCTTTACACGATTCCCAAGTTTGATAACATTTGGTCCGGTAGTTTTCCTTTTATGACCATTTCAAAGTGGAACTTTAATAATAACCACCATGTAAAATAAGCTTTAAAAGTCTGACAGTTTGGTTCAAGTCCCAACTTTAAAAAATATATATATAAATATAAATTTTTATATTAATTCTCTTAGAAAGCATGTTTTAAGAAGCTAATTTTTTCTCTCGCATTATAGATTGTATAAAAAAACATGATCTTTAATATGATTTAGATTGTTTCAGCCGATATAAGAATCGGGTTACTCTGTGGTACAGAATAAACCCTACTGGACTGTTTTATTTCTTTGTCATTTAGCAAAAATCTTTTAATTAAATTATTTATCCTTTGGACTTCGCTTTAAACTTTATTTATAGCTAAAATGACTAGAAAATGAAAAGCTGTCTTTAGCTGAAACACAATTCATATAATTGATATTTTAAAAAATTGACAAGAATGCAAAATGTATGGAAGCCTAGCAGTCAAAAAATCGTAATTTTCTTGTGTGAGCACTGAAAATAACTGTAGAAGGAAAGAAGAAAATTAGGGAGAAAAGTAAGCAAAAATTTGCAGGGAAATTTGGCTGTCAGATGTACCAAGATGTTCCAAAAAGTTGGACGCTTTCGAATATACTTTCAGAATACTTCAAAGAATTTAGGTGTTCAAAGAGAAAACACTTGGACGAGTACACCAGCAAATACCATCAATTGAGCTTGTGTTAACAGAAAAGACAAAACGATATCATTGCAGATTAAAGTGAAGAGCGACTGGTTTTAAACTATATGGTTGTGTAAATTACGTTATAGAACATCATATCGTATCATAAATGGTGAATCCCATGATTTCCTCAGTCGAATTATTTGAAGATTCAGGAGTTTATCCAGTGATGTATGTGGATGTCACTTAAAGATGTTTTTTTCCCTTCCTGATGAACTAGCGGCCGAGCGGTAAAGTCGCTGAGCACTGGTAGTTCGGTCCGAGGTTCGAATCCCGTGAACGGGCTGGCTGCATGGCCGTTTTCGTGGTTTTCCCCATGTGTAACGTATATGCGAGCCAGTTTCCCTTAGAAAGTCCTCCAGGAAGGCATCCCTCCCCTTAGGCAGATAGCCGTAGTGTGCTTTGTCATAATAAAATAAACCAAAACCTTTTGATGAAACCAGTCTTTCATTTCATCTCATAGCTTCAAAATGTTTAGCCTCTAAAGACCGATAAAGGCTCTGACGAAATACTTCGTGAAGAACTTTCTAAGGGAAACCAGCTGTCATACGCCGTACACATGAGAAAATCCACGAAAACGCCCATGCAACCAGCCCGTTTACCGGGGTTCGAACCCCGGAGTGAACTACCAGTGTTCAGCAACTTTACCGCTTGGCCGTTTGTGGGCCTTTATAAAATGGAAGGCGATAACTTTATTTAAAATGATTGTCAGAAATACCAAAATGTTTCGAAAAGTTGGATACTTTTCAATATACTTTCAGAATGCTTTAAGAAACAGAGAAGAAAAATAAATTTTTTCGTAAAATTTAGTATTTGTATTTTTTTAAATTTAAAACTTTTCAATCTTATGATATTTGATTCTTGCGATTTCAAAAATAAAATATTTGACTAAAATATGAATAACGTTTTAAGAAACCAAATGATAAAATTGTGTAAAGCAATGGGCACAATGATAAAACTGTTTAAAGCAGTGTATGCAAGTCATCCTAAGTTAAAATATCGGTTATACATCTCTCTTATTTATATATATTTTTTCTGAACGGAACATTGAAAGGCGTGTAAAACTGTACTTTACTGTATTTTCTCTTTTAATATAGTATGCAGTTTTCAAACGCATCGTAGTCTGGGTTACAAAGTATTCTTCCGAAAAAAACGCAGTTCAAATAAATAAAATCAAATTCTGGAAAATTGATATTAATAAATATATTTAAAATGCTCAGTTCGAAGGAATAAATAGAGAATTTTAAAACAATTATCTGAAGAGACAATGCTATACAAACAATTAAAATAAAAGTATAAAAATTTAAAAATGACCTAAAATAATAGCTATGACAAAAAATATATATAAAGAAAACTATTTGAAAAAAAAAAAAAATAATAAACGCTGCACCTTTATTTACGCAGTTCGAATAGGTAAATAGAAATTTTTAAAACAGTTATTCGAAACGGAAAAAAAAAAAAAAAAAAAAAAAAAACGTGCAACTTAAACAATTAAAATGAAATTCGAAAAGAAAAAATTACTTAAAATAATAAGTTATAATTAAAAATATAATATAAAGAATATTATTTGGAAAAAAGGAACGATGGTGACTTTTTTTCCTAAGGAAACTAGGTTGCCATATATTAAGAAGTTCGCCAAGTAAAGTATTCTTGGCGCAAACTGACAAAAAAGTGCCAACATAAATTTGTGAATTTCTCCGTAAATTTCGCTCCAAATTTTACAAAATTTCATATTTAGGCGTAATTTGAGTTGTAGAATCGAAATATGTAAAAAAATTGGTATGTTATTTCAGAAAAAGTCCGATTTTGTGTCAAAATACCTATGTTAGAATAGTGCTATATATAAATCTAATATATATCCTAAGTCGCGCTTTCGAGAAATGAAGAACGCAATTTGAATTTTGTCAATCGGCCCAGTAGATCGGGAGATATAGGACTGTCTCATTTTTTTTTTTTTTTTTTGAGCAGTGCTATCAGTTTATGTTAGCCAAAAATGGTCGAAAGTAGAGTAAAAATATTAGGAGTTTGACGATAATCATCAGTATACCATAATGTATTTGCATAGAAATATAATACCCAACAGCCAAAAATAAATTAAACTTATCAAATGAATTTTAGTATGCCATAATGGTTTTATGGGAAAATATAACATACCTCTTAAACAACTACAATCATTATATACAACAGCCATTTCATTATAAAAAAGGCATAAATTATATTAATCAGATAAAATTTTTTGTAAGAGCTTCACTATCTGGTTATAATTCTTAAGCAAACAAGAAGCCATTTCCAGTACCATAATATAATTTTCATAAGAACTATCCCATTCCATCGCAGAATATTAAAAGCGTTTTGGTAGAAACAAGAAATTTTATGGTAATTTTCCAACCATATTCTAATATTCAGATTGTAGATTTTAAAATTTTATCATTTAAAAAGTACAATTTCATAGAATGCAAATTTTGGTACTTTTCCGTTTCGCCAGCGCAAATCTCGCCAAGCAGACTTTATTAGCGACAACACACAGTATACACATAAAAATATAGACAAATATTAGTTCTAAGAATTTTTTATTTTAAAGGTATAAACATTTAAATGTCATTTAAAATTTTGTAAAAAAGCCAATAAATTTTCAAAAAGACATTAATTTAAGAATTTACTATGCTTTCATGGTAAAACATCCTGATTCGCCGGTTCACATCACGTGACCCCAAGTGATCTCATTTCACGAAAAGTACACTACAAAAATTCAATTCTCTCAGTAATTATCTACATTAATTTCAAGTTAAATCTTAATTTGGAATACAAGTTTAAATGCAAGAATTATTTCAGTTTGTACGATTTCAATAGCTTAATCAGAAATTATGTAAAACCACAGTGCTTTACTTTGCTAGTGCATACTGATTAGAATTAATGAATTTAACCTTTGACTTTGCCTTTTCTATATTTTTGCCATCGGGTGAGCGGTATGATAGCATCCTAATTCACATAATTACTGCCCGCGAAGACCACCAGCGGCCGAGCGGTAACGCCGCTGAACACTGGTAGTTCGGTCCGAGGTTCGAATCCTGCGAACAGGCTGGCTGCATGGGTGTTTTCGTGGTTTTCCCCATGTGTAACTTGTATACGAGCCAGTTTCCCTTATAAAGTCCTCCACAAAGGCATCCCTCCCTTAAGGCATATAGCCTCCAATTAAGTTCTTAGAATGAAGATCTTCATTTTTTTGAGATAAAATGTTTGTCATTTTTTAATTATTAATTTCTTAAAAATAAAGTTTCACTACATTTAAAAAATATTTTATATAATTTTGTTACAAATAGATTATAGATCTTATTATTAAAGTCTCAATCAGAGAGTTTACTTTTAATTAATGGATAGAGCCCTATTTCAATGAAAATGATAAGTGTACGAACACTTTGGGAACCACTGTAGTTCTATTAGCAACTCGAAATATATATTGTGATATATTCTAAAAGCAAAATCATGTAAAACATAATGATATAAATTAAATGTATATAACAAATATATAAAGCTCTATAATGAATAATGATCATAACCGTATAATAAATGTGAACACACGTTATATCACGGTAAATAACACTGCTGTGAAATGAAGAATATTTCATTAGAAATTTACCTTTTATATATATTTGATAACAAAATGTTATGAAAACAGGTTATGCAACTTAAGAAACAAGTTATATGAAATGCCTGTTAAGTTACTGCAATATCATGACACCGTAAATAAGCATATCACAAGACATATTACCAAGATAAATATAATTTGTTCCTTCTTTTACATCAATAATAAGTTTTTCTTTAAAAAATTTAGCATTAAATGCCAAAACAAATTTATTATCGGTGCCTTTGATGCAAGGTCACACGAAGATAAACTTGATTTAGCAAATTTCTGAAAACATTAAAATCAAAAGTGTTAAATTACAGCAACATCTATTAAACTATTTTTTTAAGCAATTGCCTGGTAAATTTTAACTTTTATATAAAAACTGAATTAAATTACAAATAAGTGACTAAGCTTGTACAGTATTCATGTTCATACATTAGAAATAAATTGCACTTAAATGAAAGAGCTGGAAATATAGTCTGCATGATGCATAAAATATGATTAAATCTATTTGTTAAATATTTGAATGAATGCTTACTTTCAGGGATGTAGCTAGAGAGGGACAGTTTTGTATATCACTAGCGGGCAAGCCCGCTACATGAGGGAAGGGATGCTTTCGTGGAGCACCCGCTTTATTCACGTTAGGTCACTTGATTTACGTATGCAATCACAAGATATACGCTAGCTCGCATGATTGCTAGCGGGTAGGCCCACCATTTGAACGGCCTGAAGCCTGCTTTCATTGGCCTTTATTCGAAAGTTGGACCGAACTACTAGTGAAGCCCGCTTTCATTCGACGGGATTTAAAATTTGAAGCAAACTACCAGTGTTCAGCGATTTTTTTTCCTGGGCTGCGCCCGCTGTATTCACATATGCATCCACAATTTCTGGACAGTACGCCGGGATTCGAAAGTTGGACCGAACTACCAGTATTCAGTGATTTTACCCAGGCTGCACCCGCTTTATTGACGTTATGCATTCACAAGATACTGCCAACATGTTACACATGCGGAAAATCACGAAAACATCTATGCAGTCACCCCGCTTGCTGGGATTCAAAAATGGACCGAACTACCAAAGTTAGCGCTTTATTCACGTATGCATACAGAAGATAGTGCTTAAACGATACACATGTGTAAAATCAAGAAAACACCCATGGAGTCAGCCCGTTCGCCGGGATCGAAAGTTGGACCGAACTACCAGTGTTCATCAGTTTTGCACGAATATGCATCCAGAAGACACTGCATACACGATACACATGCAGATTTTTATATATCATTTTAAAAAATAAGTTAAGATTGATTTGCAACATTTTGTATAAATAAAGATATTTTTACCAAAGAATTAATATTATTTTCAGACTTTTTACTGTCGCACTAAATGTAGAAGCTGGACAATTTGAATATTTCATCTAGCCTCTTCATTTAATGATTTAATGTATTTTTACTCCTCCGAAATATTTTAATGACATATTTATTCATTCATTTACAATGTTTATCAGATAATATCAAATCAATATGTATATCTGGTGTCACCAAAGGTTTTATTATCTTTAGCATTTTTTATATGTACTATAATTTTCTTAGTAAAAGTGCTGTATACAAACAATTACATACTGGCAATGAAAATTTTGAGATTGTGCCAGTAAAAAAAAAAAAAAAATCGCTAAATCTTCTTAGCATTGATGAGGCATCCAATATGCATATATTTTCGATGAGGCTTATAGTTACAGGTATCAACACTGCATAGAATCGACACCAATTCTAGTTACGAACATATAAGCAACACGATAAAATCAAATTTTTATAATGACAAGAGGTAAGAGAATTAATGCATATTTGCCCCAGAAATACAATTAAGATAGAATATGTTTGAGATAATAAATATGGTTGCATCTTTAAATAACTATGCAAAATCTTATTTCTTGCAACTAAAAGGCTGTGTATTCATGTATTATTCTTATTCTACTAAATGTTCTACACATTCTTATTCTACTAAATAAAAGCTTGTTATAAATAAAATAGGAGTACATAAACAATCTAATAAATTACTGAACTGATCCAAATCCACTGTCCTTGCTTTTATTTGCTAACCTGTATATCTGTATACACATGTCTGTGTACGCTGTTTAATTTACTCCAAAGTTATTTAGTTATATGCAATCATATTTTGAATAATGGCTGAGAAATGAAATTACTTAAAAGTCTCTCCCCTATCAATACTTATCACTGAACAAATACTTGGGTGTTTTACATTACAGAACAACAGATTTTCTCGAAAAAGATACATGTGGCCGTTTGATACTTCAAGTGAGAAAAAATACTTTCATCATTAGCTAATTTTCACCATGGATAAATTTTTTTAAGCTACTTTAAAAACTTTTTATTACTAATACTTACTTCAAAACGAACACTGCTATAAAAGATAAGAAAAAACATTTAACTGTGCTCAGCGAGTAACAATGGTATGTATATCATTTTATAAGAAATTGTTTGGTGCATGCTATTCTATAGTGGAAAAGATTTGATATCTGTAATACTTTTTATACTATTACTCATACTAGATCATCATACCTATTTTCTGAACTAGAAATTTTTTATGCTAACTATCCTGAACCACTGTAAACAGTTCTAAATAGTTTAACAGGAAATGACTCACACACAGAAATTTCAACATTACTAGAATATGAAATTCAAAGTTCATCATTAATGTTAAAATAATTAACTTTTACTTTTATATGTGTCATTCTATAAATTTTCATTTAAATCATTGCTAACATAAACTGAAACACAATTTAAATTTCTGCAGGTAAAATATGCATGAAAGCATAATTGTATATGTATATTAATAATATTTAAGAGATTAATGAGCTATAATGATTTATACTTCAATACACTAATATGCATGTTTACTTTCGAAGAATACACATACACGTTTATATGTATGATACACGAGAAAGAAATTTTGCATATATAAAGAAAACTTTTCTTACAAGAAAAAATGTAATCAGTTTTTTTTTTTTTTTTTAAATGCTTAGAACGCACGTTCATATAATGTCCCACTTTCTTTCCAATTCGAAATACGCGAATCCACCCTCTTCGTTTTTCTATCTCGTTCGATATTTTTCGAACCAAGAATGCGATTGAAGCATAACTCAGGTTCCTTGCAAGCTCGTGATTTACACTGATGCGGTCTGTACTTCTTTTTAAGTTATACATATGGCCACAACAATAAAAAATAAAACGTTTAATTACTTTTCGATCACAACACGCTTCACAAACTAGATAGCATTGTCAAACGTAAATACCGAGCTTTAATGTTTCCACCTTTTAGCCACTAGATGGCGTATCAGAGCGCTGGAATCGCGGTGGGAAGCTAGTCAGAACGTTCTCTTCCTTTTTTAAACCTCTTGCTACTGAACAAGGACCAAAATTCTTATGCATATATGACATGTTCTTGTATTGCCTTCTTTATAGATCTTAATAAATTTTAAAACAAATTTCAGTTATATTCCTTTGAAGACTTCTATCTCTTAATTATTATAAAAATCAAAATGAAATAAAGATATAAAAAGGATACTCATTATTTTTGAAGTTTTAATGTGAAAGATAAATTAAATATTACACTACACTGAATTATAACTTCTGAAAACTGGCAATTACAGTCAAAAGTTGTTAATTCGGACCTCAAGACTAAAAACTTTCTGCGCATGCGCATAGGCGTTTACGCGTGCGCGTAAGACCTTTACGGCTGCGAATATACATGTGCGCATGCGCATAATACGTTTACGCATGCGCGTTTAATGTATAAGCTAAAATTACCTAATTATCTATTTCAGTTAATGTTGCAGATTGCGTTGTTCTTTAATCTTCGAATTGGATCCGGCTTATTATTTTTTGCAGACTGTTAGAGCAATTTTATAAAAGTAAGCTTGAACTTTCGATTATGTCAAATAGAATTTCCGATATATATTTACTAATATGTAAAGGATCTACAAAGGGAAAGTATGTTTCGAAGTCCATTAAACAGAAAGTGGAATTGCTGCAAAAAAAAAAAAAAAAAAAAAAAAAAAAAAATGGATAAAGGCATATCCTTTGATTTTCTAATCATTCCGAAATATGTTTATCAATTTCACGCTGCTCTGCGGGGGAAGGGAAATGACACGGCGCGCAATAAATTGGAAGTTGATCTGTCAGCACTATCCTTATCTTCAAAGCAGATTTTTTTGTTTTATTTGGCTTATAATTCTTTACTAAATGTAGTATTTCATCTCGATGTACTCGGTCTTTGATATGATTTAAATCAAGTTCCTCGTCATTATAATTCGCTTCCGATAGTGTCTCAGAGGTTATTGAAAACAAAAAAATTTCGATTGATAAATTAGTCAGTATTCTCGACACAGCAATTATAGGACTTGAACAGCGGAACTTTGTAACTAAACAAGAAATTATGTCTGTTTAATAGAATTAAAGAGAAAGTATTATCACATGAAAAGAAACAAATTAAACAACTTACATTGAAAGAAATGTTTAATAAAGTAAACAAATAAATATTTAGCTTTTTCTTTTTCTAAATTTTGATACCCTTTAGATCATAATTGCGCTTTATTTCATAAATTACGGTTTCATATTTTTAATTTTATAATTTCTGCATGCCATCTTACCAGATTTAAACTGATGATCTATAATCCGGAAAAATCGATAATTCGGAATCGCCGAAGTCCCGACAAATCCAGATTAACGACTTTTGACTGTATTATGCAGCAAGGATGATAAATACTTCAATAGAATAACAAAATGTAGCCTAATGAAGATTCAAGAAAAAGATTAAGAAATGCTCATGTTTTTTATTACATTGTTCCTTAAGCTAAAAAAAATTTAGAACTACCGCAAGTGATTTGTTTTCTCATAAGCTCAAGATTTGATTATCTCTGAAAACAATCTTCTTGCAGAGGTAAAATGGCAGTATCAAATTAAAAATTCTAGTGAATCCAAAGTAAAATGAAATAAGTTTTGTACACACACTGCAGTTAAAAAAAAAGTTGTGGTTGGATAAAAATGCACTTGAGTTACATATGCGGCATTAAACTGACATTTCAAGTTTAATAATTAAACGCAAAAACAAATTTAGATGGAAAAATCAAATTTTTATGCATGCATACACACACAGGGGGGAGGGTAAAGATGAAACTTATTTGTTTATTTTTATTAACAACAATTTATCCTTGCACTGTAATACATAAGAATTATAACTATCTCTGCAATATTCACTAAATGGAAAAAATGAATAAAAGTTTAGATTAGGATATTTGAATACTGCAAAGAACACGAGGGCTATCTGCCTTCCCTAAGGAAAAATGGCTCACATTTACGTTACACACAGGAAAAACCATACAGCCAGTACTTTCATCTATGATCAAACTTCCAGCATTCAGCAGTCTTAACTACTCAGCTACGTGTGGGACTAAATCAATAATCAGAATTAATATTTAGATATTCTATGACTTGAACCTAAGTATAATATATAGTGTTCATTAAAATGTTTTAGGTAAATCTAATATATATATATAAAAATAAAAAAAAAAAAAAAAATTAAATGTTTCATTTACTGATACTTTATGCATGAAATATATGTCTTTTAGAAAAATTTTAATTTCTTAGATAAGGAGAAGTCTTTTGGGTAAAAAAAACAGTATGTTGGGGTTCTCCATCCACACATTAATAGTTCAAAGCACATTGAAATCATTAGAAATGGGCTAGCCGTAAAGGTGGTTTTGTGGTTTTTCTGGATCCTAAATAGAATACCAGCCATAAAGGTAATTTTTATCTTTAGATAGTTAAGTCATTGTGTGCTTTTTCATAATCATTAAATGTTATGTTACAGAAATTTAGGTCAGTTATCTAATTTGTGATTATATTGCTCAAATGTGTAAAGCTTAGTTAAAATTTTGATTTAAGCACAATATCAAGATACCACACTATCTTGAAATTTTAATTATATCAGTCTTTGGAAGTTTTAAGGTATTTATTTTTTAAATGTGTCAGTAGTAAACTAAGACATATCCATGTCATAATACATTTTAAGCTAATAATGAAATGCAAGATCATCACAAAGAAATTGGATTATTTTTATAATTTAACTCAGAAACATTAAATCATTATTTAGCATTTTAATGTACATTTTTGAATAAGAAACTTGATTATACACAAATCTAATGCTTTTTTAGAATGAATTATAAATAATTAAGGACATCAGCATTTCCTCAGCTGGAAATGGAACCAAAATTAACGAAACCACAGCACTAACAATTCTGTTATTAAATCAGCTATTAAATAACAAATATAATTACTAATTTTTCAATAATTTAAAGTGATTATAAAAATATTTCACACTATAATATAAATGTTTCTCCCTAAAAAATGGCAAAAGCATTAAAATTATTGACTAGTTTTTGAACAATTAAGTACTATGTGACGTCATTAGATTATTTTGAAGCAGGAGGTGTGAAAAATGTGCAATGTTCTCACAGGAACCCTGGAATTCTCGAATATACATCGAGTCTGTTTTCAATTACACCATGAAGACATGTGGAAGGACAGGAGAAAATGCTTTATAACTATCTTACAAGTAAATCATCAACAAACATTTTGAAAGGAACAGAATACATCTACAAAGAATATATCAGGACAAACTGGTAATATTTGAGTTGATCTTCATTACTAAAATAACCTTAAAATACAAGTTCTAGTAACCCAGTAGAAACATTAAATCATTATTTACCATCTTAATGTACATTTTTTAAAAAGAAAATTAACTATACAGAAATCTAAAGCTTCCTTAGAATGAATTATAAATAGCTAAAGATGTCAGCATTTTCTCGCCTAGCACAGGAACCCATAAATTCAAGAAATCAGTGTTGCCTACTCTGCTATTAAATCAGTTGCACATTTAAGTTTTAATCTTTAATTTGCACAGATTTAATCAATATATATACTAATTTTTCAATAACTGGAATAAAATCTTTAAATCTGTTTATTTTTATGGAGTCAATCAACAGTTTATTTTTGTATTTCTTATATCAAGTGCCCAGAAAATATCCAGTATGATCATTATGTATTAGTTTCTATACTATATTAACTTATTAGTTGTATTTTGCTGTTTAACTTGAAGAGAAAAATTAAAAAAATAAAATAAATGATAATTAGCTTTTAGTTGCCTTTCATTTTTTAATTAATCTCAAATCAAACATAGTTCAGTTTGCTTTATAAATGAAGCTAGGTATTCAACAGAAAATTCTTCAGCAAAGCATGTGAGTGCTATTTGTCAAAAGGGAGGAGTGCTTTTGTGGAGGACTTTCTAGAGGAAACTGGTTGGTATCCAAGTTACACATTGGAAATTTGCAAAAATGCTTATGTAGCCAACCCTTTCGATTGGAATCCAACTCAGGTCAAACTATTAGTATTCAGTAACTTTAGTGCTTGGCCACTGATGGGATCCAAATCAAACATATGTTTAATTATTAAAATGAGCTATTGAACAGAAAATTCTAAAAGAAACGATAATTTCTTATCCAAAACAAAAGTAACATAAATTTATCCAAACCATTTTAATTTGCTAATTAAAGGAGATTTAAACAGTTTATTTATAATTTGAAACCATGCAATGTGATTTCTTAATTTTTTACAAAGTTTAACCATATACAACATGATACACCATTTACTTATTTTTAACTAATTGTATGAGGTGCATAGAAATTTGATGAAAATCTCAATTATAAAGTATAATTTATATATCACAATGACAAGTTTACATAAGTAAGTTGAATCAAGGATATTTTGTTGTTGCATATCTGTTACTATATAAACACAGGATCAAATTAAAATTATTAAACATTTATTACTATACTTGTTTTGTGTTATAAAAACCTGCTGAAATCGGTGTAGAGTAATAGATATTCTGATCATTCACAATTTACGAATTTTATTTGAGAAAAGATAACGTAAGTTCAAAATTATAAAAGAACAATCTAACTATGAGATGTTAGAAAATAAAATTAGGACTAATATTTTGAAACAACATTTGTTCAAAGATTAATAAACCATGCTTCATATCGAAAGACTTTTGATGATCCTGATAAAAACTTAATTCAGGAAATACTGAAAAATTATTTCAGTGATACGAATTATTGTTATAGTATTAAGTGATTAAATAATATTTCAGAGTATACTGTAAATGCTTCTCCTTATAAAATAGCGTTTAATACGTTAAAGCATTAAAATTAGTGATTAGCTTATGGAAAATTTCTGTCTGCATACGAACAACGAACAAAAAATTTCAGTAAAGAACAAAGAAAATGCGCGAAGATCCCAAAATCACGACAAATTGGCGACATTTGAGTTGCTCTTCATTACTATGACAAACATAAAGTTCTTCTAGTAACCCAGAGCCAAATCTCTTCATCAGAACATCATGCGTGATTGACATTCATTATAACAAATGAGAGGGTGCCATTTAGTGGGAGGAGCGAGAAGAGGTCCGGTTAATAATGTGTCCCCCCATTTAGGTACCGACCAGAGGTGCCTGTGTCTCCAGAACTATGGGTTGGGTATCCTTACATTAATGTATAATTTTGAATCATTAAAAAAAATGAAAAGGCTTATCTTCTTTGTTATCCAGCTTATTATGCTGTATCTGAACTTTGATTTTAACAAGTTCATTGTTGAAAAACCAGTTTCAGAATGTTGAATTTATATAGAGAAGTTTTATCGATTCAAAAGTTTCCTTTAACAGTGGATATTTTTTCTGATCTACAAGTAGCAGAAACGCAATTTGTGATGTTTGTTTCTAATTGTATATCAGACTGAAAATTAATTACTTCTATTTCTAGATCAGAAGAACTTTTAACACCCCTTTGCAATTTGTTGCCATATTTTGAAAATATTAGTATTATCAAATGAATTTGAAATAAATGAAGCAGTTGCCTTAATTTCAGGACACTCAAAAATCTAATTGCTGAATTATTTTTAAGCTCGACAAGATTTTAAGAATGTTTCAGTTTTCTTATATTTCTTGATATAGTTCTCCAAATTTCTGAAATGGAAAAAATTGCATTCCTTCATAGTTAAAACTTAACATTCCTCTCATTTGTCGAAATTATGTCATATTTTCTACAAAATTAATTTTTATTTAAATTGCATTTACCACTTTTTAAAAAAATTCAGTAATAAATTACCCGCCCTACTGAAATTTAAGATTATTTATTTGTTTTGGTTATTATGTATGTAACACAGAGTATAATGCTTTATACTCCGTGGTATGTAACAATTGCTAAACCATACAACCAGGTATGGCCAATAATTTCTCATTTTGAGATTCTAAAAATTTTATGAAGAGTCTGTAACAGAAGATTTCAGCATCATTGATACATTACAAAACCAGCTAACTTCAGAATGTAGCATTACAGTTCCATAGTCAGCATAAAGTTCATATGTCGGTACATTGAACATACTATTATGAAATGGTATGGTGCGAGAGTTTTCGATTTTTATGCGTGATAGCTTCTGGGTAAGATACATGGTTCATTAAAATTGTTTGCGAAGTCAGCATTTTTCTTGCGTGATGTGATAAAAATGATAGTTGGCTGGCCTATTGTTATAAATATAAACTTGAGCTACATTGGATATATCTGGAGGTGCAAACTACTGTAAGCTTAAGGAAACAATTTTTGTAAATCGTGTTTTACCTGTTGTCAATATTCAGACACCGCTTCTATTCTACCATTTGCGGAATTTCTCAATATTGGACATCTTAGATAGCAGATACAATTTCATTCTAATTTTTAGGTTCTATAGTACAATAGGTTGAGCATTCCTACACTGGCATGTAACTTTGATTCATTTGAAAGAAAAAAGTGTAACTTAGTTATCTTCAATTTTTGGTCAACATTTACAGATTTCGTTAATTGCAATAACTCTTGCATGAAACTGCATTTAGAATTTTTGCAAGGTTTTAAAATGTTGTATCATTCAATGGCATTTGATGTGTTTTGGCTTGCTGTATTAAAGCTGGGCTCGAACCCGGGCAGCTAAACAGTGTTCTTTCCCTGAGTGAAATATTGCTATAATTTCATTAAAGTGACCTGGTAATATTTCAGGGTAATTTTCTTATACATTTGACTAAGCTGTCCTCTCTCATGGATGAGAGTACCTAAGTAAAGAACTTAAAATTAGAAACGGTTCTTACGTTAAAATTCTGAATGAAATATTTCTTTCATGGTATATAACTTTTGTTTCCAAGATGTTCTTCAAAATCTGTTTTTAGAGTGGTGTTTTTGTGCCCTTTTTTTAAAAAAAAACTTTAAAAGTATATATGTATAGCTCTTTTAATGTTAATACATTGCGATTTTGACTCTTACTCTATTTTGATCTGTTATGTCACTAATTCTGTGTGTGAATTAAGATAGTTTAATATATAACACCTGCCTCAAAGCTAACAGTAAAGTTTATTTTGTTTATTTGTGATTTAAAATTGCCTGCTTATTGTCTTTTGGTGCCATCTTTCTACCAGCACTGAAATTATTTACTCTTCTCGAAGATCATTATCCCTTTTATTCTGTGTATCCGTAATAAATGTCTACATTTTTTTCTTTCATTATTCATGTTGTACCCCTACATTAAAAACTCCTTACTCTTACTGTACTTTTGTCGTATTAGGAAAATCATTTGCTTTTCTATCTACTGCAGTGATGATTTTAGTAAGAATGTAGCACATTGCTGGAGTTTAAAACAAACAAGGCTACTTTTGAAGTTTTATATATTCAGAAACAATATTAGATATTTCTGTTTGTGTATAATTATTCTTTAATATCAAAGTAGTTGAAATCTAATGATTCCTTTTCCCCCTTTTGGCCTCTTCTAGTGTAATTTGTCATCATTTTTGTACAGTGTTGGAATGCAGAACATGATATCGTTAAAGAGAAAGAACGATGATGAAAAGAACGGAGAAATAATGCAGAGCAAAGAGACATCTGTGGCTGGTAATTCTTGTTTTATATCAACTTTATTTCCACTAGAAATGCTTGAAAGTTATAATTTGTACGTCCCTTTTCACATGTTGCTTTGTATTGAAGCTTTAATAGTTATTTATTTTACATGAACGCATCACATTATGTTTTGATGTTTAGGGTAGCATTTATGCATTAATTTCATAGGTTTTGAATTACATATTTAAGTGTTTGAATTGGTGCTTTCTTTATATTGTATTGTAATATTCAAAGTGAGGTTGAACTGTTCACCACACTATAATTATCAGAAATCCGAGATTTGTTAGAGTTCTGTTTCTTCGTAGTGGTTTCAAAAGTACTGCTGTGGTGTAATTGTTTCGCAACTTGCCTCCTTTCACATTAGTATCATCCGTGAACCTTTAGGTTTCTTTCGAAGGGCTCCCGGACTGAAGAGTCCTATCCCTGTCGATGCTGAATCACTTTTCGAACGTTGGGAGCATAAGTGAATTCCGGCAGAGTGTCAATAAGCAGAAAATATGTCAGTAAGCAAAAAATATGGCATAGAGTCCAGTCGATGATGAGGTGGCGATACTTGCACTTGGGGAGAAGTAACCGGAGGCTATTTCCCAGGAATCAGGTCGATGCGATGAGAAACAAAGTTGAAGGTGGCGTCGGTGGGCGGAGAGAAGGCTGGAGTGGTGGAGAATCATCAGGTCAGGTGGTATGGAGTAGCCAATGGTTGAGAAAGTGATTTTTTTGTAAGAGAGCTGAGGGGTCTCATGCAAACAGTGTATATATTTTCAATGTTAAGATATATATATATATATATATTTTTCAATTAATTAAAGATATTTGCTTCTTCACACATGTTGAATAATGTGAGTAGTTTTTCCATGGTTGTATCGGCTGATTTGAGTTGGTCTATATTATTTTTAAGAATGGAGAAGAATTTAAATATGTTGCTGTTTCCGAAAATGTTGTTTAGTTCTTTTAATGTGGAAAATATGTCTGTGAAAGTGTTGGTGTTGGGTGTAGTGTTGGTATTCTGGTTTCTAGTGCTTTGTGTGTTGTTTGATGTAACTTGTGCGTATGTTCTGCCTTGTGTATATGTAGGTGTGTGTGAAGTGGTGTTTTTTGGGGTGAAAGTGTAATTTGGTGAGCTGTTGGTGTTTCTGTTTTGGGGGAATTTCTCGCAACCACGATAAGAAGCTGGGTAATTTTTGTGGCAGTTTGCGCAGATGGGATTGTCAATTTTTCCTTCTGTACGGCAGTCTGTGGTTTTATGTTGTTGTGCGCATTTAACACCTAGGTAGAAAGAAGCAATTCTCTGATGAGTGGTTAAAGCGTTGACAGTTGTGGCATTGTGGTGTAATGTTTATGTTTATGTATTACGAGGAAGAGGCTAAACATTTTCCTCTCTCTCTGGCCTAATATTTTCCCTGTCCAACAGGGTCTTCTTTTCCCAACAGGCCAGTGTAATTGCACTGCCTGTGTATAAACCAATGTGGTTTCAGTTTTTTCTGAATTTAGAGTCTCTCTGTCAAGTGCTGTTTATCTTAAAACCATTGAAAGTTAAATGTTGAACAAAAAAGAAATGTAAATAAAATTTTAATGAGTACTCGTAAAGCAAGTTAGTGGAACCGAATTCTCTTCTCTTAAGGATGCTCAAAATGTGCTTTTTCTTAGTTGTTTTAAGCATACTTTATTATATGTTTTCCTTAATCTGAACTATTTTGGCATATTGTGAAGTTTTATGAACCAGTTTGCAAAGATCTATTTAAAATTGATTCGATAAATAAAAATTCGTCTTGAAATCAAATCGGAGATGTTTTATTATTATAGAAGTAAGATTCTGCAGATTAACTTTCAACTTTGTTTTGAAAAGCACTCTGAAAATTTCTTTTGGACTTCTTTCCGTTCACTTGGCAAATACATGACAGAATTATTTTTTTGAAAAAGCTGATGTCTTTTGCTTATAAGAATGACTGATGCAACTGTAACCGTGTTGCTGTAAAAAGCACATGTTTCCCAGTAGCTCTTTTAAGGAGAGGCGCTGCGATCACCGAGGCAAGCGGCTGGACGTTCCAAGCGCTCCGTTAAAAAGTGAAAAAAATTCCTTTCCCCTTGGGGATTATCAATTAAATTACTTTGAAATACTGATTTTTCTACAATACCTACACGTTTTCAAAAGTTTTTCAGTTGCGATGTTGATGAGAATGAAACAGCGGACAATGTGAGGAAGTACAACGAAAGGCTGGAATTTTAAGATAAGTACCCTTCTTTCATCTAAACTCAATCAAATTTCTATAAATATGTGCCTTTAAATCAATAAATTTTAACTTTTAATCAGTTTTTAGCATTAAAAAATACTTGAAATTGCTTATTGCCTGTGGCTTCCTTTGTTAAACAATTCCGAACAGACGCCAACCTTATCAGTTCACGTCTGTCGTCACTTACAAAGCCCTCTTATCTTGCTTTGAGGAATCTCGTGAGAGGGAAAATAGGGGACTCACGGCATCGCGCTATTTCCTCTCGGATCCTCTGGATTCTTTTTTTTTTTTTTTTAGATCGCTTAAATATTTTTTGCCTTTAAATAATATTATACCTCACCGATTTTTTCTCATACTGTTCCTTGCTATCTGTTAAATGTCCATATGTAAAGGATGGATTATTTGTCACTGCCTTAAATAAATTAATAGAACTATGAGCTTATATAAACAACAGTGTCCCTCATCGTGTAATTAATTGTGTAATTAATTAATTAAGTAGTAATAAATTATGATAGCAAAATAATAAATCTTGCAATAAATTGTGATATATAAATTAATAAATACTATGTTTAATTTGTGTTTTTAATACATATACTCAGTAATTCACATACACATATATATATATATATATTTTTTGTGTGTGTGTACGGTTGTGGTCTTGTATTGTATATGGTTCTATCTTGTTTGTCTGCTGCTGTTTTTTGCAAAAATGAATGAAAATGTTGGGTACGAAAATAGCACAAGTTACTTTAGTTAAATTAATATATACTTTGTATGATGACTTTTGTTGATATCTCAGGATGCAATACATATTACTTTACATATACTCAGCATACATATTACTTTGTATTTCATGCTAAATACCTTGATACGAAGCAATTTAACACCGTCAATATTTTTTTTCTCCCCCAGTAACACATCTATTCATCATTACCAAACACACTCACCACACACACACACACACACACTTGTGAGACACTATTTATTGTAAATGAAGACAAATTTTCCTCCTTTTAACTACACTCATGGACACAATCGTATTTTAGGATATTTTCTACTTCTTTTCCTTTTCTTTCTATAGGCCCCCCCTTTTTTTTTCTCTCTATTATTTTTGAGCCATTTAGTTTAAATTTTATTTTGTCCCATCTTTTCTTCCTGACCTTTTGAACTCGTGCAAGATGTACGAAGTTCCCTTTTTACTCTCCTCAAATACGAAATTGTCCCCTTTCTATATACCTTTCCTTCGCACCTATGCTTGATTTTTCGCCTATCCGTGCAGAAAGACTTAGCGGGTGCAAAACAAGACATCTGTCTACTTTGTCTGTCTGTCTGTCAGTAGCTCTTTTAAAGTGTCCGGTTTTTTTCTTTAATTTGGTCAATCTCTGCTAGAAAATCGGGCATTGCTTTTCTGTTGTTTAACAATTCCTTCATCTTCTCTTCAGTTAAAAGCTCTTCTTCGTAATGAGCGCTTTTATTATCAAGGGGTTTTATAAGCACCCAAATCTTCTTTTGTAATTTTCTAAATCATTGTTTGACTTCTCTGTGTTCCATATGTGAAAACTCTTGGGCATCCTTTGCTTTTGACATTTGTAAGATTTTTTGGACTTCATTTTCAGTCGATGGAAACTGTTTAAAGTAGGAGATAAATTCTTTCCGGTGTTGATGGATGAATGTTGAACCACGTATGAATGAAATTCTAGCAGTGGACAAATGAAATGGAATCCTTTAAGGTACTGCTATACGCGAAATCACGCTTTGCAGGTCTGCCCTCAGCAATTAACTGCTGTGGTAAAAATGATAGGCTACGAAACGTGACTTGAAGAATCATATGAGGTATGTAGAATGCAATTTGGGAGTTTAGTCGTGATAAATAAACAGTCTATACCGATGACCGGAAATAATAAAAATTTAGATGGATTTACTATAAAGTATTTTACTCCTGGACCATGGATTAGTCATAAACAGTACTTTTGTCAAAACACATTAAAGTGTATGGATTCCCTGTTTAAGAAAGGAATTTCTCTCTGACAGTATGCAGTCTGTATCATAGCTGGAATAGCGAGGTGTTACGTCTTCAGGGAAACAAAATCTGTTATTCCGCAATTTTTACTGAAAATGTGTGTTTAAATTTTGTTACCTAGATAGCAAAATTAGATAACCCTATTTTTGACTCTTTTTATATGAAAATAAAACCAAATACAGACAAAGAAATAAAATTGCATTCCTTCCCTTAGTGCAGATAAGCGCAACTTTAACTTAATAAGAGCTAATTTTGAGTTTATAAAATTTTAGCTAGCTACAATTATCTAGTGCACTTTTAATATTTCAGTTATAAATGCATTACACAAAGTATAAAAATGTGTGATATAATATGTTAAAGAAAAGGTATAATCTTTGTATTATTTACAAAAAATTCAGCAAGATGAAAGTTAAATACAGGGAAATCATATTTTAATGTGAAATTTAACACTGCATTTTTTCTGCGAGTTTTTTTTTTCCCTTTTGGTACATGCGATGTTATGGCTAAATCCTTGCAGTCGTTAGAATGTTGATTTGTTATCCTGTATCTTAACATTGATTTTAACAAGTTCATTGTTGAAAATCCTTTTTCACATCTTTAAGTAGATCGGAAAGAGGAATTTATCTTTTTAAAAGTTTAACAGTTCATGATTTTTTTTATCTAGCACTATTCAAATGGCTTGGCTTTTTGTGATATTCTTGATCTTAATTAGGATAAAAATAAGTTACTTCGATTACTAGATCAATAGAATTGTTATTTAACATATTTGCAATGTTTTACCATTTTTCTTAAATACTAGTATTATGTAATGGGTTTGAAGTGAATGAAGTAGTTGGCCTAATTTTAAATGCACTCAAAACATCTAATTTAGAAACTACTTTAAGCTCGATGAGATTTAACAAATGAGTGTTTCAGTTCTCCAGATTTTCAAAGTAGCAAAACGTACATTACATTATGGTAAAAATGTATATTCCTTATATTTGTATAATATTTTCACAAAATTAATTTTGATATAAAATGAATTTATAATACTGTTTAATTCAAAGACTTTAGTTTAGTTCTTCTCCCCCCTGAAGTTTAAGATTTAGTTATTATGTCTGTAAGAATGGCTAAATCATAGAACCCTGTATGTTCAAAAATTTCTTCATAAGTTTTGTTTCTGGATTTTTAAAATTCTTCTATGACACTTTTGTAAGAGAAGCTGGGATGGAACCCGGGCAGCCAGACAGAATGTCCCTTCCCTGAGTAAAAATTTCTATCGTTTTTTTGAAAGTGACCTTATGATATTTCAGAATAAACCCTTGTAATACTAATAAATGTATATCAATTTTTTAATGTTTATATAATGCGTGTTTGGTTCTTACAATATTTTGAGCTATTATATTACTAATTCTGTAAGTGAATTAAGACAGTTTAATATAGAATACCTGCTTCAAGGCTAAAAGTAAAGTATTTGAATTATGTTTTACCTTTCGTCTGTTTTCAGACGCAGGTTCTATTCTACAATTTACTGAATTTCTCGGTATTGGACATCTCACATAGCTGACAAAATGTCATTCCTATGTTTAGGATTTATAGTACAATAAGTTGAGCATCCCTACATTAATATATGACTTTGATTCCTTCGAAAGAAAAAGTAGTATCTTAGTTTTCTTGAATTTGTGGTCAAAATTTTAGTATGTAGGTAATTGCAATAGCTCTTCCACGAAATTGCATTTACATTTTTTGCAACATTTCAAAATGCTGTATCATTCAATGGCATTTGATGTGTTTTGGCGTGCTGTGTTAAAGCTGAGCTCAAACCCGGGCAGCTAAACAATATGTTCTTTCCCTGGGTGAAATATTGCTATAATTTCATTAAAGTGACCTGGTAATATTTCAGGATAATTTTTTGTACATCGGACTAAGCTGTCCTCTCTCGTGGATGAGAGTACCTAAGTAAAGAACTTAAATTTAGAAATGGTATTCACGTTAAAATTCTGAATGAAATATTTCGTTTATAATATATGACTTTTGTTTCCAAGATGGTCTTCGAAATCTGTTTTTAGAATGGTGCTTTTGTGCCCTTTTTTTAAAAAAATCTTTAAAAGTATATATGTATAGCTCTTTCAATGTTAATCTATTGAGAGTTTGATTCTTACTCTATTTTGATCTGTTATCTGACTATTTCTGTGTGTGAATTAAGGTAGTTTAATATATAACACTTGCTTCAAAGCTAACAGTAAAGTTTATTTTGTTTATTTGTGATTTAAAATTGCCTGCTTATTGTCTTTTGGTGCCATCTTTCTACCAGCACTGAAATTATTTACTCTTCTCGAAGATCATTATCCCTTTTATTCTGTGTATCCGTAATAACTGTCTAAATTTTTTTTCTTTCATTATTCATGTTGTACCCGTACATTAAAAACCCCTTTCGCTTACTGTACTTCTGTCGTATTAGGAAAATCATTTGCTTTTCTATCAACTGCATTCATGATTTTAGAAAGAATATAGCACATTACTGGAGTTTAAAACAAAGAAGGCTACTTTTGAAGTTTTATATATTAAGAAACAATACTATATATTTCTCTTTGTGTATAATTATTCTTTAATATCAAAGTAGTTAAAATATAATGGTTCCTTTTTCCCCCTTGGCCTCTTCTAGTGTAATTTGTCATCATTTTTGTGCACTCTTGGATTGCAGAACATGATACCGCGAAAGAAAAAGAACGATGATGAAAAGAATGGAGAAATAGTGCAGAGCAAAAAGACATCTGTGGCTGGTAATTCTTGTTTTATATCAACTTTATTTTAACTAGAAATACTTTAATGTTATAATTTGTATGTCCCTTTTCACATGTTGCTTTGTATTGGCATTTTACTACTTATTTATTTTACATAAACGCTTCACATTATATTTTAATGTTTAGGGTAGCATTTATGCATTCATTTCTTAGGTTTTGAATTCCTTATTGAAGTGTCTGAATTGGTTTTTTCTTTATATTGTATTGTAATATTCGAAGTGAGGTTGAACTGTTAATCACACTATAATTATCAGAAGTCTGAGAATTATTAGAGTTTTGTTGCTTCGTAGTGGTTTCAGAATTACTGCTGTAGTGTAATTTTCTCCCAAGTGGCCTCCTTTCGCATTACGAGGAGGAGGCTAAACATTTTCCTCTCTGTCTTTCCTAATATTTTCCCTGTCCAACGGGGTCTTCTGTTCCCAACAGGCCAGTGTAATTGCACTGCCTGTGTATAAACCAATTTGGTTTCAGATTTTTCCAAATTTAGAGTCTCTCTGTCAGGTGCTGTTTATCTTAAAACCATTGAAAGTTAAATGTTGGACAAAAAAGAAATGTAAATAAAAATTTAATGAGTACTCGTAAAGAAAGTTAGTGGAACCGAATTGTCTTCTGTTAAGGGATGCTCAAAATGTGCTTTTTTTTAGTTGTTTTAAGCATACTTTATTATATGTTTTCTTTAATCTGAACTATTTTGGCATATTGTGAAGTTTTATGAACCAATTTGCAAAGATCTATTTAAAATTGATTCGATAAATAAAAATTCATCTTGAAATCAAATCAGAGATGTTTTATTATTATAGAAGTAAGATTCTGCAGATTAACTTTCAACTTTGTTTTGTGAAGCACTCTGAAAGTTTCTTTTGGACTTGTCATGTATTTGCCAAGACAATTTCCGTTGTCTTGGCAAATACATGACAGAATTATTTTTTTGAAAAAGCTGATGTCTTTTGCTTATAAGAATGACTGATGCAACTGTAACCGTGTTGCTGTAAAAAGCACATGTTTCCCAGTAGCTCTTTTAAAGTGTCCGGTTTTTTTCTTTAATTTGGTCAATCTCCGCTAAAAAATCAGGCATTGCTTTTCTGTTGTTTAACAATTCTTTAATCTTCTCTTCAGTTAAAAGCTCTTCTTCGTAATGAGCGCTTTTATTATCAAGGGGTTTTATAAGCACCCAAATCTTCTTTTGTAATTTTCTGATTCATTGTTTTACTTCTCTGTGTTCCATATGTGAAAATTCTTGGGCATCCTTTGCTTTTGACATTTGTAAGATTTTTTGGACTTCATTCAGTCGATGGAAACTGTTTAAAGTAGGAGATAAAATCTTTCCGGTGTTGATGGATGAATGCTGAAGCACGTATGAATGAAATTCTAGCAGTGGACAAATTAAATGGAATCCTTTAAGGTACTGCTATACGCGAAATCACGATTTGCAGGTCTGCGCTCAGCAATTAACTGCTGTGTTAAAAATGATAGGCTACGAAACGTGACTTGAAGAATCATATGAGGTATGTAGAATGCAATTTGGGAGTTGAGTCGTGATAAATAAACAGAGTATACCGATGACCGGAAATAATAAAAATTTAGATGGATTTACTATAAAGTATTTTACTCCTGGACCATGGATTAGTCATAAATAGTACTTTTGTCAAAACACATTAAAGTGTATGGATTCCCTGTTTAAGAAAGGAATTTCTCTCTGACAGTATGCAGTCTGTATCATAGCTGGAATAGCGAGGTGTTACGTCTTCAGGGAAACAAAATCTGTTATTCCGCAATTTTTACTGAAAATGTGTGTTTAAATTTTGTTACCTAGATAGCAAAATTAGATAACCCTATTTTTGACTCTTTTTATATGAAAATAAAACCAAATACAGACAAAGAAATAAAATTGCATTCCTTCCCTTAGTGCAGATAAGCGCAACTTTAACTTAATAAGAGCTAATTTTGAGTTTATAAAATTTTAGCTAGCTACAATTATCTAGTGCACTTTTAATATTTCAGTTCTAAATGCATTACACAAAGTATAAAAATGTGTGATATAATATGTTAAAGAAAAGGTATAATCTTTGTATTATTTACAAAAAATTCAGCAAGATGAAAGTTAAATACAGGGAAATCATATTTTAATGTGAAATTTAACACTGCATTTTTTCTGCGAGTTTTTTTTTTCCTTTTTGGTACATGCGATGTTATGGCTAAATCCTTGCAGTCGTTAGAATGTTGATTTGTTATCCTGTATCTTAACATTGATTTTAACAAGTTCATTGTTGAAAATCCTCTTTCACATCTTTAAGTAGATCGGAAAGAGGAATTTATCTTTTTAAAAGTTTAACAGTTCATGATTTTTTTTATCTAGGACTATTCAAATGGCTTGGCTTTTTGTGATATTCTTGATCTTAATTAGGATAAAAATAAGTTACTTCGATTACTAGATCAATAGAATTGTTATTTAACATATTTGCAATGTTTTACCATTTTTCTTAAATACTAGTATTATGTAATGGGTTTGAAGTGAATGAAGTAGTTGGCCTAATTTTAAATGCACTCAAAACATCTAATTTAGAAACTACTTTAAGCTCGATGAGATTTAACAAATGAGTGTTTCAGTTCTCCAGATTTTCAAAGTAGCAAAACGTACATTACATTATGGTAAAAATGTATATTCCTTATATTTGTATAATATTTTCACAAAATTAATTTTGATTTAAAATGAATTTATAATACTGTTTAATTCAAAGACTTTAGTTTAGTTCTTCTCCCCCCTGAAGTTTAAGATTTAGTTATTATGTCTGTAAGAATGGCTAAATCATAGAACCCTGTATGTTCAAAAATTTCTTCATAAGTTTTGTTTCTGGATTTTTAAAATTCTTCTATGAAACTTTTGTAAGAGAAGCTGGGATGGAACCCGGGCAGCCAGACAGAATGTCCCTTCCCTGAGTGAAAATTTCTATCGTTTTTTTGAAAGTGACCTTATGATATTTCAGAATAAACCCTTGTAATACTAATAAATGTATATAGATTTTTTAATGTTTATATAATGCGTGTTTGGTTTTACAATATTTTGAGCTATTATATTACTAATTCTGTAAGTGAATTAAGACAGTTTAATATAGAATACCTGCTTCAAGGCTAAAAGTAAAGTATTTGAATTATGTTTTACCTTTCGTCTGTTTTCAGACGCAGGTTCTATTGTACAATTTACTGAATTTCTCGGTATTGGACATCTCACATAGCTGACAAAATGTCATTCCTACGTTTAGGTTTTATAGTACAATATGTTGAGCATCCCTACATTAATATATGACTTTAATTCCTTCAAAAGAAAAAGTAGTATCTTAGTTTTCTTGAATTTGTGGTCAAAATTTTAGTATGTAGGTAATTGCAATAGCTCTTCCACGAAATTGCATTTACATTTTTTGCAACATTTCAAAATGCTGTATCATTCAATGGCATTTGATGTGTTTTGGCGTGCTGTGTTAAAGCTGAGCTCAAACCCGGGCAGCTAAACAATATGTTCTTTCCCTGAGTGAAATATTGCTATAATTTCATTAAAGTGACCTGGTAATATTTCAGGATAATTTTTTGTACATTGAACTAAGCTGTCCTCTCTCGTGGATGAGAGTACCTAAGTAAAGAACTAAAATTCTGAATGAAATATTTTGTTTATGGTATATGACTTTTGTTTCCAAGATGGTCTTCGAAATCTGTTTTTAGAATGGTGCTTTTGTGCCCTTTTTTAAAAAAAATCTTTAAAAGTATATATGAATAGCTCTTTCAATGTTAATATATTGTGAGTTTGATTCTTACTCTATTTTGATCTGTTATCTAATTCTGTGTGTGAATTAAGGTAGTTTAATATATAACACCTGCTTCAAAGCTAACAGTAAAGTTTATTTTGTTTATTTGTGATTTAAAATTGCCTGCTTATTGTCTTTTGGTGCCATCTTTCTACCAGCACTAAAATTATTTACTCTTCTCGAAGATCATTATCCCTTTTATTCTGTGTATCCGTAATAACTGTCTAAATTTTTTTTTTTTCATTATTCATGTTGCACCCATACATTAAAAACCCCTTTCGCTTATACTGTACTTCTGTCGTATTAGGAAAATCATTTGCTTTTCTATCAACTGCATTCATGATTTTAGTAAGAATGTAGCACATTGCTGGAGTTTAAAACAAAGAAGGCTACTTTTGAAGTTTTATATATTAAGAAACAATATTATATATTTCTCTTTGTGTATAATTATTCTTTAATATCAAAGTAGTTAAAATATAATGGTTCCTTTTTCCCCCTTGGCCTCTTCTAGTGTAATTTGTCATCATTTTTGTGCACTCTTGGATTGCAGAACATGATACCGCGAAAGAAAAAGAACGATGATGAAAAGAATGGAGAAATAGTGCAGAGCAAAAAGACATCTGTGGCTGGTAATTCTTGTTTTATATCAACTTTATTTTAACTAGAAATGCTTTAATGTTATAATTTGTATGTCCCTTTTCACATGTTGCTTTGTATTGGCGTTTTACTAGTTATTTATTTTACATAAACGCTTCACATTATATTTTAATGTTTAGGGTAGCATTTATGCATTAATTTCTTAATTTTTGAATTCCATATTGAAGTGTCTGAATTGGTTTTTTCTTTATATTGTATTGTAATATTCGAAGTGAGGTTGAACTGTTAATCACACTATAATTATCAGAAGTCTGAGAATTATTAGAGTTTTGTTGCTTCGTAGTGGTTTCAGAATTACTGCTGTAGTGTAATTTTCTCCCAAGTGGCCTCCTTTCGCATTACGAGGAGGAGGCTAAACATTTTCCTCTCTCTCTTTCCTAATATTTTCCCTGTCCAACGGGGTGTTCTGTTCCCAACAGGCCAGTGTAATTGCACTGCCTGTGTATAAACCAATTTGGTTTCAGTTTTTCCCGAATTTAGAGTCTCTCTGTCAAGTGCTGTTTATCTTAAAACCATTGAACATAACATAACATAACAATAGGGCACTTCCTTCTTATGAAAAGAAGGAAAGGAGTTTAGGCAAAATTGCCCATTACTCTGCCGCCATTTGATCATTTAAATCAAGGGATTTAAATGGTAACTACCGTAAAAGGTAAATAGTAAATAGATAAGATCTCAAACTGACACCAAATATATAGTATCAGCAAAAGATCCCATCTCTAAGTTCAAGGTGTCGGCTGGATCGTAAAAACTTGCCTATTGGATGGAAAACCGATTCAATCCCTCAAAAACCACCAAACGCAAATTCTTGACCAAACAAGAGTGCGATGGAGAGTCAATTAAATAAATAAGGAGGGCAGAGGTGCATTCTCAAGCCAAATGGCCAGGTAGTGTATAAAGATTTGATATCAGTATATTCCAAAACACAGCTATGAGAGGGAAATCCCTGCATAGTTTCTTTTCAAAAAAAAAAAAAAAAAAAAAAAAAAGAACTCATAGGGCGTCTCAATGCTTGTTTCTTGTGGTTCCATATTCACCTTACCTGTAGGTGTTTAGTATACATCAGAAACCCTATTATGCCAGAGAGCCCTTTGTATAAAAGGGCTTGATCAAAGGTAATATAGGGAAACCCAAGGAATTTGTTTCTAGGGACAGAGAACACCGGACATCGTCCCAGAAAGTGAAAAGGTGTTTCCTCTTCTTCTCCACAAGCTGGGCAGAGAGGAGATTCGACAAGACCACATTTGTGGAGATGCTTAGCTAGATAAGCATGTCCAGTAACAATTTGAATTACCTGGCGTAAGTTAGTTCTACTGAGGTGTATGAGTTTACCTGAAAAGTTAAGTGTACTGAGCACCAATTTAGAATGAGCACAGTCTGGAAGTTTAGACCATATATCATCATGTTTGTTCTTTATCCAGCTTCTTACTTCTTTTTTAACCGTTTGATATGAAACTGGGTAAAATGGTTCTGGGCCAGACATGGGTAGTTGCGAAGCATCTTTAGCTACTTTATCAGCTAGTTCATTTCCAGCAAAATCACAATGACCTGGGACCCAGACTAAACTAATGGTATTATGGGCCTGAGCCAGAGAATTGAGATCTTGAGTACAGTTCTAAACACAGTTTTGTAACTTGACACGATTAGCCAGGGCAAGGATGGCTGATTGGCTGTCAGAGAGAATATATATATACTTATCAACTGTATTTTTAGCTAAGAGCTCCCTGGCGACCATATTGATCGCCAGAACCTCGGCTTGGAAAACAGTTGTAAATTTACCAAGGTATAGATGAAATCTAATGAAATCTTCTTCAGATCCCTTGGTCCTTATAATAGCTCCAGCTCCAGTGAAGTTGGATTTTGATCCATCTGTGTAACATTCAATTGAGCCTGTTGGAATTAGGTCAGTTAGAGATTCTATCTCATTCCTTTTTGGTATATGAGTTGAGAATAGTTTATCTGGAACTATTGTTTTAGTAATTGCATCTTTGGGCATATAGATTATAGGGATCTCATTGCCCAAGTCCAGACATATGTCAATGTGGCTTTTCAGGTGGCTTTTATGACCAAAACCTGTCCTTTGGCACCATGTGCCATTTTTATTCAATCTATACATGGCTTTAATTGCTTCTCCGCTCAAGAATAATTTCAAGGGTGGAATTTGCAGTAAAAATTCTAATGCAGCAGTAGGGGTACTATTTAAAGCCCCACTAATGCTTAGGCAAGCAAGTCTTTGCACCTTTTGTAAAATGTTTAAATACGTGCTTTTGTTAATAACATTAATCCAGACCACGCATCCGTAAGAAAGCATTGGCCGGACAATGGCAGTATAAATCCATAGAGTAGATTTTGGGTTAAGGCCCCATTGTTCGCCTACAAAGTATTAGAACATTTGTGGCCGTTTGTGCCTTTTCTTTTATATGGGTGATCCATGTAAGTTTACTATCCAGGTAACATCTTAGGTATTTAACGCATTCCTTATGCCTAATAATCTGGTGACCCAGATATAAATCTGCCAGTTTCCATTTCCTTCTCCACGTGAAAACTATGACCTCAGATTTTTCAGCAGAGAAAGAAAGGCCATTTGTATCACCCCAGTGTGAAACTTTATTTAAGATCTGCTGAGCTTGATTATGTAGGGTTCCGATATCGAAACCCTGTAATAACACAATAAGGTCATCTGCATAAGCCTGTGACATGCCAGGTTCCTCCCGTAGAAATACTAAGAGTGAGTCGAAAACCAGGTTCCACAGGAACGGAGAAAGAATACCACCCTGCGGACACCCTTTAGTAATATCTCTCTTTACTTCATAGTCAGCGAGACTAACACAGATATTCCTGTTTTTAATCATGAAGATGACCCATCTAGTTATCATAGGGTGAATATGACTTCCAGTAAGGGCCTTATGTATTTTCTCGAAACCGATGTTATCAAAGGCTCCTACAATATCCAGTAGAATCCCAATGGCAAAGTGTCTATAATTGTTTTTTCTATTCTCCACATGAGTTGGTGTAAGGCCGACTCAGTGGAGAAGCCAGGCCTAAAACCGTGTTGGTCTAAGCCAAAGGTATGTTTCAGATTATTATCTGACTGGAGGTGCCAGAAAATCAATCGCTCCAACAGCTTAAGCTGGAAGGATGTTAGCGTGATCATTCTAAAAGAGTTTGGTTTCTCATATGTATCTTTTCCTGGTTTAGGAAGAAACACACCTCGTGAAGTTCTCCAAACCTTAGGAACATATCCTAAAATCAAACTGGACCTGAATATGTCCACGAGAATGTGACCAAAAAAATCCCAGCCTTTCTGAAGCAGAATTGGGTAAATGCCATCGTTCCCTGGAGATTTAAAGGGAAGAAATACATCAAGGGCCGCTTTAGCCTTTTCAAAATTCACAATTGTCTTATCAAAATCCAGATCTAATGGATTATGAAGTAGTTCCAATGGATTTTCCTGGGGGTCAGAGGTGACACTTCTGTCCCCCAGATGAAAATTCAACATGGTCGAAAGTGTATCCAAAGGGTTTATAGTATAACTGCCATCAGGTCGCATAACCGATGAGAGTTGAGACTCCTGAGATCTTTTAAGAATCTTATATACTCTGGCAGTCTCATGGTAGGACAGAATATCTGTGCAGAACGATCTCCATGAGTTGTATTTAGTTTTCCTGATTTCCCTTTTAAATTTCCTTTGTAGAATTTTGAAGTTAGACCAGTTAACTTCAGATTTATTTCTGACAGCTTTCCTGTGAGCTCTCCGAACCTCTAAGCGGAGGCTTTCAAGCTCCTTGGTCCACCAAACTCTCTTGCTAGGAGAGTATTTCCTTCGTTTGAGAGGGCATGATGCATGATAAGATTCAATAATGATATTTGTCAAGTTGTTTGCTTGAATATCAAGCTCCTCGACTGTACAATTATTGTCTAAAACCTGAAGGTTAATGACATTAGAAACCAGGAAATCCTTATAAAGGTCCCAATTTGTGTTTTTAATGTTTCTGAAATATTCAGCTGGAATTTCATCTCTAATACAAAATTGTATAAGGCGATAATCAGAAAGTGAGGGATTGTCACTTACATGCCAATTCTCAATAAGGTTATAAATATCAGAAGAAGTTAATGTGAGGTCAATGACTTCTTCTCTTCTTCTGTTAACAAAGGTGGGGCGATTTCCCCTATTTACCCAAGTTAGGTTGGTATTCATTATAAATTCCATGAGTTTTTCTCCTCTAGGATTAGTATCAGAACTGCCCCATGACAGGTGGTGAGCGTTAACATCACCACCAATAACCATAGGAATATTGTTTATTTCACAGAAGCTCACAAGATCTATAAATTCTTGCGGAATGTTAAGGTCATGAGCCATGTAAACCGAGCAAAAACAAATGTTTCCTCTCAGTGAACTGTTTATGTCCTTAATTACAATAGCAGTTAAGTCCTCTGATGTAAATTGGGATAATTTCATAGCCTTTATATTTTTAGAAATGTAAATGCTAGTTCTAGGCCTTTTATCAGGTCCCTCTGTCGAAAAGAAGTGCGTGTTCATGGGCCTACCAAGGATTTTACCCTTGTACACCCAAGGTTCTTGAATTAAGGCAACAAAAGTGCCTTGCTTACCTAATTGAGCAGCTAAATTGTATGAAGCTGCTCTGCTTTGTTGCAGGTTTGTTGCTCTGCTCCGCTAGAAGATCAGACATTGTTTTTCTGTTGTTTAACAATTCCTTCATCTTCTCTTCAGTTAAAAGCTCTTCTTCGTAATGAGCGCTTTTATTATCAAGGGGTTTTATAAGCACCTAATTCTTCTTTTGTAATTTTCTGATTCATTGTTTGACTTTTCTATCATCCATATGTGAAAATTCTTGGGCATCCTTTGCTTTTGACATCTGTAAGATTTTTTGGACTTCATTTTCAGTCGATGGAAACTGTTTAAAGTAGGAGATAAATTCTTTCCGGTGTTGATGGATGAATGTTGAACCACGTATGAATGAAATTCTAGGAGTGGAAAAATTAAATGGAATCCTTTAAGGTACTGCTATACGCGAAATCACGCTTTACAGGTCTGCCCTCAGCAATTAACTGCTGCGGTAAAAACGATAGGCTACGAAACGTAACTTGAAGAATCATATGAGGTATGTAGAATGCAGTTTGGGAGTTTAGTCGTGATAAATAAACAGTCTATACAGATGACTGGAAATAATAAAAATTTAGATGGATTTACTATGAAGTATTTTATTCCTGGACCATGGATTAGTCATAAACAGTACTTTTGTCAAAACACATTAAAGTATATGGATTCCCTGTTTAAGAAAGGAATTTCTCTCTGACAGTATGCAGTATGTATCCTAGCTGGAATAGCGAGGTGTTACATCTTCAGGTAAATAGAAGCTGTTATTCTGCAATTTTTACTGAAAATGTGTGTTTAAATTATGTTATCTAGATAGCAAAATTAGATAACCCTATTTTTAACTCTTTTTATATGAAAATGAAACCAAATACAGACAAAGAATTAAAATTGCATTCACATTACACAAAGTATAAAAATGTGTGATATAAATATGTTAAAGAAAATGCATTACACAAAGTATAAAAGTGTGTGATATAATATGTTATAGAAAAGGCATAATCTTTGTATTATTTACAAAAAATTCAGCAAGATGAAAGTTAAATACAGGGAAATCATATTTTAATGTGAAATTTAACACTGCATTTTTTCTGCGAGTTTTTTTTTTCCCCTTTGGTACATGCGATGTTATGGCTAAATCCTTGCAGTCGTTAGAATGTTGATTTGTTATCCTGTAGCTTAACATTGATTTTAACAAGTTCATTGTTGAAAATCCTCTTTCACATCTTTAAGTAGATTGGAAAGAGGAATTTATCTTTTTAAAAGTTTAACAGTTCATGATTTTTTTTATCTATTACTATTCAAATGGCTTGGCTTTTTGTGATATTCTTGATCTTAATTAGGATAAAAATAAGTTACTTCGATTACTAGATCAATAGAATTGTTGTTTAACATATTTGCAATCTTTTACCATTTTTCTTAAATACTAGTATTATGTAATGGGTCTGAAGTGAATGAAGTATTTGGCCTAATTTTAAATGCACTCAAAACATCTAATTTAGAAACTACTTTAAGCTCGATGAGATTTAACAAATGAGTGTTTCAGTTCTCCAGATTTTCAGAGTAGCAAAACGTACATTACATTATGGTAAAAATGTATATTCCTTATATTTGTATAATATTTTCACAAAATTAATTTTGATTTAAAATGAATTTATAATACTGTTTAATTCAAAGACTTTAGTTTAGTTCTTCTCCCCCCTGAAGTTTAAGATTTAGTTATTATGTCTGTAAGAATGGCTAAATCATAGAACCCTGTATGTTCAAAAATTTCTTCATAAGTTTTGTTTCTGGATTTTTAAAATTCTTCTATGAAACTTTTGTAAGAGAAGCTGGGATGGAACCCGGGCAGCCAGACAGAATGTCCCTTCCCTGAGTGAAAATTTCTATCGTTTCTTTGAAAGTGACATTATGATATTTCAGAATAAATCCTCGTAATACTAATAAACGTATATCAATTTTTTAATGTTTATATAATGCGTGTTTGGTTCTTACAATATTTTGAGCCATTATATTACTAATTCTGTATGTGAATTAAGACAGTTTAATATAGAATACCTGCATCAAGGCTAAAAGTAAAGTATTTGAATTATGTTTTACCTTTCGTCTGTTTTCAGACGCAGGTTCTATTCTGCAATTTAAGGAAATTTCTCGGTATTGGACATCTCACATAGCTGACAAAATGTCATTCCTATGTTTAGGTTTTATAGTACAATAAGTTGAGCATCCTTACATTAATATATGACTTTGATTCCTTCGAAAGAAAAAGTAGTATCTTAGTTTTCTTGAATTTGTGGTCAAAATTTTAGTATGTAGGTAATTGCAATAGCTCTTCCACGAAATTGCATTTAAATTTTTTGCAACATTTCAAAATGCTCTATCATTCAATGGCATTTGATGTGTTTTGGCGTGCTGTGTTAAAGCTGAGCTCAAACCCGGGCAGCTAAACAATATGTTCTTTCCCTGAGTCAAATATTGCTATAATTTCATTAAAGTGACCTGGTAATATTTCAGGATAATTTTTTGTACATCGGACTAAGCTGTCCTCTCTCGTGGATGAGAGTACCTAAGTAAAGAACTTAAATTTAGAAACGGTATTCACGTTAAAATTCTGAATGAAATATTTCGTTTATGGTATATGACTTTTGTTTCCAAGATGGTCTTCGAAATCTGTTTTTAGAATGGTGCTTTTGTGCCCTTTTTTTTTAAAAAAATCTTTAAAAGTCTATATGTATAGCTCTTTCAATGTTAATATATTGTGAGTTTGATTCTTACTCTATTTTGATCTGTTATCTGACTAATTCTGTGTGTGAATTAAGGTAGTTTAATATATAACACCTGCTTCAAGGCTAACAGTAAAGTTTATTTTGTTTATTTGTGATTTAAAATTGCCTGTTTATTGTCTTTTGGTGCCATCTTTCTACCAGCACTGAAATTATTCACTCTTCTCGAAGATCATCATTCCTCTTATTCTGTGTATCCGTAATAACTGTCTAAATTTTTTTTTCTTTCATTATTCATGTTGTACCCATACATTAGAAACCCCTTTCGCTTACTGTACTTCTGTCGTATTAGGAAAATCATTTGCTTTTCTATCAACTGCATTCATGATTTTAGTAAGAATGTAGCACATTGCTGGAGTTTAAAACAAAGAAGGCTACTTTTGAAGTTTTATATATTAAGAAACAATATTATATATTTCTCTTTGTGTATAATTATTCTTTAATATCAAAGTAGTTAAAATATAATGGTTCCTTTTTTCCCCCTTGGCCTCTTCTATTGTAATTTGTCATCATTTTTGTGCACTCTTGGATTGCAGAACATGATACCGTGAAAGAAAAAGAACGATGATGAAAAGAATGGAGAAATAGTGGAGAGCAAAAAGACATCTGTGGCTGGTAATTCTTGTTTTATATCAACTTTATTTTAACTAGAAATGCTTTAATGTTATAATTTGTATGTCCCTTTTCACATGTTGCTTTGTATTGGCGTTTTACTAGTTATTTATTTTACATAAACGCTTCACATTATATTTTAATGTTTAGGGTAGCATTTATGCATTAATTTCTTAGGTTTTGAATTCCATATTGAAGTGTCTGAATTGGTTTTTCTTTATATTGTATTGTAATATTCGAAGTGAGGTTGAACTGTTAATCACACTATAATTATCAGAAGTCTGAGAATTATTAGAGTTTTGTTGCTTCGTAGTGGTTTCAGAATTACTGCTGTAGTGTAATTTTCTCCCAAGTGGCCCTCTTTCGCATTACGAGGAAGAGGCTAAACATTTTCCTCTCTCTCTTTCCTAATATTTTCCCTGTCCAACGGGGTCTTCTGTTCCCAACAGGCCAGTGTAATTGCACTGCCTGTGTATAAACCAATTTGGTTTCAATTTTTCCCGAATTTAGAGTCTCTCTGTCAAGTGCTGTTTATCTTAAAACCATTGAGAGTTAAATGTTGAACAAAAAAGAAATGTAAATAAAAATTTAATGAGTACTCGTAAAGAAAGTTATTGGAAGCGAATTGTCTTCTTTTAAGGGATGCTCAAAATGTGCTTTTTCTTAGTTGTTTTAAGCATACTTTATTATATGTTTTCCTTAATCTGAACTATTTTGACATATTGTGAAGTTTTATGAACCAATTTGCAAAGATCTATTTAAAATTGATTCGATAAATAAAAATTCATCTTGAAATCAAATCAGAGATGTTTTATTATTATAGAAGTAAGATTCTGCAGATTAACTTTCAACTTTGTTTTGTGAAGCACTCTGAAAGTTTCTTTTGGACTTGTCATGTATTTGCCAAGACAATTTCCGTTGTCTTGGCAAATACATGACAGAATTATTTTTTTGAAAAAGCTGATGTCTTTTGCTTATAAGAATGACTGGTGCAACTGTAACCGTGTTGCTGTAAAGAGCACATGTTTCCCAGTAGCTCTTTTAAAGTGTCCGGGTTTTTTCTTTAATTTGGTCAATCTCCGCTAGAAGATCAGACATTGTTTTTCTGTTGTTTAACAATTCCTTCATCTTCTCTTCAGTTAAAAGCTCTTCTTCGTAATGAGCGCTTTTATTATCAAGGGGTGTTATAAGCACCTAATTCTTCTTTTGTAATTTTCTGATTCATTGTTTGACTTTTCTATCATCCATATGTGAAAATTCTTGGGCATCCTTTGCTTTTGACATTTGTAAGATTTTTTGGACTTCATTTTCAGTCGATGGAAACTGTTTAAAGTAGGAGATAAATTCTTTCCGGTGTTGATGGATGAATGTTGAACCACGTATGAATGAAATTCTAGGAGTGGAAAAATTAAATGGAATCCTTTAAGGTACTGCTATACGCGAAATCACGCTTTACAGGTCTGCCCTCAGCAATTAACTGCTGTGGTAAAAACGATAGGCTACGAAACGTGACTTGAAGAATCATATGAGGTATGTAGAATGCAGTTTGGGAGTTTAGTCGTGATAAATAAACAGTCTATACAGATGACTGGAAATAATAAAAATTTAGATGGATTTACTATGAAGTATTTTATTCCTGGACCATGGATTAGTCATAAACTGTACTTTTGTCAAAACACATTAAAGTATATGGATTCCCTGTTTAAGAAAGGAATTTCTCTCTGACGGTATGCAGTATGTATCGTAGCTGGAATAGCGAGGTGTTACGTCTTCAGGTAAATAGAAGCTGTTATTCTGCAATTTTTACTGAAAATGTGTGTTTAAATTATGTTACCTAGATAGCAAAATTAGATAACCCTATTTTTAACTCTTTTTATATGAAAATGAAACCAAATGCAGACAAAGAATTAAAATTGCATTCACATTACACAAAGTATAAAAATGTGTGATATAAATATGTTAAAGAAAATGCATTTCACAAAGTATAAAAGTGTGTGATATAATATGTTATAGAAAAGGTATAATCTTTGTATTATTTACAAAAAATTCAGCAAGATGAAAGTTAAATACAGGGAAATCATATTTTAATGTGAAATTTAACACTGCATTTTTTCTGCGAGTTTTTTTTTTCCCCTTTGGTACATGCGATGTTATGGCTAAATCCTTGCAGTCGTTAGAATGTTGATTTGTTATCCTGTATCTTAACATTAATTTTAACAAGTTCATTGTTGAAAATCCTCTTTCACATCTTTAAGTAGATTGGAAAGAGGAATTTATCTTTTTAAAAGTTTAACAGTTCATGATTTTTTTTATCTAGGACTATTCAAATGGCTTGGCTTTTTGTGATATTCTTGATCTTAATTAGGATAAAAATAAGTTACTTCGATTACTAGATCAATAGAATTGTTATTTAACATATTTGCAATCTTTTACCATTTTTCTTAAATACTAGTATTATGTAATGGGTCTGAAGTGAATGAAGTATTTGGCCTAATTTTAAATGCACTCAAAACATCTAATTTAGAAACTACTTTAAGCTCGATGAGATATAACAAATGAGTGTTTCAGTTCTCCAGATTTTCAGAGTAGCAAAACGTACATTACATTATGGTAAAAATGTATATTCCTTATATTTGTATAATATTTTCACAAAATTAATTTTGATTTAAAATGAATTTATAATACTGTTTAATTCAAAGACTTTAGTTTAGTTCTTCTCCCCCCTAAAGTTTAAGATTTAGTTATTATGTCTGTAAGAATGGCTAAATCATAGAACCCTGTATGTTCAAAAATTTCTTCATAAGTTTTGTTTCTGGATTTTTAAAATTCTTCTATGAAACTTTTGTAAGAGAAGCTGGGATGGAACCCGGGCAGCCAGACAGAATGTCCCTTCCCTGAGTGAAAATTTCTATCGTTTCTTTGAAAGTGACATTATGATATTTCAGAATAAATCCTCGTAATACTAATAAACGTATATCAATTTTTTAATGTTTATATAATGCGTGTTTGGTTCTTACAATATTTTGAGCCATTATATTACTAATTCTGTATGTGAATTAAGACAGTTTAATATAGAATACCTGCATCAAGGCTAAAAGTAAAGTATTTGAATTATGTTTTACCTTTCGTCTGTTTTCAGACGCAGGTTCTATTCTGCAATTTAAGGAAATTTCTCGGTATTGGACATCTCACATAGCTGACAAAATGTCATTCCTATGTTTAGGTTTTATAGTACAATAAGTTGAGCATCCTTACATTAATATATGACTTTGATTCCTTCGAAAGAAAAAGTAGTATCTTAGTTTTCTTGAATTTGTGGTCAAAATTTTAGTATGTAGGTAATTGCAATAGCTCTTCCACGAAATTGCATTTAAATTTTTTGCAACATTTCAAAATGCTCTATCATTCAATGGCATTTGATGTGTTTTGGCGTGCTGTGTTAAAGCTGAGCTCAAACCCGGGCAGCTAAACAATATGTTCTTTCCCTGAGTCAAATATTGCTATAATTTCATTAAAGTGACCTGGTAATATTTCAGGATAATTTTTTGTACATCGGACTAAGCTGTCCTCTCTCGTGGATGAGAGTACCTAAGTAAAGAACTTAAATTTAGAAACGGTATTCACGTTAAAATTCTGAATGAAATATTTCGTTTATGGTATATGACTTTTGTTTCCAAGATGGTCTTCGAAATCTGTTTTTAGAATGGTGCTTTTGTGCCCTTTTTTTTTAAAAAAATCTTTAAAAGTCTATATGTATAGCTCTTTCAATGTTAATATATTGTGAGTTTGATTCTTACTCTATTTTGATCTGTTATCTGACTAATTCTGTGTGTGAATTAAGGTAGTTTAATATATAACACCTGCTTCAAGGCTAACAGTAAAGTTTATTTTGTTTATTTGTGATTTAAAATTGCCTGTTTATTGTCTTTTGGTGCCATCTTTCTACCAGCACTGAAATTATTCACTCTTCTCGAAGATCATCATTCCTCTTATTCTGTGTATCCGTAATAACTGTCTAAATTTTTTTTTCTTTCATTATTCATGTTGTACCCATACATTAGAAACCCCTTTCGCTTACTGTACTTCTGTCGTATTAGGAAAATCATTTGCTTTTCTATCAACTGCATTCATGATTTTAGTAAGAATGTAGCACATTGCTGGAGTTTAAAACAAAGAAGGCTACTTTTGAAGTTTTATATATTAAGAAACAATATTATATATTTCTCTTTGTGTATAATTATTCTTTAATATCAAAGTAGTTAAAATATAATGGTTCCTTTTTTCCCCCTTGGCCTCTTCTATTGTAATTTGTCATCATTTTTGTGCACTCTTGGATTGCAGAACATGATACCGTGAAAGAAAAAGAACGATGATGAAAAGAATGGAGAAATAGTGGAGAGCAAAAAGACATCTGTGGCTGGTAATTCTTGTTTTATATCAACTTTATTTTAACTAGAAATGCTTTAATGTTATAATTTGTATGTCCCTTTTCACATGTTGCTTTGTATTGGCGTTTTACTAGTTATTTATTTTACATAAACGCTTCACATTATATTTTAATGTTTAGGGTAGCATTTATGCATTAATTTCTTAGGTTTTGAATTCCATATTGAAGTGTCTGAATTGGTTTTTCTTTATATTGTATTGTAATATTCGAAGTGAGGTTGAACTGTTAATCACACTATAATTATCAGAAGTCTGAGAATTATTAGAGTTTTGTTGCTTCGTAGTGGTTTCAGAATTACTGCTGTAGTGTAATTTTCTCCCAAGTGGCCCTCTTTCGCATTACGAGGAAGAGGCTAAACATTTTCCTCTCTCTCTTTCCTAATATTTTCCCTGTCCAACGGGGTCTTCTGTTCCCAACAGGCCAGTGTAATTGCACTGCCTGTGTATAAACCAATTTGGTTTCAATTTTTCCCGAATTTAGAGTCTCTCTGTCAAGTGCTGTTTATCTTAAAACCATTGAGAGTTAAATGTTGAACAAAAAAGAAATGTAAATAAAAATTTAATGAGTACTCGTAAAGAAAGTTATTGGAAGCGAATTGTCTTCTTTTAAGGGATGCTCAAAATGTGCTTTTTCTTAGTTGTTTTAAGCATACTTTATTATATGTTTTCCTTAATCTGAACTATTTTGACATATTGTGAAGTTTTATGAACCAATTTGCAAAGATCTATTTAAAATTGATTCGATAAATAAAAATTCATCTTGAAATCAAATCAGAGATGTTTTATTATTATAGAAGTAAGATTCTGCAGATTAACTTTACACTTTGTTTTGTGAAGCACTCTGAAAGTTTCTTTTGGACTTGTCATGTATTTGCCAAGACAATTTCCGTTGTCTTGGCAAATACATGACAGAATTATTTTTTTGAAAAAGCTGATGTCTTTTGCTTATAAGAATGACTGGTGCAACTGTAACCGTGTTGCTGTAAAGAGCACATGTTTCCCAGTAGCTCTTTTAAAGTGTCCGGGTTTTTTCTTTAATTTGGTCAATCTCCGCTAGAAGATCAGACATTGTTTTTCTGTTGTTTAACAATTCCTTCATCTTCTCTTCAGTTAAAAGCTCTTCTTCGTAATGAGCGCTTTTATTATCAAGGGGTGTTATAAGCACCTAATTCTTCTTTTGTAATTTTCTGATTCATTGTTTGACTTTTCTATCATCCATATGTGAAAATTCTTGGGCATCCTTTGCTTTTGACATTTGTAAGATTTTTTGGACTTCATTTTCAGTCGATGGAAACTGTTTAAAGTAGGAGATAAATTCTTTCCGGTGTTGATGGATGAATGTTGAACCACGTATGAATGAAATTCTAGGAGTGGAAAAATTAAATGGAATCCTTTAAGGTACTGCTATACGCGAAATCACGCTTTACAGGTCTGCCCTCAGCAATTAACTGCTGTGGTAAAAACGATAGGCTACGAAACGTGACTTGAAGAATCATATGAGGTATGTAGAATGCAGTTTGGGAGTTTAGTCGTGATAAATAAACAGTCTATACAGATGACTGGAAATAATAAAAATTTAGATGGATTTACTATGAAGTATTTTATTCCTGGACCATGGATTAGTCATAAACAGTACTTTTGTCAAAACACATTAAAGTATATGGATTCCCTGTTTAAGAAAGGAATTTCTCTCTGACGGTATGCAGTATGTATCGTAGCTGGAATAGCGAGGTGTTACGTCTTCAGGTAAATAGAAGCTGTTATTCTGCAATTTTTACTGAAAATGTGTGTTTAAATTATGTTACCTAGATAGCAAAATTAGATAACCCTATTTTTAACTCTTTTTATATGAAAATGAAACCAAATGCAGACAAAGAATTAAAATTGCATTCACATTACACAAAGTATAAAAATGTGTGATATAAATATGTTAAAGAAAATGCATTTCACAAAGTATAAAAGTGTGTGATATAATATGTTATAGAAAAGGTATAATCTTTGTATTATTTACAAAAAATTCAGCAAGATGAAAGTTAAATACAGGGAAATCATATTTTAATGTGAAATTTAACACTGCATTTTTTCTGCGAGTTTTTTTTTTCCCCTTTGGTACATGCGATGTTATGGCTAAATCCTTGCAGTCGTTAGAATGTTGATTTGTTATCCTGTATCTTAACATTAATTTTAACAAGTTCATTGTTGAAAATCCTCTTTCACATCTTTAAGTAGATTGGAAAGAGGAATTTATCTTTTTAAAAGTTTAACAGTTCATGATTTTTTTTATCTAGGACTATTCAAATGGCTTGGCTTTTTGTGATATTCTTGATCTTAATTAGGATAAAAATAAGTTACTTCGATTACTAGATCAATAGAATTGTTATTTAACATATTTGCAATCTTTTACCATTTTTCTTAAATACTAGTATTATGTAATGGGTCTGAAGTGAATGAAGTATTTGGCCTAATTTTAAATGCACTCAAAACATCTAATTTAGAAACTACTTTAAGCTCGATGAGATATAACAAATGAGTGTTTCAGTTCTCCAGATTTTCAGAGTAGCAAAACGTACATTACATTATGGTAAAAATGTATATTCCTTATATTTGTATAATATTTTCACAAAATTAATTTTGATTTAAAATGAATTTATAATACTGTTTAATTCAAAGACTTTAGTTTAGTTCTTCTCCCCCCTAAAGTTTAAGATTTAGTTATTATGTCTGTAAGAATGGCTAAATCATAGAACCCTGTATGTTCAAAAATTTCTTCATAAGTTTTGTTTCTGGATTTTTAAAATTCTTCTATGAAACTTTTGTAAGAGAAGCTGGGATGGAACCCGGGCAGCCAGACAGAATGTCCCTTCCCTGAGTGAAAATTTCTATCGTTTCTTTGAAAGTGACATTATGATATTTCAGAATAAATCCTCGTAATACTAATAAATGTATATCAATTTTTTAATGTTTATATAATGCGTGTTTGGTTCTTACAATATTTTGAGCTATTATATTACTAATTCTGTATGTGAATTAAGACAGTTTAATATGGAATACCTGCATCAAGGCTAAAAGTAAAGTATTTGAATTATGTTTTACCTTTCGTCTGTTTTCAGACGCAGGTTCTATTCTGCAATTTAACGGAATTTCTCGGTATTGGACATCTCACATAGCTGACAAAATGTCATTCCTATGTTTAGGTTTTATAGTACAATAAGTTGAGCATCCCTACATTAGTACATCTTAGTTTTCTTGAATTTGTGGTCAAAATTTTAGTATGTAGGTAATTGCAATAGCTCTTCCACGAAATTGCATTTAAATTTTTTGCAACATTTCAAAATGCTCTATCATTCAATGGCATTTGATGTGTTTTGGCGTGCTGTGTTAAAGCTGAGCTCAAACCCGGGCAGCTAAACAATATGTTCTTTCCCTGAGTCAAATATTGCTATAATTTCATTAAAGTGACCTGGTAATATTTCAGGATAATTTTTTGTACATCGGACTAAGCTGTCCTCTCTCGTGGATGAGAGTACCTAAGTAAAGAACTTAAATTTAGAAACGGTATTCACGTTAAAATTCTGAATGAAATATTTCGTTTATGGTATATGACTTTTGTTTCCAAGATGGTCTTCGAAATCTGTTTTTAGAATGGTGCTTTTGTGCCCTTTTTTTTTAAAAAAATCTTTAAAAGTCTATATGTATAGCTCTTTCAATGTTAATATATTGTGAGTTTGATTCTTACTCTATTTTGATCTGTTATCTGACTAATTCTGTGTGTGAGTTAAGGTAGTTTAATATATAACACCTGCTTCAAAGCTAACAGTAAAGTTTATTTTGTTTATTTGTGATTTAAAATTGCCTGCTTATTGTCTTTTGGTGCCATCTTTCTACCAGCACTGAAATTATTTACTCTTCTCGAAGATCATTATCCCTCTTATTCTGTGTATCCGTAATAACTGTCTAATTTTTTTTTTTCTTTCATTATTCATGTTGTACCCATACATTAGAAACCCCTTTCGCTTACTGTACTTCTGTCGTATTAGGAAAATCATTTGCTTTTCTATCAACTGCATTCATGATTTTAGTAAGAATGAAGCACATTGCTGGAGTTTAAAACAAAGAAGGCTACTTTTGAAGTTTTATATATTAAGAAACAATATTATATATTTCTCTTTCTGTATAATTATTGTTTAATATCAAAGTAGTTAAAATATAATGGTTCCTTTTTTCCCCCTTGGCCTCTTCTAGTGTAATTTGTCATCATTTTTGTGCACTCTTGGATTGCAGAACATGATACCGTGAAAGAAAAAGAACGATGATGAAAAGAATGAAGAAATAGTGCAGAGCAAAAAGACATCTGTGGCTGGTAATTCTTGTTTTATATCAACTTTATTTTAACTAGAAATGCTTTAATGTTATAATTTGTATGTCCCTTTTCACATGTTGCCTTGTATTGGCGTTTTACTAGTTATTTATTTTACATAAACGCTTCACATTATATTTTAATGTTTAGGGTAGCATTTATGCATTAATTTCTTAGGTTTTGAATTCCATATTGAAGTGTCTGAATTGGTTTTTTCTTTATATTGTATTGTAATATTCGAAGTGAGGTTGAACTGTTAATCACACTATAATTATCAGAAGTCTGAGAATTATTAGAGTTTTGTTGCTTCGTAGTTGTTTCAGAATTACTGCTGTAGTGTAATTTTCTCCCAAGTGGCCTCCTTTCGCATTACGAGGACGAGGCTAAACATTTTCCTCTCTGTCTTTCCTAATATTTTCCCTGTCCAACGGGGTCTTCTGTTCCCAACAGGCCAGTGTAATTGCACTGCCTGTGTATAAACCAATTTGGTTTCAGATTTTTCCAAATTTAGAGTCTCTCTGTCAGGTGCTGTTTATCTTAAAACCATTGAAAGTTAAATGTTGGACAAAAAAGAAATGTAAATAAAAATTTAATGAGTACTCGTAAAGAAAGTTAGTGGAACCGAATTGTCTTCTGTTAAGGGATGCTCAAAATGTGCTTTTTTTTAGTTGTTTTAAGCATACTTTATTATATGTTTTCTTTAATCTGAACTATTTTGGCATATTGTGAAGTTTTATGAACCAATTTGCAAAGATCTATTTAAAATTGATTCGATAAATAAAAATTCATCTTGAAATCAAATCAGAGATGTTTTATTATTATAGAAGTAAGATTCTGCAGATTAACTTTCAACTTTGTTTTGTGAAGCACTCTGAAAGTTTCTTTTGGACTTGTCATGTATTTGCCAAGACAATTTCCGTTGTCTTGGCAAATACATGACAGAATTATTTTTTTGAAAAAGCTGATGTCTTTTGCTTATAAGAATGACTGATGCAACTGTAACCGTGTTGCTGTAAAAAGCACATGTTTCCCAGTAGCTCTTTTAAAGTGTCCGGTTTTTTTCTTTAATTTGGTCAATCTCCGCTAAAAAATCAGGCATTGCTTTTCTGTTGTTTAACAATTCTTTAATCTTCTCTTCAGTTAAAAGCTCTTCTTCGTAATGAGCGCTTTTATTATCAAGGGGTTTTATAAGCACCCAAATCTTCTTTTGTAATTTTCTGATTCATTTTTTTACTTCTCTGTGTTCCATATGTGAAAATTCTTGGGTATCCTTTGCTTTTGACATTTGTAAGATTTTTTGGACTTCATTCAGTCGATGGAAACTGTTTAAAGTAGGAGATAAAATCTTTCCGGTGTTGATGGATGAATGCTGAAGCACGTATGAATGAAATTCTAGCAGTGGACAAATTAAATGGAATCCTTTAAGGTACTGCTATACGCGAAATCACGATTTGCAGGTCTGCGCTCAGCAATTAACTGCTGTGTTAAAAATGATAGGCTACGAAACGTGACTTGAAGAATCATATGAGGTATGTAGAATGCAATTTGGGAGTTGAGTCGTGATAAATAAACAGAGTATACCGATGACCGGAAATAATAAAAATTTAGATGGATTTACTATAAAGTATTTTACTCCTGGACCATGGATTAGTCATAAACAGTACTTTTGTCAAAACACATTAAAGTGTATGGATTCCCTGTTTAAGAAAGGAATTTCTCTCTGACAGTATGCAGTCTGTATCATAGCTGGAATAGCAAGGTGTTACGTCTTCAGGGAAACAAAATCTGTTATTCCGCAATTTTTACTGAAAATGTGTGTTTAAATTTTGTTACCTAGATAGCAAAATTAGATAACCCTATTTTTGACTCTTTTTATATGAAAATAAAACCAAATACAGACAAAGAAATAAAATTGCATTCCTTCCCTTAGTGCAGATAAGCGCAACTTTAACTTAATAAGAGCTAATTTTGAGTTTATAAAATTTTAGCTAGCTACAATTATCTAGTGCACTTTTAATATTTCAGTTCTAAATGCATTACACAAAGTATAAAAATGTGTGATATAATATGTTAAAGAAAAGGTATAATCTTTGTATTATTTACAAAAAATTCAGCAAGATGAAAGTTAAATACAGGGAAATCATATTTTAATGTGAAATTTAACACTGCATTTTTTCTGCGAGTTTTTTTTTTCCTTTTTGGTACATGCGATGTTATGGCTAAATCCTTGCAGTCGTTAGAATGTTGATTTGTTATCCTGTATCTTAACATTGATTTTAACAAGTTCATTGTTGAAAATCCTCTTTCACATCTTTAAGTAGATCGGAAAGAGGAATTTATCTTTTTAAAAGTTTAACAGTTCATGATTTTTTTTATCTAGGACTATTCAAATGGCTTGGCTTTTTGTGATATTCTTGATCTTAATTAGGATAAAAATAAGTTACTTCGATTACTAGATGAATAGAATTGTTATTTAACATATTTGCAATGTTTTACCATTTTTCTTAAATACTAGTATTATGTAATGGGTTTGAAGTGAATGAAGTAGTTGGCCTAATTTTAAATGCACTCAAAACATCTAATTTAGAAACTACTTTAAGCTCGATGAGATTTAACAAATGAGTGTTTCAGTTCTCCAGATTTTCAAAGTAGCAAAACGTACATTACATTATGGTAAAAATGTATATTCCTTATATTTGTATAATATTTTCACAAAATTAATTTTGATTTAAAATGAATTTATAATACTGTTTAATTCAAAGACTTTAGTTTAGTTCTTCTCCCCCCTGAAGTTTAAGATTTAGTTATTATGTCTGTAAGAATGGCTAAATCATAGAACCCTGTGTGTTCAAAAATTTCTTCATAAGTTTTGTTTCTGGATTTTTAAAATTCTTCTATGAAACTTTTGTAAGAGAAGCTGGGATGGAACCCGGGCAGCCAGACAGAATGTCCCTTCCCTGAGTGAAAATTTCTATCGTTTTTTTGAAAGTGACCTTATGATATTTCAGAATAAACCCTTGTAATACTAATAAATGTATATAGATTTTTTAATGTTTATATAATGCGTGTTTGGTTCTTACAATATTTTGAGCTATTATATTACTAATTCTGTAAGTGAATTAAGACAGTTTAATATAGAATACCTGCTTCAAGGCTAAAAGTAAAGTATTTGAATTATGTTTTACCTTTCGTCTGTTTTCAGACGCAGGTTCTATTGTACAATTTACTGAATTTCTCGGTATTGGACATCTCACATAGCTGACAAAATGTCATTCCTACGTTTAGGTTTTATAGTACAATATGTTGAGCATCCCTACATTAATATATGACTTTAATTCCTTCAAAAGAAAAAGTAGTATCTTAGTTTTCTTGAATTTGTGGTCAAAATTTTAGTATGTAGGTAATTGCAATAGCTCTTCCACGAAATTGCATTTACATTTTTTGCAACATTTCAAAATGCTGTATCATTCAATGGCATTTGATGTGTTTTGGCGTGCTGTGTTAAAGCTGAGCTCAAACCCGGGCAGATAAACAATATGTTCTTTCCCTGAGTGAAATATTGCTATAATTTCATTAAAGTGACCTGGTAATATTTCAGGATAATTTTTTGTACATTGAACTAAGCTGTCCTCTCTCGTGGATGAGAGTACCTAAGTAAAGAACTAAAATTCTGAATGAAATATTTTGTTTATGGTATATGACTTTTGTTTCCAAGATGGTCTTCGAAATCTGTTTTTAGAATGGTGCTTTTGTGCCCTTTTTTAAAAAAAATCTTTAAAAGTATATATGAATAGCTCTTTCAATGTTAATATATTGTGAGTTTGATTCTTACTCTATTTTGATCTGTTATCTAATTCTGTGTGTGAATTAAGGTAGTTTAATATATAACACCTGCTTCAAAGCTAACAGTAAAGTTTATTTTGTTTATTTGTGATTTAAAATTGCCTGCTTATTGTCTTTTGGTGCCATCTTTCTACCAGCACTGAAATTATTTACTCTTCTCGAAGATCATTATCCCTTTTATTCTGTGTATCCGTAATAACTGTCTAAATTTTTTTTTTTTCATTATTCATGTTGTACCCATACATTAAAAACCCCTTTCGCTTATACTGTACTTCTGTCGTATTAGGAAAATCATTTGCTTTTCTATCAACTGCATTCATGATTTTAGTAAGAATGTAGCACATTGCTGGAGTTTAAAACAAAGAAGGCTACTTTTGAAGTTTTATATATTAAGAAACAATATTATATATTTCTCTTTGTGTATAATTATTCTTTAATATCAAATTAGTTAAAATATAATGGTTCCTTTTTCCCCCTTGGCCTCTTCTAGTGTAATTTGTCATCATTTTTGTGCACTCTTGGATTGCAGAACATGATACCGCGAAAGAAAAAGAACGATGATGAAAAGAATGGAGAAATAGTGCAGAGCAAAAAGACATCTGTGGCTGGTAATTCTTGTTTTATATCAACTTTATTTTAACTAGAAATGCTTTAATGTTATAATTTGTATGTCCCTTTTCACATGTTGCTTTGTATTGGCGTTTTACTAGTTATTTATTTTACATAAACGCTTCACATTATATTTTAATGTTTAGGGTAGCATTTATGCATTAATTTCTTAATTTTTGAATTCCATATTGAAGTGTCTGAATTGGTTTTTTCTTTATATTGTATTGTAATATTCGAAGTGAGGTTGAACTGTTAATCACACTATAATTATCAGAAGTCTGAGAATTATTAGAGTTTTGTTGCTTCGTAGTGGTTTCAGAATTACTGCTGTAGTGTAATTTTCTCCCAAGTGGCCTCCTTTCGCATTACGAGGAGGAGGCTAAACATTTTCCTCTCTCTCTTTCCTAATATTTTCCCTGTCCAACGGGGTGTTCTGTTCCCAACAGGCCAGTGTAATTGCACTGCCTGTGTATAAACCAATTTGGTTTCAGTTTTTCCCGAATTTAGAGTCTCTCTGTCAAGTGCTGTTTATCTTAAAACCATTGAACATAACATAACATAACAATAGGGCACTTCCTTCTTATGAAAAGAAGGAAAGGAGTTTAGGCAAAATTGCCCATTACTCTGCCGCCATTTGATCATTTAAATCAAGGGATTTAAATGGTAACTACCGTAAAAGGTAAATAGTAAATAGATAAGATCTCAAACTGACACCAAATATATAGTATCAGCAAAAGATCCCATCTCTAAGTTCAAGGTGTCGGCTGGATCGTAAAAACTTGCCTATTGGATGGAAAACCGATTCAATCCCTCAAAAACCACCAAACGCAAATTCTTGACCAAACAAGAGTGCGATGGAGAGTCAATTAAATAAATAAGGAGGGCAGAGGTGCATTCTCAAGCCAAATGGCCAGGTAGTGTATAAAGATTTGATATCAGTATATTCCAAAACACAGCTATGAGAGGGAAATCCCTGCATAGTTTCTTTTCAAAAAAAAAAAAAAAAAAAAAAAAAAAAAAAGAACTCATAGGGCGTCTCAATGCTTGTTTCTTGTGGTTCCATATTCACCTTACCTGTAGGTGTTTAGTATACATCAGAAACCCTATTATGCCAGAGAGCCCTTTGTATAAAAGGGCTTGATCAAAGGTAATATAGGGAAACCCAAGGAATTTGTTTCTAGGGACAGAGAACACCGGACATCGTCCCAGAAAGTGAAAAGGTGTTTCCTCTTCTTCTCCACAAGCTGGGCAGAGAGGAGATTCGACAAGACCACATTTGTGGAGATGCTTAGCTAGATAAGCATGTCCAGTAACAATTTGAATTACCTGGCGTAAGTTAGTTCTACTGAGGTGTATGAGTTTACCTGAAAAGTTAAGTGTACTGAGCACCAATTTAGAATGAGCACAGTCTGGAAGTTTAGACCATATATCATCATGTTTGTTCTTTATCCAGCTTCTTACTTCTTTTTTAACCGTTTGATATGAAACTGGGTAAAATGGTTCTGGGCCAGACATGGGTAGTTGCGAAGCATCTTTAGCTACTTTATCAGCTAGTTCATTTCCAGCAAAATCACAATGACCTGGGACCCAGACTAAACTAATGGTATTATGGGCCTGAGCCAGAGAATTGAGATCTTGAGTACAGTTCTAAACACAGTTTTGTAACTTGACACGATTAGCCAGGGCAAGGATGGCTGATTGGCTGTCAGAGAGAATATATATATACTTATCAACTGTATTTTTAGCTAAGAGCTCCCTGGCGACCATATTGATCGCCAGAACCTCGGCTTGGAAAACAGTTGTAAATTTACCAAGGTATAGATGAAATCTAATGAAATCTTCTTCAGATCCCTTGGTCCTTATAATAGCTCCAGCTCCAGTGAAGTTGGATTTTGATCCATCTGTGTAACATTCAATTGAGCCTGTTGGAATTAGGTCAGTTAGAGATTCTATCTCATTCCTTTTTGGTATATGAGTTGAGAATAGTTTATCTGGAACTATTGTTTTAGTAATTGCATCTTTGGGCATATAGATTATAGGGATCTCATTGCCCAAGTCCAGACATATGTCAATGTGGCTTTTCAGGTGGCTTTTATGACCAAAACCTGTCCTTTGGCACCATGTGCCATTTTTATTCAATCTATACATGGCTTTAATTGCTTCTCTGCTCAAGAATAATTTCAAGGGTGGAATTTGCAGTAAAAATTCTAATGCAGCAGTAGGGGTACTATTTAAAGCCCCACTAATGCTTAGGCAAGCAAGTCTTTGCACCTTTTGTAAAATGTTTAAATACGTGCTTTTGTTAATAACATTAATCCAGACCACGCATCCGTAAGAAAGCATTGGCCGGACAATGGCAGTATAAATCCATAGAGTAGATTTTGGGTTAAGGCCCCATTGTTCGCCTACAAAGTACTAGAACATTTGTGGCCGTTTGTGCCTTTTCTTTTATATGGGTGATCCATGTAAGTTTACTATCCAGGTAACATCTTAGGTATTTAACGCATTCCTTATGCCTAATAATCTGGTGACCCAGATATAAATCTGCCAGTTTCCATTTCCTTCTCCACGTGAAAACTATGACCTCAGATTTTTCAGCAGAGAAAGAAAGGCCATTTGTATCACCCCAGTGTGAAACTTTATTTAAGATCTGCTGAGCTTGATTATGTAGGGTTCCGATATCGAAACCCTGTAATAACACAATAAGGTCATCTGCATAAGCCTGTGACATGCCAGGTTCCTCCCGTAGAAATACTAAGAGTGAGTCGAAAACCAGGTTCCACAGGAACGGAGAAAGAATACCACCCTGCGGACACCCTTTAGTAATATCTCTCTTTACTTCATAGTCAGCGAGACTAACACAGATATTCCTGTTTTTAATCATGAAGATGACCCATCTAGTTATCATAGGGTGAATATGACTTCCAGTAAGGGCCTTATGTATTTTCTCGAAACCGATGTTATCAAAGGCTCCTACAATATCCAGTAGAATCCCAATGGCAAAGTGTCTATAATTGTTTTTTCTATTCTCCACATGAGTTGGTGTAAGGCCGACTCAGTGGAGAAGCCAGGCCTAAAACCGTGTTGGTCTAAGCCAAAGGTATGTTTCAGATTATTATCTGACTGGAGGTGCCAGAAAATCAATCGCTCCAACAGCTTAAGCTGGAAGGATGTTAGCGTGATCATTCTAAAAGAGTTTGGTTTCTCATATGTATCTTTTCCTGGTTTAGGAAGAAACACACCTCGTGAAGTTCTCCAAACCTTAGGAACATATCCTAAAATCAAACTGGACCTGAATATGTCCACGAGAATGTGACCAAAAATATCCCAGCCTTTCTGAAGCAGAATTGGGTAAATGCCATCGTTGCCTGGAGATTTAAAGGGAAGAAATACATCAAGGGCCGCTTTAGCCTTTTCAAAATTCACAATTGTCTTATCAAAATCCAGATCTAATGGATTATGAAGTAGTTCCAATGGATTTTCCTGGGGGTCAGAGGTGACACTTCTGTCCCCCAGATGAAAATTCAACATGGTCGAAAGTGTATCCAAAGGGTTTATAGTATAACTGCCATCAGGTCGCATAACCGATGAGAGTTGAGACTCCTGAGATCTTTTAAGAATCTTATATACTCTGGCAGTCTCATGGTAGGACAGAATATCTGTGCAGAACGATCTCCATGAGTTGTATTTAGTTTTCCTGATTTCCCTTTTAAATTTCCTTTGTAGAATTTTGAAGTTAGACCAGTTAACTTCAGATTTATTTCTGACAGCTTTCCTGTGAGCTCTCCGAACCTCTAAGCGGAGGCTTTCAAGCTCCTTGGTCCACCAAACTCTCTTGCTAGGAGAGTATTTCCTTCGTTTGAGAGGGCATGATGCATGATAAGATTCAATAATGATATTTGTCAAGTTGTTTGCTTGAATATCAAGCTCCTCGACTGTACAATTATTGTCTAAAACCTGAAGGTTAATGACATTAGAAACCAGGAAATCCTTATAAAGGTCCCAATTTGTGTTTTTAATGTTTCTGAAATATTCAGCTGGAATTTCATCTCTAATACAAAATTGTATAAGGCGATAATCAGAAAGTGAGGGATTGTCACTTACATGCCAATTCTCAATAAGGTTATAAATATCAGAAGAAGTTAATGTGAGGTCAATGACTTCTTCTCTTCTTCTGTTAACAAAGGTGGGGCGATTTCCCCTATTTACCCAAGTTAGGTTGGTATTCATTATAAATTCCATGAGTTTTTCTCCTCTAGGATTAGTATCAGAACTGCCCCATGACAGGTGGTGAGCGTTAACATCACCACCAATAACCATAGGAATATTGTTTATTTCACAGAAGCTCACAAGATCTATAAATTCTTGCGGAATGTTAAGGTCATGAGCCATGTAAACCGAGCAAAAACAAATGTTTCCTCTCAGTGAACTGTTTATGTCCTTAATTACAATAGCAGTTAAGTCCTCTGATGTAAATTGGGATAATTTCATAGCCTTTATATTTTTAGAAATGTAAATGCTAGTTCTAGGCCTTTTATCAGGTCCCTCTGTCGAAAAGAAGTGCGTGTTCATGGGCCTACCAAGGATTTTACCCTTGTACACCCAAGGTTCTTGAAATAAGGCAACAAAAGTGCCTTGCTTACCTAATTGAGCAGCTAAATTGTATGAAGCTGCTCTGCTTTGTTGCAGGTTTGTTGCTCTGCTCCGCTAGAAGATCAGACATTGTTTTTCTGTTGTTTAACAATTCCTTCATCTTCTCTTCAGTTAAAAGCTCTTCTTCGTAATGAGCGCTTTTATTATCAAGGGGTTTTATAAGCACCTAATTCTTCTTTTGTAATTTTCTGATTCATTGTTTGACTTTTCTATCATCCATATGTGAAAATTCTTGGGCATCCTTTGCTTTTGACATCTGTAAGATTTTTTGGACTTCATTTTCAGTCGATGGAAACTGTTTAAAGTAGGAGATAAATTCTTTCCGGTGTTGATGGATGAATGTTGAACCACGTATGAATGAAATTCTAGGAGTGGAAAAATTAAATGGAATCCTTTAAGGTACTGCTATACGCGAAATCACGCTTTACAGGTCTGCCCTCAGCAATTAACTGCTGCGGTAAAAACGATAGGCTACGAAACGTAACTTGAAGAATCATATGAGGTATGTAGAATGCAGTTTGGGAGTTTAGTCGTGATAAATAAACAGTCTATACAGATGACTGGAAATAATAAAAATTTAGATGGATTTACTATGAAGTATTTTATTCCTGGACCATGGATTAGTCATAAACAGTACTTTTGTCAAAACACATTAAAGTATATGGATTCCCTGTTTAAGAAAGGAATTTCTCTCTGACAGTATGCAGTATGTATCCTAGCTGGAATAGCGAGGTGTTACATCTTCAGGTAAATAGAAGCTGTTATTCTGCAATTTTTACTGAAAATGTGTGTTTAAATTATGTTACCTAGATAGCAAAATTAGATAACCCTATTTTTAACTCTTTTTATATGAAAATGAAACCAAATACAGACAAAGAATTAAAATTGCATTCACATTACACAAAGTATAAAAATGTGTGATATAAATATGTTAAAGAAAATGCATTACACAAAGTATAAAAGTGTGTGATATAATATGTTATAGAAAAGGCATAATCTTTGTATTATTTACAAAAAATTCAGCAAGATGAAAGTTAAATACAGGGAAATCATATTTTAATGTGAAATTTAACACTGCATTTTTTCTGCGAGTTTTTTTTTTCCCCTTTGGTACATGCGATGTTATGGCTAAATCCTTGCAGTCGTTAGAATGTTGATTTGTTATCCTGTAGCTTAACATTGATTTTAACAAGTTCATTGTTGAAAATCCTCTTTCACATCTTTAAGTAGATTGGAAAGAGGAATTTATCTTTTTAAAAGTTTAACAGTTCATGATTTTTTTTATCTATTACTATTCAAATGGCTTGGCTTTTTGTGATATTCTTGATCTTAATTAGGATAAAAATAAGTTACTTCGATTACTAGATCAATAGAATTGTTGTTTAACATATTTGCAATCTTTTACCATTTTTCTTAAATACTAGTATTATGTAATGGGTCTGAAGTGAATGAAGTATTTGGCCTAATTTTAAATGCACTCAAAACATCTAATTTAGAAACTACTTTAAGCTCGATGAGATTTAACAAATGAGTGTTTCAGTTCTCCAGATTTTCAGAGTAGCAAAACGTACATTACATTATGGTAAAAATGTATATTCCTTATATTTGTATAATATTTTCACAAAATTAATTTTGATTTAAAATGAATTTATAATACTGTTTAATTCAAAGACTTTAGTTTAGTTCTTCTCCCCCCTGAAGTTTAAGATTTAGTTATTATGTCTGTAAGAATGGCTAAATCATAGAACCCTGTATGTTCAAAAATTTCTTCATAAGTTTTGTTTCTGGATTTTTAAAATTCTTCTATGAAACTTTTGTAAGAGAAGCTGGGATGGAACCCGGGCAGCCAGACAGAATGTCCCTTCCCTGAGTGAAAATTTCTATCGTTTCTTTGAAAGTGACATTATGATATTTCAGAATAAATCCTCGTAATACTAATAAACGTATATCAATTTTTTAATGTTTATATAATGCGTGTTTGGTTCTTACAATATTTTGAGCCATTATATTACTAATTCTGTATGTGAATTAAGACAGTTTAATATAGAATACCTGCATCAAGGCTAAAAGTAAAGTATTTGAATTATGTTTTACCTTTCGTCTGTTTTCAGACGCAGGTTCTATTCTGCAATTTAAGGAAATTTCTCGGTATTGGACATCTCACATAGCTGACAAAATGTCATTCCTATGTTTAGGTTTTATAGTACAATAAGTTGAGCATCCTTACATTAATATATGACTTTGATTCCTTCGAAAGAAAAAGTAGTATCTTAGTTTTCTTGAATTTGTGGTCAAAATTTTAGTATGTAGGTAATTGCAATAGCTCTTCCACGAAATTGCATTTAAATTTTTTGCAACATTTCAAAATGCTCTATCATTCAATGGCATTTGATGTGTTTTGGCGTGCTGTGTTAAAGCTGAGCTCAAACCCGGGCAGCTAAACAATATGTTCTTTCCCTGAGTCAAATATTGCTATAATTTCATTAAAGTGACCTGGTAATATTTCAGGATAATTTTTTGTACATCGGACTAAGCTGTCCTCTCTCGTGGATGAGAGTACCTAAGTAAAGAACTTAAATTTAGAAACGGTATTCACGTTAAAATTCTGAATGAAATATTTCGTTTATGGTATATGACTTTTGTTTCCAAGATGGTCTTCGAAATCTGTTTTTAGAATGGTGCTTTTGTGCCCTTTTTTTTTAAAAAAATCTTTAAAAGTCTATATGTATAGCTCTTTCAATGTTAATATATTGTGAGTTTGATTCTTACTCTATTTTGATCTGTTATCTGACTAATTCTGTGTGTGAATTAAGGTAGTTTAATATATAACACCTGCTTCAAGGCTAACAGTAAAGTTTATTTTGTTTATTTGTGATTTAAAATTGCCTGTTTATTGTCTTTTGGTGCCATCTTTCTACCAGCACTGAAATTATTCACTCTTCTCGAAGATCATCATTCCTCTTATTCTGTGTATCCGTAATAACTGTCTAAATTTTTTTTTTCTTTCATTATTCATGTTGTACCCATACATTAGAAACCCCTTTCGCTTACTGTACTTCTGTCGTATTAGGAAAATCATTTGCTTTTCTATCAACTGCATTCATGATTTTAGTAAGAATGTAGCACATTGCTGGAGTTTAAAACAAAGAAGGCTACTTTTGAAGTTTTATATATTAAGAAACAATATTATATATTTCTCTTTGTGTATAATTATTCTTTAATATCAAAGTAGTTAAAATATAATGGTTCCTTTTTTCCCCCTTGGCCTCTTCTATTGTAATTTGTCATCATTTTTGTGCACTCTTGGATTGCAGAACATGATACCGTGAAAGAAAAAGAACGATGATGAAAAGAATGGAGAAATAGTGGAGAGCAAAAAGACATCTGTGGCTGGTAATTCTTGTTTTATATCAACTTTATTTTAACTAGAAATGCTTTAATGTTATAATTTGTATGTCCCTTTTCACATGTTGCTTTGTATTGGCGTTTTACTAGTTATTTATTTTACATAAACGCTTCACATTATATTTTAATGTTTAGGGTAGCATTTATGCATTAATTTCTTAGGTTTTGAATTCCATATTGAAGTGTCTGAATTGGTTTTTCTTTATATTGTATTGTAATATTCGAAGTGACGTTGAACTGTTAATCACACTATAATTATCAGAAGTCTGAGAATTATTAGAGTTTTGTTGCTTCGTAGTGGTTTCAGAATTACTGCTGTAGTGTAATTTTCTCCCAAGTGGCCTCCTTTCGCATTACGAGGGGGAGGCTAAACATTTTCCTCTCTCTCTTTCCTAATATTTTCCCTGTCCAACAGGCCAGTGTAATTGCACTGCCTGTGTATAAACCAATTTGGTTTCAGTTTTTCCCGAATTTAGAGTCTCTCTGTCAAGTGCTGTTTATCTTAAAACCATTGAGAGTTAAATGTTGAACAAAAAAGAAATGTAAATAAAAATTTAATGAGTACTCGTAAAGAAAGTTATTTTAAGCGAATTGTCTTCTCTTAAGGGATGCTCAAAATGTGCTTTTTCTTAGTTGTTTTAAGCATACTTTATTATATGTTTTCTTTAATCTGAACTATTTTGGCATATTGTGAAGTTTTATGAACCAATTTGCAAAGATCTATTTAAAATTGATTCGATAAATAAAAATTCATCTTGAAATCAAATCAGAGATGTTTTATTATTATAGAAGTAAGATTCTGCAGATTAACTTTCAACTTTGTTTTGTGAAGCACTCTGAAAGTTTCTTTTGGACTTGTCATGTATTTGCCAAGACAATTTCCGTTGTCTTGGCAAATACATGACAGAATTATTTTTTTGAAAAAGCTGATGTCTTTTGCTTATAAGAATGACTGATGCAACTGTAACCGTGTTGCTGTAAAAAGCACATGTTTCCCAGTAGCTCTTTTAAAGTGTCCGGTTTTTTTTCTTTAATTTGGTCAATCTCCGCTAAAAAATCAGGCATTGCTTTTCTGTTGTTTAACAATTCTTTAATCTTCTCTTCAGTTAAAAGCTCTTCTTCGTAATGAGCGCTTTTATTATCAAGGGGTTTTATAAGCACCCAAATCTTCTTTTGTAATTTTCTGATTCATTGTTTTACTTCTCTGTGTTCCATATGTGAAAATTCTTGGGCATCCTTTGCTTTTGACATTTGTAAGATTTTTTGGACTTCATTCAGTCGATGGAAACTGTTTAAAGTAGGAGATAAAATCTTTCCGGTGTTGATGGATGAATGCTGAAGCACGTATGAATGAAATTCTAGCAGTGGACAAATTAAATGGAATCCTTTAAGGTACTGCTATACGCGAAATCACGATTTGCAGGTCTGCGCTCAGCAATTAACTGCTGTGTTAAAAATGATAGGCTACGAAACGTGACTTGAAGAATCATATGAGGTATGTAGAATGCAATTTGGGAGTTGAGTCGTGATAAATAAACAGAGTATACCGATGACCGGAAATAATAAAAATTTAGATGGATTTACTATAAAGTATTTTACTCCTGGACCATGGATTAGTCATAAATAGTACTTTTGTCAAAACACATTAAAGTGTATGGATTCCCTGTTTAAGAAAGGAATTTCTCTCTGACAGTATGCAGTCTGTATCATAGCTGGAATAGCGAGGTGTTACGTCTTCAGGGAAACAAAATCTGTTATTCCGCAATTTTTACTGAAAATGTGTGTTTAAATTTTGTTACCTAGATAGCAAAATTAGATAACCCTATTTTTGACTCTTTTTATATGAAAATAAAACCAAATACAGACAAAGAAATAAAATTGCATTCCTTCCCTTAGTGCAGATAAGCGCAACTTTAACTTAATAAGAGCTAATTTTGAGTTTATAAAATTTTAGCTAGCTACAATTATCTAGTGCACTTTTAATATTTCAGTTCTAAATGCATTACACAAAGTATAAAAATGTGTGATATAATATGTTAAAGAAAAGGTATAATCTTTGTATTATTTACAAAAAATTCAGCAAGATGAAAGTTAAATACAGGGAAATCATATTTTAATGTGAAATTTAACACTGCATTTTTTCTGCGAGTTTTTTTTTTCCTTTTTGGTACATGCGATGTTATGGCTAAATCCTTGCAGTCGTTAGAATGTTGATTTGTTATCCTGTATCTTAACATTGATTTTAACAAGTTCATTGTTGAAAATCCTCTTTCACATCTTTAAGTAGATCGGAAAGAGGAATTTATCTTTTTAAAAGTTTAACAGTTCATGATTTTTTTTATCTAGGACTATTCAAATGGCTTGGCTTTTTGTGATATTCTTGATCTTAATTAGGATAAAAATAAGTTACTTCGATTACTAGATGAATAGAATTGTTATTTAACATATTTGCAATGTTTTACCATTTTTCTTAAATACTAGTATTATGTAATGGGTTTGAAGTGAATGAAGTAGTTGGCCTAATTTTAAATGCACTCAAAACATCTAATTTAGAAACTACTTTAAGCTCGATGAGATTTAACAAATGAGTGTTTCAGTTCTCCAGATTTTCAAAGTAGCAAAACGTACATTACATTATGGTAAAAATGTATATTCCTTATATTTGTATAATATTTTCACAAAATTAATTTTGATTTAAAATGAATTTATAATACTGTTTAATTCAAAGACTTTAGTTTAGTTCTTCTCCCCCCTGAAGTTTAAGATTTAGTTATTATGTCTGTAAGAATGGCTAAATCATAGAACCCTGTGTGTTCAAAAATTTCTTCATAAGTTTTGTTTCTGGATTTTTAAAATTCTTCTATGAAACTTTTGTAAGAGAAGCTGGGATGGAACCCGGGCAGCCAGACAGAATGTCCCTTCCCTGAGTGAAAATTTCTATCGTTTTTTTGAAAGTGACCTTATGATATTTCAGAATAAACCCTTGTAATACTAATAAATGTATATAGATTTTTTAATGTTTATATAATGCGTGTTTGGTTCTTACAATATTTTGAGCTATTATATTACTAATTCTGTAAGTGAATTAAGACAGTTTAATATAGAATACCTGCTTCAAGGCTAAAAGTAAAGTATTTGAATTATGTTTTACCTTTCGTCTGTTTTCAGACGCAGGTTCTATTGTACAATTTACTGAATTTCTCGGTATTGGACATCTCACATAGCTGACAAAATGTCATTCCTACGTTTAGGTTTTATAGTACAATATGTTGAGCATCCCTACATTAATATATGACTTTAATTCCTTCAAAAGAAAAAGTAGTATCTTAGTTTTCTTGAATTTGTGGTCAAAATTTTAGTATGTAGGTAATTGCAATAGCTCTTCCACGAAATTGCATTTACATTTTTTGCAACATTTCAAAATGCTGTATCATTCAATGGCATTTGATGTGTTTTGGCGTGCTGTGTTAAAGCTGAGCTCAAACCCGGGCAGATAAACAATATGTTCTTTCCCTGAGTGAAATATTGCTATAATTTCATTAAAGTGACCTGGTAATATTTCAGGATAATTTTTTGTACATTGAACTAAGCTGTCCTCTCTCGTGGATGAGAGTACCTAAGTAAAGAACTAAAATTCTGAATGAAATATTTTGTTTATGGTATATGACTTTTGTTTCCAAGATGGTCTTCGAAATCTGTTTTTAGAATGGTGCTTTTGTGCCCTTTTTTAAAAAAAATCTTTAAAAGTATATATGAATAGCTCTTTCAATGTTAATATATTGTGAGTTTGATTCTTACTCTATTTTGATCTGTTATCTAATTCTGTGTGTGAATTAAGGTAGTTTAATATATAACACCTGCTTCAAAGCTAACAGTAAAGTTTATTTTGTTTATTTGTGATTTAAAATTGCCTGCTTATTGTCTTTTGGTGCCATCTTTCTACCAGCACTAAAATTATTTACTCTTCTCGAAGATCATTATCCCTTTTATTCTGTGTATCCGTAATAACTGTCTAAATTTTTTTTTTTCATTATTCATGTTGTACCCATACATTAAAAACCCCTTTCGCTTATACTGTACTTCTGTCGTATTAGGAAAATCATTTGCTTTTCTATCAACTGCATTCATGATTTTAGTAAGAATGTAGCACATTGCTGGAGTTTAAAACAAAGAAGGCTACTTTTGAAGTTTTATATATTAAGAAACAATATTATATATTTCTCTTTGTGTATAATTATTCTTTAATATCAAATTAGTTAAAATATAATGGTTCCTTTTTCCCCCTTGGCCTCTTCTAGTGTAATTTGTCATCATTTTTGTGCACTCTTGGATTGCAGAACATGATACCGCGAAAGAAAAAGAACGATGATGAAAAGAATGGAGAAATAGTGCAGAGCAAAAAGACATCTGTGGCTGGTAATTCTTGTTTTATATCAACTTTATTTTAACTAGAAATGCTTTAATGTTATAATTTGTATGTCCCTTTTCACATGTTGCTTTGTATTGGTGTTTTACTAGTTATTTATTTTACATAAACGCTTCACATTATATTTTAATGTTTAGGGTAGCATTTATGCATTAATTTCTTAATTTTTGAATTCCATATTGAAGTGTCTGAATTGGTTTTTTCTTTATATTGTATTGTAATATTCGAAGTGAGGTTGAACTGTTAATCACACTATAATTATCAGAAGTCTGAGAATTATTAGAGTTTTGTTGCTTCGTAGTGGTTTCAGAATTACTGCTGTAGTGTAATTTTCTCCCAAGTGGCCTCCTTTCGCATTACGAGGAGGAGGCTAAACATTTTCCTCTCTCTCTTTCCTAATATTTTCCCTGTCCAACGGGGTGTTCTGTTCCCAACAGGCCAGTGTAATTGCACTGCCTGTGTATAAACCAATTTGGTTTCAGTTTTTCCCGAATTTAGAGTCTCTCTGTCAAGTGCTGTTTATCTTAAAACCATTGAACATAACATAACATAACAATAGGGCACTTCCTTCTTATGAAAAGAAGGAAAGGAGTTTAGGCAAAATTGCCCATTACTCTGCCGCCATTTGATCATTTAAATCAAGGGATTTAAATGGTAACTCCCGTAAAAGGTAAATAGTAAATAGATAAGATCTCAAACTGACACCAAATATATAGTATCAGCAAAAGATCCCATCTGTAAGTTCAAGGTGTCGGCTGGATCGTAAAAACTTGCCTATTGGATGGAAAACCGATTCAATCCCTCAAAAACCACCAAACGCAAATTCTTGACCAAACAAGAGTGCGATGGAGAGTCAATTAAATAAATAAGGAGGGCAGAGGTGCATTCTCAAGCCAAATGGCCAGGTAGTGTATAAAGATTTGATATCAGTATATTCCAAAACACAGCTATGAGAGGGAAATCCCTGCATAGTTTCTTTTCAAAAAAAAAAAAAAAAAAAAAAAAAGAACTCATAGGGCGTCTCAATGCTTGTTTCTTGTGGTTCCATATTCACCTTACCTGTAGGTGTTTAGTATACATCAGAAACCCTATTATGCCAGAGAGCCCTTTGTATAAAAGGGCTTGATCAAAGGTAATATAGGGAAACCCAAGGAATTTGTTTCTAGGGACAGAGAACACCGGACATCGTCCCAGAAAGTGAAAAGGTGTTTCCTCTTCTTCTCCACAAGCTGGGCAGAGAGGAGATTCGACAAGACCACATTTGTGGAGATGCTTAGCTAGATAAGCATGTCCAGTAACAATTTGAATTACCTGGCGTAAGTTAGTTCTACTGAGGTGTATGAGTTTACCTGAAAAGTTAAGTGTACTGAGCACCAATTTAGAATGAGCACAGTCTGGAAGTTTAGACCATATATCATCATGTTTGTTCTTTATCCAGCTTCTTACTTCTTTTTTAACCGTTTGATATGAAACTGGGTAAAATGGTTCTGGGCCAGACATGGGTAGTTGCGAAGCATCTTTAGCTACTTTATCAGCTAGTTCATTTCCAGCAAAATCACAATGACCTGGGACCCAGACTAAACTAATGGTATTATGGGCCTGAGCCAGAGAATTGAGATCTTGAGTACAGTTCTAAACACAGTTTTGTAACTTGACACGATTAGCCAGGGCAAGGATGGCTGATTGGCTGTCAGAGAGAATATATATATACTTATCAACTGTATTTTTAGCTAAGAGCTCCCTGGCGACCATATTGATCGCCAGAACCTCGGCTTGGAAAACAGTTGTAAATTTACCAAGGTATAGATGAAATCTAATGAAATCTTCTTCAGATCCCTTGGTCCTTATAATAGCTCCAGCTCCAGTGAAGTTGGATTTTGATCCATCTGTGTAACATTCAATTGAGCCTGTTGGAATTAGGTCAGTTAGAGATTCTATCTCATTCCTTTTTGGTATATGAGTTGAGAATAGTTTATCTGGAACTATTGTTTTAGTAATTGCATCTTTGGGCATATAGATTATAGGGATCTCATTGCCCAAGTCCAGACATATGTCAATGTGGCTTTTCAGGTGGCTTTTATGACCAAAACCTGTCCTTTGGCACCATGTGCCATTTTTATTCAATCTATACATGGCTTTAATTGCTTCTCTGCTCAAGAATAATTTCAAGGGTGGAATTTGCAGTAAAAATTCTAATGCAGCAGTAGGGGTACTATTTAAAGCCCCACTAATGCTTAGGCAAGCAAGTCTTTGCACCTTTTGTAAAATGTTTAAATACGTGCTTTTGTTAATAACATTAATCCAGACCACGCATCCGTAAGAAAGCATTGGCCGGACAATGGCAGTATAAATCCATAGAGTAGATTTTGGGTTAAGGCCCCATTGTTCGCCTACAAAGTACTAGAACATTTGTGGCCGTTTGTGCCTTTTCTTTTATATGGGTGATCCATGTAAGTTTACTATCCAGGTAACATCTTAGGTATTTAACGCATTCCTTATGCCTAATAATCTGGTGACCCAGATATAAATCTGCCAGTTTCCATTTCCTTCTCCACGTGAAAACTATGACCTCAGATTTTTCAGCAGAGAAAGAAAGGCCATTTGTATCACCCCAGTGTGAAACTTTATTTAAGATCTGCTGAGCTTGATTATGTAGGGTTCCGATATCGAAACCCTGTAATAACACAATAAGGTCATCTGCATAAGCCTGTGACATGCCAGGTTCCTCCCGTAGAAATACTAAGAGTGAGTCGAAAACCAGGTTCCACAGGAACGGAGAAAGAATACCACCCTGCGGACACCCTTTAGTAATATCTCTCTTTACTTCATAGTCAGCGAGACTAACACAGATATTCCTGTTTTTAATCATGAAGATGACCCATCTAGTTATCATAGGGTGAATATGACTTCCAGTAAGGGCCTTATGTATTTTCTCGAAACCGATGTTATCAAAGGCTCCTACAATATCCAGTAGAATCCCAATGGCAAAGTGTCTATAATTGTTTTTTCTATTCTCCACATGAGTTGGTGTAAGGCCGACTCAGTGGAGAAGCCAGGCCTAAAACCGTGTTGGTCTAAGCCAAAGGTATGTTTCAGATTATTATCTGACTGGAGGTGCCAGAAAATCAATCGCTCCAACAGCTTAAGCTGGAAGGATGTTAGCGTGATCATTCTAAAAGAGTTTGGTTTCTCATATGTATCTTTTCCTGGTTTAGGAAGAAACACACCTCGTGAAGTTCTCCAAACCTTAGGAACATATCCTAAAATCAAACTGGACCTGAATATGTCCACGAGAATGTGACCAAAAATATCCCAGCCTTTCTGAAGCAGAATTGGGTAAATGCCATCGTTGCCTGGAGATTTAAAGGGAAGAAATACATCAAGGGCCGCTTTAGCCTTTTCAAAATTCACAATTGTCTTATCAAAATCCAGATCTAATGGATTATGAAGTAGTTCCAATGGATTTTCCTGGGGGTCAGAGGTGACACTTCTGTCCCCCAGATGAAAATTCAACATGGTCGAAAGTGTATCCAAAGGGTTTATAGTATAACTGCCATCAGGTCGCATAACCGATGAGAGTTGAGACTCCTGAGATCTTTTAAGAATCTTATATACTCTGGCAGTCTCATGGTAGGACAGAATATCTGTGCAGAACGATCTCCATGAGTTGTATTTAGTTTTCCTGATTTCCCTTTTAAATTTCCTTTGTAGAATTTTGAAGTTAGACCAGTTAACTTCAGATTTATTTCTGACAGCTTTCCTGTGAGCTCTCCGAACCTCTAAGCGGAGGCTTTCAAGCTCCTTGGTCCACCAAACTCTCTTGCTAGGAGAGTATTTCCTTCGTTTGAGAGGGCATGATGCATGATAAGATTCAATAATGATATTTGTCAAGTTGTTTGCTTGAATATCAAGCTCCTCGACTGTACAATTATTGTCTAAAACCTGAAGGTTAATGACATTAGAAACCAGGAAATCCTTATAAAGGTCCCAATTTGTGTTTTTAATGTTTCTGAAATATTCAGCTGGAATTTCATCTCTAATACAAAATTGTATAAGGCGATAATCAGAAAGTGAGGGATTGTCACTTACATGCCAATTCTCAATAAGGTTATAAATATCAGAAGAAGTTAATGTGAGGTCAATGACTTCTTCTCTTCTTCTGTTAACAAAGGTGGGGCGATTTCCCCTATTTACCCAAGTTAGGTTGGTATTCATTATAAATTCCATGAGTTTTTCTCCTCTAGGATTAGTATCAGAACTGCCCCATGACAGGTGGTGAGCGTTAACATCACCACCAATAACCATAGGAATATTGTTTATTTCACAGAAGCTCACAAGATCTATAAATTCTTGCGGAATGTTAAGGTCATGAGCCATGTAAACCGAGCAAAAACAAATGTTTCCTCTCAGTGAACTGTTTATGTCCTTAATTACAATAGCAGTTAAGTCCTCTGATGTAAATTGGGATAATTTCATAGCCTTTATATTTTTAGAAATGTAAATGCTAGTTCTAGGCCTTTTATCAGGTCCCTCTGTCGAAAAGAAGTGCGTGTTCATGGGCCTACCAAGGATTTTACCCTTGTACACCCAAGGTTCTTGAATTAAGGCAACAAAAGTGCCTTGCTTACCTAATTGAGCAGCTAAATTGTATGAAGCTGCTCTGCTTTGTTGCAGGTTTGTTGCTCTGCTCCGCTAGAAGATCAGACATTGTTTTTCTGTTGTTTAACAATTCCTTCATCTTCTCTTCAGTTAAAAGCTCTTCTTCGTAATGAGCGCTTTTATTATCAAGGGGTTTTATAAGCACCTAATTCTTCTTTTGTAATTTTCTGATTCATTGTTTGACTTTTCTATCATCCATATGTGAAAATTCTTGGGCATCCTTTGCTTTTGACATCTGTAAGATTTTTTGGACTTCATTTTCAGTCGATGGAAACTGTTTAAAGTAGGAGATAAATTCTTTCCGGTGTTGATGGATGAATGTTGAACCACGTATGAATGAAATTCTAGGAGTGGAAAAATTAAATGGAATCCTTTAAGGTACTGCTATACGCGAAATCACGCTTTACAGGTCTGCCCTCAGCAATTAACTGCTGCGGTAAAAACGATAGGCTACGAAACGTAACTTGAAGAATCATATGAGGTATGTAGAATGCAGTTTGGGAGTTTAGTCGTGATAAATAAACAGTCTATACAGATGACTGGAAATAATAAAAATTTAGATGGATTTACTATGAAGTATTTTATTCCTGGACCATGGATTAGTCATAAACAGTACTTTTGTCAAAACACATTAAAGTATATGGATTCCCTGTTTAAGAAAGGAATTTCTCTCTGACAGTATGCAGTATGTATCCTAGCTGGAATAGCGAGGTGTTACATCTTCAGGTAAATAGAAGCTGTTATTCTGCAATTTTTACTGAAAATGTGTGTTTAAATTATGTTACCTAGATAGCAAAATTAGATAACCCTATTTTTAACTCTTTTTATATGAAAATGAAACCAAATACAGACAAAGAATTAAAATTGCATTCACATTACACAAAGTATAAAAATGTGTGATATAAATATGTTAAAGAAAATGCATTACACAAAGTATAAAAGTGTGTGATATATGTTATAGAAAAGGCATAATCTTTGTATTATTTACAAAAAATTCAGCAAGATGAAAGTTAAATACAGGGAAATCATATTTTAATGTGAAATTTAACACTGCATTTTTTCTGCGAGTTTTTTTTTTCCCCTTTGGTACATGCGATGTTATGGCTAAATCCTTGCAGTCGTTAGAATGTTGATTTGTTATCCTGTAGCTTAACATTGATTTTAACAAGTTCATTGTTGAAAATCCTCTTTCACATCTTTAAGTAGATTGGAAAGAGGAATTTATCTTTTTAAAAGTTTAACAGTTCATGATTTTTTTTATCTATTACTATTCAAATGGCTTGGCTTTTTGTGATATTCTTGATCTTAATTAGGATAAAAATAAGTTACTTCGATTACTAGATCAATAGAATTGTTGTTTAACATATTTGCAATCTTTTACCATTTTTCTTAAATACTAGTATTATGTAATGGGTCTGAAGTGAATGAAGTATTTGGCCTAATTTTAAATGCACTCAAAACATCTAATTTAGAAACTACTTTAAGCTCGATGAGATTTAACAAATGAGTGTTTCAGTTCTCCAGATTTTCAGAGTAGCAAAACGTACATTACATTATGGTAAAAATGTATATTCCTTATATTTGTATAATATTTTCACAAAATTAATTTTGATTTAAAATGAATTTATAATACTGTTTAATTCAAAGACTTTAGTTTAGTTCTTCTCCCCCCTGAAGTTTAAGATTTAGTTATTATGTCTGTAAGAATGGCTAAATCATAGAACCCTGTATGTTCAAAAATTTCTTCATAAGTTTTGTTTCTGGATTTTTAAAATTCTTCTATGAAACTTTTGTAAGAGAAGCTGGGATGGAACCCGGGCAGCCAGACAGAATGTCCCTTCCCTGAGTGAAAATTTCTATCGTTTCTTTGAAAGTGACATTATGATATTTCAGAATAAATCCTCGTAATACTAATAAACGTATATCAATTTTTTAATGTTTATATAATGCGTGTTTGGTTCTTACAATATTTTGAGCCATTATATTACTAATTCTGTATGTGAATTAAGACAGTTTAATATAGAATACCTGCATCAAGGCTAAAAGTAAAGTATTTGAATTATGTTTTACCTTTCGTCTGTTTTCAGACGCAGGTTCTATTCTGCAATTTAAGGAAATTTCTCGGTATTGGACATCTCACATAGCTGACAAAATGTCATTCCTATGTTTAGGTTTTATAGTACAATAAGTTGAGCATCCTTACATTAATATATGACTTTGATTCCTTCGAAAGAAAAAGTAGTATCTTAGTTTTCTTGAATTTGTGGTCAAAATTTTAGTATGTAGGTAATTGCAATAGCTCTTCCACGAAATTGCATTTAAATTTTTTGCAACATTTCAAAATGCTCTATCATTCAATGGCATTTGATGTGTTTTGGCGTGCTGTGTTAAAGCTGAGCTCAAACCCGGGCAGCTAAACAATATGTTCTTTCCCTGAGTCAAATATTGCTATAATTTCATTAAAGTGACCTGGTAATATTTCAGGATAATTTTTTGTACATCGGACTAAGCTGTCCTCTCTCGTGGATGAGAGTACCTAAGTAAAGAACTTAAATTTAGAAACGGTATTCACGTTAAAATTCTGAATGAAATATTTCGTTTATGGTATATGACTTTTGTTTCCAAGATGGTCTTCGAAATCTGTTTTTAGAATGGTGCTTTTGTGCCCTTTTTTTTTAAAAAAATCTTTAAAAGTCTATATGTATAGCTCTTTCAATGTTAATATATTGTGAGTTTGATTCTTACTCTATTTTGATCTGTTATCTGACTAATTCTGTGTGTGAATTAAGGTAGTTTAATATATAACACCTGCTTCAAGGCTAACAGTAAAGTTTATTTTGTTTATTTGTGATTTAAAATTGCCTGTTTATTGTCTTTTGGTGCCATCTTTCTACCAGCACTGAAATTATTCACTCTTCTCGAAGATCATCATTCCTCTTATTCTGTGTATCCGTAATAACTGTCTAAATTTTTTTTTTCTTTCATTATTCATGTTGTACCCATACATTAGAAACCCCTTTCGCTTACTGTACTTCTGTCGTATTAGGAAAATCATTTGCTTTTCTATCAACTGCATTCATGATTTTAGTAAGAATGTAGCACATTGCTGGAGTTTAAAACAAAGAAGGCTACTTTTGAAGTTTTATATATTAAGAAACAATATTATATATTTCTCTTTGTGTATAATTATTGTTTAATATCAAAGTAGTTAAAATATAATGGTTCCTTTTTTCCCCCTTGGCCTCTTCTAGTGTAATTTGTCATCATTTTTGTGCACTCTTGGATTGCAGAACATGATACCGTGAAAGAAAAAGAACGATGATGAAAAGAATGGAGAAATAGTGGAGAGCAAAAAGACATCTGTGGCTGGTAATTCTTGTTTTATATCAACTTTATTTTAACTAGAAATGCTTTAATGTTATAATTTGTATGTCCCTTTTCACATGTTGCTTTGTATTGGCGTTTTACTAGTTATTTATTTTACATAAACGCTTCACATTATATTTTAATGTTTAGGGTAGCATTTATGCATTAATTTCTTAGGTTTTGAATTCCATATTGAAGTGTCTGAATTGGTTTTTCTTTATATTGTATTGTAATATTCGAAGTGAGGTTGAACTGTTAATCACACTATAATTATCAGAAGTCTGAGAATTATTAGAGTTTTGTTGCTTCGTAGTGGTTTCAGAATTACTGCTGTAGTGTAATTTTCTCCCAAGTGGCCTCCTTTCGCATTACGAGGGGGAGGCTAAACATTTTCCTCTCTCTCTTTCCTAATATTTTCCCTGTCCAACAGGCCAGTGTAATTGCACTGCCTGTGTATAAACCAATTTGGTTTCAGTTTTTCCCGAATTTAGAGTCTCTCTGTCAAGTGCTGTTTATCTTAAAACCATTGAGAGTTAAATGTTGAACAAAAAAGAAATGTAAATAAAAATTTAATGAGTACTCGTAAAGAAAGTTATTTTAAGCGAATTGTCTTCTCTTAAGGGATGCTCAAAATGTGCTTTTTCTTAGTTGTTTTAAGCATACTTTATTATATGTTTTCCTTAATCTGAACTATTTTGACATATTGTGAAGTTTTATGAACCAATTTGCAAAGATCTATTTAAAATTGATTCGATAAATAAAAATTCATCTTGAAATCAAATCAGAGATGTTTTATTATTATAGAAGTAAGATTCTGCAGATTAACTTTCAACTTTGTTTTGTGAAGCACTCTGAAAGTTTCTTTTGGACTTGTCATGTATTTGCCAAGACAATTTCCGTTGTCTTGGCAAATACATGACAGAATTATTTTTTTGAAAAAGCTGATGTCTTTTGCTTATAAGAATGACTGATGCAACTGTAACCGTGTTGCTGTAAAGAGCACATGTTTCCCAGTAGCTCTTTTAAAGTGTCCGGTTTTTTTCTTTAATTTGGTCAATCTCCGCTAGAAGATCAGACATTGTTTTTCTGTTGTTTAACAATTCCTTCATCTCCTCTTCAGTTAAAAGCTCTTCTTCGTAATGAGCGCTTTTATTATCAAGGGGTGTTATAAGCACCTAATTCTTCTTTTGTAATTTTCTGATTCATTGTTTGACTTTTCTATCATCCATATGTGAAAATTCTTGGGCATCCTTTGCTTTTGACATTTGTAAGATTTTTTGGACTTCATTTTCAGTCGATGGAAACTGTTTAAAGTAGGAGATAAATTCTTTCCGGTGTTGATGGATGAATGTTGAACCACGTATGAATGAAATTCTAGGAGTGGAAAAATTAAATGGAATCCTTTAAGGTACTGCTATACGCGAAATCACGCTTTACAGGTCTGCCCTCAGCAATTAACTGCTGTGGTAAAAACGATAGGCTACGAAACGTGACTTGAAGAATCATATGAGGTATGTAGAATGCAGTTTGGGAGTTTAGTCGTGATAAATAAACAGTCTATACAGATGACTGGAAATAATAAAAATTTAGATGGATTTACTATGAAGTATTTTATTCCTGGACCATGGATTAGTCATAAACAGTACTTTTGTCAAAACACATTAAAGTATATGGATTCCCTGTTTAAGAAAGGAATTTCTCTCTGACGGTATGCAGTATGTATCGTAGCTGGAATAGCGAGGTGTTACGTCTTCAGGTAAATAGAAGCTGTTATTCTGCAATTTTTACTGAAAATGTGTGTTTAAATTATGTTACCTAGATAGCAAAATTAGATAACCCTATTTTTAACTCTTTTTATATGAAAATGAAACCAAATACAGACAAAGAATTAAAATTGCATTCACATTACACAAAGTATAAAAATGTGTGATATAAATATGTTAAAGAAAATGCATTTCACAAAGTATAAAAGTGTGTGATATAATATGTTATAGAAAAGGTATAATCTTTGTATTATTTACAAAAAATTCAGCAAGATGAAAGTTAAATACAGGGAAATCATATTTTAATGTGAAATTTAACACTGCATTTTTTCTGCGAGTTTTTTTTTTCCCCTTTGGTACATGCGATGTTATGGCTAAATCCTTGCAGTCGTTAGAATGTTGATTTGTTATCCTGTATCTTAACATTAATTTTAACAAGTTCATTGTTGAAAATCCTCTTTCACATCTTTAAGTAGATTGGAAAGAGGAATTTATCTTTTTAAAAGTTTAACAGTTCATGATTTTTTTTATCTAGGACTATTCAAATGGCTTGGCTTTTTGTGATATTCTTGATCTTAATTAGGATAAAAATAAGTTATTTCGATTACTAGATCAATAGAATTGTTATTTAACATATTTGCAATCTTTTACCATTTTTCTTAAATACTAGTATTATGTAATGGGTCTGAAGTGAATGAAGTATTTAGCCTAATTTTAAATGCACTCAAAACATCTAATTTAGAAACTACTTTAAGCTCGATGAGATATAACAAATGAGTGTTTCAGTTCTCCAGATTTTCAGAGTAGCAAAACGTACATTACATTATGGTAAAAATGTATATTCCTTATATTTTTATAATATTTTCACAAAATTAATTTTGATTTAAAATGAATTTATAATACTGTTTAATTCAAAGACTTTAGTTTAGTTCTTCTTCCCCCTAAAGTTTAAGATTTAGTTATTATGTCTGTAAGAATGGCTAAATCATAGAACCCTGTATGTTCAAAAATTTCTTCATAAGTTTTGTTTCTGGATTTTTAAAATTCTTCTATGAAACTTTTGTAAGAGAAGCTGGGATGGAACCCGGGCAGCGAGACAGAATGTCCCTTCCCTGAGTGAAAATTTCTATCGTTTCTTTGAAAGTGACATTATGATATTTCAGAATAAATCCTCGTAATACTAATAAATGTATATCAATTTTTTAATGTTTATATAATGCGTGTTTGGTTCTTACAATATTTTGAGCTATTATATTACTAATTCTGTATGTGAATTAAGACAGTTTAATATGGAATACCTGCATCAAGGCTAAAAGTAAAGTATTTGAATTATGTTTTACCTTTCGTCTGTTTTCAGACGCAGGTTCTATTCTGCAATTTAACGGAATTTCTCGGTATTGTACATCTCACATAGCTGACAAAATGTCATTCCTATGTTTAGGTTTTATAGTACAATAAGTTGAGCATCCCTACATTAGTACATCTTAGTTTTCTTGAATTTGTGGTCAAAATTTTAGTATGTAGGTAATTGCAATAGCTCTTCCACGAAATTGCATTTAAATTTTTTGCAACATTTCAAAATGCTCTATCATTCAATGGCATTTGATGTGTTTTGGCGTGCTGTGTTAAAGCTGAGCTCAAACCCGGGCAGCTAAACAATATGTTCTTTCCCTGAGTCAAATATTGCTATAATTTCATTAAAGTGACCTGGTAATATTTCAGGATAATTTTTTGTACATCGGACTAAGCTGTCCTCTGAGAGTACCTAAGTAAAGAACTTAAATTTAGAAACGGTATTCACGTTAAAATTCTGAATGAAATATTTCGTTTATGGTAAATGACTTTTGTTTCCAAGATGGTCTTCGAAATCTGTTTTTAGAATGGTGCTTTTTTGCCCTTTTTTTTAAAAAAAATCTTTAAAAGTCTATATGTATAGCTCTTTCAATGTTAATATATTGTGAGTTTGATTCTTACTCTATTTTGATCTGTTATCTGACTAATTCTGTGTGTGAGTTAAGGTAGTTCAATATATAACACCTGCTTCAAAGCTAACAGTAAAGTTTATTTTGTTTATTTGTGATTTAAAATTGCCTGCTTATTGTCTTTTGGTGCCATCTTTCTACCAGCACTGAAATTATTTACTCTTCTCGAAGATCATTATCCCTCTTATTCTGTGTATCCGTAATAACTGTCTAATTTTTTTTTTTCTTTCATTATTCATGTTGTACCCATACATTAGAAACCCCTTTCGCTTACTGTACTTCTGTCGTATTAGGAAAATCATTTGCTTTTCTATCAACTGCATTCATGATTTTAGTAAGAATGAAGCACATTGCTGGAGTTTAAAACAAAGAAGGCTACTTTTGAAGTTTTATATATTAAGAAACAATATTATATATTTCTCTTTGTGTATAATTATTCTTTAATATCAAAGTAGTTAAAATATAATGGTTCCTTTTTTCCCCCTTGGCCTCTTCTAGTGTAATTTGTCATCATTTTTGTGCACTCTTGGATTGCAGAACATGATACCGTGAAAGAAAAAGAACGATGATGAAAAGAATGAAGAAATAGTGCAGAGCAAAAAGACATCTGTGGCTGGTAATTCTGGTTTTATATCAACTTTATTTTAACTAGAAATGCTTTAATGTTATAATTTGTATGTCCCTTTACACATGTTGCTTTGTATTGGTGTTTTACTAGTTATTTATTTTACATAAACGCTTCACATTATATTTTAATGTTTAGGGTAGCATTTATGCATTAATTTCATAGGTTTTGAATTCCATATTGAAGTGTCTGAATTGGTTTTTTCTTTATATTGTATTGTAATATTCGAAGTGAGGTTGAACTGTTAATCACACTATAATTATCAGAAGTCTGAGAATTATTAGAGTTTTGTTGCTTCGTAGTGGTTTCAGAATTACTGCTGTAGTGTAATTTTCTCCCAAGTGGCCTCCTTTCGCATTACGAGGAGGAGGCTAAACATTTTCCTCTCTCTCTTTCCTAATATTTTCCCTGTCCAACGGGGTGTTCTGTTCCCAACAGGCCAGTGTAATTGCACTGCCTGTGTATAAACCAATTTGGTTTCAGTTTTTCCCGAATTTAGAGTCTCTCTGTCAAGTGCTGTTTATCTTAAAACCATTGAGAGTTAAATGTTGAACAAAAAAGAAATGTAAATAAAAATTTAATGAGTACTCGTAAAGAAAGTTATTTTAAGCGAATTGTCTTCTCTTAAGGGATGCTCAAAATGTGCTTTTTCTTAGTTGTTTTAAGCATACTTTATTATATGTTTTCCTTAATCTGAACTATTTTGACATATTGTGAAGTTTTATGAACCAATTTGCAAAGATCTATTTAAAATTGATTCGATAAATAAAAATTCATCTTGAAATCAAATCAGAGATGTTTTATTATTATAGAAGTAAGATTCTGCAGATTAACTTTCAACTTTGTTTTGTGAAGCACTCTGAAAGTTTCTTTTGGACTTGTCATGTATTTGCCAAGACAATTTCCGTTGTCTTGGCAAATACATGACAGAATTATTTTTTTGAAAAAGCTGATGTCTTTTGCTTATAAGAATGACTAATGCAACTGTAACCGTGTTCCTGTAAAGAGCACGTTTCCCAGTAGCTCTTTTAAAGTGTCCGGTTTTTTTCTTTAATTTGGTCAATCTCCGCTAGAAGATCAGACATTGTTTTTCTGTTGTTTAACAATTCCTTCATCTTCTCTTCAGTTAAAAGCTCTTCTTCGTAATGAGCGCTTTTATTATCAAGGGGTTTTATAAGCACCGAATTCTTCTTTTGTAATTTTCTGATTCATTGTTTGACTTTTCTATCATCCATATGTGAAAATTCTTGAGCATCCTTTGCTTTTGACATTTGTAAGATTTTTTGGACTTCATTTTCAGTCGATGGAAACTGTTTAAAGTAGGAGATAAATTCTTTCCGGTGTTGATGGATGAATGTTGAACCACGTATGAATGAAATTCTAGGAGTGGAAAAATTAAATGGAATCCTTTAAGGTACTGCTATACGCGAAATCACGCTTTACACGTCTGCCCTCAGCAATTAACTGCTGTGGTAAAAACGATAGGCTACGAAACGTGACTTGAAGAATCATATGAGGTATGTAGAATGCAGTTTGGGAGTTTAGTCGTGATAAATAAACAGTCTATACAGATGACTGGAAATAATAAAAATTTAGATGGATTTACTATGAAGTATTTTATTCCTGGACCATGGATTAGTCATAAACAGTACTTTTGTCAAAACACATTAAAGTATATGGATTCCCTGTTTAAGAAAGGAATTTCTCTCTGACAGTATGCAGTATGTATCATAGCTGGAATAGCGAGGTGTTACGTCTTCAGGGAAATAGAAGCTGTTATTCTGCAATTTTTACTGAAAATGTGTGTTTAAATTATGTTACCTAGATAGCAAAATTAGATAACCCTATTTTTAACTCTTTTTATATGAAAATGAAACCAAATACAGACAAAGAATTAAAATTGCATTCACATTACACAAAGTATAAAAATGTGTGATATAAATATGTTAAAGAAAATGCATTACACAAATATATATGTGTGATATAATATGTTATAGAAAAGGTATAATCTTTGTATTATTTACAAAAAATTCAGCAAGATGAAAGTTAAATTCAGGGAAATCATATTTTAATGTGAAATTTAACACTGCATTTTTTCTGCGAGTTTTTTTTTTCCCCTTTGGTACATGCGATGTTATGGCTAAATCCTTGCAGTCGTTAGAATGTTGATTTGTTATCCTGTATCTTAACATTGATTTTAACAAGTTCATTGTTGAAAATCCTCTTTCACGTCTTTAAGTAGATTGGAAAGAGGAATTTTTCTTTTTAAAAGTTTAACAGTTCATGATTTTTTTTATCTAGGACTATTCAAATGGCTTGGCTTTTTGTGATATTCTTGATCTTAATTAGGATAAAAATAAGTTACTTCGATTACTAGATCAATAGAATTGTTATTTAACATATTTGCAATCTTTTACCATTTTTCTTAAATACTAGTATTATGTAATGGGTCTGAAGTGAATGAAGTATTTGGCCTAATTTTAAATGCACTCAAAACATCTAATTTAGAAACTACTTTAAGCTCGATGAGATTTAACAAATGAGTGTTTCAGTTCTCCAGATTTTCAGAGTAGCAAAACGTACATTACATTATGGTAAAAATGTATATTCCTTATATTTGTATAATATTTTCACAAAATTAATTTTGATTTAAAATGAATTTGTAATACCGTTTAATTCAAAGACTTTAGTTTAGTTCTTCTCCCCCCTGAAGTTTAAGATTTAGTTATTATGTCTGTAAGAATGGCTAAATCATAGAACCCTGTATGTTCAAAAATTTCTTCATAAGTTTTGTTTCTGGATTTTTAAAATTCTTCTATGAAACTTTTGTAAGAGAAGCTGGGATGGAACCCGGGCAGCCAGACAGAATGTCCCTTGCCTGAATGAAAATTTCTATCGTTTCTTTGAAAGTGACATTATGATATTTCAGAATAAATCCTCGTAATACTAATAAATGTATATCAATTTTTTAATGTTTATATAATGCGTGTTTGGTTCTTACAATATTTTGAGCTATTATATTACTAATTCTGTATGTGAATTAAGACAGTTTAATATAGAATACCTGCATCAAGGCTAAAAGTAAAGTATTTGGATTATGTTTTACCTTTCGTCTGTTTTCAGACGCAGGTTCTATTCTGCAATTTAACTGAATTTCTCGGTATTGGACATCTCACATAGCTGACAAAATGTCATTCCTATGTTTAGGTTTTATAGTACAATAAGTTGAGCATCCTTACATTAATATATGACTTTGATTCCTTCGAAAGAAAAAGTAGTATCTTAGTTTTCTTGAATTTGTGGTCAAAATTTTAGTATGTAGGTAATTGCAATAGCTCTTCCACGAAATTGCATTTAAATTTTTTGCAACATTTCAAAATGCTCTATCATTCAATGGCATTTGATGTGTTTTGGCGTGCCGTGTTAAAGCTGAGCTCAAACCCGGGCAGCTAAACAATATGTTCTTTCCCTGAGTCAAATATTGCTATAATTTCATTAAAGTGACCTGGTAATATTTCAGGATAATTTTTTGTACATCGGACTAAGCTGTCCTCTGAGAGTACCTAAGTAAAGAACTTAAATTTAGAAACGGTATTCACGTTAAAATTCTGAATGAAATATTTCGTTTATGGTATATGACTTTTGTTTCCAAGATGGTCTTCGAAATCTGTTTTTAGAATGGTGCTTTTGTACCCTTTTTTTTTTAAAAATCTTTAAAAGTCTATATGTATAGCTCTTTCAATGTTAATATATTGTGAGTTTGATTCTTACTCTATTTTGATCTGTTATCTGACTAATTCTGTGTGTGAATTAAGGTAGTTTAATATATAACACCTGCTTCAAAGCTAACAGTAAATTTTATTTTGTTTATTTGTGATTTAAAATTGCCTGCTTATTGTCTTTTGGTTCCATCTTTCTACCAGCACTGAAATTATTTACTCTTCTCGAAGATCATTATCCCTCTTATTCTGTGTATCCGTAATAACTGTCTAATTTTTTTTTTCTTTCATTATTCATGTTGTACCCATACATTAAAAACCCCTTTCGCTTACTGTACTTCTGTCGTATTAGGAAAATCATTTGCTTTTCTATCAACTGCATTCATGATTTTAGTAAGAATGTAGCACATTGCTGGAGTTTAAAACAAAGAAGGCTACTTTTGAAGTTTTATATATTAAGAAACAATATTATATATTTCTCTTTGTGTATAATTATTGTTTAATATCAAAGTAGTTAAAATATAATGGTTCCTTTTTTCCCCCTTGGCCTCTTCTAGTGTAATTTGTCATCATTTTTGTGCACTCTTGGATTGCAGAACATGATACCGTGAAAGAAAAAGAACGATGATGAAAAGAATGGAGAAATAGTGGAGAGCAAAAAGACATCTGTGGCTGGTAATTCTTGTTTTATATCAACTTTATTTTAACTAGAAATGCTTTAATGTTATAATTTGTATGTCCCTTTTCACATGTTGCTTTGTATTGGCGTTTTACTAGTTATTTATTTTACATAAACGCTTCACATTATATTTTAATGTTTAGGGTAGCATTTATGCATTAATTTCTTAGGTTTTGAATTCCATATTGAAGTGTCTGAATTGGTTTTTTCTTTATATTGTATTGTAATATTCGAAGTGAGGTTGAACTGTTAATCACACTATAATTATCAGAAGTCTGAGAATTATTAGAGTTTTGTTGCTTCGTAGTGGTTTCAGAATTACTGCTGTAGTGTAATTTTCTCCCAAGTGGCCTCCTTTCGCATTACGAGGAGGAGGCTAAACATTTTCCTCTCTCTCTTTCCTAATATTTTCCCTGTCCAACAGGCCAGTGTAATTGCACTGCCTGTGTATAAACCAATTTGGTTTCAGTTTTTCCCGAATTTAGAGTCTCTCTGTCAAGTGCTGTTTATCTTAAAACCATTGAGAGTTAAATGTTGAACAAAAAAGAAATGTAAATAAAAATTTAATGAGTACTCGTAAAGAAAGTTATTTTAAGCGAATTGTCTTCTCTTAAGGGATGCTCAAAATGTGCTTTTTCTTAGTTGTTTTAAGCATACTTTATTATATGTTTTCCTTAATCTGAACTATTTTGACATATTGTGAAGTTTTATGAACCAATTTGCAAAGATCTATTTAAAATTGATTCGATAAATAAAAATTCATCTTGAAATCAAATCAGAGATGTTTTATTATTATAGAAGTAAGATTCTGCAGATTAACTTTCAACTTTGTTTTGTGAAGCACTCTGAAAGTTTCTTTTGGACTTGTCATGTATTTGCCAAGACAATTTCCGTTGTCTTGGCAAATACATGACAGAATTATTTTTTTGAAAAAGCTGATGTCTTTTGCTTATAAGAATGACTGATGCAACTGTAACCGTGTTGCTGTAAAGAGCACATGTTTCCCAGTAGCTCTTTTAAAGTGTCCGGTTTTTTTCTTTAATTTGGTCAATCTCCGCTAGAAGATCAGACATTGTTTTTCTGTTGTTTAACAATTCCTTCATCTTCTCTTCAGTTAAAAGCTCTTCTTCGTAATGAGCGCTTTTATTATCAAGGGGTTTTATAAGCACCTAATTCTTCTTTTGTAATTTTCTGATTCATTGTTTGACTTTTCTATCATCCATATGTGAAAATTCTTGGGCATCCTTTGCTTTTGACATTTGTAAGATTTTTTGGACTTCATTTTCAGTCGATGGAAACTGTTTAAAGTAGGAGATAAATTCTTTCCGGTGTTGATGGATGAATGTTGAACCACGTATGAATGAAATTCTAGGAGTGGAAAAATTAAATGGAATCCTTTAAGGTACTGCTATACGCGAAATCACGCTTTACAGGTCTGCCCTCAGCAATTAACTGCTGTGGTAAAAACGATAGGCTACGAAACGTGACTTGAAGAATCATATGAGGTATGTAGAATGCAGTTTGGGAGTTTAGTCGTGATAAATAAACAGTCTATACAGATGACTGGAAATAATAAAAATTTAGATGGATTTACTATGAAGTATTTTATTCCTGGACCATGGATTAGTCATAAACAGTACTTTTGTCAAAACACATTAAAGTATATGGATTCCCTGTTTAAGAAAGGAATTTCTCTCTGACAGTATGCAGTATGTATCATAGCTGGAATAGCGAGGTGTTACGTCTTCAGGGAAATAGAAGCTGTTATTCTGCAATTTTTACTGAAAATGTGTGTTTAAATTATGTTACCTAGATAGCAAAATTAGATAACCCTATTTTTAACTCTTTTTATATGAAAATGAAACCAAATACAGACGAAGAATTAAAATTGCATTCACATTACACAAAGTATAAAAATGTGTGATATAAATATGTTAAAGAAAATGCATTACACAAATATATATGTGTGATATAATATGTTATAGAAAAGGTATAATCTTTGTATTATTTACAAAAAATTCAGCAAGATGAAAGTTAAATTCAGGGAAATCATATTTTAATGTGAAATTTAACACTGCATTTTTTCTGCGAGTTTTTTTTTTCCCCTTTGGTACATGCGATGTTATGGCTAAATCCTTGCAGTCGTTAGAATGTTGATTTGTTATCCTGTATCTTAACATTGATTTTAACAAGTTCATTGTTGAAAATCCTCTTTCACGTCTTTAAGTAGATTGGAAAGAGGAATTTTTCTTTTTAAAAGTTTAACAGTTCATGATTTTTTTTATCTAGGACTATTCAAATGGCTTGGCTTTTTGTGATATTCTTGATCTTAATTAGGATAAAAATAAGTTACTTCGATTACTAGATCAATAGAATTGTTATTTAACATATTTGCAATCTTTTACCATTTTTCTTAAATACTAGTATTATGTAATGGGTCTGAAGTGAATGAAGTATTTGGCCTAATTTTAAATGCACTCAAAACATCTAATTTAGAAACTACTTTAAGCTCGATGAGATTTAACAAATGAGTGTTTCAGTTCTCCAGATTTTCAGAGTAGCAAAACGTACATTACATTATGGTAAAAATGTATATTCCTTATATTTGTATAATATTTTCACAAAATTAATTTTGATTTAAAATGAATTTGTAATACCGTTTAATTCAAAGACTTTAGTTTAGTTCTTCTCCCCCCTGAAGTTTAAGATTTAGTTATTATGTCTGTAAGAATGGCTAAATCATAGAACCCTGTATGTTCAAAAATTTCTTCATAAGTTTTGTTTCTGGATTTTTAAAATTCTTCTATGAAACTTTTGTAAGAGAAGCTGGGATGGAACCCGGGCAGCCAGACAGAATGTCCCTTGCCTGAATGAAAATTTCTATCGTTTCTTTGAAAGTGACATTATGATATTTCAGAATAAATCCTCGTAATACTAATAAATGTATATCAATTTTTTAATGTTTATATAATGCGTGTTTGGTTCTTACAATATTTTGAGCTATTATATTACTAATTCTGTATGTGAATTAAGACAGTTTAATATAGAATACCTGCATCAAGGCTAAAAGTAAAGTATTTGGATTATGTTTTACCTTTCGTCTGTTTTCAGACGCAGGTTCTATTCTGCAATTTAACGGAATTTCTCGGTATTGGACATCTCACATAGCTGACAAAATGTCATTCCTATGTTTAGGTTTTATAGTACAATAAGTTGAGCATCCTTACATTAATATATGACTTTGATTCCTTCGAAAGAAAAAGTAGTATCTTAGTTTTCTTGAATTTGTGGTCAAAATTTTAGTATGTAGGTAATTGCAATAGCTCTTCCACGAAATTGCATTTAAATTTTTTGCAACATTTCAAAATGCTCTATCATTCAATGGCATTTGATGTGTTTTGGCGTGCCGTGTTAAAGCTGAGCTCAAACCCGGGCAGCTAAACAATATGTTCTTTCCCTGAGTCAAATATTGCTATAATTTCATTAAAGTGACCTGGTAATATTTCAGGATAATTTTTTGTACATCGGACTAAGCTGTCCTCTGAGAGTACCTAAGTAAAGAACTTAAATTTAGAAACGGTATTCACGTTAAAATTCTGAATGAAATATTTCGTTTATGGTATATGACTTTTGTTTCCAAGATGGTCTTCGAAATCTGTTTTTAGAATGGTGCTTTTGTACCCTTTTTTTTTTAAAAATCTTTAAAAGTCTATATGTATAGCTCTTTCAATGTTAATATATTGTGAGTTTGATTCTTACTCTATTTTGATCTGTTATCTGACTAATTCTGTGTGTGAATTAAGGTAGTTTAATATATAACACCTGCTTCAAAGCTAACAGTAAATTTTATTTTGTTTATTTGTGATTTAAAATTGCCTGCTTATTGTCTTTTGGTTCCATCTTTCTACCAGCACTGAAATTATTTACTCTTCTCGAAGATCATTATCCCTCTTATTCTGTGTATCCGTAATAACTGTCTAATTTTTTTTTTCTTTCATTATTCATGTTGTACCCATACATTAAAAACCCCTTTCGCTTACTGTACTTCTGTCGTATTAGGAAAATCATTTGCTTTTCTATCAACTGCATTCATGATTTTAGTAAGAATGTAGCACATTGCTGGAGTTTAAAACAAAGAAGGCTACTTTTGAAGTTTTATATATTAAGAAACAATATTATATATTTCTCTTTGTGTATAATTATTGTTTAATATCAAAGTAGTTAAAATATAATGGTTCCTTTTTTCCCCCTTGGCCTCTTCTAGTGTAATTTGTCATCATTTTTGTGCACTCTTGGATTGCAGAACATGATACCGTGAAAGAAAAAGAACGATGATGAAAAGAATGGAGAAATAGTGGAGAGCAAAAAGACATCTGTGGCTGGTAATTCTTGTTTTATATCAACTTTATTTTAACTAGAAATGCTTTAATGTTATAATTTGTATGTCCCTTTTCACATGTTGCTTTGTATTGGCGTTTTACTAGTTATTTATTTTACATAAACGCTTCACATTATATTTTAATGTTTAGGGTAGCATTTATGCATTAATTTCTTAGGTTTTGAATTCCATATTGAAGTGTCTGAATTGGTTTTTTCTTTATATTGTATTGTAATATTCGAAGTGAGGTTGAACTGTTAATCACACTATAATTATCAGAAGTCTGAGAATTATTAGAGTTTTGTTGCTTCGTAGTGGTTTCAGAATTACTGCTGTAGTGTAATTTTCTCCCAAGTGGCCTCCTTTCGCATTACGAGGAGGAGGCTAAACATTTTCCTCTCTCTCTTTCCTAATATTTTCCCTGTCCAACAGGCCAGTGTAATTGCACTGCCTGTGTATAAACCAATTTGGTTTCAGTTTTTCCCGAATTTAGAGTCTCTCTGTCAAGTGCTGTTTATCTTAAAACCATTGAGAGTTAAATGTTGAACAAAAAAGAAATGTAAATAAAAATTTAATGAGTACTCGTAAAGAAAGTTATTTTAAGCGAATTGTCTTCTCTTAAGGGATGCTCAAAATGTGCTTTTTCTTAGTTGTTTTAAGCATACTTTATTATATGTTTTCCTTAATCTGAACTATTTTGACATATTGTGAAGTTTTATGAACCAATTTGCAAAGATCTATTTAAAATTGATTCGATAAATAAAAATTCATCTTGAAATCAAATCAGAGATGTTTTATTATTATAGAAGTAAGATTCTGCAGATTAACTTTCAACTTTGTTTTGTGAAGCACTCTGAAAGTTTCTTTTGGACTTGTCATGTATTTGCCAAGACAATTTCCGTTGTCTTGGCAAATACATGACAGAATTATTTTTTTGAAAAAGCTGATGTCTTTTGCTTATAAGAATGACTGATGCAACTGTAACCGTGTTGCTGTAAAGAGCACATGTTTCCCAGTAGCTCTTTTAAAGTGTCCGGTTTTTTTCTTTAATTTGGTCAATCTCCGCTAGAAGATCAGACATTGTTTTTCTGTTGTTTAACAATTCCTTCATCTTCTCTTCAGTTAAAAGCTCTTCTTCGTAATGAGCGCTTTTATTATCAAGGGGTTTTATAAGCACCTAATTCTTCTTTTGTAATTTTCTGATTCATTGTTTGACTTTTCTATCATCCATATGTGAAAATTCTTGGGCATCCTTTGCTTTTGACATTTGTAAGATTTTTTGGACTTCATTTTCAGTCGATGGAAACTGTTTAAAGTAGGAGATAAATTCTTTCCGGTGTTGATGGATGAATGTTGAACCACGTATGAATGAAATTCTAGGAGTGGAAAAATTAAATGGAATCCTTTAAGGTACTGCTATACGCGAAATCACGCTTTACAGGTCTGCCCTCAGCAATTAACTGCTGTGGTAAAAACGATAGGCTACGAAACGTGACTTGAAGAATCATATGAGGTATGTAGAATGCAGTTTGGGAGTTTAGTCGTGATAAATAAACAGTCTATACAGATGACTGGAAATAATAAAAATTTAGATGGATTTACTATGAAGTATTTTATTCCTGGACCATGGATTAGTCATAAACAGTACTTTTGTCAAAACACAATAAAGTATATGGATTCCCTGTTTAAGAAAGGAATTTCTCTCTGACAGTATGCAGTATGTATCATAGCTGGAATAGCGAGGTGTTACGTCTTCAGGGAAATAGAAGCTGTTATTCTGCAATTTTTACTGAAAATGTGTGTTTAAATTATGTTACCTAGATAGCAAAATTAGATAACCCTATTTTTAACTCTTTTTATATGAAAATGAAACCAAATACAGACGAAGAATTAAAATTGCATTCACATTACACAAAGTATAAAAATGTGTGATATAAATATGTTAAAGAAAATGCATTACACAAAGTATAAAAGTGTGTGATATAATATGTTATAGAAAAGGTATAATCTTTGTATTATTTACAAAAAATTCAGCAAGATGAAAGTTAAATACAGGGAAATCATATTTTAATGTGAAATTTAACACTGCATTTTTTCTGCGAGTTTTTTTTTTCCCCTTTGGTACATGCGATGTTATGGCTAAATCCTTGCAGTCGTTAGAATGTTGATTTGTTATCCTGTATCTTAACATTGATTTTAACAAGTTCATTGTTGAAAATCCTCTTTCACGTCTTTAAGTAGATTGGAAAGAGGAATTTTTCTTTTTAAAAGTTTAACAGTTCATGATTTTTTTTATCTAGGACTATTCAAATGGCTTGGCTTTTTGTGATATTCTTGATCTTAATTAGGATAAAAATAAGTTACTTCGATTACTAGATCAATAGAATTGTTATTTAACATATTTGCAATCTTTTACCATTTTTCTTAAATACTAGTATTATGTAATGGGTCTGAAGTGAATGAAGTATTTGGCCTAATTTTAAATGCACTCAAAACATCTAATTTAGAAACTACTTTAAGCTCGATGAGATTTAACAAATGAGTGTTTCAGTTCTCCAGATTTTCAGAGTAGCAAAATGTACATTACATTATGGTAAAAATGTATATTCCTTATATTTGTATAATATTTTCACAAAATTAATTTTGATTTAAAATGAATTTGTAATACCGTTTAATTCAAAGACTTTAGTTTAGTTCTTCTCCCCCCTGAAGTTTAAGATTTAGTTATTATGTCTGTAAGAATGGCTAAATCATAGAACCCTGTATGTTCAAAAATTTCTTCATAAGTTTTGTTTCTGGATTTTTAAAATTCTTCTATGAAACTTTTGTAAGAGAAGCTGGGATGGAACCCGGGCAGCCAGACAGAATGTCCCTTCCCTGAGTGAAAATTTCTATCGTTTCTTTGAAAGTGACATTATGATATTTCAGAATAAATCCTCGTAATATTAATAAATGTATATCAATTTTTTAATGTTTATATAATGCGTGTTTGGTTCTTACAATATTTTGAGCTATTATATTACTAATTCTGTATGTGAATTAAGACAGTTTAATATTGAATACCTGCATCAAGGCTAAAAGTAAAGTATTTGGATTATGTTTTACCTTTCGTCTGTTTTCAGACGCAGGTTCTATTCTGCAATTTAACGGAATTTCTCGGTATTGGACATCTCACATAGCTGACAAAATGTCATTCCTATGTTTAGGTTTTATAGTACAATAAGTTGAGCATCCTTACATTAATATATGACTTTGATTCCTTCGAAAGAAAAAGTAGTATCTTAGTTTTCTTGAATTTGTGGTCAAAATTTTAGTATGTAGGTAATTGCAATAGCTCTTCCACGAAATTGCATTTAAATTTTTTGCAACATTTCAAAATGCTCTATCATTCAATGGCATTTGATGTGTTTTGGCGTGCTGTGTTAAAGCTGAGCTCAAACCCGGGCAGCTAAACAATATGTTCTTTCCCTGAGTGAAATATTGCTATAATTTCATTAAAGTGACCTGGTAATATTTCAGGGTAATTTTTTGTACATCGGACTAAGCTGTCCTCTCTCGTGGATGAGAGTACCTAAGTAAAGAACTTAAATTTAGAAACGGTATTCACGTTAAAATTCTGAATGAAATATTTCGTTTATGGTATATGACTTTTGTTTCCAAGATGGTCTTCGAAATCTGTTTTTAGAATGGTGCTTTTGTACCCTTTTTTTTTTAAAAATCTTTAAAAGTCTATATGTATAGCTCTTTCAATGTTAATATATTGTGAGTTTGATTCTTACTCTATTTTGATCTGTTATCTGACTAATTCTGTGTGTGAATTAAGGTAGTTTAATATATAACACCTGCTTCAAAGCTAACAGTAAATTTTATTTTGTTTATTTGTGATTTAAAATTGCCTGCTTATTGTCTTTTGGTTCCATCTTTCTACCAGCACTGAAATTATTTACTCTTCTCGAAGATCATTATCCCTCTTATTCTGTGTATCCGTAATAACTGTCTAATTTTTTTTTTCTTTCATTATTCATGTTGTACCCATACATTAAAAACCCCTTTCGCTTACTGTACTTCTGTCGTATTAGGAAAATCATTTGCTTTTCTATCAACTGCATTCATGATTTTAGTAAGAATGTAGCACATTGCTGGAGTTTAAAACAAAGAAGGCTACTTTTGAAGTTTTATATATTAAGAAACAATATTATATATTTCTCTTTGTGTATAATTATTCTTTAATATCAAAGTAGTTAAAATATAATGGTTCCTTTTTTCCCCCTTGGCCTCTTCTAGTGTAATTTGTCATCATTTTTGTGCACTCTTGGATTGCAGAACATGATACCGTGAAAGAAAAAGAACGATGATGAAAAGAATGGAGAAATAGTGGAGAGCAAAAAGACATCTGTGGCTGGTAATTCTTGTTTTATATCAACTTTATTTTAACTAGAAATGCTTTAATGTTATAATTTGTATGTCCCTTTTCACATGTTGCTTTGTATTGGCGTTTTACTAGTTATTTATTTTACATAAACGCTTCACATTATATTTTAATGTTTAGGGTAGCATTTATGCATTAATTTCTTAGGTTTTGAATTCCATATTGAAGTGTCTGAATTGGTTTTTTCTTTATATTGTATTGTAATATTCGAAGTGAGGTTGAACTGTTAATCACACTATAATTATCAGAAGTCTGAGAATTATTAGAGTTTTGTTGCTTCGTAGTTGTTTCAGAATTACTGCTGTAGTGTAATTTTCTCCCAAGTGGCCTCCTTTCGCATTACGAGGAGGAGGCTAAACATTTTCCTCTCTCTCTTTCCTAATATTTTCCCTGTCCAACGGGGTCTTCTGTTCCCAACAGGCCAGTGTAATTGCACTGCCTGTGTATAAACCAATTTGGTTTCAATTTTTCCCGAATTTAGAGTCTCTCTGTCAAGTGCTGTTTATCTTAAAACCATTGAGAGTTAAATGTTGAACAAAAAAGAAATGTAAATAAAAATTTAATGAGTACTCCTAAAGAAAGTTATTGGAACCGAATTGTCTTCTCTTAAGGGATGCTCAAAATGTGCTTTTTCTTAGTTGTTTTAAGCATACTTTATTATATGTTTTCCTTAATCTGAACTATTTTGACATATTGTGAAGTTTTATGAACCAATTTGCAAAGATCTATTTAAAATTGATTCGATAAATAAAAATTCATCTTGAAATCAAATCAGAGATGTTTTATTATTATAGAAGTAAGATTCTGCAGATTAACTTTCAACTTTGTTTTGTGAAGCACTCTGAAAGTTTCTTTTGGACTTGTCATGTATTTGCCAAGACAATTTCCGTTGTCTTGGCAAATACATGACAGAATTATTTTTTTGAAAAAGCTGATGTCTTTTGCTTATAAGAATGACTGATGCAACTGTAACCGTGTTGCTGTAAAGAGCACATGTTTCCCAGTAGCTCTTTTAAAGTGTCCGGTTTTTTTCTTTAATTTGGTCAATCTCCGCTAGAAGATCAGACATTGTTTTTCTGTTGTTTAACAATTCCTTCATCTTCTCTTCAGTTAAAAGCTCTTCTTCGTAATGAGCGCTTTTATTATCAAGGGGTTTTATAAGCACCTAATTCTTCTTTTGTAATTTTCTGATTCATTGTTTGACTTTTCTATCATCCATATGTGAAAATTCTTGGGCATCCTTTGCTTTTGACATTTGTAAGATTTTTTGGACTTCATTTTCAGTCGATGGAAACTGTTTAAAGTAGGAGATAAATTCTTTCCGGTGTTGATGGATGAATGTTGAACCACGTATGAATGAAATTCTAGGAGTGGAAAAATTAAATGGAATCCTTTAAGGTACTGCTATACGCGAAATCACGCTTTACAGGTCTGCCCTCAGCAATTAACTGCTGTGGTAAAAACGATAGGCTACGAAACGTGACTTGAAGAATCATATGAGGTATGTAGAATGCAGTTTGGGAGTTTAGTCGTGATAAATAAACAGTCTATACAGATGACTGGAAATAATAAAAATTTAGATGGATTTACTATGAAGTATTTTATTCCTGGACCATGGATTAGTCATAAACAGTACTTTTGTCAAAACACAATAAAGTATATGGATTCCCTGTTTAAGAAAGGAATTTCTCTCTGACAGTATGCAGTATGTATCATAGCTGGAATAGCGAGGTGTTACGTCTTCAGGGAAATAGAAGCTGTTATTCTGCAATTTTTACTGAAAATGTGTGTTTAAATTATGTTACCTAGATAGCAAAATTAGATAACCCTATTTTTAACTCTTTTTATATGAAAATGAAACCAAATACAGACGAAGAATTAAAATTGCATTCACATTACACAAAGTATAAAAATGTGTGATATAAATATGTTAAAGAAAATGCATTACACAAAGTATAAAAGTGTGTGATATAATATGTTATAGAAAAGGTATAATCTTTGTATTATTTACAAAAAATTCAGCAAGATGAAAGTTAAATACAGGGAAATCATATTTTAATGTGAAATTTAACACTGCATTTTTTCTGCGAGTTTTTTTTTTCCCCTTTGGTACATGCGATGTTATGGCTAAATCCTTGCAGTCGTTAGAATGTTGATTTGTTATCCTGTATCTTAACATTGATTTTAACAAGTTCATTGTTGAAAATCCTCTTTCACGTCTTTAAGTAGATTGGAAAGAGGAATTTTTCTTCTTAAAAGTTTAACAGTTCATTATTTTTTTTATCTAGGACTATTCAAATGGCTTGGCTTTTTGTGATATTCTTGATCTTAATTAGGATAAAAATAAGTTACTTCGATTACTAGATCAATAGAATTGTTATTTAACATATTTGCAATCTTTTACCATTTTTCTTAAATACTAGTATTATGTAATGGGTCTGAAGTGAATGAAGTATTTGGCCTAATTTTAAATGCACTCAAAACATCTAATTTAGAAACTACTTTAAGCTCGATGAGATTTAACAAATGAGTGTTTCAGTTCTCCAGATTTTCAGAGTAGCAAAACGTACATTACATTATGGTAAAAATGTATATTCCTTATATTTGTATAATATTTTCACAAAATTAATTTTGATTTAAAATGAATTTGTAATACCGTTTAATTCAAAGACTTTAGTTTAGTTCTTCTCCCCCCTGAAGTTTAAGATTTAGTTATTATGTCTGTAAGAATGGCTAAATCATAGAACCCTGTATGTTCAAAAATTTCTTCATAAGTTTTGTTTCTGGATTTTTAAAATTCTTCTATGAAACTTTTGTAAGAGAAGCTGGGATGGAACCCGGGCAGCCAGACAGAATGTCCCTTCCCTGAGTGAAAATTTCTATCGTTTCTTTGAAAGTGACATTATGATATTTCAGAATAAATCCTCGTAATACTAATAAATGTATATCAATTTTTTAATGTTTATATAATGCGTGTTTGGTTCTTACAATATTTTGAGCTATTATATTACTAATTCTGTATGTGAATTAAGACAGTTTAATATAGAATACCTGCATCAAGGCTAAAAGTAAAGTATTTGGATTATGTTTTACCTTTCGTCTGTTTTCAGACGCAGGTTCTATTCTGCAATTTAACGGAATTTCTCAGTATTGGACATCTCACATAGCTGACAAAATGTCATTCCTATGTTTAGGTTTTATAGTACAATAAGTTGAGCATCCTTACATTAATATATGACTTTGATTCCTTCGAAAGAAAAAGTAGTATCTTAGTTTTCTTGAATTTGTGGTCAAAATTTTAGTATGTAGGTAATTGCAATAGCTCTTCCACGAAATTGCATTTAAATTTTTTGCAACATTTCAAAATGCTCTATCATTCAATGGCATTTGATGTGTTTTGGCGTGCTGTGTTAAAGCTGAGCTCAAACCCGGGCAGCTAAACAATATGTTCTTTCCCTGAGTGAAATATTGCTATAATTTCATTAAAGTGACCTGGTAATATTTCAGGGTAATTTTTTGTACATCGGACTAAGCTGTCCTCTCTCGTGGATGAGAGTACCTAAGTAAAGAACTTAAATTTAGAAACGGTATTCACGTTAAAATTCTGAATGAAATATTTCGTTTATGGTATATGACTTTTGTTTCCAAGATGGTCTTCGAAATCTGTTTTTAGAATGGTGCTTTTGTGCCCTTTTTTTTTTAAAAATTTTTTAAAAGTCTATATGTATAGCTCTTTCAATGTTAATATATTGTGAGTTTGATTCTTACTCTATTTTGATCTGTTATCTGACTAATTCTGTGTGTGAATTAAGGTAGTTTAATATATAACACCTGCTTCAAAGCTAACAGTAAATTTTATTTTGTTTATTTGTGATTTAAAATTGCCTGCTTATTGTCTTTTGGTTCCATCTTTCTACCAGCACTGAAATTATTTACTCTTCTCGAAGATCATTATCCCTCTTATTCTGTGTATCCGTAATAACTGTCTAATTTTTTTTTTTTCTTTCATTATTCATGTTGTACCCATACATGAAAAACCCCTTTCGCTTACTGTACTTCTGTCGTATTAGGAAAATCATTTGCTTTTCTATCAACTGCATTCATGATTTTAGTAAGAACGTAGCACATTGCTGGAGTTTAAAACAAAGAAGGCTACTTTTGAATTTTATATATTAAGAAACAATATTATATATTTCTCTTTGTGTATAATTATTCTTTAATATCAAAGTAGTTAAAATATAATGGTTCCTTTTTTCCCCCTTGGCCTCTTCTATTGTAATTTGTCATCATTTTTGTGCACTCTTGGATTGCAGAACATGATACCGTGAAAGAAAAAGAACGATGATGAAAAGAATGGAGAAATAGTGGAGAGCAAAAAGACATCTGTGGCTGGTAATTCTTGTTTTATATCAACTTTATTTTAACTAGAAATGCTTTAATGTTATAATTTGTATGTCCCTTTTCACATGTTGCTTTGTATTGGCGTTTTACTAGTTATTTATTTTACATAAACGCTTCACATTATATTTTAATGTTTAGGGTAGCATTTATGCATTAATTTCTTAGGTTTTGAATTCCATATTGAAGTGTCTGAATTGGTTTTTTCTTTATATTGTATTGTAATATTCGAAGTGAGGTTGAACTGTTAATCACACTATAATTATCAGAAGTCTGAGAATTATTAGAGTTTTGTTGCTTCGTAGTTGTTTCAGAATTACTGCTGTAGTGTAATTTTCTCCCAAGTGGCCTCCTTTCGCATTACGAGGAGGAGGCTAAACATTTTCCTCTCTCTCTTTCCTAATATTTTCCCTGTCCAACGGGGTCTTCTGTTCCCAACAGGCCAGTGTAATTGCACTGCCTGTGTATAAACCAATTTGGTTTCAATTTTTCCCGAATTTAGAGTCTCTCTGTCAAGTGCTGTTTATCTTAAAACCATTGAGAGTTAAATGTTGAACAAAAAAGAAATGTAAATAAAAATTTAATGAGTACTCCTAAAGAAAGTTATTGGAACCGAATTGTCTTCTCTTAAGGGATGCTCAAAATGTGCTTTTTCTTAGTTGTTTTAAGCATACTTTATTATATGTTTTCCTTAATCTGAACTATTTTGACATATTGTGAAGTTTTATGGACCAATTTGCAAAGATCTATTTAAAATTGATTCGATAAATAAAAATTCATCTTGAAATCAAATCAGAGATGTTTTATTATTATAGAAGTAAGATTCTGCAGATTAACTTTCAACTTTGTTTTGTGAAGCACTCTGAAAGTTTCTTTTGGACTTGTCATGTATTTGCCAAGACAATTTCCGTTGTCTTGGCCAATACATGACAGAATTATTTTTTTGAAAAAGCTGATGTCTTTTGCTTATAAGAATGACTGATGCAACTGTAACCGTGTTGCTGTAAAGAGCACATGTTTCCCAGTAGCTCTTTTAAAGTGTCCGGTTTTTTTCTTTAATTTGGTCAATCTCCGCTAGAAGATCAGACATTGTTTTTCTGTTGTTTAACAATTCCTTCATCTTCTCTTCAGTTAAAAGCTCTTCTTCGTAATGAGCGCTTTTATTATCAAGGGGTTTTATAAGCACCTAATTCTTCTTTTGTAATTTTCTGATTCATTGTTTGACTTTTCTATCATCCATATGTGAAAATTCTTGGGCATCCTTTGCTTTTGACATTTGTAAGATTTTTTGGACTTCATTTTCAGTCGATGGAAACTGTTTAAAGTAGGAGATAAATTCTTTCCGGTGTTGATGGATGAATGTTGAACCACGTATGAATGAAATTCTAGGAGTGGAAAAATTAAATGGAATCCTTTAAGGTACTGCTATACGCGAAATCACACTTTACAGGTCTGCCCTCAGCAATTAACTGCTGTGGTAAAAACGATAGGCTACGAAACGTGACTTGAAGAATCATGTGAGGTATGGAGAATGCAGTTTGGGAGTTTAGTCGTGATAAATAAACAGTCTATACAGATGACTGGAAATAATAAAAATTTAGATGGATTTACTATGAAGTATTTTATTCCTGGACCATGGACTAGTCATAAACAGTACTTTTGTCAAAACACATTAAAGTATATGGATTCCCTGTTTAAGAAAGGAATTTCTCTCTGACAGTATGCAGTATGTATCATAGCTGGAATAGCGAGGTGTTACGTCTTCAGGGAAATAGAAGCTGTTATTCTGCAATTTTTACTGAAAATGTGTGTTTAAATTATGTTACCTAGATAGCAAAATTAGATAACCCTATTTTTAACTCTTTTTATATGAAAATGAAACCAAATACAGACAAAGAATTAAAATTGCATTCACATTACACAAAGTATAAAAATGTGTGATATAAATATGTTAAAGAAAATGCATTACACAAAGTATAAAAGTGTGTGATATAATATGTTATAGAAAAGGTATAATCTTTGTATTATTTACAAAAAATTCAGCAAGATGAAAGTTAAATACAGGGAAATCATATTTTAATGTGAAATTTAACACTGCATTTTTTCTGCGAGTTTTTTTTTCCCCTTTGGTACATGCGATGTTATGGCTAAATCCTTGCAGTCGTTAGAATGTTGATTTGTTATCCTGTATCTTAACATTGATTTTAACAAGTTCATTGTTGAAAATCCTCTTTCACGTCTTTAAGTAGATTGGAAAGAGGAATTTTTCTTTTTAAAAGTTTAACAGTTCATGATTTTTTTTATCTAGGACTATTCAAATGGCTTGGCTTTTTGTGATATTCTTGATCTTAATTAGGATAAAAATAAGTTACTTCGATTACTAGATCAATAGAATTGTTATTTAACATATTTGCAATCTTTTACCATTTTTCTTAAATACTAGTATTATGTAATGGGTCTGAAGTGAATGAAGTATTTGGCCTAATTTTAAATGCACTCAAAACATCTAATTTAGAAACTACTTTAAGCTCGATGAGATTTAACAAATGAGTGTTTCAGTTCTCCAGATTTTCAGAGGAGCAAAACGTACATTACATTATGGTAAAAATGTATATTCCTTATATTTGTATAATATTTTCACAAAATTAATTTTGATTTAAAATGAATTTGTAATACCGTTTAATTCAAAGACTTTAGTTTAGTTCTTCTCCCCCCTGAAGTTTAAGATTTAGTTATTATGTCTGTAAGAATGGCTAAATCATAGAACCCTGTATGTTCAAAAATTTCTTCATAAGTTTTGTTTCTGGATTTTTAAAATTCTTCTATGAAACTTTTGTAAGAGAAGCTGGGATGGAACCCGGGCAGCCAGACAGAATGTCCCTTCCCTGAGTGAAAATTTCTATCGTTTCTTTGAAAGTGACATTATGATATTTCAGAATAAATCCTCGTAATACTAATAAATGTATATCAATTTTTTAATGTTTATATAATGCGTGTTTGGTTCTTACAATATTTTGAGCTATTATATTACTAATTCTGTATGTGAATTAAGACAGTTTAATATAGAATACCTGCATCAAGGCTAAAAGTAAAGTATTTGGATTATGTTTTACCTTTCGTCTGTTTTCAGACGCAGGTTCTATTCTGCAATTTAACGGAATTTCTCGGTATTGGACATCTCACATAGCTGACAAAATGTCATTCCTATGTTTAGGTTTTATAGTACAATAAGTTGAGCATCCTTACATTAATATATGACTTTGATTCCTTCGAAAGAAAAAGTAGTATCTTAGTTTTCTTGAATTTGTGGTCAAAATTTTAGTACGTAGGTAATTGCAATAGCTCTTCCACGAAATTGCATTTAAATTTTTTGCAACATTTCAAAATGCTCTATCATTCAATGGCATTTGATGTGTTTTGGCGTGCTGTGTTAAAGCTGAGCTCAAACCCGGGCAGCTAAACAATATGTTCTTTCCCTGAGTGAAATATTGCTATAATTTCATTAAAGTGACCTGGTAATATTTCAGGGTAATTTTTTGTACATCGGACTAAGCTGTCCTCTCTCGTGGATGAGAGTACCTAAGTAAAGAACTTAAATTTAGAAACGGTATTCACGTTAAAATTCTGAATGAAATATTTCGTTTATGGTATATGACTTTTGTTTCCAAGATGGTCTTCGAAATCTGTTTTTAGAATGGTGCTTTTGTGCCCTTTTTTTTTAAAAAAATTTTTAAAAGTCTATATGTATAGCTCTTTCAATGTTAATATATTGTGAGTTTGATTCTTACTCTATTTTGATCTGTTATCTGACTAATTATGTGTGTGAATTAAGGTAGTTTAATATATAACACCTGCTTCAAAGCTAACAGTAAATTTTATTTTGTTTATTTGTGATTTGAAATTGCCTGCTTATTGTCTTTTGGTTCCATCTTTCTACCAGCACTGAAATTATTTACTCTTCTCGAAGATCATTATCCCTCTTATTCTGTGTATCCGTAATAACTGTCTAATTTTTTTTTTTTCTTTCATTATTCATGTTGTACCCATACATTAAAAACCCCTTTCGCTTACTGTACTTCTGTCGTATTAGGAAAATCATTTGCTTTTCTATCAACTGCATTCATGATTTTAGTAAGAACGTAGCACATTGCTGGAGTTTAAAACAAAGAAGGCTACTTTTGAATTTTATATATTAAGAAACAATATTATATATTTCTCTTTGTGTATAATTATTCTTTAATATCAAAGTAGTTAAAATATAATGGTTCCTTTTTTCCCCCTTGGCCTCTTCTAGTGTAATTTGTCATCATTTTTGTGCACTCTTGGATTGCAGAACATGATACCGTGAAAGAAAAAGAACGATGATGAAAAGAATGGAGAAATAGTGGAGAGCAAAAAGACATCTGTGGCTGGTAATTCTTGTTTTATATCAACTTTATTTTAACTAGAAATGCTTTAATGTTATAATTTGTATGTCCCTTTTCACATGTTGCTTTGTATTGGCGTTTTACTAGTTATTTATTTTACATAAACGCTTCACATTATATTTTAATGTTTAGGGTAGCATTTATGCATTAATTTCTTAGGTTTTGAATTCCATATTGAAGTGTCTGAATTGGTTTTTTCTTTATATTGTTTTTAATATTCGAAGTGAGGTTGAACTGTTAATCACACTATAATTATCAGAAGTCTGAGAATTATTAGAGTTTTGTTGCTTCGTAGTGGTTTCAGAATTACTGCTGTAGTGTAATTTTCTCCCAAGTGGCCTCCTTTCGCATTACGAGGAGGAGGCTAAACATTTTCTTCTCTCTCTTTCCTAATATTTTCCCTGTCCAACGGGGTCTTCTGTTCCCAACAGGCCAGTGTAATTGCACTGCCTGTGTATAAACCAATTTGGTTTCAATTTTTCCCGAATTTAGAGTCTCTCTGTCAAGTGCTGTTTATCTTAAAACCATTGAGAGTTAAATGTTGAACAAAAAAGAAATGTAAATAAAAATTTAATGAGTACTCCTAAAGAAAGTTATTGGAACCGAATTGTCTTCTCTTAAGGGATGCTCAAAATGTGCTTTTTCTTAGTTGTTTTAAGCATACTTTATTATATGTTTTCCTTAATCTGAACTATTTTGACATATTGTGAAGTTTTATGGACCAATTTGCAAAGATCTATTTAAAATTGATTCGATAAATAAAAATTCATCTTGAAATCAAATCAGAGATGTTTTATTATTATAGAAGTAAGATTCTGCAGATTAACTTTCAACTTTGTTTTGTGAAGCACTCTGAAAGTTTCTTTTGGACTTGTCATGTATTTGCCAAGACAATTTCCGTTGTCTTGGCAAATACATGACAGAATTATTTTTTTGAAAAAGCTGATGTCTTTTGCTTATAAGAATGACTGATGCAACTGTAACCGTGTTGCTGTAAAGAGCACATGTTTCCCAGTAGCTCTTTTAAAGTGTCCGGTTTTTTTCTTTAATTTGGTCAATCTCCGCTAGAAGATCAGACATTGTTTTTCTGTTGTTTAACAATTCCTTCATCTTCTCTTCAGTTAAAAGCTCTTCTTCGTAATGAGCGCTTTTATTATCAAGGGGTTTTATAAGCACCTAATTCTTCTTTTGTAATTTTCTGATTCATTGTTTGACTTTTCTATCATCCATATGTGAAAATTCTTGGGCATCCTTTGCTTTTGACATTTGTAAGATTTTTTGGACTTCATTTTCAGTCGATGGAAACTGTTTAAAGTAGGAGATAAATTCTTTCCGGTGTTGATGGATGAATGTTGAACCACGTATGAATGAAATTCTAGGAGTGGAAAAATTAAATGGAATCCTTTAAGGTACTGCTATACGCGAAATCACGCTTTACAGGTCTGCCCTCAGCAATTAACTGCTGTGGTAAAAACGATAGGCTACGAAACGTGACTTGAAGAATCATATGAGGTATGTAGAATGCAGTTTGGGAGTTTAGTCGTGATAAATAAACAGTCTATACAGATGACTGGAAATAATAAAAATTTAGATGGATTTACTATGAAGTATTTTATTCCTGGACCATGGACTAGTCATAAACAGTACTTTTGTCAAAACACATTAAAGTATATGGATTCCCTGTTTAAGAAAGGAATTTCTCTCTGACAGTATGCAGTATGTATCATAGCTGGAATAGCGAGGTGTTACGTCTTCAGGGAAATAGAAGCTGTTATTCTGCAATTTTTACTGAAAATGTGTGTTTAAATTATGTTACCTAGATAGCAAAATTAGATAACCCTATTTTTAACTCTTTTTATATGAAAATGAAACCAAATACAGACAAAGAATTAAAATTGCATTCACATTACACAAAGTATAAAAATGTGTGATATAAATATGTTAAAGAAAATGCATTACACAAAGTATAAAAGTGTGTGATATAATATGTTATAGAAAAGGTATAATCTTTGTATTATTTACAAAAAATTCAGCAAGATGAAAGTTAAATACAGGGAAATCATATTTTAATGTGAAATTTAACACTGCATTTTTTCTGCGAGTTTTTTTTTTTCCCCTTTGGTACATGCGATGTTATGGCTAAATCCTTGCAGTCGTTAGAATGTTGATTTGTTATCCTGTATCTTAACATTGATTTTAACAAGTTCATTGTTGAAAATCCTCTTTCACGTCTTTAAGTAGATTGGAAAGAGGAATTTTTCTTTTTAAAAGTTTAACAGTTCATGATTTTTTTTATCTAGGACTATTCAAATGGCTTGGCTTTTTGTGATATTCTTGATCTTAATTAGGATAAAAATAAGTTACTTCGATTACTAGATCAATAGAATTGTTATTTAACATATTTGCAATCTTTTACCATTTTTCTTAAATACTAGTATTATGTAATGGGTCTGAAGTGAATGAAGTATTTGGCCTAATTTTAAATGCACTCAAAACATCTAATTTAGAAACTACTTTAAGCTCGATGAGATTTAACAAATGAGTGTTTCAGTTCTCCAGATTTTCAGAGTAGCAAAACGTACATTACATTATGGTAAAAATGTATATTCCTTATATTTGTATAATATTTTCACAAAATTAATTTTGATTTAAAATGAATTTGTAATACCGTTTAATTCAAAGACTTTAGTTTAGTTCTTCTCCCCCCTGAAGTTTAAGATTTAGTTATTATGTCTGTAAGAATGGCTAAATCATAGAACCCTGTATGTTCAAAAATTTCTTCATAAGTTTTGTTTCTGGATTTTTAAAATTCTTCTATGAAACTTTTGTAAGAGAAGCTGGGATGGAACCCGGGCAGCCAGACAGAATGTCCCTTCCCTGAGTGAAAATTTCTATCGTTTCTTTGAAAGTGACATTATGATATTTCAGAATAAATCCTCGTAATACTAATAAATGTATATCAATTTTTTAATGTTTATATAATGCGTGTTTGGTTCTTACAATATTTTGAGCTATTATATTACTAATTCTGTATGTGAATTAAGACAGTTTAATATAGAATACCTGCATCAAGGCTAAAAGTAAAGTATTTGGATTATGTTTTACCTTTCGTCTGTTTTCAGACGCAGGTTCTATTCTGCAATTTAACGGAATTTCTCAGTATTGGACATCTCACATAGCTGACAAAATGTCATTCCTATGTTTAGGTTTTATAGTACAATAAGTTGAGCATCCTTACATTAATATATGACTTTGATTCCTTCGAAAGAAAAAGTAGTATCTTAGTTTTCTTGAATTTGTGGTCAAAATTTTAGTATGTAGGTAATTGCAATAGCTCTTCCACGAAATTGCATTTAAATTTTTTGCAACATTTCAAAATGCTCTATCATTCAATGGCATTTGATGTGTTTTGGCGTGCTGTGTTAAAGCTGAGCTCAAACCCGGGCAGCTAAACAATATGTTCTTTCCCTGAGTGAAATATTGCTATAATTTCATTAAAGTGACCTGGTAATATTTCAGGGTAATTTTTTGTACATCGGACTAAGCTGTCCTCTCTCGTGGATGAGAGTACCTAAGTAAAGAACTTAAATTTAGAAACGGTATTCACGTTAAAATTCTGAATGAAATATTTCGTTATGGTATATGACTTTTGTTTCCAAGATGGTCTTCGAAATCTGTTTTTAGAATGGTGCTTTTGTGCCCTTTTTTTTTTAAAAATTTTTTAAAAGTCTATATGTATAGCTCTTTCAATGTTAATATATTGTGAGTTTGATTCTTACTCTATTTTGATCTGTTATCTGACTAATTATGTGTGTGAATTAAGGTAGTTTAATATATAACACCTGCTTCAAAGCTAACAGTAAATTTTATTTTGTTTATTTGTGATTTAAAATTGCCTGCTTATTGTCTTTTGGTTCCATCTTTCTACCAGCACTGAAATTATTTACTCTTCTCGAAGATCATTATCCCTCTTATTCTGTGTATCCGTAATAACTGTCTAATTTTTTTTTTTCTTTCATTATTCATGTTGTACCCATACATGAAAAACCCCTTTCGCTTACTGTACTTCTGTCGTATTAGGAAAATCATTTGCTTTTCTATCAACTGCATTCATGATTTTAGTAAGAACGTAGCACATTGCTGGAGTTTAAAACAAAGAAGGCTACTTTTGAATTTTATATATTAAGAAACAATATTATATATTTCTCTTTGTGTATAATTATTCTTTAATATCAAAGTAGTTAAAATATAATGGTTCCTTTTTTCCCCCTTGGCCTCTTCTATTGTAATTTGTCATCATTTTTGTGCACTCTTGGATTGCAGAACATGATACCGTGAAAGAAAAAGAACGATGATGAAAAGAATGGAGAAATAGTGGAGAGCAAAAAGACATCTGTGGCTGGTAATTCTTGTTTTATATCAACTTTATTTTAACTAGAAATGCTTTAATGTTATAATTTGTATGTCCCTTTTCACATGTTGCTTTGTATTGGCGTTTTACTAGTTATTTATTTTACATAAACGCTTCACATTATATTTTAATGTTTAGGGTAGCATTTATGCATTAATTTCTTAGGTTTTGAATTCCATATTGAAGTGTCTGAATTGGTTTTTTCTTTATATTGTATTGTAATATTCGAAGTGAGATTGAACTGTTAATCACACTATAATTATCAGAAGTCTGAGAATTATTAGAGTTTTGTTGCTTCGTAGTTGTTTCAGAATTACTGCTGTAGTGTAATTTTCTCCCAAGTGGCCTCCTTTCGCATTACGAGGAGGAGGCTAAACATTTTCCTCTCTCTCTTTCCTAATATTTTCCCTGTCCAACGGGGTCTTCTGTTCCCAACAGGCCAGTGTAATTGCACTGCCTGTGTATAAACCAATTTGGTTTCAATTTTTCCCGAATTTAGAGTCTCTCTGTCAAGTGCTGTTTATCTTAAAACCATTGAGAGTTAAATGTTGAACAAAAAAGAAATGTAAATAAAAATTTAATGAGTACTCCTAAAGAAAGTTATTGGAACCGAATTGTCTTCTCTTAAGGGATGCTCAAAATGTGCTTTTTCTTAGTTGTTTTAAGCATACTTTATTATATGTTTTCCTTAATCTGAACTATTTTGACATATTGTGAAGTTTTATGGACCAATTTGCAAAGATCTATTTAAAATTGATTCGATAAATAAAAATTCATCTTGAAATCAAATCAGAGATGTTTTATTATTATAGAAGTAAGATTCTGCAGATTAACTTTCAACTTTGTTTTGTGAAGCACTCTGAAAGTTTCTTTTGGACTTGTCATGTATTTGCCAAGACAATTTCCGTTGTCTTGGCCAATACATGACAGAATTATTTTTTTGAAAAAGCTGATGTCTTTTGCTTATAAGAATGACTGATGCAACTGTAACCGTGTTGCTGTAAAGAGCACATGTTTCCCAGTAGCTCTTTTAAAGTGTCCGGTTTTTTTCTTTAATTTGGTCAATCTCCGCTAGAAGATCAGACATTGTTTTTCTGTTGTTTAACAATTCCTTCATCTTCTCTTCAGTTAAAAGCTCTTCTTCGTAATGAGCGCTTTTATTATCAAGGGGTTTTATAAGCACCTAATTCTTCTTTTGTAATTTTCTGATTCATTGTTTGACTTTTCTATCATCCATATGTGAAAATTCTTGGGCATCCTTTGCTTTTGACATTTGTAAGATTTTTTGGACTTCATTTTCAGTCGATGGAAACTGTTTAAAGTAGGAGATAAATTCTTTCCGGTGTTGATGGATGAATGTTGAACCACGTATGAATGAAATTCTAGGAGTGGAAAAATTAAATGGAATCCTTTAAGGTACTGCTATACGCGAAATCACACTTTACAGGTCTGCCCTCAGCAATTAACTGCTGTGGTAAAAACGATAGGCTACGAAACGTGACTTGAAGAATCATATGAGGTATGGAGAATGCAGTTTGGGAGTTTAGTCGTGATAAATAAACAGTCTATACAGATGACTGGAAATAATAAAAATTTAGATGGATTTACTATGAAGTATTTTATTCCTGGACCATGGACTAGTCATAAACAGTACTTTTGTCAAAACACATTAAAGTATATGGATTCCCTGTTTAAGAAAGGAATTTCTCTCTGACAGTATGCAGTATGTATCATAGCTGGAATAGCGAGGTGTTACGTCTTCAGGGAAATAGAAGCTGTTATTCTGCAATTTTTACTGAAAATGTGTGTTTAAATTATGTTACCTAGATAGCAAAATTAGATAACCCTATTTTTAACTCTTTTTATATGAAAATGAAACCAAATACAGACAAAGAATTAAAATTGCATTCACATTACACAAAGTATAAAAATGTGTGATATAAATATGTTAAAGAAAATGCATTACACAAAGTATAAAAGTGTGTGATATAATATGTTATAGAAAAGGTATAATCTTTGTATTATTTACAAAAAATTCAGCAAGATGAAAGTTAAATACAGGGAAATCATATTTTAATGTGAAATTTAACACTGCATTTTTTCTGCGAGTTTTTTTTTCCCCTTTGGTACATGCGATGTTATGGCTAAATCCTTGCAGTCGTTAGAATGTTGATTTGTTATCCTGTATCTTAACATTGATTTTAACAAGTTCGTTGTTGAAAATCCTCTTTCACGTCTTTAAGTAGATTGGAAAGAGGAATTTTTCTTTTTAAAAGTTTAACAGTTCATGATTTTTTTTATCTAGGACTATTCAAATGGCTTGGCTTTTTGTGATATTCTTGATCTTAATTAGGATAAAAATAAGTTACTTCGATTACTAGATCAATAGAATTGTTATTTAACATATTTGCAATCTTTTACCATTTTTCTTAAATACTAGTATTATGTAATGGGTCTGAAGTGAATGAAGTATTTGGCCTAATTTTAAATGCACTCAAAACATCTAATTTAGAAACTACTTTAAGCTCGATGAGATTTAACAAATGAGTGTTTCAGTTCTCCAGATTTTCAGAGGAGCAAAACGTACATTACATTATGGTAAAAATGTATATTCCTTATATTTGTATAATATTTTCACAAAATTAATTTTGATTTAAAATGAATTTGTAATACCGTTTAATTCAAAGACTTTAGTTTAGTTCTTCTCCCCCCTGAAGTTTAAGATTTAGTTATTATGTCTGTAAGAATGGCTAAATCATAGAACCCTGTATGTTCAAAAATTTCTTCATAAGTTTTGTTTCTGGATTTTTAAAATTCTTCTATGAAACTTTTGTAAGAGAAGCTGGGATGGAACCCGGGCAGCCAGACAGAATGTCCCTTCCCTGAGTGAAAATTTCTATCGTTTCTTTGAAAGTGACATTATGATATTTCAGAATAAATCCTCGTAATACTAATAAATGTATATCAATTTTTTAATGTTTATATAATGCGTGTTTGGTTCTTACAATATTTTGAGCTATTATATTACTAATTCTGTATGTGAATTAAGACAGTTTAATATAGAATACCTGCATCAAGGCTAAAAGTAAAGTATTTGGATTATGTTTTACCTTTCGTCTGTTTTCAGACGCAGGTTCTATTCTGCAATTTAACGGAATTTCTCGGTATTGGACATCTCACATAGCTGACAAAATGTCATTCCTATGTTTAGGTTTTATAGTACAATAAGTTGAGCATCCTTACATTAATATATGACTTTGATTCCTTCGAAAGAAAAAGTAGTATCTTAGTTTTCTTGAATTTGTGGTCAAAATTTTAGTACGTAGGTAATTGCAATAGCTCTTCCACGAAATTGCATTTAAATTTTTTGCAACATTTCAAAATGCTCTATCATTCAATGGCATTTGATGTGTTTTGGCGTGCTGTGTTAAAGCTGAGCTCAAACCCGGGCAGCTAAACAATATGTTCTTTCCCTGAGTGAAATATTGCTATAATTTCATTAAAGTGACCTGGTAATATTTCAGGGTAATTTTTTGTACATCGGACTAAGCTGTCCTCTCTCGTGGATGAGAGTACCTAAGTAAAGAACTTAAATTTAGAAACGGTATTCACGTTAAAATTCTGAATGAAATATTTCGTTTATGGTATATGACTTTTGTTTCCAAGATGGTCTTCGAAATCTGTTTTTAGAATGGTGCTTTTGTGCCCTTTTTTTTTAAAAAAATTTTTAAAAGTCTATATGTATAGCTCTTTCAATGTTAATATATTGTGAGTTTGATTCTTACTCTATTTTGATCTGTTATCTGACTAATTATGTGTGTGAATTAAGGTAGTTTAATATATAACACCTGCTTCAAAGCTAACAGTAAATTTTATTTTGTTTATTTGTGATTTGAAATTGCCTGCTTATTGTCTTTTGGTTCCATCTTTCTACCAGCACTGAAATTATTTACTCTTCTCGAAGATCATTATCCCTCTTATTCTGTGTATCCGTAATAACTGTCTAATTTTTTTTTTTTCTTTCATTATTCATGTTGTACCCATACATTAAAAACCCCTTTCGCTTACTGTACTTCTGTCGTATTAGGAAAATCATTTGCTTTTCTATCAACTGCATTCATGATTTTAGTAAGAACGTAGCACATTGCTGGAGTTTAAAACAAAGAAGGCTACTTTTGAATTTTATATATTAAGAAACAATATTATATATTTCTCTTTGTGTATAATTATTCTTTAATATCAAAGTAGTTAAAATATAATGGTTCCTTTTTTCCCCCTTGGCCTCTTCTAGTGTAATTTGTCATCATTTTTGTGCACTCTTGGATTGCAGAACATGATACCGTGAAAGAAAAAGAACGATGATGAAAAGAATGGAGAAATAGTGGAGAGCAAAAAGACATCTGTGGCTGGTAATTCTTGTTTTATATCAACTTTATTTTAACTAGAAATGCTTTAATGTTATAATTTGTATGTCCCTTTTCACATGTTGCTTTGTATTGGCGTTTTACTAGTTATTTATTTTACATAAACGCTTCACATTATATTTTAATGTTTAGGGTAGCATTTATGCATTAATTTCTTAGGTTTTGAATTCCATATTGAAGTGTCTGAATTGGTTTTTTCTTTATATTGTATTGTAATATTCGAAGTGAGGTTGAACTGTTAATCACACTATAATTATCAGAAGTCTGAGAATTATTAGAGTTTTGTTGCTTCGTAGTGGTTTCAGAATTACTGCTGTAGTGTAATTTTCTCCCAAGTGGCCTCCTTTCGCATTACGAGGAGGAGGCTAAACATTTTCTTCTCTCTCTTTCCTAATATTTTCCCTGTCCAACGGGGTCTTCTGTTCCCAACAGGCCAGTGTAATTGCACTGCCTGTGTATAAACCAATTTGGTTTCAATTTTTCCCGAATTTAGAGTCTCTCTGTCAAGTGCTGTTTATCTTAAAACCATTGAGAGTTAAATGTTGAACAAAAAAGAAATGTAAATAAAAATTTAATGAGTACTCCTAAAGAAAGTTATTGGAACCGAATTGTCTTCTCTTAAGGGATGCTCAAAATGTGCTTTTTCTTAGTTGTTTTAAGCATACTTTATTATATGTTTTCCTTAATCTGAACTATTTTGACATATTGTGAAGTTTTATGGACCAATTTGCAAAGATCTATTTAAAATTGATTCGATAAATAAAAATTCATCTTGAAATCAAATCAGAGATGTTTTATTATTATAGAAGTAAGATTCTGCAGATTAACTTTCAACTTTGTTTTGTGAAGCACTCTGAAAGTTTCTTTTGGACTTGTCATGTATTTGCCAAGACAATTTCCGTTGTCTTGGCAAATACATGACAGAATTATTTTTTTGAAAAAGCTGATGTCTTTTGCTTATAAGAATGACTGATGCAACTGTAACCGTGTTGCTGTAAAGAGCACATGTTTCCCAGTAGCTCTTTTAAAGTGTCCGGTTTTTTTCTTTAATTTGGTCAATCTCCGCTAGAAGATCAGACATTGTTTTTCTGTTGTTTAACAATTCCTTCATCTTCTCTTCAGTTAAAAGCTCTTCTTCGTAATGAGCGCTTTTATTATCAAGGGGTTTTATAAGCACCTAATTCTTCTTTTGTAATTTTCTGATTCATTGTTTGACTTTTCTATCATCCATATGTGAAAATTCTTGGGCATCCTTTGCTTTTGACATTTGTAAGATTTTTTGGACTTCATTTTCAGTCGATGGAAACTGTTTAAAGTAGGAGATAAATTCTTTCCGGTGTTGATGGATGAATGTTGAACCACGTATGAATGAAATTCTAGGAGTGGAAAAATTAAATGGAATCCTTTAAGGTACTGCTATACGCGAAATCACGCTTTACAGGTCTGCCCTCAGCAATTAACTGCTGTGGTAAAAACGATAGGCTACGAAACGTGACTTGAAGAATCATATGAGGTATGTAGAATGCAGTTTGGGAGTTTAGTCGTGATAAATAAACAGTCTATACAGATGACTGGAAATAATAAAAATTTAGATGGATTTACTATGAAGTATTTTATTCCTGGACCATGGACTAGTCATAAACAGTACTTTTGTCAAAACACATTAAAGTATATGGATTCCCTGTTTAAGAAAGGAATTTCTCTCTGACAGTATGCAGTATGTATCATAGCTGGAATAGCGAGGTGTTACGTCTTCAGGGAAATAGAAGCTGTTATTCTGCAATTTTTACTGAAAATGTGTGTTTAAATTATGTTACCTAGATAGCAAAATTAGATAACCCTATTTTTAACTCTTTTTATATGAAAATGAAACCAAATACAGACAAAGAATTAAAATTGCATTCACATTACACAAAGTATAAAAATGTGTGATATAAATATGTTAAAGAAAATGCATTACACAAAGTATAAAAGTGTGTGATATAATATGTTATAGAAAAGGTATAATCTTTGTATTATTTACAAAAAATTCAGCAAGATGAAAGTTAAATACAGGGAAATCATATTTTAATGTGAAATTTAACACTGCATTTTTTCTGCGAGTTTTTTTTTTCCCCTTTGGTACATGCGATGTTATGGCTAAATCCTTGCAGTCGTTAGAATGTTGATTTGTTATCCTGTATCTTAACATTGATTTTAACAAGTTCATTGTTGAAAATCCTCTTTCACGTCTTTAAGTAGATTGGAAAGAGGAATTTTTCTTTTTAAAAGTTTAACAGTTCATGATTTTTTTTATCTAGGACTATTCAAATGGCTTGGCTTTTTGTGATATTCTTGATCTTAATTAGGATAAAAATAAGTTACTTCGATTACTAGATCAATAGAATTGTTATTTAACATATTTGCAATCTTTTACCATTTTTCTTAAATACTAGTATTATGTAATGGGTCTGAAGTGAATGAAGTATTTGGCCTAATTTTAAATGCACTCAAAACATCTAATTTAGAAACTACTTTAAGCTCGATGAGATTTAACAAATGAGTGTTTCAGTTCTCCAGATTTTCAGAGTAGCAAAACGTACATTACATTATGGTAAAAATGTATATTCCTTATATTTGTATAATATTTTCACAAAATTAATTTTGATTTAAAATGAATTTGTAATACCGTTTAATTCAAAGACTTTAGTTTAGTTCTTCTCCCCCCTGAAGTTTAAGATTTAGTTATTATGTCTGTAAGAATGGCTAAATCATAGAACCCTGTATGTTCAAAAATTTCTTCATAAGTTTTGTTTCTGGATTTTTAAAATTCTTCTATGAAACTTTTGTAAGAGAAGCTGGGATGGAACCCGGGCAGCCAGACAGAATGTCCCTTCCCTGAGTGAAAATTTCTATCGTTTCTTTGAAAGTGACATTATGATATTTCAGAATAAATCCTCGTAATACTAATAAATGTATATCAATTTTTTAATGTTTATATAATGCGTGTTTGGTTCTTACAATATTTTGAGCTATTATATTACTAATTCTGTATGTGAATTAAGACAGTTTAATATAGAATACCTGCATCAAGGCTAAAAGTAAAGTATTTGGATTATGTTTTACCTTTCGTCTGTTTTCAGACGCAGGTTCTATTCTGCAATTTAACGGAATTTCTCGGTATTGGACATCTCACATAGCTGACAAAATGTCATTCCTATGTTTAGGTTTTATAGTACAATAAGTTGAGCATCCTTACATTAATATATGACTTTGATTCCTTCGAAAGAAAAAGTAGTATCTTAGTTTTCTTGAATTTGTGGTCAAAATTTTAGTACGTAGGTAATTGCAATAGCTCTTCCACGAAATTGCATTTAAATTTTTTGCAACATTTCAAAATGCTCTATCATTCAATGGCATTTGATGTGTTTTGGCGTGCTGTGTTAAAGCTGAGCTCAAACCCGGGCAGCTAAACAATATGTTCTTTCCCTGAGTGAAATATTGCTATAATTTCATTAAAGTGACCTGGTAATATTTCAGGGTAATTTTTTGTACATCGGACTAAGCTGTCCTCTCTCGTGGATGAGAGTACCTAAGTAAAGAACTTAAATTTAGAAACGGTATTCACGTTAAAATTCTGAATGAAATATTTCGTTTATGGTATATGACTTTTGTTTCCAAGATGGTCTTCGAAATCTGTTTTTAGAATGGTGCTTTTGTGCCCTTTTTTTTTAAAAAAATTTTTAAAAGTCTATATGTATAGCTCTTTCAATGTTAATATATTGTGAGTTTGATTCTTACTCTATTTTGATCTGTTATCTGACTAATTATGTGTGTGAATTAAGGTAGTTTAATATATAACACCTGCTTCAAAGCTAACAGTAAATTTTATTTTGTTTATTTGTGATTTGAAATTGCCTGCTTATTGTCTTTTGGTTCCATCTTTCTACCAGCACTGAAATTATTTACTCTTCTCGAAGATCATTATCCCTCTTATTCTGTGTATCCGTAATAACTGTCTAATTTTTTTTTTTCTTTCATTATTCATGTTGTACCCATACATTAAAAACCCCTTTCGCTTACTGTACTTCTGTCGTATTAGGAAAATCATTTGCTTTTCTATCAACTGCATTCATGATTTTAGTAAGAACGTAGCACATTGCTGGAGTTTAAAACAAAGAAGGCTACTTTTGAATTTTATATATTAAGAAACAATATTATATATTTCTCTTTGTGTATAATTATTCTTTAATATCAAAGTAGTTAAAATATAATGGTTCCTTTTTTCCCCCTTGGCCTCTTCTAGTGTAATTTGTCATCATTTTTGTGCACTCTTGGATTGCAGAACATGATACCGTGAAAGAAAAAGAACGATGATGAAAAGAATGGAGAAATAGTGGAGAGCAAAAAGACATCTGTGGCTGGTAATTCTTGTTTTATATCAACTTTATTTTAACTAGAAATGCTTTAATGTTATAATTTGTATGTCCCTTTTCACATGTTGCTTTGTATTGGCGTTTTACTAGTTATTTATTTTACATAAACGCTTCACATTATATTTTAATGTTTAGGGTAGCATTTATGCATTAATTTCTTAGGTTTTGAATTCCATATTGAAGTGTCTGAATTGGTTTTTTCTTTATATTGTATTGTAATATTCGAAGTGAGGTTGAACTGTTAATCACACTATAATTATCAGAAGTCTGAGAATTATTAGAGTTTTGTTGCTTCGTAGTGGTTTCAGAATTACTGCTGTAGTGTAATTTTCTCCCAAGTGGCCTCCTTTCGCATTACGAGGAGGAGGCTAAACATTTTCTTCTCTCTCTTTCCTAATATTTTCCCTGTCCAACGGGGTCTTCTGTTCCCAACAGGCCAGTGTAATTGCACTGCCTGTGTATAAACCAATTTGGTTTCAATTTTTCCCGAATTTAGAGTCTCTCTGTCAAGTGCTGTTTATCTTAAAACCATTGAGAGTTAAATGTTGAACAAAAAAGAAATGTAAATAAAAATTTAATGAGTACTCCTAAAGAAAGTTATTGGAACCGAATTGTCTTCTCTTAAGGGATGCTCAAAATGTGCTTTTTCTTAGTTGTTTTAAGCATACTTTATTATATGTTTTCCTTAATCTGAACTATTTTGACATATTGTGAAGTTTTATGGACCAATTTGCAAAGATCTATTTAAAATTGATTCGATAAATAAAAATTCATCTTGAAATCAAATCAGAGATGTTTTATTATTATAGAAGTAAGATTCTGCAGATTAACTTTCAACTTTGTTTTGTGAAGCACTCTGAAAGTTTCTTTTGGACTTGTCATGTATTTGCCAAGACAATTTCCGTTGTCTTGGCAAATACATGACAGAATTATTTTTTTGAAAAAGCTGATGTCTTTTGCTTATAAGAATGACTGATGCAACTGTAACCGTGTTGCTGTAAAGAGCACATGTTTCCCAGTAGCTCTTTTAAAGTGTCCGGTTTTTTTCTTTAATTTGGTCAATCTCCGCTAGAAGATCAGACATTGTTTTTCTGTTGTTTAACAATTCCTTCATCTTCTCTTCAGTTAAAAGCTCTTCTTCGTAATGAGCGCTTTTATTATCAAGGGGTTTTATAAGCACCTAATTCTTCTTTTGTAATTTTCTGATTCATTGTTTGACTTTTCTATCATCCATATGTGAAAATTCTTGGGCATCCTTTGCTTTTGACATTTGTAAGATTTTTTGGACTTCATTTTCAGTCGATGGAAACTGTTTAAAGTAGGAGATAAATTCTTTCCGGTGTTGATGGATGAATGTTGAACCACGTATGAATGAAATTCTAGGAGTGGAAAAATTAAATGGAATCCTTTAAGGTACTGCTATACGCGAAATCACGCTTTACAGGTCTGCCCTCAGCAATTAACTGCTGTGGTAAAAACGATAGGCTACGAAACGTGACTTGAAGAATCATATGAGGTATGTAGAATGCAGTTTGGGAGTTTAGTCGTGATAAATAAACAGTCTATACAGATGACTGGAAATAATAAAAATTTAGATGGATTTACTATGAAGTATTTTATTCCTGGACCATGGACTAGTCATAAACAGTACTTTTGTCAAAACACATTAAAGTATATGGATTCCCTGTTTAAGAAAGGAATTTCTCTCTGACAGTATGCAGTATGTATCATAGCTGGAATAGCGAGGTGTTACGTCTTCAGGGAAATAGAAGCTGTTATTCTGCAATTTTTACTGAAAATGTGTGTTTAAATTATGTTACCTAGATAGCAAAATTAGATAACCCTATTTTTAACTCTTTTTATATGAAAATGAAACCAAATACAGACAAAGAATTAAAATTGCATTCACATTACACAAAGTATAAAAATGTGTGATATAAATATGTTAAAGAAAATGCATTACACAAAGTATAAAAGTGTGTGATATAATATGTTATAGAAAAGGTATAATCTTTGTATTATTTACAAAAAATTCTGCAAGATGAAAGTTAAATACAGGGAAATCATATTTTAATGTGAAATTTAACACTGCATTTTTTCTGCGAGTTTTTTTTTTCCCCTTTGGTACATGCGATGTTATGGCTAAATCCTTGCAGTCGTTAGAATGTTGATTTGTTATCCTGTATCTTAACATTGATTTTAACAAGTTCATTGTTGAAAATCCTCTTTCACGTCTTTAAGTAGATTGGAAAGAGGAATTTTTCTTTTTAAAAGTTTAACAGTTCATGATTTTTTTTATCTAGGACTATTCAAATGGCTTGGCTTTTTGTGATATTCTTGATCTTAATTAGGATAAAAATAAGTTACTTCGATTACTAGATCAATAGAATTGTTATTTAACATATTTGCAATCTTTTACCATTTTTCTTAAATACTAGTATTATGTAATGGGTCTGAAGTGAATGAAGTATTTGGCCTAATTTTAAATGCACTCAAAACATCTAATTTAGAAACTACTTTAAGCTCGATGAGATTTAACAAATGAGTGTTTCAGTTCTCCAGATTTTCAGAGTAGCAAAACGTACATTACATTATGGTAAAAATGTATATTCCTTATATTTGTATAATATTTTCACAAAATTAATTTTGATTTAAAATGAATTTGTAATACCGTTTAATTCAAAGACTTTAGTTTAGTTCTTCTCCCCCCTGAAGTTTAAGATTTAGTTATTATGTCTGTAAGAATGGCTAAATCATAGAACCCTGTATGTTCAAAAATTTCTTCATAAGTTTTGTTTCTGGATTTTTAAAATTCTTCTATGAAACTTTTGTAAGAGAAGCTGGGATGGAACCCGGGCAGCCAGACAGAATGTCCCTTCCCTGAGTGAAAATTTCTATCGTTTCTTTGAAAGTGACATTATGATATTTCAGAATAAATCCTCGTAATACTAATAAATGTATATCAATTTTTTAATGTTTATATAATGCGTGTTTGGTTCTTACAATATTTTGAGCTATTATATTACTAATTCTGTATGTGAATTAAGACAGTTTAATATAGAATACCTGCATCAAGGCTAAAAGTAAAGTATTTGGATTATGTTTTACCTTTCGTCTGTTTTCAGACGCAGGTTCTATTCTGCAATTTAACGGAATTTCTCGGTATTGGACATCTCACATAGCTGACAAAATGTCATTCCTATGTTTAGGTTTTATAGTACAATAAGTTGAGCATCCTTACATTAATATATGACTTTGATTCCTTCGAAAGAAAAAGTAGTATCTTAGTTTTCTTGAATTTGTGGTCAAAATTTTAGTACGTAGGTAATTGCAATAGCTCTTCCACGAAATTGCATTTAAATTTTTTGCAACATTTCAAAATGCTCTATCATTCAATGGCATTTGATGTGTTTTGGCGTGCTGTGTTAAAGCTGAGCTCAAACCCGGGCAGCTAAACAATATGTTCTTTCCCTGAGTGAAATATTGCTATAATTTCATTAAAGTGACCTGGTAATATTTCAGGGTAATTTTTTGTACATCGGACTAAGCTGTCCTCTCTCGTGGATGAGAGTACCTAAGTAAAGAACTTAAATTTAGAAACGGTATTCACGTTAAAATTCTGAATGAAATATTTCGTTTATGGTATATGACTTTTGTTTCCAAGATGGTCTTCGAAATCTGTTTTTAGAATGGTGCTTTTGTGCCCTTTTTTTTTAAAAAAATTTTTAAAAGTCTATATGTATAGCTCTTTCAATGTTAATATATTGTGAGTTTGATTCTTACTCTATTTTGATCTGTTATCTGACTAATTATGTGTGTGAATTAAGGTAGTTTAATATATAACACCTGCTTCAAAGCTAACAGTAAATTTTATTTTGTTTATTTGTGATTTGAAATTGCCTGCTTATTGTCTTTTGGTTCCATCTTTCTACCAGCACTGAAATTATTTACTCTTCTCGAAGATCATTATCCCTCTTATTCTGTGTATCCGTAATAACTGTCTAATTTTTTTTTTTTTCTTTCATTATTCATGTTGTACCCATACATTAAAAACCCCTTTCGCTTACTGTACTTCTGTCGTATTAGGAAAATCATTTGCTTTTCTATCAACTGCATTCATGATTTTAGTAAGAACGTAGCACATTGCTGGAGTTTAAAACAAAGAAGGCTACTTTTGAATTTTATATATTAAGAAACAATATTATATATTTCTCTTTGTGTATAATTATTCTTTAATATCAAAGTAGTTAAAATATAATGGTTCCTTTTTTCCCCCTTGGCCTCTTCTAGTGTAATTTGTCATCATTTTTGTGCACTCTTGGATTGCAGAACATGATACCGTGAAAGAAAAAGAACGATGATGAAAAGAATGGAGAAATAGTGGAGAGCAAAAAGACATCTGTGGCTGGTAATTCTTGTTTTATATCAACTTTATTTTAACTAGAAATGCTTTAATGTTATAATTTGTATGTCCCTTTTCACATGTTGCTTTGTATTGGCGTTTTACTAGTTATTTATTTTACATAAACGCTTCACATTATATTTTAATGTTTAGGGTAGCATTTATGCATTAATTTCTTAGGTTTTGAATTCCATATTGAAGTGTCTGAATTGGTTTTTTCTTTATATTGTATTGTAATATTCGAAGTGAGGTTGAACTGTTAATCACACTATAATTATCAGAAGTCTGAGAATTATTAGAGTTTTGTTGCTTCGTAGTGGTTTCAGAATTACTGCTGTAGTGTAATTTTCTCCCAAGTGGCCTCCTTTCGCATTACGAGGAGGAGGCTAAACATTTTCTTCTCTCTCTTTCCTAATATTTTCCCTGTCCAACGGGGTCTTCTGTTCCCAACAGGCCAGTGTAATTGCACTGCCTGTGTATAAACCAATTTGGTTTCAATTTTTCCCGAATTTAGAGTCTCTCTGTCAAGTGCTGTTTATCTTAAAACCATTGAGAGTTAAATGTTGAACAAAAAAGAAATGTAAATAAAAATTTAATGAGTACTCCTAAAGAAAGTTATTGGAACCGAATTGTCTTCTCTTAAGGGATGCTCAAAATGTGCTTTTTCTTAGTTGTTTTAAGCATACTTTATTATATGTTTTCCTTAATCTGAACTATTTTGACATATTGTGAAGTTTTATGGACCAATTTGCAAAGATCTATTTAAAATTGATTCGATAAATAAAAATTCATCTTGAAATCAAATCAGAGATGTTTTATTATTATAGAAGTAAGATTCTGCAGATTAACTTTCAACTTTGTTTTGTGAAGCACTCTGAAAGTTTCTTTTGGACTTGTCATGTATTTGCCAAGACAATTTCCGTTGTCTTGGCAAATACATGACAGAATTATTTTTTTGAAAAAGCTGATGTCTTTTGCTTATAAGAATGACTGATGCAACTGTAACCGTGTTGCTGTAAAGAGCACATGTTTCCCAGTAGCTCTTTTAAAGTGTCCGGTTTTTTTCTTTAATTTGGTCAATCTCCGCTAGAAGATCAGACATTGTTTTTCTGTTGTTTAACAATTCCTTCATCTTCTCTTCAGTTAAAAGCTCTTCTTCGTAATGAGCGCTTTTATTATCAAGGGGTTTTATAAGCACCTAATTCTTCTTTTGTAATTTTCTGATTCATTGTTTGACTTTTCTATCATCCATATGTGAAAATTCTTGGGCATCCTTTGCTTTTGACATTTGTAAGATTTTTTGGACTTCATTTTCAGTCGATGGAAACTGTTTAAAGTAGGAGATAAATTCTTTCCGGTGTTGATGGATGAATGTTGAACCACGTATGAATGAAATTCTAGGAGTGGAAAAATTAAATGGAATCCTTTAAGGTACTGCTATACGCGAAATCACGCTTTACAGGTCTGCCCTCAGCAATTAACTGCTGTGGTAAAAACGATAGGCTACGAAACGTGACTTGAAGAATCATATGAGGTATGTAGAATGCAGTTTGGGAGTTTAGTCGTGATAAATAAACAGTCTATACAGATGACTGGAAATAATAAAAATTTAGATGGATTTACTATGAAGTATTTTATTCCTGGACCATGGACTAGTCATAAACAGTACTTTTGTCAAAACACATTAAAGTATATGGATTCCCTGTTTAAGAAAGGAATTTCTCTCTGACAGTATGCAGTATGTATCATAGCTGGAATAGCGAGGTGTTACGTCTTCAGGGAAATAGAAGCTGTTATTCTGCAATTTTTACTGAAAATGTGTGTTTAAATTATGTTACCTAGATAGCAAAATTAGATAACCCTATTTTTAACTCTTTTTATATGAAAATGAAACCAAATACAGACAAAGAATTAAAATTGCATTCACATTACACAAAGTATAAAAATGTGTGATATAAATATGTTAAAGAAAATGCATTACACAAAGTATAAAAGTGTGTGATATAATATGTTATAGAAAAGGTATAATCTTTGTATTATTTACAAAAAATTCTGCAAGATGAAAGTTAAATACAGGGAAATCATATTTTAATGTGAAATTTAACACTGCATTTTTTCTGCGAGTTTTTTTTTTCCCCTTTGGTACATGCGATGTTATGGCTAAATCCTTGCAGTCGTTAGAATGTTGATTTGTTATCCTGTATCTTAACATTGATTTTAACAAGTTCATTGTTGAAAATCCTCTTTCACGTCTTTAAGTAGATTGGAAAGAGGAATTTTTCTTTTTAAAAGTTTAACAGTTCATGATTTTTTTTATCTAGGACTATTCAAATGGCTTGGCTTTTTGTGATATTCTTGATCTTAATTAGGATAAAAATAAGTTACTTCGATTACTAGATCAATAGAATTGTTATTTAACATATTTGCAATCTTTTACCATTTTTCTTAAATACTAGTATTATGTAATGGGTCTGAAGTGAATGAAGTATTTGGCCTAATTTTAAATGCACTCAAAACATCTAATTTAGAAACTACTTTAAGCTCGATGAGATTTAACAAATGAGTGTTTCAGTTCTCCAGATTTTCAGAGTAGCAAAACGTACATTACATTATGGTAAAAATGTATATTCCTTATATTTGTATAATATTTTCACAAAATTAATTTTGATTTAAAATGAATTTGTAATACCGTTTAATTCAAAGACTTTAGTTTAGTTCTTCTCCCCCCTGAAGTTTAAGATTTAGTTATTATGTCTGTAAGAATGGCTAAATCATAGAACCCTGTATGTTCAAAAATTTCTTCATAAGTTTTGTTTCTGGATTTTTAAAATTCTTCTATGAAACTTTTGTAAGAGAAGCTGGGATGGAACCCGGGCAGCCAGACAGAATGTCCCTTCCCTGAGTGAAAATTTCTATCGTTTCTTTGAAAGTGACATTATGATATTTCAGAATAAATCCTCGTAATACTAATAAATGTATATCAATTTTTTAATGTTTATATAATGCGTGTTTGGTTCTTACAATATTTTGAGCTATTATATTACTAATTCTGTATGTGAATTAAGACAGTTTAATATAGAATACCTGCATCAAGGCTAAAAGTAAAGTATTTGGATTATGTTTTACCTTTCGTCTGTTTTCAGACGCAGGTTCTATTCTGCAATTTAACGGAATTTCTCGGTATTGGACATCTCACATAGCTGACAAAATGTCATTCCTATGTTTAGGTTTTATAGTACAATAAGTTGAGCATCCTTACATTAATATATGACTTTGATTCCTTCGAAAGAAAAAGTAGTATCTTAGTTTTCTTGAATTTGTGGTCAAAATTTTAGTACGTAGGTAATTGCAATAGCTCTTCCACGAAATTGCATTTAAATTTTTTGCAACATTTCAAAATGCTCTATCATTCAATGGCATTTGATGTGTTTTGGCGTGCTGTGTTAAAGCTGAGCTCAAACCCGGGCAGCTAAACAATATGTTCTTTCCCTGAGTGAAATATTGCTATAATTTCATTAAAGTGACCTGGTAATATTTCAGGGTAATTTTTTGTACATCGGACTAAGCTGTCCTCTCTCGTGGATGAGAGTACCTAAGTAAAGAACTTAAATTTAGAAACGGTATTCACGTTAAAATTCTGAATGAAATATTTCGTTTATGGTATATGACTTTTGTTTCCAAGATGGTCTTCGAAATCTGTTTTTAGAATGGTGCTTTTGTGCCCTTTTTTTTTAAAAAAATTTTTAAAAGTCTATATGTATAGCTCTTTCAATGTTAATATATTGTGAGTTTGATTCTTACTCTATTTTGATCTGTTATCTGACTAATTATGTGTGTGAATTAAGGTAGTTTAATATATAACACCTGCTTCAAAGCTAACAGTAAATTTTATTTTGTTTATTTGTGATTTGAAATTGCCTGCTTATTGTCTTTTGGTTCCATCTTTCTACCAGCACTGAAATTATTTACTCTTCTCGAAGATCATTATCCCTCTTATTCTGTGTATCCGTAATAACTGTCTAATTTTTTTTTTTTTCTTTCATTATTCATGTTGTACCCATACATTAAAAACCCCTTTCGCTTACTGTACTTCTGTCGTATTAGGAAAATCATTTGCTTTTCTATCAACTGCATTCATGATTTTAGTAAGAACGTAGCACATTGCTGGAGTTTAAAACAAAGAAGGCTACTTTTGAATTTTATATATTAAGAAACAATATTATATATTTCTCTTTGTGTATAATTATTCTTTAATATCAAAGTAGTTAAAATATAATGGTTCCTTTTTTCCCCCTTGGCCTCTTCTAGTGTAATTTGTCATCATTTTTGTGCACTCTTGGATTGCAGAACATGATACCGTGAAAGAAAAAGAACGATGATGAAAAGAATGGAGAAATAGTGGAGAGCAAAAAGACATCTGTGGCTGGTAATTCTTGTTTTATATCAACTTTATTTTAACTAGAAATGCTTTAATGTTATAATTTGTATGTCCCTTTTCACATGTTGCTTTGTATTGGCGTTTTACTAGTTATTTATTTTACATAAACGCTTCACATTATATTTTAATGTTTAGGGTAGCATTTATGCATTAATTTCTTAGGTTTTGAATTCCATATTGAAGTGTCTGAATTGGTTTTTTCTTTATATTGTATTGTAATATTCGAAGTGAGGTTGAACTGTTAATCACACTATAATTATCAGAAGTCTGAGAATTATTAGAGTTTTGTTGCTTCGTAGTGGTTTCAGAATTACTGCTGTAGTGTAATTTTCTCCCAAGTGGCCTCCTTTCGCATTACGAGGAGGAGGCTAAACATTTTCTTCTCTCTCTTTCCTAATATTTTCCCTGTCCAACGGGGTCTTCTGTTCCCAACAGGCCAGTGTAATTGCACTGCCTGTGTATAAACCAATTTGGTTTCAATTTTTCCCGAATTTAGAGTCTCTCTGTCAAGTGCTGTTTATCTTAAAACCATTGAGAGTTAAATGTTGAACAAAAAAGAAATGTAAATAAAAATTTAATGAGTACTCCTAAAGAAAGTTATTGGAACCGAATTGTCTTCTCTTAAGGGATGCTCAAAATGTGCTTTTTCTTAGTTGTTTTAAGCATACTTTATTATATGTTTTCCTTAATCTGAACTATTTTGACATATTGTGAAGTTTTATGGACCAATTTGCAAAGATCTATTTAAAATTGATTCGATAAATAAAAATTCATCTTGAAATCAAATCAGAGATGTTTTATTATTATAGAAGTAAGATTCTGCAGATTAACTTTCAACTTTGTTTTGTGAAGCACTCTGAAAGTTTCTTTTGGACTTGTCATGTATTTGCCAAGACAATTTCCGTTGTCTTGGCAAATACATGACAGAATTATTTTTTTGAAAAAGCTGATGTCTTTTGCTTATAAGAATGACTGATGCAACTGTAACCGTGTTGCTGTAAAGAGCACATGTTTCCCAGTAGCTCTTTTAAAGTGTCCGGTTTTTTTCTTTAATTTGGTCAATCTCCGCTAGAAGATCAGACATTGTTTTTCTGTTGTTTAACAATTCCTTCATCTTCTCTTCAGTTAAAAGCTCTTCTTCGTAATGAGCGCTTTTATTATCAAGGGGTTTTATAAGCACCTAATTCTTCTTTTGTAATTTTCTGATTCATTGTTTGACTTTTCTATCATCCATATGTGAAAATTCTTGGGCATCCTTTGCTTTTGACATTTGTAAGATTTTTTGGACTTCATTTTCAGTCGATGGAAACTGTTTAAAGTAGGAGATAAATTCTTTCCGGTGTTGATGGATGAATGTTGAACCACGTATGAATGAAATTCTAGGAGTGGAAAAATTAAATGGAATCCTTTAAGGTACTGCTATACGCGAAATCACGCTTTACAGGTCTGCCCTCAGCAATTAACTGCTGTGGTAAAAACGATAGGCTACGAAACGTGACTTGAAGAATCATATGAGGTATGTAGAATGCAGTTTGGGAGTTTAGTCGTGATAAATAAACAGTCTATACAGATGACTGGAAATAATAAAAATTTAGATGGATTTACTATGAAGTATTTTATTCCTGGACCATGGACTAGTCATAAACAGTACTTTTGTCAAAACACATTAAAGTATATGGATTCCCTGTTTAAGAAAGGAATTTCTCTCTGACAGTATGCAGTATGTATCATAGCTGGAATAGCGAGGTGTTACGTCTTCAGGGAAATAGAAGCTGTTATTCTGCAATTTTTACTGAAAATGTGTGTTTAAATTATGTTACCTAGATAGCAAAATTAGATAACCCTATTTTTAACTCTTTTTATATGAAAATGAAACCAAATACAGACAAAGAATTAAAATTGCATTCACATTACACAAAGTATAAAAATGTGTGATATAAATATGTTAAAGAAAATGCATTACACAAAGTATAAAAGTGTGTGATATAATATGTTATAGAAAAGGTATAATCTTTGTATTATTTACAAAAAATTCAGCAAGATGAAAGTTAAATACAGGGAAATCATATTTTAATGTGAAATTTAACACTGCATTTTTTCTGCGAGTTTTTTTTTTCCCCTTTGGTACATGCGATGTTATGGCTAAATCCTTGCAGTCGTTAGAATGTTGATTTGTTATCCTGTATCTTAACATTGATTTTAACAAGTTCATTGTTACAAATCCTCTTTCACGTCTTTAAGTAGATTGGAAAGAGGAATTTTTCTTTTTAAAAGTTTAACAGTTCATGATTTTTTTTATCTAGGACTATTCAAATGGCTTGGCTTTTTGTGATATTCTTGATCTTAATTAGGATAAAAATAAGTTACTTCGATTACTAGATCAATAGAATTGTTATTTAACATATTTGCAATCTTTTACCATTTTTCTTAAATACTAGTATTATGTAATGGGTCTGAAGTGAATGAAGTATTTGGCCTAATTTTAAATGCACTCAAAACATCTAATTTAGAAACTACTTTAAGCTCGATGAGATTTAACAAATGAGTGTTTCAGTTCTCCAGATTTTCAGAGTAGCAAAACGTACATTACATTATGGTAAAAATGTATATTCCTTATATTTGTATAATATTTTCACAAAATTAATTTTGATTTAAAATGAATTTGTAATACCGTTTAATTCAAAGACTTTAGTTTAGTTCTTCTCCCCCCTGAAGTTTAAGATTTAGTTATTATGTCTGTAAGAATGGCTAAATCATAGAACCCTGTATGTTCAAAAATTTCTTCATAAGTTTTGTTTCTGGATTTTTAAAATTCTTCTATGAAACTTTTGTAAGAGAAGCTGGGATGGAACCCGGGCAGCCAGACAGAATGTCCCTTCCCTGAGTGAAAATTTCTATCGTTTCTTTGAAAGTGACATTATGATATTTCAGAATAAATCCTCGTAATACTAATAAATGTATATCAATTTTTTAATGTTTATATAATGCGTGTTTGGTTCTTACAATATTTTGAGCTATTATATTACTAATTCTGTATGTGAATTAAGACAGTTTAATATAGAATACCTGCATCAAGGCTAAAAGTAAAGTATTTGGATTATGTTTTACCTTTCGTCTGTTTTCAGACGCAGGTTCTATTCTGCAATTTAACGGAATTTCTCGGTATTGGACATCTCACATAGCTGACAAAATGTCATTCCTATGTTTAGGTTTTATAGTACAATAAGTTGAGCATCCTTACATTAATATATGACTTTGATTCCTTCGAAAGAAAAAGTAGTATCTTAGTTTTCTTGAATTTGTGGTCAAAATTTTAGTACGTAGGTAATTGCAATAGCTCTTCCACGAAATTGCATTTAAATTTTTTGCAACATTTCAAAATGCTCTATCATTCAATGGCATTTGATGTGTTTTGGCGTGCTGTGTTAAAGCTGAGCTCAAACCCGGGCAGCTAAACAATATGTTCTTTCCCTGAGTGAAATATTGCTATAATTTCATTAAAGTGACCTGGTAATATTTCAGGGTAATTTTTTGTACATCGGACTAAGCTGTCCTCTCTCGTGGATGAGAGTACCTAAGTAAAGAACTTAAATTTAGAAACGGTATTCACGTTAAAATTCTGAATGAAATATTTCGTTTATGGTATATGACTTTTGTTTCCAAGATGGTCTTCGAAATCTGTTTTTAGAATGGTGCTTTTGTGCCCTTTTTTTTTAAAAAAATTTTTAAAAGTCTATATGTATAGCTCTTTCAATGTTAATATATTGTGAGTTTGATTCTTACTCTATTTTGATCTGTTATCTGACTAATTATGTGTGTGAATTAAGGTAGTTTAATATATAACACCTGCTTCAAAGCTAACAGTAAATTTTATTTTGTTTATTTGTGATTTGAAATTGCCTGCTTATTGTCTTTTGGTTCCATCTTTCTACCAGCACTGAAATTATTTACTCTTCTCGAAGATCATTATCCCTCTTATTCTGTGTATCCGTAATAACTGTCTAATTTTTTTTTTTTCTTTCATTATTCATGTTGTACCCATACATTAAAAACCCCTTTCGCTTACTGTACTTCTGTCGTATTAGGAAAATCATTTGCTTTTCTATCAACTGCATTCATGATTTTAGTAAGAACGTAGCACATTGCTGGAGTTTAAAACAAAGAAGGCTACTTTTGAATTTTATATATTAAGAAACAATATTATATATTTCTCTTTGTGTATAATTATTCTTTAATATCAAAGTAGTTAAAATATAATGGTTCCTTTTTTCCCCCTTGGCCTCTTCTAGTGTAATTTGTCATCATTTTTGTGCACTCTTGGATTGCAGAACATGATACCGTGAAAGAAAAAGAACGATGATGAAAAGAATGGAGAAATAGTGGAGAGCAAAAAGACATCTGTGGCTGGTAATTCTTGTTTTATATCAACTTTATTTTAACTAGAAATGCTTTAATGTTATAATTTGTATGTCCCTTTTCACATGTTGCTTTGTATTGGCGTTTTACTAGTTATTTATTTTACATAAACGCTTCACATTATATTTTAATGTTTAGGGTAGCATTTATGCATTAATTTCTTAGGTTTTGAATTCCATATTGAAGTGTCTGAATTGGTTTTTTCTTTATATTGTATTGTAATATTCGAAGTGAGGTTGAACTGTTAATCACACTATAATTATCAGAAGTCTGAGAATTATTAGAGTTTTGTTGCTTCGTAGTGGTTTCAGAATTACTGCTGTAGTGTAATTTTCTCCCAAGTGGCCTCCTTTCGCATTACGAGGAGGAGGCTAAACATTTTCTTCTCTCTCTTTCCTAATATTTTCCCTGTCCAACGGGGTCTTCTGTTCCCAACAGGCCAGTGTAATTGCACTGCCTGTGTATAAACCAATTTGGTTTCAATTTTTCCCGAATTTAGAGTCTCTCTGTCAAGTGCTGTTTATCTTAAAACCATTGAGAGTTAAATGTTGAACAAAAAAGAAATGTAAATAAAAATTTAATGAGTACTCCTAAAGAAAGTTATTGGAACCGAATTGTCTTCTCTTAAGGGATGCTCAAAATGTGCTTTTTCTTAGTTGTTTTAAGCATACTTTATTATATGTTTTCCTTAATCTGAACTATTTTGACATATTGTGAAGTTTTATGGACCAATTTGCAAAGATCTATTTAAAATTGATTCGATAAATAAAAATTCATCTTGAAATCAAATCAGAGATGTTTTATTATTATAGAAGTAAGATTCTGCAGATTAACTTTCAACTTTGTTTTGTGAAGCACTCTGAAAGTTTCTTTTGGACTTGTCATGTATTTGCCAAGACAATTTCCGTTGTCTTGGCAAATACATGACAGAATTATTTTTTTGAAAAAGCTGATGTCTTTTGCTTATAAGAATGACTGATGCAACTGTAACCGTGTTGCTGTAAAGAGCACATGTTTCCCAGTAGCTCTTTTAAAGTGTCCGGTTTTTTTCTTTAATTTGGTCAATCTCCGCTAGAAGATCAGACATTGTTTTTCTGTTGTTTAACAATTCCTTCATCTTCTCTTCAGTTAAAAGCTCTTCTTCGTAATGAGCGCTTTTATTATCAAGGGGTTTTATAAGCACCTAATTCTTCTTTTGTAATTTTCTGATTCATTGTTTGACTTTTCTATCATCCATATGTGAAAATTCTTGGGCATCCTTTGCTTTTGACATTTGTAAGATTTTTTGGACTTCATTTTCAGTCGATGGAAACTGTTTAAAGTAGGAGATAAATTCTTTCCGGTGTTGATGGATGAATGTTGAACCACGTATGAATGAAATTCTAGGAGTGGAAAAATTAAATGGAATCCTTTAAGGTACTGCTATACGCGAAATCACGCTTTACAGGTCTGCCCTCAGCAATTAACTGCTGTGGTAAAAACGATAGGCTACGAAACGTGACTTGAAGAATCATATGAGGTATGTAGAATGCAGTTTGGGAGTTTAGTCGTGATAAATAAACAGTCTATACAGATGACTGGAAATAATAAAAATTTAGATGGATTTACTATGAAGTATTTTATTCCTGGACCATGGACTAGTCATAAACAGTACTTTTGTCAAAACACATTAAAGTATATGGATTCCCTGTTTAAGAAAGGAATTTCTCTCTGACAGTATGCAGTATGTATCATAGCTGGAATAGCGAGGTGTTACGTCTTCAGGGAAATAGAAGCTGTTATTCTGCAATTTTTACTGAAAATGTGTGTTTAAATTATGTTACCTAGATAGCAAAATTAGATAACCCTATTTTTAACTCTTTTTATATGAAAATGAAACCAAATACAGACAAAGAATTAAAATTGCATTCACATTACACAAAGTATAAAAATGTGTGATATAAATATGTTAAAGAAAATGCATTACACAAAGTATAAAAGTGTGTGATATAATATGTTATAGAAAAGGTATAATCTTTGTATTATTTACAAAAAATTCAGCAAGATGAAAGTTAAATACAGGGAAATCATATTTTAATGTGAAATTTAACACTGCATTTTTTCTGCGAGTTTTTTTTTTCCCCTTTGGTACATGCGATGTTATGGCTAAATCCTTGCAGTCGTTAGAATGTTGATTTGTTATCCTGTATCTTAACATTGATTTTAACAAGTTCATTGTTGAAAATCCTCTTTCACGTCTTTAAGTAGATTGGAAAGAGGAATTTTTCTTTTTAAAAGTTTAACAGTTCATGATTTTTTTTATCTAGGACTATTCAAATGGCTTGGCTTTTTGTGATATTCTTGATCTTAATTAGGATAAAAATAAGTTACTTCGATTACTAGATCAATAGAATTGTTATTTAACATATTTGCAATCTTTTACCATTTTTCTTAAATACTAGTATTATGTAATGGGTCTGAAGTGAATGAAGTATTTGGCCTAATTTTAAATGCACTCAAAACATCTAATTTAGAAACTACTTTAAGCTCGATGAGATTTAACAAATGAGTGTTTCAGTTCTCCAGATTTTCAGAGTAGCAAAACGTACATTACATTATGGTAAAAATGTATATTCCTTATATTTGTATAATATTTTCACAAAATTAATTTTGATTTAAAATGAATTTGTAATACCGTTTAATTCAAAGACTTTAGTTTAGTTCTTCTCCCCCCTGAAGTTTAAGATTTAGTTATTATGTCTGTAAGAATGGCTAAATCATAGAACCCTGTATGTTCAAAAATTTCTTCATAAGTTTTGTTTCTGGATTTTTAAAATTCTTCTATGAAACTTTTGTAAGAGAAGCTGGGATGGAACCCGGGCAGCCAGACAGAATGTCCCTTCCCTGAGTGAAAATTTCTATCGTTTCTTTGAAAGTGACATTATGATATTTCAGAATAAATCCTCGTAATACTAATAAATGTATATCAATTTTTTAATGTTTATATAATGCGTGTTTGGTTCTTACAATATTTTGAGCTATTATATTACTAATTCTGTATGTGAATTAAGACAGTTTAATATAGAATACCTGCATCAAGGCTAAAAGTAAAGTATTTGGATTATGTTTTACCTTTCGTCTGTTTTCAGACGCAGGTTCTATTCTGCAATTTAACGGAATTTCTCGGTATTGGACATCTCACATAGCTGACAAAATGTCATTCCTATGTTTAGGTTTTATAGTACAATAAGTTGAGCATCCTTACATTAATATATGACTTTGATTCCTTCGAAAGAAAAAGTAGTATCTTAGTTTTCTTGAATTTGTGGTCAAAATTTTAGTACGTAGGTAATTGCAATAGCTCTTCCACGAAATTGCATTTAAATTTTTTGCAACATTTCAAAATGCTCTATCATTCAATGGCATTTGATGTGTTTTGGCGTGCTGTGTTAAAGCTGAGATCAAACCCGGGCAGCTAAACAATATGTTCTTTCCCTGAGTGAAATATTGCTATAATTTCATTAAAGTGACCTGGTAATATTTCAGGGTAATTTTTTGTACATCGGACTAAGCTGTCCTCTCTCGTGGATGAGAGTACCTAAGTAAAGAACTTAAATTTAGAAACGGTATTCACGTTAAAATTCTGAATGAAATATTTCGTTTATGGTATATGACTTTTGTTTCCAAGATGGTCTTCGAAATCTGTTTTTAGAATGGTGCTTTTGTGCCCTTTTTTTTTAAAAAAATTTTTAAAAGTCTATATGTATAGCTCTTTCAATGTTAATATATTGTGAGTTTGATTCTTACTCTATTTTGATCTGTTATCTGACTAATTATGTGTGTGAATTAAGGTAGTTTAATATATAACACCTGCTTCAAAGCTAACAGTAAATTTTATTTTGTTTATTTGTGATTTGAAATTGCCTGCTTATTGTCTTTTGGTTCCATCTTTCTACCAGCACTGAAATTATTTACTCTTCTCGAAGATCATTATCCCTCTTATTCTGTGTATCCGTAATAACTGTCTAATTTTTTTTTTTCTTTCATTATTCATGTTGTACCCATACATTAAAAACCCCTTTCGCTTACTGTACTTCTGTCGTATTAGGAAAATCATTTGCTTTTCTATCAACTGCATTCATGATTTTAGTAAGAACGTAGCACATTGCTGGAGTTTAAAACAAATAAGGCTACTTTTGAATTTTATATATTAAGAAACAATATTATATATTTCTCTTTGTGTATAATTATTCTTTAATATCAAAGTAGTTAAAATATAATGGTTCCTTTTTTCCCCCTTGGCCTCTTCTAGTGTAATTTGTCATCATTTTTGTGCACTCTTGGATTGCAGAACATGATACCGTGAAAGAAAAAGAACGATGATGAAAAGAATGGAGAAATAGTGGAGAGCAAAAAGACATCTGTGGCTGGTAATTCTTGTTTTATATCAACTTTATTTTAACTAGAAATGCTTTAATGTTATAATTTGTATGTCCCTTTTCACATGTTGCTTTGTATTGGCGTTTTACTAGTTATTTATTTTACATAAACGCTTCACATTATATTTTAATGTTTAGGGTAGCATTTATGCATTAATTTCTTAGGTTTTGAATTCCATATTGAAGTGTCTGAATTGGTTTTTTCTTTATATTGTATTGTAATATTCGAAGTGAGGTTGAACTGTTAATCACACTATAATTATCAGAAGTCTGAGAATTATTAGAGTTTTGTTGCTTCGTAGTGGTTTCAGAATTACTGCTGTAGTGTAATTTTCTCCCAAGTGGCCTCCTTTCGCATTACGAGGAGGAGGCTAAACATTTTCTTCTCTCTCTTTCCTAATATTTTCCCTGTCCAACGGGGTCTTCTGTTCCCAACAGGCCAGTGTAATTGCACTGCCTGTGTATAAACCAATTTGGTTTCAATTTTTCCCGAATTTAGAGTCTCTCTGTCAAGTGCTGTTTATCTTAAAACCATTGAGAGTTAAATGTTGAACAAAAAAGAAATGTAAATAAAAATTTAATGAGTACTCCTAAAGAAAGTTATTGGAACCGAATTGTCTTCTCTTAAGGGATGCTCAAAATGTGCTTTTTCTTAGTTGTTTTAAGCATACTTTATTATATGTTTTCCTTAATCTGAACTATTTTGACATATTGTGAAGTTTTATGGACCAATTTGCAAAGATCTATTTAAAATTGATTCGATAAATAAAAATTCATCTTGAAATCAAATCAGAGATGTTTTATTATTATAGAAGTAAGATTCTGCAGATTAACTTTCAACTTTGTTTTGTGAAGCACTCTGAAAGTTTCTTTTGGACTTGTCATGTATTTGCCAAGACAATTTCCGTTGTCTTGGCAAATACATGACAGAATTATTTTTTTGAAAAAGCTGATGTCTTTTGCTTATAAGAATGACTGATGCAACTGTAACCGTGTTGCTGTAAAGAGCACATGTTTCCCAGTAGCTCTTTTAAAGTGTCCGGTTTTTTTCTTTAATTTGGTCAATCTCCGCTAGAAGATCAGACATTGTTTTTCTGTTGTTTAACAATTCCTTCATCTTCTCTTCAGTTAAAAGCTCTTCTTCGTAATGAGCGCTTTTATTATCAAGGGGTTTTATAAGCACCTAATTCTTCTTTTGTAATTTTCTGATTCATTGTTTGACTTTTCTATCATCCATATGTGAAAATTCTTGGGCATCCTTTGCTTTTGACATTTGTAAGATTTTTTGGACTTCATTTTCAGTCGATGGAAACTGTTTAAAGTAGGAGATAAATTCTTTCCGGTGTTGATGGATGAATGTTGAACCACGTATGAATGAAATTCTAGGAGTGGAAAAATTAAATGGAATCCTTTAAGGTACTGCTATACGCGAAATCACGCTTTACAGGTCTGCCCTCAGCAATTAACTGCTGTGGTAAAAACGATAGGCTACGAAACGTGACTTGAAGAATCATATGAGGTATGTAGAATGCAGTTTGGGAGTTTAGTCGTGATAAATAAACAGTCTATACAGATGACTGGAAATAATAAAAATTTAGATGGATTTACTATGAAGTATTTTATTCCTGGACCATGGACTAGTCATAAACAGTACTTTTGTCAAAACACATTAAAGTATATGGATTCCCTGTTTAAGAAAGGAATTTCTCTCTGACAGTATGCAGTATGTATCATAGCTGGAATAGCGAGGTGTTACGTCTTCAGGGAAATAGAAGCTGTTATTCTGCAATTTTTACTGAAAATGTGTGTTTAAATTATGTTACCTAGATAGCAAAATTAGATAACCCTATTTTTAACTCTTTTTATATGAAAATGAAACCAAATACAGACAAAGAATTAAAATTGCATTCACATTACACAAAGTATAAAAATGTGTGATATAAATATGTTAAAGAAAATGCATTACACAAAGTATAAAAGTGTGTGATATAATATGTTATAGAAAAGGTATAATCTTTGTATTATTTACAAAAAATTCAGCAAGATGAAAGTTAAATACAGGGAAATCATATTTTAATGTGAAATTTAACACTGCATTTTTTCTGCGAGTTTTTTTTTTCCCCTTTGGTACATGCGATGTTATGGCTAAATCCTTGCAGTCGTTAGAATGTTGATTTGTTATCCTGTATCTTAACATTGATTTTAACAAGTTCATTGTTGAAAATCCTCTTTCACGTCTTTAAGTAGATTGGAAAGAGGAATTTTTCTTTTTAAAAGTTTAACAGTTCATGATTTTTTTTATCTAGGACTATTCAAATGGCTTGGCTTTTTGTGATATTCTTGATCTTAATTAGGATAAAAATAAGTTACTTCGATTACTAGATCAATAGAATTGTTATTTAACATATTTGCAATCTTTTACCATTTTTCTTAAATACTAGTATTATGTAATGTGTCTGAAGTGAATGAAGTATTTGGCCTAATTTTAAATGCACTCAAAACATCTAATTTAGAAACTACTTTAAGCTCGATGAGATTTAACAAATGAGTGTTTCAGTTCTCCAGATTTTCAGAGTAGCAAAACGTACATTACATTATGGTAAAAATGTATATTCCTTATATTTGTATAATATTTTCACAAAATTAATTTTGATTTAAAATGAATTTGTAATACCGTTTAATTCAAAGACTTTAGTTTAGTTCTTCTCCCCCCTGAAGTTTAAGATTTAGTTATTATGTCTGTAAGAATGGCTAAATCATAGAACCCTGTATGTTCAAAAATTTCTTCATAAGTTTTGTTTCTGGATTTTTAAAATTCTTCTATGAAACTTTTGTAAGAGAAGCTGGGATGGAACCCGGGCAGCCAGACAGAATGTCCCTTCCCTGAGTGAAAATTTCTATCGTTTCTTTGAAAGTGACATTATGATATTTCAGAATAAATCCTCGTAATACTAATAAATGTATATCAATTTTTTAATGTTTATATAATGCGTGTTTGGTTCTTACAATATTTTGAGCTATTATATTACTAATTCTGTATGTGAATTAAGACAGTTTAATATAGAATACCTGCATCAAGGCTAAAAGTAAAGTATTTGGATTATGTTTTACCTTTCGTCTGTTTTCAGACGCAGGTTCTATTCTGCAATTTAACGGAATTTCTCGGTATTGGACATCTCACATAGCTGACAAAATGTCATTCCTATGTTTAGGTTTTATAGTACAATAAGTTGAGCATCCTTACATTAATATATGACTTTGATTCCTTCGAAAGAAAAAGTAGTATCTTAGTTTTCTTGAATTTGTGGTCAAAATTTTAGTACGTAGGTAATTGCAATAGCTCTTCCACGAAATTGCATTTAAATTTTTTGCAACATTTCAAAATGCTCTATCATTCAATGGCATTTGATGTGTTTTGGCGTGCTGTGTTAAAGCTGAGCTCAAACCCGGGCAGCTAAACAATATGTTCTTTCCCTGAGTGAAATATTGCTATAATTTCATTAAAGTGACCTGGTAATATTTCAGGGTAATTTTTTGTACATCGGACTAAGCTGTCCTCTCTCGTGGATGAGAGTACCTAAGTAAAGAACTTAAATTTAGAAACGGTATTCACGTTAAAATTCTGAATGAAATATTTCGTTTATGGTATATGACTTTTGTTTCCAAGATGGTCTTCGAAATCTGTTTTTAGAATGGTGCTTTTGTGCCCTTTTTTTTTAAAAAAATTTTTAAAAGTCTATATGTATAGCTCTTTCAATGTTAATATATTGTGAGTTTGATTCTTACTCTATTTTGATCTGTTATCTGACTAATTATGTGTGTGAATTAAGGTAGTTTAATATATAACACCTGCTTCAAGGCTAACAGTAAAGTTTATTTTGTTTATTTGTGATTTAAAATTGCCTGTTTATTGTCTTTTGGTGCCATCTTTCTACCAGCACTGAAATTATTTACTCTTCTCGAAGATCATTATCCCTCTTATTCTGTGTATCCGTAATAACTGTCTAATTTTTTTTTTCTTTCATTATTCATGTTGTACCCATACATTAAAAACCCCTTTCGCTTACTGTACTTCTGTCGTATTAGGAAAATCATTTGCTTTTCTATCAACTGCATTCATGATTTTAGTAAGAACGTAGCACATTGCTGGAGTTTAAAACAAAGAAGGCTACTTTTGAATTTTATATATTAAGAAACAATATTATATATTTCTCTTTGTGTATAATTATTCTTTAATATCAAAGTAGTTAAAATATAATGGTTCCTTTTTTCCCCCTTGGCCTCTTCTAGTGTAATTTGTCATCATTTTTGTGCACTCTTGGATTGCAGAACATGATACCGTGAAAGAAAAAGAACGATGATGAAAAGAATGGAGAAATAGTGGAGAGCAAAAAGACATCTGTGGCTGGTAATTCTTGTTTTATATCAACTTTATTTTAACTAGAAATGCTTTAATGTTATAATTTGTATGTCCCTTTTCACATGTTGCTTTGTATTGGCGTTTTACTAGTTATTTATTTTACATAAACGCTTCACATTATATTTTAATGTTTAGGGTAGCATTTATGCATTAATTTCTTAGGTTTTGAATTCCATATTGAAGTGTCTGAATTGGTTTTTTCTTTATATTGTATTGTAATATTCGAAGTGAGGTTGAACTGTTAATCACACTATAATTATCAGAAGTCTGAGAATTATTAGAGTTTTGTTGCTTCGTAGTGGTTTCAGAATTACTGCTGTAGTGTAATTTTCTCCCAAGTGGCCTCCTTTCGCATTACGAGGAGGAGGCTAAACATTTTCTTCTCTCTCTTTCCTAATATTTTCCCTGTCCAACGGGGTCTTCTGTTCCCAACAGGCCAGTGTAATTGCACTGCCTGTGTATAAACCAATTTGGTTTCAATTTTTCCCGAATTTAGAGTCTCTCTGTCAAGTGCTGTTTATCTTAAAACCATTGAGAGTTAAATGTTGAACAAAAAAGAAATGTAAAGAAAAATTTAATGAGTACTCCTAAAGAAAGTTATTGGAACCGAATTGTCTTCTCTTAAGGGATGCTCAAAATGTGCTTTTTCTTAGTTGTTTTAAGCATACTTTATTATATGTTTTCCTTAATCTGAACTATTTTGACATATTGTGAAGTTTTATGGACCAATTTGCAAAGATCTATTTAAAATTGATTCGATAAATAAAAATTCATCTTGAAATCAAATCAGAGATGTTTTATTATTATAGAAGTAAGATTCTGCAGATTAACTTTCAACTTTGTTTTGTGAAGCACTCTGAAAGTTTCTTTTGGACTTGTCATGTATTTGCCAAGACAATTTCCGTTGTCTTGGCAAATACATGACAGAATTATTTTTTTGAAAAAGCTGATGTCTTTTGCTTATAAGAATGACTGATGCAACTGTAACCGTGTTGCTGTAAAGAGCACATGTTTCCCAGTAGCTCTTTTAAAGTGTCCGGTTTTTTTCTTTAATTTGGTCAATCTCCGCTAGAAGATCAGACATTGTTTTTCTGTTGTTTAACAATTCCTTCATCTTCTCTTCAGTTAAAAGCTCTTCTTCGTAATGAGCGCTTTTATTATCAAGGGGTTTTATAAGCACCTAATTCTTCTTTTGTAATTTTCTGATTCATTGTTTGACTTTTCTATCATCCATATGTGAAAATTCTTGGGCATCCTTTGCTTTTGACATTTGTAAGATTTTTTGGACTTCATTTTCAGTCGATGGAAACTGTTTAAAGTAGGAGATAAATTCTTTCCGGTGTTGATGGATGAATGTTGAACCACGTATGAATGAAATTCTAGGAGTGGAAAAATTAAATGGAATCCTTTAAGGTACTGCTATACGCGAAATCACGCTTTACAGGTCTGCCCTCAGCAATTAACTGCTGTGGTAAAAACGATAGGCTACGAAACGTGACTTGAAGAATCATATGAGGTATGGAGAATGCAGTTTGGGAGTTTAGTCGTGATAAATAAACAGTCTATACAGATGACTGGAAATAATAAAAATTTAGATGGATTTACTATGAAGTATTTTATTCCTGGACCATGGACTAGTCATAAACAGTACTTTTGTCAAAACACATTAAAGTATATGGATTCCCTGTTTAAGAAAGGAATTTCTCTCTGACAGTATGCAGTATGTATCATAGCTGGAATAGCGAGGTGTTACGTCTTCAGGGAAATAGAAGCTGTTATTCTGCAATTTTTACTGAAAATGTGTGTTTAAATTATGTTACCTAGATAGCAAAATTAGATAACCCTATTTTTAACTCTTTTTATATGAAAATGAAACCAAATACAGACAAAGAATTAAAATTGCATTCACATTACACAAAGTATAAAAATGTGTGATATAAATATGTTAAAGAAAATGCATTACACAAAGTACAAAAGTGTGTGATATAATATGTTATAGAAAAGGTATAATCTTTGTATTATTTACAAAAAATTCAGCAAGATGAAAGTTAAATACAGGGAAATCATATTTTAATGTGAAATTTAACACTGCATTTTTTCTGCGAGTTTTTTTTTTCCCCTTTGGTACATGCGATGTTATGGCTAAATCCTTGCAGTCGTTAGAATGTTGATTTGTTATCCTGTATCTTAACATTGATTTTAACAAGTTCATTGTTGAAAATCCTCTTTCACGTCTTTAAGTAGATTGGAAAGAGGAATTTTTCTTTTTAAAAGTTTAACAGTTCATGATTTTTTTTATCTAGGACTATTCAAATGGCTTGGCTTTTTGTGATATTCTTGATCTTAATTAGGATAAAAATAAGTTACTTCGATTACTAGATCAATAGAATTGTTATTTAACATATTTGCAATCTTTTACCATTTTTCTTAAATACTAGTATTATGTAATGGGTCTGAAGTGAATGAAGTATTTGGCCTAATTTTAAATGCACTCAAAACATCTAATTTAGAAACTACTTTAAGCTCGATGAGATTTAACAAATGAGTGTTTCAGTTCTCCAGATTTTCAGAGTAGCAAAACGTACATTACATTATGGTAAAAATGTATATTCCTTATATTTGTATAATATTTTCACAAAATTAATTTTGATTTAAAATGAATTTGTAATACCGTTTAATTCAAAGACTTTAGTTTAGTTCTTCTCCCCCCTGAAGTTTAAGATTTAGTTATTATGTCTGTAAGAATGGCTAAATCATAGAACCCTGTATGTTCAAAAATTTCTTCATAAGTTTTGTTTCTGGATTTTTAAAATTCTTCTATGAAACTTTTGTAAGAGAAGCTGGGATGGAACCCGGGCAGCCAGACAGAATGTCCCTTCCCTGAGTGAAAATTTCTATCGTTTCTTTGAAAGTGACATTATGATATTTCAGAATAAATCCTCGTAATACTAATAAATGTATATCAATTTTTTAATGTTTATATAATGCGTGTTTGGTTCTTACAATATTTTGAGCTATTATATTACTAATTCTGTATGTGAATTAAGACAGTTTAATATAGAATACCTGCATCAAGGCTAAAAGTAAAGTATTTGGATTATGTTTTACCTTTCGTCTGTTTTCAGACGCAGGTTCTATTCTGCAATTTAACGGAATTTCTCGGTATTGGACATCTCACATAGCTGACAAAATGTCATTCCTATGTTTAGGTTTTATAGTACAATAAGTTGAGCATCCTTACATTAATATATGACTTTGATTCCTTCGAAAGAAAAAGTAGTATCTTAGTTTTCTTGAATTTGTGGTCAAAATTTTAGTACGTAGGTAATTGCAATAGCTCTTCCACGAAATTGCATTTAAATTTTTTGCAACATTTCAAAATGCTCTATCATTCAATGGCATTTGATGTGTTTTGGCGTGCTGTGTTAAAGCTGAGATCAAACCCGGGCAGCTAAACAATATGTTCTTTCCCTGAGTGAAATATTGCTATAATTTCATTAAAGTGACCTGGTAATATTTCAGGGTAATTTTTTGTACATCGGACTAAGCTGTCCTCTCTCGTGGATGAGAGTACCTAAGTAAAGAACTTAAATTTAGAAACGGTATTCACGTTAAAATTCTGAATGAAATATTTCGTTTATGGTATATGACTTTTGTTTCCAAGATGGTCTTCGAAATCTGTTTTTAGAATGGTGCTTTTGTGCCCTTTTTTTTTAAAAAAATTTTTAAAAGTCTATATGTATAGCTCTTTCAATGTTAATATATTGTGAGTTTGATTCTTACTCTATTTTGATCTGTTATCTGACTAATTATGTGTGTGAATTAAGGTAGTTTAATATATAACACCTGCTTCAAAGCTAACAGTAAATTTTATTTTGTTTATTTGTGATTTGAAATTGCCTGCTTATTGTCTTTTGGTTCCATCTTTCTACCAGCACTGAAATTATTTACTCTTCTCGAAGATCATTATCCCTCTTATTCTGTGTATCCGTAATAACTGTCTAATTTTTTTTTTTCTTTCATTATTCATGTTGTACCCATACATTAAAAACCCCTTTCGCTTACTGTACTTCTGTCGTATTAGGAAAATCATTTGCTTTTCTATCAACTGCATTCATGATTTTAGTAAGAACGTAGCACATTGCTGGAGTTTAAAACAAAGAAGGCTACTTTTGAATTTTATATATTAAGAAACAATATTATATATTTCTCTTTGTGTATAATTATTCTTTAATATCAAAGTAGTTAAAATATAATGGTTCCTTTTTTCCCCCTTGGCCTCTTCTAGTGTAATTTGTCATCATTTTTGTGCACTCTTGGATTGCAGAACATGATACCGTGAAAGAAAAAGAACGATGATGAAAAGAATGGAGAAATAGTGGAGAGCAAAAAGACATCTGTGGCTGGTAATTCTTGTTTTATATCAACTTTATTTTAACTAGAAATGCTTTAATGTTATAATTTGTATGTCCCTTTTCACATGTTGCTTTGTATTGGCGTTTTACTAGTTATTTATTTTACATAAACGCTTCACATTATATTTTAATGTTTAGGGTAGCATTTATGCATTAATTTCTTAGGTTTTGAATTCCATATTGAAGTGTCTGAATTGGTTTTTTCTTTATATTGTATTGTAATATTCGAAGTGAGGTTGAACTGTTAATCACACTATAATTATCAGAAGTCTGAGAATTATTAGAGTTTTGTTGCTTCGTAGTGGTTTCAGAATTACTGCTGTAGTGTAATTTTCTCCCAAGTGGCCTCCTTTCGCATTACGAGGAGGAGGCTAAACATTTTCTTCTCTCTCTTTCCTAATATTTTCCCTGTCCAACGGGGTCTTCTGTTCCCAACAGGCCAGTGTAATTGCACTGCCTGTGTATAAACCAATTTGGTTTCAATTTTTCCCGAATTTAGAGTCTCTCTGTCAAGTGCTGTTTATCTTAAAACCATTGAGAGTTAAATGTTGAACAAAAAAGAAATGTAAATAAAAATTTAATGAGTACTCCTAAAGAAAGTTATTGGAACCGAATTGTCTTCTCTTAAGGGATGCTCAAAATGTGCTTTTTCTTAGTTGTTTTAAGCATACTTTATTATATGTTTTCCTTAATCTGAACTATTTTGACATATTGTGAAGTTTTATGGACCAATTTGCAAAGATCTATTTAAAATTGATTCGATAAATAAAAATTCATCTTGAAATCAAATCAGAGATGTTTTATTATTATAGAAGTAAGATTCTGCAGATTAACTTTCAACTTTGTTTTGTGAAGCACTCTGAAAGTTTCTTTTGGACTTGTCATGTATTTGCCAAGACAATTTCCGTTGTCTTGGCAAATACATGACAGAATTATTTTTTTGAAAAAGCTGATGTCTTTTGCTTATAAGAATGACTGATGCAACTGTAACCGTGTTGCTGTAAAGAGCACATGTTTCCCAGTAGCTCTTTTAAAGTGTCCGGTTTTTTTCTTTAATTTGGTCAATCTCCGCTAGAAGATCAGACATTGTTTTTCTGTTGTTTAACAATTCCTTCATCTTCTCTTCAGTTAAAAGCTCTTCTTCGTAATGAGCGCTTTTATTATCAAGGGGTTTTATAAGCACCTAATTCTTCTTTTGTAATTTTCTGATTCATTGTTTGACTTTTCTATCATCCATATGTGAAAATTCTTGGGCATCCTTTGCTTTTGACATTTGTAAGATTTTTTGGACTTCATTTTCAGTCGATGGAAACTGTTTAAAGTAGGAGATAAATTCTTTCCGGTGTTGATGGATGAATGTTGAACCACGTATGAATGAAATTCTAGGAGTGGAAAAATTAAATGGAATCCTTTAAGGTACTGCTATACGCGAAATCACGCTTTACAGGTCTGCCCTCAGCAATTAACTGCTGTGGTAAAAACGATAGGCTACGAAACGTGACTTGAAGAATCATATGAGGTATGTAGAATGCAGTTTGGGAGTTTAGTCGTGATAAATAAACAGTCTATACAGATGACTGGAAATAATAAAAATTTAGATGGATTTACTATGAAGTATTTTATTCCTGGACCATGGACTAGTCATAAACAGTACTTTTGTCAAAACACATTAAAGTATATGGATTCCCTGTTTAAGAAAGGAATTTCTCTCTGACAGTATGCAGTATGTATCATAGCTGGAATAGCGAGGTGTTACGTCTTCAGGGAAATAGAAGCTGTTATTCTGCAATTTTTACTGAAAATGTGTGTTTAAATTATGTTACCTAGATAGCAAAATTAGATAACCCTATTTTTAACTCTTTTTATATGAAAATGAAACCAAATACAGACAAAGAATTAAAATTGCATTCACATTACACAAAGTATAAAAATGTGTGATATAAATATGTTAAAGAAAATGCATTACACAAAGTATAAAAGTGTGTGATATAATATGTTATAGAAAAGGTATAATCTTTGTATTATTTACAAAAAATTCAGCAAGATGAAAGTTAAATACAGGGAAATCATATTTTAATGTGAAATTTAACACTGCATTTTTTCTGCGAGTTTTTTTTTTCCCCTTTGGTACATGCGATGTTATGGCTAAATCCTTGCAGTCGTTAGAATGTTGATTTGTTATCCTGTATCTTAACATTGATTTTAACAAGTTCATTGTTGAAAATCCTCTTTCACGTCTTTAAGTAGATTGGAAAGAGGAATTTTTCTTTTTAAAAGTTTAACAGTTCATGATTTTTTTTATCTAGGACTATTCAAATGGCTTGGCTTTTTGTGATATTCTTGATCTTAATTAGGATAAAAATAAGTTACTTCGATTACTAGATCAATAGAATTGTTATTTAACATATTTGCAATCTTTTACCATTTTTCTTAAATACTAGTATTATGTAATGGGTCTGAAGTGAATGAAGTATTTGGCCTAATTTTAAATGCACTCAAAACATCTAATTTAGAAACTACTTTAAGCTCGATGAGATTTAACAAATGAGTGTTTCAGTTCTCCAGATTTTCAGAGTAGCAAAACGTACATTACATTATGGTAAAAATGTATATTCCTTATATTTGTATAATATTTTCACAAAATTAATTTTGATTTAAAATGAATTTGTAATACCGTTTAATTCAAAGACTTTAGTTTAGTTCTTCTCCCCCCTGAAGTTTAAGATTTAGTTATTATGTCTGTAAGAATGGCTAAATCATAGAACCCTGTATGTTCAAAAATTTCTTCATAAGTTTTGTTTCTGGATTTTTAAAATTCTTCTATGAAACTTTTGTAAGAGAAGCTGGGATGGAACCCGGGCAGCCAGACAGAATGTCCCTTCCCTGAGTGAAAATTTCTATCGTTTCTTTGAAAGTGACATTATGATATTTCAGAATAAATCCTCGTAATACTAATAAATGTATATCAATTTTTTAATGTTTATATAATGCGTGTTTGGTTCTTACAATATTTTGAGCTATTATATTACTAATTCTGTATGTGAATTAAGACAGTTTAATATAGAATACCTGCATCAAGGCTAAAAGTAAAGTATTTGGATTATGTTTTACCTTTCGTCTGTTTTCAGACGCAGGTTCTATTCTGCAATTTAACGGAATTTCTCGGTATTGGACATCTCACATAGCTGACAAAATGTCATTCCTATGTTTAGGTTTTATAGTACAATAAGTTGAGCATCCTTACATTAATATATGACTTTGATTCCTTCGAAAGAAAAAGTAGTATCTTAGTTTTCTTGAATTTGTGGTCAAAATTTTAGTACGTAGGTAATTGCAATAGCTCTTCCACGAAATTGCATTTAAATTTTTTGCAACATTTCAAAATGCTCTATCATTCAATGGCATTTGATGTGTTTTGGCGTGCTGTGTTAAAGCTGAGCTCAAACCCGGGCAGCTAAACAATATGTTCTTTCCCTGAGTGAAATATTGCTATAATTTCATTAAAGTGACCTGGTAATATTTCAGGGTAATTTTTTGTACATCGGACTAAGCTGTCCTCTCTCGTGGATGAGAGTACCTAAGTAAAGAACTTAAATTTAGAAACGGTATTCACGTTAAAATTCTGAATGAAATATTTCGTTTATGGTATATGACTTTTGTTTCCAAGATGGTCTTCGAAATCTGTTTTTAGAATGGTGCTTTTGTGCCCTTTTTTTTTAAAAAAATTTTTAAAAGTCTATATGTATAGCTCTTTCAATGTTAATATATTGTGAGTTTGATTCTTACTCTATTTTGATCTGTTATCTGACTAATTATGTGTGTGAATTAAGGTAGTTTAATATATAACACCTGCTTCAAGGCTAACAGTAAAGTTTATTTTGTTTATTTGTGATTTAAAATTGCCTGTTTATTGTCTTTTGGTGCCATCTTTCTACCAGCACTGAAATTATTTACTCTTCTCGAAGATCATTATCCCTCTTATTCTGTGTATCCGTAATAACTGTCTAATTTTTTTTTTCTTTCATTATTCATGTTGTACCCATACATTAAAAACCCCTTTCGCTTACTGTACTTCTGTCGTATTAGGAAAATCATTTGCTTTTCTATCAACTGCATTCATGATTTTAGTAAGAACGTAGCACATTGCTGGAGTTTAAAACAAAGAAGGCTACTTTTGAATTTTATATATTAAGAAACAATATTATATATTTCTCTTTGTGTATAATTATTCTTTAATATCAAAGTAGTTAAAATATAATGGTTCCTTTTTTCCCCCTTGGCCTCTTCTAGTGTAATTTGTCATCATTTTTGTGCACTCTTGGATTGCAGAACATGATACCGTGAAAGAAAAAGAACGATGATGAAAAGAATGGAGAAATAGTGGAGAGCAAAAAGACATCTGTGGCTGGTAATTCTTGTTTTATATCAACTTTATTTTAACTAGAAATGCTTTAATGTTATAATTTGTATGTCCCTTTTCACATGTTGCTTTGTATTGGCGTTTTACTAGTTATTTATTTTACATAAACGCTTCACATTATATTTTAATGTTTAGGGTAGCATTTATGCATTAATTTCTTAGGTTTTGAATTCCATATTGAAGTGTCTGAATTGGTTTTTTCTTTATATTGTATTGTAATATTCGAAGTGAGGTTGAACTGTTAATCACACTATAATTATCAGAAGTCTGAGAATTATTAGAGTTTTGTTGCTTCGTAGTGGTTTCAGAATTACTGCTGTAGTGTAATTTTCTCCCAAGTGGCCTCCTTTCGCATTACGAGGAGGAGGCTAAACATTTTCTTCTCTCTCTTTCCTAATATTTTCCCTGTCCAACGGGGTCTTCTGTTCCCAACAGGCCAGTGTAATTGCACTGCCTGTGTATAAACCAATTTGGTTTCAATTTTTCCCGAATTTAGAGTCTCTCTGTCAAGTGCTGTTTATCTTAAAACCATTGAGAGTTAAATGTTGAACAAAAAAGAAATGTAAAGAAAAATTTAATGAGTACTCCTAAAGAAAGTTATTGGAACCGAATTGTCTTCTCTTAAGGGATGCTCAAAATGTGCTTTTTCTTAGTTGTTTTAAGCATACTTTATTATATGTTTTCCTTAATCTGAACTATTTTGACATATTGTGAAGTTTTATGGACCAATTTGCAAAGATCTATTTAAAATTGATTCGATAAATAAAAATTCATCTTGAAATCAAATCAGAGATGTTTTATTATTATAGAAGTAAGATTCTGCAGATTAACTTTCAACTTTGTTTTGTGAAGCACTCTGAAAGTTTCTTTTGGACTTGTCATGTATTTGCCAAGACAATTTCCGTTGTCTTGGCAAATACATGACAGAATTATTTTTTTGAAAAAGCTGATGTCTTTTGCTTATAAGAATGACTGATGCAACTGTAACCGTGTTGCTGTAAAGAGCACATGTTTCCCAGTAGCTCTTTTAAAGTGTCCGGTTTTTTTCTTTAATTTGGTCAATCTCCGCTAGAAGATCAGACATTGTTTTTCTGTTGTTTAACAATTCCTTCATCTTCTCTTCAGTTAAAAGCTCTTCTTCGTAATGAGCGCTTTTATTATCAAGGGGTTTTATAAGCACCTAATTCTTCTTTTGTAATTTTCTGATTCATTGTTTGACTTTTCTATCATCCATATGTGAAAATTCTTGGGCATCCTTTGCTTTTGACATTTGTAAGATTTTTTGGACTTCATTTTCAGTCGATGGAAACTGTTTAAAGTAGGAGATAAATTCTTTCCGGTGTTGATGGATGAATGTTGAACCACGTATGAATGAAATTCTAGGAGTGGAAAAATTAAATGGAATCCTTTAAGGTACTGCTATACGCGAAATCACGCTTTACAGGTCTGCCCTCAGCAATTAACTGCTGTGGTAAAAACGATAGGCTACGAAACGTGACTTGAAGAATCATATGAGGTATGTAGAATGCAGTTTGGGAGTTTAGTCGTGATAAATAAACAGTCTATACAGATGACTGGAAATAATAAAAATTTAGATGGATTTACTATGAAGTATTTTATTCCTGGACCATGGACTAGTCATAAACAGTACTTTTGTCAAAACACATTAAAGTATATGGATTCCCTGTTTAAGAAAGGAATTTCTCTCTGACAGTATGCAGTATGTATCATAGCTGGAATAGCGAGGTGTTACGTCTTCAGGGAAATAGAAGCTGTTATTCTGCAATTTTTACTGAAAATGTGTGTTTAAATTATGTTACCTAGATAGCAAAATTAGATAACCCTATTTTTAACTCTTTTTATATGAAAATGAAACCAAATACAGACAAAGAATTAAAATTGCATTCACATTACACAAAGTATAAAAATGTGTGATATAAATATGTTAAAGAAAATGCATTACACAAAGTATAAAAGTGTGTGATATAATATGTTATAGAAAAGGTATAATCTTTGTATTATTTACAAAAAATTCAGCAAGATGAAAGTTAAATACAGGGAAATCATATTTTAATGTGAAATTTAACACTGCATTTTTTCTGCGAGTTTTTTTTTTCCCCTTTGGTACATGCGATGTTATGGCTAAATCCTTGCAGTCGTTAGAATGTTGATTTGTTATCCTGTATCTTAACATTGATTTTAACAAGTTCATTGTTGAAAATCCTCTTTCACGTCTTTAAGTAGATTGGAAAGAGGAATTTTTCTTTTTAAAAGTTTAACAGTTCATGATTTTTTTTATCTAGGACTATTCAAATGGCTTGGCTTTTTGTGATATTCTTGATCTTAATTAGGATAAAAATAAGTTACTTCGATTACTAGATCAATAGAATTGTTATTTAACATATTTGCAATCTTTTACCATTTTTCTTAAATACTAGTATTATGTAATGGGTCTGAAGTGAATGAAGTATTTGGCCTAATTTTAAATGCACTCAAAACATCTAATTTAGAAACTACTTTAAGCTCGATGAGATTTAACAAATGAGTGTTTCAGTTCTCCAGATTTTCAGAGTAGCAAAACGTACATTACATTATGGTAAAAATGTATATTCCTTATATTTGTATAATATTTTCACAAAATTAATTTTGATTTAAAATGAATTTGTAATACCGTTTAATTCAAAGACTTTAGTTTAGTTCTTCTCCCCCCTGAAGTTTAAGATTTAGTTATTATGTCTGTAAGAATGGCTAAATCATAGAACCCTGTATGTTCAAAAATTTCTTCATAAGTTTTGTTTCTGGATTTTTAAAATTCTTCTATGAAACTTTTGTAAGAGAAGCTGGGATGGAACCCGGGCAGCCAGACAGAATGTCCCTTCCCTGAGTGAAAATTTCTATCGTTTCTTTGAAAGTGACATTATGATATTTCAGAATAAATCCTCGTAATACTAATAAATGTATATCAATTTTTTAATGTTTATATAATGCGTGTTTGGTTCTTACAATATTTTGAGCTATTATATTACTAATTCTGTATGTGAATTAAGACAGTTTAATATAGAATACCTGCATCAAGGCTAAAAGTAAAGTATTTGGATTATGTTTTACCTTTCGTCTGTTTTCAGACGCAGGTTCTATTCTGCAATTTAACGGAATTTCTCGGTATTGGACATCTCACATAGCTGACAAAATGTCATTCCTATGTTTAGGTTTTATAGTACAATAAGTTGAGCATCCTTACATTAATATATGACTTTGATTCCTTCGAAAGAAAAAGTAGTATCTTAGTTTTCTTGAATTTGTGGTCAAAATTTTAGTACGTAGGTAATTGCAATAGCTCTTCCACGAAATTGCATTTAAATTTTTTGCAACATTTCAAAATGCTCTATCATTCAATGGCATTTGATGTGTTTTGGCGTGCTGTGTTAAAGCTGAGCTCAAACCCGGGCAGCTAAACAATATGTTCTTTCCCTGAGTGAAATATTGCTATAATTTCATTAAAGTGACCTGGTAATATTTCAGGGTAATTTTTTGTACATCGGACTAAGCTGTCCTCTCTCGTGGATGAGAGTACCTAAGTAAAGAACTTAAATTTAGAAACGGTATTCACGTTAAAATTCTGAATGAAATATTTCGTTTATGGTATATGACTTTTGTTTCCAAGATGGTCTTCGAAATCTGTTTTTAGAATGGTGCTTTTGTGCCCTTTTTTTTTAAAAAAATTTTTAAAAGTCTATATGTATAGCTCTTTCAATGTTAATATATTGTGAGTTTGATTCTTACTCTATTTTGATCTGTTATCTGACTAATTATGTGTGTGAATTAAGGTAGTTTAATATATAACACCTGCTTCAAGGCTAACAGTAAAGTTTATTTTGTTTATTTGTGATTTAAAATTGCCTGTTTATTGTCTTTTGGTGCCATCTTTCTACCAGCACTGAAATTATTTACTCTTCTCGAAGATCATTATCCCTCTTATTCTGTGTATCCGTAATAACTGTCTAATTTTTTTTTTCTTTCATTATTCATGTTGTACCCATACATTAAAAACCCCTTTCGCTTACTGTACTTCTGTCGTATTAGGAAAATCATTTGCTTTTCTATCAACTGCATTCATGATTTTAGTAAGAACGTAGCACATTGCTGGAGTTTAAAACAAAGAAGGCTACTTTTGAATTTTATATATTAAGAAACAATATTATATATTTCTCTTTGTGTATAATTATTCTTTAATATCAAAGTAGTTAAAATATAATGGTTCCTTTTTTCCCCCTTGGCCTCTTCTAGTGTAATTTGTCATCATTTTTGTGCACTCTTGGATTGCAGAACATGATACCGTGAAAGAAAAAGAACGATGATGAAAAGAATGGAGAAATAGTGGAGAGCAAAAAGACATCTGTGGCTGGTAATTCTTGTTTTATATCAACTTTATTTTAACTAGAAATGCTTTAATGTTATAATTTGTATGTCCCTTTTCACATGTTGCTTTGTATTGGCGTTTTACTAGTTATTTATTTTACATAAACGCTTCACATTATATTTTAATGTTTAGGGTAGCATTTATGCATTAATTTCTTAGGTTTTGAATTCCATATTGAAGTGTCTGAATTGGTTTTTTCTTTATATTGTATTGTAATATTCGAAGTGAGGTTGAACTGTTAATCACACTATAATTATCAGAAGTCTGAGAATTATTAGAGTTTTGTTGCTTCGTAGTGGTTTCAGAATTACTGCTGTAGTGTAATTTTCTCCCAAGTGGCCTCCTTTCGCATTACGAGGAGGAGGCTAAACATTTTCTTCTCTCTCTTTCCTAATATTTTCCCTGTCCAACGGGGTCTTCTGTTCCCAACAGGCCAGTGTAATTGCACTGCCTGTGTATAAACCAATTTGGTTTCAATTTTTCCCGAATTTAGAGTCTCTCTGTCAAGTGCTGTTTATCTTAAAACCATTGAGAGTTAAATGTTGAACAAAAAAGAAATGTAAAGAAAAATTTAATGAGTACTCCTAAAGAAAGTTATTGGAACCGAATTGTCTTCTCTTAAGGGATGCTCAAAATGTGCTTTTTCTTAGTTGTTTTAAGCATACTTTATTATATGTTTTCCTTAATCTGAACTATTTTGACATATTGTGAAGTTTTATGGACCAATTTGCAAAGATCTATTTAAAATTGATTCGATAAATAAAAATTCATCTTGAAATCAAATCAGAGATGTTTTATTATTATAGAAGTAAGATTCTGCAGATTAACTTTCAACTTTGTTTTGTGAAGCACTCTGAAAGTTTCTTTTGGACTTGTCATGTATTTGCCAAGACAATTTCCGTTGTCTTGGCAAATACATGACAGAATTATTTTTTTGAAAAAGCTGATGTCTTTTGCTTATAAGAATGACTGATGCAACTGTAACCGTGTTGCTGTAAAGAGCACATGTTTCCCAGTAGCTCTTTTAAAGTGTCCGGTTTTTTTCTTTAATTTGGTCAATCTCCGCTAGAAGATCAGACATTGTTTTTCTGTTGTTTAACAATTCCTTCATCTTCTCTTCAGTTAAAAGCTCTTCTTCGTAATGAGCGCTTTTATTATCAAGGGGTTTTATAAGCACCTAATTCTTCTTTTGTAATTTTCTGATTCATTGTTTGACTTTTCTATCATCCATATGTGAAAATTCTTGGGCATCCTTTGCTTTTGACATTTGTAAGATTTTTTGGACTTCATTTTCAGTCGATGGAAACTGTTTAAAGTAGGAGATAAATTCTTTCCGGTGTTGATGGATGAATGTTGAACCACGTATGAATGAAATTCTAGGAGTGGAAAAATTAAATGGAATCCTTTAAGGTACTGCTATACGCGAAATCACGCTTTACAGGTCTGCCCTCAGCAATTAACTGCTGTGGTAAAAACGATAGGCTACGAAACGTGACTTGAAGAATCATATGAGGTATGGAGAATGCAGTTTGGGAGTTTAGTCGTGATAAATAAACAGTCTATACAGATGACTGGAAATAATAAAAATTTAGATGGATTTACTATGAAGTATTTTATTCCTGGACCATGGACTAGTCATAAACAGTACTTTTGTCAAAACACATTAAAGTATATGGATTCCCTGTTTAAGAAAGGAATTTCTCTCTGACAGTATGCAGTATGTATCATAGCTGGAATAGCGAGGTGTTACGTCTTCAGGGAAATAGAAGCTGTTATTCTGCAATTTTTACTGAAAATGTGTGTTTAAATTATGTTACCTAGATAGCAAAATTAGATAACCCTATTTTTAACTCTTTTTATATGAAAATGAAACCAAATACAGACAAAGAATTAAAATTGCATTCACATTACACAAAGTATAAAAATGTGTGATATAAATATGTTAAAGAAAATGCATTACACAAAGTACAAAAGTGTGTGATATAATATGTTATAGAAAAGGTATAATCTTTGTATTATTTACAAAAAATTCAGCAAGATGAAAGTTAAATACAGGGAAATCATATTTTAATGTGAAATTTAACACTGCATTTTTTCTGCGAGTTTTTTTTTTCCCCTTTGGTACATGCGATGTTATGGCTAAATCCTTGCAGTCGTTAGAATGTTGATTTGTTATCCTGTATCTTAACATTGATTTTAACAAGTTCATTGTTGAAAATCCTCTTTCACGTCTTTAAGTAGATTGGAAAGAGGAATTTTTCTTTTTAAAAGTTTAACAGTTCATGATTTTTTTTATCTAGGACTATTCAAATGGCTTGGCTTTTTGTGATATTCTTGATCTTAATTAGGATAAAAATAAGTTACTTCGATTACTAGATCAATAGAATTGTTATTTAACATATTTGCAATCTTTTACCATTTTTCTTAAATACTAGTATTATGTAATGGGTCTGAAGTGAATGAAGTATTTGGCCTAATTTTAAATGCACTCAAAACATCTAATTTAGAAACTACTTTAAGCTCGATGAGATTTAACAAATGAGTGTTTCAGTTCTCCAGATTTTCAGAGTAGCAAAACGTACATTACATTATGGTAAAAATGTATATTCCTTATATTTGTATAATATTTTCACAAAATTAATTTTGATTTAAAATGAATTTGTAATACCGTTTAATTCAAAGACTTTAGTTTAGTTCTTCTCCCCCCTGAAGTTTAAGATTTAGTTATTATGTCTGTAAGAATGGCTAAATCATAGAACCCTGTATGTTCAAAAATTTCTTCATAAGTTTTGTTTCTGGATTTTTAAAATTCTTCTATGAAACTTTTGTAAGAGAAGCTGGGATGGAACCCGGGCAGCCAGACAGAATGTCCCTTCCCTGAGTGAAAATTTCTATCGTTTCTTTGAAAGTGACATTATGATATTTCAGAATAAATCCTCGTAATACTAATAAATGTATATCAATTTTTTAATGTTTATATAATGCGTGTTTGGTTCTTACAATATTTTGAGCTATTATATTACTAATTCTGTATGTGAATTAAGACAGTTTAATATAGAATACCTGCATCAAGGCTAAAAGTAAAGTATTTGGATTATGTTTTACCTTTCGTCTGTTTTCAGACGCAGGTTCTATTCTGCAATTTAACGGAATTTCTCGGTATTGGACATCTCACATAGCTGACAAAATGTCATTCCTATGTTTAGGTTTTATAGTACAATAAGTTGAGCATCCTTACATTAATATATGACTTTGATTCCTTCGAAAGAAAAAGTAGTATCTTAGTTTTCTTGAATTTGTGGTCAAAATTTTAGTATGTAGGTAATTGCAATAGCTCTTCCACGAAATTGCATTTAAATTTTTTGCAACATTTCAAAATGCTCTATCATTCAATGGCATTTGATGTGTTTTGGCGTGCTGTGTTAAAGCTGAGCTCAAACCCGGGCAGCTAAACAATATGTTCTTTCCCTGAGTCAAATATTGCTATAATTTCATTAAAGTGACCTGGTAATATTTCAGGATAATTTTTTGTACATCGGACTAAGCTGTCCTCTGAGAGTACCTAAGTAAAGAACTTAAATTTAGAAACGGTATTCACGTTAAAATTCTGAATGAAATATTTCGTTTATGGTATATGACTTTTGTTTCCAAGATGGTCTTCGAAATCTGTTTTTAGAATGGTGCTTTTGTACCCTTTTTTTTTTAAAAATCTTTAAAAGTCTATATGTATAGCTCTTTCAATGTTAATATATTGTGAGTTTGATTCTTACTCTATTTTGATCTGTTATCTGACTAATTCTGTGTGTGAATTAAGGTAGTTTAATATATAACACCTGCTTCAAAGCTAACAGTAAATTTTATTTTGTTTATTTGTGATTTAAAATTGCCTGCTTATTGTCTTTTGGTTCCATCTTTCTACCAGCACTGAAATTATTTACTCTTCTCGAAGATCATTATCCCTCTTATTCTGTGTATCCGTAATAACTGTCTAATTTTTTTTTTCTTTCATTATTCATGTTGTACCCATACATTAAAAACCCCTTTCGCTTACTGTACTTCTGTCGTATTAGGAAAATCATTTGCTTTTCTATCAACTGCATTCATGATTTTAGTAAGAATGTAGCACATTGCTGGAGTTTAAAACAAGGAAGGCTACTTTTGAAGTTTTATATATTAAGAAACAATATTATATATTTCTCTTTGTGTATAATTATTCTTTAATATCAAAGTAGTTAAAATATAATGGTTCCTTTTTTCCCCCTTGGCCTCTTCTAGTGTAATTTGTCATCATTTTTGTGCACTCTTGGATTGCAGAACATGATACCGTGAAAGAAAAAGAACGATGATGAAAAGAATGGAGAAATAGTGGAGAGCAAAAAGACATCTGTGGCTGGTAATTCTTGTTTTATATCAACTTTATTTTAACTAGAAATGCTTTAATGTTATAATTTGTATGTCCCTTTTCACATGTTGCTTTGTATTGGCGTTTTACTAGTTATTTATTTTACATAAACGCTTCACATTATATTTTAATGTTTAGGGTAGCATTTATGCATTAATTTCTTAGGTTTTGAATTCCATATTGAAGTGTCTGAATTGGTTTTTTCTTTATATTGTATTGTAATATTCGAAGTGAGGTTGAACTGTTAATCACACTATAATTATCAGAAGTCTGAGAATTATTAGAGTTTTGTTGCTTCGTAGTGGTTTCAGAATTACTGCTGTAGTGTAATTTTCTCCCAAGTGGCCTCCTTTCGCATTACGAGGAGGAGGCTAAACATTTTCCTCTCTCTCTTTCCTAATATTTTCCCTGTCCAATGGGGTCTTCTGTTCCCAACAGGCCAGTGTAATTGCACTGCCTGTGTATAAACCAATTTGGTTTCAATTTTTCCCGAATTTAGAGTCTCTCTGTCAAGTGCTGTTTATCTTAAAACCATTGAGAGTTAAATGTTGAACAAAAAAGAAATGTAAATAAAAATTTAATGAGTACTCCTAAAGAAAGTTATTGGAACCGAATTGTCTTCTCTTAAGGGATGCTCAAAATGTGCTTTTTCTTAGTTGTTTTAAGCATACTTTATTATATGTTTTCCTTAATCTGAACTATTTTGACATATTGTGAAGTTTTATGAACCAATTTGCAAAGATCTATTTAAAATTGATTCGATAAATAAAAATTCATCTTGAAATCAAATCAGAGATGTTTTATTATTATAGAAGTAAGATTCTGCAGATTAACTTTCAACTTTGTTTTGTGAAGCACTCTGAAAGTTTCTTTTGGACTTGTCATGTATTTGCCAAGACAATTTCCGTTGTCTTGGCAAATACATGACAGAATTATTTTTTTGAAAAAGCTGATGTCTTTTGCTTATAAGAATGACTGATGCAACTGTAACCGTGTTGCTGTAAAGAGCACATGTTTCCCAGTAGCTCTTTTAAAGTGTCCGTTTTTTTTCTTTAATTTGGTCAATCTCCGCTAGAAGATCAGACATTGTTTTTCTGTTGTTTAACAATTCCTTCATCTTCTCTTCAGTTAAAAGCTCTTCTTCGTAATGAGCGCTTTTATTATCAAGGGGTTTTATAAGCACCTAATTCTTCTTTTGTAATTTTCTGATTCATTGTTTGACTTTTCTATCATCCATATGTGAAAATTCTTGGGCATCCTTTGCTTTTGACATTTGTAAGATTTTTTGGACTTCATTTTCAGTCGATGGAAACTGTTTAAAGTAGGAGATAAATTCTTTCCGGTGTTGATGGATGAATGTTGAACCACGTATGAATGAAATTCTAGGAGTGGAAAAATTAAATGGAATCCTTTAAGGTACTGCTATACGCGAAATCACGCTTTACAGGTCTGCCCTCAGCAATTAACTGCTGTGGTAAAAACGATAGGCTACGAAACGTGACTTGAAGAATCATATGAGGTATGTAGAATGCAGTTTGGGAGTTTAGTCGTGATAAATAAACAGTCTATACAGATGACTGGAAATAATAAAAATTTAGATGGATTTACTATGAAGTATTTTATTCCTGGACCATGGATTAGTCATAAACAGTACTTTTGTCAAAACACATTAAAGTATATGGATTCCCTGTTTAAGAAAGGAATTTCTCTCTGACAGTATGCAGTATGTATCATAGCTGGAATAGCGAGGTGTTACGTCTTCAGGGAAATAGAAGCTGTTATTCTGCAATTTTTACTGAAAATGTGTGTTTAAATTATGTTACCTAGATAGCAAAATTAGATAACCCTATTTTTAACTCTTTTTATATGAAAATGAAACCAAATACAGACGAAGAATTAAAATTGCATTCACATTACACAAAGTATAAAAATGTGTGATATAAATATGTTAAAGAAAATGCATTACACAAAGTATAAAAGTGTGTGATATAATATGTTATAGAAAAGGTATAATCTTTGTATTATTTACAAAAAATTCAGCAAGATGAAAGTTAAATACAGGGAAATCATATTTTAATGTGAAATTTAACACTGCATTTTTTCTGCGAGTTTTTTTTTTCCCCTTTGGTACATGCGATGTTATGGCTAAATCCTTGCAGTCGTTAGAATGTTGATTTGTTATCCTGTATCTTAACATTGATTTTAACAAGTTCATTGTTGAAAATCCTCTTTCACGTCTTTAAGTAGATTGGAAAGAGGAATTTTTCTTTTTAAAAGTTTAACAGTTCATGATTTTTTTTATCTAGGACTGTTCAAATGGCTTGCCTTTTTGTGATATTCTTGATCTTAATTAGGATAAAAATAAGTTACTTCGATTACTAGATCAATAGAATTGTTATTTAACATATTTGCAATCTTTTACCATTTTTCTTAAATACTAGTATTATGTAATGGGTCTGAAGTGAATGAAGTATTTGGCCTAATTTTAAATGCACTCAAAACATCTAATTTAGAAACTACTTTAAGCTCGATGAGATTTAACAAATGAGTGTTTCAGTTCTCCAGATTTTCAGAGTAGCAAAACGTACATTACATTATGGTAAAAATGTATATTCCTTATATTTGTATAATATTTTCACAAAATTAATTTTGATTTAAAATGAATTTGTAATACCGTTTAATTCAAAGACTTTAGTTTAGTTCTTCTCCCCCCTGAAGTTTAAGATTTAGTTATTATGTCTGTAAGAATGGCTAAATCATAGAACCCTGTATGTTCAAAAATTTCTTCATAAGTTTTGTTTCTGGATTTTTAAAATTCTTCTATGAAACTTTTGTAAGAGAAGCTGGGATGGAACCCGGGCAGCCAGACAGAATGTCCCTTCCCTGAGTGAAAATTTCTATCGTTTCTTTGAAAGTGACATTATGATATTTCAGAATAAATCCTCGTAATACTAATAAATGTATATCAATTTTTTAATGTTTATATAATGCGTGTTTGGTTCTTACAATATTTTGAGCTATTATATTACTAATTCTGTATGTGAATTAAGACAGTTTAATATAGAATACCTGCATCAAGGCTAAAAGTAAAGTATTTGGATTATGTTTTACCTTTCGTCTGTTTTCAGACGCAGGTTCTATTCTGCAATTTAACGGAATTTCTCGGTATTGGACATCTCACATAGCTGACAAAATGTCATTCCTATGTTTAGGTTTTATAGTACAATAAGTTGAGCATCCTTACATTAATATATGACTTTGATTCCTTCGAAAGAAAAAGTAGTATCTTAGTTTTCTTGAATTTGTGGTCAAAATTTTAGTACGTAGGTAATTGCAATAGCTCTTCCACGAAATTGCATTTAAATTTTTTGCAACATTTCAAAATGCTCTATCATTCAATGGCATTTGATGTGTTTTGGCGTGCTGTGTTAAAGCTGAGCTCAAACCCGGGCAGCTAAACAATATGTTCTTTCCCTGAGTGAAATATTGCTATAATTTCATTAAAGTGACCTGGTAATATTTCAGGGTAATTTTTTGTACATCGGACTAAGCTGTCCTCTCTCGTGGATGAGAGTACCTAAGTAAAGAACTTAAATTTAGAAACGGTATTCACGTTAAAATTCTGAATGAAATATTTCGTTTATGGTATATGACTTTTGTTTCCAAGATGGTCTTCGAAATCTGTTTTTAGAATGGTGCTTTTGTGCCCTTTTTTTTTAAAAAAATTTTTAAAAGTCTATATGTATAGCTCTTTCAATGTTAATATATTGTGAGTTTGATTCTTACTCTATTTTGATCTGTTATCTGACTAATTATGTGTGTGAATTAAGGTAGTTTAATATATAACACCTGCTTCAAAGCTAACAGTAAATTTTATTTTGTTTATTTGTGATTTGAAATTGCCTGCTTATTGTCTTTTGGTTCCATCTTTCTACCAGCACTGAAATTATTTACTCTTCTCGAAGATCATTATCCCTCTTATTCTGTGTATCCGTAATAACTGTCTAATTTTTTTTTTCTTTCATTATTCATGTTGTACCCATACATTAAAAACCCCTTTCGCTTACTGTACTTCTGTCGTATTAGGAAAATCATTTGCTTTTCTATCAACTGCATTCATGATTTTAGTAAGAATGTAGCACATTGCTGGAGTTTAAAACAAGGAAGGCTACTTTTGAAGTTTTATATATTAAGAAACAATATTATATATTTCTCTTTGTGTATAATTATTCTTTAATATCAAAGTAGTTAAAATATAATGGTTCCTTTTTTCCCCCTTGGCCTCTTCTAGTGTAATTTGTCATCATTTTTGTGCACTCTTGGATTGCAGAACATGATACCGTGAAAGAAAAAGAACGATGATGAAAAGAATGGAGAAATAGTGGAGAGCAAAAAGACATCTGTGGCTGGTAATTCTTGTTTTATATCAACTTTATTTTAACTAGAAATGCTTTAATGTTATAATTTGTATGTCCCTTTTCACATGTTGCTTTGTATTGGCGTTTTACTAGTTATTTATTTTACATAAACGCTTCACATTATATTTTAATGTTTAGGGTAGCATTTATGCATTAATTTCTTAGGTTTTGAATTCCATATTGAAGTGTCTGAATTGGTTTTTTCTTTATATTGTATTGTAATATTCGAAGTGAGGTTGAACTGTTAATCACACTATAATTATCAGAAGTCTCAGAATTATTAGAGTTTTGTTGCTTCGTAGTGGTTTCAGAATTACTGCTGTAGTGTAATTTTCTCCCAAGTGGCCTCCTTTCGCATTACGAGGAGGAGGCTAAACATTTTCCTCTCTCTCTTTCCTAATATTTTCCCTGTCCAATGGGGTCTTCTGTTCCCAACAGGCCAGTGTAATTGCACTGCCTGTGTATAAACCAATTTGGTTTCAATTTTTCCCGAATTTAGAGTCTCTCTGTCAAGTGCTGTTTATCTTAAAACCATTGAGAGTTAAATGTTGAACAAAAAAGAAATGTAAATAAAAATTTAATGAGTACTCCTAAAGAAAGTTATTGGAACCGAATTGTCTTCTCTTAAGGGATGCTCAAAATGTGCTTTTTCTTAGTTGTTTTAAGCATACTTTATTATATGTTTTCCTTAATCTGAACTATTTTGACATATTGTGAAGTTTTATGAACCAATTTGCAAAGATCTATTTAAAATTGATTCGATAAATAAAAATTCATCTTGAAATCAAATCAGAGATGTTTTATTATTATAGAAGTAAGATTCTGCAGATTAACTTTCAACTTTGTTTTGTGAAGCACTCTGAAAGTTTCTTTTGGACTTGTCATGTATTTGCCAAGACAATTTCCGTTGTCTTGGCAAATACATGACAGAATTATTTTTTTGAAAAAGCTGATGTCTTTTGCTTATAAGAATGACTGATGCAACTGTAACCGTGTTGCTGTAAAGAGCACATGTTTCCCAGTAGCTCTTTTAAAGTGTCCGTTTTTTTTCTTTAATTTGGTCAATCTCCGCTAGAAGATCAGACATTGTTTTTCTGTTGTTTAACAATTCCTTCATCTTCTCTTCAGTTAAAAGCTCTTCTTCGTAATGAGCGCTTTTATTATCAAGGGGTTTTATAAGCACCTAATTCTTCTTTTGTAATTTTCTGATTCATTGTTTGACTTTTCTATCATCCATATGTGAAAATTCTTGGGCATCCTTTGCTTTTGACATTTGTAAGATTTTTTGGACTTCATTTTCAGTCGATGGAAACTGTTTAAAGTAGGAGATAAATTCTTTCCGGTGTTGATGGATGAATGTTGAACCACGTATGAATGAAATTCTAGGAGTGGAAAAATTAAATGGAATCCTTTAAGGTACTGCTATACGCGAAATCACGCTTTACAGGTCTGCCCTCAGCAATTAACTGCTGTGGTAAAAACGATAGGCTACGAAACGTGACTTGAAGAATCATATGAGGTATGTAGAATGCAGTTTGGGAGTTTAGTCGTGATAAATAAACAGTCTATACAGATGACTGGAAATAATAAAAATTTAGATGGATTTACTATGAAGTATTTTATTCCTGGACCATGGATTAGTCATAAACAGTACTTTTGTCAAAACACATTAAAGTATATGGATTCCCTGTTTAAGAAAGGAATTTCTCTCTGACAGTATGCAGTATGTATCATAGCTGGAATAGCGAGGTGTTACGTCTTCAGGGAAATAGAAGCTGTTATTCTGCAATTTTTACTGAAAATGTGTGTTTAAATTATGTTACCTAGATAGCAAAATTAGATAACCCTATTTTTAACTCTTTTTATATGAAAATGAAACCAAATACAGACGAAGAATTAAAATTGCATTCACATTACACAAAGTATAAAAATGTGTGATATAAATATGTTAAAGAAAATGCATTACACAAAGTATAAAAGTGTGTGATATAATATGTTATAGAAAAGGTATAATCTTTGTATTATTTACAAAAAATTCAGCAAGATGAAAGTTAAATACAGGGAAATCATATTTTAATGTGAAATTTAACACTGCATTTTTTCTGCGAGTTTTTTTTTTCCCCTTTGGTACATGCGATGTTATGGCTAAATCCTTGCAGTCGTTAGAATGTTGATTTGTTATCCTGTATCTTAACATTGATTTTAACAAGTTCATTGTTGAAAATCCTCTTTCACGTCTTTAAGTAGATTGGAAAGAGGAATTTTTCTTTTTAAAAGTTTAACAGTTCATGATTTTTTTTATCTAGGACTGTTCAAATGGCTTGCCTTTTTGTGATATTCTTGATCTTAATTAGGATAAAAATAAGTTACTTCGATTACTAGATCAATAGAATTGTTATTTAACATATTTGCAATCTTTTACCATTTTTCTTAAATACTAGTATTATGTAATGGGTCTGAAGTGAATGAAGTATTTGGCCTAATTTTAAATGCACTCAAAACATCTAATTTAGAAACTACTTTAAGCTCGATGAGATTTAACAAATGAGTGTTTCAGTTCTCCAGATTTTCAGAGTAGCAAAACGTACATTACATTATGGTAAAAATGTATATTCCTTATATTTGTATAATATTTTCACAAAATTAATTTTGATTTAAAATGAATTTGTAATACCGTTTAATTCAAAGACTTTAGTTTAGTTCTTCTCCCCCCTGAAGTTTAAGATTTAGTTATTATGTCTGTAAGAATGGCTAAATCATAGAACCCTGTATGTTCAAAAATTTCTTCATAAGTTTTGTTTCTGGATTTTTAAAATTCTTCTATGAAACTTTTGTAAGAGAAGCTGGGATGGAACCCGGGCAGCCAGACAGAATGTCCCTTCCCTGAGTGAAAATTTCTATCGTTTCTTTGAAAGTGACATTATGATATTTCAGAATAAATCCTCGTAATACTAATAAATGTATATCAATTTTTTAATGTTTATATAATGCGTGTTTGGTTCTTACAATATTTTGAGCTATTATATTACTAATTCTGTATGTGAATTAAGACAGTTTAATATAGAATACCTGCATCAAGGCTAAAAGTAAAGTATTTGGATTATGTTTTACCTTTCGTCTGTTTTCAGACGCAGGTTCTATTCTGCAATTTAACGGAATTTCTCGGTATTGGACATCTCACATAGCTGACAAAATGTCATTCCTATGTTTAGGTTTTATAGTACAATAAGTTGAGCATCCTTACATTAATATATGACTTTGATTCCTTCGAAAGAAAAAGTAGTATCTTAGTTTTCTTGAATTTGTGGTCAAAATTTTAGTACGTAGGTAATTGCAATAGCTCTTCCACGAAATTGCATTTAAATTTTTTGCAACATTTCAAAATGCTCTATCATTCAATGGCATTTGATGTGTTTTGGCGTGCTGTGTTAAAGCTGAGCTCAAACCCGGGCAGCTAAACAATATGTTCTTTCCCTGAGTGAAATATTGCTATAATTTCATTAAAGTGACCTGGTAATATTTCAGGGTAATTTTTTGTACATCGGACTAAGCTGTCCTCTCTCGTGGATGAGAGTACCTAAGTAAAGAACTTAAATTTAGAAACGGTATTCACGTTAAAATTCTGAATGAAATATTTCGTTTATGGTATATGACTTTTGTTTCCAAGATGGTCTTCGAAATCTGTTTTTAGAATGGTGCTTTTGTGCCCTTTTTTTTTAAAAAAATTTTTAAAAGTCTATATGTATAGCTCTTTCAATGTTAATATATTGTGAGTTTGATTCTTACTCTATTTTGATCTGTTATCTGACTAATTATGTGTGTGAATTAAGGTAGTTTAATATATAACACCTGCTTCAAAGCTAACAGTAAATTTTATTTTGTTTATTTGTGATTTGAAATTGCCTGCTTATTGTCTTTTGGTTCCATCTTTCTACCAGCACTGAAATTATTTACTCTTCTCGAAGATCATTATCCCTCTTATTCTGTGTATCCGTAATAACTGTCTAATTTTTTTTTTTTCTTTCATTATTCATGTTGTACCCATACATTAAAAACCCCTTTCGCTTACTGTACTTCTGTCGTATTAGGAAAATCATTTGCTTTTCTATCAACTGCATTCATGATTTTAGTAAGAACGTAGCACATTGCTGGAGTTTAAAACAAAGAAGGCTACTTTTGAATTTTATATATTAAGAAACAATATTATATATTTCTCTTTGTGTATAATTATTCTTTAATATTCAAAGTAGTTAAAATATAATGGTTCCTTTTTTCCCCCTTGGCCTCTTCTAGTGTAATTTGTCATCATTTTTGTGCACTCTTGGATTGCAGAACATGATACCGTGAAAGAAAAAGAACGATGATGAAAAGAATGGAGAAATAGTGGAGAGCAAAAAGACATCTGTGGCTGGTAATTCTTGTTTTATATCAACTTTATTTTAACTAGAAATGCTTTAATGTTATAATTTGTATGTCCCTTTTCACATGTTGCTTTGTATTGGCGTTTTACTAGTTATTTATTTTACATAAACGCTTCACATTATATTTTAATGTTTAGGGTAGCATTTATGCATTAATTTCTTAGGTTTTGAATTCCATATTGAAGTGTCTGAATTGGTTTTTTCTTTATATTGTATTGTAATATTCGAAGTGAGGTTGAACTGTTAATCACACTATAATTATCAGAAGTCTGAGAATTATTAGAGTTTTGTTGCTTCGTAGTGGTTTCAGAATTACTGCTGTAGTGTAATTTTCTCCCAAGTGGCCTCCTTTCGCATTACGAGGAGGAGGCTAAACATTTTCTTCTCTCTCTTTCCTAATATTTTCCCTGTCCAACGGGGTCTTCTGTTCCCAACAGGCCAGTGTAATTGCACTGCCTGTGTATAAACCAATTTGGTTTCAATTTTTCCCGAATTTAGAGTCTCTCTGTCAAGTGCTGTTTATCTTAAAACCATTGAGAGTTAAATGTTGAACAAAAAAGAAATGTAAATAAAAATTTAATGAGTACTCCTAAAGAAAGTTATTGGAACCGAATTGTCTTCTCTTAAGGGATGCTCAAAATGTGCTTTTTCTTAGTTGTTTTAAGCATACTTTATTATATGTTTTCCTTAATCTGAACTATTTTGACATATTGTGAAGTTTTATGGACCAATTTGCAAAGATCTATTTAAAATTGATTCGATAAATAAAAATTCATCTTGAAATCAAATCAGAGATGTTTTATTATTATAGAAGTAAGATTCTGCAGATTAACTTTCAACTTTGTTTTGTGAAGCACTCTGAAAGTTTCTTTTGGACTTGTCATGTATTTGCCAAGACAATTTCCGTTGTCTTGGCAAATACATGACAGAATTATTTTTTTGAAAAAGCTGATGTCTTTTGCTTATAAGAATGACTGATGCAACTGTAACCGTGTTGCTGTAAAGAGCACATGTTTCCCAGTAGCTCTTTTAAAGTGTCCGGTTTTTTTCTTTAATTTGGTCAATCTCCGCTAGAAGATCAGACATTGTTTTTCTGTTGTTTAACAATTCCTTCATCTTCTCTTCAGTTAAAAGCTCTTCTTCGTAATGAGCGCTTTTATTATCAAGGGGTTTTATAAGCACCTAATTCTTCTTTTGTAATTTTCTGATTCATTGTTTGACTTTTCTATCATCCATATGTGAAAATTCTTGGGCATCCTTTGCTTTTGACATTTGTAAGATTTTTTGGACTTCATTTTCAGTCGATGGAAACTGTTTAAAGTAGGAGATAAATTCTTTCCGGTGTTGATGGATGAATGTTGAACCACGTATGAATGAAATTCTAGGAGTGGAAAAATTAAATGGAATCCTTTAAGGTACTGCTATACGCGAAATCACGCTTTACAGGTCTGCCCTCAGCAATTAACTGCTGTGGTAAAAACGATAGGCTACGAAACGTGACTTGAAGAATCATATGAGGTATGGAGAATGCAGTTTGGGAGTTTAGTCGTGATAAATAAACAGTCTATACAGATGACTGGAAATAATAAAAATTTAGATGGATTTACTATGAAGTATTTTATTCCTGGACCATGGACTAGTCATAAACAGTACTTTTGTCAAAACACATTAAAGTATATGGATTCCCTGTTTAAGAAAGGAATTTCTCTCTGACAGTATGCAGTATGTATCATAGCTGGAATAGCGAGGTGTTACGTCTTCAGGGAAATAGAAGCTGTTATTCTGCAATTTTTACTGAAAATGTGTGTTTAAATTATGTTACCTAGATAGCAAAATTAGATAACCCTATTTTTAACTCTTTTTATATGAAAATGAAACCAAATACAGACAAAGAATTAAAATTGCATTCACATTACACAAAGTATAAAAATGTGTGATATAAATATGTTAAAGAAAATGCATTACACAAAGTATAAAAGTGTGTGATATAATATGTTATAGAAAAGGTATAATCTTTGTATTATTTACAAAAAATTCAGCAAGATGAAAGTTAAATACAGGGAAATCATATTTTAATGTGAAATTTAACACTGCATTTTTTCTGCGAGTTTTTTTTTTCCCCTTTGGTACATGCGATGTTATGGCTAAATCCTTGCAGTCGTTAGAATGTTGATTTGTTATCCTGTATCTTAACATTGATTTTAACAAGTTCATTGTTGAAAATCCTCTTTCACGTCTTTAAGTAGATTGGAAAGAGGAATTTTTCTTTTTAAAAGTTTAACAGTTCATGATTTTTTTTATCTAGGACTATTCAAATGGCTTGGCTTTTTGTGATATTCTTGATCTTAATTAGGATAAAAATAAGTTACTTCGATTACTAGATCAATAGAATTGTTATTTAACATATTTGCAATCTTTTACCATTTTTCTTAAATACTAGTATTATGTAATGGGTCTGAAGTGAATGAAGTATTTGGCCTAATTTTAAATGCACTCAAAACATCTAATTTAGAAACTACTTTAAGCTCGATGAGATTTAACAAATGAGTGTTTCAGTTCTCCAGATTTTCAGAGTAGCAAAACGTACATTACATTATGGTAAAAATGTATATTCCTTATATTTGTATAATATTTTCACAAAATTAATTTTGATTTAAAATGAATTTGTAATACCGTTTAATTCAAAGACTTTAGTTTAGTTCTTCTCCCCCCTGAAGTTTAAGATTTAGTTATTATGTCTGTAAGAATGGCTAAATCATAGAACCCTGTATGTTCAAAAATTTCTTCATAAGTTTTGTTTCTGGATTTTTAAAATTCTTCTATGAAACTTTTGTAAGAGAAGCTGGGATGGAACCCGGGCAGCCAGACAGAATGTCCCTTCCCTGAGTGAAAATTTCTATCGTTTCTTTGAAAGTGACATTATGATATTTCAGAATAAATCCTCGTAATACTAATAAATGTATATCAATTTTTTAATGTTTATATAATGCGTGTTTGGTTCTTACAATATTTTGAGCTATTATATTACTAATTCTGTATGTGAATTAAGACAGTTTAATATAGAATACCTGCATCAAGGCTAAAAGTAAAGTATTTGGATTATGTTTTACCTTTCGTCTGTTTTCAGACGCAGGTTCTATTCTGCAATTTAACGGAATTTCTCGGTATTGGACATCTCACATAGCTGACAAAATGTCATTCCTATGTTTAGGTTTTATAGTACAATAAGTTGAGCATCCTTACATTAATATATGACTTTGATTCCTTCGAAAGAAAAAGTAGTATCTTAGTTTTCTTGAATTTGTGGTCAAAATTTTAGTACGTAGGTAATTGCAATAGCTCTTCCACGAAATTGCATTTAAATTTTTTGCAACATTTCAAAATGCTCTATCATTCAATGGCATTTGATGTGTTTTGGCGTGCTGTGTTAAAGCTGAGCTCAAACCCGGGCAGCTAAACAATATGTTCTTTCCCTGAGTGAAATATTGCTATAATTTCATTAAAGTGACCTGGTAATATTTCAGGGTAATTTTTTGTACATCGGACTAAGCTGTCCTCTCTCGTGGATGAGAGTACCTAAGTAAAGAACTTAAATTTAGAAACGGTATTCACGTTAAAATTCTGAATGAAATATTTCGTTTATGGTATATGACTTTTGTTTCCAGATGGTCTTCGAAATCTGTTTTTTAGAATGGTGCTTTTGTGCCCTTTTTTTTTAAAAAAATTTTTAAAAGTCTATATGTATAGCTCTTTCAATGTTAATATATTGTGAGTTTGATTCTTACTCTATTTTGATCTGTTATCTGACTAATTATGTGTGTGAATTAAGGTAGTTTAATATATAACACCTGCTTCAAAGCTAACAGTAAATTTTATTTTGTTTATTTGTGATTTGAAATTGCCTGCTTATTGTCTTTTGGTTCCATCTTTCTACCAGCACTGAAATTATTTACTCTTCTCGAAGATCATTATCCCTCTTATTCTGTGTATCCGTAATAACTGTCTAATTTTTTTTTTTTCTTTCATTATTCATGTTGTACCCATACATATTAAAAACCCCTTTCACTTACTGTACTTCTGTCGTATTAGGAAAATCATTTGCTTTTCTATCAACTGCATTCATGATTTTAGTAAGAACGTAGCACATTGCTGGAGTTTAAACAAAGAAGGCTACTTTTGAATTTTATATATTAAGAAACAATATTATATATTTCTCTTTGTGTATAATTATTCTTTAATATCAAAGTAGTTAAAATATAATGGTTCCTTTTTTCCCCCTTGGCCTCTTCTAGTGTAATTTGTCATCATTTTTGTGCACTCTTGGATTGCAGAACATGATACCGTGAAAGAAAAAGAACGATGATGAAAAGAATGGAGAAATAGTGGAGAGCAAAAAGACATCTGTGGCTGGTAATTCTTGTTTTATATCAACTTTATTTTAACTAGAAATGCTTTAATGTTATAATTTGTATGTCCCTTTTCACATGTTGCTTTGTATTGGCGTTTTACTAGTTATTTATTTTACATAAACGCTTCACATTATATTTTAATGTTTAGGGTAGCATTTATGCATTAATTTCTTAGGTTTTGAATTCCATATTGAAGTGTCTGAATTGGTTTTTTCTTTATATTGTATTGTAATATTCGAAGTGAGGTTGAACTGTTAATCACACTATAATTATCAGAAGTCTGAGAATTATTAGAGTTTTGTTGCTTCGTAGTGGTTTCAGAATTACTGCTGTAGTGTAATTTTCTCCCAAGTGGCCTCCTTTCGCATTACGAGGAGGAGGCTAAACATTTTCTTCTCTCTCTTTCCCTAATATTTTCCCTGTCCAACGGGGTCTTCTGTTCCCAACAGGCCAGTGTAATTGCACTGCCTGTGTATAAACCAATTTGGTTTCAATTTTTCCCGAATTTAGAGTCTCTCTGTCAAGTGCTGTTTATCTTAAAACCATTGAGAGTTAAATGTTGAACAAAAAAAGAAATGTAAATAAAAATTTAATGAGTACTCCTAAAGAAAGTTATTGGAACCGAATTGTCTTCTCTTAAGGGATGCTCAAAATGTGCTTTTTCTTAGTTGTTTTAAGCATACTTTATTATATGTTTTCCTTAATCTGAACTATTTTGACATATTGTGAAGTTTTATGGACCAATTTGCAAAGATCTATTTAAAATTGATTCGATAAATAAAAATTCATCTTGAAATCAAATCAGAGATGTTTTATTATTATAGAAGTAAGATTCTGCAGATTAACTTTCAACTTTGTTTTGTGAAGCACTCTGAAAGTTTCTTTTTGGACTTGTCATGTATTTGCCAAGACAATTTCCGTTGTCTTGGCAAATACATGACAGAATTATTTTTTTTGAAAAAGCTGATGTCTTTTGCTTATAAGAATGACTGATGCAACTGTAACCGTGTTGCTGTAAAGAGCACATGTTTCCCAGTAGCTCTTTTAAAGTGTCCGGTTTTTTTCTTTAATTTGGTCAATCTCCGCTAGAAGATCAGACATTGTTTTTCTGTTGTTTAACAATTCCTTCATCTTCTCTTCAGTTAAAAGCTCTTCTTCGTAATGAGCGCTTTTATTATCAAGGGGTTTTATAAGCACCTAATTCTTCTTTTGTAATTTTCTGATTCATTGTTTGACTTTTCTATCATCCATATGTGAAAATTCTTGGGCATCCTTTGCTTTTGACATTTGTAAGATTTTTTGGACTTCATTTTCAGTCGATGGAAACTGTTTAAAGTAGGAGATAAATTCTTTCCGGTGTTGATGGATGAATGTTGAACCACGTATGAATGAAATTCTAGGAGTGGAAAAATTAAATGGAATCCTTTAAGGTACTGCTATACGCGAAATCACGCTTTACAGGTCTGCCCTCAGCAATTAACTGCTGTGGTAAAAACGATAGGCTACGAAACGTGACTTGAAGAATCATATGAGGTATGGAGAATGCAGTTTGGGAGTTTAGTCGTGATAAATAAACAGTCTATACAGATGACTGGAAATAATAAAAATTTAGATGGATTTACTATGAAGTATTTTATTCCTGGACCATGGACTAGTCATAAACAGTACTTTTGTCAAAACACATTAAAGTATATGGATTCCCTGTTTAAGAAAGGAATTTCTCTCTGACAGTATGCAGTATGTATCATAGCTGGAATAGCGAGGTGTTACGTCTTCAGGGAAATAGAAGCTGTTATTCTGCAATTTTTACTGAAAATGTGTGTTTAAATTATGTTACCTAGATAGCAAAATTAGATAACCCTATTTTTAACTCTTTTTATATGAAAATGAAACCAAATACAGACAAAGAATTAAAATTGCATTCACATTACACAAAGTATAAAAATGTGTGATATAAATATGTTAAAGAAAATGCATTACACAAAGTATAAAAGTGTGTGATATAATATGTTATAGAAAAGGTATAATCTTTGTATTATTTACAAAAAATTCAGCAAGATGAAAGTTAAATACAGGGAAATCATATTTTAATGTGAAATTTAACACTGCATTTTTTCTGCGAGTTTTTTTTTTTCCCCTTTGGTACATGCGATGTTATGGCTAAATCCTTGCAGTCGTTAGAATGTTGATTTGTTATCCTGTATCTTAACATTGATTTTAACAAGTTCATTGTTGAAAATCCTCTTTCACGTCTTTAAGTAGATTGGAAAGAGGAATTTTTCTTTTTAAAAGTTTAACAGTTCATGATTTTTTTTATCTAGGACTATTCAAATGGCTTGGCTTTTTGTGATATTCTTGATCTTAATTAGGATAAAAATAAGTTACTTCGATTACTAGATCAATAGAATTGTTATTTAACATATTTGCAATCTTTTACCATTTTTCTTAAATACTAGTATTATGTAATGGGTCTGAAGTGAATGAAGTATTTGGCCTAATTTTAAATGCACTCAAAACATCTAATTTAGAAACTACTTTAAGCTCGATGAGATTTAACAAATGAGTGTTTCAGTTCTCCAGATTTTCAGAGTAGCAAAACGTACATTACATTATGGTAAAAATGTATATTCCTTATATTTGTATAATATTTTCACAAAATTAATTTTGATTTAAAATGAATTTGTAATACCGTTTAATTCAAAGACTTTAGTTTAGTTCTTCTCCCCCCTGAAGTTTAAGATTTAGTTATTATGTCTGTAAGAATGGCTAAATCATAGAACCCTGTATGTTCAAAAATTTCTTCATAAGTTTTGTTTCTGGATTTTTAAAATTCTTCTATGAAACTTTTGTAAGAGAAGCTGGGATGGAACCCGGGCAGCCAGACAGAATGTCCCTTCCCTGAGTGAAAATTTCTATCGTTTCTTTGAAAGTGACATTATGATATTTCAGAATAAATCCTCGTAATACTAATAAATGTATATCAATTTTTTAATGTTTATATAATGCGTGTTTGGTTCTTACAATATTTTGAGCTATTATATTACTAATTCTGTATGTGAATTAAGACAGTTTAATATAGAATACCTGCATCAAGGCTAAAAGTAAAGTATTTGGATTATGTTTTACCTTTCGTCTGTTTTCAGACGCAGGTTCTATTCTGCAATTTAACGGAATTTCTCGGTATTGGACATCTCACATAGCTGACAAAATGTCATTCCTATGTTTAGGTTTTATAGTACAATAAGTTGAGCATCCTTACATTAATATATGACTTTGATTCCTTCGAAAGAAAAAGTAGTATCTTAGTTTTCTTGAATTTGTGGTCAAAATTTTAGTACGTAGGTAATTGCAATAGCTCTTCCACGAAATTGCATTTAAATTTTTTGCAACATTTCAAAATGCTCTATCATTCAATGGCATTTGATGTGTTTTGGCGTGCTGTGTTAAAGCTGAGCTCAAACCCGGGCAGCTAAACAATATGTTCTTTCCCTGAGTGAAATATTGCTATAATTTCATTAAAGTGACCTGGTAATATTTCAGGGTAATTTTTTGTACATCGGACTAAGCTGTCCTCTCTCGTGGATGAGAGTACCTAAGTAAAGAACTTAAATTTAGAAACGGTATTCACGTTAAAATTCTGAATGAAATATTTCGTTTATGGTATATGACTTTTGTTTCCAAGATGGTCTTCGAAATCTGTTTTTAGAATGGTGCTTTTGTGCCCTTTTTTTTTAAAAAAATTTTTAAAAGTCTATATGTATAGCTCTTTCAATGTTAATATATTGTGAGTTTGATTCTTACTCTATTTTGATCTGTTATCTGACTAATTATGTGTGTGAATTAAGGTAGTTTAATATATAACACCTGCTTCAAAGCTAACAGTAAATTTTATTTTGTTTATTTGTGATTTGAAATTGCCTGCTTATTGTCTTTTGGTTCCATCTTTCTACCAGCACTGAAATTATTTACTCTTCTCGAAGATCATTATCCCTCTTATTCTGTGTATCCGTAATAACTGTCTAATTTTTTTTTTTCTTTCATTATTCATGTTGTACCCATACATTAAAAACCCCTTTCGCTTACTGTACTTCTGTCGTATTAGGAAAATCATTTGCTTTTCTATCAACTGCATTCATGATTTTAGTAAGAACGTAGCACATTGCTGGAGTTTAAAACAAAGAAGGCTACTTTTGAATTTTATATATTAAGAAACAATATTATATATTTCTCTTTGTGTATAATTATTCTTTAATATCAAAGTAGTTAAAATATAATGGTTCCTTTTTTCCCCCTTGGCCTCTTCTAGTGTAATTTGTCATCATTTTTGTGCACTCTTGGATTGCAGAACATGATACCGTGAAAGAAAAAGAACGATGATGAAAAGAATGGAGAAATAGTGGAGAGCAAAAAGACATCTGTGGCTGGTAATTCTTGTTTTATATCAACTTTATTTTAACTAGAAATGCTTTAATGTTATAATTTGTATGTCCCTTTTCACATGTTGCTTTGTATTGGCGTTTTACTAGTTATTTATTTTACATAAACGCTTCACATTATATTTTAATGTTTAGGGTAGCATTTATGCATTAATTTCTTAGGTTTTGAATTCCATATTGAAGTGTCTGAATTGGTTTTTTCTTTATATTGTATTGTAATATTCGAAGTGAGGTTGAACTGTTAATCACACTATAATTATCAGAAGTCTGAGAATTATTAGAGTTTTGTTGCTTCGTAGTGGTTTCAGAATTACTGCTGTAGTGTAATTTTCTCCCAAGTGGCCTCCTTTCGCATTACGAGGAGGAGGCTAAACATTTTCCTCTCTCTCTTTCCTAATATTTTCCCTGTCCAACGGGGTCTTCTGTTCCCAACAGGCCAGTGTAATTGCACTGCCTGTGTATAAACCAATTTGGTTTCAATTTTTCCCGAATTTAGAGTCTCTCTGTCAAGTGCTGTTTATCTTAAAACCATTGAGAGTTAAATGTTGAACAAAAAAGAAATGTAAATAAAAATTTAATGAGTACTCCTAAAGAAAGTTATTGGAACCGAATTGTCTTCTCTTAAGGGATGCTCAAAATGTGCTTTTTCTTAGTTGTTTTAAGCATACTTTATTATATGTTTTCCTTAATCTGAACTATTTTGACATATTGTGAAGTTTTATGGACCAATTTGCAAAGATCTATTTAAAATTGATTCGATAAATAAAAATTCATCTTGAAATCAAATCAGAGATGTTTTATTATTATAGAAGTAAGATTCTGCAGATTAACTTTCAACTTTGTTTTGTGAAGCACTCTGAAAGTTTCTTTTGGACTTGTCATGTATTTGCCAAGACAATTTCCGTTGTCTTGGCAAATACATGACAGAATTATTTTTTTGAAAAAGCTGATGTCTTTTGCTTATAAGAATGACTGATGCAACTGTAACCGTGTTGCTGTAAAGAGCACATGTTTCCCAGTAGCTCTTTTAAAGTGTCCGGTTTTTTTCTTTAATTTGGTCAATCTCCGCTAGAAGATCAGACATTGTTTTTCTGTTGTTTAACAATTCCTTCATCTTCTCTTCAGTTAAAAGCTCTTCTTCGTAATGAGCGCTTTTATTATCAAGGGGTTTTATAAGCACCTAATTCTTCTTTTGTAATTTTCTGATTCATTGTTTGACTTTTCTATCATCCATATGTGAAAATTCTTGGGCATCCTTTGCTTTTGACATTTGTAAGATTTTTTGGACTTCATTTTCAGTCGATGGAAACTGTTTAAAGTAGGAGATAAATTCTTTCCGGTGTTGATGGATGAATGTTGAACCACGTATGAATGAAATTCTAGGAGTGGAAAAATTAAATGGAATCCTTTAAGGTACTGCTATACGCGAAATCACGCTTTACAGGTCTGCCCTCAGCAATTAACTGCTGTGGTAAAAACGATAGGCTACGAAACGTGACTTGAAGAATCATATGAGGTATGCAGAATGCAGTTTGGGAGTTTAGTCGTGATAAATAAACAGTCTATACAGATGACTGGAAATAATAAAAATTTAGATGGATTTACTATGAAGTATTTTATTCCTGGACCATGGACTAGTCATAAACAGTACTTTTGTCAAAACACATTAAAGTATATGGATTCCCTGTTTAAGAAAGGAATTTCTCTCTGACAGTATGCAGTATGTATCATAGCTGGAATAGCGAGGTGTTACGTCTTCAGGGAAATAGAAGCTGTTATTCTGCAATTTTTACTGAAAATGTGTGTTTAAATTATGTTACCTAGATAGCAAAATTAGATAACCCTATTTTTAACTCTTTTTATATGAAAATGAAACCAAATACAGACAAAGAATTAAAATTGCATTCACATTACACAAAGTATAAAAATGTGTGATATAAATATGTTAAAGAAAATGCATTACACAAAGTATAAAAGTGTGTGATATAATATGTTATAGAAAAGGTATAATCTTTGTATTATTTACAAAAAATTCAGCAAGATGAAAGTTAAATACAGGGAAATCATATTTTAATGTGAAATTTAACACTGCATTTTTTCTGCGAGTTTTTTTTTTCCCCTTTGGTACATGCGATGTTATGGCTAAATCCTTGCAGTCGTTAGAATGTTGATTTGTTATCCTGTATCTTAACATTGATTTTAACAAGTTCATTGTTGAAAATCCTCTTTCACGTCTTTAAGTAGATTGGAAAGAGGAATTTTTCTTTTTAAAAGTTTAACAGTTCATGATTTTTTTTATCTAGGACTATTCAAATGGCTTGGCTTTTTGTGATATTCTTGATCTTAATTAGGATAAAAATAAGTTACTTCGATTACTAGATCAATAGAATTGTTATTTAACATATTTGCAATCTTTTACCATTTTTCTTAAATACTAGTATTATGTAATGGGTCTGAAGTGAATGAAGTATTTGGCCTAATTTTAAATGCACTCAAAACATCTAATTTAGAAACTACTTTAAGCTCGATGAGATTTAACAAATGAGTGTTTCAGTTCTCCAGATTTTCAGAGTAGCAAAACGTACATTACATTATGGTAAAAATGTATATTCCTTATATTTGTATAATATTTTCACAAAATTAATTTTGATTTAAAATGAATTTGTAATACCGTTTAATTCAAAGACTTTAGTTTAGTTCTTCTCCCCCCTGAAGTTTAAGATTTAGTTATTATGTCTGTAAGAATGGCTAAATCATAGAACCCTGTATGTTCAAAAATTTCTTCATAAGTTTTGTTTCTGGATTTTTAAAATTCTTCTATGAAACTTTTGTAAGAGAAGCTGGGATGGAACCCGGGCAGCCAGACAGAATGTCCCTTCCCTGAGTGAAAATTTCTATCGTTTCTTTGAAAGTGACATTATGATATTTCAGAATAAATCCTCGTAATACTAATAAATGTATATCAATTTTTTAATGTTTATATAATGCGTGTTTGGTTCTTACAATATTTTGAGCTATTATATTACTAATTCTGTATGTGAATTAAGACAGTTTAATATAGAATACCTGCATCAAGGCTAAAAGTAAAGTATTTGGATTATGTTTTACCTTTCGTCTGTTTTCAGACGCAGGTTCTATTCTGCAATTTAACGGAATTTCTCGGTATTGGACATCTCACATAGCTGACAAAATGTCATTCCTATGTTTAGGTTTTATAGTACAATAAGTTGAGCATCCTTACATTAATATATGACTTTGATTCCTTCGAAAGAAAAAGTAGTATCTTAGTTTTCTTGAATTTGTGGTCAAAATTTTAGTACGTAGGTAATTGCAATAGCTCTTCCACGAAATTGCATTTAAATTTTTTGCAACATTTCAAAATGCTCTATCATTCAATGGCATTTGATGTGTTTTGGCGTGCTGTGTTAAAGCTGAGCTCAAACCCGGGCAGCTAAACAATATGTTCTTTCCCTGAGTGAAATATTGCTATAATTTCATTAAAGTGACCTGGTAATATTTCAGGGTAATTTTTTGTACATCGGACTAAGCTGTCCTCTCTCGTGGATGAGAGTACCTAAGTAAAGAACTTAAATTTAGAAACGGTATTCACGTTAAAATTCTGAATGAAATATTTCGTTTATGGTATATGACTTTTGTTTCCAAGATGGTCTTCGAAATCTGTTTTTAGAATGGTGCTTTTGTGCCCTTTTTTTTTAAAAAAATTTTTAAAAGTCTATATGTATAGCTCTTTCAATGTTAATATATTGTGAGTTTGATTCTTACTCTATTTTGATCTGTTATCTGACTAATTATGTGTGTGAATTAAGGTAGTTTAATATATAACACCTGCTTCAAAGCTAACAGTAAATTTTATTTTGTTTATTTGTGATTTGAAATTGCCTGCTTATTGTCTTTTGGTTCCATCTTTCTACCAGCACTGAAATTATTTACTCTTCTCGAAGATCATTATCCCTCTTATTCTGTGTATCCGTAATAACTGTCTAATTTTTTTTTTTCTTTCATTATTCATGTTGTACCCATACATTAAAAACCCCTTTCGCTTACTGTACTTCTGTCGTATTAGGAAAATCATTTGCTTTTCTATCAACTGCATTCATGATTTTAGTAAGAACGTAGCACATTGCTGGAGTTTAAAACAAAGAAGGCTACTTTTGAATTTTATATATTAAGAAACAATATTATATATTTCTCTTTGTGTATAATTATTCTTTAATATCAAAGTAGTTAAAATATAATGGTTCCTTTTTTCCCCCTTGGCCTCTTCTAGTGTAATTTGTCATCATTTTTGTGCACTCTTGGATTGCAGAACATGATACCGTGAAAGAAAAAGAACGATGATGAAAAGAATGGAGAAATAGTGGAGAGCAAAAAGACATCTGTGGCTGGTAATTCTTGTTTTATATCAACTTTATTTTAACTAGAAATGCTTTAATGTTATAATTTGTATGTCCCTTTTCACATGTTGCTTTGTATTGGCGTTTTACTAGTTATTTATTTTACATAAACGCTTCACATTATATTTTAATGTTTAGGGTAGCATTTATGCATTAATTTCTTAGGTTTTGAATTCCATATTGAAGTGTCTGAATTGGTTTTTTCTTTATATTGTATTGTAATATTCGAAGTGAGGTTGAACTGTTAATCACACTATAATTATCAGAAGTCTGAGAATTATTAGAGTTTTGTTGCTTCGTAGTGGTTTCAGAATTACTGCTGTAGTGTAATTTTCTCCCAAGTGGCCTCCTTTCGCATTACGAGGAGGAGGCTAAACATTTTCCTCTCTCTCTTTCCTAATATTTTCCCTGTCCAACGGGGTCTTCTGTTCCCAACAGGCCAGTGTAATTGCACTGCCTGTGTATAAACCAATTTGGTTTCAATTTTTCCCGAATTTAGAGTCTCTCTGTCAAGTGCTGTTTATCTTAAAACCATTGAGAGTTAAATGTTGAACAAAAAAGAAATGTAAATAAAAATTTAATGAGTACTCCTAAAGAAAGTTATTGGAACCGAATTGTCTTCTCTTAAGGGATGCTCAAAATGTGCTTTTTCTTAGTTGTTTTAAGCATACTTTATTATATGTTTTCCTTAATCTGAACTATTTTGACATATTGTGAAGTTTTATGGACCAATTTGCAAAGATCTATTTAAAATTGATTCGATAAATAAAAATTCATCTTGAAATCAAATCAGAGATGTTTTATTATTATAGAAGTAAGATTCTGCAGATTAACTTTCAACTTTGTTTTGTGAAGCACTCTGAAAGTTTCTTTTGGACTTGTCATGTATTTGCCAAGACAATTTCCGTTGTCTTGGCAAATACATGACAGAATTATTTTTTTGAAAAAGCTGATGTCTTTTGCTTATAAGAATGACTGATGCAACTGTAACCGTGTTGCTGTAAAGAGCACATGTTTCCCAGTAGCTCTTTTAAAGTGTCCGGTTTTTTTCTTTAATTTGGTCAATCTCCGCTAGAAGATCAGACATTGTTTTTCTGTTGTTTAACAATTCCTTCATCTTCTCTTCAGTTAAAAGCTCTTCTTCGTAATGAGCGCTTTTATTATCAAGGGGTTTTATAAGCACCTAATTCTTCTTTTGTAATTTTCTGATTCATTGTTTGACTTTTCTATCATCCATATGTGAAAATTCTTGGGCATCCTTTGCTTTTGACATTTGTAAGATTTTTTGGACTTCATTTTCAGTCGATGGAAACTGTTTAAAGTAGGAGATAAATTCTTTCCGGTGTTGATGGATGAATGTTGAACCACGTATGAATGAAATTCTAGGAGTGGAAAAATTAAATGGAATCCTTTAAGGTACTGCTATACGCGAAATCACGCTTTACAGGTCTGCCCTCAGCAATTAACTGCTGTGGTAAAAACGATAGGCTACGAAACGTGACTTGAAGAATCATATGAGGTATGCAGAATGCAGTTTGGGAGATTAGTAGTGATAAATAAACAGTCTATACAGATGACTGGAAATAATAAAAATTTAGATGGATTTACTATGAAGTATTTTATTCCTGGACCATGGATTAGTCATAAACAGTACTTTTTTCAAAACACATTAAAGTATATGGATTCCCTGTTTAAGAAAGGAATTTCTCTCTGACAGTATGCAGTATGTATCATAGCTGGAATAGCGAGGTGTTACGTCTTCAGGGAAATAGAAGCTGTTATTCTGCAATTTTTACTGAAAATGTGTGTTTAAATTATGTTACCTAGATAGCAAAATTAGATAACCCTATTTTTAACTCTTTTTATATGAAAATGAAACCAAATACAGACAAAGAATTAAAATTGCATTCACATTACACAAAGTATAAAAATGTTTGATATAAATATGTTAAAGAAAATGCATTACACAAAGTATAAAAGTGTGTGATATAATATGTTATAGAAAAGGTATAATCTTTGTATTATTTACAAAAAATTCAGCAAGATTAAAACCATTGAGAGTTAAATGTTGAACAAAAAGAAATGTAAATAAAAATTTAATGAGTACTCCTAAAGAAAGTTATTGGGACCGAATTGTCTTCTCTTAAGGAATGCTCAAAATGTGCTTTTTCTTAGTTGTTTTAAGCATACTTTATTATATGTTTTCCTTAATCTGAACTATTTTGACATATTGTGAAGTTTTATGAACCAATTTGCAAAGATCTATTTAAAATTGATTCGATAAATAAAAATTCATCTTGAAATCAAATCAGAGATGTTTTATTATTATAGAAGTAAGATTCTGCAGATTAACTTTCAACTTTGTTTTGTGAAGCACTCTGAAAGTTTCTTTTGGACTTGTCATGTATTTGCCAAGACAATTTCCGTTGTCTTGGCAAATACATGACAGAATTATTTTTTTGAAAAAGCTGATGTCTTTTGCTTATAAGAATGACTGATGCAACTGTAACCGTGTTGCTGTAAAGAGCACATGTTTCCCAGTAGCTCTTTTAAAGTGTCCGGTTTTTTTCTTTAATTTGGTCAATCTCCGCTAGAAGATCAGACATTGTTTTTCTGTTGTTTAACAATTCCTTCATCTTCTCTTCAGTTAAAAGCTCTTCTTCGTAATGAGCGCTTTTATTATCAAGGGGTTTTATAAGCACCTAATTCTTCTTTTGTAATTTTCTGATTCATTGTTTGACTTTTCTATCATCCATATGTGAAAATTCTTGGGTTAAATACAGGGAAATCATATTTTAATGTGAAATTTAACACTGCATTTTTTCTGCGAGTTTTTTTTTTCCCCTTTGGTACATGCGATGTTATGGCTAAATCCTTGCAGTCGTTAGAATGTTGATTTGTTATCCTGTATCTTAACATTGATTTTAACAAGTTCATTGTTGAAAATCCTCTTTCACGTCTTTAAGTAGATTGGAAAGAGGAATTTTTCTTTTTAAAAGTTTAACAGTTCATGATTTTTTTTATCTAGGACTATTCAAATGGCTTGGCTTTTTGTGATATTCTTGATCTTAATTAGGATAAAAATAAGTTACTTCGATTACTAGATCAATAGAATTGTTATTTAACATATTTGCAATCTTTTACCATTTTTCTTAAATACTAGTATTATGTAATGGGTCTGAAGTGAATGAAGTATTTGGCCTAATTTTAAATGCACTCAAAACATCTAATTTAGAAACTACTTTAAGCTCGATGAGATTTAACAAATGAGTGTTTCAGTTCTCCAGATTTTCAGAGTAGCAAAACGTACATTACATTATGGTAAAAATGTATATTCCTTATATTTGTATAATATTTTCACAAAATTAATTTTGATTTAAAATGAATTTGTAATACCGTTTAATTCAAAGACTTTAGTTTAGTTCTTCTCCCCCCTGAAGTTTAAGATTTAGTTATTATGTCTATAAGAATGGCTAAATCATAGAACCCTGTATGTTCAAAAATTTCTTCATAAGTTTTGTTTCTGGATTTTTAAAATTCTTCTATGAAACTTTTGTAAGAGAAGCTGGGATGGAACCCGGGCAGCCAGACAGAATGTCCCTTCCCTGAGTGAAAATTTCTATCGTTTCTTTGAAAGTGACATTATGATATTTCAGAATAAATCCTCGTAATACTAATAAATGTATATCAATTTTTTAATGTTTATATAATGCGTGTTTGGTTCTTACAATATTTTGAGCTATTATATTACTAATTCTATATGTGAATTAAGACAGTTTAATATAGAATACCTGCATCAAGGCTAAAAGTAAAGTATTTGAATTATGTTTTACCTTTCGTCTGTTTTCAGACGCAGGTTCTATTCTGCAATTTAACGGAATTTCTCGGTATTGGACATCTCACATAGCTGACAAAATGTCATTCCTATGTTTAGGTTTTATAGTACAATAAGTTGAGCATCCTTACATTAATATATGACTTTGATTCCTTCGAAAGAAAAAGTAGTATCTTAGTTTTCTTGAATTTGTGGTCAAAATTTTAGTATGTAGGTAATTGCAATAGCTCTTCCACGAAATTGCATTTAAATTTTTTGCAACATTTCAAAATGCTCTATCATTCAATGGCATTTGATGTGTTTTGGCGTGCTGTGTTAAAGCTGAGCTCAAACCCGGGCAGCTAAACAATATGTTCTTTCCCTGAGTGAAATATTGCTATAATTTCATTAAAGTGACCTGGTAATATTTCAGGGTAATTTTTTGTACATCGGACTAAGCTGTCCTCTCTCGTGGATGAGAGTACCTAAGTAAAGAACTTAAATTTAGAAACGGTATTCACGTTAAAATTCTGAATGAAATATTTCGTTTATGGTATATGACTTTTGTTTCCAAGATGGTCTTCGAAATCTGTTCTTAGAATGGTGCTTTTGTGCCCTTTTTTTTTAAAAAAATTTTTAAAAGTCTATATGTATAGCTCTTTCAATGTTAATATATTGTGAGTTTGATTCTTACTCTATTTTGATCTGTTATCTGACTAATTCTGTGTGTGAATTAAGGTAGTTTAATATATAACACCTGCTTCAAAGCTAACAGTAAATTTTATTTTGTTTATTTGTGATTTAAAATTGCCTGCTTGTTGTCTTTTGGTTCCATCTTTCTACCAGCACTGAAATTATTTACTCTTCTCGAAGATCATTATCCCTCTTATTCTGTGTATCCGTAATAACTGTCTAATTTTTTTTTTTTTTCATTATTCATGTTGTACCCATACATTAAAAACCCCTTTCGCTTACTGTACTTCTGTCGTATTAGGAAAATCATTTGCTTTTCTATCAACTGCATTCATGATTTTAGTAAGAACGTAGCACATTGCTGGAGTTTAAAACAAAGAAGGCTACTTTTGAAGTTTTATATATTAAGAAACAATATTATATATTTCTCTTTGTGTATAATTATTCTTTAATATCAAAGTAGTTAAAATATAATGGTTCCTTTTTTCCCCCTTGGCCTCTTCTAGTGTAATTTGTCATCATTTTTGTGCACTCTTGGATTGCAGAACATGATACCGTGAAAGAAAAAGAACGATGATGAAAAGAATGGAGAAATAGTGGAGAGCAAAAAGACATCTGTGGCTGGTAATTCTTGTTTTATATCAACTTTATTTTAACTAGAAATGCTTTAATGTTATAATTTGTATGTCCCTTTTCACATGTTGCTTTGTATTGGCGTTTTGCTAGTTATTTATTTTACATAAACGCTTCACATTATATTTTAATGTTTAGGGTAGCATTTATGCATTAATTTCTTAGGTTTTGAATTCCATATTGAAGTGTCTGAATTGGTTTTTTCTTTATATTGTATTGTAATATTCGAAGTGAGGTTGAACTGTTAATCACACTATAATTATCAGAAGTCTGAGAATTATTAGAGTTTTGTTGCTTCGTAGTGGTTTCAGAATTACTGCTGTAGTGTAATTTTGTCCCAAGTGGCCTCCTTTCGCATTACGAGGAGGAGGCTAAACATTTTCCTCTCTCTCTTTCCTAATATTTTCCCTGTCCAACGGGGTCTTCTGTTCCCAACAGGCCAGTGTAATTGCACTGCCTGTGTATAAACCAATTTGGTTTCAATTTTTCCCGAATTTAGAGTCTCTCTGTCAAGTGCAGTTTATCTTAAAACCATTGAGAGTTAAATGTTGAACAAAAAAGAAATGTAAATAAAAATTTAATGAGTACTCCTAAAGAAAGTTATTGGAACCGAATTGTCTTCTCTTAAGGAATGCTCAAAATGTGCTTTTTCTTAGTTGTTTTAAGCATACTTTATTATATGTTTTCCTTAATCTGAACTATTTTGACATATTGTGAAGTTTTATGAACCAATTTGCAAAGATCTATTTAAAATTGATTCGATAAATAAAAATTCATCTTGAAATCAAATCAGAGATGTTTTATTATTATAGAAGTAAGATTCTGCAGATTAACTTTCAACTTTGTTTTGTGAAGCACTCTGAAAGTTTCTTTTGGACTTGTCATGTATTTGCCAAGACAATTTCTGTTGTCTTGGCAAATACATGACAGAATTATTTTTTTGAAAAAGCTGATGTCTTTTGCTTATAAGAATGACTGATGCAACTGTAACCGTGTTGCTGTAAAGAGCACATGTTTCCCAGTAGCTCTTTTAAAGTGTCCGGTTTTTTTCTTTAATTTGGTCAATCTCCGCTAGAAGATCAGACATTGTTTTTCTGTTGTTTAACAATTCCTTCATCTTCTCTTCAGTTAAAAGCTCTTCTTCGTAATGAGCGCTTTTATTATCAAGGGGTTTTATAAGCACCTAATTCTTCTTTTGTAATTTTCTGATTTATTGTTTGACTTTTCTATCATCCATATGTGAAAATTCTTGGGCATCCTTTGCTTTTGACATTTGTAAGATTTTTTGGACTTCATTTTCAGTCGATGGAAACTGTTTAAAGTAGGAGATAAATTCTTTCCGGTGTTGATGGATGAATGTTGAACCACGTATGAATGAAATTCTAGGAGTGGAAAAATTAAATGGAATCCTTTAAGGTACTGCTATACGCGAAATCACGCTTTACAGGTCTGCCCTCAGCAATTAACTGCTGTGGTAAAAACAATAGGCTACGAAACGTGACTTGAAGAATCATATGAGGTATGCAGAATGCAGTTTGGGAGATTAGTCGTGATAAATAAACAGTCTATACAGATGACTGGAAATAATAAAAATTTAGATGGATTTACTATGAAGTATTTTATTCCTGGACCATGGATTAGTCATAAACAGTACTTTTTTCAAAACACATTAAAGTATATGGATTCCCTGTTTAAGAAAGGAATTTCTCTCTGACAGTATGCAGTATGTATCATAGCTGGAATAGCGAGGTGTTACGTCTTCAGGGAAATAGAAGCTGTTATTCTGCAATTTTTACTGAAAATGTGTGTTTAAATTATGTTACCTAGATAGCAAAATTAGATAACCCTATTTTTAACTCTTTTTATATGAAAATGAAACCAAATACAGACAAAGAATTAAAATTGCATTCACATTACACAAAGTATAAAAATGTGTGATATAAATATGTTAAAGAAAATGCATTACACAAAGTATAAAAAAGTGTGATATAATATGTTATAGAAAAGGTATAATCTTTGTATTATTTACAAAAAATTCAGCAAGATGAAAGTTAAATACAGGGAAATCATATTTTAATGTGAAATTTAACACTGCATTTTTTCTGCGAGTTTTTTTTTTCCCCTTTGGTACATGCGATGTTATGGCTAAATCCTTGCAGTCGTTAGAATGTTGATTTGTTATCCTGTATCTTAACATTGATTTTAACAAGTTCATTGTTGAAAATCCTCTTTCACGTCTTTAAGTAGATTGGAAAGAGGAATTTTTCTTTTTAAAAGTTTAACAGTTCATGATTTTTTTTATCTAGGACTATTCAAATGGCTTGGCTTTTTGTGATATTCTTGATCTTAATTAGGATAAAAATAAGTTACTTCGATTACTAGATCAATAGAATTGTTATTTAACATATTTGCAATCTTTTACCATTTTTCTTAAATACTAGTATTATGTAATGGGTCTGAAGTGAATGAAGTATTTGGCCTAATTTTAAATGCACTCAAAACATCTAATTTAGAAACTACTTTAAGCTCGATGAGATTTAACAAATGAGTGTTTCAGTTCTCGAGATTTTCAGAGTAGCAAAACGTACATTACATTATGGTAAAAATGTATATTCCTTATATTTGTATAATATTTTCACAAAATTAATTTTGATTTAAAATGAATTTGTAATACCGTTTAATTCAAAGACTTTAGTTTAGTTCTTCTCCCCCCTGAAGTTTAAGATTTAGTTATTATGTCTATAAGAATGGCTAAATCATAGAACCCTGTATGTTCAAAAATTTCTTCATAAGTTTTGATTCTGGATTTTTAAAATTCTTCTAGGAAACTTTTGTAAGAGAAGCTGGGATGGAACCCGGGCAGCCAGACAGAATGTCCCTTCCCTGAGTGAAAATTTCTATCGTTTCTTTGAAAGTGACATTATGATATTTCAGAATAAATCCTCGTAATACTAATAAATGTATATCAATTTTTTAATGTTTATATAATGCGTGTTTGGTTCTTACAATATTTTGAGCTATTATATTACTAATTCTATATGTGAATTAAGACAGTTTAATATAGAATACCTGCATCAAGGCTAAAAGTAAAGTATTTGAATTATGTTTTACCTTTCGTCTGTTTTCAGACGCAGGTTCTATTCTGCAATTTAACGGAATTTCTCGGTATTGGACATCTCACATAGCTGACAAAATGTCATTCCTATGTTTAGGTTTTATAGTACAATAAGTTGAGCATCCTTACATTAATATATGACTTTGATTCCTTCGAAAGAAAAAGTAGTATCTTAGTTTTCTTGAATTTGTGGTCAAAATTTTAGTATGTAGGTAATTGCAATAGCTCTTCCACGAAATTGCATTTAAATTTTTTGCAACATTTCAAAATGCTCTATCATTCAATGGCATTTGATGTGTTTTGGCGTGCTGTGTTAAAGCTGAGATCAAACCCGGGCAGCTAAACAATATGTTCTTTCCCTGAGTGAAATATTGCTATAATTTCATTAAAGTGACCTGGTAATATTTCAGGGTAATTTTTTGTACATCGGACTAAGCTGTCCTCTCTCGTGGATGAGAGTACCTAAGTAAAGAACTTAAATTTAGAAACGGTATTCACGTTAAAATTCTGAATGAAATATTTCGTTTATGGTATATGACTTTTGTTTCCAAGATGGTCTTCGAAATCTGTTTTTAGAATGGTGCTTTTGTGCCCTTTTTTTTTAAAAAAATTTTTAAAAGTCTATATGTATAGCTCTTTCAATGTTAATATATTGTGAGTTTGATTCTTACTCTATTTTGATCTGTTATCTGACTAATTCTGTGTGTGAATTAAGGTAGTTTAATATATAACACCTGCTTCAAAGCTAACAGTAAATTTTATTTTGTTTATTTGTGATTTAAAATTGCCTGCTTATTGTCTTTTGGTTCCATCTTTCTACCAGCACTGAAATTATTTACTCTTCTCGAAGATCATTATCCCTCTTATTCTGTGTATCCGTAATAACTGTCTAATTTTTTTTTTCTTTCATTATTCATGTTGTACCCATACATTAAAAACCCCTTTCGCTTACTGTACTTCTGTCGTATTAGGAAAATCATTTGCTTTTCTATCAACTGCATTCATGATTTTAGTAAGAACGTAGCACATTGCTGGAGTTTAAAACAAAGAAGGCTACTTTTGAAGTTTTATATATTAAGAAACAATATTATATATTTCTCTTTGTGTATAATTATTCTTTAATATCAAAGTAGTTAAAATATAATGGTTCCTTTTTTCCCCCTTGGCCTCTTCTAGTGTAATTTGTCATCATTTTTGTGCACTCTTGGATTGCAGAACATGATACCGTGAAAGAAAAAGAACGATGATGAAAAGAATGGAGAAATAGTGGAGAGCAAAAAGACATCTGTGGCTGGTAATTCTTGTTTTATATCAACTTTATTTTAACTAGAAATGCTTTAATGTTATAATTTGTATGTCCCTTTTCACATGTTGCTTTGTATTGGCGTTTTACTAGTTATTTATTTTACATAAACGCTTCACATTATATTTTAATGTTTAGGGTAGCATTTATGCATTAATTTCTTAGGTTTTGAATTCCATATTGAAGTGTCTGAATTGGTTTTTTCTTTATATTGTATTGTAATATTCGAAGTGAGGTTGAACTGTTAATCACACTATAATTATCAGAAGTCTGAGAATTATTAGAGTTTTGTTGCTTCGTAGTGGTTTCAGAATTACTGCTGTAGTGTAATTTTGTCCCAAGTGGCCTCCTTTCGCATTACGAGGAGGAGGCTAAACATTTTCCTCTCTCTCTTTCCTAATATTTTCCCTGTCCAACGGGGTCTTCTGTTCCCAACAGGCCAGTGTAATTGCACTGCCTGTGTATAAACCAATTTGGTTTCAATTTTTCCCGAATTTAGAGTCTCTCTGTCAAGTGCAGTTTATCTTAAAACCATTGAGAGTTAAATGTTGAACAAAAAAGAAATGTAAATAAAAATTTAATGAGTACTCGTAAAGAAAGTTATTGGAACCGAATTGTCTTCTCTTAAGGAATGCTCAAAATGTGCTTTTTCTTAGTTGTTTTAAGCATACTTTATTATATGTTTTCCTTAATCTGAACTATTTTGACATATTGTGAAGTTTTATGAACCAATTTGCAAAGATCTATTTAAAATTGATTCGATAAATAAAAATTCATCTTGAAATCAAATCAGAGATGTTTTATTATTATAGAAGTAAGATTCTGCAGATTAACTTTCAACTTTGTTTTGTGAAGCACTCTGAAAGTTTCTTTTGGACTTGTCATGTATTTGCCAAGACAATTTCTGTTGTCTTGGCAAATACATGACAGAATTATTTTTTTGAAAAAGCTGATGTCTTTTGCTTATAAGAATGACTGATGCAACTGTAACCGTGTTGCTGTAAAGAGCACATGTTTCCCAGTAGCTCTTTTAAAGTGTCCGGTTTTTTTCTTTAATTTGGTCAATCTCCGCTAGAAGATCAGACATTGTTTTTCTGTTGTTTAACAATTCCTTCATCTTCTCTTCAGTTAAAAGCTCTTCTTCGTAATGAGCGCTTTTATTATCAAGGGGTTTTATAAGCACCTAATTCTTCTTTTGTAATTTTCTGATTTATTGTTTGACTTTTCTATCATCCATATGTGAAAATTCTTGGGCATCCTTTGCTTTTGACATTTGTAAGATTTTTTGGACTTCATTTTCAGTCGATGGAAACTGTTTAAAGTAGGAGATAAATTCTTTCCGGTGTTGATGGATGAATGTTGAACCACGTATGAATGAAATTCTAGGAGTGGAAAAATTAAATGGAATCCTTTAAGGTACTGCTATACGCGAAATCACGCTTTACAGGTCTGCCCTCAGCAATTAACTGCTGTGGTAAAAACAATAGGCTACGAAACGTGACTTGAAGAATCATATGAGGTATGCAGAATGCAGTTTGGGAGATTAGTCGTGATAAATAAACAGTCTATACAGATGACTGGAAATAATAAAAATTTAGATGGATTTACTATGAAGTATTTTATTCCTGGACCATGGATTAGTCATAAACAGTACTTTTTTCAAAACACATTAAAGTATATGGATTCCCTGTTTAAGAAAGGAATTTCTCTCTGACAGTATGCAGTATGTATCATAGCTGGAATAGCGAGGTGTTACGTCTTCAGGGAAATAGAAGCTGTTATTCTGCAATTTTTACTGAAAATGTGTGTTTAAATTATGTTACCTAGATAGCAAAATTAGATAACCCTATTTTTAACTCTTTTTATATGAAAATGAAACCAAATACAGACAAAGAATTAAAATTGCATTCACATTACACAAAGTATAAAAATGTGTGATATAAATATGTTAAAGAAAATGCATTACACAAAGTATAAAAAAGTGTGATATAATATGTTATAGAAAAGGTATAATCTTTGTATTATTTACAAAAAATTCAGCAAGATGAAAGTTAAATACAGGGAAATCATATTTTAATGTGAAATTTAACACTGCATTTTTTCTGCGAGTTTTTTTTTTCCCCTTTGGTACATGCGATGTTATGGCTAAATCCTTGCAGTCGTTAGAATGTTGATTTGTTATCCTGTATCTTAACATTGATTTTAACAAGTTCATTGTTGAAAATCCTCTTTCACGTCTTTAAGTAGATTGGAAAGAGGAATTTTTCTTTTTAAAAGTTTAACAGTTCATGATTTTTTTTATCTAGGACTATTCAAATGGCTTGGCTTTTTGTGATATTCTTGATCTTAATTAGGATAAAAATAAGTTACTTCGATTACTAGATCAATAGAATTGTTATTTAACATATTTGCAATCTTTTACCATTTTTCTTAAATACTAGTATTATGTAATGGGTCTGAAGTGAATGAAGTATTTGGCCTAATTTTAAATGCACTCAAAACATCTAATTTAGAAACTACTTTAAGCTCGATGAGATTTAACAAATGAGTGTTTCAGTTCTCGAGATTTTCAGAGTAGCAAAACGTACATTACATTATGGTAAAAATGTATATTCCTTATATTTGTATAATATTTTCACAAAATTAATTTTGATTTAAAATGAATTTGTAATACCGTTTAATTCAAAGACTTTAGTTTAGTTCTTCTCCCCCCTGAAGTTTAAGATTTAGTTATTATGTCTATAAGAATGGCTAAATCATAGAACCCTGTATGTTCAAAAATTTCTTCATAAGTTTTGATTCTGGATTTTTAAAATTCTTCTAGGAAACTTTTGTAAGAGAAGCTGGGATGGAACCCGGGCAGCCAGACAGAATGTCCCTTCCCTGAGTGAAAATTTCTATCGTTTCTTTGAAAGTGACATTATGATATTTCAGAATAAATCCTCGTAATACTAATAAATGTATATCAATTTTTTAATGTTTATATAATGCGTGTTTGGTTCTTACAATATTTTGAGCTATTATATTACTAATTCTATATGTGAATTAAGACAGTTTAATATAGAATACCTGCATCAAGGCTAAAAGTAAAGTATTTGAATTATGTTTTACCTTTCGTCTGTTTTCAGACGCAGGTTCTATTCTGCAATTTAACGGAATTTCTCGGTATTGGACATCTCACATAGCTGACAAAATGTCATTCCTATGTTTAGGTTTTATAGTACAATAAGTTGAGCATCCTTACATTAATATATGACTTTGATTCCTTCGAAAGAAAAAGTAGTATCTTAGTTTTCTTGAATTTGTGGTCAAAATTTTAGTATGTAGGCAATTGCAATAGCTCTTCCACGAAATTGCATTTAAATTTTTTGCAACATTTCAAAATGCTCTATCATTCAATGGCATTTGATGTGTTTTGGCGTGCTGTGTTAAAGCTGAGCTCAAACCCGGGCAGATAAACAATATGTTCTTTCCCTGAGTGAAATATTGCTATAATTTCATTAAAGTGACCTCGTAATATTTCAGGGTAATTTTTTGTACATCGGACTAAGCTGTCCTCTCTCGTGGATGAGAGTACCTAAGTAAAGAACTTAAATTTAGAAACGATATTCACGTTAAAATTCTGAATGAAATATTTCGTTTATGGTATATGACTTTTGTTTCCAAGATGGTCTTCGAAATCTGTTTTTAGAATGGTGCTTTTGTGCCCTTTTTTTTTAAAAAAATTTTTAAAAGTCTATATGTATAGCTCTTTCAATGTTAATATATTGTGAGTTTGATTCTTACTCTATTTTGATCTGTTATCTGACTAATTATGTGTGTGAATTAAGGTAGTTTAATATATAACACCTGCTTCAAAGCTAACAGTAAATTTTATTTTGTTTATTTGTGATTTAAAATTGCCTGCTTATTGTCTTTTGGTTCCATCTTTCTACCAGCACTGAAATTATTTACTCTTCTCGAAGATCATTATCCCTCTTATTCTGTGTATCCGTAATAACTGTCTAATTTTTTTTTTCTTTCATTATTCATGTTGTACCCATACATTAAAAACCCCTTTCGCTTACTGTACTTCTGTCGTATTAGGAAAATCATTTGCTTTTCTATCAACTGCATTCATGATTTTAGTAAGAACGTAGCACATTGCTGGAGTTTAAAACAAAGAAGGCTACTTTTGAAGTTTTATATATTAAGAAACAATATTATATATTTCTCTTTGTGTATAATTATTCTTTAATATCAAAGTAGTTAAAATATAATGGTTCCTTTTTTCCCCCTTGGCCTCTTCTAGTGTAATTTGTCATCATTTTTGTGCACTCTTGGATTGCAGAACATGATACCGTGAAAGAAAAAGAACGATGATGAAAAGAATGGAGAAATAGTGGAGAGCAAAAAGACATCTGTGGCTGGTAATTCTTGTTTTATATCAACTTTATTTTAACTAGAAATGCTTTAATGTTATAATTTGTGTGTCCCTTTTCACATGTTGCTTTGTATTGGCGTTTTACTAGTTATTTATTTTGCATAAACGCTTCACATTATATTTTAATGTTTAGGGTAGCATTTATGCATTAATTTCTTAGGTTTTGAATTCCATATTGAAGTGTCTGAGTTGGTTTTTTCTTTATATTGTATTGTAATATTCGAAGTGAGGTTGAACTGTTAATCACACTATAATTATCAGAAGTCTGAGAATTATTAGAGTTTTGTTGCTTCGTAGTGGTTTCAGAATTACTGCTGTAGTGTAATTTTCTCCCAAGTGGCCTCCTTTCGCATTACGAGGAGGAGGCTAAACATTTTCCTCTCTCTCTTTCCTAATATTTTCCCTGTCCAACGGGGTCTTCTGTTCCCAACAGGCCAGTGTAATTGCACTGTCTGTGTATAAACCAATTTGGTTTCAATTTTTCCCGAATTTAGAGTCTCTCTGTCAAGTGCTGTTTATCTTAAAACCATTGAGAGTTAAATGTTGAACAAAAAAGAAATGTAAATAAAAATTTAATGAGTACTCGTAAAGAAAGTTATTGGAACCGAATTGTCTTCTCTTAAGGAATGCTCAAAATGTGCTTTTTCTTAGTTGTTTTAAGCATACTTTATTATATGTTTTCCTTAATCTGAACTATTTTGACATATTGTGAAGTTTTATGAACCAATTTGCAAAGATCTATTTAAAATTGATTCGATAAATAAAAATTCATCTTGAAATCAAATCAGAGATGTTTTATTATTATAGAAGTAAGATTCTGCAGATTAACTTTCAACTTTGTTTTGTGAAGCACTCTGAAAGTTTCTTTTGGACTTGTCATGTATTTGCCAAGACAATTTCCGTTGTCTTGGCAAATACATGACAGAATTATTTTTTTGAAAAAGCTGATGTCTTTTGCTTATAAGAATGACTGATGCAACTGTAACCGTGTTGCTGTAAAGAGCACATGTTTCCCAGTAGCTCTTTTAAAGTGTCCGGTTTTTTTCTTTAATTTGGTCAATCTCCGCTAGAAGATCAGACATTGTTTTTCTGTTGTTTAACAATTCCTTCATCTTCTCTTCAGTTAAAAGCTCTTCTTCGTAATGAGCGCTTTTATTATCAAGGGGTTTTATAAGCACCTAATTCTTCTTTTGTAATTTTCTGATTCATTGTTTGACTTTTCTATCATCCATATGTGAAAATTCTTGGGCATCCTTTGCTTTTGACATTTGTAAGATTTTTTGGACTTCATTTTCAGTCGATGGAAACTGTTTAAAGTAGGAGATAAATTCTTTCCGGTGTTGATGGATGAATGTTGAACCACGTATGAATGAAATTCTAGGAGTGGAAAAATTAAATGGAATCCTTTAAGGTACTGCTATACGCGAAATCACGCTTTACAGGTCTGCCCTCAGCAATTAACTGCTGTGGTAAAAACGATAGGCTACGAAACGTGACTTGAAGAATCATATGAGGTATGTAGAATGCAGTTTGGGAGTTTAGTCGTGATAAATAAACAGTCTATACAGATGACTGGAAATAATAAAAATTTAGATGGATTTACTATGAAGTATTTTATTCCTGGACCATGGATTAGTCATAAACAGTACTTTTGTCAAAACACATTAAAGTATATGGATTCCCTGTTTAAGAAAGGAATTTCTCTCTGACAGTATGCAGTATGTATCATAGCTGGAATAGCGAGGTGTTACGTCTTCAGGGAAATAGAAGCTGTTATTCTGCAATTTTTACTGAAAATGTGTGTTTAAATTATGTTACCTAGATAGCAAAATTAGATAACCCTATTTTTAACTCTTTTTATATGAAAATGAAACCAAATACAGACAAAGAATTAAAATTGCATTCACATTACACAAAGTATAAAAGTGTGTGATATAATATGTTATAGAAAAGGTATAATCTTTGTATTATTTACAAAAAATTCAGCAAGATGGAAGTTAAATACAGGGAAATCATATTTTTATGTGAAATTTAACACTGCATTTTTTCTGCGAGTTTTTTTTTTCCCCTTTGGTACATGCGATGTTATGGCTAAATCCTTGCAGTCGTTAGAATGTTGATTTGTTATCCTGTATCTTAACATTGATTTTAACAAGTTCATTGTTGAAAATCCTCTTTCACGTCTTTAAGTAGATTGGAAAGAGGAATTTTTCTTTTTAAAAGTTTAACAGTTCATGATTTTTTTTATCTAGGACTATTCAAATGGCTTGGCTTTTTGTGATATTCTTGATCTTAATTAGGATAAAAATAAGTTACTTCGATTACTAGATCAATAGAATTGTTATTTAACATATTTGCAATCTTTTACCATTTTTCTTAAATACTAGTATTATGTAATGGGTCTGAAGTGAATGAAGTATTTGGCCTAATTTTAAATGCACTCAAAACATCTAATTTAGAAACTACTTTAAGCTCGATGAGATTTAACAAATGAGTGTTTCAGTTCTCGAGATTTTCAGAGTAGCAAAACGTACATTACACTATGGTAAAAATGTATATTCCTTATATTTGTATAATATTTTCACAAAATTAATTTTGATTTAAAATGAATTTGTTATACCGTTTAATTCAAAGACTTTAGTTTAGTTCTTCTCCCCCCTGAAGTTTAAGATTTAGTTATTATGTCTATAAGAATGGCTAAATCATAGAACCCTTTATGTTCAAAAATTTCTTCATAAGTTTTGTTTCTGGATTTTTAAAATTCTTCTATGAAACTTTTGTAAGAGAAGCTGGGATGGAACCCGGGCAGCCAGACAGAATGTCCCTTCCCTGAGTGAAAATTTCTATCGTTTCTTTGAAAGTGACATTATGATATTTCAGAATAAATCCTCGTAATACTAATAAATGTATATCAATTTTTTAATGTTTATATAATGCGTGTTTGGTTCTTACAATATTTTGAGCTATTATATTACTAATTCTATATGTGAATTAAGACAGTTTAATATAGAATACCTGCATCAAGGCTAAAAGTAAAGTATTTGAATTATGTTTTACCTTTCGTCTGTTTTCAGACGCAGGTTCTATTCTGCAATTTAACGGAATTTCTCGGTATTGGACATCTCACATAGCTGACAAAATGTCATTCCTATGTTTAGGTTTTATAGTACAATAAGTTGAGCATCCCTACATTAATATATGACTTGATTCCTTCGAAAGAAAAAGTAGTATCTTAGTTTTCTTGAATTTGTGGTCAAAATTTTAGTATGTAGGTAATTGCAATAGCTCTTCCACGAAATTGCATTTAAATTTTTTGCAACATTTCAAAATGCTCTATCATTCAATGGCCTTTGATGTGTTTTGGCGTGCTGTGTTAAAGCTGAGCTCAAACCCGGGCAGCTAAACAATATGTTCTTTCCCTGAGTGAAATATTGCTATAATTTCATTAAAGTGACCTGGTAATATTTCAGGGTAATTTTTTGTTCATCGGACTAAGCTGTCCTCTCTCGCGGATGAGAGTACCTAAGTAAAGAACTTAAATTTAGAAACGGTATTCACGTTAAAATTCTGAATGAAATATTTCGTTTATGGTATATGACTTTTGTTTCCAAGATGGTCTTCGAAATCTGTTTTTAGAATGGTGCTTTTGTGCCCTTTTTTTTTAAAAAAATTTTTAAAAGTCTATATGTATAGCTCTTTCAATGTTAATATATTGTGAGTTTGATTCTTACTCTATTTTGATCTGTTATCTGACTAATTATGTGTGTGAATTAAGGTAGTTTAATATATAACACCTGCTTCAAAGCTAACAGTAAATTTTATTTTGTTTATTTGTGATTTAAAATTGCCTGCTTATTGTCTTTTGGTTCTCATCTTTCTACCAGCACTGAAATTATTTACTCTTCTCGAAGATCATTATCCCTCTTATTCTGTGTATCCGTAATAACTGTCTAATTTTTTTTTTTCTTTCATTATTCATGTTGTACCTATACATTAAAAACCCCTTTCGCTTACTGTACTTCTGTCGTATTAGGAAAATCATTTGCTTTTCTATCAACTGCATTCATGATTTTAGTAAGAACGTAGCACATTGCTGGAGTTTAAAACAAAGAAGGCTACTTTTGAAGTTTTATATATTAAGAAACAATATTATATATTTCTCTTTGTGTATAATTATTCTTTAATATCAAAGTAGTTAAAATATAATGGTTCCTTTTTTCCCCCTTGGCCTCTTCTAGTGTAATTTGTCATCATTTTTGTGCACTCTTGGATTGCAGAACATGATACCGTGAAAGAAAAAGAACGATGATGAAAAGAATGGAGAAATAGTGGAGAGCAAAAAGACATCTGTGGCTGGTAATTCTTGTTTTATATCAACTTTATTTTAACTAGAAATGCTTTAATGTTATAATTTGTATGTCCCTTTTCACATGTTGCTTTGTATTGGCGTTTTACTAGTTATTTATTTTACATAAACGCTTCATATATTTTAATGTTTAGGGTAGCATTTATGCATTAATTTCTTAGGTTTTGAATTCCAAATTGAAGTGTCTGAATTGGTTTTTTCTTTATATTGTATTGTAATATTCGAAGTGAGGTTGAACTGTTAATCACACTATAATTATCAGAAGTCTGAGAATTATTAGAGTTTTGTTGCTTCGTAGTGGTTTCAGAATTACTGCTGTAGTGTAATTTTCTCCCAAGTGGCCTCCTTTCGCATTACGAGGAGGAGGCTAAACATTTTCCTCTCTCTCTTTCCTAATATTTTCCCTGTCCAACGGGGTCTTCTGTTCCCAACAGGCCAGTGTAATTGCACTGCCTGTGTATAAACCAATTTGGTTTCAATTTTTCCCGAATTTAGAGTCTCTCTGTCAAGTGCTGTTTATCTTAAAACCATTGAGAGTTAAATGTTGAACAAAAAAGAAATGTAAATAAAAATTTAATGAGTACTCCTAAAGAAAGTTATTGGAACCGAATTGTCTTCTCTTAAGGAATGCTCAAAATGTGCTTTTTCTTAGTTGTTTTAAGCATACTTTATTATATGTTTTCCTTAATCTGAACTATTTTGACATATTGTGAAGTTTTATGAACCAATTTGCAAAGATCTATTTAAAATTGATTCGATAAATAAAAATTCATCTTGAAATCAAATCAGAGATGTTTTATTATTATAGAAGTAAGATTCTGCAGATTAACTTTCAACTTTGTTTTGTGAAGCACTCTGAAAGTTTCTTTTGGACTTGTCATGTATTTGCCAAGACAATTTCCGTTGTCTTGGCAAATACATGACAGAATTATTTTTTTGAAAAAGCTGATGTCTTTTGCTTATAAGAATGACTGATGCAACTGTAACCGTGTTGCTGTAAAGAGCACATGTTTCCCAGTAGCTCTTTTAAAGTGTCCGGTTTTTTTCTTTAATTTGGTCAATCTCCGCTAGAAGATCAGACATTGTTTTTCTGTTGTTTAACAATTCCTTCATCTTCTCTTCAGTTAAAAGCTCTTCTTCGTAATGAGCGCTTTTATTATCAAGGGGTTTTATAAGCACCTAATTCTTCTTTTGTAATTTTCTGATTCATTGTTTGACTTTTCTATCATCCATATGTGAAAATTCTTGGGCATCCTTTGCTTTTGACATTTGTAAGATTTTTTGGACTTCATTTTCAGTCGATGGAAACTGTTTAAAGTAGGAGATAAATTCTTTCCGGTGTTGATGGATGAATGTTGAACCACGTATGAATGAAATTCTAGGAGTGGAAAAATTAAATGGAATCCTTTAAGGTACTGCTATACGCGAAATCACGCTTTGCAGGTCTGCCCTCAGCAATTAACTGCTGTGGTAAAAACGATAGGCTACGAAACGTGACTTGAAGAATCATATGAGGTATGTAGAATGCAGTTTGGGAGTTTAGTCGTGATAAATAAACAGTCTATACAGATGACTGGAAATAATAAAAATTTAGATGGATTTACTATGAAGTATTTTATTCCTGGACCATGGATTAGTCATAAACAGTACTTTTGTCAAAACACATTAAAGTATATGGATTCCCTGTTTAAGAAAGGAATTTCTCTCTGACAGTATGCAGTATGTATCATAGCTGGAATAGCGAGGTGTTACGTCTTCAGGGAAATAGAAGCTGTTATTCTGCAATTTTTACTGAAAATGTGTGTTTAAATTATGTTACCTAGATAGCAAAATTAGATAACCCTATTTTTAACTCTTTTTATATGAAAATGAAACCAAATACAGACAAAGAATTAAAATTGCATTCACATTACACAAAGTATAAAAATGTGTGATATAAATATGTTAAAGAAAATGCATTACACAAAGTATAAAAGTGTGTGATATAATATGTTATAGAAAAGGTATAATCTTTGTATTATTTACAAAAAATTCAGCAAGATGAAAGTTAAATACAGGGAAATCATATTTTAATGTGAAATTTAACACTGCATTTTTTCTGCGAGTTTTTTTTTTTCCCCTTTGGTACATGTGATGTTATGGCTAAATCCTTGCAGTCGTTAGAATGTTGATTTGTTATCCTGTATCTTAACATTGATTTTAACAAGTTCATTGTTGAAAATCCTCTTTCACGTCTTTAAGTAGATTGGAAAGAGGAATTTTTCTTTTTAAAAGTTTAACAGTTCATGATTTTTTTGATCTAGGACTATTCAAATGGCTTGGCTTTTTGTGATATTCCTGATCTTAATTAGGATAAAAATAAGTTACTTCGATTACTAGAACAATAGAATTGTTATTTAACATATTTGCAATCCTTTACCATTTTTCTTAAATACTAGTATTATGTAATGGGTCTGAAGTGAATGAAGTATTTGGCCTAATTTTAAATGCACTCAAAACATCTAATTTAGAAACTACTTTAAGCTCGATGAGATTTAACAAATGAGTGTTTCAGTTCTCCAGATTTTCAGAGTAGCAAAACGTACATTACATTATGGTAAAAATGTATATTCCTTATATTTGTATAATATTTTCACAAAATTAATTTTGATTTAAAATGAATTTGTAATACCGTTTAATTCAAAGACTTTAGTTTAGTTCTTCTCCCCCCTGAAGTTTAAGATTTAGTTATTATGTCTATAAGAATGGCTAAATCATAGAACCCTGTATGTTCAAAAATTTCTTCATAAGTTTTGTTTCTGGATTTTTAAAATTCTTCTATGAAACTTTTGTAAGAGAAGCTGGGATGGAACCCGGGCAGCCAGACAGAATGTCCCTTCCCTGAGTGAAAATTTCTATCGTTTCTTTGAAAGTGACATTATGATATTTCAGAATAAATCCTCGTAATACTAATAAATGTATATCAATTTTTTAATGTTTATATAATGCGTGTTTGGTTCTTACAACATTTTGAGCTATTATATTACTAATTCTGTATGTGAATTAAGACAGTTTAATATAGAATACCTGCATCAAGGCAACTAAAAGTAAAGTATTTGAATTATGTTTTACCTTTCGTCTGTTTTCAGACGCAGGTTCTATTCTGCAATTTAACGGAATTTCTCGGTATTGGACATCTCACATAGCTGACAAAATGTCATTCCTATGTTTAGGTTTTATAGTACAATAAGTTGAGCATCCCTACATTAGTACATCTTAGTTTTCTTGAATTTGTGGTCAAAATTTTAGTACGTAGGTAATTGCAATAGCTCTTCCACGAAATTGCATTTAAATTTTTTGCAACATTTCAAAATGCTCTATCATTCAATGGCCTTTGATGTGTTTTGGCGTGCTGTGTTAAAGCTGAGCTCAAACCCGGGCAGCTAAACAATATGTTCTTTCCCTGAGTGAAATATTGCTATAATTTCATTAAAGTGACCTGGTAATATTTCAGGGTAATTTTTTGTACATCGGACTAAGCTGTCCTCTCTCGTGGATGAGAGTACCTAAGTAAAGAACTTAAATTTAGAAACGGTATTCACGTTAAAATTCTGAATGAAATATTTCGTTTATGGTATATGACTTTTGTTTCCAAGATGGTCTTCGAAATCTGTTTTTAGAATGGTGCTTTTGTGCCCTTTTTTTTTAAAAAAATCTTTAAAAGTCTATATGTATAGCTCTTTCAATGTTAATATATTGTGAGTTTGATTCTTACTCTATTTTGATCTGTTATCTGACTAATTATGTGTGTGAATTAAGGTAGTTTAATATATAACACCTGCTTCAAAGCTAACAGTAAATTTTATTTTGTTTATTTGTGATTTGAAATTGCCTGCTTATTGTCTTTTGGTTCCATCTTTCTACCAGCACTGAAATTATTTACTCTTCTCGAAGATCATTATCCCTCTTATTCTGTGTATCCGTAATAACTGTCTAATTTTTTTTTTTCTTTCATTATTCATGTTGTACCCATACATTAAAAACCCCTTTCGCTTACTGTACTTCTGTCGTATTAGGAAAATCATTTGCTTTTCTATCAACTGCATTCATGATTTTAGTAAGAACGTAGCACATTGCTGGAGTTTAAAACAAAGAAGGCTACTTTTGAAGTTTTATATATTAAGAAACAATATTATATATTTCTCTTTGTGTATAATTATTCTTTAATATCAAAGTAGTTAAAATATAATGGTTCCTTTTTTCCCCCTTGGCCTCTTCTAGTGTAATTTGTCATCATTTTTGTGCACTCTTGGATTGCAGAACATGATACCGTGAAAGAAAAAGAACGATG